>NC_090447.1:517915830-519183474 GCF_031143425.1 Pleurodeles waltl | reverse complement strand
AGGTGTCACATCTAGAAGGTGAGAACTGGATGGGATAACATGCTGTTATAACCCCAAAGAATTGTTTAAATGCCACAACAAAAATCATTTGCTTCAATAATTAACATTGTGCACAGTGTAATAGTCATTCTGCCTATTGTTGACTCCCCCTGCCCCCCCCCCCCCAAATTGAACCATTGCTACTGCCAGCGCTTCTCGTGTTCTTTTCACAGGTTATAATAGAACCGTTATCGCCAAAGGAAACGCCCATTTTCAAATGTAGTATACAAATCAACAGAGAAAAAACAAATGCAGGAGAGGGAATTCATAAGTTTTTCTGGCAATACACCACCTTGTATTGTGGAAAGGTGTTTCTGTTCTATAATAATGTTACTGACAAAAATGTACTGCTGACTCTTGTGACTGAGACATTACACCTACTTATATTTCATATCTTCCTCCTTTGTAAATGGCAAACCTACTTACCTCATCATATATTTTACTCAGTGTAAAAACAGCATCATTATTACTTTCTCTTGCCTGATAAGCCAGCTAAATCTGTGAAATAGCAAACTGTTTATATATTGAAAGCACATTTTGTATCTCTCCTAATATATTTGTGACCTGCCATACAACCCAAAATTGTATTACAGCTCAAATTTATTTTTAATACTCATTTTCATCTTAAATCACATATAAATGGTTCAGAAAGTTACATCTAAATTATGCATGTGTTTGAACTTTTCCATTCTAAATACAAATTTAAATCCCATAATTTCATGCACTTATATATTTCCCTTAAGCAAATACATTTAGTGACAGACCAGTATAGATGGAAATGATAAAAGCTTTGCATTTTATTTTTCATCATTCTTTGCCCTTTTCTTTCTCAGAGACTGAAGCAAAAAATATTTTATATGTGTACAAAATTAGGAAGCATACCTTTGGCATTTTCCAGGGAATTGTGACTTAAAAAATGAAAGCCTACTAAACCGCAGCTTCACACATTTTACTCATAAATACCCAATTGCTTCATGGTAGACAATGTCAAGGGAAACAAAGCTTCATTGCCTACGAATTCATGCAAATAATTTAAGAAAACTACAAAAGTGATACATTATGTAGTTGTCAGATAGTACAAAATATTCCTCAAACCCAACTCAATTATGTCAGTCCTGTGAAACAGTCATGTCAGTTGAGTTCCTATTCCCAAGCTGTAATATATTCTGATTGGAACAGCATGTTGTTTTACTTTAGTATTCTGGGTCTTCACATTATCCTGAGGGTTACCCTGTTAATGAATTGAGAAATATGATCTTGGTGCACACTATTAGAATTATTTCAACATTTTCAAAAGAACAATCATGAGTTCATCCATTCATAACATAACTCCCCTTCATTATCAACAATAGCACAGCTTGCATATCCATTCTGCCTATTGTCTGCGTCTTTATTTTGTAAATGCAGTTATTGTCAAAGTATTTCTGTACACTTCCAACATGAGATATTAGTGTGACTGCATATTCATATATTGCATGTACATCAAATGTGACAGAGAAATATTCACAATCTTTTATAGCAGCCAGTCATTCCTAAAAATGTGTGCATCTGTTTTGCATTATTAGAGGTGGTACAACCAAAATTTTATTTTAAACTCATCCAGTTACCTCCTCCATTTTGGCAGAAGGTGTCCCACAGGAACCCACTTGTTTGAATGATTATACATACTATTAAGAAATGCCTTTATTCTCAATTGACTTAAAACTAAGTAATTTATAGTGTCTGTGATCTAGCGCTCTCTAATAGTGCTGACCAAAACAAATTTGCTTTCTGCATTAATATCATACCTTATCAACATGTAAGAACATCAGATTTGTACATATTTTACATAGAAAAACAATTGTCCGTGTACTCTTGAGGAATCTGCATGAAACAATAATAAATATGTTGCAAATCTCACCATTAATCCTAATTCAGACTCTTCATTTAGTGTTTCAGAAAAGTATGTCCATCTGTCTGCACCTTCTATATTCTGATTAGTGTTTTTTTTCTCTTTATCCTTTTTGTAACTGCCCTTGCCCTTCTTGTGCAAGACATTTCTATATCAACATTTCCTGTTCTCCACGAGCTGCATTATGCACCTTTTCCATCTTTTTCCTTTCATAGTTTACTACTTTCCCAAATGTATCTCTTGCCTCTGTCCACTGTTTCGCCCTTGTACAATCAATCCTTCCATGCATAAAATGCCTCCCACTGTAACAACTTTACCTTTTTCCTTTCTTCTCACTTGCTCTCAAACAATCTTCCAAATATACTTTTCTACTTTCCTCAAACGTGCCTCCTTTAGGCCATTGCCCAAATAAATCATCACAAGTCAGATAGTGCCATTTGTCTAAAAATATTGCCATATGATAACCCTTTTTCTTTACCCCAAACCAAGCCGGCATTCCAGGTTCCGGTGTGGGTTGAGTCTCATCCAGACTCCTAGATGTTCTGCATTTAGATCCACAATAAAACAATTTACTCAACATTTTCAAAAAACGGTTATTAAATAAAAAAAAAAAAAACTGTCAATTGACCATTGTTAGAAAAGCAGTCTTTGGTTGGCAGTCAGGTTACCGCCTGTCCAAGCAAGGACCCTCACTCTAGTCAGGGTAAGTCACACACAGTCCAAATTATCCTGCGCCCACCCTCTGGTAGCTTGGCACTGAGCAGTCAGGCTTAACTTAGAAAGCAACGTGTAAAGTATTTGTGCAATAAATCATACAATAACACAATATAGCACCACAAAAATACACCATACACTGTTTAGAAAAATATTTAATATTTATCTGATAAGATGCAGGTCAAAACGATTAAGATGCAATAAGAAAATGTTGAGATATCACTTAAAAGTGATATAAAGCGTCTTGAGTCTTTTTAAAAGCAAACAAAGTCTCTTTCATGCACGAAGTACCTGTTTCGCGTGAAAAATCACCACAAGGAACCAAAGAGGAGGAGATGAGTGGAAACAAAGGGGGTGTGCGTCGATTTATTGGGCCGCACACAGCGATGCGTTGTTTAGTGTTCACGCAGGGACGGCTCTGCGTCGATTTTTGACGCTCTGTCGTGGATCCTCTTCGGGTTGCGGGGTTTTCAGATGCCCCAGGGATGATGCGTGGATTTCCTGCACTGGCAGGACGAAGTCACAGGAGCTGCGTCGATCCGGTGGGCGTTGCGTCGAATTTTCTACCGCACGGCAGGCACTGCGTCGATTCCTCTCTGGAAGTCGGGCTGCGTCGCTCAGGCTCAGCTGTGCGTCGATCCAGTGGGCCGTGTGTCGAATTTCCGATCGCTACGCTGGCGCTGCGTTGATCTTCTCGTTGCGAAGTCGGGCTGAGTCGTTCCAATTTGACGTGCAGTGAAATTTTCAGCACAGCGCAGTGCAGGCTGTGCGTTGTTTCTGGCAGGCTGTGTGTAGAATTTCGCCGCATAAGGAGTCCTCCTTGTAAAGATGAAGTATTTTTGGTCCTTAGACTTCTGGGAACAGGAGCCAAACTCTATCCAAGCCTTTGGAGAGCACTTCTTCACCACAGCCAGAAAGCAGCAAGGCAACCGCAAGGCAACAGTCCTTCACAGAAAGCAGACAGGTGAGTCCTTTGGGCAGCCAGGCAGTTCTTCTTGGCAGGATGCAGGTTCTGGTTCCAGTTTCTTCTCCAGGAAGTGTCTGAGTTGGTAGGGGCAGAGGCCCTGTTTATATAACCAAATGTCCCTTTGAAGTGGGGGAGACTTCAAAGAGTGGCTTAGAAGTGCACCAGGTCCCCTTTCAGTTCAATCCTGTCTGCCAGGGTCCCAGTAGGGGGTGTGGCAGTCCTTTGTGTGAGGGCAGGCTACTGTCCTTTGACATGCAAGTGTCCGGCCCTCCACCCTCCCAGCCCAGGAAGACCCATTCAAAATGCAGATGTATACAAGTGGGGATGAGTATCCTGTGTTTGGGGTGTGTCTGAGTGAATGCACTAGCAGCTGCCAACTAAACCCAGCCAGACGCGGATTGTAAGGCACAGAAAGATTCAAGTGTAGAGAAATGCTCACTTTCTAAAAGGATCATCTCTAAAATAGTAATATTAAATCCAACTTCACCAGTCAGCAGGATTTTATATCACCATTATGGCCATACTAAATATGACCTTCCTACTCTTTTCAGATCAGCAGCTACCACTCAAACAATGTATGAGGGCTGCCCCAAAGTTAGCCTGTGAAGGGCGCAGGCTTCACAGCAGTGTAAAAACGAATTTAGGATTTTTACACTACCAGGACATGTAAACGACATGGGTACATGTCCTGCCTTTTGCATACACAGCACCCTGACCTATGGGTTACCTAGGGCATACCTTAGGGGTGTCTTATATATAGAAAAAGGGGAGTTTTAGGCTTGGCAAGTACTTTTAAATGCCGAATTTAAAAGTCGAATTGGCAGTGAAACTGCACACACAGGCCTTGCAGTGGCAGGCCTGACACAAAGTTAAGGGGCTACTTAAATGGGTGGCACAATCAGTGCTGCAGGCCCACTAGTAGCATTTAATCTACAGGCCCTGGGCACATGTAGTGCACTTTACTAGGGACTTAAATAGTCCAATTGAGTATGATCCAGTGTTACCATGTTTAAAGGGAGAGAGCATATGCACTTTAGCACTGGTTAGCAGTGGTAAAGTGCGCAGAGTATTAAAACCAGCAAAAACAGTATGTAAAAAGTGGAGGGAGGCAGGCAAAAAGTTAGGGGTAACCACCCTAAGGCTGTCAGGTCTAACAACCATCTACAGAGACCCTATCTCTTAGACAATAATAAGGCCTTTTCCGGTCTAATGGTCCAACCATAGATCCCAGACAGAATCCCAGTTCTATGTTTTATCTGGAGCTGTAAACCCTGTTTCACTCCTTTTGTAAAACCCAGTTCCCTTGGTCTTACCTTGTCCACAATGACTGTGAGTGACTGTCAAGCAATTCACCTTTTACTGTTCGAATAGAGCTGATAAGTTCACAGGTTTCGGGGTGGGGGGTTCCCAGGAGTCCTTCGTTTGAGGCTGCAGGAACAAAGTCCTGATAGTTGCAGTGCACTTCCCGAGACAGCTGGACTCCTCTGGCCCCGGGACCCCGGCGTAATTATCCGTCTGTAACTGTATCAGTCTAGACCAGGCGGAAACACCAAATTGTCAAAGAGAAATTTTGTCTGGAAGAGAAATAACAGTCAATACACAGTCATGGTATGAAAATCATAGCAAAGTTTATTTGCTAGAGCCTATAGGCGGAAGACTCTGCTCACAGTAACACACTGTGGAGCTCTTCAAAAACATCGAGTCATCAGAGGCTTTTTATAAGGTTCAACGCTCATTAGTTTACATTACAAGCACAATTTCAGAAGCTACAAAAGCTGCAAAAACATGCAATTGACAGTAAAAGTAATTATTCTTTAAGGGAAACAAGCTTATCGGTAATAGTAATTTAGGATATGGTGCCTCCAAGAGGGCCTCCTTGTCTCAATTTCAAAGCCCCTGTCTAGGGCACATTGTATTTCATATGTAGCATCCAAACCCCTCTAAAAGTCACATTCCAGCTTCGTAGCGTAAGAAGCTATAATTCTGTAACACATGTCACTTTTATTTTCTCAAACATCCTAAAGAAGTTCCTTTTACAAAATAACCAATTCTTCCTCTAAGCTTCAAAGGTTTAGTGTTTTGCTTCTGCACAAAGCTGAGATAACTGTCCCTACACCACATCTACATTTATAATTAGAAAACAGACGAGGTCATACAGAGGAAAGTATGCGTGTTTAAAGAAAGCAACCTTTAAACAATATCCTAAATGCAATTGCTAAATGTTTGGACAGTGGTTCAAATTCTCATGTTAATTTAATTTGCTTTCGCACATAGAGTGCAGTGTTGCAGTGTGGCATAGAATATAGTGGCGTAGAGTGGAGTTGTCCAGAGTAGATTGGTGTGGCCTAGATAGAAGTGGTGTAGAGTGCAGTGGTGAAGAGTGCAGCGGTGTCGAGTAGAGTGTCTAAGAGGGCTTTGGCAAAGAGTAGAGTGGTACAGAGTAGAGTACAGAGATATGGCGTAGAGTGGAGTAGTGAAGAGTAGAATACAGCTTTGTGGAGTGGCGCAGAGTAGAGTGGAGTATTCATGGTGTGGTAGCACACTGCTATTACAGACAACACATTTTCAATTGAAATTACAATTACATTTCCACAGACATACAGTTTTACTAATAAAACTGTACAGTGCGCAGAAGAAAATGTGTGAAAATTGCATCAATTAGTTTAATGATTTTTTAAATCATATAAAAAATGTTATTTCCAAAACACTTCATAAATAACAAAAGGTGCTTCATTTGTGTGTTCCTAATTCTGATATAGTCTTCATACTTACACAGTTCACTTAAATGTTGTTATATGCTAGAAAACGACTCTTTCCTACCCTCGGTATCAAGCAAGATTGTCACCTAAATCCTCTCATTTTGAAGTCAGAGAAAGAAAAGTAAACATTTGCACTTGGAAGACAGCACCTGACATTTGGCATTGCTCTTTTAATATACAGCAAATGTAACGAGTTAAGAACAAGATTTAAAGGCCTGTTAACAGAATGTGAGTTTGCTGAAGGATACAGAAAACACGATTTAGGCAAGGGACGGAACGAATGAAACCTGGAGAGCCTAAAGCAAATAAAGCCAGCAAATGGAAAGCCAGAAAGTGTAAGTTACAACCCACACACCAATGGTAATGAACAAGCGGACTGCATTCCTAATTCATCTTTCTGAAAGTCCTCAAGTTGTCTTTAGCAAATCAGACAGCTCCACAGTCTGGTCGGCTGCGACCTAAAAAAGGCGCTGCTCAGTGCGATCAGTATGCCTTCTGTAATGTTGATCTCTAAGTCATAGGTTCAAATCCTAGCTAAACCTTCTAAAATGTTATTAACACTTTGCTGCATAATAATATGTTAATAACAGCAGATTAGAATGATGCCATATTATTCATTTTTATAAAAGAACAGTTATTCTTTTCACTTCAGGCTCAGTGTCACCTACTCTGTCGACAGCCATCCAATAACAAAGCAGATCTGTTGTTGTCAGTCAAGAATGGGTGCTCCGACACGGAGGCAGAGCACTGAAGACCTTGCCTGCCTTCAAAGGAGTGAGGAAGATCAAACACACTGCCTGTGTGTGATGTGCCCGGCAGGGAGCAGACAGGCGAACCTTCAGACTGGATGTGTGGCAGGCACCTGACTGAGATGTTCACTGTGAGTCCAGCTACAGTGTGAGAGATGGGTGAGTTGCGTAGAAAGAGCGCAGGCTGGGAGGCGAAGCCGGACAATGTAGAGGCCCGAGGCAAACGGCTCCCAGTGGCGGAAACCAGGAAGCGGGCCAGCAAGCCGGCACAAAAGCCTGGGAAATGCTTACTGCAGATTGGTGGTGGGTTTTGAACCCACCAATGAAAGGTCGGCATGGACTGAGACCTCAGAGGTTAAGAGGGGCCTAGCCCAGAAGAAGGTCATTTAGGATCCAGTTCATCGAGGCTTGCAAGGTAGGCGCCATAAGAAGCACTGCTGGATGGTCTGCACAGCATCAGAGGACATGCGGATCGAGGCGTGCTTGACGAGAGGCAAACCGCCAGAGAGACCGCATAACAACAGAAGGATGGACGGTGAGCGATGTGGGAAACTAGCGGGGCATAGTGGTTGCGGGCACAAACCTCACACGGAGAAGTGAGGGTGCTGTGCCGAATGTGTCTGTAGAAGTGCCCAACTTGGAAAAGGCATTGCGGGGCGGTTCAAGGCAAGGGAGCGCACCCGCAAATGCCGCCCCTCCCTTTCTCCCTCTTCCCCCTTTGGGAAGTGCTCCAGCAAAGGAAGGGCGGTGGCAAGAAAGGGGTCTGAGAAGCAGAAGAGGCCCCAGTAAGCGCTGCAACGGAACTCGCCTGACGGCGCCTCACATGGGGCACACACGGTGAGTCAGAGTAGACGGGAGAAGTGAGGGCTCTGCTTTAAATGCATTTTTAAACATTTACTGCGGCTGAGCGCAAGTAATTTAATGTGAATAGTTAAAGCAATATATATCTTTTGTTGAGCCAAAGGTTTTACTCCAGGCGTGTCGGCACATAGTTTTTATCACCAGGAGTGGCCAAATGAGAAGGGCATTTGGGGGGCTAGCAAACACCCCTCCCTCCAGGGCAATTATAAATAATTTCTAGCGGGCAACAAAAAAGGGGAGTAACCGCAGCAGGGAAACTAAAGGATGACGAAACATGAAAGGAAGCACCCGGCAAAGCTGGCAGACTACGACAGTGAGCCAGCAATCAAATGAAAATCCCAGGCGAAACCAAGGATGACCTCATCACCGGAATTAAATGATGAGCTGCAAGTAATGTTAATGGCAGCTGGTGGCGCAAAAAGGGAAAGCGTCGGTCGACGGTCAAGTTTTGCAAACAAGGGAGCAAGAACCAGCACCAAGGAAGGTCCAATAAACTAGAACAGAAGCCAGTACAGGAGGGCGACAAGCCAGTTCACACCCCGGCACTGAGGAGGCTTGCAGCCAAAATGGCAGCCTCTGCAAGAAACCATGAGCCACAAAGTGTGCAAAGTAGAGGCAGTAAAGAAAATGGTCTAGGGAAGCATGCAGGAGCGAGTCAGCAGGGGATTTCCAGGCCCCTTTTGGGGCCAGTAGCAGCAGAGAAGGGAATAGCTCCAGCGAAGAGGATGAGCCCCCACTGTCGCCTGTAGCCAGCTTGGCGGCAGCAGCAAAGCAAGGCGGTGGACAGCAAGCCAGAGGACATGGTGAGACAACCATGCTGCGAAAAAATGGCAAGCAAGCAGGGCGAAGGGGGGGAGGGGGCAATGACAAACCTGGCGACACAGGGTTGGGTAGTAAATATGATACAGAAAGGACCCTAAGTCAACAGCAAGACGCAATATTGAAACCCACACCAACCGGCAGGCCCCTGGGCAGGAGGTTGGGCCCCCTGGTTGAGCTCAAGGCAAGGGAACAAAGGACCCTACAGCACCTAACTGGTGGGCATGACCTGGGCCGGGGGCAATTTACCTATGGGATTTAACCCGTTCTTTTGGAATGGCCACGTCCGCTGCACAAGGCATTGCAGGGGGTAGCAGGCCAGCAGATGGCGGCACAAGAGAAGGTGCAGGCTCCCAAGCAGAGGGTGCGAGGGCTGACCAATGACCTGGCAAGAGCAAAGACAGTGATCAAGAAGCTAGGGCAGGGACAGAAAAAGAGAAGGAAGATCCCACCAAGGTTTGGGCCAAGGGGCCGGGCCAGGCAGGGGATCAAAATAAACCAGCAAGCACATATATCAGTCCTTCGCCTGGGGATTCGCCCATAATGGCAAGAGACAGGCCTTGCTAGCCTTATACCTCTGGCAGTCAAGAAGAGGATTTGAAGAAAATTATTTATTGACATTTTTTCACTCCTGGAGGTGCACAAAGCAGGGCTAGATTTGACAATACAAGATAAAAAGGAAGAATAAAAGAAAGAAATCTGCAGGCCAGGGTGGAGAAAAGCATTGAAATTGGACCTAGATCATTTAGAATTCTAGCCAGTGTATATGTTGAGAAATTCCCAGAAAATGCAGCAGCACTATTCTTGCACGAACACCAACTGCACGCAGCCCAGCAACAATATCAGGGCGAGGCATGGCTGCGTTATGACGAGGGTTTTAGGGAAAAAATTCAAGTATGGCCCACAATTGAATAGGATCAACAAGATGTAGAGGGGTACACAAATCACATGGTAGCTTCCAGGGAAGGGTTGGCCCATCGGGAATTCAATTTTCGTCCACAAGGGGCAAAAGGGAGATTTGATGCTCAGCAGGCCTCAAGAGACAGGCCTGCAGCAAACAATAAAGGGTTTCGGAACGGGCCAACAAACTGTTGAAAATATGACAAAGGTGGAATGTTAGTTGGGGCAGGCTTGTAAATTTAGGCATTGCTGAAGCAATTGTGGGGGAGCCCACCCGCTATTGGAAATGTAAGAAACAAAGAGAGGGAGGTGACCATAAAGATGAGGGAAAACAAACAAGCAGCCAACAGTGAAGAGGGCAAGGGAAGGTTAGCAGCTTCGCCCCACTACCTACCCCTATTTCGGTTAGCAGACTGCAATTGTTGTCAGAATGCTCAAAGGCAAAAGATAATTAATTGTTAGCAGAAGGTTTTAGTTCAGGCTTTATTATACCCTCGCAGGTCCCTCCTGACGTGTGTATATATAGGAACTTGAAGTCAATCAGGGACAATGGTGCTGCAGCCCAAAATAAGATAGATAAGGAGGTCGTACTGGGCAGAATGGCAGGCCCATTCAAACCTCTAAAAAAATCTCATAGTTTTCTCGCTGGGCCTAGTTCCAAAAAAGGAGCAAGGGAAATTCAGGCTTATACATCATCTATCATATCCGTCAGGTGAATCAGTGAATGATGGCCTGGAGCAGGACAAGTGTTGTGTTGCTTATGCAGTGGCGGCTGACGCAGTTGACATAATCAGAGCAGCAGGCAGAGGAGCGCTATTGGCAAAGGCAAATATTGTGTCTGCATTCCACATTTTGCCAGTACATACTGAAAGCTATCATTGCTGGGGCTTAAGCTGAATGACCATTTTTACTATGACAAAGGTCTACCCATGGGGTGCACTATCTCATGTGCCTATTTTGAAGCCTTCAGCAGTTTCTTAGAGTGGGTTCTGAGGCCCTGCAACCCCAGATGGAGGTGTACCCATTATCTGGACGATTTCCTATTCGTAGGGGCAAAAGATACGACAGACTGTGAATCCTTACTCAATCATTCGGGGAGGTACCACTCCAACCAGTTTAACAAAAATAGCAGTAATGCAACACAGACACGCTCAAGGAAAAACATAGTCAACACCAAACAATGAGCATAGATTAGATCCACCTGATTTTGAAATTGACGAACAGTCCTGGATTATGTTGTATTGTTTCTGTGTGATGCATCACAGAACATCACCACCCCTCAGTTAAACTCTTACGTTCAGCATACCATATGTTGTGTTCATTATGGCTCCCCCACCTCCTCGTTATTTGGTATTGCTAACATGGCTTCACTGTTGAAACTGATCAATTCCTTGGGATCAATATTACTGGTAGGCCCAGTCTTCCCTGTTACATTTGAGGGATTTCATTTAAACCATGGATACATATTGAAAATATTCGATGGGAGTCCCCAAGTGTGTGTAATTACAACAGAAGATATTAAGTTTAATCTCATTTATTAAGGAAAATACAGTCCGTTTGTACATAATGGCTAGAGTTGATTTTGAATCTTCTACTGTTGTACAATTTGTCCTTTGTTATAAGGAATAGCTGCAGAAGTATGGCTATATCTTACTTTCACCCGTAGGCTTGAAATGAGTCACCTGGATAGATGAACGGCATTGCTCAAGTAATACCAGTTGCGTAATTGATTATGAAGTGGAAACAGTAACAATCCAACAAAAGTAACTACCCAACACACTAACAACACAGAAACAAGATTGTACAAAATGCATAATACACAAACATAAACACAACTCAATACTGTAACGCTTCAAGGCGTGTACCGAGCAACATCACAAAGCATCAGCACAGTAACTCAACACATTACTTCAAAACACAAAAGCAAAACAATAGCAACATGGGCAACACACCAAAACCACATGACAACAACACATTAATACAACATAAGGTAGCAGAACAGTACAGCAGTGAAATTGTGCTGTCTTTTTTGGTGTTCAGTTGCTTTATTTTTATAGCAGTTGTGTTTTGTAGAGCTGTCATGTTGTGTGATTTGCGGTTCTGTTAATTCTCTGGTTCTTGTGATGGCGGTTAGTTCAATCTATTGGAGCTACAGCTACAATTTTGTGTGCATTCTTAAAAGGCTTGTAAAGGCATATGTGTCTTAATTTTGTGAGTATTGTGAGCATTATTATGACAATGGTGTACAGCCCTCTTGTCATGTGTGCGAGGCAAAATGGTAATTCTTGACACTAATAAAATGATCTCTTGTGCTGGAGCATCGGCTTATAAAGTTGGTAAAACCAGTCTGCGTCCATACATGCTTTCACACGTTAATGCATTCTACACTAGCACTCAGCCATTCATCAATGTATTCCCACATTCAACCCTCACACTAATCTATTCTTACACTAGCATTCAGCCATTCATCCATGCCCTCACCCATTTAACTCTATCTATGCACGCACTAACTCATTAACTATCTGTTCAATCATTTTGCCATCCTTTCATTCACTAATTCAGTAAAACTTTCACATATTCTTACATTCACTCAACGACCACTCAAACCCACACTTTCAAATAAAGGAAGTACAACTTTCACTTAGAGAATAGTGAGACCTATTGGCTTGGCCTTTGCTTGTTTAAATAATACAATCAAAACGATCCCATAATTAAAAACCACAATACAAATTAAAGATCTACATGAGTAACTACTAAAAAGCAATTAGTGCCATGTCCGAAGATCAGTTCACAGATAACCTTTACTGAATATCATATCAAGTGATTGCCATACGTAATTGATTATTGTCATCCATTGCTGTGAGTGGTTAATTATTAATTGTTTTAATTTTTATTGAGTAGAAGGATCATCGCATATGAATACATTTCATTACATGAAAAGGGCAGGTAGGAATTAATTAACGAAAAAACCTAGGAAAATTAAAATAACTGAAGCTGGGCAAAATAAAACAATCTCTTCCTCGATCAATTAATTTAAAATACGAATTCACTCTTACATAGAAAACACAAATTAAGGAATACGACAACGAAAGCCAACATAATACCGCAGTTATTCGGTTGCTTCAGACAAATTTCCAAAGCTCTCAAATGTTCATGAAAAGACAATACTAACCGTATATAAACTCTCCAGCAGTTTTACCGGTTATAGCTTGCTGAACCATAAAGCAAACGAAGGTGTACAACCCTAACTTTCCAATTTTGTAATATTAGTGACCAGCAAACAACGAGTCAATAAATACAAACTGTTGCTGCCATACATCGATATCGAAACTCTGCAGTACTAATCCGAATAGAGCCTCGGATAAATCTCGATTTAGGTTGATCTACAGTTGCTGTCTTGAAATCCCGAAAATCTGCTCCCTAAAATAGCAAAGGTGTGAACAGGTTTAACACATAGGGAGCCAATCCCCTTTAGCACTAGGAACATATAAAACAACTTGCTGACACAGCCAGGTAAATCTTACAGAAAGGCAGAAATGGAGAACTAAGCGGGAAGAGACTGATAAGAATCGGGGACAGAGGGAGACTGTGGCAAGGGAACCTGGTGGAGGTAGAGACCGAACGTGTGTGTGTGGGGGTGAAAGATGAAGCAGCTTTAGTATTCAGCAACCCCTTCATCTGCAACACCTTCGGCAAGCTCCTAAAAAGAACTTTGGGCCCTGCTCTTACTTTATATGTTATAATGTAAGCCTCGAGTCCAGTAATCACGAGCACAAGCTGGAAGGTGCATTCGATTGTTCAGTGTAGCAGAGTGATTGCACCCCTTGATTTGGGATTATGTGGCAGAAAACGTCAGAATACACCTGCTCTTGATGTATACCTGCTCTCAACTTCAATTTTTTTACAGATTTAAATGTTTTCCCTCGATTGATTTTCTAGATTGGATCAGTAATAATGTGCTAATTTTGATTAATTTATGTACGTTTGTAAAATAATACCCATTTGAGATAATGAGAACTTCTGTCTCTGGAGACCGCCGGTTTTTACATTGTTTACCTTTAGGCATTAAAATAAAATTTGAATAGGTTTAAGCAAAAAAAGGATACACTCATTGTAAATGACCTAATATGTGAATTAACATCTTATAGGAAAGCTTAAATAGAATAACTGTAGTTGAAATAAAAAACATAAAGATGTTATCAAATCCTCAGAGGAAAGAAAATATATAGCAATGTAGGTTGGAGCTACACTAATCCCCATACCCATATATCTCAACACCCGGCAGGGATAGGAGTCCTTTTTGGTCACCTGAGACCCTAAGCAAACCTTTGATTTTTCAGGGTTCGGCTCACAAACAAAGTTATAGATTTACTCCCATGATTTGAACTGACCCGAGTGTCTTTGCTTGTTTCCCCTGAGAACCAGTGATTCATAGAAAATTGCATACCTTCTCCCTTTGATCTTTTACTCATTGTAAGGCAGACACATTGTGTAGGCTAACTGTAATTTATTACTAGTAAGACGATACCTCTGACAAAGGCAACACAAAACGGTCTAGCCTCCAGCTCCAGCCCCAACTCAGTCTTCTTTATAAATCTCAGCGACCCTTCAAATAGAAGTTTAATCTGCTGACAAGAGTGATGCTGGTTGTTAAAGATCTGCTACCAATTTTCAGGCCCAAGCTGCCGGTGGCTGGTATAGCTTGGGGCACCAGGGCTATGATGTTATTGAAATATTCCACCCACTGAGAGTGGAATTCTTAAACTATTAAACTGTGCCGAAACAAGAAGAAACACATTGGAATGACGGAGCAAAAGGCCTATACCAGCCAGTAAGAACTTGTTCAAATGTTACAGGGCAAACATGGTGCACTGGACCACAACCGTGGAGGTTGAAGACTTTTATCGCTGTTGTCCCTTAGCCTCACCTACTGTGGCACTGCAGACTTAGCTCCAAGTACACACTTTCAGCACTTGGCCCTCAGAGTAGCGGGGCAAGGAAAAACCGACGCTTCTCAGGAAGGTATTGTGGGGGGTTGGGCCATAGAGAGTCGTAGCTCAGAAGTTAGCAAATAGCATGCATGCCAATGCAGTGTTTTTTTAATTTTTATAAAAACAAATACTTTATTATACCAAACACGATACAAAGGACTATTTCCATGGGTACAGGGTTTCATAATAGGTACAACAGGAAAAAATAAGCAAAAACGTGTCAGGCTAATTGTTAATAGGAAAGCAGACTTATGTGGTGGTGACCCATAGTCCAGTTCTTCAAAGCCCCAGTCCCTGGCAACCCCTACCAGAGCATTCCTTTCAGCCAAAAGATCTAGAATGCCTGTCGAGCACAAGTTCAAAAGTGTAAGAGTTACCGGACTGTACTAGCAGTGAGGTCCCCAGCATCAGGCCTTTACACCAGAGTGTGCAACGGCCCTGCATTCCTCCAACATTGTTTGGCTGCTCACTGAACAACGTGACTGGTCAGTGGTTGTGGCTGAATACTCCAGCTGGAGAACTGCCCCTACCCACCCCTACCGGACAAATGAAGAATTTACTCCTGATGCTAGTGACTCTTCAGTCATTGTCCACCATCCGCTTATCAAAGAGACAGAACAAGACAAGTGTGGTTCAGTCTTTGGAGGCCGCAGGCACAGTCATAATGTATTTTTCTTTGTTGGCGTAGCTGCCTCAGTTATGCTTTAAGCAATAATTGGGATTCATGGAGGCCTACTCTAACACTCAGGTCTGCTCCTACATTGCACACTCTCCTTCTTGGGCACAATGTGCCAAAGGTGATTTAATAGCAATCTGGAAGGAGGGACAGAAAAAACACTCTAGCCCTCGGATCGACTTGTGCCTTGCTCCCACGTTAGCCTGCAACTTCTGGACTGTCCCTGCCCCTCGAAGTCAAGCAGCTGGGCTCCTCTTGGCAATCACCTTCTGCAGAGGTTTTTTTGTAGTGATATGTGTGTTTTGACCACTGACTTCGTGTTGCACCACTTTGCACCTGGTTTAGCTGTCCACCATCACATTAGTGGTCACCGATTTCAGACTACATTTTGTATTCAGCTTAGCCTTAACTTCACTGCCACGTTAAAAGCTGCAAGTGATTTTCCACGTTGTACAATGTGCATTCTGTCTTGTTTTTGTACTTTTTCCCACCAAGGGCTTTGGTTGATAAGAATGTACTCAGACGGCAAGGAATGGCCTTGTTTTGGGTTGGCACCTTGGGATTGTGGCCACATTCCGATGTGTTATTTTCAAAGCTAGCCGAAAGCAAACAGCATTTTTTGAAAAACTAAACTTCTGCAGGGAGAGGGAAGTCTGGAATGTTCCTCTCGCTTGTTTAACGTATAAGGGGCCGAGACCAGATGGATCGGGGACAGAGAAGATCTCGGCGCACCCAGGACACCGGAGTGTTTCATACTTCCTGTGAGGATAGTTGATCTCTCTGTCTTCTCGATCGATTCTGGGATTTGGCGATTGGATGCTGATAGGAGAGAGATGAAGGAGTTTTGCCCTTGCCTCATGGTGATGCATACTTTTTCATTAATTATATAGATACATATATTTGCTGTGTATATTGCAGTGGAGAATCATTTGTGTATGTTTTCATTTCATTGCTGTGACCATTTTTAAACATGTGCTTTCAACATACTAATCTCCTTTTAGGAACCTTGCGTAGTGAAATAATAAATGTCTTCTTTGAACTAAGAAGTGCAATTCTGAGATTATTGTCAGTGCATGCCTCTCTCAACAGGCTAGACAGCCTCTGGTACAGAAGCAGTCCTACAGCTTCTTTATCAGCTCCTTGCACTCTTTCTGGGTAATGTCCCAGCACTGCTGTAAGACTGTCTCTCAGTGACACCAGCTCTGGATCTCAAGAATTTAGCTCAGGAAGAACTCTCAAACCAAGTGCGTAAGTGTGTCCCACTTATATAGTCATGATCCAGTCAGGGAATGTTGATTCTATTGTCAGGACCCTGGAACCGGCTCTCTCTCATACTGTATCTCCCCTTTGCATAGCTGTTGCTGTCTTTGTTTCAAGTGATGGTTTTCACAACAGGCAGTGATGGGGTGTTTCAAACTGGAGTGACCAAAACCTGAGCACAATCACACACAAAGACCTTGCACCTGTCAACGATCATCCTTTTGGGAGTAAAACCTCCGGGAAAGATAAAGGCGAGGGCCTGGATGACTCACTGCACAACAAAGGATACCCTCCAATAATGGCCCATGTATACTAAATGCATGATCAGATAAATAATATGATAAGGTTTCATGCACTTGTTACTAACCTGAATAGATTTTATTTGCGCTGAGGTTAACAGTTTAGCGGTGGGTGGGCACAAGTTTGCTATGGTAGTTGTTGCTGTGAGTTGGTCTAGTAGAGAACAGTAGTTTACGGTGACTGGCAATCTCCAAAATATGGTTGGAGTAATAAGGGTTGTGCATCACCAAGTTCGTAGTTGGAGCTGTTTGCGTTTAACAAGATGCTCTCAGAAGAGTTTGAATAACTAGTTATCCCTAGCCCTTGTAGATTTAGGGAGGTGCAAAAGTGAGCAACTCATTTCACAGACCTGCAAAAACAGAATGAACCACATCTGGCCTTAGTATAGTGCCTAACGTGAGTGACTATCAAGCAAAAAATAGACACGTCACTGTTAACTGAAATGAAAAACAATTACCTGTAGTAAACAAACAACAACTTACTAAAACTGCTATGGGAAGGAAAAGCAGGGGAGCTAAACTAAAGAGGGAAAGCTGTACACATAATAGACACATAATAGACTAGATGAAGCTGTACCAATGCTACATTGTATACACATTCATACCACAGTTAACTGCAGCCAGTCAGTGATAACATGCAGTTGATGGGAATTTCCCCGGTGCTTCTGGCCTCACAGAGTGCATTGTGAACAATAAAGCCCATTGGTAATGTTGCTGACCAGTGATGGAGTGTGCTACTGGTACTTAGTCTGTTACAGAAACATCTCAAGCAAAGCAGATTTGATGTGGATCTAGGTTAGAAACTGCATCCCACAAGGATTTGATACATGCTAGTACTTCACTCCCAGTGCTCTGATCAGGCAGGTCACAAACAAAGATAACTGGCGCTGTAGTGTCAATTATTCTTGGTTCACAAAGCTGACCTTACTAATAACTCCTTTCTCAAATGGAAGTTCTTCAAAAAGTTACCATCAGACAAATAGCCAACCAATGACAAACATCTAAGAAACTCTTTAAGGATGATGTTCTCATCTTGGCCTACGCCTTTGCACGGATACCCAATCTGTACTTGAATCATGGAAGATCAAGAATCCTCACTCTAGATCTTCCTTGACCGCCCCAGTAGTCTCCCAGATTGGTGCCTTAAGAATCAATGCTTTTGCAGTCTCTCTGCAGTCTCACCCACGGAGTCAGGCTATCGTTTGTTTGCAGTACAACAGACAAGTGAGACACAGGCTAAATGTGAGAGGCAGATAGGTCAGTGTCATCTCCAGCTGAAGAGGTGGACAATGACTAGGGTGAGAATCAGCCAATCTCTCTTTAGACCTCCCAGCATTGTAGCAGCAAGGTAAGTGTATCTTAGCAGTGAGGATCATCAACAGGTCCTTTCCTCATCAAGGTCCCTTCATGCACGATTTTCAGATATACTTATCGTGGGTGGAAGTATGATAGCTAAACTCCAATAACCCCATACATAAGCCCTGAGGGCAAGAAATGGACATGTGTTTTCTAACTGTGTCACAATATGTGAAATCTTAAACCTTTAGAGAGGAAGCTGTTGTATGTCAAGTAAAAAACAAAACAATTAAATCTATCAGAAACCTCAGAGAGCTCCTGATTCAGCATCTGACTAGCATAGGAAACAGAACTGACATCCAAATGCTTGATAGACCCTTTTAGAGTTGCAAAACATCTTGTCCAGTGAATCTCTGTAGATCCTCACCTGGAGCTTCAGCAATGCCATGTGGCAGCAGTAGCGGGTCATTAATGGGGCAACATTTTTGCTGGAGCAAGTCTGAAGTCTAGTGAGGGGTAGTCGACGATGAGAAATCTGTGGAAAGATATAGAATCCACCAAGACGAGCAGTGCAGAAAATAAATAACATTCTTCAGTATGAAAGTCTGTGCCCGTGAGCATGCCGTCATTGGCTTGGTGTCAATAGAAGCTTTACAGAGCAAGATATCCAAGTTTCAGGGAACCACCTACTGCTACCTCTAAGTCAGCAAGCAAAGGCTGTGAGAAAGTAGCCTCATTCTAGCATGGTTACTCCCATTTTTGGCCTGTTTGTCAGTGTGTTTTTACTGTGTCACGGGGATCCTGCTAGTCAGGACCCCAGTGCTCATAATTTGTGGCCTACATGTTAGTATGTTTTACTGTTTTGTCAGTATGCTTGACTGTGTCACTGGAGTCCTGCAAACCAGAACTCCAGTGCCTATGCTCTCTCTGGTACTTACATACTGGTAACCCAGTATTCCACTCCACATTAGCATATTGGACCCCCCCTTATAAGTCCCTAGTATTTGGTACCTAGGTACCCAGGGCATTGGGGTTCCAGGAGATCCTAATGGGCTGCAGCATTTCTTTAGCCACCCATAAGGAGCTCCTACAAACACTTCTTCAGGACCGCCATTGCAGCCTGAATGAAATAGTGTAAGCACTATTTCACAGCCATTTTTACTGCACCAGGTCACTTATACGTCACCTATTTGTTTAAACTTCAGACCCTCAAGGTTAGGTGCATAGTACCTGTGTGTGAGGGAAATCCGGCAATAACAGAGGTGCCCCCACATCGTCCAGACCCATTTTCCCAGACTTCGTGAGTGCGGGGATGCATAGGTCAATACATATATGTAGCTTCACAATGGTAACTCCAAATATGACCATGGACACCCAGTACTGGCATACCAGTCTTCTGAGGTTTTCACTGCAGCCACATATACTGCCATCTCACATACAGGCTTCTGCCCTCCTGGGGCTTGAGCAGCACAATCCCAGGAACTCAGAACAATGTATTTCCTTTAGGAGAGGGGTGTTGTTACAGGCATGGGATGGGTGTCCTCCCAGAACCTCTGGAAATGCTCTGAAGGCCACAGACGGTGCCCTCCTTGCACAATCCAGTCTACACCAGTTCAGGGACCCCCAGTCCCTGCTCTGGCACGAAACTGGACAAAGGAAAGGGGAGTGACCACTCCCCTGTCCATCACCACCCCAGGCGTGGTTCCCAGAGCTCCTCCAGAGTATCCCTGGGTTCTGCCATCTTGTTTTCAGGATGGTCAGGGAACTCTGGGAGCATCTGAGTGGCCAGTGCCAGCAGGTGACGTCAGAGACCCCTCCTGATAAGTGCTTACCTGGTTAGGTGACCAATCCCCCTCTCAGGGCTATAATGCGGGTCTCTCCTTTGGGCGTTTCCTCAGATTCGGATGGCAAGACTCCAGCAGGAATCCGTTGCAACCTCTGTTTCACCTTCTACCGTCAGATCAACCACTGAACAGCTCCAGGAACGCTACAACTTGCAACAAAGTATCCAAGAAAGCTACTGCAACTCTGTAACTTCTTCTCCTGCCAGCAACTGCACCTGTTTCCAGGTCGTGCATGCTCCGAGGACTGCCTGTCCTCATCCTGCACTAGAAGGACCAAAGGAACCTCCCATGGAGTGATGGAGTCACTTCCCTGCTTCTGTAGGCACCTCTCTGCAGTCACAACCGGTACTCTGGGTCTCCTCTCCTGACGACGAGCGTGGATCCTGGATCACAGATCGTGGACCAAAGTGACCCTGACTGTCCAAAGGTCCAACTGTCCAAATTTGGTGGAGGTAAGAGCTTCCCTCCTCGTGCCAGACAGTACCCCTGTGCACCGCGTGTTTTGCAGCTCCTAGGGCTTCTGTGCGCTTCTTCAAGGAATCCTTCGTGCACAGCTTAGCCCAAGTCCCCAGCACTCTAGCGTGGAATCCCTTTGTGTAGTGCTACGATGATTGCGATTTGCAACTCCTTTGTCCCCGTGTCCTGGGACTCCTGTGGGTGCTGCCTGGTCTCTTCTGAGGGCTCTCTCTGAAGTGCTGAGAGCCCCTTCTGTCTCCTCAGTCCGAGATGAGACCTCCAGGTCCCTCCTGGGCCCGGGTAGCGCCTTTTCCCACCAAACGTGTCTCTTGCGTGAGCGAAGACTTGTTGGCGGAATCCTGTGACGAAAACCAGCCTGCATTCATCTCTTCGACGTGGGACATCTCTTGCACCAAGCAGCAACCCGCAGCTGTCTTCATGGTGCATCTTTCACTTTTTCTTCCAACTGGAGGTTCCACTTTTGCACCTTCATCCGGGTTAGCAGGGGCTCCTGTTACTCCTGGACTCTTCAGCTGTTCTTGGACTTGGTCTCCTCTCTCCGCAGGTCTTCAGGTCCAGGAATTCATCATTGGTGTCTTGCAGTCTTGCTTGGTTTTGGCATAATTCTTTATCACGACTTCTATTGTGTTCTGGGGAAACTTGCTGTACTTTACTCCTGCTTTCCTGGGCTCTGGGGTGGGGTACTTTACTTACCTTTGGTGTTTTCTTACACTCCCAGCTCCCCTCTACACACTACTCTTGCCTAGGTGGGAAACCGACATTCGCATTCCACTATTTTAGTATATGGTTTGTGTCCCCCCCCCAGGCCCATTGTAACCTATGGTGATTTTCAATATTTGCACTATTTTATGACTGTTTACTTAGCTGATTTTGGTTACTAGTGTATATCTTATGTATAATACTTACCTCCGAAGGGAGTATAGCCTCTAAGATTTTTTTCGCCTTGTGTAACTAAAATAATGTACCTTTATTTTTGGTAACACTAAGTATTGTCTTTCATGTGCGTGAGTACTGTGTGACTACAGTGGTATTGCAAGAGCTTTGCATGTCTCCTAGTTCAGCCTTGGCTGCTCTGCCTACAGCTACCTCTAGGCAGCCTGGCTTCTAGTCACTGACTACATTTCACTAATAAGGGATAACATGTCCTGGTATAAGGTGTAAGTACCTTTGGTACCCACTACAAACCAGGCCAGTCTCCTACATTGCTATGTTCGCCGCACCCATAATTCTTTACTCTGAACGGTGAGACACTCAGTTTTACTGTGCTAAAAGCTTATGTTCTGTTTTTCCAGAGACTGCACCATTTATACTGTGTGGCTAGTGCAATTTTCCTAATGTTCATGTTTAGCTAGTATACTTGAACATTGTATTAGCCAGTACAATTTTTGTCGGAAGGATTACAATCTTCGGTTTTTGTATGATTACAAACAGCAAATCATTTGTGATAGATTATTGATTGTGCATAATGTGGATGCCCAGTTTTGAAACATCTTTTGTGATGTTTTCTCGTTATATTGATTGGTTGGTCTGCATTGAATGGTTCTTCTTTTTACTGAACATAGATTTACAGCTTGTTATACGAATAATAACCATACCTGGACATATATTACATCTTTATTTCAACTGTGATAATTGTTGTATAGTGTATTATAGACTCAATATCCGCAATATCTCAAGTATAGTGTATTTCGTCTTACTCTTCCCAGTTCTCAGGACCTTGAGGTATTTGATGAGGAAGTGTGGTATTAGGTGAGGAAGCTGTGGTAGTCTAAGAAATAAAACCTAAGATAATATATTAAAAACCCAACAACTATCCCGGTTCACCATCTGAGAAGCACAGGAAACACAGCAGACATCTGGACACACTGACTACTAGATCATGCCACTCCACTGAGTAAAGAGCTTTGGGCCAGCTTTCCATATTTGTAGCCCAACGCTTATGTAATAGAGGCTACTCTTAATCTTAACTTTGATATGGATCAAGCTGTCGCTGCAACTTTATACATCGTGAAGAAGGCTTGAATTAGTAAGCGTCCTTCCGTCTCTTGATTTCAGGATACTAGCATTATTCTCTAGAGGGTAATTATATTCTTAGTCCACAGCGTGTTTAACCTTCGGTATTTCCAGACCAGATGTGGATGTATACTGACTCCGCATCATATGTTATACAACTGGCCACTCTGAAACTTGTAATCTGTGCAACAGGGGGGTCCTTCAATACTCGGATGGGTTGTCGGACAAAAATATCACAGAAATAATATCAAGGTCACAAAATCGACTTTATATACTTTGTATAAAATGTAAAAATAAATCAAAAAACGAAAATATAGGATAACATGATATCATCAAAAATTGGATGCATACTGAATTTTAATTGCTATACACTAAACTAACATTAAAACATATAATACATTTTAAAATAATGTTGCATTTTACAAAGTGTACTTAAAATATTAATCTACACAAACAAAACAAATAAATTCACTTTAAAATAATTGCAAAAAATTATAAACATACTTAAAAAATCATTTCAACATAAATATTAAACTATTAAGAATGAATTATAATTAAAAACACTAGATAGCAAAAATTAAACATGTATACAATAACAAAATTAAAAACAACTTAATAAAAAATCACTAGTACAATAAATAATAAAGTGTAATATACATTAACTTTTAAAATTAAAACAAAACAATATATATTGCTGTGTTTGTGGGAACTACCTGTTCCAGTATTCCTGCTGCACGAAGGGGTGGAAGGAGAAGGTCCCATGGGACACTTAGTGCTATTTAGCGCACTCTCCGTTCCCACTACACAGTACACACCCAGGCGAAACCCGGGCCAAGGATGGGTCCATCCTGCACCTGTCTGGGCAGGAATTGGCAGGACAGGGTCACCCACCTTAGATTTGGTGGTAAGTCCCACCCAAGCTGAATATGACAACATCCGATTGGTAAAATTCAGTCTCCAATAATTGGCCTTGAGGGGTTAAGTCCGCATTCTTGCCAATAGTATAACACTGTTTACTACCAATTGGTATTGACTGTCTCATCCCAGCTGAAGTTCTCCCAGGGACTGGTTTGTTTGTTACTGATCATTTTTCTACTTGGGCTGCTGCCTGTACCAACTGCCGAATTATGGCGAAAGAAAGGCGGCAGATGTTCCCGTAGCTAATGCATGAGACTGACAAGCTGATTGTAGAGGCTGAGGTCACATTAAACAAAGAAAATAAATTGCCATCAGCTATGAGTAGAATTACTCACTTTTATATGGGTGCCTCCAAAGCTAAACTGACTCCTGATGGGACAACCTCTGTTGCTAATAAAGGCCTTACAAAGGCTTTCCTTTCTCTTGCTGCTGAAAACACAGGACTTATCAATTCTTCCCAGGCTGGTGCCCAGCCACCCACTTCATCCGCCAGTGAGACCCCCTGTATCATCAAACCTGCTGTTCATAAAGGTCCCACCTAATTTGCCCCTGATGAACTAAGCCACATCAACTGCCATATGTTATAGGCAGCTCTCTCGAAATCTAATGTGCCTGTGGCCGAACACTTGAAGGTAGCACAGGGACTGGCTAACACAGGATTCAGGAACTTTATTGGACTATTTGAGATCTGAGATTTCCTTAATCAAGATGCAATCTCTTCATTGAAAAATACGCTTCTGGACCTTCAGGAGGTTGTTAATTTAGTTACAGCACCATCTGCAAGCCAGGGGGTCTCTGGGATCCTCGAAACCCAAAGGATAAATCTTCTTGGTCAGTCGGCTATCGATGCAAATGGCCCCTACTATGGTTACACGCAAGACAGATTACTACCTTTTTGCTGTGGAGATCCAAATACAGTCCCAAGAACAACCCGAGGAGGGGGATTCAGATGAGAACAGTAGAGAAAAACAGTTGCTCCCCCATAGTCATGACAGTCTATTGACGAATGCTTTGTTTTTCACATCTGTTAACCCTAATTATCCCATCACATGTCTTGGGGTTGGGATATTTCCTGCTCCATAACACAGAGACTAACCTCCAGAGGAATAGTTGATAAAGTAGCCTCTGACCATTCTGGTACAATATTGCAGACACGCTCTGATAGAGGGGCTGTAATTTTTATGATGAATGTACCCAAGCTAAAACCAGGCCAAAGGGAAGGAAGCACTCATTAATAAAACTATTCATTGGCTCTGAACCAATCAGCAGCGCTGATCCTTAATTCATAAATACATAATTTCCACTAACAATCTTTCTGGACAGTTGAATAAATACAATTTGATCAAGTTAATATTAGGTAGCTCTTATTTAGTGGATGGGTTATTGACGAAGGAAGATAGGTCTTTGCCACGAACGGGCTCAAACATCCAGTTCAAAAGCAATCTGAGATTTAGTGATGCAAATGTTTTAGACATTGTAACTCACATCGACTAGGAAACAAAAAGCTGGAAGGCTAGATTCTCAAAAGGCTACTCCACCTTTGGGCCCATTTGCCCCAACCTAATTGAAGTGGACTGGCTTAAGACCTGCCTGCTCATGAGGGGATGATGATTCTGTTGTTATACCTAACATTTTACCTCGGCAAGATGCTGTGAACATTGTCTCCCTCTGAGTCAGTTTCATTAATCAATTTGATGTTATTTTGCTGCAGGAGACCTGGTCTACAGAACTGATGTGCATCTCTGGTTACATAAATTAAGCGCTGAAGCTAGGCTATTTAGAGCTGGACATTCATCCATTGGCATTTTAATTTGGATACAGACTTTGTTAAACTTGGTTGTTAAACAACTATCAATTGATTGTCCTGGTGTAATTGATTTGATTACAATAGATTCTAATGGTGTAAATGTAAGTGTATATAACATTTATAATCGCTCTGTGGGATCGAATGAGGAGTCCATTAAATTGGCGCAGCTCAACCACCATTTGTCAAAAAGGCAGTTATATTCTGAATAAATTATTGCTGGAGACTTTTATATATTCTTCAAGAATATAGACTTCATTGATCCCAACACTGATCTGAAGATGCAACTAGAGGTATTCAAAGATTGGAAGCAGAGTCACTTAAAAATGTTCCAATACTGCAGTACAACGTACTATGTTATGTCTGCATGCAATGGACAATCTAAATTGGATGGTCACTAAGGCCATACCTTTATTTTTTTTGGGGAGGGGGGATATAAAAGTAGGATAGATTACATTTTATTGGACTTAGAAATATGGTATGCAATGTCTGACTTTAGTGTACTTGCAAGGATTGGCAGTGACCATTATCCATTAAATTTTACTTTAAAGTCAAACCTCTTCCTTAGTAAAACCATCAAATTTAATAGGTCAGAGACTACATTGTTTCGCAGTAATAATAGGAGATTGACTAAGTGGGTTAAACTTTCATCCAAACCGGTCACAATGGCACAACTATATAGTACATTTAATCTGATCTTTGGTCCCTTAGTCGGTAACACAACTAATGAGGAATCCTTTCTGAAGTTGCATCAGAATTTGTTTAGTGCATTGAGATTAATATGCACTACAGATAGTCATCTTCTCAACTGTTTGAGATAATGTCAACTGCAGGGAGGCAAACTCAGATTTAATCACAGTTGTTAAGCAGTGTGATACACAGAGGATTAGAGTCACCAGATCAATGTATCAAAAAATTGTGTCCAAACCCAAACAGGACTGGGTAGATGTCAACTAGGCTGCTGTTGTTGAAGACTCTTGATCTAGGAACACTTAAGCTTTCTGACATGACATATAGCTCATGGAAGTGTATCAGCTGCAAGTCCCCTTGAATTTCATATCCTCCCACACCCTTGGGAAAAACATTTTGCAGATGTATATAGTGTACATAAGTCCAATGCTGGGATCTCAAAAACTAGAAAGGCTCCATTTTATGTAGTGTTAGATCATGAAGGAGGACTTATCCATATGTCAAATCTACTGTCCCCCCCCCCTTTTTTTTTTTTACTTTAGAAGATACATGAAAAGCCATAAACTGTTACAGCCTAGATAAAATACGGGGGGATCTCTACTGCGCAGAGATAGTTGTCTGGGCTCCCTACATTAACAAACTCTCAAACAGAATAATGGGAGGAGAATGTATCCCTGACTCTTGATGGAGAGTAGAAAGTATTCCTGTGTATAAAAAGGGAGATGGAGGTAATCCTGGGAACTATTGTCCCATTAGTCTGATTGACAACCTTCCAAAGGTGTTCAGCCATCAAATCACGGATAAACTACAAGACTGGATAAGTGAAGCTAATATATTGTCCCCCTTAAAAGAATGCTTCCAATCTAGGGTTAGCACAGTATACCAGATATTTTTATTCTGGTTTATTTTAATCTCCAGGAAATATCTCCAGCTAACAAGAGACCCTTTGAATGTGGCATTCATAGATCTTAAAACAGCTGTCCTGTTAAATATAATTGTAAGAATTCATGAGGCCAATTATGCCCAAGTGAGGTGGGCAATCTGCGGCGACTGACTGTAAATCAGTCGAGAGAGGAGTCCACCAGGGCTGCGTGCTGGCTCCTACTGTGCTTTCCCTTTATATTAATGATGAGATACGTTTTTTTGAATTACTGCATCCATGATTCTCCAAGATTGTATGGTACACCCATATCAGCTCTATTGTTTGCTGATGACACTTCTAATCTCTCGCATCTCTATGGGGTTACAAAATGTTTTAGACACATTTTCGGACTTTTGTGATGAACAAGGATTAGAGGTGAACACAACCAAAACAAAATGTATGCTCTTCAACCCTCATAAATTGTTTAGAGATAGCTTTAAGATAAACGGATCTATATTGCAGAAGGTGGATAGATTTGATTACAGTGGAATTAGATTAGATAAATCCTGTTCTTGGTCATCGCAATTACATAAAAGTAGCACTACTCTGTTACATGATGCTTCTACAGCCATCAAAACAAATAAAATAACTACTCAAAGATATTTTGCCTGCCATCTAGATTTTTCGAGCAAAAGTCCAGCGTGCAGCATTGTATGAGGCTGAAATATGGGGACATGGGAGAATGAGGTTTTATGTTCTCCCACGTAAAATCTAACCTTCAGGCTATCGGTATGAAATCCCTTTCCAGCGATCCCTATACCATAAACGGTGGAACAAGAGCAATTGTCAAGTCACCCTTTTGGTTCCATATGATTGAGCAACACCATAGAAACTCTGCTCTGGAAGTCTTACTGCAACCTTTCTATCCGAAGCATTTGACTTTTATATGAATGCCAGTACCCACTACCATGCCAGAAATTTGTATATTAAATTTAAGATAGGTTCTCTTCACGTAGGCCAATTTTTAAGCAAATAGAAATGGAACCCTGATTCACAGGCACTTTGTCCTTCACATAGGGATGTGATAGAAGATATAGATAATCTACTATTCTTCCGTCCATTGTAGCAAAGTGCTAGAAGGACCTGTGTTACATCTTTCTGTATAAATCTAGGAATTAGGTATTATTCAGCTGCTTGTAGGATACTACAGACTAATACAGATCCACTTATTGCTTATACCGTGAGTAGAAATCTACATGTAGTTTGGATGTAAAGGAAGTGGTTGGGGCATCATTTATGACTAAGTTAATTCTAATTGCTCTTAGCCCTCCCACCTATTACTAATTGGTATAGTTACATGATTTCCAGCAGTACTCGGTACGTTTTTTTATTTTAACATCAATTGAGAAAATGTTTTTAAAATCTATTGTACACACTATTTTTAAAAACTCATGAGGTATGTGATCTTTGGCAAAGCGTACATGATTGATTTGCTGCATGTGTAAGGTTTGTAATTTTATGGGGGTTTATCTCGGAAATAAACAGATAATGAGTGAATGAATATATATGAAAGCAACTTAAAAAATCAGATACAAAATTAGAGTTGGAGGCATAACATTCTCTAGTCCCATGCCAACCTGATCAACAGTGCAGGTGGCGTTGGACTTTCAAGGTGTCAAACTTTCTGTTTCTACTCCATCAAATGCAACTACAGGGAAGGTCTTGGCCTTTGAAGGGGTCATATTTACTATTCCCATTCAAACCTGAGCAACAGTAGGGAATGTGTTGGACTTAAGAATGATCAGATTTACTGTTCCCACTATAACTTAAACAATAGTAGGGAAAGTGTTGGAATTTGGAGGGGTCAGATTTGCTATTCTCACTCCAGCCTGAGCACCAAGCAACACTAGGGGACGTGTTAGACTTTGGACCAATCAGAGCTACTATTCTCACTTCAACCTGAGCAACAGTAAGGAAAGTGTGGGGTTTTGGAAGGGTAAGAACTGCTAGTGTCACTACAGTGTGAGCAACAGTAGGGAAAAACTAACTTTAGAAAGCACAGATTTAATTTTCTGTACCCTAAGGGGGGATGCAACATAAATTACAGAGAAAAATAATTTATATATATATATATATTAATATTACCTACTGGCTAGGTAGTTATAGTTTGGACCTATTTTCCATTGGAAAAGCGTTTTTGACTTCTCTGTATCATCATGAAGTTTTAAAAAAAGTGCTCTCTAGATTCTTGTTGTGCATGGAAAGTTTTGGAGTGATCCATCAAGCGAGGGTCGAGAAAAAGGTGGGGAAGCAAAAACTGTGCATTTCCCATTTTAATTCCCATAGACATTTTAGACACAACTACAGCCCGAGCTGCTGGATGGAATTACACCAAATTTGGCAGGAAGGTAGCTCTTGGTCCAAAAAGAGTGCTTTTTTATTTGGTGTAAATTAGTTCAGTAGTTTTGGAGAAATGAAAGGAAATCCAAATTTGTATATCTAGGGTTCGTGAATACTGCCAATCTCATGCAGAGATCTGATGGGCTGCCACCACTTCAACCAAGGAGTGTTGGCAACCATTTTGAGATCTGATGGGCTGCCAACACTTCAACCAAGGAGTGTTGGCAGCCACTTTGAGACTCTGCTCCAGCCGAGTCTCAAAAACAAAAAGGGGGCAGGGTACTGTTACTCTACCCCCTAGCCTTAGTGCAGCGGTCCCGCACAGAGACCCTCCCCCCCTTCCCCCCTCTGGGCTGTTAAGATTTTTTTTAACGAGGCTATCACGGTCTATTGTGCTTGCTTTTGTTTTGTCCCCGGGTGGGCCAGGTGCCAGAGGCATATTATTTTAAAGAAGGGAGTGCACAGGGCCCCCCTCTTAGGCTTACTGAAGCCCCGGGGACTACCTCCTCCCCAGGTCTTTAAATAAAAACTATGCAGGGACCTCCACCTCCTGGGGCTATAAGCATAAAGGTTCCAGATGGGCTGCCTACCCTTCCGGGCCCCAGGGACCACTCCCTCCGTGGGTGGCAATTATTTATAGAGTGGGGATGCGCGCAGACCCTGCCGGCCCTGGGGGACCACCACCTCCCCGGGGCCAAAAGTACCGAATTACATAGGAGGTGCACTCTGAATTTCTGTATGCCCACACCCAGACCCCAGGGACCGCCACTTTCCTGGGGCTACGCCACAGTATGTAATAAAGCGGGAGTTCGTTGTGGACCCCTGGCCCTTGGGACTACAACCCTCCCGGGCCAAATTGAATGAAAGAGAGGAGCCGCATGGCTGCCCTCGTGGAGACATACATGGCCCTGTGGATTGCCACCCCTCAGGGCCGAGTCCTGCTACCTTCCGAAGTGCCCACCCTGGTGTGTTAGCGCTTTGCTTTTGCTTGGCGGGAGGTGACAGCTCCCATCAAGCAAAAACAAATATAACTCCGCTTTCAGTATGCAGGGAAAGAGATGAAAACATTGTTGCCACAGGCAGGGAGCTGGCTAGAACTGCGCGTCCTTCAGGCTTACCCTCCCTGGTCCTGTTCTGTCACCAAGCATCTTGCTTGTGTGCTGCTTTGAAGTAATTCTGTGGAACCATTAGCAATAGCAGTGGTCTCTCCATAGTATGTCTTCAAAGCGGTACACAAGCAAGATGTTTCGTACAAATGTTATAGTCATATTTTGATGCACAGCAGAACAGAGTGACATCTGACCTACTGGTAAAGTTCTTGTACTGTCATTCTGTGAGTTAAAGGTTCAAATCCTAGTATCTCATGGCAGTGTGTCTGTTTATTCACTTGTGTGTAGAATGTTAAACATTCCTAGTAATGGAAAATTTCTATCTTTTTCCCCATCACCATATTTGCACTGAATGTCATAGAGATGTCTGGACACTGCACTAAGGAATCATCGGTGGCCTAGTGGTTAATGTCCCAGACCCTCACACAGAAGGTTGAGGGTTTCAGTCTAGGTGTGCCAGTAGTCATTTCTCAACTTTAAATTATTTTAAACTTCAAAAATGTCAGATGCATACGGAATGTTGATCTCATTCTTTTTACTTGCCAAATAAAACAGAACATTTCTCATTTTAATTGGTGTGGGGTTGGGTGGTTATAGGGGGTCCTGCACTCAACCCCTGCTGTGCACAGTCGAAGACCTTGCAGGGTTGGGTGGTTTTAGGGGGTTGGCTGCAAGGCCTGGCCGCCAATCCTTGCTACGCACTGTCGAAGGCCAGGCATGGCGTGGGGCTCAATGGTTATATGGGGTTTGACGCACAGCCAGGCCCTGCAGCCAACCCCCACCACGCATGGATAATGGCTGTGCACTGCAGTGGTTGGATTAACGTATAGTAATTAAAATTACTTTACGTTAAAAAAAAACATAGGAATTCATTTTAAAAAACAAAGGTTATAGGCATGTTAATATTAGGGAACAGAATAAAAAAAAAAACATGTAAATTCACTTAAAAAAACAAAGGTTGCAGGCTTGTTATAGTTAGGTTCTGAATTTACTCACACAAACCATATAAATTCAGCAGTTAGATTTATTTCAAGTAACAATAACTGACGCCCTAATGTAACTATAAATCTCACCCTTGCCATGCACTGCTAATTACCCCAGATATGACAGCACTCATGACAAATTTCATAACATCAAAAATATCAATGAAACATTGGCAGTTATATTACTGAAGAAAAAACTGTGCATGGCGGGGACGCAAGTTATAGTTTCTTCAAATTACTCTAACTGCTGAATTTGTATGGTTTTGTGCAAGTAAATGTTTTTAAGTGAATTTCTATGCTTTTTTTTTAAATTCTATTTCTAAACTATAGCGTCCCTGTAACCTTTGTTTTTTTATTATGAAATTACAGTATGTTTAGCATTATGTAATTTATATACATTAAAAACTAAAAAACACGAAAGAACATTTCAAATTATATATTAAATAATATTTAAACATTAAATCAATTACAAAATTTAAAGAATAGATTTAAGATTCTTCCCACCCTATTACCCTAAAATTCCAACAACCACAAAAAGAAAATTAAAATTGTAACAGAACAAATAACTACACATTATTTAAAAATATTTTAAAACCACCAAATAAATTATTAATTAAAAACATAATAGAATTAACTTATATCAAAATCATTGACTAATGTAACATAATCATCCAATTAACTAACAAGTAAAAATCATATTGTTAAATTTGTCTACTAAATAGCTAAACCAATACTTATTGTATTTATCTAATTAACAAATTAATACTTAGTATTATCAATTTAAAAAAAATATTTAAAATACTCTAGCAAACCTTGTTCAAAATTCATTCCGCAGTCATGTGGACTTCAAGAACACTTTGCTGTAAATTTAGCAACTTGTAAGAAGATAAGTTTCACAAACATGAACTGCAAATCCATGAAGCAAGTGTCTTGGCTGCAGCTAAATAGCACCTTGATTGCCTAGCAAGGGCACTGTGTAACAAGAGGTAGTTGATATCCAGTAGCTCCAAATAGCTGCAGCCATTTGCAAACAACATGAGAGTTCAGGAATTCTGTAGGTTCTACTTCACTGACAAGTCGCCATTGTAGAACATGGTCTCCAGTAGTGTGCGTACTTTTGCCAGGCGGTACATACTGCCAGCCCTTCCTTGACTGCCACAGTCTCCACGCAGGCAGGTCTTGCTCACTGCCCCCATGTGCTCATTCGAACTCACATCTCCAAGCCCACTTTCTGACAGTCTCATTTTAGTCCATCCTATCCCGTTTTTGTTTTTCTTCTCCATTAGTGAACTCTGTGGCACACGACAAGCACCCTCATTTCAACAGCCACAGGTTAAGTCTGCTTGACGACTGTAGTTTGTGAATCATATGTTTTCAAAGTTGAGGTTCTATTTTTCTGTGTGGAACACTGTGTAACCATTATTGGTCAACATGGTATTAACATGATTATGAATATTTAAACAAAAACAAAGGTATGGTTTAAATCTTTTTATTAATGTTTTAAGAAGCAGTATACTTCATACTTATCTACCTCCACTGGCCGGTGAGCTACTGCATAGCTTGGAGTTCATACAATGCCATCTCCCCCTCCCCTGCCACTACATCCTTTTATAATAAGATAATAAATAACATGACCGATCAACAGGGAGATATCTGCCTGAATGCCTATTTCCCAAATCATGTTTCTAGTTTCATCAGGTTTGATTTGTACTTTGGTTTCCGAGACGTATCTTGAATGATGACTAAAACAAGTCTCAGGGACAAGATAGCTCTTTAAATTCAGAGGAGAAAAAGGACAAAAGGACGTCCACATCTCTTCATAATCCTAACCCTCTTTCTTTATATTAATTGCCATTTTATCCATATACAAAAGGTCCCATTGATGGTGATAACATTCTCTAATTTCCAGAAGTCTTGATTTTCCTTATAGAGCTGTACTGGCTTGTCTAGTCTCACAACAGGCTAGTCTTTATCTTGCCCTAAATGAATCTAGTGGAAAGGGTTGATGAGCAAGTTTGATGTGTATGCTGGGAATCTGGGAACTGAAGTGTGAAACATTTGGTCAATCCATCGGAAAACTTTTTCCCAATATCTGTATATTTTTGTGTAGTGTCTAACAGGGGTCTCCAACCTTTCCTGTAGTAAAAGCTACTTGTGTTCAATGAAAATCATCCAGCGCTACAAATATTAGGATTTTAAAACTGACCACATCAGACAAGTTTACATGTTTGTTTTAATTATACACTTTGTAGTTTTTGTAGGCTGGGCTGCACACAAGAGAGCTACTTAATGGGTAGCTCGAGAGCTACTAGTAGCTCAAAAGCTACTCGTTGGAGACACCTGGTCTAACATTCAGACCCATGTGCCTTCCTCCCCACAATCCCTCCAACACTTCTGTCTTTACTGTGTCATTGGTGAATCCTGGACGTGATGTAGTACCAGTCAAGCATTTCTTAACTCCCATCTCATTTCTGCACAATTGTTCTGCCTTCTATTGTGTCTGAGTAGCCAATTTCTCTGCCTTGGAAGTCTTCAGTAAGAGTTTGCAGAGCTCTGAAAAGGCTTGCCTACAATTCTATTTATTAGCAACCACCTATCAACTTTTGTTGGCCATCTAAAGGCATGTGGATTTACCAATGACTGCAGGACCCTCAGTGAGTTTTCTCTCACTCTTTTGAATTACAAATCTTCAGAGAATTTGATGTCTGTTTCATCAAAGAGGTCACCCACTTTACTTTGCCATCCATTACTCCACTCCCTAAATAAAGCTTCATCAAATGCTTACAAGAAGTTGGGAGTGTTCACTGACTAGAGCACATGGTTATGGAAACGAGGTTAGGACCAATTTACGTGCCACTTTTATGCCAGGTACTGAAGTGGTTTTATTGATGGGTGAAACTCCACCTGTAGATGTTTCTTGGGTAGCCATGGCAACTCCCAAATGTATGTGCTTTTGAGTGTTTTTTTCACTATAAGACTACTGCTTCGCTGACTCTCACCATTCCCATTTGACTATAAATATAAGCTGTGTTGCTTGAAAAATTTTGAGAAGCCCCAGACCCATGTCCCTTGGTCCCAGTGGTAAAAGGCACGTACCTGATCGTGGCATTTACCTGCTTTAAAAAAATCATTTATTGCTTTCTGAAGTTTTGCTACTTGGATGGGTGGCATGGGTAATAGTTGTCTTTGAACAAGGAATAATGTCATGGGCAGTGTGGCCAGCGACAAGTCTCTCTCACAAAGACAGTCTTCCCATTTACTAGGCCTTTAACTCTTTTTAAATTTCTTTGAGGAGTGCAATGCAGTTAGCATAGATCATTTTTTCTAGGTCTGATGTGATATTTATCCCTCAGAAGGGCAGGGAGCTCACCGTACATAGGAATGGGGAACTCTAGTGCAGATTGGTTATATGCTCTGATGGAAGATTGATATATGTTATTCGAGATTTCTATATGTTAACCTTCACCCAGATTTCTAAATGTTGCAGGTCCTTTAACAATGGTGGAAGGATTTGTGCAGTATTATTGATGAAGATTAGTATATCATTAGCGTACTTTGTTAGTTTGAATATATCTATACCCATCTGTGCATACTGTATGCCATCATTTCTATACACTTATTTGGAGAAGAATATTATTTAAAAAGGTTACAAAATAATCTCAATACAGCTTTAATATAGAATACAAAGATGTAATGTTGGTTAGTTTAGAAGTCAACAGTGCTATTCCTAATAAATGATACAGGGTGCAGAATGACGTCCTTGCCACTATGGGGGTCATTCCGACCCCGGCGGGCGGCGGTCGCCGCCCGCCTGGCGGGAACCGCCATATGGCCGCTCCACGGTCGAAAGACCGCTGGGGCCATTCCGACCTTCCCGCCGGCCCAGCGGGAAGGCGGCCTGCAACATTGAAGCCGGCTCCGAATGCAGTTGCACCCGTCGCGCTTTTCACTGTCTGCTAGGCAGACAGTGAAAAGCAGGCTGGGGCCCTGTTAGGGGGCCCCAGGACACCCGTTCCCGCCATCCTGTTCCTGGCGGTAAAAACCGCCAGAAACAGGCTGGCGGGAAGGGGGTCAGAATCCCCATGGCGGCGCTGCTTGCAGTGCCGCCATGGCGGATTCGCCCAGCCGGGGGAAATCCGGCGGGAAAACGCCGGACCCGGTTTTCTGACCGCGGCTTTACCACCGCGGTCAGAATGGGCAGGGAAGCACCGCCAGCCTGTTGGCGGTGCTTCCGTCATCCGCGGCCCTGGCGGTCTATGACCGCCAGGGTCGGAAGGAGGGCCTATGTATGGAACTGTCAATGGACCAGTATGTAAGAGTAATGAAAATTGCCCTTATGCAACCAAGTAGTGACCCGACTGTCATTTTCATTCGTGCGTTTCACAACTTGACCAAGAATGAACTGTGTTCTAAGCAATAGAATTTTCATTGTCTCCACACAAATGAGTATTATTTTGTACAAAGAAGTTAACATAATAAAATTATTTGGAAACACTGGATTAAACACTTAAATACTCTTTTATTTGCAGAAATTAAGTTCAACTACAGATTGCTATTTTTATGTTTGTAAATTGTATAGTGCAGGTCCTCTTGGTTCCCTAATCTTCTTTTTTAAATTTTATTTAAATTTTTTAACTTAAATTCAAGTAACCATAATACATGCATCAATTCAAAAGTTTGAGTCACGCAAGGTATGACCAGAGTTATAAAAGTTTGTAGTTAATATCAGACAACAGCAAATCAATAAGGGCTGTCACATAAAGGGTTACCAGCATGTGGTAAGACTACATTTGCCACAAAGGCCAGTCAGTTGAGTCAATTATATCATGGTTTTGTAAATATGACAGGAAGAGTGTGGTATTCGTGATGGAGTTCTTTCCAATGTGGTTACAACATTATAATGTACAATCCATCAATATGTCATACATTCACCTGAGTCTGTTGTTCTAAATATCCCCAGAGAGGGTCACAAATCTCTATAGAGTTGTGCTGGTTGGGATGTCTCATAGAAAATCTATTGACTGTGTTATTGCAGTAAGCTACATCTTGCAACCAGTAGTCTGTTTGTGGTGAAGAGCCTTTAAACCATACCAAATCCTCAATGCATTTCACACACAATATTAGCAGAGCAACAAGCCTCCTTACAGATAGTGGAATGCCTACCATATATCCCAAGAGCACAACTAAGGGAGATAGTTCTAACTGGATTTTTGCAGAATTTCTTCAGCAATTGATTCACCTCGCTCCAAAAGGAGGCTATGACAGGACATGGTATGCCAGCCTCCTACAATATTCCCAAGCCAGGTGTGCAAAATCTGCCCTTTTCTGGAAGGAGCGTCTATACTTACAGGCTGTGAAGTCTATCTTACTTAAGGATACTGGAATTTAGCACAGTTTATTTAGGAACTTAAAAGGCAGCAGTTTGTGCATTTGATTCATGGATATCAGCCTTTTTGTACACAGCAGGATTTCCATACTTTTATCATTAAAAGGCATACCAAGGTTATTTTCCAACATTTATTTCTCAGCCGCGTCAACATTTTCTACTGTGTCAGAGCATAACTTTTACTTTGAAACTCAAATTCTACTGTTACCTGACATCACCTGTCTTGTAGGTCTGTATTCCATAGGAGCTAGTGAAATGTGAGGAATGCTGCCCGGGGTATAAAGTACGTGAAAAGGTCAAGGGGGTTTGCTGTAGCCCCTGATTTAACTTATACATTGCTATAAAGTCACCATTCAGAAAAATGATGCCCTGTTTGACTAATCTCTCTATACAAAAGTATAGTCATCACTTGAGGGCCCAGGGTAGGTGTCTAATCTCTATATGCAAAAGTGTAATCATCACTTGAAGGCCCAAGGTACGTTACCGTAAAGGGACATTTGCAAGGGGCACATTGGGGGAATACAGAGTATGCAACCCTGCCATGCTGACCTAGGTCCACCATGCCCAGTGGGTGCACCTAATAGTATGTATTGCATTAAAGGTTCTAAGCAGGGGAACATACAGAATGATCTTCAAACTGCCTAAAACCACTTGATCACTCTCTGCTATTAAGGGTACTCTTTGTGTCTAGTATAAAGAAAAATGTGAATTTGCCAGTGAGTGATATCTTTGGAAGTCCGGTCATCCCACAGCCACCCTTCTCAGTGGTGGTCTTTTTGGATATCCCATTTGATTCTGTGCTACTTCCCTGCCCAGATAGGTCTGATGAGAAGAGCCTTAAGTTTGGCTCACAGGTGGCAGGGCAGCTCCATCACGCCCCTGTTGACGAGCCTTCACTACAACTTAGAATTCCATTCCCTGTGGACACCCATGCATCCACTGAGTTCAGAATTTTCTCTGAACTCATAAACAGGCCCTAACATGTTATTACCAACACTATAACATTAGATTGGGTTGCAGTTGATTATATTATGAGAAATATTCAGCCCATTCAAGCCACCATGTTCATGCACAGGTACCAGGTATGAAACTGGAAATCAATCCATAACCCCATTTTGAAGGCTAATCTCTACATTCCAGCTTGTGAGAAGTTTTCACTCTAGATCACATCATGTAAATGTGATGCAGTTGTTTAAAGTTATGCCTGCGGAAGACGTCTTGAACATTGTGGAATCAATGAAGGATCTGAGATACCCAATAATTTTATCTATGAATACTATTAGAGGTTAGTTTAGGGGAGTGAATGTGTTACATTTATTGCACCTATTTGATATTAATCACCCTGGTTGATTATTGGGTCCGGGGGCTCTAAGTTTGGTGTGGCATTGGTTGTTTTGTCCCTCAGGCTCCCAAGGGGTCATCAGCACTCACAGCTCAGACCCATATGCTTCTGAATGTGGGAAAAGCTTTTTAGACTCTTGCTTCCACCAACATTTTTCAAGGCAGGGATCATCTTTTCTGTTTTGGAGAAAAGAAATTCAGTTTATTTATATGCTGATAAATAGTGTCAAAATAGTTTTCTTTTCATGCCTTTGGAGTGAGCAATGTAAATACCATTGGATCTCCGTTCAATAGCCCTTCAGTTTTTTTTAGGTCTTGCTGACAGCATAGCTGTCACCAGATCTTATCTGGTCAGATTTACGAAGTACTGCTGGAGAGGGTGTTTGGCCCTCTCAAATGTTGATCTTCCTTCTTTCAGCATTTACTTGGGAAGAAGTTGTGTAGCTCCGCTAAACAGGAGTATCTGTATTGCACTTTTTACATTGTGTGGAAGCTTGTGCTCCATACAGCAGACTCAAGTTGGATATAATGCCATTGTATATCCCATTGGTCTGATCGGTTTGATACGTACAGTTGTGCCACCGCTGTAGGACTGACTTATGTATTGTGAAAATATTCGTTTAAAACAAATAGGATTTATGTAAAAGCCTGTAGACCAGCGTTTCCCAAACTGAGGATTGTGACCCTTTAGTGGGTCGCCAGTCGATTTCTGGTGGGTTACGAAAGTGCAATAAATAACCATGTCTTCATGTTTTATAATCATCTTGTCACATTTGCTGTGTTTCTAAGACATAGATCAAATATCAAGCTATGTCTTTGGACAGATTGCTGTTTTTTTGTTTTAACTTGGGAATTAGTGCTTACTTTTCTTTCTCTAACTAAAAAGTGAGAGTTTTTAAAGTGAACTATGTAACCGTTTTGCAGGGGTGCAGCAACTGTGAAAGGAAAGGCTGGATAAAGGATGTCACTTTTTGTAACACACAACAAAATCTAAATTCCTGTAAATGATCTGTACACATATTTCAGAATATAACAGTAGTTAGTAAAGCAAAAATTAAACACATTTTTTGTAATCCTGATGTGTGATGAAAACAAACACTTGCAAGTATTCCCAAGCAAAAGTGTTTTTCTACGTCCAGCGAATGTGTTCACTGTACATGATCATAAGCTATCATCCCACTTGTGTTTGACTTTCACACATAAATTTAGAAATACGGATGTGGCCTAATGGCCGGAGCTGCTAACCTTGGATTCGGGGAAGCAGGTTCAAGTCCTGGCATTGTCTCTGGGTAAATCACTTAATACCATGTACTTAAAATAAAATGAATCTGACCTTATGTAATGTAATTATCTGGTGTGCATGTAAAGTATTCCAATGCCCTTGGGCAGTGTTTGTGCTATATAGGTTTTTCTAAAAACACTGCTAGGCCTCTTTTTAATACAACACTAGATATGGGGTAAACTTACCCCATACTCTGGTTTTACAGATTTGCTCAAATAGAATCACTGGTATGATCACCAAGATTTTTCAGAAGCCTTGTGATTTTAGTGAACAGATGCCACAAACCAGCACCTCACTCTGAAAAGTTCCAGCTCAAGTGCATTTCACCATCTGCCACTTTTATGGGCAGAACAATATCTTGGCCACAGGTTATAGAGACATATTGAAGGGTATGGTTAAGGTTGTGACATTTACAAACAATTGATTTTAGAGGAAAGCAAACATTTTAAAGAGTTTATTTTTTATTTTGATAATTCACAGCAGTTTGAAAGCATATCTACTATTACATTAAAAAATCATCCCCGTCTGATGACCATTAAAGATAGGTGGTTCGTGAAAGTTTATCGTTCTCCAAATTGGTTTGTGGTTGTAGAATGTTTGGAAAGCACTAATCTAGACCGGAATTTCTCAGTGTAATCTTACAGATAACTGTAGTAGGCAAGTATATTGGCACTGGGATATTAATTGTTAGGCCTTTTTGGGGCAGTGGAGCTTATATTGCTTTCCACCTGTACTTTTATACTTATTTTTAATTTTATAGCATTATTCGTTATGTTTTGCCTGGTAGTAAAGCTTATACTTAATACAGTAGAACTGGGTTGGAAATAGTGACAAGCCAGTGATAAAGGCTTATAAGCCTGATTGGTTCATTGAGAAATGTATTGTCAGATCTCTTTTTATGAAAACATTTACGTTCTCCTTACAAGGAACAATATAGGTGCGATCAACAGAAACTTAATTAAAAATACAGAAACCCAATATTTGAGGAACAGTAAATACAGAGAACAAGATAGTTGATGATGGATAAAATGCAGGTTGCAGTTATAGTTTCTGGGACATGTACTCAGGGTCAAATGTCAATTAAAGTAGAAAGATGTGCGACAACGGGGCCTTTGAGATGAAAGTAGTGAGAGGACTAGAAGGAATACAAAATATAGCATGAAAAGTGCAGGAACGCAATTTAAAGGACAGTAAATTAAAGATCGCAAAAGAGAGGCTGCCAAAATGAGCCCTATTAGAGGACAGAAAGGCAAAGAAGAAGAGAGAGCCACAGGCTCCTGTGTCTTACCTTCTAATTCCTGAAATATCCCACTAACATGCTGCCATCTCCATCTCTCCATCATATTCTGTTTTTGTAGTCTGATTTCCACGTGCCCCAATGAGTGGATGTGTTCTATGTACACATAGAACATCATTCTCGTATTTCTTGTACAAAAATGTATCTTGCGGACCCCATTAAGTATTATTGGACATCAAATACCTCTTTTCCGCACACCTGTAATCTCCCTGCCTTTAATATTATCAGCAGTAGAACTTAGGTTAATGAACCTCATTTATCTTTAGGCTCATTTGTAATGATTCCAGCGTAGCAGATGTTTCAGATTGTTCATTACATTTGGCTAAATATCTTAGCTAGTCTGCCAGTTAAAGTACTGGACCCTTCATCCATGTCACAGCTACACGTCTCCTAGCTAGTTGCAGTGCTAGTATAGGAAATTTCCTGACTGAATTAGGAATTTGTACAACATATCCAGCTCTTCTTACACAAACCACAAGGATAGGATTGAGCTGAAGGTATTCAAGAATGTTCTTATTTTTTTAGACTAGTGATGTTTCTCCTAGCAACATCCTAACAGCCAAATAGTCTAGCTTTTCAGTGACCTTCGGTAAACCTCTTTCACCTCTTGCTTGACACACCATCTTTTTTTTTTTTTTAGTTATGTAGCACTCTTTTGATTGATAAATCTCAGACTAATTCCCCGCAAATCTAACATAAGCTTCTGGCCATTCGACTTGCAAATTACATTGGGTATCGGACCCTCCCATTTGTATTGTGTTCCAGGTCATTGAATTCTCCCCAAATTTCAGTCTGTTTGTTTAATGTGGGCTCCTCTGAATATCCCGGTCCAGATAACCCAGTAGTGATTGTTGTGTTATTACAGATGCATATGCTTTGATGGTGATGGTAGGTCGAACGTTTCTAATTCATTTTCCTCTTATATCAGCTGCCTAGTTGAAGGTTTGGAATTCAAGGCTATTTTTCAGGGTATCTCCTTTCACCTTTGTTTTTTGTTCTAGTGATAGAATCACTACAAAAGACAAAAGGCTTGATCCACAATCCTTGTTGCACACTAAAGTTCTGTGCAAGGAAAATGCATTTAGAAAATCAAAATACCTCTTCTGATTTATGGAATCTGAAATGGGGAGATTTTACCCTTGTAAATGGGGTTTGCCACTTAGAAATTCCACCAGTATAGTGGAAACTCTGGGTTTTGTACTAGTGGCTCGTTTATAGGCCAATCTGGGTGGATCAACCAGAAAAATATATTTGTCACTCCCAAATTTGCAGGTTTTTGGGTGTTCACCAAACTGTGCTTAAGGGCACAAGTAAATGTGCATTCAGTATGAGAATGATGAAGGAATGCCACCGAAATTAATGTGAAGTAAAAAACAAATTGGAGAATTGGATAGCGCAAATGTACATTTCCAAATACATGCATGGAAGTTTTCCTTGAACGCTCTGTGAACTTCATAAAAGTAATAAATAAACTCCAAATGTAGATGTAAGTTTGTGTGGGCCAAATTTCTGACTTTTAATCCAGAGGTTTTATGAATCACTCCAAAGAAGCTTTAACCCATTCAGGAGTATTGCAAATAATAAATTTGTGGTATTTTGTTGTTGTTGTTGTTTTTTTGTGTACATAACCTTTACTGCTGCCTAAAAGTAATTAATTTCACCATAGGGGTACTATACAAATTTAAACTTGTAAACCTAATGGAGAGAGGGAGTGAGAGAAAAAGCTGTATCGCCATTTACGTCTAAAAACATTTAGTTTGGCTTAGACCATTTATGAAACCTTGTGATAAGGCCTGCATTGTCAGTGGTTTCCGGTATATCCAAACATAGCATCTTCCTTTTCGAGATGGGAGGACCAGTATAATAGATCCTCAGTTATATCTATTGGGTAAAGAGCAAATATATTGGGAGCCCACGTGATAATATCTGCTGTACAGTACACCTGGTCGAAAAAGTGAGGAGGAAAGCTATACCAGTGGTATTACTGTCATAAGATGGAGGCTGTTTAACTGGGTGGACTGGAGGTTTCTTACACAGGTGCTTCAGGCAATAGGCTTTGGTCCTACATTTCTTTCTTTTATTCTAGCAAGATATCATGCACTCACTTCAGTGGTGAGTGTGAATGGTAGAATCATTACATTAGTGCAGAGGGACCCACCAGTCATGCCTGCAGTCCCCACTTCTCTTTGCTTTAGGCACTGAATCTTCTGCAGCACACATCAGTGCTGATCAATAGATAGGAGACATACAGTTTGTAGGGACGCACATAATATTAAGTTATTTTAATCTTAACTCCATACATTTCCATTCAGTGTCTGCAAGTCCATTTAAGAACATATGAACAAGTCACAAGATTTAAGATCAACCAAACTAATTTGTCAATTCTATATTTAACACCACCACCAGAAGAAGTGACTTCATTGAAGGCCTAATTTCCCTTTCATTGTGCTACCTGCTCTATCAAGTATCTGGGGATATATATTACCTCAAACCCTCCCTACCTCTACGAAGCTAAGTATCCCTTAATTTTCACCTTGGCGGATTAACACATATGGACTACATTTTTCCTGTCATTGATAGGCAAAATAAATGGCATCCAATAGAATGCCTTACCAAGTGGACTATACCTCTTTCAGGGACTCCCCTTTCTGGTCTTTAAAGAATTTTTCGAGATGCTCAAAATAATGACACTGATGTTTATTGACATGGAAAGAGAGTAAGAGTGGCTCATACAATGTTATGTGAGTGCAGACTGGCTACCAGACTCCTTCCTCATATTGATTACCTCATACACCCTAATCAAACAGGATTTATATCCACATGCAGCACGATTCCCAACATCCATCAACTCTTGCAAATCCATCATGCCCCTCCAAAGGAGTACCCCAAATCATTAGCAATAATCATAGACATTGAGGAAGCTTTTGATTCCTTATATTGGGATTTTCTCTACTCTTCTTTGGCCAACATGGGACAGGGAAGCGGTTTCCTTTTAAGGACATAGCTTCTTTATTCTCTACTGATGGCTAGAATAAGGAGTAGGGTGGCATATCAGCACCATGCCAGATTGCGGCACTCAGCAGAGCTGCCCACTGTCGCCAATTCTTTTTTCAGTAGTCATGGAATCTCTGGGTCTGATACTACATACAGGCTGATCTTATTAAGGGATACTGGTTGACAATCACCCCCTTTATGTATCATTCCATGAAGGTGACCTATTACTTTACCTTTGGGGGAACACTCAGCTGTTGTGGGGGTGGGGGGGGGCACCCTGGCACACTATAGCCGATTATCTTGCCTTTTATGAACTGGGACACAGAATGCATTGCGGATTCATGCCCCAGAGACACTGACCTCCCCACCAGAGGTAGGAACAGATCTTCCCTGGGAGCCATGCTCATTTCGCTATTTAGGTGTCCGAATTTATCACACAGTGGCTGACACACTGGAGGATATCCTGCGACTGAAAGTGCCACCCTGCCTGCCACCAGCAGTGGAAGAGTCAGCCAGAAGGTGATGGAGGATCGAAGAGTGGATAAAGCCAAAGATGATAGTTCTTCCCCACCTTAATATTACTTTGCAGCACTCGCAATAGAGCTCCCAAAAGCCACCATTCACAAGATGGACATCCCGCAGTTCCACCTCATCTGGGGCATGGAATGCTGGCGACTAGTGCTGACTAAGCTTAGACTTATCACCGATAGCTGAGGATTGGCGGTCCCTGACTTAGAACTTTACTACTTTGCAGCACAATTAAAGTAGCAGGCATATTAAAAACATTGTAGGTGGGGGAATGCCAATGCAGTTTGTGCCAAATAGCATCTCCCTCATGACTCAGCTGTTTAATCCACATGCTCGCACGGGCACCGAAGACGCTGACTTCTTGCTAAACATCCTGAGTTGTACATGGTCCAGGGCCCGCCAACAAACACAGACAAAAGTTCCATATGCAAAGAATCTTCCATTGATGATTCTGATACATTTCTTGCATGAGGAAAATTGGACAGGGATACAGGTTTGGGAGAGACAGGGCATGGCAGTGATTGAGAATTGGTACAAAGATGGGACAATACAGGATTCTGAGGATATTGCTGAGGATTATGACATACATGCTGTCACTTTCTGTTCTGTGGTTTGGTGCCAGCACACGTACATCGAGTATGTTGGCAGATGGCCCGAAATCATCGGAACTTAAAGGATTAGTAGTACCTCTGTCCAATTCCGTGCGATTACCCTCCTTTGCAGAGCATTGGTGGCCCAGATTCTGAGTGGAATCTCTGAGATGCGGAACCAGTGGTCACAGTGTACATATCATGCCCTTACAGATAGGACTAGTAGAACACCCTAAGTTATATCATTCACGTATCTGGCAAAACTCGCTTCAGGTTTATCAAAACAAATTACATCCACACCGCGTACTTGACAGCCAAATATATTAATCGTATGCTCCTAGGCACACAGACAGCATGCCTTCACTACCAAGTGCTATGGGTGGATTTTTAGCACATGGTATGGGGATGCACGACCCTCACTGCGTACTGGGACTCAGAAGTCCTGTACATTAATGCTGCATGGGTTGCAGCATAGCCCGTTCATCAGTGATCTGCATATTGGAATTCTACCATAAAACAAAAGCTAATTGATCATGTCATGATTTGCTAACCTAGCCCTGGTGCTTCCTAGATGTCGGATCACAGATCACCTTTTTTTGGAAATGTCTTGGAGGTCCAGAGATCCAGGGGTGGGGTAAAGAATTATCCCATGGGCCACATGCGAAGGCTGGCTTCTTAGAACTGATACACGGAAAGGACTGCGTAGCCCTCGCCACACATCAGCATGGAACAAGATATTTCAGTTTTGCCCCTTATAGATGATGAGGGCCAAATGATCCTGGTATCTGGTGAAGACTCCGCTGGAGATGACTAGCCGAAGACGTCACAGACATTGTATTGCTGTGATGTCCGGCACTTGACTCAAGAAGATATCCCAGACACAAACATTGTCTCCTCTGCAGCCCTGCTGCTATACTTCAACACCCTCACCACCGCTATACTCTCTGACACCCCCATCCATATCTTAAGGCGTCACCCACCCAGTTACATGGTCCAAGCTCCCTTCACCTTGGTGAGCGACTTTACTTCCGTCCAGCTCATATTGCGGTTACCTAGCAGTCATGATGGACTCTGTGAGCCACGTTCGACTTCTTACCTGTTCAAGAGCTCCAAAATAGGGGACTTCATGATTTTTGCATTTACAAATCAACTGAAATACTTAATTCATTAATTTTCCTTATAATTTGGAGTTTCTTGGTTCGTGCAGTTAAACTGGGGAACAATCATTTTTGTGATACATGTAGCATTGGGCCCCTTTTATTAGTTAACTAGTTCAACATTGTTGTTGCTTTATGATTTTCACTTGCGACGACAAAAGCTCACAACTACCAGGGCAGTTGAAACTAGCATATATCATAGAAAATAAAATAAATAAGAGCAGAGTAGACCGCCTTAGGAAAAGAATGTTCTTAAACCTGTTTTGAAGGCTCACACTATCATATTCATTGAGAATGGTACGCAGCCTCTCTCCCATAGTGATTCTGAGACACTGAGAGGCTCTATTTCTGATGGATACAACTACCTGTGGATTCCTCACCTATTGAATACTCCCATTGCGCCAGCATCCGACGGAAATCTTCTTCCTAGCTTCTGAACGTCGACGAGGACGTCACAATTGCCCACGCAACGCCATCTGACGTCATACAGGCAATAAGAGGTCCTCGCCGACGTCAGTTCTCTTTTTTCCGTGCCATTCGAAGGACGGTTATTCTTCGAGGGAGCTACTGTTACTACTCGACGTAGTTACAGTTATTTTTGCTGTTTTCGCTTTGAGACAGTTTACAATGTCGCAAAGGAAGTCTGGATTCAAGCCCTGCAAGGAGTGCGGTGGCAAGATGTCGGTTACGGACCCACATTCTGACTGTTTGTGGTGTCTTAGTTCCGACCACGACGTTGACAAATGTGACTCTTGTCAACAGATGAATCCAAAGGCCTTAAAAGAGCGAGAAGCAAAGCTCTTTTTGGTGAAGTCGAAGAAAAAGGAGAAGTCATCGCAAGTCGTCTTCACCGAAGTCGCATCGGCGTCATCGGGACTCCCGGCGTCGTCGAGAATCTCGACGCCGGTCGAGTAGGGAGAGATCGCGATGGAGGTCACCTTCGACTCGACGTCGGAAGACTTGGGAAGTGAGTCCCACCATCTCTCCCCAACCGCAGACGCCGTTCGCATCTCCGAAATCCACGACTTCGCCGACGTCGCCTGTGAATCCTCCTTCTGTGTTCGAGGTTCCTCGGCGTCAAGAGTTTTCTCCAGCTTTGCAGACGTCGGGACCGGCGTCTATGTCGCCTCCAGCCCAGGCTCCTCAGTACCCGGCTTTCCCGGCTCCTGGAGCCGATAGTTCTGCATTCTTGAATGCGATGTTCTCCATCTTTCAGCAGATGGCTCCGGGTGGTGGACCAGCTGGTCCTTCGGGCCCTCTGGCCTTCAATATGGGTGCTCCGGCACCTTTTATGCCTTTTCTTCCCATGGGAAATGTGGGCTCGGCGCCTGCGCCTATGGCGTCAGCATCTCAGCCAGTGACGCCGAGTAGACCTGTGGTACCGGCCCCGGAACAGTCTTCTGTCCGTCCTTCTCCTCGTTCGGCGCCAAAGAAATCCATGGCGCCGTTAGATCCGGCGTCTGATGGATCCGAGGAGCGCCGTCAGGCTTCGACGTCTGCTGAAGCCATGTCGACGCCGAGGATAGAGGAAAGACTACATTCGAGAAGGCTTGCTCTTCGCCTCCTTGAGGAACAAGAATATCGGAGACGGACATTAGAAGGAGAGATTGAGGAATCTCGAGAAGATCTCCATGGCTTAGACACGGCTAGTGGTCTGGACACCTCTCCTGAATGGGACTTGTCATCACCTGGAGAGTATACGGAGGAGGCTGCAAAATTTCATTTAGTCACCAGGAAAGCAGCTGACTTTTTAGACCTCCCTTTGCCGGTGTCGGAGCCTAAGCCGAACATTTTAACGGAAGTGTTGCATCCTGCCTCAACATCTGCAGAGCCACTTCTGCCTTTTAATGAGGCTTTGTTGGATCCAATCATGGAGATTTGGAAGAAGCCTGTGTCATCTTCGGCGGTGAATAGATCTGTGGCTCGAAGATATTGAGTGGCTCCTGCTGACCCAGGCTTCCTCTCCAGGCACCCAACTCCTGAAAGCCTGGTGGTTCAGGGTTCAGGCTTCATGCTCAGCCCGGTCTGCTACAGGATCATTTCCATCTGTACCCTCAGATAGAGACTCTAAGAAAATGGACATTTCATCAAAGAAGGCTTTTTCGTCATGTAGCATGGCTCTGAAATCCACTAATGCTACCTGTATTTTAGGGAGATACATTTACGCCCTGATGGACTAAATAAAGTCGTCTCATACTGGGGTACCCCAAGAAATAATGAGCCTGGTTTCTGATGCTCAAGCAGCGGCAACCCAAGTTATTCAATCTGGGTTAGATACGACTGACTCTGTTGCCAGGGCTATGGGTACTGCTGTAGCTACAAGGAGGCAAGCCTGGCTTCGTAGCTTTGGATTATCTTCTGATGTACAGTCGACTCTCTTGGACCTTCCTTTCGACTGCGATAAACTTTTCGGCTCTAAGGCTGACTCAGCTCTAGAGAGGTTCAAGGAGAGTAGGGCCACTGCGAAGTCTTTAGGCTTGCAAGCCTCTTCTTCTGCTTCCTCCAGACTTTTTAGGAGGTTTCGAGGATTTGGTTGTGGTTCCTCCTCCTCCTTTCGAGGGAGATTCCAGCATCAACCCGCCTCTGCTCTCTCCTATAGATCTTACAGAGGGAGGGGTAGGGTCCGGACCAGAGGAACCACCCAGCAGCACTCTGCCTCTTCCTCTTCCTCTGGAGGGGTGCAGCATGGGAAGCAGCCTTAGACTTCCACCAATTCCTTCTCACTCCACTCCTGTAGGGGGGAGGTTATTGAGCTTTCTCCACAAGTGGGAAGTTATAACATCAGACTCCTGGGTCACCAGCATTGTGGGGAAAGACTATGCCCTTCCCTTTCTGGAGTTTCCGCCCCCCATCCCGCCCTTCCTACTGTTCAGAAGAGCATCTCCTGTTACTAGAACAGGAGGTTCAAGTCCTCCTTTTAAAGGGTGCGGTGGAGTTGGTTCCAGAGCAGGAGAGGGGCCAGGGTTGTTACTCAAGATACTTCCTGATCCCCAAGAAGGATGGTCGGTTGAGGCCAATCCTGGACCTGAGAATCTTGAATTGGTTCCTCAAACAGGAGAAGTTCAAGATGCTGACCCTAGCTCAGGTGCTTTTGGCGCTGAACGATGGAGATTGGATGGTGTCTATCGACTTGCAGGATGCTTACTTTCATATCCCGATACTCAAGTCGCACAGGAAGTATCTCCGGTTTGTGGTGGGGTCGCAGCACTATCAGTTTGCGGTCCTCCCGTTTGGTCTTACTGCAGCACCTCGAGTCTTCACAAAGGTGATGTCGGTGGTTGCGGCAGAGCTCAGAAGGAAGGGGATAGCAGTATTTCCTTATCTAGACGACTGGTTGATCAAAGCCAAGTCTCCGGAGCTCGTGTTGCGTCACCTACAGTCGACAACCCAGTTGTTGTTCGACCTGGGTTTTTCAGTGAATGTGCCCAAATCTCACCTAGAGCCTTCTCAGCTCCTCCTGTTCATAGGGGCAGTACTGGATACAACGTTGAATCGTGCCTTTCCTCCGCCTCAGCGGATTCAGGGCATTCAGGCATTGGTTCCAATGTTTCGAAGTGGAGCGGTCGTTCCAGTCCTCAAGGTCCTGCGTCTGCTCGGTCTGTTCGCTTCTTGCATTCTGTTGGTCACTCACGCTCGCTGGCACATGAGGGCTCTTCAGTGGTGCCTCCAGAAGCAGTGGTCTCAACACAAAGGGGATCTCGAAGGATCGGTGAAGATCTCCGGGGACGCTGCTACGGATTTAAAATGGTGGATTGCGGATGGCAGTCTTTCCCAAGGAAGGCCGTTCTCGCAACCTCCGCCGGTGACCACAGTAATAACGGATGCTTCCACTCTAGGGTGGGGAGCTCATCTGGGGGACCTGGAGATCAAAGGTCTTTGGTATCCAGTAGAACAGATGTTTCATATAAATCTGTTGGAGTTGCGGGCTGTACGTCTTGCACTCAAGGCCTTCCTCCCATCCCTTCACGGTCAGTTGGTTCAGGTCCTGACGGACAATACTATCGCGATGTGGTATATAAACAAACAGGGAGCTGTAGGGTCGTATCTTCTCTGCAGAGAAACTCTGCGGCTTTGGTCCTGGGCAAAGGACCATCAGATTTGTTTGGTAGCAAATCATCTGGCCGGAGTCTTGAACGTGCGTGCAGATACTCTGTCGCTATTTCTCGGCCGATCACGAGTGGTGTCTCCATCCGGATCAAGTCCGTCTAATCTTCCAGATGTGGGGGTTTCCTCGGATAGATCTGTTTGCCACCCGGGAGAACTCGCACTGCCCGTTATTCTGCAGCCTCCAGTATCCGGTACAAGGAGCGTTGGGGGACGCATTTCAGATGACCTGGTGCGACCAGTTGCTTTACGCGTTTCCCCCATACCCTTGATTCCTCGAGTTTTGAGGAAAATTCGCCAAGACCGGGCTCAAGTCATCTTAATAGCTCCGGATTGGCCAAGGAGGGTATGGTACACGGATCTTCTCCAACTCTCACTATGCCCTCCGCTCCATCTTCCTCTCAGGGCAGACCTCCTCTCGCAGTCGCAGGGGCAGGTTTTACACCCCCACCTTCAGAGCCTGCACCTTCATGCCTGGAGATTGAACGGGGCAACCTGAGTTCCTTTTCTCTCCCGCCTGACGTAGTGGATGTTATTCTATCGGCCAGGTGACACTCCACTAAATCTATCTACGCTAATAGGTGGGCTAAATTTGTGAATTGGTGTGGAGAGAGGCAAATTGACCCCTTACGTGCCCACTTATCGGATATCTTGTCTTTTGCTTTATCTCTGGCACAGAGGGGTTGTGCAGTGGCTACAGTCAAGGGATATTTATCTGCCCTGTCAGCCTTTCTATGTCTTCCGGACCAGCCTTCTCTATTCAAATCCCCTATAGTACTTAGATTTTTAAAAGGTCTCATTAACAAATTTCCTCCCACTCCTTTCATTATGCCTCAGTGGGATTTAAATCTAGTCTTAACATTTCTTATGGGTTCACCGTTTGAGCCTATGCATTCTTGCCCTTTAAGGTTATTAGTCCTAAAGACTGTTTTCCTTGTTGCAATTACTTCCGCAAGAAGAGTGAGTGAGCTGCAGGCTCTTTCTGTTAGACCCACTTACACATCTTTTTATGGGGACAAGGTGGTGTTGAAGACCAAGGATGCTTTCCTACCGAAGGTTGTTTCACCCTTTCATATGGCCCAAACGATTACTCTTTCCTCGTTTTATCCTCCGCCTCATCCTTCGAAAGAAGAAGAGAGACTACACCGCTTAGACCCGAGGAGAGCGCTAAGCTTCTATGTGGACAGAATGAAGGATTTCAGGTTGGAGGATCAGCTCTTCATCGGGTACGTGGGAAGGAGGAGAGGAAGGGCAGTCCACAAGAGAACACTCTCCAGGTGGGTCATTCTTTGCATTAAAATGTGTTACTCTTTAGCAAAGAAGGAACCCCCTGATGGTATAAGAGCTCATTCCACCAGAGCTAAGTCGGCCTCTTCGGCTTTGGCTAGGGGTGTTCCTGTGGTTGACATCCGCAAGGCCGCAACTTGGTCATCCCTCCACACTTTTGCGAAGCATTACTGCTTGGATTCTGAGGTTAGGAGGGATGGCCATTTTGCACGGTCAGTGCTGCAGGATTTCATGGTTTGACCATTCAGGCACCTTCCACCGAGTGCGGTACTGCTTTGGGACTCTATTCAATAGGTGAGGAATCCACAGGTAGTTGTATCCATCAGAAGAACGAGTTACTTACCTCCAGTAGCGACTTTTCTGGTGGATACATTAGCTACCTGTGGATTCCTCACGGTCCCACCCGCCTCCCCGTTGCCTGTCTGGTCTAACCAAGTTGTTCTTGGGTGTGCTCCTCTTGGTATGTGAGGGCTTGTACATATACTGTATATATATTTATTTATTTAAAAAAAAAAAAAAGAGGATCTTGAATTTTTGGAATGATGTGTTTATCTTAGATTTTATTAAACATTGTTATTTGATTGTTTGTCTCAATGGCCTATTAGTCTCAGGCACGTAAAAAATGTTGGTACTGACGTCGGCACGTCGGCGAGGACCTCTTATTGCCTGTATGACGTCAGACGGCGTCGCGTGGGCAATTGTGATGTCCTCGTCGACGTGCAGAAGCTAGGAAGAAGATTTCCGTCGGATGCTGGCGCAATGGGAGTATTCAATAGGTGAGGAATACACAGGTAGCTAATGTATCCACCAGAAAAGTCGCTACCGAAGGTAAGTAACTCGTTCATCCGCTCCCCCAGGGGGTTGTATTTCCTCAAGATAAAATTTTTACCAAATCCTTCATAGGGAAAATGGTGGTTCTTTTCTCTTCTCAAGAGACAAAGAGGGTCATTACAACCTCAGCGAGGTTGCGGGCACCAGAATAACGCCATTGCTGGCGGTATGGCTGGCTCCCTATTTTGACTTTTCCGCTGGGCCAGCGGACGGTAACAGAGTTACCGTCCGCTGGCCCAGCGGAAAAGTCACATCAACATTGCCGCCGGCTTGTAATTGAGCCGGCGGCAATGCTGATGTGCAGCGGGTGCAGTATCACCCGTCGCGCATTTGACTGCCCGAAATTCGGGCAGTGAAATGCGCGACGGGGCTCTGCCTGTGGGCCCCAGCACTTCCCATGCCAAGTGCAGGGGCCCCCTGAGTCCCCTTACCGCCAGCCTCTTCCTGGCGGTGCAAACCGCCAGAAACAGGCTGGCGGTAGGGGAGTCATAATCCCCAGGGCAGCGCTGCTTGCAGCGCTGCCCTGGCGGATTATCACTGCCGGGGCTGAAATGGCGGTATACCGCCGGCCCCGGCGGTGCGACGCCGCGGTCCAAATACGCCAGGAGGCACCGCCAGCCTGTTGGCGGTGCTCCCGTCGTCTTGACCCTGGCGGTCAAAGACCGCCAGGGTCATAATGACCCCCAAAGGATGGTCAATAGGCCGTTCTGCCCATTCACCCTTTCTGGGTTCCTAATAGCCAGGGAACTATAACACAATGAGTGTGGGGGATATTAAGGACAGGTCTCTCTGGCCAGTTCCAGAGATGAGTAGGTCACCGGTGAGGCAGTCTACTTCGTAGACATGGAAAACAATAGTGACATTTGAGTGTTGAAGGTCGGGTGGGGGAGTTCCCTTTCCGGACTAGGTGGTCTCACACACATTATAGTGTCATGCTTCATCATTTGACCACCTAGCCCCACCCAGGTACGATGATACCACCTGGGTGGACTCAACCTCGTTGTTAAATGAACTCTGTGGGAGTGCTGAAATGTTATCTTTCTGGATAAAACGGGGATCCAGTTGAAGGGAAAATAGATACTAAAATTACCTCACAAATCACCTACATTATATAATACTTTAATGAAGTTGTTTGTTGGTAAGATTAAAAGCAGTATGTGACAGACTTGAATATAATGGTTCAAGGTGTCTTACAGAAATATGTGACCAACATGTTTCTGTCCTCTCCTATAGCCGAAAACGGTCTGGGGCATTCGTCAGCGTCTGGGATCCCTAATGTATAGTGGGCTAATTGAATATGCTATTTCGTGAGCATAAGCATTAAAGTGCACATGGGGGCCTACCTGATTGAAGTGTCTGAGGGAGGCCTAGAAGGGAGAACAAAGTGAATGAAACATCAAACTGTGGTGTATATGGTGCATGTGAGAACTCACTGTACATCACTGCACACTAAGGTGTAAAAACCATGCGGTGGGTCGCACAAAAGATCATGCAAAGTTATTCTAAATGATTATACTAGGCTTATGTTCAAGCACTCAATATATGCACTCAATGAGGGTCTCTTACCCTGTGGAACAGAGGCTATTTGCCTCAAATCTGGGAACGCGGGTGGGGAGTTGCCCCTTGTAGTCACACTCTATGGAAGAACAAGGGTTCAGGTCAGGGAAGGTTAGTAAAAACAGAAGGTCGTTAAGGCTTAGTGAGGCTTAGTAATTAGCAAGCAATTAGTCCTAATTGTTATTACTTACGCGAAAATAATAACGGCTGGGGAATAGCTTGTGAGATGTACAATATAATATAATAATAAACAGCGACATAGGGTTCCCCAGGCTGTAGTTGTAAAGTAAGGTTAGATTCAGCCTATGAATAATGCAGCAGCTCCCCTTGGGATCATAGTTACAAGCCAAGACAACATATACAGTGAGGGACAGAGAAAACACTTCTTGTCTGCTCTTCGGGTCTCTGGTGCTCACAGAGGGGTGGACTTACTACTCCAAAGGCGGCATCTCTTATGTTCACCTAGAGGGTTCCGCGTCTCAGCTGCTTGCTTGTGTGAGCTGGGACGCGTCACTCATATGTAGGGCTCATGTCCAGAAAACGTCAGAGCCTCTGACTTGGTCGCGTGTCTCCCGCGTTTTAAGGGCGCGGCGGAAGGGTGTCTCCCATATGCCCGAGCTCTTGGGAAGTGAAGTCCCAGAGTCCCAGGTCTTCTAGAAAGATACGCAGGACTTCTGTGAGTGAGAGGCGCATTGCGCCAGACGTCTCTCCAATGCCTCGGCTCATGGGAGAAGTAGTCCCTGAGCGCAGTGTTGCCAGATTGGGCGGTTTCCTGCACAAATGGGCGATATTTTTCCCATTTGTGCGGGAAAAAAACCCAATTGCGGGGACCCCGATTGTTGGGCTATTTTTAGCCCTATGTGCGCAAAAATCGCGGCGGGGCGGCGCCGCCGAAAATACTGGTGCGAGCTGTGAGGAGAGACGCAATTTCATAAAGAGAGAAGAAAGACTTGCGTTGCGCGGCTCGCGTCGCGCCGCGCGCGCAGGAGGGACTGCAGCCGGAGGGGGGCAGGAAGCAGCGTGTGCGCCGCCACGCCCGTGCAGTGTGGGGGCTGCTGTCAGTTGGTAGCGCTTTCGCGCGCTATTAGATTGACGGCCCTCTGCCCCACTGAGAGCTCTCAGTGGGGCAGAGGGCCGTCAAACTAGTAGCGCGCGAAAGCGCTACCAATTGACAGCAGCCCCCCCCCCCTGGTGCGACACTGACTCCAGGAGTCAGTGTCGCACCAGGGGGGGGGGGCTGTCAATTGGTAGCGCTTTCGCGCGCTACTAGATTGATGGCCCTCTGCCCCACTGAGAGCTCGTAGCTCTCAGTGGGGCAGAGGGCCGTCAATCTAGTAGCGCGAAAGCGCTACCAATTACAGCCGCCTGGTGCCACAGACACTGACCTGGCAGGCTGGCACAGTGTACCGGAGCGGTGCGGCCTTGCTGATGCTGACTGACGGTCTCACGCCTCGGAGTCCCAGATAGAGCCAGCACGGGTCCCCGTTATCGAGCACAAGAGGGACCCCGGATAAGGCACCGCGTTCCTTTTTATAGGAAGCTTCAATTTCTGGAAAAGTCTACACGTGTTGTAGATTAAAGGTAAGCACTCAATCGCGCTGCCTTGTGTACTGGTCTATTCCCGAAAGAGATGTGTTCTACAAAAACATTTAGAATATATTTTTACTTCAGATTGCTCAGGTAAGCTTCATAACTTTGCTCAGATGGCAAATAGTGCCTCAACACCGTGTTATGTTTATTTAGGTTAGAGCATATATAGCAAAAGTTTTTTTAGAAGTACCGTTTGTCATATGTCATTTCTGGTGTGATAGAAATATGTCAACTAAAAATGTGAGTGTTATTTATACTTTTTGCTAAAACATTTCCCCAACTGATGGGATTAGATTCATCTTTGAGACGGGACCTGCGAATGTAACAGTGTTTAGTACAGCGGTTGGGGTCTGGTATTGAAGTTTGCCTCTTGAGCACCTGCACTAATGATGCTTAAAACAAGCACTTCACCGCAACTGCATACTCGTCGACTGGTCCCCATATCAATAAGGCGATTTACAGTCAGTCCCGATTTTTCACCTAAGGACGCTGAACATTCTGACGTTTTGATGTTAATTCACATAATGAAATGAAAACAGAACTACATGTTCCTGCATGCTTTGTTTGTTGGACAAACAAGCATTAGCAGCACCATTAAGTCTAGCTTTAGCTGCCAGCCCTTAGATATTAGTTTTGTTTTGTCATGGGTTTTGCAAAACTTTGGGGAAACTGCAGGGTCCTCGTCAATCTAAAAAAATATTTTGCTAAAAGCAAACAAATTTTTGATCTCGTAAATCACATATTGCCATAGTAATGCCTGCAACTGAGGAGAACTACATTGTATATGGATGTGCTCCTTGTGGATGGTAGAATGCCCTCACTAACATTAACGTTAGCCAGTTCCTGAAGTGGTCTGAACCGTTGCCCCATGCTGTATGCTGCAAAAGACAGAAGAAAAATGCAAATGACTCAATAACAGTTCAGTTAGTTCAAGGGGCTGTCTGAACACCCTTATAAGTAAGTCAGAAGGTCTTGGCTAACTCCGGACATAAGGATATTTTGAAAGTTACCTACTTGACTTTAGACTGGTTGACAGGAACACATGGGCATTTGATGTGCACCAGCAGGCTTGTCAGTGTAATTACAGTGCAGAGATTTGGGGTAGTCTCTTCCCAGATGTAACTAGTAATGCAAGTTTAACCTAATGACTTACATTTGCACAATACACAATTCTCCATTGCAGCAGTGAAGATTTAATTCTGGCTTTTTGGTTACACACAGACGTTTCAGTGCATTAACTAATAAAGGTTTCATAATATACAGTGATTAACTTGACTTTTTTTATTTTAAGGCATGAGTTATGTATGTGGCTGTCTGAAACAGAATATATATATATATATATATATATATATATATATATATATATTTTGCCACACGTTTAACCCTGCCCCATTGCATGCAGCATCACTGTTCCCATACTTTTTTTAATGCACTTTGAGCTGTGTGCTCAGCTGATTTATTCATTTATTTCACTCCAGTTGCAGGCAGTGCAAGCACAAATGTGGTCTCATTGGCTGAGCTAAGCGAAATGAGGGTACATGGTCAGTGCACAACCTCACTGCATGGTTCTGTTCATGATCTTAGTGCCTAAATTATTGACATCACTTGTAGTCATGCTCTGCTCAGCGTAGCCATTGCTTGCATTTGACACAAAACACTAGCCTTTACCAATAATTTAAGTTCAAGTTCACGGAGTTTGGGTTACTGTGTTCTGGCCTCTGGTAGCAATTTGCAGAAGGGTGTTTATCGCTTCACACAAACAGCCTTTTTCACCTCACACAAGGATGTATGTTTCTGCAGGGCCCTGTTGACCTCCACTGTCCAGGGTAGAGGTAGCCCGCTAAAACAAATGTAGGGGTAGTGCCTAAGTACGTCCGAAGGAGGCAGGAAATGAGTGAAATGTTGGTCTGCTGCCCATTTAATGAAAAGTCCAGAAAGTAGAACAGTAGTAGAGCAGACTGCACATACACACTGGGAATGCTAGATGGCTACTTGCATTTCACCTTTATCTACAGTGTGCACCTGAAAGGCAGTGAAAAGAACAAAGGGTGTGCTTTGAATCCATTTGGGGGGTGTTGATTATCATAGGTTAATGACTGAGCTAATGTAGCAAATGTTATCTTTGCATGTTGGGGCTGACATATTGGGATTAACAGGACTTGAACTGTAAAATGCAAAGGGAAAACAGCATTGGGTCTGCTTTCCACAAACTTGAGTTTGGCATGAAAAGTTGAGTAAGTATGAGGGGTAGTCCATTAAGATGTATAACTTTTTGCTGTTATCAGTGAGTTGTTGCTTTATTGTAAAACCAGTTTGAAAGCTAGAGCATACCTCTTATTTAACCTTAAATACGAGGGAGTTGCCATCCTTTGGCTCATTCCTCATTTCAAAACATGACAAATCCAAAGAGTCAATTGTCTGCCCTGAAACCAAGCACTTGCCCGGCGTGTGTAATGCAATGAATAATCTAGGCACTGTGAGTTTCACATATTTGCTTACATTAGAAATTAGATTTATGCTTTAAAATGTTTGCTTCAGCCTACGACTGCATTAGTTCAGTGTTAAAAGTTTGGGCTACTTTTTGGGCTGGGACCGGTTCATTTGGGCTGGTCGTTCAACAGCTTTGGGCTATAGAAGGCTTTTAAAATCTGGCAACACTGCCTGAGCGTCGGGTGTTGACAATAGTGCGCGTGGGGAGAGGGGGGAAGGAGGGGAGAGGGGGAAGGGGCAACGAAAACGGGGAGGGGGAAAAAGGGGGGAAAAGGAGAGGAGGGTAAAGAATAACAAAAAAACAAGCATCGAAATATTAAAATAACAAAGAAAAAGAATAGGAAACGAAGGGCGAAAAAATGAAGGAGGAGAGATAATAGAATATCTAAAGTGATAGAAAGAAGAAAAGAAGACAATAGACACAAGGGGGCATGGGTGGGGGGTGGGAGTGAGGGGGTGTGTGGTTGGGTGAATAGCACCCTAAATTATTTGTTTAGTTACTCTCGCCACCACGCTTCTTTTTTTAAATACGTCATTAGAATGTCCACGGGCGTACTTCACATGAATTACGTATTGCACTTAAACCAAACACATGCAAGGACTCCGTGTTTTTTTTCAAACGTTGACGCAACATGACAGATTGGTTCTGAAACGTTGTCGATTTAGATTCTAGCATGAATTAACATCCTTCTGAGGCGATAAACCTTTTGGACTCTTCCTCGTTTTCCGCTGAAGACACTTTACATATATTTTGTCGCATGAGAAACAATGAGTTCGAAGTCCCGCTACCACATATAGAAGTGGAAAATACCCTGTGAATAATTTTACTAAAAGGAAGCCTGTTAAGAATGCCCCTTTGTTGGAAACACAATGGCACTGTGCATGCATTGAACTGCTCGCACGTTTCCCTTCCATTCTCTGCCTTCTACCTTCTGACAGCTAAAAAGGAGGGTTCTTAGCAGCGTGGTGCCTAATAGGAATGGTATTATTTTGCGTTTAGCTAGCTACGCAGCTCCCGAATATTGCACACTCTTATTATAGTTGTGACTCATAGCTTGCAATAGGTGTATTGGAACACAATAAGGTAGCAACAGAATTACAGAATTCAAGTTCTACAAACACTTGCTAATTGAACAAGCACTGGCAAAGCCAATAGGTATAGCATTTGAGATCTGCTGGGTCTGTCACTGCCTTTTGTTTATGCTATACACAGCATGCCAGTGCATTAAATATGGCCCTCCAAAACCCTAAATTTACAAAAACAAATAATAAATAGAATTCCAGTGGGAAATAGATGGGCCGTGGGTGAGTGGGTTGCGGAAGCAGGTGGGGGGGGGGGGGGGGGGGGGGGTGGAGACAGGAGAAAAGAAGCACCAAGGAAGGTAAAGGAGGTTCACACAAGGGAGAATAACACGAAAGGGGTGAGAGCAACATGGGCGCGGGGGAGCACCGGCCGGGAGAGAGCAACTTGGAGCGCCAGTGAGAAGTACACGGAAGAGGAAAGGTGAAAGCATGTGTAGGTTGGAGGGGGCAGAGCACGGTTTAGATATTAGAATGACTAGCATTTATAAGGACGTGTGGTTCACTGTAAGCCAGTCTCCCAAGTGCGTGTGCAGTGAGGTGAAGATGGAGCCTGAAATGTGGAACAGTGATGGTGCTGAAGTTAATAACTTCCTGACGCTTTTGCAAGGAGTAACTGGGAAGGCAGAGGAATTCCAATTAACTAAGGATTTGGTCATTATGGGTAGTGACATATGGAAATGTGAGGTAGGTATCGATTTTCTTGGATTTTAGGCAGAGGTGGCCAATGAAGTAAAGTAATAAGGTAGAGAGCCTCACTGATTCCATTGTGGGTCAGTGGGCAGAACCAATATGGAGTTGGATAGGAAGAATGTGGTTTTGTGAGCAGTGGATATGGAGAGGTAGATGTTCTTGGTTTTGTCCGATAAAGCTTTCAGCAGTGTAGAGCATCTGAGTACTGGATAGTCCAGAGGTAGCAATATTCATAGGTTTGGAGTGAGCCTGTCAGAGAGAGGAAGAAGAAGAAGGAAGTTTGACTAACATTGCTGAAGTGTTGATAGAGAAATCAATAATGTTGCTGAAAATGTTTGTGTGTAAGGTTTAGAAGTGGGGGCTGTGTTCTGGGCACATTAAAAATGATGACCACATTGTGTTCCTGAAGGGGGGACACCTAAGCGTGCTGCTGTGAGGACATGAAATACAGAGCTCCCAGCCTAAGGTCCCAAAAATCTGTTAAATAGCTGACCATAAACTGCTGCCATTGATGACATTAATGAGATGCTGAAATGCAAGGCACTTGCAAGAACTGATCAAAGTTTGCACTCGATATAAAAGGAGAAGAAACCGAGAAATTCTGTTGCAGGACTGCCTGGGGTGACTGGCCTACTCCCAAGACAGCCACAGTGTAGGCATGAGAAAGAAGCTGTTGGGGGGTGGGGGTGAATGAGTGCTCAACAGCGAACCGGACCAGCTGGGTTTGGTGGACAGGCTCCCGTTTGCATAGCAGCCATGGCACAGAAGTCGATGATGTTGTCCGGGACTCCGTGATATGGTGAGCACCATTACGGACAAGGGAGCAGGACCCCATAAGGCTACGTGGTCGGTATTGCAGTGAAAGGCAGGGCAGTGTCCGGCAAGTACAGAAGGCGAGGCCGTCACAGACAAGAGCTGAGTTTTAATGGGGTGCAAGCGTCCTTGGAGCGAATCGTGCAGGATATTTGACAGTCGGTGCATGTGGTCCGGAGCGCGATATGTAGCCTGGCTTTTCTTCTTAATTGCTCCCGAAGTTGGCAGGTGATAAGGTGAGCACGGCTGTTGCACTGAGGGAATTGCCACCGACTACCACTGTTGGGGGCACCCCAAAAGTGCATGAGGCTGACCGAGCTATAATCATAACCAAAAGCCCTGCACAGCGACAATACATACATGCCTAGAGTTGGCAGAGGCATTTGCTTGTGAAGAGGAGCCAGGTCCTCTGTGCAGATTCACATAAAGAGAGTGTCAGAGACTACTGGCTGCACTCAGAGTCTAAACAGTGAAGAATAGTCTGAATAACCCTGACTGTGCGTGGTACTGGAAAAGAATGGAAGCACTGCCTGACCAGTCAAAGACGCAGTAGATTAGGGGGTGTATAATTGTCGGCAGAGCCATGTTCATAGTTAATGAAATCAGAGGAAACTGCACTCTTGTTACTCATGGAACATTGGATGCTAGTTTACAGACAACATGGTAAAAAATAAAGCCCTGAAAGCTTCGTCAGCGCAACCAAACATCGAGAAATTTACTAAGACCTTCACTCCAGTTAGGCCTGAGCTGCTGGAGACAGATGGTGCCAGAGAGCTGGGCTGCAAGAATAGCCACCACTGTGTGAGGCTGTGCTGCCCAGGTGCACGGTCCGTCACTTCTCTGCATTATGGGCTAACACCAAAGCTTCCATTACCAGCTCTGGCAGGTGACAGTGCAGTGTCAAAGGTGATGAGCTGTCTCTGGGGCTGCTCTGCTTGCGGTCCGGATGCTTACTACTTAGGCAGAGGACAGGACCGTCCAGCTCCGGCCGAGAGACGATGCACCCCTGAGAGTGCAGGTGAGAGGCGGCTCACTGCTGGTGAGCCTGAGGTGGGGTCCAAAGCTGCCTGCGGAGCTCAAGCCCGGTCTGCCAGGAGGACTGAACGCCTAAGAGGCGAGCTGTGAGTGGCCTACATTGAGGAAGACCCCTATTTGAGGGGCCTAGAGGAGCTGCCCCTTCCCATACTTTGGCAGAGAAGGCGGCTGCGATGAGTTCTGCAGGTTGAAGGGCTTTCTGCCCGGACAGGCTGTGGAATCATTGACTGGCCACACTGTCTACTGTACTCGGACCAACCTGGAGCAAGCTGCTGGAGCGGTTGAGATGGGAGGTCTGGACTGGGGTCTCCTCGTGTCCCCGGGGATCTGTGGCCATATATCTTGTTAATTTAGCTTTGAATTATCCAATACGTGAGACGCAAGGGCACACACAGCACATACTGCGGTGGAGAAAGTAGAAAAATGCCAGGGTAATCTGCTGTCCGACAAGAAGCATTTTTTAGGACCACCAGCAGGGACATGAGTGGAGGAAGCCCTCCCAACAGAACCTATGTGATGACATGGATATCAAAGCTCTGCTTGCTGACATGCAAAATAGCCTTAGCACAATTGACTCAAATATTGACCCACTTACTAATCGACTGTACAGCATGAGTGACCGATTTGATAAATACGCCCACAGACTGAACCTTCTGGAACAGCAGATTTCAGACACTGAAGGTGTGGCCACAACGGGCAGTGAGTAGCTCCTGTACATTGAGTGGCTTCTTGCAGTCATTAAAGCTACGAAAGAGGACTTGGAGGCATGCTCTAGAAGAAACAACATTAGAGTCTTAGGACAGACAAAATCCACTGCCATGACCACAGTTAAAGAATAGAAGGAGGTCCTCCTTCGGGCCCTCTTTGGGGAGAAGCTGATGACTTTGTTTTCAGCGGGGTGGATATACCAATCTCTGGGCCCATGACCCCTGTCGAGACTCCCTGCTCACCCCATCATGGCTCTCTTGCTGCACTACAGAGACTGTAATATGGTTCTGCGCCTGGCATGAGAAAAAGTGGAGCTCCACTACTCGGCTAAGAGAATCTCGATATTCCCAGACTTCACCCTAGCTGCCCGCAGAGAATTCCCTTTATTGATGTTATGGAGGGTGGGGATGTTCTTCAATGGGTTGGGGTCGTTGAAGTGGGAAGATTAATCTAGATAGTACTTCCTTGGACACTCCGAAGTATTATTGTGTTGACTCATGATCTGCGCCTTGGACAAGTATAAGGTGTCTGTGGTTAATGCCAAGGCACTGGTGACATGGCAGGTGGACCCGGGCGATACCCTGACTGTGGAGAGGTGGTGCTACTTTTGCGCCCAGAAAGGCATGCTTTCACCCAACTACCATCTGCGACTAATTCATATGACATTTTCACACCAAATCTACAGTACACCGATTGGCCTGTGTAAGATAGGTCTACAGCCTGGCGCATGGTGAATGCTATGCCCCTTTGCTGATGCATACATTATGCACCTAGCTTGAAGGTGTGCCAAAATAGCAAATTTCTGGACCAAGATTTTCAATGTCATATATGAGGTGATCTGTGACTTGGTGCTAAGACCACTGCTGTTTGCATTGCTGCGTTATGTTGGAATATTCTAACTCGCAACTGCAGTCTCATGGCCATGATGCCGCTTCTAGCTAAGCGGACAGTAGCAATGCACTTAGCCTGTGTAAAAGCAGCTGTCTGAAGGACGTGTCACATTACAAAGAGATACTGGAAGAAAAGTGAGCACTAATACCAGTTAAAACATGTCCGAAAGACACCTGCAGCCCTTTTAGCACTTGTGTAACTCTTCGGCTGAAATGGTTGAAACTGGAAACGGCAAGACTAAAGGGCATTGGAAAGTAATAGTTATAAGTAATGTCTTAATCACAAAATAAACAGTGCTGTTATCCATGAGATTAAATGAGACTATCTTTAAATCGAGCCTGCGGGACCGAGGGCATCCACTGTGCTTTATCATGCATAAATGTAATATGTACTTTGTCACTTTGATAACTACTCTGCTTATTTTGTATAGTGTACAGAGTTCCAATAAAAAAAAGTAAAGTATATTTTCATTAACAGGTTTCATAAAAGCCATATAGGACAACAGAGCGTTGCTGGAAACCAAAGTTGATGCGGTGGCCATAGATCTCAGTCTGGTGCGGGCTAATCCCAGCAACATGAAGGACTGAGTCATGCTACTAGAGAGCCAAGACAGAAGAGACATAGGGGGTCATTCTGACCTTGGCGGTAAAAGGCTCTTACCGCCGGTCAGAAGACCGCCATTCTACCGCAGCGGCCGCGGTAAACCGCCACGGTCATTCTGACCCACAACTGCCAAACCGACAAAAACCCGACATCCACGGAAGGCCACCTCATCAGCGATAAACTGGAGATGACCAAACCTCCACCGTCACGCCAACACAAACACGCCCATGCCATTACGACCTACGAATCCACGCGGCGGTCATTTAACCGCGGTATTCCATTGGCGGTACACACTGCCGCGGTCAAAATACACACCCAGCTCCAAAACACAGCCACATTGGACAATTTGAAGAACACACACCTGATACACATACAAACACCACTCCCACACATCCAATCAACTATAAAACACACACCCACATCACCCACAAACCCCCACTACTAGAAATTCGGAGAGAAGGCGAGAGAGAGAGAGAGAGAGAGAGAGCACAGCTATCGCAAACCCCAACACACAGAGGAACACAACATCATCACCCACACTACATCCACGCACAAAACACCACACACCACCACACACACCACACTCATCACCACAAACACCACCCCACACCACCCCATGGCACCCCAAAGACACCCCAGGTTCTCGGACCAAGAACTCAGGGTCATGGTGGAGGAAATAATTAGGGTAGAGCCCCAGCTATTCGGCACACAGGTGCAGCACACCACAATAGCCAGGAAGGCGGAGCTATGGCAAAGGATCGTCGACAGGGTCAACGCTGTGGGACAGCATCCCAGAAACCGGGAAGACATCCGAAAGCGCTGGAACGACCTACGGGGGAAGGTGCGGTCGATGGTGTCAAGACACAACATCGCTGTGCAGAAGACTGGCGGCGGACCCCCACCCACTCCACCCGAATTCACAGCATGGGAGCAAGAGGTCTTGAACATCCTGCATCCTGAGGGCTTTGCTGGAGTAGGCGGAGGAATGGACTCTGGTAAGTCTAATCCCAACTACTTAACCCCCCCCCCCCCAACCACCAGCATGCCAACCCACACCCCCACCCTCACCCCAAACCCCCCAGCACACATCCTCCCTGCCAATGTCTCACCAGCACAACCCACCCAACACAACACCAGTCCCTGAATGCCAACACAAACCATGGACACCCATCACCCAAGCATGACCACTGCACATACCCATCCCCCCCCACAAACCACCCTCACAACTCCTCCCACAAGGGAATGCCAGCACTGGGGGACAAGGGCACCCACAAATCGCACACCATGGCACACACAGAAGCAATAACCATACTCTTTTACCCCTGCAGGGCCCGAACGCCAACACACCGGCCAGGAGGGTCCAGATTTGTCCATCCCGCCCCCAGAACAGGCCCCCAGTGATGACAGCAGCTCTGTCGACCTAGAACCTGATGACCAGCCCGGACCATCGGGGACCTCTGGAGAGTCGGTTCCCCACACACAGACACAGGCCACAGCAGACCCAACCCCCTCTGGGAATACCAGCACAGCTCCCACCCAGCGGGCCCATGCCTCTGTCTCCAGGACGCATCAATCAGCGGTGTGTCCGCCACTACAGGGCACCCAGGCTGACCCACCACCCCAACAACAACAGGGACCTGGGGGCAGTGGTAGTGGGCACACCGTCCAGGGGACAGAGGCCCGGGGAAACCGGGGAACTGGGAGGGCTGCTGTGCGAGAGGGGGTTGACCGGCCCAGGGAACCCACTCTCCAAGAGGCCCTCACCACCATCATGGGAGCATACCACCACTCCCAGGAGACGATGGCAACGGTACTGGCCAGGTTCCAGGAGATCCAGGCACAGCAGGAGGAACGGTACATGGGGTTTAGAGACGAACTCAGGAACATTGGTACCGCAATGGGGACCATCGTCCTGGCCCTCAACCAGATAGTCACCACATTGCGGGACCATGTAGCACCCCAAAGGGCCCCTGTCACTAGCCCGGACGACGAACAGCCTACCACCTCCGCCGGCGCTAGTGGACAGGAGGCCCCCACACAACGACAGGCCACCAGAACCCCACCTCCTGCTGAAGATCAACCACCCCGTAAGCGGAACCTGAGATCACACAAGAAGACAGAGTAGGATGCCAAGACCCCCGCCAGCATAAGATACCCCCTGATGTCATCCCACTGTCCCACATTGTCACCCTGTCCAACCTTGAACTGCCCCTGCTCCATCCTTCCACAGGCATATGGACAATGCACCTGTGCTACTGAGAACTGGACTCTGCCATGGACATTACTCCACCCCCACCCATCACCGTTTTACTATCATGGACCTATATGCAGCACTTAAAATAAATCACCAATTGCACTTCAAATTTCAGGAGTCTGCTTGTATTCTTTACAAATGTATTACACATAACGGTGCAATAATGTTCAGTTACATTGTGATGACAACATACCAATGTCAATAAGCATTAGTCCATGGGCAAACAAAGCAGAAGTCACGCTGTGGGTCATACAGCTCTGAAAAGGGAAGGGAAAGTCAAAAATCAGTTAAAAGGAACTGGGGGGAAACACAGAAAGTAGAGATGCAGGAGGCCAGAAGTAAATGTAAAATGGCGTGGGTGATTCTTACCTGTGTGCTACTGAAAATACTGTTGTATAACTGTGTCCCTGTTGTCCGTGTCGTCCCCGTCGTCTTCCTCCTCTTCACTCTCCACAGGCTCCACAGCTGCTACAACACCACCATCTGGACCATCCTCCTGCAGGAAAGGCACCTGGCATCGCAATGCAAGATTGTGAAGCATACAGCAGGCCACGATGATATGACACATCTTCTTTGGTGAGTACATTAGGGATCCACCTGTCATATGCAGGCACCTAAACCTGGCCTTCAGGACCCCGAAGGTCCGTTCTATAATCCTCCTAGTTCGCCCATGTGCCTCATTGTACCGTTCCTCTGCCCTGGTCCGGGGATTCCTCACTGGGGTCAATAGCCAAGGCAGGTTGGGGTAACCAGAGTCACCTATTAGCCACACACGGTGTCTCTGTAGCTGTTCCATCACATAAGGGATGCTGCTATTTCGCATGACATACGCGTCATGCACTGACCCAGGGAACTTGGCATTTACATGGAAGATGTACTGGTCAGCCAAACACACCACCTGGACATTCATCGAATGGTAATTTTTTCTATTTCTGTACACCTGCTCATTGTCTTTTGGGGGTACTAAAGCCACATGGGTCCCATCAATGGCACCAATGATGTTGGGGATATGTCCAAGGGCATAGGAATCACCCTTCACAGTGGCCAAATCACCCTCCTCAGGGAAAACAATGTATCTCCGCATGTATTTCATCAGGGCAGACAACACTCTGGACAAAACCTTCGAAAACATAGGCTGAGACATCCCTGATGACATGGCCACTGTTGTCTGAAAAGACCCACTTGCCAAAAAATGGAGTACTGACAGAACCTGCACCTGTGGGTTGGCGGATGGGGGACATCAGGTCTGGCTCCAGCTGGGCACACAGTTCTGTATAGTGGCTCGGTCAAGTCGGTATCGAAGTATAATATGTCGTTCTTCCATTGTCGACATGTCCACCAGCGGTCGGTACACGGGAGGATTCATCCTTCTCCTCGCAAGTCCCAGCGGACGGTGCCTAGGAAGGACAACATGGAGCACAGAGTCAAGCAACCCACAGGTACGTTCACCCAGCTTGCACAGTACACGAATCGCTATGCATTGAAAGGCTTGTATGAGTGGCAATGCAAGGCCTAGGCCTGTGTGACGCAGTAGCAATTAAGCCATGTGGGCCCTTGTAATGGCGGCTGCCTGACCTGAGAAGTGTGACAGTGGGATGTGAGGTCAACGCGCTGGCGTGGCACACCGTGGCGGTAGGCGGTCGAAGTCCGCAGTGCGAAGGCGCATTGGTTAACATTGCACCCTATGGGTCTCAGGAGCCAATGACGATGTGCGCTGGCAGTCGCGGTACGCACCGCCGCGGGCGTGACCGCCATTTTCTATCTGCTTAATCACTCGAGACCTGATCATCCACAGGAGAGGACCTATACTGCAAGTGCTGCTGTGACCTCGGTCTGGAAGAGACAATGGCTGCTGCGACTGGGGAAAGGGCCCCTGCCTTCACTTCAGAAGAGTTGGAGAAACTTGTGGATGGGGTCCTGCCCCAGTATGCGCTACTCTACGGTCCTCCAGACCAACAGGTAAGTACACTGGGTGCACGTGGAATGGGCTATGCCTGGGTTGTGTATGGTGGATGTAAGATGGTGGGGTGGGGAGCGAATGAGGAGTGCAAGGCACGACAGATGAGAGCATGTGCCACATGGCAGGGTTGGGGAGGGGGGGGCAATCACATCTAACATGCAGAAAAATGTTGAAATTTCCTTTACCACCCTGTACATGTCAAATAGGTCAGCGCCCATCAGAAAGTCGACATTTGGCGTGCCATCGCCAAGGAAGTCCGGAACCTGGGGGTCCACAACAGACTGGGCACCCACTGCCGAAAGAGGTGGGAGGACATCCGCCGCGGGACCAGGAAGACCGCCGAGTCACTGCTGGGGATGGCCTCCCAACATAGGAGGGGTGCCAGTCGTACCTTGACACCCCTGATGTCCCGGATCCTGGCGGTGGCCTACCCCGATTTGGATGGGCGCGTGAGGACATCACAGCAGACACAAGGGGGTGAGTACCAGCACATTCTGCTATCTTTACGCGCAGTGGAGGTGCCTGGGGGGGGGAGAGGGCTGTGGGTGACATTAGGCCAGGGCGCTTTCTGTAGTGTAGTCCCCTCCTTTAGGCATGGCCCTGTGCCCCCGCCCCCCACCTCTGTAGGGTGCCAAGTACAGCAATCCATGGTCCTGCATCACCCATGTGTGCATTTGTTGTCTATAGACCTGTAGGCCTAGTCACAAGTACTGAGTAGTCTACCCCGATAGCGCGGCGTAGTGCTGGAGGCTCCTGTGTCTGTCCTCTCCGACAACGGTGTTGACAATGCATGCACTCAACCTGTCTTTATTTCTCCCCCCACCCTTTTTCTTTATCTTCTTGTGCATGTGTGCATTAGCATCATCAGGCGGAGGAGAATTGGCAGCGGAACACGAGGGAGCTGCAACTCACATGGCCCCGGTGGGCCATGCTACAGACACCGAGGTCACCAGTGATACGGAGGGTGAGGGGAGCTCCACAACGGGGACCCGTGGTGACACCAGCGACACTGACACATCCTCGGAAGGGAGCTCCCTAGCGGTGGCGGCAACATCCGTGCCCCCCGCCTCAACAGGTACAGCCGCCACCCAGCGCACCAGCTCCGCCCTCCCAGCAGCCCCTCAGCCTTCGCTCCGTGCCCGCTCGCCCAAGAAGGCGGGCATCTCCTTCGCCCCAGGCACCTCAGGCCCTGCCCCAGTTACCCCTGCTGCCCTCAGTGAGGAGGCCATTGACCTCCTACAGACCATCATTGTTGGGCAGTCTACCCTTTTGAATGCCATCCAGGGGGTAGAGAGGGAGGTGCATCGGAGCAATGCATACCTGGAGGGCATTCATTCGGTTCAGGCTGCCCATCAACGATCGTTCAATGCTCTGGCCTCAGCACTGACGGCAGCCATTGTCCCTGTTTCCAGCCTCCCTCTTCTAACTGCCTCCACCGTCTCCCAGTCTCCTGTTCCTCAGCCTATCCCATCCACACCATCAGACCAGCCTACACACACCTCAACACCCAAGGGCAGCTCATCCAGACATAAGCACCACAGATCCCACAAGCATTCACCCAAGCAACATCCAGATGCAGCCATGGCAACAGTCACTACCACCTCTGTGTCCCCCTCCTCCTCGTCTCCCTCCCCCCTCCCTGTGACGTCTCCACTCACACCTGCATGCACACCACCATCAGCCAGTACTTCCATCACCACCACACCCTCCAGTACAGTCCGCACACGTGCAGTCACCACCCCCACTGCCATTTACACGTCCCCTGTGTCCTCTCCCACTGTGTCTGTCACCCCCTCTTCCAAAACACACAAACGCAGGCAGCCACCCACACAACAGCCAACCACCACACGACAGCCTACGTCACAAGCACCTGCACCCATAGACAGCACACCTGACTCTCCTACAACCACATCCTCTCCCTCCACTCCCATACCCACTGCACCTACCCTTCCCATTGCTCCTAAAAAACTTTTCCTCTCCAAACTTGACCTCTTTGCACCACCTGACCCACCCCCTCCATCTGGTAAGAGTCCGAAGAGCACCTCAGCCACCACCAGCCCTGCATCAAGTCTGACCATTGTGCACGGGTTTTGGAGTCCACCCTTTCCCAGCACAGATACATCGGCCAGCAGCAAGGGAACAGCCAGCCCCCCCCCTGGAAAGAGAACCCGTAAAACCAAGGCCCGCCGTGAGAAGGCTGACACGGCTGCCCCCAAGGAGCAAAGTCGTGGCCCGTCACCTGCCACAACATCAAGGGCAGGCAAGGGCCAGAGAGCCTCATCGAAGGAGGGCAAGGGCAGCAGGGCGGAGAAGTCAGCCAGCAGGGGCGCGGACCAGGAGGGCCCCACAAGCCCCATCCCGGGTGTGACTGAGGACACCCACGGGCCCAGGAGTCCGTCACAGGAGGGTCCAGCAACTGCACGGTCGGAGGGCGACTAAGCAGGGAGTCCTGGCCAGGTCTGGCTCCCTTGATAGACAAGAAAGGCACCGCTGAACAGGGCCCCGCCGAGAAGAAAGGCACCGCTGAACAGGGCCCCGCCGAGAAGAAAGGCACCGCTGAACAGGGCCCCGCCGTGAAGACAGGCACCGCTGAACAGGGCCCCACCGAGAAGACAGGCACCGCTGAACAGGGCCCCGCCGAGAAGAAAGGCACAGCTGAACAGGGCCCCGCCGTGAAGACAGGCACCGCTGAACAGGGCCCCGCCGTGAAGACAGGCACCGCTGAACAGGGCCCCGCCGTGAAGACAGGCACCGCTGAACAGGGCCCCGCCGTGAAGACAGGCACCGCTGAACAGGGCCCCGCCGTGAAGACAGGCACCGCTGAACAGGGACCCGCCGTGAAGAAAGGCACCGCTGAACAGGGACCCGCCGAGAATAAAGGCACCGCTGAACAGGGCCCCGCCGTGAAGACAGGCACCGCTGAACAGGGCCCCGCCGTGAAGACAGGCACCGCTGAACAGGGCCCCGCCGTGAAGACAGGCACCGCTGAACAGGGCCCCGCCGTGAAGACAGGCACCGCTGAACAGGGCCCCGCCGTGAAGACAGGCACCGCTGAACAGGGCCCCGCCGTGAAGACAGGCACCGCTGAACAGGGCCCCGCCGTGAAGACAGGCACCGCTGAACAGGGCCCCGCCGAGAAGAAAGGCACCGCTGAACAGGGCCCCGCCGTGAAGAAAGGCACCGCTGAACAGGGCCCCGCCGTCTCAAGCACCGCTCCGCTGGGCCCTTCCTGTCAAGCACCACTCCGCTGGGCCCTTCCTGTCAAGCAACGCTCCGCTGGGCCCTTCCTGTCAAGCAACGCTCCGCTGGGCCCTTCCTGTCAAGCAACGCTCCGCTGGGCCCTTCCTGTCAAGCAACGCTCCGCTGGGCCCTTCCTGTCAAGCAACGCTCCGCTGGGCCCTTCCTGTCAAGCACAGCTCCGCTGGGCCCTTCCTGTCAAGCACAGCTCCGCTGGGCCCTTCCTGTCAAGCACTGCTCCGCTGGGCCCTTCCTGTCAAGCACTGCTCCGCTGGGCCCCGCCGTCTCAAGCACCGCTCCGCTGGGCCCTTCCTGTCAAGCACCGCTCCGCTGGGCCCTTCCTGTCAAGCACCGCTCCGCTGGGCCCTTCCTGTCAAGCACAGCTCCGCTGGGCCCCGCCGTCTCAAGCACCGCTCCGCTGGGCCCTTCCTGTCAAGCACAGCTCCGCTGGGCCCCGCCGTCTCAAGCACCGCTACGCTGGGCCCGCCATCTCAAGCACCGCTCCGCTGGGCCCCGCCATCTCAAGCACCGCTCCGCTGGGCCTTTCCTGTCAAGCACCGCTCCGCTGGGCCCTTCCTGTCAAGCACCGCTCCGCTGGGCCCTTCCTGTCAAGCACCGCTCCGCTGGGCCCCGCCGTCTCATGCACCGCTCCGCTGGGCCCTTCCTGTCAAGCACCACTCCGCTGGGCCCTTCCTGTCAAGCACCACTCCGCTGGGCCCTTCCTGTCAAGCACAGGTCCGCTGGGCCCCGCCGTCTCAAGCACCGCTCCGCTGGGCCCCGCCGTCTCAAGCACCGCTCCGCTGGGCCCTTCCTGTCAAGCACAGCTCCGCTGGGCCCCGCCGTCTCAAGCACCGCTCCGCTGGCCCATTGACAGTGCCGGTTCTGTGTCGAGCTAGTGTTCACGCTGCACTCTGGGCACCCTGCCTCCTCCATGACCAGTGGAGTCTGTAATCCACCTGATGGACTGTGGCTTTGCACTCCCCAGGATGGGACAGTGGGCATGGTGGCCCCTTCGTGGTTCTGGCGTCGTGGACTCCTGTGGCTGAGGTGCCCCCCCTTCCCCCTGAGGTGCCTGTAGTTTTGTCATCTGATGCCCCAGCAGTGTTCTCTCCAACGGACTCAGGTCTCCTGTGTGGGCTTTGCCCATGTGTTTGGTAGACATTGGCCCACGTACTGTGGATATTTGACACACTGAGCAGGACTTATTGACTATGTACATAGCTTTCGCACTGTTCATGATTTTTGCTTTGATATTTCATGACGATAATTTTCCACGACTTCAATGAACCTAATTTATACATAAATTTAATTTTTAATTTTATTGTGTCTTTGCATTTTTCAGGGGGATTTGGGGGGTGTCACTCAGTTGTTGCTCTGCATTGGTATGTTGATAGTTGGGGGGGGGGGCCTATGTGTGTGCCCGTAACCTTTCGTCCTCCCCCCTCCCCAGTGTCGTAGGTGCAGTACTCACCGTTGTCTTCTGCGCCGGAGTTCGTACTCGTGGTAGATGAGCAGGTAGACAAGAGCTGGTAGGATGTTTAATTCGGGTTCCATGCTGTCCTCCGTCCTCGTGGAGTGTATAGAGGTGAGCGTTTTCCCGTTCGTAGTCTGTTTCCGCCGTGTTTTTATCGGCGGGGCTCCCGCCCTGGAAAAGGTGGCGGATTGGTGAGTTGTGATACTGTGGGCGGTACATTGTCGGCCGGCTGCCTGTTGGCGGTGACCGCCGTGCTGTTTGTCTGTCCCGCCGTGGCGGTCGGAGTGTTAAAGTGGCGGCCTGTGTTGGCGGTTCCCGCCAGGGTCAGAATTCCATTTTTTTGACCGCCTGCCTGTTGGCGGGTTGGCCGCCGCTTTATCACCGACCGCCAGGGTTGGAATGACCCCCATAGTCTACCTTGTCCATCATGAAGAAACTGGTTGATAGCCTAGAATGAGAAACAAAAATTATTGAATCTAGAGCGGAAGATGCAGAGGGTGGATCCTACTGGAAGAATATTCGCTTAGTAGGACTGCCAGAATAAACGGAAAGGCAATGCCTCAAGCTCTATTTGGAGGATTGGATCATCATGGAGTTAAAACCAAAAGGTTGTCAAGCGATTTCTCCACTTACAGATCCCATAGAATACTTGTACAGATTCCACCCTCTGGAGCCCCCCCAAGAAATTTTATATTCCGACTTCTAAATTAGAGACAGAGATGTGTTCCTGCAAGAACCGTGAAAGAGAAAAATAATCCAAATGGGTGGAGCAGAAGTAAAGTTCTTACCAGACCACACTATCCAAATGCAAAACAATTATGTGCTTCTTTAAGGTAGTCAAGTGGCGATGTCGCGAACAGTAACTCAAGTACACAATGGTCTTCCTGGCTAAACTAAAAGTACTACAAAGCAAAATATCCCATTTTTTGATGGTTCTAGGTCAAGCCTGGGACTGAGTAGACCACCTGGGCAAGCAGCCTGATAAGACACACAGACAATCAACTAGGCATTCACTGAGGTTATCAGAAGAACAAGGCTGACGCAGCAAGGAGGAGCACCAGAAACAAGTAGTGCACCAGTGGCATGATGGGCAATTGAAAGATGCTCAAGATTGCTGATAACCTCAGTCATAATAATAATACTGTGCACCCCACCCCCGTGTAATTCACAAAGGGTTCCATCCTAGCAAGACCCCAGAAGAGATATGAACTGAGCACTTGACCAGCCTGTGTGTAAAACTGGTATAGTATAGGTAAGAAGACTTTGTTTATTTGCTGGAGATCAGCACTACAGCTTGCACACATAGTTATATCCTTCTATTTTGAGGGGTACTCTGATTGAGCATGCATGAGCCAAGCAAAACGGCCAGGGTGCCACTGTTGCACATTGTTCAGGCTCATATTAATTACATGCTGGGGGGAGGTACTTGGGCTCATGGATACTGCATGTGATTTATGAGTGGGCTGCCAAAGAACAAATATTGATCAATGATATTATGGCAAACATAATAGTAATGTTGACCTGTAATATTCGAGGTCTTTCCAAGAAGGTAGGTTGCTACATAGAAACTAGGGGTGGTTCCTTCGCTATGGCAAAGGATCGTTGCCCCCACGTCCAAAAGCCAGGAGATGAAAAGTAAAACAATAGATAAATTATCATTTTATTTTTCATCTGCTGGCTCAGCCAGCAGTACAGGGAGGGGTGGGGCAGGGCAACGCGAGGGGGGAGGAGGAGAAATTGTACCTAAGTGCACACGTGTGTTTGGCAGGCTGTCTCAGGCCGGCTGAACACACATGCACACTTAGGTTTCTCCTGCCGGACTGTGTTTAACAGCCGGGCTGGGTAAACTGCACAGACCCCAGGGCTAAGTCTTAGCGGCAGTGACTGACGGACAGACCAATCCTTTTGCTGCTTTCGTGCCAGGTTTAGCATGAAAGCAGCACCAGGATTGCTGGTGATGGAAGAGGAGCGAGGCAGCAGGAGACGGAGACTGCAGTGAGCTAAGTTTATTTATTTTTTTATTACCCCCCTCTGTCTTTGTCCCCTCCCCTTGAGATTTGCGGCTGCTACTCCTGATAAAAACACCAATAATTTGAGATTTCAGCTGTATTCTTGATGGAAGACTGGACAGACTGCCACCATGTATGACATATGAACAGCAGATGAGAAGGTCTTTGCGTCATAAAAAATTAAAACCTCTGATATAATAGACATGTGGAGAGGTAAAACATCCACATGATGAAGTATTTTCACATTATCCAAGAGCATCGAACATGTATTCAAGACTAGATTATGTACTGATAGGAATGATGCCTACAAAGTCCAAGACATGAAATACAAAAGCAGGGTCCTATCTTGCCACTTTCCAGTTGTATTCAAGTATCACTTTTAGCAGTACACAACCCTAATCCCCACCTGGAGACTGACAATAGCTATTCTGTACGCCAGAATGCACCAATAGCTTTTTCTATAAGAGTTGTGTCAGTATGTCAAGCAGAACAAAACACCACATATAATAGAACCATTTAGTGGGAGATAACAAAGGTGGTTATGGGAGGGGTGATAATCACCATTGTGGCCGATAAGAAGAAGACACTACGGAGATTGGAAGACTGGAAGCGTGGCTTGCATTTCTTCAGTTCCAACCTTTACTAAGTGCCATGATACCACAACAAGGAGGAAAACTCAGAGCTGGTATATTGCGAAAACAGGCAGAGAAGGAGACATTACATAATGCACGTCTGCAGTTGTGGCACAGAGAAAGTGATAGGCTGAAAGGATATTAATGTAACTTCTAAGGCATGATAAAGCTGCAGTTATGATGTCTGCCATCTGAAATGCACAAGGACAAATTGTGAATGCACTGGTACAAATTAATTATGTGTTTAGTAATTACTCTAAAACACTTTACTGTCAACCACACGATCCCCTCCACCCCAGTGCAACAGAATACTTTATAGTGTGCAGAAGGTCACTATGCAAGCTATTGCACAAACAGCAAAAAGCAATTGGGAGCAGCAGTCGCGCAATCTAAGATCAAGGCAACAATAGCTGATCTGAACAGGTCTAAAACCCCGGGTCTGGATGGTTTAGGAGCTGAATGGTACCAAACATACTCGGAAATGTTGTCGAAAAAGCTCTTATAGGTGTATCAGGAACCCATAGAACAGGCGAGCTCCCTAAAACCATGGAAGAAGCAATAAATATTTATGGTGCTACTGGAATATGGGAAATATGCAGTGGACTGTCGGGCATACAGGCCTTTGTCCATTTTAAATATGGACAACAAAATACTTGGCAAAGTACTAACCAAGCACCCGAAGGATGTTATCTAGGACCTGGCACATACAATCTAAAATGTTTTTGTACCAGGAAGGCGCACATCTATAAACATTAGGCGGTTGACCAGCATGATGGGAGAAATGAAGGATGGTGCTGAGAATCTGGCATGGATGTCATTAGACTTTGAAAAAGATTTTGACACTGTGGGCTTTTGGTACTTATTTGCGACTTAAAAGTGCCATGAAGTTTGGCCCACAATTTCCGAATAGTCTCTGTATTGTACTTAAAACCTCTAGCTAGAGTTAGGGCTAGGATGTACATCTCCCAAGAATGGGAGCAAGAGAGTCACACCAGGCAGGGTTGTATACTGTCACCTTTGCTGTTTGACCTGGCGGGCGATAGAACTGTTGTCTGCAGATTAAGGCAATTCTTGAATTCCCTCTCTCGTCCACCCTATGCCCCCAACAAACTGCTTGGGACTATTAATAGAGGGGCTGGAAAAAGGAGTATTAGTGGATGAGCTGGAAACCTTTGGTATGCAGATGGGGTTAAGGGTGAGCAAATATAAATCCTCACGGTAAACCCTCAAGACATACCATGGAACGTGCATTCGTTCAGATATTTGGGTTTGGCAGTAACAAGTATTGAAGCAAAATGACTGGCACTAAACCAGCTAAAACTGTTAGCAGACATGCAGAAAAGTGTAGATCACTGGCTGTGTTTGCTTTTATTAAATGCTGGCAGAATAGCCATGCTGAAATTGATGGTGCTTTCTCACTGCTTGTACATTTTTCAATGCTGAATACTCCCTATACAATGAGCAGTGCTAAAACAATCAAATTGTTGATGATTATTAGAGTCTGGAGCACTAAGAGAGAAAGGGTCAGCATGGACACACTGCAGGGTCCCTGTGAATTGGATGGGCTCAAAGTACTGGATCTGTACGGATATCACCAAGCATCACAGTCACAGTTTGCTGTCAGCTAGTATGACTTATATAATAGTATAGACAGATTTCTGTTGTAGGTGGAACCAGTAAGAGAGGCACACTTTTAACGCCTTTATGAAGGGGGACACACCAAGGTAGATGACCCACCGTATAATACAAACTGTTACATGCCTGGCATATGAATCTGTCCAGATGAGGCATATGGCTTTCCTTCTCCCATAACCTACCCTCAAGGGAAGTACCCGCGTTCTGGCTCAAAGACCAGACGCTGGGCATTTAAGTGAAAGGAGCATGGCTGCCAGGACGGGTGGTACCTTTATGAGGATGGCCCACTGATCACCATTACAACAAGCTGCTGAGAAGTTTTTCCTTGTAGCAGGACAGTTCCAGCACTATAATGCCACATGCAAAAAAACAGCGGTAGTGTGGGTGTTAGACCTTCCAGCTCTTGCCGTGTTTTCCCCTGTATTTTTTGCTTCTGACATCCTGTTTTTGATCGTATGCTGAATTTTGTTTTTGCCGGCTTTAGTACTCTGGCCACTTTAGCACTGCTGACCAGTGCTAAAGTGTAAGTGGTCTCTGTCTAAATTGGATTGGTGACTGGTTTCTCCATGATTGGCATTTTTGATTTACTAGTAAGTCTCTAATAAAGTGCACTAGATATGCCCAGGTCCTGTAAATCAAATGCTAATAGTGGACCTACAGCACTGATTGTGCCACCCACGTGAATAGCCCTATAAACATGTCTCAGCCTTGCCACTGAAGTGTCTCTGTGGGCAGTTTGGAACTGCTTGTTCGACCTGGCAAGTGTACCTACTTGCCAGGCCCAAACCTTCCCTTTTACTACATGTAAGTCACCCCTAAGGTAGGCCCACAGTAGCCCCATGGACAGGGTGCATTGTATTTAAAAGGTAGGACATGTCCTGGGGTGTTTTACATGTCCTGATAGTGAAATACTGCTAAATTTGTTTTTCACTATTGCAAGGCCTGTCTGTCTCATAGGTTAACATAGGGGCTGCCTTGAAATATCTTTTAAATGAAATGTCAAAATGTGGACTTTTATTTCCCTCCGCCCATCAAAAATCACTCCAGTCTTTTGTCTTGGTTTCTAAGGATCACTTTAATTTACAGCCGGGAACCGTGCTGAAGTATCGCATGCAAAGACACATTCGGCAAGTCTCAAGGCATATCTGACTGCATATAGCTTATATAGATTTCAAACACAATGATTTGCATGGTGTGCTCCCTGCCACATTCCAGTGCTCACCACAAGCACATCTGCTGATCATCAAAGTCACACCATCCTGTTTGTACTGAGAGTGTCAGTTATTCATGCTGGGCTAAACACTAACTACCCTCTAGGTCATACTTGCTCAGCTGAGTACAAAGGTCAGTAGGTTATTTCTTGGACCAGTTTGTGTTTTTTGTACCAAAAGTCACTGCCCTTAACCTGTGACTATCACATGTGCTGAAACACTGGTTTAGGTACATTTTACTGGTGTGTCTATTTCTGTCTCACGTATATGTTCTTTGTACAAGATGGAGTCTGTGACTAGCACATGTACTGAAACTGGTTTCAACACATATGTTACTGGTGAGACTATTTCTGCCTCATGCATATTTTTTGTACAAGATGGACTCTGTTTGCAAGATGGAGTTATTGTAGACATTTCTATGCCGACATTCCCCCCTCTTGTCAATTGATTGACATCTATTTGATGCTGGTGATCTTGTGGCTGTCCCCAATTGTCCATTAGCCTAATTTTTGTTCTAACCAAATTAATTCCTACTCTGCCCATGATTGCCATCTCTCTCCGGTAGCACTATAGTATTATTTGGAAGCAACAGCAACATAGCGTCAGTACTATTATGATGGGCAGGAGGGCTTTAAATTACCCTAACATGCTGCTGTTCCTTCTTGTAGGCTTTGAAGATCTGATGTAATTTGACACTTTTTGTTCCTACATACTGGTTGTGTCCCATTGCCTCGACAACATAGAGTATAATTCAAGGCTGGAAAAATATGTATTTGTGCTGGTATTGGGTCAAAATATGCCATACTTGTTATTTCCTGGTTCCATATGGGACTACATTGTGTTTTTGTTTCCCTATAATCGGTAGCATTGAAAGTTACTTCCTTTAACACTTTGGAGGGATAAATAGCTCTAGTTTTGAAGACCCACTGCTTATTCTTGTATGCTGCTCCTTTAAAGGTAAGTGTAGGCCATTTATCACATTCTTTCGCTGTGCTGTTTACATCTATTTTTCTACCATTGGTACAGTGCCGCTCCGCTCTTCTTCCTACTACTTCTGTGGTATTCATCTTTACTGCCCTGAAATAAGATTTGGAATACCGTTTTTGGCCCCCAAAGGAGCAGGACATTAATGCTAACAGACATGTGGGGTCTGTTCTCTCCTTCACTCTCTTTATTTATTTCAGTACTACCTACTGCATGTGGTATTAATGAGCAAACAAAACATGTCTTATCTGAGTGTTCCTTGACAGTAGTGTGTAAATTTCTATACCAAGTGTTCCTCCTCCATAATGGGTGTAGTGAGCGGTCAGTAAGTTCTCTTTTTTGCTTAAGTGATCGGGCAGATATATACCTATAATCCCTAGATGCTTGTAGTGTTACAATTGCATTGTTACCTAGCAGATCCTTATCTTGTAAGGAGGGGATCAGAAACTCTTTGATACTACCTGGCAGATCCTTAACTTGTAAGGAGGGGATTAGCAACTCTTTTTTTACTCCCTGGCAGGCGCTTATCTCGTAAGGAGGCTGTCAGCAACATCTGAAAATGACTACCTAGTGGGCTCTCACCCTTTATGAGTGTGAAAGACAGCGTCAGAAACAAAAACAATAAGCAACAGAGAATAAATGCAGTCCAACATCTACTCAGTCTCTTAGTCCCCCCCCTCTCCCTACTCCTGAGGAGAAAGGCTGTGGTATTGGGACAGTCGTAGATTTGATAAGTGAATCCAATGCTTCAGTTGCTCGACCTTTACTGCTATTGGTGTTACTTGAATCACTTTGTAGGGTCCTTCCGCTGGCGCACAAAGTTCTTCACGAAGACCTGGCATCCGGGACAGATGTTCTTCTGTGGTACCACTGGTGGGGCGGTGGAGTTCCCTTGTTGCAGCCGAACTTGCTTTGAGAAAACTTGCGCAGCACGTGTTAATGCACTCATATATGTTGACATTGCTTGCCATATTAAATCAATTGATTTTTGTGCATCAGTATTTTTTCTATGGGGCACATAGCCCATAGGCATTAACCTGCCTGTGGGTATTTGATGCAGTGTCAAATGATGGTCCGAAGAGGGAGCATTCCTTAGGGCAAATAGAGCTAATGGCAAACAAATCCAATTTGCATTCAGGGTGGCGCATAATTTACATATTTTATCCTTCAGAGCACCATTAAGGCGCTCAACAACTCCATTACTTTGTGGGTGATAGGCTGATACTAAAGAGTGTTGTATGCCTAATAATTTAGTGATGTGCTCAAATATTTTGTTGGCAAAATGTGTCCCATTATCGGAGTGAATCCCTTTTGGAATTCCCCATCTTAGGGTAACTTCTTTTACTAAAAATTTGGCTGCACTTTTTGCATCTTGGCTGTGGCAAGATCCTGCCTCTATCCAAATTGAGGATGGACAGACGCTACAATCAAATCTCATGTTTTGGCATCTGTGAATCATGTCCCCATAATCTATGTGTAACTCTTGAAAAGGGCCGTCGGGTCTTGGAATGGAGGATGATGGTGTAATTGGTGGTCTTGTGGTACCATACTGTTTACAAATGAGACATTGATGTAAAAATATATCTGTTAACTTAGAAAGATCTGGAACAAACCAATCTGCTGAAAGTTTATCCAATAGTTTTTTCTTTAAGACATGTGATGGCAAATATAATTGAGTCCGTGCTAAGTGCAACAACCTCTGTGGCATCACTAGCTTTCCTGTGTCTGTACGTCGATAAAGAAAATCACTTGAAACCATACATCCTCTGTTTTCCGAAACTTCTTTCTTTTCCATAGGAGCTGTTTCCTGTATGTCCTGTGAATGATGTGCTGCTAATGCAGGATAAGATACGTCAGTGTTTTCAAAGTGCCCTTCTGTCACAGTACAAATTCTAGATGACATCTGTTCTGCTTCTTTAGCTGCTTTGTCTGCTGTCATTACCTTGGGAAATGGTATCTAACCCACCAGTATGTGCTTGACATTTCACTATTGCTTTTTGCCCCCTTTCTTTAATTCTGAAATCAGTTCCTGTAGGAGGAAACCATGTGCTACTGTACAGTCGCTTTTCTTGAAATCCTGTCTCTCCCATTTGCTGAGAACTGAGTGTACAGTGGAAGTGACATATGCCGAATCAGAATAAACAGAAAAATCATTTGTATGCACTATCTGTAAGGCCTGTAATAGAGATTTCAATTCTGCAACTTGTGCTGAAAAATGGGATGGCGGTGGTATATACTGTAATACTGAATACATGGCACTCGGTGGAACTCCGGTTTGCTGATCTATTAGGGACGACCCATCAATATATAACATTCTGCTGTGTGGTACGGGTAATTCTGAAGCGTATATTTCTGTGTCTTCTTGATGTGTTGTACAGTCATGATCAACTTCTGTCTATGGTTCCACTAGAAATTGAGCTGGGTTCGCTGTGTGAACACGGACAATTTTAATAGCGGCATTAGAAAGTGTTACTTCATATCCAGATGCTCTCTGTGTAGTTAAGGTACTTTTTGCGTTTTGCAGAACTGCAAAAGGGACATGTTCTACGTATAGTGTTATGGAACTCCCTGCTGTTATCATAGATGCCTTTTCTATCCCGAACGCTGCAGCATCAAGTCCTTGATCACATGGAAACTGTCCTTTCATTATCTCATCTAATCGTCCACTGAAATAGGCTATTGGTTTATGGCCCATAGGATACTTTTGTGTTAGTATTGCTGTCATGGTATCTCCATTAGTATGGGAGAAAAGATAATCACTGTAAACCACTTTGCTGTGTTTGGGGTGTTGGTTAATATTACTGAGGGGTCTGGTACTACAGGAAACTTTTGTACTACTATAGCATTCAAGGGGCCAAATTCCTGTACCATCCTCTGATTTTTCCAGTGCACAAATCACAGGGAAATAATTGGAGTATTGGATGGCGAGGGGTATAAAACATCCTGCTTCACTAAGGCTTGTATGGTAATTGCTATTCCTTCATTTGCTTCACGTGAGATAGGGTACTGTCTAACTTTAGACAATTGTGCATTTTCCTTTAGTGTCATCTTAAAAGGTTCAGCGCTCAGTATTAACCCAACATCGATTGAATCTTGTGACCATAGCTGTGGAGGTACCCGTGCAAAAAACTGACCAGCTTCCCCTGTTGTTTTCCTGGATATCCGTGGGGGGCACACTTCTACTCTTATTTCAGCCCCTGCTGCTTCTTGAAACACTATCCCAGTATCCTGTACTTTTTCTTCTAGTAGGTCTTTATCTGAACTATCAGAAACCTTGACTTCTGGAATTGTGAATATCACTGTTGCTCAAATATTTTGCTTATGGTCTGCTTCTAGAATCCCAAATGTTTTTGTTAACATGATACAGTTTAGGGATAGCACTAATATTTCTTTTGTCTTCGGGTCTGGAAATTCTGGTCTAAACAGCTATTTAAGTGGTGTCTCTATCCACTTACCCTGCAAGGCTGCTTCTGTCATTATGAATTTCATTATACCTTTCTGTAGCAGGGTTACATTTAGCGGTACACCTCTCGTTTGTACTTCTGTATTGTCTGTGGCGGTTTGTAAGACCATACACATGGATGGTATCCCTGGTGTGGAACAAAGCATTGTCCCATCTTCGTTGAATGTAATGGAAATGTTCAGTTTGTGTAACAAATCTCTTCCACATAAAATTGTAGGAGCTTGGGGTGCATATAGCAATGACTCTGAAACTACAGAATCTCCTGCCTAAACTGGAATCTCACAGGTGTATGGTACTGTCATTATTTCACCAGAGAACCCTTGTGCTGCCATTGTTTTATTTGACAGTGGTAAACCTCAATGTATAATGCACAATTTGGTTGCCCCTGTATCAATCAAGAATTTATATTTTCTTCGCAATATACTAATGGATGCTATAGGCTCTTGTTTGTAATTCAATGTTTTTGCTATCACAGGGCACATCAGGGTCTCGGGTGCAGACCGTCATGATGTGAACAATGGATTAGTCCCTGCTTGAAACATTGTGCCCCCCCCATCATTGGCTGCAGTACAGATTGTGTCTGCTGTGGTGTTTGCTGGATATGCTATGGTGGTGACTGTTGCCCTGGGGTGGATGTTACCATCCCTGTCTGGTAATTCTGTTCTGGTTGTATCATTTGCATTGGCTGTTGTGGATCCATTTGTGGTGCACTGTACACAACCTTGTGGCTGTTGCTGGTACTGTTGCACAGGAGAAAACTTCCCTGCAGGGGAAAAATGTCTTCCTTGTCCCAATTGTGCCTTTCTAAAGTGACAATCTGCTATTAACCCCTTCCCTGCCATGGATGTAATGGTTACGTCTGTGGCTGCGGTGCTGAAGTACCAGGACATAACCATTAGGTACTGGGACCGGCCCTCAGGGGAAGTGCTAGCCCTCCCCTAAGGCCCCCCCCCCAACAGGGCAGGGCTGGAAGGGGAATTGCTTCCTTGGGGAAGGGTCGCTCCCCTGGGGGGCATTTATTCTAATGCCATTTCTGCAGATCGGCCTATATTGTTTAGGCTGATCTGCCCCCGGGGGGGCAGAAGCCACTAGACACCAGGGATTGGGTTTTTTCGGTGTTTGTTTTGATTTATAAGGGGAGCGACCCCTTAGGCAAGGGTTGCTCCCCGGGGTCAATAATTTTATTAGGCCTTTTCTGCCCCTCCCCCGGGGCAGAAGTCACTAGACACCTGGGATTTTTTTTTTTTATGAAATTGGCATAAGGGGAGCGACTCCTTTGGAAACGGTCGCTCCCCAGGGGGCAATTTTTTTATTAGGCCTTTTCTGTTCCCCCCCGCCCCCCTGGAGCAGATCGTCCTATTGTTATTAGGACAATCTGCCCCCAAGGGGGACCGAAGCCACTAGACACCAGGGATTTTTTTTTTTTTTTTTTACAGATGGGGAGCGACCCCTTAGGCAAGGATCGTTCCCCTGGGAGGCAAATTTATTTTAGGACATTTCTGGCCACCTCGGGGGCAGATCGGCCTATTTTTCTTAGGTCAATCTTCCCCCAGCGGGGGCAGAAACCACTAGAAACCAGGGATTTTTTTTCCGTCAATTTCACGCATGGTGCGCGACCCCTTAGGCAAGGGTCGCTCCCCTGGGGGCAAATTTATTTTAGGCCATTTCTGCCCCCCTTGGGGGCAGATCAGCCTATTTTTCTAAGGCTCATCTGCCCCCAGGGGGGCAGAAACCCCACCAGACACCAGGGAAGAATTTCTTTCAAAAAAAGAGGGTGGGGGTATAGCCATACCCCCACCCTAAATAAATAGGGACAAAGTAGTTCAGCCCACCAGTGGGCAGATGGGGCAATTACCCCAATCCACTCCGGTGGGAGGGGGGAGAAAGCCTACTAGATGCCAGGGAATTAAAAAATAAACAAATAAATACTGGGGTGGTGGCTACCAACCAGTATGGGCATGGTTATGCCCCCACCGCAACTGAAGGGGCTAACAGTCTCGTAGCTCTCCCCCCGCACACTAAAACATCTTATCCCACAGCAAACAAGAGGACATTTGAATATTTTGGGTTTTGGTTTTACAGTTGGGCCACGAGAGCTTGTCTAACTCTCAAAATCGTCCCACTTTGAATGGTGAGGGCTGCACTTTTTGGACTTTGGGTCGCTACCATGTGAAAAAATCTACAAGACCTAGACACATCTAAAAACTAAACATCTGGGTGAGTCCAGGGTGGTGTGCTTCACATGCACCCCTCGCCATTTTCTTACCCATAATACTCTGCAAACCTCCAACTTTGCTGGAAATCACACATTTGTCCCACATTTTTGTGATGGAACCTTCAGGTATCCACAAAATTCCTACCACTCAGCATTGTCGCATCTATACCGATAAAAATTCTGCCCCACTTGTCAGCCTAAAAACATTTTGTTTCAAACTGCCCTTTTGGACCTGCTTTGGTTCCCCCTCATTTTTTACATGTTTTTGGCTCTTCCCTGTCACCGGAACTTGGCCCACCTACAGAAGTGAGGTATAATTTTTACTGGGAGACTGAGGGGAACGTTGGGTGGTAGGAAATTTATGCCGGTGCATGAGCCCACACAGAAATGTGGGGAAAATGTGATTTTTGTTTTTAGCTCAATTTGAGGTTTGCTGAGGATTCCGGGTAAGAAAACACTTCCCCAGACTCCCTTGGGTGTCTAGTTTTCAGAAATGTTTGGGTTTGGTAGGTTTCCGTATATTGCTGCTGAGCCCAGGAGCAAAAACGCTAGTGCCCCCACCCCTGCAAAAACAGGTAGTTTTGTATTTGGTAATTTTCATGTGTCCACATAGTGTTGTGGGGCATTTCCTTTCGCCGGGCACTAGGCCTACCCACACAAGTGAGGTACCATTTTTACCAGGATGCTTGGGGGAACGCTGGGTGGAAAGAAATTTGTGGCTCCTCTCAGATTCCAGAACTTTCTGTCACCGAAATGTGAGGAAAAGGTGATTTTTCTTTTGGCCACATTTTGAGGTTTACAAAGGATTCTGGGTAACACAACCTGGTGAGAGCCCCAGAAGTAACCCCATCTGGATTCCCCTAGGTGTCTAGTTTTCAAAAATGCAAAGGTTTGGTAGGTTTCTCCAGGTGCCGGCTGAGCTAGAGGCCAAAATCCACAGCTAGGCACTTTGCAAAAAACAGCTCTGTTTTCTTTGGGAAAATGTGATGTGTACATGTTGTGTGTTGGGGCATTTCCTGTCGCAGGCACTAGGCCTACCCACACAAGTGAGGTACCATTTTAATCAGGAGACTTGGGGAACGCTGGGTAGAATGAAATTTGTGGCTCCTCTCAGATTCCAGAACTTTCTGTCACCGAAATGTGAGGAAAAAGTGTTTTTTTGGCCACATTTTGAGGTTTGCAAAGGATTCTGGGTAACGGAACCGGTGAAAGCCCCACAAGTTACCCCACCCTCGATTCCCCTATGTGTCTAGTTTTTAAAAATGTACAGGTTTGGTAGGTTTCCTTAGGTGCCGGCTGAGCAAAAGGCCAAAATCCACGGATAGGCACTTTGCAAAAAACATGTCAGATTTCAATGGAAAAATGTGATGTGTCCATGTTGCGTTTCCTGTCACAGGAGCTAGGCCTACCCACGCAAGTGAGGTACCATTTTTTATCAGGAGACTTGGGGGAACACGGAATAGAAGAACAAGTGTTATTGCCCCTTGTCTTTCTCAACATTATTTCCTTCCAAATGTAAGACAGTGTGTAAAAAAGACACCTATTTGAGAAATGTCCTGTAATTCACATGCTAATATGGGGACCCCGGATTTCAGAGATGTGCAAATAACTACTGTTTCTCAACACCTTATCTTGTGCCCATTTTGGAAGTACAAAGGTTTTCTTGATACCTATTTTTTTACTGTTTATATTTCAGCAAATGAATCGCTGTATACCCGGTATAGAATAAAAACCCATTGCAAGGTGCAGCTCATTTATTGGCTCTGTGTACCTAGGGTACTTGATGAACCTACAAGCCCTACATATCCCCGCAACCAGAAGAGTCCTGCAGATGTAACAGTATATTGCTTTAAAAACTGACATCACAAGAAAATATTACAGAGTAAAACGAGGCGAAAAATGGCTGGTTTTTTTCGCCTCAATTTCAATATTTTTTTATTTCAGCTGTTATTTCTTTAGGAAAACCTTGTAAGATCTACACAAATGACCCCATGGTGAATTCTTAATTTTGTCTACTTTTCATAAATGTTTAGCTTTCCGAGATCCAGCATTGGTTTCACACCAATTTCTGTCACTAACTATAAGGAGGCTAAAAGCACAAAAAATAGTAAACATGGGGTATGTCCCAGTGATATGCCAACATTGTGCTGAAAACTGTGGTTTTCTGATTCAAGTCTGCCTGTGGGAGATGGTGATTTTAGCACCGCAAACCCTTTGTTGATGCCATTTTCAGGGGATAACACCACAAGCCTTCTTCTGCAGCCCTTTTTTTGAAAAAAAAAATCCGAAATTTTAGCTGTATTTTGGCTAATTTCTTGGTCTCCTCCAGGGGAACCCACAAACTCTGGGTACTTCTAGAATCCCTAGGATGTTGGGGAAAAAAAAGGATGCAAATTTGGCGTGGGTATCTTATGTGGACAAAAAGTTATGAGGGCCTAAGCGTGAACTGCCCCAAATAGCCAAAAAAAAGGCTTGGCAACTGAGGGGTAAAATGCCTGGCAGCGAAGTGTTTAAGTGCCTTTTCCTGCTGCAGTGAGAACATGTCATATTTGTTTTATTTCCTCTACCTCTGCTGCTACCTCCCCCCTGTTGCTGCTGTTGCTGGAATCCTTGCATCATTTGTTGGGGAGGCTGACCTGTGGGACCTTGATCTCACTGCTGACATGAATGTATCTGTGGTGATTGTGCTGTAACTTGAACTGGAGGTGTTTGAGTAACTACATTTGCTCTTACTGTGCTCTCTTTCTTTGCATTTTCTCTAATTTGTGACTAGCCAATTTGGCTATGACACAGTCCAAATGTTTTTTTGTTTTTCTTTCCTTCTCCAACCTTTTTCTAGCATGGTGCAGAATTATGCCCTTTATTTCCCCCCAAGCTTTACTATGTATTGCCACTAATGTGTCTAATGGCTGCTGTAGATCCTCTGGCAATCCGTTTTTCACAATGTGAAAAAACAGTCTGGTCCCTTGTGCATCTAGGGGACCCATTTTAGTAGTCCATAGTTTTCTTATGCGTTCAACATATTCCAGCACTGACTCATCCTTCCCCATTACTTGGCTTATCATGCCACCTATATCTAGCACATCTGGATATCTCCGTCTCAATTCTCCTCAGACAAGTGCACGTATGCTGTTAAATGTTTCTGTGTCCATGTCACCATTAATCAAGGTTATTATTCCTGCATTGGTACGCTGTACTACTTGAAAAATATTGTCTGTCTCATCTCCCAATATACTTGCAAGAGGCTCTTCACGTCCCCTATTGCTAATTGTACTCCTACTGTGTGCCTTTCAAGGGCAGCTATCCATTTAGAAGCTCCTTCTGAAAGTGGTGGTAATTGTTTCTTTAAGTTCTCCTTATCCATGTGTTGCCATGGCACATAGGTCACATTTTGTGTTCCTGGACCCCTTTGTATCAGTGGAAGCTGTCTGAATTGTGGTCTTCTTCTCCCTATCTGTTGTTTTCTCATTCTGGGGTACCTGTCAGTTTCTCTCCCGACATATTGTTGCCATGCACGTAAAGAATCCCTCATGTATTCATAATCCTAAACTACAGGTCCGCCCCCCTCCCTTCAATACAATCTTGGGCTTTTGCTAAGTCTAGGGGGTGGAAGGAACCTTCTCTAGGCCATGGTGAAGGAAACTTGCTAGGTCTACCCTCTGTGTAATCTGCCAAATCATTTGAGAAAGGGTAGACCACAAATGAGTCTTGTTCTCCTATAATTAATCTCTCATTAGTTGTCAGATCTCTCCTGTTGGTCATTTTACGACATACATTCGTATTAATCTGCTTAGCGGCATCCACATATTGCATATCTAAATCATCATCACATTCTCCTACTGTCTCGCTGTCACTGTCACTCTGTTCAACTGTTATTTGCCCTTGCATTGTTCCCTTAATTACACCTGAATTTCCATGTTTCCCATATATTTTTAACCTTTCTATTCTGTCAGCTTTTTCTTTTTTATGGTGTGTTTTAAAGCGTCACTCAACCCTTCACTCACCATTGGTAACCTCTGTTGGTACCTTTTGTGTTCTGCAGTGGCTGTATTATATATATCTTGAGATAATGCAATGTGTGTTGTTATCACCTCTAATGTATTCAATTCTTCTTCTGTCATCATTCTACGTTCCTGTTCCTCTCTCTCTCTCGACATGCCTTGGCTTTCTATTCTATTCCTAATAGGTGTTTTCTATACAGTTCTTCATTTATCTGTTCATTATGTGATGGGCTGAATGTTAATTGTGGTTGTGGTAGACTCATCTCCCCGCTACTTCTGGAACTTAGGTCTGGAGAGTGGTGGAAGAGATCTGGTGCTAATAATCTTGTTGTTTTACCTGAAATCATAGGATCATCTCTTTTTGTGTAGGACACAGTGTCCTGCCTATGAGATGGTGTCACCTTTTTGCTTTCATCTAGTTTCAAAGTAAAGTTACCTGTGACTTGCCCTGTGTATTTACTTTTTAGTGTGCAGTGAGTATCTGAGTCTTCTATTTGTGTTATATCTGGGACAATGATACTCTTTCCTAATGGATGCATTCCTGTTGCTCGTTTAAGTAGTCTTTTGGCTCCTGATAGGGACTTACTTTATCTTCCTTATGAGGAGGAGGAGGGGGATGCCAACTACATTCAGAGGGTTCTCTGCCTTGTCAGGTTCAAATGCTTGCCACATGTTTAAGGTCACTATTCTCTTTTTTAATTTCTCATCTTTATTGCCCCATAAATATGTGTGTAAATGCCCCAATTGACATGGGTCAAACGATCCCTTTTCTGGCCAAGGACAAGGACTATGGTTTGTACCCATACACCCGTCCTTACAATGTCTCTTTATCCTATTTTGATCACCCTGAAACCCTTTGATAATATGTTGAAAAGGAGTAGCAGACTTATTACTTTGATCAAATGTTCACACAGTATTGATAATTTACAATAACAATGTTTTAAATGCATAACGTAACACAAGCAATGTACATATATTATTAATTCATCATCTCAGAATCTGACAGAACAGTATCATAAACTATTACACTTTTGTCACTTTCTTGTATTTAGTTACACTTGATTCCTGTTTCGTCTCCAGGACCCAGGATGGATACACCACAACTAAACTATTTACTTAATGCAGACACTCTGACATTCTTTATCACGTCTGACTAATTAGTAGTCCACCCTACAACAATATCCATATTGTGCCTTATGCACCTTCTAAGAAGCTCAAGAGGGAAAGACTTTTAAGGACATAAATGTATTCACCTGTCTTCCTGAACTACGAGGACCCACTCCCCCTCTCGATGGCAGCTTTTCTACAAACACTGTTATCTGCTTACCTGTTTGAGTGCTCTTTAATCAATGAAGGGGAGATGGTGGGTTTGACTCCTGAGGTCCAGCAGGCTGACCACAAGAATTCTCCTGGCTAAGGCTCGCCAATGTCAAAATGTGGACTTTTATTTCCCTCTGCTCATCAAAAATCACTCCAGTCTTCTGTCTTGGTTTCTTAGGATCACTTTAATTTACAGCCGTGAACCATGCTGAAGTATCACATGCAAAGACACATTCGGCAAGTCTCAAGGCATATCTGACTGCACATAACTTATGTAGATTTCAAACACAATGATTTGCAGGGTGTGCTCCCTGCCACATTCCATTGCTAACCAAAAGCACATCTGCTGATCATCAAAGTCACACCATCCCCCTGTACTAAGAGTGTCAGTTATTCATGCTGGGCTAAACACTGACTTCCCTTTAACCCACATATGCTCAGCTGAGTACAAAGGTCAGTAGGTTATTTCTTGGACCAGTTTGTGTTCTTTGTACCAAAAGTCACGACCCTCAACCTGTTACTATCACATGTGCTGAAACTCCAGTTTCAGCACATTTTACTGCTGTGTCTATTTCTGTCTCACATATATGTTTTTTGTACAAGATGGAGTCTGTGACTAGCACATGTACTGAAACTCTGGTTTCAGCACATATGTTACTGGTGAGTCTATTTCTGACTCATACATATTTTTTGTACAAGACGGACTCTGTTGCAAGATGGAGTTACTTTAGACATTTCTATTTCCACAGTAATTTCCCATTGGGAGTAGATAGCGATATGGAGTTTGGGCTCTCTGAACTGACAATTTAAAAATACATATTTCAGTGATGTTGGTTTTTAGATTCTAAGTTTGACAATGCCACTTTTTTGCTTAATTATTTTGTGCCTCTGCCTGACTGTGGAATACACATCTGGGTCAGAATAACAATTGGGCTGTTTGTGAATTCACTCTAGACATTCACACAAAGGGAGCTGAGGTGTCCCCTCCATATCCTGATGGGTCTTCCTGGGTTAGAGTGGTGGGAGGAGCTGACACTTGCACCTGAAGAGGAATGTGCCAGTCCTTACATAAAGCAGTCTCCAACCCCTTAGAGTGTATCTGGGGCCAGGGCAGGAAAGGCAGAGTCTTGTGCACTACAAAGACTTTCCTTTGAAGTCTGCCTACTTCAAAGGCAGAAATGAGTATAAGTATTGGACCTCCGAGACCAGAGCTTCAGACCACTTCTGGGCTAAGGACATTCTGCTGGGGAGAAGAGCTGGACACTGTAGGAGGAGCTGACACTCTGCCTGTTGCTTTTCTGTGCTGGCCAGCTGTTTGCTGCTTCAGCCCTGGCAGTGAAAGGACCGGAATCTGCTTTCTACATCCTGCTTTCCAAGGTTCTCCAAGGGCCTGAACTAAACTTGCCTCCTATTAAGAAGTCTCAGGGACATCAAAGATTTCATCTGCCAGTACCTAGGATCTTCTGCTGAGAGTCCTAACTTGCCAAGTGGTGCCAAATAGTCCCTGGGCTATAAAATCGATATTTTGAATAAGAGTTGGCATATTTTACAGACTGATTTGGTGCTATGTAAATATATTCGTGACACATCACAAATCACATTCAGAAAGAGTAGGTCATCGAAAGAGGATTTATGTCACAATTTTGTGACACGTGAGAAAGAAGAGGAAACTATGAATATGGTACCATCGGGATTTTATTATTGCATGCAATATAAAGCGTGTAAAAACAGTGAGAATAGCAAAAAGATAAAAGTGACAGGCAGCGCTAGAGAACATGTCATCAAAGGATATTTTAATTGCAACACTGCATATTGTGTGTATTGCTTGATATGTCCCTGCCAGAAGACCTATGTAGGTAGCACAATTCAGAGTGCTGGAACATAAAAGAGCTATCAGACACTATGACAAGAATTACCCAGTGGCAGACATTTTCATGATAAACACTTTGAAAATGAAAATTTACTTAGTTTTGTAGTGATTGATCAGGTTAAAATGAATTGTCGGGGAGGAAATAGAGGAAAGAGAGAACGTGAGCTACGAACATTGGAATCTAAGTATATAATAGAATTTGATACACTTGATCCTTCAGGGCTGAACCCTAGTGAAGAAATGTGTATACATTTGGGATAGAAGAAAAAGGTTTGAAATTAAATGTACGAGCCTCATTAGGATGTATTTGGTTCATGATTTTATATTTATACTTATGTTTAGAGTAGTGGTATTTTTCACTTTATGTTGATTACACTATTGGTGTGTTTTTTAGGAAGTCATTTAAATTAAATATATATTTACACACCTCAAAGAGACAATACTCGTGCTCTCAGGCCGTAGTGTTCATCCCAGTTTGATGGTGCACAGCTAGCATGACAACTACGATGTGTTTCAGCCTTGTAGCCTTGATCACATGCTTTTCATTACAGTGGAAACCAATATTATCTAGTGGCCGTCGCCTCTCGGTAGTTATAGTTAGTTATAGTTAGGACCTAGTTTCTGTTTAAAAAGTGTTTATTTACTTGCCTATATCTTTGTCCCTCATTACAACATTGGCGGGTGGAAACCGCCGCCCGCCAAGTTGTAACCGCCATCCCATCCCTGCTGAGCCGTGGAAACCGAGTTTCTTCCCGCCGGCCCAGCGGGGATGTCGGCCGCCACACGGGAGCCGGCTCCAAATGGAGCCGGCGATGTTGCGGCAGTGCGACGGGTGCAGTTGCTATGCAGACAGTGAAAAGCTCCATGGGGCTGTGCCAGGGGGCCCCTGCACTGCCCATGCCAAAGGCATGGGCAGTGCAGGGGCCCCGCGACTCCCCTTTCCGCCAGCCTTTTCATGGCGGTTCCTACTGCCATGAAAAAGCTGGCGGGAGGGGGACTCGTAATCCCCTGGGCAGCGCTGCAAGCAGCGCTGCCCTGGAGGATTAAATCAACCGGGACCACTGTGGCGGAAAATCGCCGGTCTCAGCGGTGCGACCGCGACGCTTCCGCCACGGTCGTAATACCCAAGATTGCACCACCATCCTGTTGGCGGTGCAATCAACAAAACAGCTCTGGCGGTTGTAATGAGGGCCTTTGGCACCGCTTGATGAATCTTCACAAAACTTTGCAAAAACATTTGCCAGTCCAGTTAGCTGCTGCCTGGAAAGGTTTGGGGTGATCTGTCCTTGCGCGAACAAAGGGAATTCCCAAAACACGTTTTAGCCATTAATTTTTCCATATGGATTTTGAACAGCAATAGTGCAAAAACTACTTTACGGAATTACACCAAATTTGGCATTAAGGTAGGTCCTGGTCCAGAAAGAGTGCTGTCTTTGTTGTGGTCTAATTCCATTCACTAGTTTTAGAGAGGTTAGGGGGAAAACCAATTTGTATATCTAGGGATGCGAAGGATTTGCGACCCCTCCGGATCTCGTGCAGAAATCAGATTGGCTGATAACACTTCAACAACAGAAGCTGTTGAAGTGTTGTCAGCCATCTTGGGACTCGGCTGAAGACGAGTCCCAAAAAAAGTAAAAAGTTAAAAAAAGAAAGGGGCCAGGGTATGAACACCCTGACCATTAAGCTGTGATCATGGGGCCCCCCAAAGGGACACCACAGAGCTTACAAACATTTTTTTTCAATTTTGCGAGCAGAGAAAGGTGGATCTGTGACTCCACTCGTAAATTAGATTAAAAAACGAAGCACAGTCTTCCATGCTTCATTAGCCTAATGCCCCCTGGTCAGCCAAGTCCTGGGGGCTTTTTAAAAAAAAAAATGGGTGGGGTCCTCCTGGCCCTCTTCCAATGCCCTAGGAAAGCCTTAAGGCTTCCCCTGCAGTGTCAGGTGGCTCATAAGGGCTTTTTAATTAAAAAAAATTAAAACAATTTAAAAGTAGAGACCGCGGGGGAGCCCTTTAGAGCCCTTTAGGACTCCATTGAGGTCCCACATAGCCCATAAAGGGCTAAAAAAAAAAAAAAGGAAAAGAAATAAGAAAATCAACCTGGACTCATTTTTTTTTCCTTTTTTTTATATATAATACTTAAAAAAATATATATTAAACACATTTTGTTAAATCCAACAAAAATATCTCATTCTAAGTATATGAGATATTAAAGTCTAAAAAAAAATTTCCCTAACTTTCTTTCTCTTTCTTTCTCTTTCAATCAGTTTCTCCCACTCACACACCCACTGACATCCTCATGCAGCCACTCACAGACCCACGCACACACTGACACGCCCACTAAAACACTGATGTACGCACTCTCACACCTAGACAGACAATCTGACAGCTACTCACATCACCATATGCACCCTCTCACCTATTCTCACACCCAGAGAAGCTGTGGCTAACTCCCACCGCGCACGGGGAAAGGGCTGTGCACAGCCTGGGTGTAACGGAGTCACCACCGTTCCGACCTCCACTAGGGTGGTTGGGCTGGCAGGAGAGTGCCCTTGGGGCACTCTGGAGAGTGATAAGTGCCTGCGCACGTACGTCAACCAAGAAGCAAAGAGGGTGTGCTACCAAGAAGGGGGCGGGGAGAAAAACGCTGAGGAGATGACAGAAGATGCCGCGATTGACGGAGAGGATGTTTAGGGAAACAGGGATGACGCTGCGATTGACGGAGAGGACCTCGAGGGAAACAGGGAAGACGCGGCGATTGATGGAGCGGACGTCAAGGGAAACTGGGAAGATGGCACGATTGAAGGAGAGGACGTCAGAAGCTTGGAAGACGCCGACAACACAAAACGAGGTGGCGGAACCGAACACCGAGAAGCAGAGAAAGAAACCCAGGGAGAAGGAGAAATAACCCGCCACGTCCCAGGAGGGACGTGGCTAATGCAGGTATGTGCCTGCATACTGGATCCCGCAACATATTTTCAAAGGAACAAGTGGAAGGTGGGGAAAGAGGAGTGCGGGAGGAGTACAGTAAAAGTAACTGGATTCATCATAAGCCCTTCTAAACATTAAAGAACTAGCATAATCAGTCTGACCTGAACACCCAAAAGCAGGTCACAGACGTTTTTTTTTCTCTAATATTATTTTTTTCCTTTCCTTTTTGGCTGCACAATAACACCAGTACACTCTTTTACCGCACCGAACATAAAGAGTGGTTCACTGAATGTTCACTAAATAGGCACCATCCCTCACTTTTCCTTTCTCCCCCCGTCCCCACCAGGATATAAAGAAAAGTGTTCAAAACATAAATTACTTACCTCTTGTCCTTCTGTCCGTTGTTTTTTAGTCTCTCTCATCCTTTGGGGAACGCCGAGATCAGGACCCGAGCTGTACCTGGGAAGAGGAAAGAAATCAAGACAATTAAAAAGACGCTCAAAGGAGAAGAGCACTAGAAGAGAGAGAGGAGGAAAATAGAAGAGACAAAGAGAAAAGAATTAAAGGACATGATTTAATTTAGAATAAACTATTAAGGAAACTTTTAAAAGCCAAATCTAAAAAAAAATAAAAGGAAGGCTCGTTATATCATCTGAAACTTTAAATTTCTTATCAAGTCTCCTGACCAGGCCACTATTCAAATACCCACTACACTGGGTTTGGGTGGTAAGGGGCTGTTGGTCGCAGGGTCTGGCTGCAGGTCAGGTCTTGCGGGCAACCTCCCGTGCGCATGGGTGAAGGACGCCTGTTCGCAGCGGTGGTTGGATTAACGTATTGTAATTAAAATTACTATATGTTAAAAAAAAAAAAAAGAAATTCACTGGAAAAAAACAAAGGTTACAGGGGCGTTATAGTTAGGAAATAGATTTTTTAAAAATATAGAAATTCACTTAAAAAAAACAAAGGTTACAGGGACGTTATAGTTAGGCTCACATTTTAAACAAACCAAACCATAGAAATTCACCAGTTATAGTTAGTTACCTCATGTAACTATAACTTGTGCCCTAAAGTAACTATAACTCACTCCCTCGCCATTCACTGCTAATTACCCCACATATTACAGCACTCATGACATCTTTGATAACATCAATGATAATATCAATGTAATATTTGCAGTAACATTTTTGATGAAAAAACTGTGCATGGCGAGGGCGTGAGTTATAGTTACCTTAGGGCACGAGTTATAGTTACATGAGGTAACTCTACCTGTAACTGGTGAATTTCTATGGTTGGGTAAATTTAAAATGTGAGCCTAACTATAATGTCCCTGTAACCTTTGTTTTTTAAGTGAATATAGTGTATAAACAAAAACCAAGGACAAATAAGCAAGCAGTAAAGTGGGCCCCATTTTAGGGTATACAATAGTAGCACATTTTTGTATGTATATCACAGAGTAAGTACTGGTACAAAATTGTATACAATTCGTCAGGTTTGAGGCTACTGAAGATACATGGTGTGGTTTGCTTCAGATATTTTTTATGCTTGTACATTTGCCCACTTGGGCTGGATTAATGAGGTCTATATAATTTTTACTTTATTTTGCCCACATTATATCCCATAATCATTGAAAAATATGCAATATTTTGTACATTTGCCCAATTAGGTTGGATGAAACCCAGGATGGTTTCTATATTTAAATTGTTTCCTCTTTAATCCAATATCATCTCCTCTATTTTTAACAAAATTCTGCAACAGTATGTATGGCACAATGTAAAATGTTTTTCTACTACATGTTGATTTCCTGTAAATATTGTACTCTGTGATAACACAAGAATGTGGTTGTATTGTACACTCCATGTTGATGCCTGCCATACTTCTTGCCTGTTTCTCCTTTGTCTTGTGTTAACGCACTGTTGAACCTGGCCCTTTCTGCAGGGTCACCCCAAATGTTTTCCCTTCCTCCTTCCCTTTTTACCGAGCTCATTTTTGTTGGCTTTAGGACTCTGAGCACTTTATCACTACTAACTAGTGCTAAATAGCTTGTGCCCTCTACTAAAGATATGGTAACATTGGCTTATCAACAAATGCCATATTTCATTTACTTATAATTCCTTAGTAAAGTGCACTACCGGTGCCCAGGGCTTGTAAATTAAATGCTACTGGTGGAACTGCAGCACTGATTGTGCCACCCACAGTTGTCCTTCAAGCTTGTCTCAGGCCTGTCATTGCAGAGCCTATATGTGCAGTTTTAAGCTGCCATGTTGGCCTGGCAAGTTCAAACCTTCCTTTTTAATAGATTTAAGACACCCCTAAGGTAGGTCCTAGACAGCACAAGGGCAGGGTGCCGTGTCTATAAAATGTAGGACATGTCCTTTTAAGTTTTACATGTCCTAGTAGTGAAAAACACTTAAATGTGTTCTTCACTACAGCAAGGCCTATCTTTCCCATAGGATAACAGTGGGATTGCCTTATTATATTCTATAAGAGCAATTTCCAATAAGGAAGAGATGGGACCCCAAGTTTGGTGTCTCTGGAATCACAATGTAAAATCACAAGTTATGGTGAAGTCATATTTTAAATTGTAATTCTGAAAATGTCACTTTTAGAAAGTTGGCATTTTCTTACTTTAACCATCTGGTGCCTTTTGCCTATGAATACACATCTGGGTGGGTGACAGTAGGACTCTTGTGCATTCCCTCCAGACAGCCACACACAAAGGGAGTTTAAATGTGATTGATGGGCTGTCCAGAGCCTGATTGGCCATCCTGGGCAGAATGGGAGGTAGTAGCTGATACATCTGAATTGGGCTGTGTCCTGATACCACACAAAGGGCTGCCTAACCCCCTGAAGTGAGTCTGGAGCCAGGGCAGGAAGGGTAGGGACTCTGTGCACTTCAGAAGCCTCTCTTTGAAGTCTCTCCCACATAAAAGGCACCACTGGGTGTTAGAATCTGACATCAGACACACCACCAACTCAGTACACTTCTGTACTTTAGGTAACTATAGTTGCGCCCTTGCCATGCACTGTTTTTATTACAAATGTTGCAGTGATAATATCAAATATGCCACACAAGCTCTCATCAGTGATAAAATATGTGGAGTAATTAGCTGTACATGGCTAAGGCGCGAATTATAGGTACCTTAGGGTGCGATTTATAGTTACTTAAAAGAACTCTAACTATAACTTCTGAATTTCTGTGGTTTTGTACGAGTAAATTCAGAACCTAACTATAACGTCCCTGTAACCTTTGTTTTTTTTTCAGTGAATTTCTATGGTATTTTTAACGTAAAGCAATTTTAATTCATATATGTTATTCCAACCCCCACCCCCCGAAGGCCGTGCACAGCGGGGGTTGGTCACAAAGCCTGGCCTGTAGCAAAGCTTGGACTGCAGCCTGGCCGTGTAGCAAAGCCTGGCCTGCAGCCAGCCCTTGCAGCAAAGCCATTATAACCACCCAGCCCCACACCAAGCACGTCCTTTGGCTGCGCAGGTTGGCTACATGGCCTGTCAGTGGATTTGTGAGTGGGTGCGTGGATCTGTGAGTGGGTCTGAAAGTGGGAGTGGGAGTCTGATTGGGTGTGAGGGGGTGCATCAGTCCCTGAGTCCATGTATGAGTGAATGAATTAGTGTATGCATGAGTCTGTGGTTTTTCTTTCAAATCTTTTCATATTTGTGAATAATTCATGAATTTTCACAAATGTCACGCATGGTGATGCAATATTATTTTAAACCCATAATTTGCACCTACAACACACCCATATTACACCCCTGGGGTCAGGGTATCTTCACTCTGACCCCTTATGGCACTTTCAGTTTGGATTTTCACCCCTGGGGACCGTGTCCCGTGAAATAAAATGGCAGCTGTAACTTTATAGCCAGATTGCGGTTAGTCAATAGCAGCGCTTCTTTTCGCACGTGTATTTGTGAAAAATTTGTGAATTTCATGAATTACCGGCCAGAGATATACAAATTTATTTTCCCTTGAATATCTCAAAAACTACTGAACAGATTCACTCCAAAAAGCAAAAGTGTAATCTGCGTACCGACAGCTAGCTTTCCTTCTGCCAAATTTGGTGTATTTCCATCCAGTAGTTCAGCCTTTAGTCGTGTCTAAAGAATCCTATGGAAATTAACATGGGAAACGCAATCTTGTTTGAGCCCCCTTTTTCTCGGCCCCTGCTTTACAGATCACCCCGAAACTCCCGAAACTCTCCATGCGCAACAAGAATCACCGCAACACTTTTTTGGGGGGAAAACTTCATGAAGATTCGTCAAACGATGCCAAAGATATAGGCAAGTCAAAAAACCCTTTCCCTATGGAAACATGGTCCTAACTATAACTACCTAGTGGCGACTGCCACTAGGTAATATCTATTTATTTATCTATCTATCTATAAAAGGAAACGCTAGGAGGTGAGACAAGTTCTTAAACCCACACTCTGAATGCTTACATTAAGATGTTGGGGTATGTCCACTGGGGAATAGGGATAGAAGAAGTGTAGAAGAAGCTGGAAATTGCAGGAATATGGCTGTTGGTATGGTAATGGAGTCTCCAAAAACAGCATACTACGCTGCATTTTGTGTATCAAATTACTGCAAAAAACTAAACATTAAATGTAATAAAGTTTGTTTAAAAATGTATATTTCCTCTCATTGGTGAAAGCACACTATGTATCTCATTACAGAATCAAAAAAGAATAAATGAAATAGAAATGGCTTTCAATGTCAGAATGTGATGCAAAGCTACAGAGATTTTTTTTTTTCAAATGTTTGTGCCAAACACTGTGGCCCTCATTCTGACCCTGGCGGTCGGCGGAGAGACGGCGGTCGGACCGCGAACAGACCGGCGGTATTAAAAATGGCATTCTGACCGCGGCGGTCCCCGCCGCGACCGACAGCCACTTCTCCACTCCGACCGCCACGGCGGTCATGACCGCGGGGCTGGAGTTTGCGCACTCCGGCCCGGCGGTCGTCCCAAGACCGCCAAGGGTATTATGACCCTGCCTACCGCCGCGGTTTCTTGCGGGCGGGAACCGCCGTGCGAACCATGGCGGTAAGCACTATCGGGGCCAGGGAATTCCTTCCCTGGCACTGATAGGGGTCTCCCCCACCCCCCACTACCCACCCGAGTCCTCCCCCCACACCCTCCACCCCCCTGCCACCCCCCAGAGGTGGTACGAACCCCCTCCCCACCCCCACCCCGACATGCACATACATGCACCCCGACATGCACACACCCCCAACATGCACATATACACACCCCCTACACACACATACACAACGGGGACACATACCCGCACACATACATGCAGACATGCGCACCTGCCGAACAGCACACATTACCCATAGACACAGCAGCACCCCCCGCATACACGCACTCACACACCCCCTCTACACACTCACACCCCCATGCACGCCCACATCACACAACACCCCCCCACCCCCTCCCCTCACGGACGGTCAACTTACCTTGTGCGTTGGTCCTCCGGGAGGCGACGGGAGCCATGGGGAGGTGACCGCCAACAGAAGACCGCCAACAGAAGACCGCCACACAGAAATGTGGGTCGTAATTCTGTGGGCGGTGTTCTGCTGGCGTGGCGGTGGAGGTTGACCAGTCTCCACTTTCCCGCCGACCGCCAGTGTGGCTGCTGGCGGTTTTCCGGCGGAACGCTCCCAGCGGTCAGAATGCGCACAGCGGCATACCGCCGCGGTCGGCGGTCTTCACCGCGGCGGTAACTCGGCGGTCTTGCGAAAAGACCGCCAAGGTCAGAATGAGGGCCTGTGAGTGTTAACCGGGTAATAGCATAGACTTCTCTTCTAGTGACAGCATTTTCAACATATTGGATGTGTTGATTGGTATTTCATCGGATTGAAGTGAAGGAATTTATAGCAATTCTTATTTCATAATAATACTGAGTTGGCTGTTAAAAAGAAGAAATTGATGAAGAGGTGATGGGAAGGAGTGATTTTAATTTAATTGTCTGATACTTTGAGTCCTAGCCTTTGATTCTTGAGGTGATGTGAAAATATAGGAGAAATGCATCTTCTGCCACATCTAGAAAAGGGAACCTCTAGATTCACCCAGTAAGCGACCTATGCCCTCATTATGACATTGGCGGTAATAACCGCTCACAGCCGCGGCGACGGCCGCCAAACGACCGTCACCGCGGCTACCAGCCGTCAGCCGGATTATGACCATAGCCAGATTTCCGCCATAAGGATGGCGGAAATCCGGCTGTAGTCATGCCGGCGGACAGCGGTAAGGTGGCGCTGCTGCCAGTAGACCGCCACAGATCGTATAATGACCTGGTGGTGTTCTGCTGGCGGACGCTGCTGCTGGCAGCAGCGCCCCGTCCCGTCTCCTGCCGGAGGACCCCCTCACAAAAGGTAAGTCAGGTACTCCGACAGGGGAGGGGGTGGGGGGTGTTGTGTGTGTGTGGAGGTGTGTGTGTATGTCTGTGCATGCGTGAATGCGGGTGTGTCATGTGTGTTGTCTGTGTGTGGGTGTATGGATGTGTGAGTGCGTGTATGTTGTGATGTGTGCATGTATGTATGTCAGTGTGTGTGGATGTGTGTGAATGGATGTATGCAAATGTGGGTATGAGTGTGTGTACCGTGTGTACGTTGGTGAGCGAAGGTGCGTGTTTGTCGTGGGGGGGTCTGGAGAGGGAGTGGTGTTGGAGGGAACCTAGGGAGGGGAGCGGGGAAGACCCCCATCAGTGACAGGGAAGGAATTCCCTGGCACTGATGGTGCCTACCGCCATGGTTTTCGTGGCGGTAAGGATGCCACGAAAACCATGGCGGTAGGCGGGGTCATGATCCCGCGGGCGGGCTAGTGACGGCCGCCTGGCTGGAAACTGAAGTCCCCAGTCCGGCGGTCGTTACCGCTGTGGCAGACGGTGTGGTACACTGGCGGTTTGGCTTGGGCAAAACTGCCAATGTCATAATATGGGGAAAGGTACCGCCAGCCTGTTGGCAGTATATTTCTCCATTTTACCGCCGTCCGCCGGGATCATAATGACCCCCATAGTTTTACCATGTCCTCAGGCTTTTGCTCTGTACATCTCAGTAAATCACCACCTCTGGGTGACCAGAGGTCTGTGACCGAGAATGTATGGGTTTGAGTCACACTCCTGGTATTCTGTTCGAGGAAAACTTTTAATGGGTTCAAATTTATAGACATAAATTTTGTGATTTGATGAGGTTAGCTCATACCTTCAGTTAATATAAAATGCAAATGCGAATCTTGTGGCATTATTGGCTGAACATTTATTATAGAAAAAAACATTTTTCCAAACTTACTTTGAAATTACCATGTGGTAAACTTATCTCCACGGTCTTGCCAGATCAAGGAAAAATAAAAATACCTGGGAGATTCACAAACTATTTATGAATATGGCAAATAGTATTCCTGTAATACTCACGTATGTATGTTTACTTGCCTTTGTGACTCAGCCTTAAAATTTTCAAACTTAATCTTGGCTTTGTTTGTGTTCCCTTTGACAAACTTTGTGATATCGTAGCCCAATAGGGCATTTTAGATGTTTTAGGGCCAAGTCAACAAGGCATGTAGAATTATGTAAAAGAGTACTACAGGAGTACTATTTTACATACACACTAAAATGCGTTTGTGAGTAGGCCCCATAAAGTTAATTATCTACGCACTCTCACATTCATCTACATGTCTGTCGCAAACAAACCAGAGGAAATGCATCAAGTGACTTAACTAATTCAAACATAGCTCTGTCATTTATCAGACTAGGTATGATCTTCTATGCTGTAAAGCGATATATTACCAATTTAGAGACTCCAGCTAATATATTGCTCTTTTTTAAGAACGTCTGTAACAATATGAACTCGCCTAATAACAACTGATGTGATGGGAAGCCCATATTAGGAAATTTATACACCTATTGGCAGTCATGAGTTGTGAGTATCTGAGCATGCACAAAACTGTGCGTATCTAGCTATAAGCAGGCAGAAATGTACAATACAATACAATAACTGAATGTTCAGTCTCTGAAAGCATCTAGTGAGTGAAGCTACTTATGTGTTGTTTGTATGATGTCTGTGTGGGAGAACACCTTCATTGAGGTTGGGGGTTTGGAGTATCATGTCTGTTTGAAGAGGATCCGGATGTTTGTAAACTCAAGTATGCATGCCTAAGAGGCCTTTATAGGTGAATGAAAGGTTGGAGGAAGAATGCACAAGCTTCTTTCTTGAGTTTGATTTTGTTTCTATTCTCATTGATGAAATGTATGATATCATTTTTGATGTCTGTGAAAATTAACTTAGGAGACTTTATGGTTCCATTGCTTAAAATAACTGAGGAGTTTGTGTTTTTAATTTTAGCAAAACTCCTCTTCAACAGAAGTTGTTCTCTGAATATTTTAAATTTTTTTAATATTCATTAGTAACTGATCTTAGAAGACAATCATAGCTTGCCTCAACTAAAACTCTTGGTGAATTCTAGCAACTGCCTACAATTGGCATGCGTCTGTGGACACTGGGAAAAGGCTGTGATTTTTGGCTGTCTGTGACCGTCCGTATCCAGTGGACATGCCTTTCACACATATCCAGTAACTTGGTCTCAGCTCTTCTCTGGGTTCAGTTTTTAGCTACAAAGTGCTTATTTTTCCATTCATTGGCTTATATTTAAGACCTGATTGAGCAGAATTACTGTGATGACATCATAGACAATTCAAGTGCATGAGATAAAAAATGATTGGATTAACTGCAGATCATTTAATTCAGAACCGATTCTAGGTATATGATGTTTAAAAGTCTTCTCATATGTTTAAACACCTGTACATTCGCTCTTAAAGGTAATTTACCTAGGAAAGCATGAAAGAAAAGGGATTGCAGCACATTGCTATAAATCATTGTGGCGATTGGGCACCTTTCTAAGCAGGTTTCTATTAAATTTATCTACATATCTGTATTGACAAATCAAGCCATAAGTAAACAATTCCTGCGAACACATTTTAGGAGTTTTCCTAGTATGTTACCAATGGAGCATAAGACATAATCACACTTTCAAAAAATTGGAGCTAATGCTCGTCTTCGAAAGGGACATCAAATGACATAAATCTCCATTCTCTACATCACTACAAATCAATGTAAATGTGTTGTTCAGAAAGGTATCTATGACAAGCAGAGGCATCCTCAGCGTAGACGTTACAAAGATGCTGAGTTCATTTCTTGTTCAGCAGAAAATATAGCTGCTGGTAAACCCACAAACAGCAGGTGATGTCTACAATGTGTAGAGAATATTTCCGACAGTGAAAATTTTCATTTCTGAAGCAGGAGTATTTCTGATTTTAGGTAAAATAAAATGATGTCAATAGTTGTACGGATAAAGATAGCTGTGTGCATAAAATGGTCAGTGATAGTCTTGATAGATCATGAGAACCTGAATATGCTTATTTCGTTCAACCATCTGATTCTCTCCACGCATTGTGCAGCACTTTCCAACATCTGATACCATGCTTCTTTCTTTCAACCCACCCTGCCTTCTATGTCTGTGGTAAACCTACACACTGAGAAGAAAATGTGACTGTTTTTAAGGATCAGCCATTTTCTTTGGCAATCAATCTCCTGCTGTAGTCCTATTTAATTTTACCAGATTACTCAGATTTCAAGACATAGAATGAAAATTGTAACAGCAAAATTGTTGGTGGGATTGAACAAGATATTCAGATATTCTGGAAGTCAACATTTTAATTTACTAATTTAACCATTATATACTTGAGGGTTGGTGTTACAGATGTTTATAAGTGTAATAATGGAGTGATGTAAGATATAATTTATACACACTATAGCTGTGCTCTGGTTTGGTCTTAATATTTAAGATGGGTGGTAACGTTACTTTATAATGATGATGATGTTGTAATAGCGATCTTTCTACACTAAGCCTGCATTGCTTTGTTTAACACGGCTGTGCCTTACATTAAGGAAAGTAGGCTAGATACTGCCGTCATTCATAGATTATAGATGGGCATTTTTATTAAGATCTTTTGAAGGTGAAGCAAAACATGTTTCATAAACTGAATTAAAGTGATTATTGAATTTTGCAGACCATGAAAACAGATCATTGGACTCCAATGAAATAAATATTATTCTTGTTTGGTATAGTGTTGAGAATGCAGTACCTGCTTCACAAAACCTCGGCCTTAAGTATGTATACAATGTGACATTTGTGCCTGGAAATGAAAGACCCGTATTTACAGAAATAGAGATTCTGGACACTTGTGTGAGCAAATGGCTCTTTGATGTCCTCCAGCTGGCCGGGTTTTCTGCCGTCGGTATATTTGGTAAAGGGAGTGATTGTTTCCAGTCATAGAGGGGCCACTGGAAATATTGGGACCAACTACAACTTCGGAACTTTGTGGGTTTTCTTAAATGATCGGAATGGCATTTTCTATCCTAAATATGCATCAAATGTTGCTGCAGAGCAAGGATGGAGTAAGTCCTCCTTTTGTAACTGCACTTTTGCCATTAATGGGTAGAATGTCTGCTGCAGGCAATGGAATGGATAACAATTAAGGAAACTGGTTTATGTCAGCAAAACTATGAATATTGCAGCTTTTGATTCGTACACTGTTGGATTTGTTATCTTCACAAGGGTTTGTTTTATTGCTAGAAGTTTTTTATCGATACATTTAGTATTGTTATACTTGACAATAAGCTGTGATTATTGCTAGTGAAAATGTAAGATACAATAATACATTTAAGCTTTCCACAGAAACGCCAAATTCCATTTATTATTCATTCCAGATGACGTTTTACAAACGGAACACGGGAATGTGTGAAACCAACGAACAACAGGAGTAATGATAAACACAAAAGGCTACTATAATAAAAAAGTACAAAAAAAGTCCGTGGCTTCAGTGAATAATAATTTAGCTTAAACACTTTAATGTTCCAGCCATTCCAAACAGCATCTCTTTTAAAAGCACTGTTATTTGATCGTGTAAATCTAAGAAAGGAGATCTCTGCCAAGCACCACAAAACTCGTGAGCATTGCTTGTTCATTGCTTACTACCAGAAACAAATCAGCTGTTCGCTGATGAACAGTGTGTTTAAAATAATTTAGCATGGCAATATGACTAATGTAGTGTCGCAGCCGGTGACGGAACTGGTCGCCGGACACTACCATCGTGGCCAGAACTGTAGGAGTTTTAGATAACCAAAATGTTGCCTCTATTTTCCCCTCAATGTAACCACCTGTTGTGGTATGTCCGAGGTCATGGGTTATGGAGAGATAAATAAAGGGCGTGGCCCGAGGATGTGGCCGAGAACGACACGACGGTAATGTTACACGAAGGCGGAAAGTGTCTGTGAACTGCAGCCCTTAACCATTCATCATCTAAACCATCAAAAGTGTGCATGTTTGGCGACGAGGGCCTTACCTGCCGTGCTGATCCCCTGTGGCGGCCGCTTCACTCGCGGTGCTCGTGCCACGTGGGTCGACGCTCATTGGTGCTGCCTGCCCGACTGCGGTGCGCTCCAGCGCAGCACTGCCGCTGCCGCGTGCAGCCACCCGTGACCACACTGGCTGAGACTGCTGTGTGGACGCCTGCCTGCCGCGTGCGAGGCCTCATCGTGTGCATTGTGCGCGATGCGCGCCATGGAGGTAAGCCACGTCCACCCCGCCTGGAAGACAGCGCCTTCCGTTAGCACGACGCTGTTTCTGGCAACTGCCGCCCACGTGGGATTTCCTGCTGGTCCACGACCCCTCCATCTCCAATTTGTGCCAGTGCACGTGTTCAGGGCCCCATCCTAGTCCCCACAAAACTGTGCTGACCACCCCAGCTCTGTACCAGGCAAGTCTTGATCCAGTATCTACAGTGAAATTTCAGCTGCTTTGTGTTTGGTCTGCTTGACAACTCGCACACCCACCAGCCCTCACCATGTCAACGATACCGCCTCTCGAGACTTTCATTGTTGACGGTGCTCCTTCTGCTCATGCCCCTAGGTTGAGAGGGTCCTATTATTTTTTTAAACCACTAAAGTGGATGATGATCAAAAGCGCGCAATGCTCATACACTTGGGTGGCAAAGACATCCACAAGATCTCCAAGAACCTCCTGGAGGACACTCCCAAAACGCACACCACTCTGAATGTGGACCTAAACAGACACTTTGAGCCCATGGCGAATACTGATTATGAGGGTTTCATTTTCAGGCAAGCTCACCAGCAAGCAGAGGAGTCAATTGACTCGTTCCACATGCAATTGAGAGATTTGGTCTGTACTTGCAGGTTCGCAGACGAAGTGGAAAAGATAAGAGGGCAAATAATCCAGGGTTGTGCGTCAACGAAGCTCAGGGAATGGTTCCTAAAAGTATCAGGGAGGTCCCTCCCGGACTTACTCATGATGGGATGTACCAAAGAACTGTCGAAGGCCAGATTGTCTCATATGGAGGCGGCCCTACACAGACCGATAAAGGAGGAAATTGTCAACGCCGTCTCCTCTCCTGCAACCAAGACCAAATACCACCCAAATAAACCAATTACGAGACAATGCGGATACTGTGGCGGCCCATCACACAGACCCTCAGAATGCCTGGCAAGGGGAAAGAAATGTGCAGGCTGTGGAAAATTGCATCCCTTTGTGAAGGTATGTAGGTCAAGCAAAACCCAAACTGGCAGAGCCTCCATCAACGTGACGACCGGCAAATCAGAACACGGCAGTGACATAGATGACGATGAAGCCGGGGAGCATGTCGTTCACTCCTTATTCACCGTCAGAAATACAACACAATCATCAACAAAACTACCAAAGTGCCAAATTCAAGTAGGCACCCACGACATTCTAGCTGTCGTTAACACTGGAGCATCAATAAACATCCTAGCTGCCGAAGAACTCTGCCAAAAGAATCCAGTCCCCATGTTGACCAAAGCCAAAATCAAGGTATATGCATATGGGCAGAACACACCGCCGGCTTTGAAGGGAGTGTTTCAAACTACCATCACGTACGAATCCAAAGTCATCCCTGCGAGAGTGTATGTGGCCGAAGAAGGACATGGAATGTTGCTGGGTTGCAAAGCAGCGGAAGAACTAGGAGTAGTCACCTTTGCGTTCAGCATACATCGGGAATCACTGACAGAGCTACTTAACCAGTATCAGAGAGTATTTGAAGGGATCGGATGTCTGAAATGCAAAGAGGTGAGGCTGCATATTGACAAGACTGTGCAACCTGTCGCCCTACGCCACCGGCGCATAGTGTTCCACCTACGACCCCATGTGGAAAAAGAGTTAGAACATCTGGAGAAAGCAGGCATCATAGAAAAGGTGACAGGCCCGACGCCATGGGTCTCACCCATTGTCATTGCACGAACACCCAAACAACCAGTGGAAGTCCGCATCTGTATGGACATGCGCCTCTCTAACGTCGCCATCAAGAGGGAGAGACACCCAACACCTACAGCCGATGACATCATAAGCGAGCTCAGCGGATCCTGTTGGTTTTCAAAGCTTGACCTACGATCCGGATACCATCAGCTGATACTGTCCAAGGACTCACGTTATATCACAATGTTTTCTACTCATGTAGGGTTGAGGAGGTACAAATGCCTGACCTTCGGGATCTCAAGTGCAGCTGAAGTCTTCCAAAATAATGTGATACACAAATTACTAACCGACCTGCCAGGCACAATTAATGTCAGTGATGACATTCTAATCCACGCACCGACCATAGCGGAACATCACTCAAGACTGAAGAGGGTACTACATCGAATCCAGGAGTCTGGTCTAACATTGCATCGCAACAAGTGTGAGTTCTTAACAGACCGCATACAATTCTTCGCATACGTATTCTCCGCCAATGGGGTGGCGCCAGACCCAGTGAAAGTGCAAGATGTCAAAGATGCACCCCCTCCTACCAGTGTGACCGAAGTGAGAAGCTTTGTGGGCATAGTAAACTACTGCAGTCGTTTTATCAAGGACCTGTCATCCCTTACTCAGCCCCTCCAAAGGTTGACCAAGTCATCAGAAACATGGTCATGGGACTCGGCTGAGCAAGCAGCGTTTGACGCCATCAAAGACACTTTGTCAAGTGACACCATCCTTAGGTACTTCGACCCTAATAAAGAGACCAAAATCGCAGTTGATGCAGGGCTGAAGGGTCTAGGAGCCGTGCTCTTCCAGAAACAAGGGAGTGGTGACTGGTCCCCAGTAGCTTTTGTCAGCAGATCTCTAACCAAGACCGAACAAAGATTCTCAAATAGAGAAGGAAGCGATTGCCGTGCATTAGGGCTGTAGACTTTTTCATCTCTATGTATATGGTCGCCCTTTCTTAGTAACAACTTACCATAAACCCCTTAAACCCCTGTTCAATGGCACAGCGTCAAAACCTCCTCCCAGAATAGAGAAATGGATGCTCCAATTGAAGGACTACAGGTGTCAGTTGGAGTATCGTCCTGGATCTGACAACCCTGCTGACTATTTGTCAAGACATCCCCGAGAAGCTTCAGATAACGAAGTGCGTGACACACAGGAGGCAGAGGGGTACATGAAGTACATCTCTGACAGGTCCAGACCTCTGCCCTTTTGGGTAACTGATGACGTCCAAGCAACAGCCAATGATGAATGTCTCCAGAAGGCTTCGACTGCGATCCAAACCAACCAGTGGCATTTGGTGAAGAAACAGCTACCCAGTCTCGCATCTAGTTCTCAACGTGTCCTAGGTAGTCTCCACAATGTGCGAGATGAGCTCACAGTCGATACTGATGGATGTCTTCTCAGGGGGTGCAGGATAGTCATACCATCATCTCTCACCGCTAGAGTGGTGCAGTTAGCCCACCATGTCCACCAAGGTATGGTCAAGACAAAAAGTCGCCTGAGGTCCAAGGTGTGGTTTCCCCTCATTGACAAACAAGTGGAAAGCATGGTGAGGTCGTGTGAATGGTGCCAAGCATCCGGAGAGCCCAGCCGACCTCCTCCATTTGAGACCGAACCGAGTCACCTTGGGTATCTGCTAGTCTCGATTTTGGAAGCCTCCCAGATGGCCGTTACACCATGGTCATGATTGATGACTTCTCTAAATACCCAGAAGTAGAGATCATACATGCCCTCACAGCTGAAGTAGTGATACCTCACATTGAGAAGATAATTGCCACTCATGGTCTCATTTCTGAAATCAAGACAGACAACGGTCCTTCATTTCAGAGTCAAGAACTGGCAGAGTATTTTGAGAATGTTGGCGTTCGACATAGGCGGATTACACCACGGTGGCCCCAGGCCAACGGTGAAGTGGAACGCTTCATAAACTGTAAAACTGTAAACTTCGTACTTGTATAGCGCACTACTCACCCGTTAGGGTCTCAAGGCGCTGTACGCATACCGCTGTGGAACCCCTCCTGGCTTTTCCGTGTGAGGTGCCCACTCCTGGGTAACCTCCAAGGTGAAGCCAGGCATCCCAGCACTGTTGGGGCCGTTGTGGAGATTAAGCAAGCTATTGCCCAGAGTTACAGAGTGGGACCCATGAATTAGATTAGGCACTGATGCGAGAATTATCATGTCCGAGGAAATTGAGCCCAAGACCCGCCGAGGCAGGAATTGAACCCTGGTCCCGGCCCAGATTTCTGCATCAGGGTCTGCCGCTCTAACCATTGAGCCACACTTCTCCATGCGAACCCTAAACAAAGTCATACGGATTGCTCATTCCAGTGGTCAGACCAGTGAATATGCCATATACTCATTCCTGCTGAATTACCGCCAGACTCCCCACTCTACTTCTAATCAAGCTCCAGGGCATGCAGTATTTGGGAAAGCTGTAGCCGACTCGATCCCACACCACAGATGCTGGGTCCCTGCGCCCATAAACCCTGACCGAGTCCAAGATAGGCAGTCAGCCACGAAATGCTATGCAAGGCGGCGATGGCGGGCTGGACCCTCAGACCCCAAAGCTGGCGACCTCATACTTTTGAAGGGAGTGTCCAGCGGCAGCAAGTTCCGCATGCCTTTTGATCCTACCCCTTGGACAGTCATTCCGCGGAATAGATCTGCGGTTGTGGCGCAGCGAGGTGTTGACATTGTGACACGCAATGTATCTCTGTTCAAAAGGTTTCATTCTCCACCCAGTGCCTGTCAAGACCCTGGCTGGCCGGCAGCTGACGATGATGGTTTGTCCCTCCCTGATGGGGATATTGTGGATGCACACAGCCCTGAAGGACCTAGCGATGTCTCACAGACCTCTGATCCAAGTGGTGACCCGTTAGGTGATCCGGGGCCCAACGCAGACCAAGGAAGGTCAGTAGGCACCAGATACAATTTGCGCAGCAACCCAGCTCCCTCTGTAAAGACTACGTGACCACCTCTTAGGTGTGTGATATAGTATCCTGTATCCAAGTTTGTTGTTTTAATTTTAGGAGGAATGTAGTGTAGCCAGTGATGGAACTGGTCGCCAGACACTACCATCGTGGCCAGAACTGTAGGAGTTTTAGATAACCAAACTGTTGCCTCTTTGTTTTTCCTCCCACTGTAACCACCTGTTGTTGTATGTCCGAGGTCACGGGGTTTAGAGAGATAAAGGGCATGGCCCGAGGGTGTGGCAGAGAATGGCACGACACAACGGTAACGGTACACGAAGGCGGAAAGTATCCGTGAACTGCAGCCCTTAACCACGCGTCATCTAAACCATCAAAAGTGTGCAGAGTGGTTATTTACAAATACCGGTGTCGGAGGCTTTCGACACTACAACTAACATCATTTGTTTACTGATTCCTTCAGTGACCATTGTAGCTTCATAACGTACATGGACCGCCTACGATATGTATATAAGCATGAAAGTAGATGTAGTGTACCCTGGCAGAAAGAAATATAAATATTAGCGTACTATACTACATTATAAATTATTCTATGGCGCATGGCTACCTGGAGGCTTCCCAGCACTGAAACAGAAACCGAAACAAGAGGACTGACCCAGATGTTACAGAGAATATAGCCAAGTTTTAACAGCTTAATCAAAAGACAGTTCATTGAACAGCAGACATATTTCGAGCGGAAGGGAATTCCCGAGTCTAGGGGCTTGATAGACGAGCGACCGCCTTTCCCAGCAGGCTTGCCAAACTTTAGGCATTTGCAGCAGGTGAGCCGTGATTTACAATACTATGGTATGGGCGCGATAGCGCAGCTAATTCAAGCCCATCTATTACCAGTCGGAAGTCCCCCAGCCGTTGCAGACCGGCTAACGGAAGCCATATTTACCCAGGATGTTAGTTTCCATCTGCCCTCCCTAATATCCTCCTAATAGAGAACCTGTTACTTTGTTATGTATGAAAAAATCCGTCATTGTTCACCTTCATTGAATTTAATCCAGTTTTTCAAACAAAAGCAGCTCTATCTCCCAGTCTCAGAATAAGTTAGAAACACCTGACACAAATCATGCCTCTTACCAAGCAGTATGGAGAGGGAATCAATTTCAGTTTTTGAAGCTGGTCTGTACACAATCGACGCTGTCAACTCCTGGATGGATTATGCCACAATAGATTATGGGTGGAGCACGGGAATGTCGTTTTATTATTTTTGTAAACAACATGGGGTTTCTGTCTGGGAGGAATAACAATCAGTTAAGGCTAGTAAGATCAAAAGAATATTCCGAAACACTATGGAAACAAGCATTGGTAAAAACAGTAGATCTGACTTTCCAGTTCAGTGGTTTGCCTGTTGAGAGATGAGTTTGTTTTTGTGGGACTGTATATATGTGTGAGTCAGCTAATGCATCGTAGATGTGAGTGAATGTGCCATTGAGTAAATGTGAGTGGTAATGGTTTATCAAGTTTGTGAATGAATAAGTGAGGATGTGCTCAGTAGGTAGGGATGAAGACGTCATTGTTTGTGGTGACCATGCAGCAACCTCTGGGTCCTGAGAAGTAGCTTCTGAGTCCGAGAGCTGCCACAGGGAGCCAAGAATGGATGAGAACTATCCGGAGTGTATTAGTCGTCTACTATTCCTGATCATGCTGACATATTGCTTTGCCCACTCGTAAGCCTAAGAGCCCCTTGCTTCATAGAGTTCCCCTGTGACACCCTCTCATGCAGCACTCTGGAGACACAACTGAAGCGAATAAGAGAGCCATTCAGCAAAGCATACACCTTCACAATAAGTACGTTCTTGCTCCCCGCAGTCGATTTAAGCTCAGCTCTCTTGCATATCCTTGCACTTTCTAGCTCACTCCACCTGCACTAACACACATCCCATTCTTACCCACTCATGCAACTCAGTTCGCTACCTGCATACACAAATATTGCATTCACTTGTATATGCCTAAATACTAAATCTCCAAACTTTGCCAACACAACAAGTGTATGGGGGTACCCCTGTGCCGTTCAACTACAGGACCTAGTTTCTGCCTGTGCTGTGATTGTTGTCTCAAGCCTTGCATTTGGCTCACGTCTCTGCATTTAGGCTAGTGTACAGCTTCTGAAATGTGTTGTATGTCCTGCTCCTGTTGCCCTACTGAGAGGCCTCAGCTTCCTTTCTATCGAGGTGAGCACTCTGGGCACAGGGAAGTGGCATTTGCAAGGCCAAAACAGGGTTTTAGTTCAAAGGTAGTGTACACAAACCTTAGTGTAGACAGGGCATATGCTTTTTACACGCACGCTTAATTGATGCTGAGTAGACAAGCATTTGGCAGAAGAGGGGAGAGTTACTATCCCAGAATGTGTGCAGACAGATGATTATGCAGGGCACCAGCAGAGGCAGACATGGTATACACATGGTAGTGTATTTCTTCAGTTTCAGTTCTGTGCCAGCCTCACAGACCCAACACTAGCATAGCTTGAGTGTGGCATTAGCAGAGATAAAGGGTGAGCCAAAACATGATTCCAGTGCTCAGCATCAGGAGCCACATCTGGAGAAAGCCACCAATATTTGGCTCAGAAGAGCATGAAAAGACAGTGCTTTATCATGTTTAAAAAGAACCTACAATTGTGGTGTATCTGGTTCAGCTCCAGGGCCATGTGAGAGTGGCAGTTGTCAAAGCAGCATTTGCATATCACTGGTCTCCCAAAAGTCATATTATTTCGCAAGAAATAGTAGGATGCTACAGAATCCCAGATCATGGTTGACAAGGTACCAATGCAAATGTGACCAGTGATTGGAAAAGACCTTGTCAGCAGGGGCATGGTTGACTACAGTACACTACACTACACTGTGTGTTATCAGTTGTTTTGCCTGTCAGCCTTAGGGTGGTCTTCCCCAAAACTTTTTGCCTGCCTTGCCTCACTTTTGCTCTTCTGTTTTTGTTGACCTTAAGACTCTAGGCACTTTACCACCGGTGCTAAGGTGCACATGCGCTCTCCCCTAAAACATGGTAACAGTGGTGTATCCACAGTTGGCATATTTAATTTACTTATAAGTCCCCAGTAAAGTGCACAATATGTGCCCAGGACCTGTAAATTAAATGCTGCTAGTGGGCCTGCAGCACTGATTATGCCACCCACTTAAGTAGCCCTTTAAACATGTCTCATGCCTGTCACTACAGAGCCTGTGTGTGCAATTTCACTGCCATGTCGACTTGGCATTTTTAAACCCCTTGCCAAGCCTTAAACTCCCCTTTTATTACACATAAGACACCACTAAGGTAGGCCCTCAGTAGCCAATAGGGCAGTGTGTGATGTAAGTAAAAGGCAATACTTTTTAATTTTACGTGTCCTGATGGTGAAAAACTCCCAAATTCATGTTTTACTACTGTGAGGCCTACTCCTCTCATAGGATAACATTGATGTTTCCTTAATACATTTATTGAATGTAATTCCTGATTGAGAAGTAGTAGTGCCATTGTGTTTGGTACCCATGGACTTGTAATTGTAACTTTTCCTTAGTGGTGAAGTTGGATTTATGATTACAACTTTAAAAATGCCACTTTTAGAAAGTTGAAATTTTTCTGCTGTTAAGCCCTGTGTGCCTGCTGCCTGCCTCAAATACATGCCTGGGTTGGGTGACAGCTGGGTTTTGTGCATTCCGTCTAGACAGTCACACACAAAAGGAGCTGAGGTGTGGCTGATGGGCCATTCACATCCTGAGGGACCATCACCAGGCTCATGGGCCATCCTGGGTGGGGTGGGAGGGAGGAGCTTACACTTGCATGTCCCCACACAAAGTTGCATAACCCCTGTAGTGTGTCTGCAGTGAGGACAGGAAAGGGAGGCCTTGTGTGTTTATCAAAGCCCCTCTTCAAAGGCACCACTGGGAATAAGAACTGGACTTCTGTCCCTACCAAATCAGTACACTTCTGCACCTGTGTACACTCTGCCAGGAAGAAGGACTGCTGTACTGCTACAAGGACAGCTACTCTGCTGGACTGCTGACCTGGAAGGACTGCTTTTGTGCCTGTGCTGACCTGCTGCCCTCCTTAGGTGAGAAGGACTGGACCCACATCATCCCTGGCACCAAAACGACTCAGAGGGCTTGCTGGCTTACCTCCTGTTCTGCAGTTTCAAGGACACCATAGACTACCTGCATCTCTCCAACCCTGCTGCAGTTTATGGACTCTGCCAACCATGAGTCCTGCCAAGTAGTGCCAGTCCAGTGCTCTTGGAAGTAGGTTTCCTGGCTGTCTCTGCTTAAAATCCATGCATCGCCGCTATTGCTCCGATCGGAACCCACTCATCTGACTTTGACGTCGGCACTTCTCTGCTGCTTTGAGGTCATTGCATCGGTGGCTGTGCCGCTTGATGACGTCAAATTGCCTACATCTCACAGGTTCATCAATGACACATCTCTGATTGCGCGGCTCAGAACAGAGCCATCACCTACATCGCCAGGATCGACGACTACGCATCAACACCACTGCTCCTTGCATTGCTTCTCAATGTCCACGCATTGCAGAACAAGTACTGTTTGCAGCGAGCCTTGCATGGCTCCTTTATCCGATCCGCTCTCCATTGCGGTCAACCTGAACTTTCAGATTCACCCCGGTCAAACGTGACCAGATAGCCCTGGTTGGCACTTTATTTTTCTAAGCACTGTATTTGCAAATATTCTTTCAAAATTCATATCTCAAATTCTGCTGATTGGATTTTTGTTGTTTTGGTCTTGTTTTGTTCATTACATTAGGATCTATGTTTCTAACATGGGGTACATCCTTTTGTGTGGTGTTTTCACTGTTTTATTGTCTTAAGTATTTCACAGATGCTCTACACATTGCCTCTTAAGTTAATTCTGTCTGCTCTGTGCCAAGCTACTAGAGGGTGAGCACCAGTTAATTTATGGTGTGTAACTGACTTACCCTAACTACGATTGTGGTGCCTACTTAGGCTGCATATCTCTGCCAACTGGAGACTCTTTGGATTCTTGACTTTTGTTGTGACTGCAAGCAGACACCAATCTTCCCACATCTATTCTACTCTGTTGGCTTTCTCTTCCAGCATTGTCCCAGGCCCAGGGTTGCCGCAGCTCAACAGAGTCCACAGCCCGTAAAAAGCTGCTCCCACCTCACCTCACCAAGTTAGGGCACTGGCAGCCATGGTCCGCACACTTCACAACAGTTTACATGAACGCTGCTCCAAAGTGCTAAGACGGCCGCTCTTATCAAATATCGTGGGAGTACAGGCAGAAAAGCTATTAGCACACCAGTTAGCTGCCCGTCAGTTGCCCATATGTATGGGGGCCATGGGAGTGTCACAAGCCTTACACAAAACCTTCCTACACAGCGCACAGGTGAAGGTCCCAAAGACGAATTCTATACTAAAAGAAGCAAAAATTTTACCTGAGACCGTCTTCATGAGAACTCATACAACTGCTGACCAGTCTCAGATGCCATAAACAGATACAACACTTTCACCACCAAGTGTCTTTCCTGTGGGTTGTACCACATTTGACTGTCACTTAAAACCCTGTTATGGATGAAGAAGGCTGACTCTAAGTTCCTTCCTATACATAATACGTATATATTTCATTTTTTTTTTTTTAACTGAAAAACAAGCGACACATAGGGCCTGATTTAGATCTTGGCAGACGGGTTACTCTGTCACAAATGTGGCGGATAGCCCGCCCGCCATATTACAATTTCCATAGGATATAATGGGATCGTAATACAGCAGGCGGGATAGCCCTCACACTTGTGGCAGAGTATCCCTATCCGCCAAGATATAAATCAGGCCCATAGTGTTTGGTCTGTGGTTCCAATGTGCTTTTCTGAAGAATCTAGCATAGCACACAGATTTACCTACATCTATTGGTAGTCAATGTGCTAAGAGTTTGTTGAAATACTTACTGTCGACTAATATGATTGTATACCATCTGAAATCCCGGACACAATTCCTCAGCTCCACCCACACGGACACCAGCCGAGAGACCATCCATTAAGCATATCACCTATGAGTTCCGGCTATTCGTATCTCGACCCTTAGCTTTCGCCCCTGCCCCGAAACAAACGGTATTTATTATACGTAATACTTTTTGGTTTAATGTTATTTTACTGTCTTCACAATAGGAACCAGAGAAGGGAAGTTTATATAACATTGGGGTCCTTTTGTTGCAGACAACCGCTAAATAACTCTTTTCCACGGCGCTGTCGTAACACATTGTATAATTCTATTGCTAGAACTAATAACAGCTAGGTACTGTGTCAACCGGTTCTATTTTTCACTCCTGAAAGAGTCCCTATGGAGACATGCTCTAAAAAGCTTTAAAAAGTAAAACAATAGCGCCTTCCACAAGATGAATCCAAAAATAGGTACTGTTATTGTAAGTGTTGCTGCTGAATGCGTGGAAATACAGTACTGCGTGAAGGTTTAAATATGTGTTTCACGACTATTATTTCAGCATATCTGGCCATGCTCGACATAAGCAGCGGCTGGGGCTGAACACAGGATACCAAGATTATTGCAGCCTTTTGATATTGCTTTAGCTGCTTAGGGACCCGTTAAAAACTGTCACTCTTTCAATTCGTGTGGCTGTGCATAGGAAATAATGTATGACAAATGACACACCAGCAATTTTTGGACAGGGAGGGAACAACCACAGGAAAAACAACCTTTTCGTTTGAAGCGATATTTGACTCCAAGACAACTGCTTCTTCCCCGCCCACACATCCCTTACTTAGGAGCGTTTAAATGTCTGTCGAGTTCCTGTGTCCATGTCCTATTAAACATAAAGGCGCTGATTACATAAATTGTCATGGGGCATGGATGGTGCAAATGCAGTAGCATAGTCTGTGTGGCATGTGCCCTAGTGCAACGAAAGAATTGCGCCCCGATTGCTATTTGATTTATTAAATACAGCAATAATAAGGGTTCACTGGGCACCGATGCTACTGCGCCTGCCGCATCAGCGGAAGCCACGTCCCTGTGCAAATGTCGGTTATGCTTTGGTCATTCTGGGTAATTATTGGGGCAAATTACCCTGCATCCGTGCAACCTTGTGAAATTTGCACCAGGAGCCCTAATGGCATGTTTTAGTTAAGTAGATATATAATTACAGTATCAATGGTTATTATTTGTGAAAGCGAACGTTCATTTGTTGTGACAAAGTGGGTGGCATGCCTATTTCCAAGCATTTTCATTTTTTTACTGATGAGCAAACCGAGGCTCAGATGTATATATACATTATGATAAGAACAGTGCTCGCCAAACTATTTAAAAATAATGACCCACTTTTTAGTATGAGAAACTTTAGCAACCCACCTAGCATTATGAGTGCATCAAAACGTCAAGTGTCTTGATTTGTTCTGATTCTATTAAAATCTTTGTTTCAATCAAACTTCAGAATTATAAAAAAAATATATATTAATTTTTCTTTTATAACTGCTGAATGTGTACAGTTGATTGACAGGTATTTGCTTTTCCTTGTGTGTTAAGAAAATATGACACCCTAGAGCTTTTCCTTTCACACTTCACATACCCCAGCAAGATTACCACATAATTCACTTTACTTTGCTTTCTCTGAGACTTTATTCATTGCTTGAACTTTTACAACCGGCCAAAAATTGTCTCGCGACCCGCCAGTAGGTCACAGAGCTTGGGAAACACTGGATTGGAAGATGTATAGTGGGTAACTGTGTATAGCAGTTCAATAATGCCTTCAAGGGATTCTTGTAACAAAGTAAACCACATGACGGAAAACCGAAAGGTTTGTAAATGTCACCTTACCCCAAGACAGGTTTATTGAATACCCATATCACCTTGTTATGCATTATTGTACATTAAAAATAAAGTTTTTCAAACAGAAAAATGTTTCTGATAGCAGTGAATTACACATTCTGGACATTATCGTTTGATTATCTACAGTGAAAAATAGTTAAATACTGCTGTCCAGAAGAAGGGATTTTATTGAACATGTTCTACTGTGTTGAGGCACATTCTGTCTATGGATGTGAATGATTTTTTTAATCATTTGTCTTCGAGATGCAGCCAAGAATGGGCAGTCATTTCATGTTCAGGTTTTGACTAATTATCGTTAAGGAAGAAATTGAGACCAGGCCTTCCATTGGAATAAATTCATTATTTACTGGGGGAATATCCAGAAACTAATCATAAATATTCAGGATTTGACATCCCTGTGAAATAAAGCAGTTAAACATTTCCAAATATCTATCATTAAAATAAATGTATTCACAACTAACCCTTCACTTCACATTTTTTTTTTTTTTGGGGACCAGTGAAGAGTTGACGTTTGTTCCCTTTTGCCATTTCTGTTTCCATGAATCAGTCGTTGCCATTGGTAATTACGTTAGATATATTTTTGCTTGTCTGTGCGGCTACCGACAGGGAGTTTGACCTTATGCAGATCTTTCTTGGCATGACTTAACCACGCCAGTTCAGCCCATCTGCTAGCACATGTTCTCTAGAATAGAATATAGACCTCCCTACATGTTTTTTTGCATTATGGCATAGCGTCGTCCTTCGTGAGCCTCGTCTGGAGGTTCAGCAACTACCAACTACAGAGCCCTCAACTGTGGCCTCTCGTGCCACCTAAGATAACTCACTGCAAAAAACAAAACGTGATTGAGGAACATGCTCTCTTTAGTCTTAGACACAGGTAATTACTTGGGCTAGCATTTCATTTTTTTTGTTTGTGCTAATACAGAAAAGAATAAACTGCATGTTAAAAAGTAATAGGCTTATCCCTGCTCTAAAAGAAACCGTCCAGCACAGTTTGCTAAGTGACGTCATCTTGAGAGGAAAAGGGTGAGATTGGTTTGTATATAGTTTGTTAGTAGAGATGAGTAAATAATATTGACATGTTACAAAGAGCTCTCACCAACGATTAAAGCTTGTCCCAAGTACTTCCATCCATCACATTTTGTTTTCTTCAGTTAGATGCCCTGAGTGGTAAGGGCAGAGTCAGACGTGAGTCCTGCAGCTTGCTGTGCCCAGGGAGGCAGACTGTTCCTAACCAAGGTCAAACGCTTCTGCGGCTTCTTTTGTTTCTGTGAAGCGGGATCGTGGCCATTAAGTTTGGACTGGATTACTACTGTTTGTGGTAAAATATGCCAGCATATCTGGTGACATGAATTCAATCTGTAACGAGCAATTTGAGATATTAATTAAACGTGTAATATTTTTCAAGAGTCTCCCATCAAGCTCACCCATGCAGGTTTGGAGAATTTTTCATTAGTATATGTCTGATTACCACATATATCCATATTGTTACTTTGTATTCTATTGTGCAGCATGGTATAGTGGTGCATGTTGGCTATGTAACCCAACATGTGCCTATCTATGCCACAGTAACTTTTCTCTGACATCCAGCTATTCAACTCCTTTTTGCAGAGCAATAGTCTCTTAATGCCGCAGTTTAGCCATCGTGATTAATTTGTAATTACTAACAATAACATGCATCTGCAAAGCTAGTAAATCAGGCCTTGACAGTTGCTCAATGTTTTTTATTTTTTTTCACAGAGATAAGCAATATGTAAAACTAATTGCCAAAACAATATAAAAAACAAGCATTTGCAATGCAACGGGTCTCGCATTTCGTCGAGTTAGAGCTATTAACGTTGTAAACTCCTGACCAGATTTTTCTTGCCACATTAAATGAAAAAAAAAAAAAAAACAAGCGCGACCACGCTGTGTAAAATACAGTGCGATCGTGCTGCAAAATAAAGAGAAAAATTAGTCCAGAAAACATACTGAAAACATGGAGCCTCGTATGTTTCCAGTAGTTGGTCGGTGCGCTCAAGGAGGGCTGAACACCAGAAATGGCATGACGTATGCATGCCTTACACTAATGAAAGCAAGAGGATTTTAAAAGGCAAGCCCACAAACCAATGTAAGGGACTGACATGACATGGGCGTGGTTAGAAGCCCAAAGAGAGATTACATTAGGGGACGGCGCACTTTGTGCTTGACCCTAACAAGGGGAGTAGATCAGAAGCCCAGGCACACGAGCCTTGGCGCTGAAACGCTCTCCTTTTCCGGTGACTGTTTGCTTGTGATCAGGGAAAATGCTGTCACACACAGTACAGGAGAGCCAGTGGATGAAGTGGGCAAGCTCAGTGCCGCATACCAAGTGCTATAGTGGGAGGAAATAAAGTGTGGAATACACTTGAACAGAAAAATGAACGAAGAAGGCTGGCCAAAGGTCATGTATGTGTATAATAAAAACATATGTTTATTTTATTAAGATTTTATTTTAGAAAACGTTTAGCTGACTACACATTAGCAATATCTCTAGGCCAGACCTAAAATCAAATGATTAAAAAGGGGGGTTTCTGACTATGATCATATTGGTAGAACACGTTTTCTAGAGCAGTCTCGAAAATTGAGCTGCAAATTGTTTATGAATTTGGGTTATGATTGGCACCGGAAACGTCTCTTGTAAAAATCATAACCATTCCATTTACAAGTAGCACAGATAAGATGAATGTGTGGCAACTTAAAATTTTATCCCACCTATTGCTCAGGTTATTTTCTGAATTTGTTTCCTTGCTAAAGGTACCTCATGTAATGCAAATCCAGATCTTCAGCCTTTACACAAGAGTGGATGTGAAAGTCCGGTATTTTGTGACGAAGTAAGAATGTGATTCTGTCTTTGATGCGCTTGAATCACATTAAGATGAATTGCCACTATTAACTGTATCATTCCTTTCTCCCCAGGATTCCTGATTATTGGTACCTAGAACAAAAAATGAAGTCCATTAGATCTCCCTCTGTGGATTTCCAAATTTAAGTCTTCAAATCTGGCTGTTTGCATTCCCTCCATCTTTCCTCTGCCATGCCTGGTGGATTTCATCACAACAGGGCTTTGTCTTCATGAAGATTCCTAACATTGGTAATGTGATGAATAAATTTGAGGTCCTTGGGGTTGTTGGTGAAGGTAAGTCAATCCATAAGAAGAGTGTTTTTGATTGAAACATAACGCATATTTATTTGGTTGTAAGGAATGAATTGTCTCAGTGGGTGTCAATAGAGGGAGACTCTTCTAACCATCAAGGTAATGAATGCATGGTTTTCTATGATTTTTTAATGTCAACTATTTATTAAAGCACCGGCCTGTCACACGAGTATGTCAGAGTGTTGGGTTTCAGTTCTTCTTGGGTAGGGAAACCAGTGCATTATAGTCTTATAGTATAGGTCGTATAGTCAGTTCAACATGTTTATATGACTTACTTCAAGTCCAGAAAGAGAGCCCTCTCTTTATTGCTCCAGGGTGATGGGATGGAACAGGGGAGTTCAGAAGGTGTAGGGATACAACGCATACTGCATATTAAGAAACTCTTGCCTGAAAGTGAAATGGGTCTTCACTCTGTATTTCTACAATAGCATCCTTTCTCTTCAGGCAGCATATTGGTACTCTTTTCTTTCCTTTTTTAAAATGTTTTCTGTGCCAAAATGTGGGCTCAACTGCATATTTGAAGCAAATTATTTATCTAGTTTAGTAAACAGTTAGATTCCGCACTAGGTGAAATGAATACGCTCCAAATTGTCCTTTTTTTTAAAATAAATGTTTTAATAGTTCTGGTATACAATTTCTTTACCAGTGTATTATCTCTAGAATTTTGCTTAAACTATATTCCATAAAGGCACTAATTGGTAACAGTTAAAAAACCAATAATTTTTCGGGCATGCTCAAAACAGCAGATTTAAGTTGACTACTTTTGAACATTACTTGCAGTAGGTCTGCCCCGAATGAAAAGCTAACTAGGTCACCAAACACAATATTGTGTGTTCTCACTTGGCGTGTTGACACTACCATAACAAGTAGACCGCAACCTTTATGTTCTTAAACAAATATGTATGAACAGTAGCTATGATTTAAAAATAGATAGATCCCGAAGTGTATGTGGTTAGGTGTGGAAAGGATTATTACTTTTAGTTAAGAGTTGTGTTTTGAATTGTATTTTTTGTTGGAGAAGCAGTGAAAGGTTCACAGTTGTGCATTTTACAGAAAGTTTAGATAAGTGGTGTATTATGCTAGACATTAATTTTTTAGATGTGTAGAGATTGAATCACTTAACATATTGTCCCACTCATTTCAGTTTCTATTGGTTTGTAATAGTGAGAAAAGAAAGCATTACCTACTTACAGAAACATTATCTGTTTCTATTGCCGCTGTCTTTCACAATCTGATTTCCTTTGCATTAAAATCACTGTTACTTTACTCCTCCATCTCGATTACTATTTCCTTAACTCCTTCAATTGAGTCACCCCAGCTTTTCACACACTTTGATTTCTAATGGATACTTTTAACCACAGATGCCTTACCTCGTGAATACCTCCAGGTAACAGACTGTAGCTGGAGATTTTTCTCAGCAATTTCCTCGTGCACTGCTAGTTGATGTAGTGTGGCTTCATGTCAACTCCGTCTCACAGTGGAAGTGAAGCCAGAGACACGTTTAGCTGCCTCCCTTCGCGCTGACGTCAATTCCTTTTTTTTCTGTGTCTTCCGATGCAGATACATAGCTCACTTCCTCATTTTCTGTCACTTAACAGAACATATTTTTGCCAAATTTGTAACTTTTTTCAATATGCAATGTCTTCGTGGCTATATCTTCCCCTATAACTACAGGCTTTAAACCCTGCAAAGAGCACCAAAAGGAGATGTTTGGGATTTACATCCCACCAGGTATGTCTTTCATGTCTAGGCTCCTTGCATGACTCAAAATCGTTTGAAGACTGCACCAGGATGTGAACCCGAAGGCCACGAAGGAATGCAAGGCCGAGCTCTTTAGCACTGACCGTCCTCGATGGTCTTGTTGAGGACACAGACGCGTTATTAAGGCCGCTCTGAAAGAGGTCCTCTTCCCACTACAAGATGTCAGGTAAGTCGAAGTCCATGAAAAAGCAGAAGTCGTCGAAACAAGACTCTACTTCTTCCTACCACTCTTGTCAAGAGAAGTCACGGGGACATCAGCATGCCTCCTAATCTCGGTCCTGCTCCCCCCACCCCTACAGAGCCGATTCCCCAGCTCGTCCTGATCCAACCTGGGTCTTTCAGCAACATTGCAACTGGTTGAAGACCTCAAAGAGGCCATGTTATGAATATTTGGCATTCTACCAGATCCCTTTGACGCACCCATGGGCCCCAAGGCACCTAGGAGGCCTCAGTCAGTCTACTACAGGTGGATCCAACACCAACTGTGCTGTTTGACCCCTGCTCCGGGGTCGGCTTCGACCCTGGGGCTGACACCTGTCCTGACTTTTCACCCAGCCCCAAAATCCTCTGTAGTTCCCCATGCATTGGCCCCGACACCAAAGGAAGAACATAACTGCCCTTTCAGACTCTGATGCAGTTCTACCACGACCAGGATCAAAGTCACACCAATTTTGAAATCTGATACAACCCACCCAGCCACATTCAGACTCCGATGGTACACTAGCGTTATCTGCACGCATCTCTGATCCAGAGCCACATGATGAGGGCGATGAGGAGGTGAGGATTCCCAGCTCTATGAAGTGGAAAATGTTGCTCTGGATCTACAAGATTCCAGTGGGCTAGACAAGTCCCCTTGCACGACCTAAATTGGCCACCTGGCCTTTCCACAGACGAATCAGCATCTTTCTCTACTGTCATTGGAAGGGCTGCAGAAGTCCTTGACCTCCACCTCTCCTCATGAGCCACCTACACCAGGGTGACTTCTGGAGGGCCACTTCTCCATTTTACAGTGGGAAGTCCAGTCTCTCTTGGGCAAGAGGTTGCCAGCATCAAAAATACGGACTGAATGCTGCACGTTTTATTTCCTAGTGCCAAAGAAGGATGGAGGACTTTGTCCTGTTTTAGACCATTTCTCTCTTAACATTTTCCTCAAAAGTGCAGGTTCAAGATGCTCACACAGGCCCAAGTCTGTCTGCCTTGGATCCGTCCTACTGGAAGGTGGTGGTGTATTTGCAGGCTGCATATTTCCACATCCCCATGCTGCAGTCCCACAGACATTACTTGTGGTTCTGAGTGCTATATAAGCATTTTCTGTTCAGTGCTTCCCTGTGGCCTCACTAGTGCCCCTCAAGTGTTTACAAAAGTGATGATGGTGGTCACTGCACACCTTTCAAGGTTCAGAATACCTGTTTTTCCCTACCATGATGACTGACTGTTGAAGGTGGGCTTGTTTTAGTCATGGACCACCTTCTGACATCTTTAGGGTTCTCAGTCAACGTGCAGAAGTCGCATCCGACTCCTTCATAAAGGCCCCCCTTCTTGGGAGCCATTTTGGTTATGGTGCAATTTCAAGCCTTCCCCAACCACAAAGAGTCCAGGCTGTAATGCTGATGTGTCACCTTTGACCTGGGACTCAGTGAGTGTCTCTAAGACCTCCGGGCCTCATGCATCCTGCTAGTGGACCATGCCTGGGGCACCTGCAGGCTTTCCATTGAAATCAGAAGTCTCTGTGGACTTAGCACCAAGGGAATCTGTCAGATTTTATCCAGGTTTGAGAGGAGACTGCAAGAGATCTGTAGTGGTGGTTGCTAGACACCAGTTGGACCAGATGTAGACCCATCTCCCTACCCCACCCTGAACTAAATGCTCACAACAGATGCATCATTGATGGGTTGGGGAGGCCACATGTGAGAGATAGAGATCAGCGGATTCTAGTCTCTGGCAGAGACCGGGTTTCACCTGAATTTGCTGAAGTTGCATACGATTCGCTTGGCACTAAAAGCCTTCCTCCTGTCCATCAAGGAAGAACCAGTTCTCACAGACAACACTACCGCCATATTGTACTGCAACAAGCACAAAATGGAATAGTGACCAAAGCATGGCCCTAATGTCATCTGCCACATTTCTTTGGAAACAAACTGTACACCATTATCATACACCAATTCATAAGGAAAACCTTCTCTAGCAAAAGCACCTGTAAGGAACGTGATCACGAGTATTAGGTCCCCTGACAATCTTAACCTCCAGCCATTTTGACTTGTAATACAATAATATGTGGTGTAGACGAAGAGTTTAAAGCGGATCCAAAAAATGGGTGCAAACTTTGTCTCACACTCAGTCAGGCAACCTACTTATGTCACAAGTGTAATTCTGGTCTTCAGTCTTTTATCATTTCGTAACAAAAAGCTACAATCTCCAACAAACTTCTCTGTGTCCATGTACATCCGTAGATGGCTGGCTACCAGTAATGCATCCTTAGCCTTTTTTATTAGAAGTAATTACTAAGTGTTCCTCATGAGACAAGTTCCATAGCGTGCATCGGACTAAAGTAGCCAGAATAAATTTATGTTGCTTGAGTAAAATCTCCACCTGCCATTGAGAACGCAGATTGACTCAGTTTTACTGTAGCTCTGCAATTCATATGACAAATTCTTCTTTTTAGGCCAACCACCTCTGGCATATCTAATGACTTTCAGTAGAACGGGATCTTAATCTAATGCCTTTCCCCAGCATTGCTCACTGTTGGATTATTTACCCGACCAACAAATACTAGCAACAAGGCATTCCACATCCTCACAGTCATCTTCAACATTCTCATTCACAACATCCTCTCCTTTACTCAGTAACATTGATAAACAACCCACTTTTCTGTTTCTCACTCCTGCAATATGTTGTATCTCAAAATGTTGTTCCAAAAGTTTGGAACTTAATCTCACAAGCCTGGCAGTAGCCTTGCTGGTGTTAACATTGTTTCCATTTAACAGGGGCACAAGGAGTTTAGATTTGTGATTATTTCCTGATTTGAACTTCGTCCCACGTACATAAGATGTAAACTTTTCAAAGCTCATTTGCAGGCTTACACCTCCCGCTTAATGACAGAGTGCATTTTGTCTTGTGTTCTAAGTGACTGTGATGCAGAAGCAATTGTGGACTGCTTATTATCTTTTCCTTGAGTTAGTAGCTCACTAAATCCAGCATTGCTCACATCTGCCTTAACACACAGTTCCTTCCATTGTACATATGGACTAAGAAGTAGTGCATTGAAAGCCCCATTCTTCATGTTGGCAAAAGTTTCTTCTTGTTCCTGTTCCCAAGCAAATTTGATGTTCTTCAAAAGATGGTGAAGTGGTTCAGCTAATATGGCAAAGTTTTTGATACATTAGAAATAATACTCACACTAACCAATAAACACAAGCAGTTTATCTCAAGCTTTAGGTACAGGTACATCGTCAGTGGCCTTCAGAAGACCAGACCTTGGAGAAATCCCTTTGCCTGAAATTACATTTCTCAATAGTCCACTTCTTGTACACCAAATACACACTTGTCTCTTCTTAGTCTCAAAACAATTTTGAGCATGGCATAGTCAAGCCAAGTATGTATTAATCCTCATACTTGCTGTAGGCTAAAGCATCATTCTAAAAAGCTAGAACTCTAGGAAGCCCACTTGATACCTCCCCCATCATTCTCAGAAAAATGTTGCAGCCAAATCCAACCCCAAAGGCATCCCTCAAAATTCATATACTCCATCAGAAGTTACAAACATTGTCAAGTGCCCTGACTTATTGCTCAGTACCACATGGTGATCTACCAAACGCATATATAGTTTTTAAAACACAGTGGCTTCTACTAGGTTTGTTATTATTTTATCCATGTTTGACAAGGGGTTACCACCCATCCAAATAGCTCTATTAAGGCTCCTTAAGTCAACACAGACATATTGTTCTTTTTGCGTGACCTGACTATTGGAGATGACCATAAGTTGGAATTGGTAGGTTTAATAGCACCTTTCATACGATTGTTTGGTAAATCATGCAACACAGTCCTTTGACTACATCTTAATTTGTGCTTTTTAAGTGTACTTTCCTCCGTCACTTTAATAGCGTGTTTGAAGTCTGTCATTTGGCCAAGCTCTTCACTGAAAATATCAGTGTTTTGTTTTAGAACATTTATAAGACAATTTCATCCTCCACCTGTAACACCTGACAAGCAGCACCTGGCTTTAGAACAATTCCCAAGCAAACTTATTGATGACAACCAAGAATGTCTGGCCCACCAACGAAACAGACAATACCACTCACCACATGCCCTCTGAATTCTACTGTGGTTTCCATAAAACCCTCTAAATCTGTACTCTAAATCTGTACTCATTTGATTGTAACCTCCTGTCTTGGTATCAAGAGGACGCAAAACCCACTTAAACCCATTATCTTTCATTGTATTGTGAGAAATAATGGTAATTTTAAAGACCAAGCCTGACACAATTGAATAGCCCCACACAACAATGACATCTTCAGTGGTATCCTTTATTAATGGTACATCTTTGTCATATACACTCAAACATTACTATATTAATAAGACTTTTAGCCTACTCCTCATCTGTCTCTACCACAACCAAATTGACCTTGTTTTTTCTAATCCCTTTCTTGCACACTCTGTCAAAGCGTTCCATCATACCACATTGTACACATTCATTTCGTAAGGCAGGATATTACTTTTTCTCTGTTGGTGGTTGCTGTTGTGGATTGGCTACAGTTTTTGTTGAGCTTGACAGCACAATCTGCATCCTCCGACCCTTTGTTTAATTCTTTGAAAATTCCTTTGAGTCTTGAATACTGTTTCTAATTAACTGCTTCTTCTAGAGTTTTATTTTTTAAAGTAAGCAAGTTCTTTTATAGTATTATCTTTTTTAGTTACTAAAGTTTCGAAACTCCCATTTATCTATTAATAGTCTTAGTAAAGTTACATATGTGTCTACGGATTTGATAGACATTTGTTCTTTCTCAAAAAAAACTTATGCCTCCTTACCACCAAATTTAGTGGCTTACAAAAATGTCTCTCTAATCTCCCGACAGGTTCTTTGTGTTCATCCAGTACTTCCTCAACATCTTCTTTTACCACAATAGGTAAATGTTAAATAATGTATTTTCCTCCAAACACAACAAATGTTTGAGTAGCCATTTTTTCCTTTTAGATTGGATTTGAAACAAACTTTTGCACCCATGTAAGTGTTAAATTCTCTTAACCACTCCTTACACCTGATTGGTTCACAAATGGCAATTACATTCAAAGGTAGTACAGGGTGTCTTCCAGCAATGGGCAGAGCCCTGGCTCTATCTTTTTGCCACAGCTGAGAATGCACAGTCTCTAAGCATTTGTGCATAGGCGTTCCCAAGGCAGTTTTCCCTGGCAAAGTCTTATGCCTAGAATGGAACTCTGAACTTTTGTATATCTTGCTGCCTCTACCTCTCCTGTTAAACATCTGAAGATCACGAACTACCAGACCCTAGTCATCTTAGAAGCCCTTGATTGGGCCACAAGACTGTGTTACCCATATCTTGTGCCCATGAACATCTGTCCTCTGATCTGTCTGCAGCTTTCGGAGCATCTTCTGTTGTAACACCAAGGCAGTGTCCTAAATTGGGGCCTAAACAACTTACACCTCCATTCCTGGAGACTGAGTGGCGACAGTTCACTGCTTTCGTCCTCCCTCTGAGGTGGTTGATGTCATCAAGGCAGCCAGACGTCCATCCACAAAAATCAGCTATGATGGATGCTGGGAAACGTTTGTCGCTTGGTGTACTTCTCTGCACATCCATTATTTAAAAGCCCAGTTGTCTGATATTTTGTTGTTTGATCTCCCGCTAGCAAAGCAAGGAGTTGCTGTGACTACTGTTAAAGATTGTTTGTCTGCCCTTTCAGCCTTTCTGCAGATACTTGATTGAACATCGTTATTCAAATCACCTATTGTGATGTGTGTTTTGAAGGGTCTAACCCACATGTTTCCACCAAAGCCATATATGATGTCACAGTGGAACCTTAACTAGGTTCTAACATACTATATGTGTAACCCATTTGAGCTGCAGCATATCAGCTCTCTGCCTCTCATAACTCTGAAAACAGTTTTCCTCATAGCTATAAGGTTAGCTAGTCACATGAGTGTGTTGCAAGCCCTGTCTGTCAAGCAATTATGCACTACATCTTCCCAGAAAAACTGGTGCTCAGGACCAGGGTGGCATTCCTACCAAAAGTTATGATCCTGTTTCATATTGGACAGTCCACCATTCTTCCGGCGTTCTTTGCCCCACCTCATCCATCCAAGGGGGAAGAGAGAATATATTCCTTGCATCCTAAAAGAACTTTAGATTTTAATGTTGATCGTATCAAAGAACACCAGGTGGACAATTAGCCCTTTGGGAGTTTGCTGTAGCAAAGAAGGTTAAAGCTGTGCAGAAAAGAATAATGTCTAGACGGTATTCCCTGCATAAAGATCTGCTGCGTACTGGATAAGAAGCAGCCTCTAAAGGGCTCACTCCACCAGGTCCAAAGTGGTCACTGTGGTATTGGCACATGGGGTGCCTGTCTTAAACATCTGTCAGACTGCAACATAGGCATCAGTGCTCACATTCACTAAGCACTACAGCCTTGATAGCCCAGTCCAGCAAAGTGCCAATTTGCCAGTTCCGTCCTGCAGGACTTTTTGGTCTCAGCTCTTCAACATGCCCACCACCTGTGATGGTACTGCATTGGTATCTGTTCACAAGGTAAAGAGTCTGTGATTGGAAGTATCCATCAGAAGACCAAGTTACTTACCTTCTGTAACACACTTTCTGGTGGATACTCTATCTAACCATGGATTCCTCACTGACCCACCCACCAACCCCTTCTGTGGAATGGACTTTTTTCTCTGTCTAAAAAGATCAAAATTAGAGATCTGCAGACTGTTTAATCTGATCAGTATTGGCTCTGCATCTGACGGCGCTGTCAGAGTCAAGAAAAAAACTGATGTTGGTGTGCAAGGGTGGTGGCTATATATGGCACCGGCATTATTTCAGAGGTGGAATGGAGTTGAAATAGAGCCTCATTACGCCACCTACTGGTGTGGGCAGGATATGTTGAAAACAAATTACAGATCCAGTCTGGTGTCTGAGAGTATTCACAAGGTGAGGAATCTGTGGTTTCAATTTTTCATCTACACAGACCATTATCAATGCCCTTGCCCCCAAGCTGAACATTCTATGCATTATTTCTCTTTGCACATTGATTCCACATGTTTCATTAACACTTTATTTTGACTCTCCCAGTCTCACTCCCACAACACATGCTTAAGATGGAACTGTTTACAAACAGTGAAGAGAACCCATCATTTCAATTGACATTTGGCAATTAAGTTATTGCATTTAAGTACAGAGTATTCTTTTGTTAAGTATGTCTGGAATTATATGTATTTATTGTGAATAACCAGACTGAAATCTGTGTATTTACTGCTGTGATGTAGTAAGAGTGTGAAACAAAAGTTGTTGTCCACTTTTGCTACGTCACTTGGAATTCTGCTTGTTCCTCCTGCATTCTCACTACGATCGGGTCCCCAAGCCCTGAGTGGAACAGAGAACCTGTCTAGGAGGATGCGAATGTCATCTGTGGCGACGAGGAGGGCGGTCTCGGTGCTGTGGTTGCTCTGGAAGCCAGACTGAGGGGGGTCAAGGATGTTGTAGAGTTCAATGTATTTGGTGATTTGCCTGTTGAGAGCCTTTTCAATGACCTTGGATGGGAAGGATAGTAGACAGATGGGCTGCAAGATCTTGAGGTTGTCTGGGTCTGCGGTTGGTTTCTTCAGTAGGGGCTTGATTTCGGCCTGTTTCCAGATTTCTGGGAAGGTGGCGGTTTCGAAGGAGTGGTTGATGTGTCGGAGCTTGGGTGCTATGGTGCTACTTGCTTTGTTAAAGATATGGTGGGTGCAGGGATCAAAGGGAGAGCTGGAGTGGATGGAGTTCATGATGTTGATGGTTTCCTCGTCGAAGATGTTGGCTCAGCAGAGTAGGTGGTGGGGGTTTGGTGGAGCTTTGGTGGAGGCTGTGACAGTGTTGGGCGTGGGCTGGTCCTGGGTCAGAAAACTGTTGTAGATGTCTGCTATCTTGTGGTAGAAGTAGGGGGCGAGGTTGTTGCAGAGTTCTTGTGATGGGAGGATGTCTGTGGAGTTCGCTCTGGGGTTGGTCAGTTCGCTGATGATTCTGGAGAGTTCTATGCTTTTGTGTGTGTTGTTCTTGATGCTTTCCTGGAAGGCGTTTCTCTCGGTGGTCCTGATGAGTTGGTGGTGTTTGTTTAAGGCTTTTTTGAAGGCTTCGTGGTTGGTGGGGTTCTTGTCGGTGCTCCGTTTCCTTTCGAGGCGTCTGCAGTGTTTTTTGAACACCTTGAGGGCTGGGGTGAACCAGTTGGCTTTCCTAGATGAGCATCTGTTTGAGGGTTTATTGATGGGGGCTAAGGTGTTGGCGCAGTCTGAGATCCAGTTGATGAGGTCCTGGGCAGCTGTGTTAGTGTTGAGGTCGTCTGGGGGGGTTGAGAATTATTGAGGCTGGTGAGTAGCTGGTCCTTAGTGATCTTGTTCCAGCTCCTGCGGGGTGGTAGGTGAGTGGGGTGTCGGTCGCGGAATTTGCTGAAGGTGAAGTGGTTACAGTGGTGGTCGGTCCATTGGAGTTTAGTGATGTGGCTAAGGAAGGTGTGGTTGCTGGTGGTGAAGTTGGGGTCAAGTGTGTGTGCTGCGGAGTGGGTGGGTGAGGTGAAGAGTTGCTTGAGTCCAAGGTTGGCGAGGTTTTCGAGCAGCTTTGTGCCATTGAGTTGTTGTCATTGGCGTGCTCCAGGTGGAAGTTGAGGTTCCCGAGGAGTATGTAGTCATTGGAAACGAGAGTGTGGGTGGTGGCGATGTCAGCGATGGTGTCGCAGAATAGGGAGCGGGGGCCCGTAGCCTGTAGATGAGGGTGCCTCGCAGAGTGGTGTTAGGGTTGGTTCCAATCTGGAAGTGGAGCAGTTCCATGCTGGTTGTGGAGTCTTCGGTGCTGGGGAAGAGGTGTAGGTAGTCTTTGTGGACGATGGCGATGCCTCCCCCAGGGCGTTTGTGCGGTCTTTGCGGATGATCTTGTAGCTGTCGGGGATGGCGATGTCTGGAGCCGAAGAGGGGTTAAGCCAGGTTTCTGTGAGGAAGGCGACTTCCGAGGATGTGGTGTCGATGAGGTTCCAGAGTTCGATGGCATGCCTGTGGATGGAGCGAGTGTTGATCAGGATACATCTGAGGTTGTGTTCAGTTTTGTGGGTCTTCGGGGAGGGGTAGAGTGACGGAGGCAGGTGAATTTGCAGTGGCTACAGGTGAAGGGTCCCTCGGTGTTGCCTGATGATGCTTGCTTACAGCTGTTGTTGTGTCCTGGGTTGAGTGCGATGAGTGCTGCTGACGAGTAGCAGTGGTGGGCGGGAAGTCCAGGGGTCCTGGTACTGGTCGCAGACGGGCTTGCTTTAGGCGTGCCTTCCCACCATTTGGAAACATCTGCTTGCATAAATATGATGGCCTGGGTAATACTTTTTCCTGTGAAGAAGCCTCTTTCCATCCACCCTGTGAGAAAGTAATCCTTTTTGCCCTGATCACCCAGATTGTGTGACTGAAACTGGTGATTACTGACTGATTGTGCCCTAGGTTTTACTAACCAGGGCCAGTTCTCTGTTTAAAAGGTACATGGTAATTAGGCTTAATTACTCTTGGCTCTGAGAACCTACCTGTAAGCCCCTAGTATATGGTAGGGCAAGCAGGTTTAGAGGCCCAGTAGATTTAATGCACTTATGTGTGTACTGCTGTGTTGCCTGATGTCTTTTTAAAAGCCAGCACTACCTTACAGGCTGATTGTAAAGTAAATCTATGTCCAAATTCGACTTTGGAATTAAAAATACTCCCAAAGCCTTAAACTACCTTATTTTTACATGTAGGCCACCCCTGTGATCTACCCAATGAGCCCCAAGGGTTAGGTGTATTGTAATAATAGGCAGGACCATTATAAAATATGTTTTATGTGCGGTGGTAATGGAAAAACAGACAATTTTTTGTTTTCCCATTGTAGCACTGCTAGCTCCATATGATAACATAGGAAGGCTTCATTAAACTTTATTAAAAGTCTACTTTTGACAGGAGTGAGCTAAAAATAGTAATTTAAAGTGTCAAAATAATAGCAACAATAAATCCAACAACGTGCCAAGGTTAGGTTTATATTAATTATTTCAAAAAAGTAGTTTTAGAACTGCTTTCCTAAAGTTACCTAAAATCAGTCCTGTAGCAGCCTCTTCTGATTGGTCAGCCTTTGACAGACTGAGCAGAGCTTCTCTGATGAGGTGTAAAGTGGCCAGGGTTTAGTCAAAGGGACCCTCTGGTGGAGGAGATCTGCTGGGAGAACTTCTGCTGCAGATGCCAGGTAGGAAGATGGCTGGGTAGGCTAACTGGCCTTCAAAGGGAGACTTCCTTCACCCCCCAACCAGATGGGAGCCTCTCTAATTAGAATATGACAGGGACTGGAAGGGCAGTGTAGGAAAAAGTTACCCACATCTGTGGGTTTGGTTAGTCAGACATGATCCTCATGGAGTGATTTTTGTGAAACAGTACTTTCTGGGTCAAAAACAGGCCACAGCTCTGTTGTCATCACACAGGGTGGTACCCTGTACCTCCATTTGCCACGGGAGCTCCTTTGCTTGCTAGCCCAGAAATTTGGATAAATGTGGGAGAGCTGCCCAGCAACTCAGATCCCTGCCTTGAAACATCAAGAGAAGAAGGACTGCTCTGCTGAACCCCTGGTCTGTACCTCAAGGGGACTGCACTCACAAGGAGTGCACCTGCCTCACACTTTGGGGCTTCACAAAGAGGACTGTGACTGGCTTCATAAGGATCAATGGGTGGACTCTCTGAAGGCAACAGGTACAAAAGAGCTACCAAAAGGCACCTGCATCAACTCCTGCGAGGGCAAGCCCAGCTGACAAGCCATCAACTGGACGTTTATAGATTTGCCCAGGTGCATTATGGGAATTGTAGTCTCAACTCTCCAAAGAGCAACTCAGAACTTCTGGAACCTTGGCTGGTGTGTGGACCCTTCAAGCAGGGGCATTATTAACCCCCTGTTTTAGCAGCTACAGCAGAGTGGAGGTTCTTGATGGGCCTCTTCTTTCTGCAACTTGGCAGGCAAAGACTCATAATAAACGTACAACGATGGGTGGAGTGGTGAGTGGATGGATGGATGAATGTGTGTGGGAATTGGTGGGTGGATGGGTGACTGAAAGGGTGGATGGACAGATACATGGATGAATGAGTGAAAGGATGATGTAAGGATGGATGAGTGAAAGGGAGGAAGGATCAATGGATAGATGAGTTAAAAGGTGAATGGATGGATTGAGAGAAAATAGGTGGATGAGTGAGTGAATGTATGGGTGAGTGAAAGGGAGGGTAGATGGATGGCTGGAGTAAAGGATAAAGGGATAGATGAGTAAAAGGTTGAAAGGATGGGCTGATGAGTGGTTGGAGGGAATGAAAGGCTTGATGGATGGACGACTAAAAGTGTAAATGGATGGATGAGTGAAAAGATAGATGTAAGGATGGATGAGGAAAAGAATGGATGGATGAGTAAAAGGGAGAGGAGATGGATGGATCGATGAAAGGGCGGATGGATGAGGGAAAGTGTGAATGGATGGTTGGGTAAGTAAAAGGGTGGATGGATGGATGAGTGAGTGAAAGGATGGAAAGATGAGTGAAAGGGTGAAAAGGTAATTGGGTGGATGGATGAGTGAAAGAATGGATGGCTGAGTGAAAAGTTGGATGGATGAGTGAAAGAAGAGGATGGGTGGAAAGGGTGAATGGATGGAGTGGAAGGGTGGATGGATGAGCGAAAGGATGGATGGATGATTGGAAGGATGGACATATGAATGAAAAGGGATGACTGAGTGAGAAGGTGGATGGATCAATGTGTCTGATGAATAGATGTGAAGATGGATGAGCGGAATAATGGACGGAACTGTGACAGACTGAAAGTTGAGTGAAAGACTGAATTGATGAGAGAATGTATAGGTGAAATGGTGGATATATATGGGTGGATGGAAGGATGAATGGATAGATGCTTGGATAGAAGAGACATGAAAGAGACAAGCAAGCTCTTTTGAGGAGTGTCGCAATGACTTATTTGGCTTGCTTTGTGCCATAGGAGCTTTGGTTCAAAATGGGGGAGGGAGGTATTTACATTTTCTGGCTACTCCCTTGGCTTCCAGACCCTAAAAAGACATTCTGAAAGACGGTCCAGAAGATTGAAATCATTTGGAGAATTTTTGTTAAAAAGCTCCATAAGTTGACCGACCTGGTAATCGAGAGTCAAGCTGACAATGTCGAACCACTACTCAGCCTGAAATTCAGGTTCACCCCACTCAAAGCTCCAGAACTCTTCGTCGTCGATGATGAGAACTAAGACCTCCAGTAACACCAAGACCTCATGCTGAAGCAAGCCACCATCATCGAACTGCCACCCGGCCTGCCGAGAAGACTCACTGGACAGTGAGAGAAAAAGCTCCAAAAAAGTGACTAAGTGTGAAGGTAAGAACTTGACCAGCCTCAACCACTCGCTATATTCGACCCTCGCTCCATTGCCGGTCAGCCTAAAACTTTTACTTGATCCCAGTCCAGAGTGATCACATAGCAGTGGTTGGCTCTTTTCACTATTTGGTGCTTGGAAGCACATTTTTACATTTAATCTTTAAAAATTCATATCTCCGGTTCCCTACATTGGATTTTTGTCACTTTGGCGTAATTATAAAGATAAAAATGTTCTCTATTTTTGTATATTGGTGTTGGATTTCTATTGTGTGTTGTGTCTTACTTTTTTACTGTTTTGGTGATATTAAATGATTTACACACCTATCTCTTAAATTAAGCCTGACTGCTCATCAGTCAAGCTACCATGGATTGAGCAAAGATTAATTTACTGCAACTTGACTGGACCTTATTTGTGATTTTGGTGTCATTACTAGCTCTAAGCACCTACTTGTACTTACTAATAAACCACTTTACAACGCACCCTCATTAAATAATGGGTATTTCCTCTCCATTGGCTCTACGGACACCCACTTAACTCTTTGATGTTGTTGCCATCCTTTGTTGCTCTGTGCTCCCTTTTTGTTGTATCTTCCTTTGCTACTTTCTCTACTGTGTTGTTACATTCTAATTTATTGCTCCATTTTGTTGCTTTGTTCACCATTATTACCTCCTGTTCCCCTTTTGTTTAATTCTCCCACTTTCATTAACTTCTTCCGATTTCGTTGCTCTACAGCTTTTGTTTGTCATCGTTGTGTTTCAGTCTTTTTTTGATTGTCATGCACTTTTGTTTTTGCCTCCCTCTTTGTTGCTCTCTGCTCGTGTTGCTTTCTTTCTCTTTTGCTGCTATCTCCCTCTTTCTTACCCCTCTTTCTTACCCCTCTTTGTTTCTCTTATCCTCTGTCTTTCTCTGTCCCTGTTTCTTGCTTTGGCTTCGCTTCGGTTGCAGTCTCTTCCCATTCATTGCTATCTATCCCCCTTGGGTACTGTCTCTTCCTCTTTATTGCTGTCTCTTTGTTGCACTTTCCATTACCTGTCTTACTCTCTCTTTCCTTGTTTTTTTTTATCTTGCACCATTGTTCATCTAGTGCCTCCTTTTTGCTCTCCGGCGCCATTTCTGCTCTTGCTCTCTCGTGTTGCCTGTTGTTGTTGTACCTTTTTATGGGTCTGTCTTATGCTCACTAAAGAGTTTTTACATGAATCCACATACTATGGTCACCAACGCTGAGTACAACATATTGGTGTCTGCAAATCAGGAGAGAGAAACAAAGGTAAAGAAAATGTGTTTTTTTTTTCCTTCGCATCTGCATTGCACTGCATCTGTAGTATAATAGAATGGAATTAGACAATGTGATTGAGTGGAAAGTTAGGGGAAGATTAAAATAAGAAAATAATGAACTTCAAAAGTGCCAAATTTCACGTGTTTACTTCATCAGGTGATGACTATACCACTGCTCAACTAAAATATTTTCATGAGAAAAGGATAACCGAGTTAACTTGATTACTTAATCAAGTAACGGATTTTTTGAAGTAGCGCAAAAAACTTACTAAATGTCCCTAACTACAAACTTATTATTTCATGAGGAGGTTGGGGAAGAAAGACCCAATGGCTTTAAGTGTTTTCTGGAGTCAGCCATATAGCAAAATGGACAGACACTCCGACAAAAACAGGGACTATCACCCGGAACCGCAATATGAGAACCAAATTGATTCATGGTTTAATCAGGGACGGCAGCGTATCTGTCTGTATGTGTGTATGGCGTTTACAAGTTGGGGCAAGCCTGCTGCCCCCAAGGAACAAATACCACCTGTCTGAACTTCTTCCTCTCTTGCTTAGTTTGTGGCTCGGATTTTCCTAAGGGAACTATACTTGGTTTGCAGCAAAAGCAGGCCCTGGACATTGTACTCGGCCTGCTGCATGTGGGAAGAGAGTAAAGTCAAGCCCTCTCAGAAGCCTTAATGAGGAGGCAAACTGTGCCCCATCCTCTGGTTGCAATTTCAGACTGCAAGCACCAACTCCTGGCAACTACCCCGATGTTGAATTATATAACGTGGAAGCCCATTCCAGCAGGAGGTAGAACAACCAAAATAATACCGACCCTCATGGACCCTGCTGTGGTCTTTCCAGAACGTGGACTGGAGTGCTTCCTGTTTCCTTTTGACTGAATCAAGCTTGAGTGCCTTAATCATGTTCTGCAAGCTTACCCAGCTTCTGCTGCTACTTGCCTATTGGAAGCACCCTCCCAACTGCAGATTTGTAGCGGCGTGGACACTGTACCTATAGCCCCTCTACTTCTCACATGAGACCAGAAGATGGCTTACCCGAAGAAAATATAAATCAACAATTGCAGGCAAATGGATTGACTTCTAAACCTGGAAAGCACAACCCCCACTTGTATCCTCTGGTTTTTCATCGGAGTGCTGAGTTCTAGCACCCAGTTAGCCAGCATGCAATTAAAAAAGGCCTGCTCTTGATTGCCTGTGGGTTCAGACACTTTGTAGCTTTGCTGAGTAGGTCACAACCTTGGTTGAATATTCACATCGTTTTTGCAGATGTACTGGTTGTGTTGTACTGTAACTAAACTCAGCATTACAGCACTTTTTTTAAGTATGATTTACTATTAATTAATGTCTGCTCAGATTTTGACAGAGGCTTGTGAAACCAGTTTTCTGCATTTTCTGTCCCAGGCAGTTTCCATTGCCTGGTTATTGGCGAACACTCCCACCACTGATAATTCTTGTTTTCCCTGTGACTGCCTAACACCCTATATCACACACTCTCGCCCTAAAGGTCGCTTCTGACCCCCTTTGTCATGCTTTCTCTCTCTTCTATTACACTCTGCCCTTTTTCTCTCTCATTCTCTCTGTCATACTTCCTTCCTGCTTTGTTGCCCTTTCTCTTTCTGTGTGTGTCTCTTTATCTTCCAATTTGCTGTGCTGGCTTCCTTTTCTTATACTTTAACCCTTTGGTTATGCTTGATCTCCTTGGTTGTGCTTCATTCTTTGACAACTGTGGCTCTTCTTTTTGTTATTGCTCTCTCATGTTTTGATGCAATCTCTCTAATTTCGTTGCATACTGTTTTTCCTTATGTCTTCTGTGTAATTTTTGCTTTGCTTCCCCACTTTCTTCCTCTTCCCTTAACATGATTTCCTACTTTGCTCTTACGCCCCCTGTGATTGCATCTTCCCATAGCTTTTGGTTTATGATGTGATGTGTCACGCTCTGCAAAATGTCTTCTGTTTGGGTCTCTCTCAATTTTTGTTTCCCAATTTTCTGCTCTCCTTGCTTTGTTGTCAACTGATGCCATTTTGCTGTTCTCCACATCTCTTGATAATCTTTCTTTCTCACACTCACCCTCCATTTACCCTCTGGCCTGCCTTTGTTAATGTATTCCATTTTCCCTGTTTAATTTCACAGATTTGTGGGCTAACGCTAGGAAGGTGTTTATAAAAAGCAAAACCTTTTTTTGTGTGAGTAATTATCCTATGAAAAGCTTAGATAATTACATAATTATTGAAGTAGTTAAAAGCTTGAAAGCGAAATAGACTGCATTAGCTATGAAACTGAATCATTTCGTTTCGTGATAAAGATTATATTGGTGTGCAGAAAAGGTCTTTTATTGATAATCAATTTTTCATTTGAAAAACTTAAATATTTTTCTTTTTCGGTTTCAAGAAATTTCTACATTTAGATACCCCACCACAACTTCTTAAAATTGCTCCTTAATAATTAGTTGTGGGGTCTTTTCCTCGTTTTGGTGTAAGCTGTGAAAGAGAAAACAATTGAAAAAATATGTTTTTGTCACAGTATTATGCTTGTTGTGTTTCCATTGGGGGGGTTCCAAGTGTTATATACTGCTGACAAACCACGTCACTGTGCTGTGATTTATTGTGGTTGGGAAGCAACCAGCACTCACTGACACCCATGATGCCCCTACTACCTGAGCAGCCGAAGGCTTACTCCCAAAAGAATCTCCAGGACTCTACCCTACTCTGGCTCTGCAGCGAACTAGAGGAACCTCATGGACATGCAGTGTCGCAGATTTGTGATCCCGCAGTGCCACTGCTCCCACACAGCAGCTTGCAACAATTCAGTGTTAAACTTGTGTCACCTAGCTTGTCTTCACACTTGCCAACCCCCTCAAGCAACCTTGGTGATAATCTCCTATTGTTCTTTATCAACAAAACGGTCACCAAAAGTGCCTCAACTGGATTAGGTGCCTGTCCCCTGCTTTGTTACTTGATTGTGCATCCCCACTATACGTGATAGCATCCATACTTGAAACAGACATTTGAAATATACTGTCTTTGTTAAAAAATATTTATCCCTTCTTGGGATGTCTACAGTGCAAAAGTCATCAATGTGGGCCTTAAAACTCTGACATCGATCTTCACCACTCATTCGTTCTTCCCTCTCCTCGTCATGAAATTATCACCACTATCATAATGAAATTCATTCAGGAACCTAGTATTCATTCCAACTACAGACCTATCTCTGGCCTACCTTATGTTGCAAAGGCACTTGAAACATCACCTGACAGTTCACACCCTCATCTCGGATCAAATGACCTGAGTGACTTTGCCAAACCAAGAACACTTTGATAACATCGGGAAGAACTACTCAACTGCTGTGACCTGTTAAATTATCCTGTTTGAATTCCGAACCACCTTCACTATCATCAGGCAACAGGTACCAATCAAAATATTGTCCATTTCAGTCTATGCCAGAGGAACCATATTATAATGGCTTGTGCCCATTCCATCAAATTCGCTCCCATCGAGGTAAATTGTGGTAATGTCTCTCAAGAATAGCCAGCATTGATTGCAGCATCTTCCAAGGACCTGCCTTGTCACCAACACTATTCAACATCTTGCAGTCGTCTTATACTTCTAGATGTAGTTACTATACTTCTGCATATGAGACATAGTTACACTTTAAGCTTGATGGCTAACCTGGTTATATCTATAAATATCCTCACTGCACCTCACTGGTTTACCAGTGGATACAAAAAAACGGACTCTGCTTTAATGATGAAATAACACAAATTCTGTTCCTGGGCTCACCCAGCTTGACCTCCTATCTTGTATGTTGTCCTCCGGAACTAGAATCTTCAATATCTGTTCATGTATGAAAGTTGGTTGTACTCTTTGATAGTGATCTATCATGTATATCTCCAATTAAATGTCATCTCCGAAACTACCTTCACCCTTCTATGTCTGCTAAAATCTGTTCTGCTGTTGCTCCATTGCTTCTAATAAAATCTTTCTCTTCCTTGCAGTAGCTTTGTGTAGTAAGTACTGGCTTATTAGTAGAGGCTACAGGGTTGTGGAGCAGCACATCCTTCCATTTTCGACTTTCCCCCTCACAATCCACTACTAGAACCTGTTTTCACTCCAGGTTTCAATACCATGGCCAATAAACCCTGGTAAAACCACCGCAGGATGTCAAGTCCTTTGACAGCAACATACCTCTGATCCTTCTACCTTTAAATTCTAGAGCATCCTCAATGTAACCCAAAAGTTCAATTCTGCGACCTTCATATGAGACAGAAGAACGATCAGGTGGCATCAAAGGTCTATCACCCTATGTTTCATTGAATAAAGATTGTGTGATCATGGTGATTCTAGAACCAGAATCAACTAGTAATTTTAGAACATTGTCCCCTACTTCTATTTCTATGATAGGGTCAACACAATCCTTACGATAATTGTCTTGTTTAGCATCATCAACCACAGAAACAGTTTCAGGCTCTGATTCGTTCTCGGATTCCACAATACAAACTGTTGATTTCTTTTGTGCCCTTTTTTTAAAGCACACTTTAGCAAAATGCCCAATTTTTTTAACAATAATTATAAGAAACATTAATTGCTGGACACTTCCCTCTTTTTGCATGTGGAGTGTTAACACACAGAAAGCACAAATTTTTATTGTTGAACCCAGAGTTAAAGCTCTTGTTTGGTCTTGACATCTTTTGCACAGGTCTGGTGATTGCAGCTACTTTCAGCATTTCATTTGGGTTGTCATAAAGGTCCTTTAAGGAGACTTCTGAAATCTCAATGCTTTTTGCTACCTTGATAGTCTCTTCAAGAGTTGGATTACTCATGGCTAATAATTTTTGCCTAATTTGTTTGTCTTTACATTGACACACAAACTGACCGCTATTAAGTTGGCCAGTGAAATTTTCAAATATACAAACGGAAGAAAGTCTACGTACTACTGAAATGTATGACTCAACATCCTCTCCTTCATTTTGTTTTCTTTAAAACAAATGATGTCTCAAGACTATAAGACTGGGTTGCTTGTCAAATGTGTTCTTCAATGTCAAAACAGCTGTTTCATATTCATCGAAAGCATTATCAACCTCTTGTACAGGGATATCAGGTAGGTGTTTGTAGACAGATCTACCTTTAAACTCTAAAGAATGAAGAAGAATACATGTTTTCCTTTCTGCACTAAAACGTAAAGCTCCTATAAATTTCAAATGCATCAAACCATACATCCCACTTAACAGGAGGTTCACCTGGCATATCTAAAAATGATGGTGTTGGCTGTTTGAATCCTTTTTCTATTAGATAATATAGTAAGGCGTATAAGTTACCGTGATCCGCGCTGTGAGTAAAAAAAAAAAAAACACAGCATATAAATAAATACAGTATGGTGTGCGAAGTAAAGTGTGCAAATCAACATGATCTGCGCTGTGAGACAACAGCAACACAGTATTTTTATTTAAAATAGTATGATGTGCGAGTCACCGCGATACGCTCTGTGAAAACAAAATTAAGCACGTCAGCCATATAGAAACAGAACATGTTGTTGCTAAAAAAAAAACTAAAAAAAACTGGGTATCCTTGAGTAGGTGTGTGAATCACCACGATCTGCACCATGACTGACAGAGCTCAGTAGGCAACAGGTGCACTGTGACACAAGCAAGTCAGGCAGCGTCAAAAAGGAATGCCTCACCGGTAGAACGGCATACAGATAGGCGTCACAAACAGGCAGTCAGGCAGAATAGGAAAATGTCTGCACGTAAAACACGATGACTAGACACTACGAGCAAGGAACGCCTCATTCCTCAGACGACATACAAAGATAACGTCACAAACAGGCAGGATCAGGCAGAATAGTAAAATGTCTGTACGTCCGACATCGAACATGATGACGTGGTATATCAGATTCCTCACCGCAAATCCTCACCGGTTTTTCACAAAATTTAATATTGCCAATAATAAGCAAATGATGGTAAGATACGAGTTCCTTCCCCGCTCCACGTTCCTCCTTCACCGCTCCGCATTCACTACAGGCTCGATTATCACTATTGCAGTCTCAGCTATACGCTGCTGAGTAATCCATAATCTGACAAATCACAAAAGTAAGCCAATTCAGGGCGGTACTGTTCTGTGCTTAACTCCACCGTATGTACCACATAAATCTTCCTTTACAAAATAAGCCTACAAGAACGCAGTCACCATGCACCACCAGAACATCAGAGCTGCCAAAAAAGACGCCACTTAGGAACGCCTCAGCAGCAGTGCTCACAACAGCAGAGCTCTTCGTCATCGTCAAAGAGTTCACAAACCCTGGGACAAACACTTCATCCATCCCTCCCTCCCAAGACCTTGCCACCTTTTTCCACCAAAAAATCCACAACATTTATGAAGCCTCCATGAACCAAAACCCGCCCGCACCGCCCACAAACACCACGACGGACCCAGCACCACACCAGATCCTGAACTCCTGGACCCCCATCACCAGAGAGAACACCCAAAGACTCATGAACTCCATCCACTCGGTAGCACCCTTGGATCCGTGCCCTCATTATATTTTCGGCCTGGCCAGCACCACCATAGTACCTGAGCTCTGCCAAACTACCAACCGATCCTTCGAGACCGCCATCTTCCCATCAGACTGGAAGCACGCCGAGATCAACCCACTGCGCAAGAAACCCACTTCCGACCAAAGGGAGCTGAAGAGCTACAGATCCATCTCTCTGCTCCCGTTCCCAGCCAAAGTAATGGAAAAGGCCGTCAACCAGCAACTCACCGAATTCCTCGAGACACACCAAATCTTAGACAGATCCCAATCCGGATTCAGAAGCAACCACAGCACCGAAACAGCACTCCTAGCAGCCACCGACGACATACGCACCATACTAGACCATGGAGGCACGGCCGCACTTATCCTCCTCGACCTCCCTTTTGCGTTTGACACCATCTCCCACTCCACCCTCTGCGCCAGACTACGCGACTCTGGCATCCGAGATAAAGCACTGGATTGGATCAGGACGTTCCTCACTGGAAGAACACAGAGTATAACCCAAAGATACATGCTGCGGAGTGCCCCAAGGATCATCACTCAGCCTGACGCTTTTCAACATCTACATGGACCCGCTAGCTGAGATCATCAAATAACACGGGCTAAACATAGTCTCCTAAACCGACGATACAGAACTGACCTTCTCCCCGTCCGGTGACCCTGCAAAGACGAAGAGAAATTTCCACAACGGGATGAGAGCAGTTGCTGCCTGGATGGAAGCCACCGGCCTTAAACTCAACTCGGACACGACAGAGATCCTTATAATCTGCTCCACCACTTCTGCCTGGAACGACTCCTGGGGGCCCACCGCACTTGGAAACGCCCCCACTCCCATAAACCACGCATGCAGTCTGGGCATCATCCTGAACTCCTCTCTATCCATGACCGCCAAGTCAACGCCGTCTCATCATCATGCTTCCACACCCTTCTACTCCTCCAAAAGATTTTCAATTGGATCCCCTCTGAAATGAGGATGACAGTCACCCACGCACTCGTCACTACTGGACTACGGCAATGCACTCTATGCCGGCATCACCAAGAAACTACAATCAAGACTACAAAGAATCCAGATTTCTGCAGCCAGACTCATCTTGGACATCCCCAACACAGCCACATCTTCTCCCACCTCAGAGACCTACACTGGCTCCCAGTGAACAAGTGCATCACATAAAAACTCCTGATCCACACTTACAAGGCACTACACAACATAGGACCGGCATACCACAACCACTGCCTCACCTTCTGCGTACCCAACTAACATCTCTGCTCTTCCCAACTCGCCCTCGCAGCCGTTCCCAAGATACAGAAAAGCACAGCAGGAGGAAGATCCTTCTCCCACCTCGCAGCCCGGACATGAAACATGGTAATTCTCTAACTCAGGCATACCAGATCACTGAAGTTCAGGAAGGACCTCAAGACCTGGCTCTTCGATTGAGCAGCACGCCCACAAACTGCACCTTGAGACCCTAAGGGTGATTAGGCGCACTATAGAAGTCAATGATTGATTGATTGACATCCACTTCTACCAACATTCCAGGCTCCTCAACTCAGCCAGCCTCCCACATGTGCGCATCCCATTGCATTGCAATGATCCAATGCCATTGACAATCACTAAGGATCTCAGTCACCTTTTTGCCCGCCTCTGGACAATGATCATAAACTCATAATAACTCAAGGCACTATTCCAGACTGCCTGGAAATCAGACAAATAACACTCCTACTGAAAGAACCAGACATGGCACGACTGATCTAAATAGCTTTCATCCAGTCTCAACATCCTATTTCTGTTTAAAGTACTGGAAATATGTGTACACAACCAGCACATCACATTAATTATTTCTACCTGCATGACAAATTTCATTCGGGCTTTAGCCTAGGGCACAGCACAGAGATAGCCATCACACACATTATAGATGGCTCACTCAAAATCCTGGACCAAAGCAATTCATGCCTACTCATGCTCCTCGATCTCTTCTCCACTTATGACGCATTCAACTACATATGTCTACTAGATGTGCTGCAATGAATTATGGTGCTGTCAGGAAACATACTAAAACGGTTCACCTCCTTTCTACAGAACTGTTCACAACTAATCAAAGTGGACAACTCACTAGCCAACCCATCTCCGGTCTGACTGGGTGTCTCCAAAGGTTCCACAATCTTCCCATCTCTCATCAACCTGTACATGGAGATCCTAAAATAACCTAACCTTGCCTACCACATGTATGCAAATGATACTTAGATTTACCTAAAAATATCACACCAGCGATACCCTACAACTAACCCAAACCCGGCTAGCGCGAAACCACTTCAAACGTAACTTCCTAAAGTCTGAATTCCTGATCTTCTCTCCTCTCCACAGCTTCCCCCCCATATGAATGGCTCAAACACCTGCTTGCTCTTGATTGCAAACCCACAACCGTGGAATCAACAAAATCATTTGGCATTACACTCAACAGAAATCTCAACATGCAGGAACCCATAAGCGCATCAACATGGAGTGCACTCCTCCAAATTAGAATCATAAGAAGATGAAACCATTCATGCTGACTACCGACTTGAAAATAGCAGTACAATCACTAGTCATTTCTAGGATTAACTACGGAAATGTGACTATTATGGGTCAACCTAAAACACAATTGGTTCCGTTGAAGGGAACACTCAACTTTGCAGCAAGACTGATTACGGGATTGAGGCGTTTTGACCACATGACACCCTCACTCATATACCTACAATGACTCCAGATTGATACCCCTAAAATAGCATGTCTGACTCACAAAGCCCTCCCCCATGGCACACCTGAGTACCAAGCCCATTATCTAACCCTATCAGAAGTTAGTCGCTTCCTGAAAAGTGCAGGCACACACCTACTAGAGCCAGTGAGATTCTTGACCCAAGCTCTCAGTTTCTTCAGCAAAATATGGTACATACATTCAGAATGGAGGTCAAAAGGTTTTTATTCAACCAATTCCTCCCAGGCTGACATGTCCTTAGGTTTGGCACCATCCTGGCTCTTCAGCATTATTTAACTCTCACCTGATACCATAACCAGTAATGGCAGAAGAGTCAATCCCCTCTCTGTCCTACAATGTTGATAAAAGTTGAGCTATATGGACTTTTCATACTATATTTATTCTCCCTATTTTTTTTGCTTATGTATGTAACTGCTATGGTCTTTGCTACGTACAGGATTTTGATACGTCTGGTTCTTCTTTGCTCTTTATAAAACTTGCTAAATAAAAAATAAAATAAAATAAATCTCCTGCATACACAAGAACAGAGCAGGAGGTCGTGTCTTTGCACACATCACCTTCAAGGCTTGGAACAGCCTCCCCCCTCCACATCAGGTCTTCTGTGTTGCTCCTCTAATTCCACATGAATCTGAAGACCAGAATCTTCAATAAACTCCAGATGAGCACCCGCCTACTCTCCGGCAAGCACGAAAATGCCCTCACAGGTGATTAGCACGCTGTAAAAATCTACATAGCACAGCATACCAGTAGTGTCCTGACCGCTGAATGTTACATATAACTTCAGCCCAGTGCACAGTGAGGCCACTGTCTAATAGTTAGTAGCACTTTAAAAAGATCACAAATAAATACATAAAAATAAGTGATAGAAGTGTGTTATGTGATGTCTTTTCTTACAAATGGTGTTTGTAAGTAAATCTTCTTTGTAAGCACTTTGACATGGTGAGAAGTCGGTGAAATGCATATGTAGGAGTGCATCTACCAGAGATCATATGTCAACCACATGACCACAGGAATCAGTATTTAACAAGTAAGGAGATGGGAGACGAGAACCAGGTACCTTTAGGAAGATTACGGGGTCACAGGGGTTGGAAAAGTGCCACTCCTCTTCATAAGGTTGTCTTCAGAGTTGGAGCATTTTTTTAACTGTGAGATGTGCTCGGAGAGTTTTCCAGAGTGCAGATCCATGGAGATGTAAAGAACGTCTTCAGGAGCTTCTATATCTGACTGAGGGATTGTTGAGTACATTTCAAGCATATGAATCGGGTACATTATCTTAAAAATGCAAATGCAGCCTCTCCAATTGAAAACCAGTATTGGGATTTCAGAGGTGGCTTCATCCACCCACATCCTCAACTCCAGACTCAGCTGGACTAGCCTTGCCACATGGGAATAGTGGCTGCAGTCTGTGGGAAATCCGTATTCTATCTTATAGTTAAGCAGCCACCTCTCAATGAGGCGCCATTACTTAACTGGAAGCAATCATTGTCAGTTGCCTTTATCTGGACACTGCTTACATTTCTCATGTATTTTCACTGAAAGGCCTTTGGTTTGTCTTCTGCCAATGACAATTCGAGCACAGTACCTGTTGGTCATCCTGTAGATTACCGAATATATTTTGACTTGGCTCACTATCTTAAAGTTACCATGCCTGGGCTTGTCCACTGTACTTTCTTACTTTTGAAGCAGGCACACTATTGTTTTAAAGTTGAATAAAACACAAGCAGGTCCCAATCTTTGAGAAAGCAAAGATCTTACTTTTGAGCCTAAGAAAATCTCTTCTTCCAATCCATATCTCTTTGAGGCATCACTATCTATTGTTAATTCATAAATTGACAGTCTGAAAGATTTAATTGATTTATCATACTGTCTAAACAACACTTGAGTATTGTCTGCATAGTTATGAAAATAATTTGATTACAATGCAGATAATACTCTAAGTGATTCCCGGCTTAGAAGCAGCTTGTTATTCATATAAGCTGAACAGGGCTGGAGAGAGATAGCACCTTGTGGAACCACCAACTAACTGAAGAGGGTAGTGATGAAATGAACCAAATTGTGACTCATCTACTGCCTATTGTTCAAGAAAGAAGTAAATTTGCTAGTCACTCTGTTGTGGTTAAGGCCTGACTGTCAATCTCATAGTATGTTGCACTCTTCCAGAAGACTGGTAGCTGTACCAGAGCCATCTTTTCCATCATCGTTGATACAATGGACCGATAAATGGATTGTAAGTTCTTAGGCTCCATACTGAGTAGGGAGTTTTTTTGTAAGAATTCAATTGAAAGCCAATGCATGACCTCTACACATACTACTGACTTAAGCTAACAATAGATTTTATTGTGTGTATTTCTATTATCACCAGAATTAAATATAAAGCCTGTGTTGCAAAATCAGCAAACATTTGTAAACGAATAATGAATCCTTCTTTCCCCTTCACAAAGGTGGAAACCTCCTGAAAGCTCCAGAGTGGAGATGAGAGTCTAGCCTATTGGCTGTGCTTAATTTGTAAAAAGTGCAGAGGCCCAAGGCTTTTTGTAGGAGCTGTTGCTGAAGTTGATGAATTCCAAGATTGCCTGTCCATGATTACTCCTCATTCCTCTTTCTTCCACAACTCTACATTTCAAGTACGTTTAGATCAAAGTTTTAGGTTCTTTTTCCTTCCATAGTTTCCCCGTTGTCAATGCTTTCCTATCTTTCTTTTCCTCCCTATTCTACCTTTCTGCCTGTTGCTCTGGGCTAAAGTCTGATATTGAAAAATAGGTTCTGATTCCCTGACAAGAGTGCTGTTGCCCACCACCTGCTTCTACCGGCACAAATTATTCTTTACATATTGGTACTGTAAATCTAATGGTGGGCATCTTCAGTTATTTTATTTTTACTTTATTGGAAAAACTGCCACCCTACGGCAGTTTTCATGCTAGGATTCTTCTACCAAGTTATATTTGCGTGCAGCCGTTTGGTGTTTGCTTACCACAAAAGACTTATCAGATTTACTTTGGTCACAAAATTAACAGAGTTTGGAGGTGATTTGCTCTTCCTCTGTGCCTGGGTTTTCTCTTTTCTCTTTCCAAAGCAACACAGTACTGACTGATGTCATGTGCCAGTCCTAGGAAGGCAAAGTATGGGATTTCGTGGTCAGGTAACGACTGGCAGCAGACATTGTCGACCTTCTCTGACAAGTGGAAGCCACCATTTGCAGTAAATGAAAGGTGGGTGTAGGAAAGTGCCCTTGTTGGCATGGTTGCCCTCCACTTTTTGCCTGATATTGATGAAAACTTTGATTGAGAGTATGCTGGGATCCTGCTAACCAGGCCCCAGTACCAGTGTTCTTTCCCAAAATCTATACCTATGTTTACACAATTGGCACACCCCTGACACCCAGATAAGTCCCTTGTAAAGGGTACCTATGGTACCAAGGGCCCTATTGCAAGGAAAGGTCCACAAGGGCTGCAGCATGTATTACTCCACCTTGGGGGACCTCTCACCAAGCATATAGACACTGCCTTTGCAGCTTGTGTGTGCTGGTGGGGAGAAAAAGGCAAAGTCATCATAGCACCCCTCTCAGGGTGCCATGCCTATAAACCACTGCCTGTGGCATAGGTAAGTCACCCCTCTAGCAGGCCTTACAGCCCTAAGGCAGTCTGCATTATACAACAGGTGAGGGCATAGCTGCATGAGCAATATCCCCAAACAGTGTCTAAGTCCATTCTTAGACATTGTAAGTGCAGTGTAGCCACATTGAGTATATGGTCTAGGAGTTTGTCATTACGAACTCCACACCTCCATATTGGCTTCACTGACTGCTGGAAAGGTTGGTATCAAAGTTATCAGCACAATAAACCCACACTGATGCCAGTGTTAGATTTATTTAACATTGCACCCAGAGGGCATCTTAGAGATACCCCTTGTATTTTACCCAATCCCTTAGTGCAGGACTGACTGATGTGTGCCAGCCTGCCACTAAGAGACCAGTTTCTGGAAACATGGGGTAAGAGCCTTTGTGCTCTCGGTGTCCAGAAACAAAAATGCACTGGGTGGAGGTGCTTCACACCACCCTCCTGCAGGAGCTGTAACACATGGTGGTGAGCCCCAAAGGCTCAGGCCTCTTGTTACAGTGCCCCAGGGCACCCCAGCTAGTGGAGTTGCCCGCTCACTGGACAAAGCCCCACGTTTGGTGGCAAGTCCGGCAGGAAATTTCAGGAAAGCAGGAAGGAGTGACCACCCCAGCTAGGACCACCCCTAAGGTGTCCAGAGCTGAGGTGACCCTCTCCCTGCAGAATCCTCCATCTTAGTTTGAAGGACAGGGACCAATAGGGTTAGGTTTGTGTCCCCCTCCCCAAAGGGAGTGGACACAACAAGGGTGTAGCCACCCTCAGGGTCAGTAGCCATTGGCTACTGCCCTCTGACCCCTTTAACACTCCTAAATCCAGGATTTAAGGGCTCCCCTGAACCCACGTCCTCAGAATCCTGATGACCCTACAAGAAGAAAGAAGAAGGACAACTAAGCTGAAGCCCCAGCAGAGAAGAGGGAAGACGAAAACTGACTTGGCCCTAGCCTTACCGACCAGTATCCTGCTTCAAACAGCATTCAAAAGAAAGCGACGCATCCTGCGGGTCCAGCGACCTCTGCCAAGCGGCCAGAGGACTGCCTGCATCACATAGACCAAGAACTCCCGTGGACAGCAGCCCTGTCCAAGAAGAAACTACATCTAAGGAATCCAGAGCCTCTGCGGATCCGCGAGTCCTACGTCTCTGCCGCCGACACCCATGGCCAGTGTCCCGGTGTCCCAACTGGCTAGAGAGGATTCCCAGGTGATTCCGAGCAAGTCCCCTCCCTGGGTTGACCTCTCCTATCCCCCACGATGACACATGCAGTGTGAATCAAGAGGACCCCCCTGACCGAGAAATCTCCAGACGAAGATATCCAACGCCAAAAGGTACACTGCACCTGCAGCCCCGAGGCATTGGAGAACCTGACCTCCGGTGCAGCAATGTTTAGCAGGCGGCCCTCCTACTTATCCAGACTGTGGTTTTCCAGAACTGACCCCCTTTACCCAGCCTGCAGCATCTAAGTGACCCCCTGGGGTCCCATAATAGGAAAGCATTGGGAGCCTGATGCTCTGGTAGCACCCTGCCCCCTGCCGCCCCTGTGCAGCTGAGGGTGTGAGTTTGGTGCCTACTTGTGCCCTCTCTCCTCTCCACCCCCAAACCCCCGCCACCCCGGTGCTCCTCTAAACCCCACAGGTATCTCCTCTGAAGACTCCAGCAGATATGAAACCGAATGCCCCCAGTCTCCATAGGAGCCCCTGTTAAACTTGCCGCAACTGTGACCTCTGCACCCGACTGGCCCCGTGCTGCTGGTGGTAGGTGTTTGGGGTTATCTTGAACCCCAACCAGTGGACTTCCTAACCCTCGGAGACTGGAAATGTAAGTGTTGTACTTACCTGCAAAACATACTGACTTTGCTTCCCCCCAGGAACTGTTCTGAAAATTGCAGTGTCAACTTTAAAAACAAATTATTGCCATTTATTCAAAAACTGTACAACTTACCAATTCCAAACAAAGTGGTATTGAAACATATGTGAAATACTTATTAATTTATGTACTTACCTGCAACTTGAATCTAGTGGTTCTAAAAATAAATTAACAAAAGAAATGTTTGCTATATAAAAACTATTTGTCTGGAGTTAAGTCATTGAGTGTGTGCTTCTTCTTTTGCCTGTGTGTGTACAACAAATGCTTTGCACTACCCTCTGATAAGCCTAACTGCTGGACCACACTGCCACAAAAGAGAGCATTATTATTATCTACTTTAGCCTCTGATAAGCCTCTGGGGACCCCTTGGATAGTGCACACTATGCTGGTCATTACGATCTTGGCGGGTCTACTCTGATAGTCGACCGAAGACCGCCAGTGCGAAGAATACCCCGCCGGACACATCATGACATCCAGCTGGGCTGGTGGGCGGAAACAGTGTTTCTGTTCGCTGGCCCAGCTGGAAACAGGGCCTGAACATTGACGCCGGCTCCAAATGGACCTGGCGACAATGTGGCAGCGCGGTGGGTGCAGCAGCACCCGTCGCGCATTTCACTGCCCGTAATTCGGGCAGTGAAATGCGCAACGGGGCTGTGCATGGGAGCCCCTGCACTGCCCATGCCAAGTGCATGGGCAGTGCCAGCCTTTCCCTGGTGGTGTAAAAGGTCAGGGAAAGGCTGGTGGAGCTGCCTTGTTGGATCTGAAACGCCGCCAGGCTGCCTGGTGGCGGGAGCGGCGTTTCAACCGTGGCGGTTTCAGCCACGTTTATAATATGGCGGTCTGGACCGCCACGGCGTTGGCGGCAATTAACGCCACCACCGGCATGGCGGTCCAGACCTCCATGTTCATTATGAGGGCCTATATCTCATTTTGATATAGTATATACAGAGCCAACTTCCTACAGTGGGTGTAATAAATTGTTGTGTCAAACTGTCTGATCAGGGTAAAGTGGTTTACTATGAGAAAAAACAGACAATTGCAAGCGGAAAGCCTATAAAACAGTAATGTGCTACTAAACGCAGATTCAGGGTAGCTATGATTGAAACTGGAATTCATAATAATAATACTGACCGTAGGGAACCCCTAAAGTTGTATGCTCGAAAGTTTTGCATAAACAATACACCCATGGTTGGATGAATCAGAGACCGGGTTAATCCTCAATTTCATCAGGCAATGTGTCCCCAAGATAAGGCACCTTACAGCATATCAAAATACAGTCAAGTAAAGACAGACTCAATAATTGAGTTCTAGAACAGGAATGTACTTTTTAAAAATGTATTACAACATTTCAAAAGGTGAGGCCTTGAAAAAGTGCAACATTACTGTGGTGATGTTGAAAAGTTTTCTTCCTGAGCAGCAAAAACAAGGTCAGTGGAAACAAACAATACTCTGAGTGCATGCTGCAGAAATAATGAACAGCGAACATACAGGAGGAGACATCTGTTGTGAACAAGTTTGCAGTGCAACCTAAATTGAGGCCCAGTTACCATAAGCCAGGAAACCACACCATAACAAAACATAGACAATTGTTTTCAAATGCCCTAGCACCATGTCAATGTATACATGTATACATGTAAAATGGAAAGTATCCACGTTCTGCACTTTGTTAATCGTACACATAAATATAAAATGTGCGAAAACCTTCACAATACCATTGACATTTTCAAGGAATCTGTTGTGTGGATATGATAAAACAAGCTATTTAGCTTCTCTTCTCCTGATATGTGGGAAGTGGTGACATGTTGGAATGCTTGCTAATAGCCATTATCCTCGATAAAATCTAAGTGCTGGCAACTGTTTGTACTTAATTGTGAAAGAGCATTGGTACGGTTGTTGTATTAAATGAAGAAACTTCAGGCACAATTGAGGAATTGTTTCGATAATGAAGTTATTGCCAAAACTGCACTCACAAAAGTGGGCGCTAAGTGGGATGCTGGAAATGTGAATGGTTCCTTTCTGACAAAGTGCAACGTGGAAATCAAATTGATAAATACTCCATAGCCTCTGTTCATCTATAGAATGAAGAAGGCATACTTTTCCTAGTAGATGTTAGGCACAGTCTGGTTGCAGAAACTGTGAACGCGCGTCCCTTTATGATAATTTATTACACATTAGGACTCGTTTTAGGCCAATGAAGCTTTTGACCCAGTTGAGACACCTTAGGAGATAGCTAATCAATATGTCAATCAATACGTCAATAATGTCATCAATATTTATTACCACAATGCATTTCACTTTAGTCAAAGACATTAATCAATTCAAGACACCACCATGACCTTGCAGTCATGAATAACCACACCAGTTTAGTCGAATTTTACGAGTTTTATTCCCTATTGGTTACAATTCTAAAAGTAGATATGTTAATCTCATCACCAAGAAACAAAACAGCATAGTCACGATCTGGCAACTCTGATAAGATTTCATTAAGGCAAGAATCGCAAACATCAGAACATAACACGGCATGTACATAGATCAACTTTAGCAAAGTGTCATCAACCCGTCAGTTCAACAAAGCATAGATTCAGTCGTTTGTCTATTTGCGTCAGTTTTAGTGAACCCCTGTCCTAACCACTGTTTAGCATTAGCATGTTGGGCTTCATGCAAAACAATTTAGAACACCAATTTGAAAAACATCTAGCTGTGGTCTCTGTCAAAAGTAAACAGTTGGTACCTAGAAAGGAAAAGCAAACAGACAAATCACAATTGCATTGTCATAGTTAACCTCCAAGGTTGGGGTCAGCACTCAGGTTCAGTCTTCGTCTTCAGGGCATCAGTCGATTCACCATCAGATAAGACTCAGTTCTGGGGCAAAAGGGGCACTTCCCTCATAAGGAGGCAAAGTGTAAAATGGGCAAATCTAAGGACAAGGATGGTTCTAAGAAAATCAGCAAAGTCACCAATCAGAGTGACAAAGTTTCTGGATAAAATCAATAGCATTCCCTAACCCACCTAAATGGCTCCCCGTTTCATGGGTTTTTATCCCTTTTCCGTAGTACATTCCCCTAAAATTTCATTGGTTTACGGTTATACCCAACTATCTTTACCCTATTCGAAACCAGATTATGTCATTAATCTTTCACCCCATATTATTTTACAGACATTTTATTGGTCCATGTAATTGACGTCTTCGGAAGTAGCACCTCCGGTATGATTTCATCCTTCTGTAATTCTTTGCACATCTTTTGGTCAGTAGCTCCATTGTCTTCACCGGTTTAAACGACCTTGTACATTATATTAATCTACACTGTTGCATCTTGTCTAACATTTTCCACAAGCAATGTGAATTTCATGAGAACAGATCCACTATGGTTACATTCAGCTTCTAGTTGAAGAAAACAAGAGGTCATGTCCTTTTTGCAAGTCAGCACACTGCACGTTAGAGGCAGCTAAGCTTCGGCTCATGCTAACTTAAGGCCTACAGAATTCATTTAGCATTACTGTAATAACATAATCATTAGTAATTAGTACAAAACCACACTTTAATATCATTTTTATCAACATTAGCCATTTCTATTAGTTCTCGTATACATTGGCGGCCACTCCCCGTGGTCACATTTCAGTTGCACATTTAAGCAAAATGCATTAATACAATTTCTAAGCGGCTTTATCACACATTAGTTCATAAACATTTCATGTTAATATAGATTATATAAGATACGCTCTTTCAGTCCCTCCTCTGATGACGTTCGTCATCACACAAACCTTTCCCTTTCAACCTTTCACTTTTAATTTTTCACTTTACGCATTATGCGCATTTCAACATCTTGTCCTTTGTGTGAGCTCTCCCAAATTTCATTAAACATTTTCTCCCTTTCATGTTCTTCATTCCTCTTGCTACGATTGGTCCAATTTCTTCTAATTCTTTCATTAATTTTGCATGCTCCCCATAAACCTAATGAACAAATCAAGACAATTAATAGACCCCCTAATATTTTTGCAAGCTCCCTACTCTGGCAATTCCTTTTCCAACTTTCTCCCAAACTCCAGGTTCCTTTAAATCTTTCAAATCTGCACTATCTCTAGTTAGGTTAGTAAGCATACCTCTAATCTTTTTACTATTATCCGGTATAAATGAGCAACAATGCCGCTCGTTGAGCATCTTGCAGACTCCGCCACTCTTTGCTAAAAGAATGTCTAAAGCAAGCCGATTTTGAAGAGTCATAGCTCTTTCCGCAGCAAGTTCAGTATCCATCAGGAGTATAGCCCCTGTAAAATTTGTCAGCATGTTATCCACAATAGTAGACAACTTCCGAATCTTTATGGAGTTTAAGATAACCCCTACTGAAGGAATTATGGCTCCAAATATGTCACCAACGACAGCAGCCGCTGTCTCTCGTTTTTGTCTAGCATGTTGTAATTCAGATATTTTAGGTATTTGCTTTAAGTCATCAATCTGGTAAATCTTTGGGAAAACTATCCCCAAATAACATGTTCCATACCATCCCTTAGGAAGACGGTAATAAGCATTAAGTCCACATATATAATAGATCCCAGGGATCGCTGGATGCGGTCCATTTAACATGAATATCCACTTACTCTGAAACAAAAACACATGCCTGCATTCACTAGTTCCCACAAATAAAGTGTCATATCAGATTTCGGCCTATATATACAAAGTCTACCTACAAGTAGTGCATCTATAGCTAATTTGCCTTGCGTCTTTATTGCAGTGTAAGCATAATCATTTGCAAATGTGTGTTTCTCTAGCCCCTTTTCTAATCTTTCCTTCAGTGCTTTGGGTCTATCATCAGTGTGATCTAAAAAGCTATTCTCTACAGGTGTTAATAAGCAGGTCAGATTGTTGCGGTGTGCATAAGCTGTCCCAAAGGTTAGTGTCGGCTCAAAGAAACCTCTAACTAATTTTATACTATGCTCTTTAGCTAGTTTGTTCAGAAACTCAATCACAGGCACAAAAGAAAATACTACGTCTAGATTCGAATAAAAATATTGCACATGTTCTTGGTCATAGAATCTTGTTAGTAGCAGACTACAGCTTATCCCGTAAGTTAAAGGAAGACTATGGTAGGTGACCCCCTCTTGTACTGATGAAGGAATCTTTGTACACACAACAGTTTCTCGCATCCATTGTATCAACATACTCATTCAGCAAGCGATAGAAGACATTAGTGGAGAGTTCCCCCTTTGAATTAGTTCCCTCATGCAAGGTCGCTTTCTTATCCAACCGCGGCATTCCCACAATCACACCCACAATTATTATTGCACACACAATACCTAAGATAACACTTAACCAACCACACACTTTACCTTTCTTGTTACTACCTCTACTGTAAGCCATGGTCTGTAAAGAATCAGATAGCAGAATAACTCAAAACAAACAATCACCTTGAGGACGATTAAAAGCTCTTTTTTTTTTTCTCTTGATGCATAGTCTCTCTTTCTTTTCTGTGTGTATTTACAGCGCTTCGCTCACCCCAGGACCCTTTTGTCAAATCAGGTTAGCAGCTTGTCATATTCGGGTTTCAAAGTCAGTTCAGGTTATCAGTGTCACATCCGGTAATTTATAAGTCTCATTTCTCAGCTTTCAGCTTTCAATTTCAATTTTAGGATCAAATCTTTTTTATTATTGTTTTATAGAAAACCAAAACATACAAAACATCGCACAGTACAGGGCCAAAATAATATACATCAGCACAATGACACATCATAGTTTCATTCTGAGGATCCTCTCTTAAATCCCAGAACCATGCTGATATGGATCTCCGAAGGGCCCCCTCTTTACTGAGTCATATGCCGATGACCATAATCAATAGAGCCAAATAATTCAGCCCCGCGATTAAGAACCACACAAACATAAATAGAACAACAAAAAAAACATTACAACAGTACCTCCCAAAGAGACCGTGTCGCCCATCTGTCCCTCCCCACTCTGACCCCATAATATCAGACGCCCTTCCCCTCCGTCACCCCCTCTCGCACCCCATCTTGTAATTCAGATCAACCTCAAAACTCTTAGATAGGTCGGGCATGTCAACTCAGTAAATTCTACAGAGAGAAGCCGAACAAAAGGCTTCCACAGTGCACCCAAGTCTTCTGACCGCTGCTGGGTGGCCAACCTAAGTTTCTCCATTGCGAGGAGAAACCAGAGCTTCTGGAGCCATGCAACACGAGTCAGAACTCTATCTGTTCCCCAGAGCGCTAGAATCAATTGCAGCGCTGCATTGAGTGCCAGTGCTATCTGCCTCCCCTTTAGAGATCTTAACGGAAAAGTAAGGGGATTAGGCAGCCCCAATAGGATATATGATGGGAATCTCGGAAGCGTGACTTGAAATGCCACATCTATCTCATCTATAATATTTCCCCAATAACGATGTAACTTGGGGCAGTGCCAAAGCAAATGTACCAGTGTGGCCGTAGCTCCACAGCCTCTCCAGCAAAGGTCTGTCCTAGCCTGATCCCATGCATGCACTCGCGCCGGAGTATAGTACCAGTAGGAGGCGATCTTATATGATGTCTCTGTCCCTGCCGCGCTGTAGGCTGTATGGTGTGTTCTATAGAATATGCTATCCCATTCCTCGTCTGAGAAATCCCTCTCCAGCTCCCTCTCCCACCTCAGCTGGCCCTTTGACTTCGGCGGGCAGCTCGCTCCTTGTAGAAGGTGATAGAGCTCCGAGATAATTCTCTTATCATCCTTCTTTAAGAACAACCATTTCTCAAATGGCGTGAGAGGCCTATCTATCAACGCTCTGTTCGCTGGCAAGAGAGCCCAATGCCGAACCTGGTAATACATTAGCCTGTCCGCCTCAACTAAGCCATAGGCCTCTCTCATCTGATCAAAGGACAAGACCCCATTCTCGTCAAAGAGACTTCCCACTCTCCTACAGCCTCCTTCATACCAATGTCTAAGGCCTTCCAGGTGCAGTCCAGGCTCAAAATCAGGATTTGCACCTATGGGGGTCATCGGGGAGGGGAAAGTAGTCAGCTCCGAACGACAAGCCACTGCATCCCACACTCGCAACGTTGTCCCAGTGACCAGGGAAATATAGAGACCTCTAGCCCTATGCCTACGCCAGAGCCAAGGCTCCTTCCAAATATGAGAGCCAGCCACCGCCTGGTCCATAAAACACCAATGTTTCTCCGTAAGTGGGCGACTCCACTCTACAAGAAAGCGGAGTTGGGCTGCTTGAAAATACCTCAAGAGGCACGGGACCGCCAGCCCCCCACTGCTCTTGGGACGGTATAAAACCTGCCTCGCTAAGCGTGGCGAACGACCCTCCCATATGAATCTCAAAACCGCGGATTGGAGGGTAGCAAACGTCCGGGGGGGCGGGGTCAACGGGAGTACCTGAAATATATATAATATTTGTGGTAGTACTGTCATCTTAACTGCGGCCACTCTTCCCAACCAAGATAGCTTATGTTTCCCCCATCCCTCCAGATCCCGCTGTATATCTCGTACCAATTTCTTATAATTTAGGTTCGCCGTTTTTGCAGCAGACGTAGCTAACTCAACCCCCAGATAGGAAAGATGCGAGGATGACCAAATAAAGGGGTACCTCGCACCCAAATCTTCCTCATGATCCGTGCTCAAAAACAGACTAAGGACCTGGGACTTCTGCATGTTCACTTTAAATCCCGAAACCCAGCCAAACTCACCCAACAACTCCATAAGCGCAGGCAAAGAAGTGGCAGGCTCTGCAAGGGTAAGAATCACATCGTCTGCATATAAAGTAATAAGGTGGTGATCTCCACCAAATTTCACGCCGGAAACCAGGGGACTATCTCGCAAGCGCTGCGCAAAGGGCTCCATGTATACCGCAAATAATAGGGGGGAAGTGGGCATCCCTGTCTAGTCCCACGGTCCACTGGAAACGACGCAGAGAGCACCCCATTAACTCGAACCGCCGCCCTAGGAGAGCGATAAGCACATTGGATCCAAGATCGAAAACCCGGACCCAGGCCAAAACGCTTCAAGACCGAGAAAAGTTATGGCCAATGAACCCTGTTGAACGCCTTTTCAGTGTCAATTGAAAGAAAGAGCGCCTCTCTACGAGATCTATCCATTTTGTCTATCAGATGTAAAAGCCGTTTCGTATTATCACCGCATTGCCGATTTGGAATGAAACCTGACTGATCTGGATCAATAAGGCCCGGCATATAAGGATTAAGGTGAAAGGCAAGTATCCCCGTAAATAATTTGGCATCTATGTTCAGAAGCGAGATCGGCCTATATGAAGCACAATCCTCTGGGTCCTTGCCCGGCTTATGTATAACAGTAATTGTGGCATCCAGCATACTAGGCGCTAGGGTCCCCGTCGTCCGAAAGGAATTAAAAAGTCGAGTGAGTAGCGGGGCTAGTTCAGCACTAAAGGTCTTGTAAAACAACGCCGTGAACCCATCTGGGCCAGGGGACTTCAGGCGGGAAATCACGGATACCACTTCTTCTGGCCGTATCTCCTGGTCCAGAGACATCGCCTCCCTTTCCCCAAGAGGGGCGACCGCCACCCCCTCTAAATAAGAGTCCAGAGCCACCTCGTCCCGCGCATCCGCCGCATACAAGCCCCGGTAAACCCCTGCAAAGGCCTCCGCGATCTGATCACTCACACAGGCCACATCACCAGAGGGGGAACGGATCAGCTTAACCGTCGACGCAGCGCGCTGTGCTCGCAACCGGTGCGCCAACAACTTTCCACATCTATTACTCCCAATATAGTACTTGTGCTTAAGACGTGCTACTGCGTACTCTGCCCTATCCCAATCTAATCGCTTCAGCTGGTGTCTCGCCTTCTCGAGCTCTCGCTAAATTCTGGGCGCACCAGTCGATTTATGGGAACGCTCCAGAACGGCCACCCTCTGCTCTAGCCTTTCTCTCACTTCCCTCCTCGCTTTATTATCTCTCACCGACAGTGCAATAACCTCTCCCCGCACCACTGCCTTCAGTGCCTCCCAAACAGTTTCCATAGAGGTGCTGCCGTTATCATTAAAGGCAATATAGTCAACAATCGCACGACGAAGCGACTCCACTGCTGACTCACTCTGAAGCAAGGAGTCCTTAAAGCGCCAGTTCGGTGTGCCGCCGTGACCTACCTCCATAGTCAGCTCAACAGTAATAGGGGCATGATCAGTCAAGGCCCTGGGCTCAATCGTAGCCTCTCTAACCCGGGACATAAACTATTGCGAAGCCAAGAAAAGATCCAGCCGGGCATAGGTCTTGGTCGCCGCAGAATAAAAAGAATAATCCTGCAGAGTTGGATGGGACTTCCTCCAGACATCCTCAAGCCCACACTCCGCCAACTATTGACGCCCCATCTCCGACACTGCCCCAGTCTGTCCAAAGCGTTGGCCCGAGCGATCAAGCTCATTGTCCATTACTAGATTGAAATCCCCCCTATTAAAATAGCGCTATCTGGCGAGACAAGGGCAGGGGAGATTGACTGTCTCAAAAAGGCCTCTTGTTGGGCGTTCGGGGCATAAAGGGAAGCAACAGTAAAGAAGAACGCCCCAAGCCGCATTCTAACGGCCAGGAGCCTACCTGGAATTTCGTGTACCTTTCCAACTATTTCCCCGGGGAACATCCTCGAAAGCAGTATCGCCACCGCCGCATGTTTTGTGGTAGTTGAAGACCAAAACTGCAGAGGGAACCATCGTGAGCGCATGCGGAATGTATCTTTATGTAACAAGTGGGTCTCTTGTAATAGGCAAATGTGACCCCCCAACTGCTCTAAACTCGACAGAATCGCTAGCCATTTGGTTGGGTTGTTCAGCCCCCGAACGTTCAAACTTATACATTTAACTGTCATGTCGAGGGTAGATCACCCAATAGCAAGGGGACACAAGGGTACACCTCCATGATTACTTCCACACCGGACTCCCAGGGAAGCACATCAATAAACAACCATTGCGCACAACAGGTGCTCATAACCATATAGTCCTCTCACACTCTTCTCCAAAGAGGAAAAAGTCCCGACTGGGCCGTGGAACCCCCTCAAGTTCACCTGCCACGCCCATCCACCCCGCCGCCCAGGCCCCTCCCTGACAGCCCGTAGGCAAACAAGTAAGTGACCCCGTGCTAAGCAGTCGTCATCAGACGCCCCAGACTCAGAGATTAGTCCCAGCTGCCACATTGCTCACTGCCGACTTCCGCTCCGACGCAGTAGGTCTCTGTCGCTTCCTCTTTTTCTCCTTTCTCCTCCAACTCGGTCGGACCTCTCCACTCGGGCCCGGTTGCACGCTCAAGTCCTGGCCACCCTCCGCCAGGTCCAGGATCCGGTTCGCTTCCGATATGGATTTCACCTGATGGAGCTGACCCTTCCAGCGAAAGATAAGACGGAACGGGTGGCCCCAAGAACATGACACGTCCAGAGCACGCAAATGTTCCGTAATAGGTTTAAATTCCCGACGCCTCTGCCAAGTTCGTGCCGAGAGGTCCTGAAATAATTGAAGCTGGAGCCCTCTAAATTGGATCTGCGGCAGGTTGCGTGCCCGTTGTAGTATACTGTCCTTAAGCCCATAATTGTGGACACAAGCCAAAATGTCCGGAGTGCGATCTCCCTCACCCCGAGCCCGACCCACCCGGTGCACTCTATCCAACGTGATCTCTCAGGACTCCCCCAGGCCAAGAACTGCGCGAAATAATTCCACCACAAACTCTCCGATGTCGTCCTTCTCTGCTCCAGTCGGTGCTCCCCTTATGCGGATATTATGCCGGCGTGAGCGATTCTCTAGGTCCTCCACGGTAATCTGGAGGAGATCCTGTTCCTCCCGCAAGCGGATGCATTCTTGTTGGAGATCCGCCACCTCCTCTCCCCGGGAGATTTCACCATCCTCCACCTGCGACACCCGCTCACCGAGGGAGGTGACTTCTGCTCTCAGTTCTTTCACCTCATGGGAGCTATCCCGACGAAGCTCCTGAAGATCGCTCCTGAGTGAGTCGAACAGGGAGGCAAGAAAACCCCTCGTAACTGGGGCCCCCTCGTCGTCGTCCACCTCGCCCCTCTCCTCCGGAGCCCTCACAGCAGGTGGCTCCTCCGGCACTCCGCCCGGTAGCGGACGGGCCCCCGTGAGCATGTCTCTCGCCGTCCGCTCTCTCTTGCCCTTAGCAGACGCCATCGCTCCAACACCCTTGTCGCTTCGAGGTCAATCTAGGCCTTCTCAAAAATACGCCCACGGGTCACCCCAGGCACAACGAAGGGGCCAACCACCACTAACCTCCTTTCAACGTGGCGAGGCCCTTCACCTCTCAGCCGCTCCTTATTTCCTGGTGTCAGTAGGGATCCGACAGCTGATATCCAAGAAGAAATCGCTTTCCTAGTAGCAAAAGGGAAGGAGAACAACTGGATCACAGATCACGAGGCAACTTTCCTGATACAGACCAATCCAAAAATCCCATACTTTTATATTTTACCAAAAGTACATAAAGAAAAGATCCCTTCCCCCGGAAGACCCATAGTTTCCGGGATAGGCTCAGCACTAGAGCCCTTATCAAAGTTCGTGGATTTCTTCTTACAACCGTTAGTCAAAAGAATCCCGACCTATCTTAAGGACTCCACCAATGTCCTCCTTTTACTGGAATCTATAGCCTTTGACAAATCTAAGGAGATCCTGATCACCCTCGATGTGGAATCACTATACACAAACATCCCCCAAGAGGCCACCCTGGAAGTGATAAGCAACCTGCTGGAACTACATATGGATGAATCCCAAACCCCCCTGGTTTCATACTGGACCTAGCACATCTCGCTCTCACCAGAAACTACTTCAAATTTGAAGATAGTTTCTTTTTGCAGATTCAAGGCACATCGATGGGCAGCACATTCGCCCCAAGTTTAGCATGTCTATACGTCGACCACTTCGAAAGACATGTGGTCTTACATGAGGACAATCCCTACCGAGACCAGATTAAACTCTGGAAGCGATACATCGATGATGTACTGCTGATATGGACTGGTAATAAGGAAGAGGCCCTGGCGTTCGCTGTTTGGCTTAACGGAGCCAACCCCTTCTTAACTTTCACGATGAACATAGGTGACAACAAGCTACCTTTTCTCGACCTACTCATCTATGAACATGACGGCGGTCTGGCCACAGAAGTGTACTATAAACCGACGGATTGCAACAACCTGTTACAATACCAGAGCTTCCACCCACGAGCTCTAAGAGATAACCTCCCGGTCGGGCAGTTCCTACGGTTAAGACGAAACTGCTCATCCGTGATCGATTACCGCAAACATGCAGACAAATTAACCACCAAGTTACACACCAAGGATTATCCCCCACATCTGGTCAGTAGGGCACGAAAAAGAGCACGCAATAATAATAAGGACCAGTTGTTACAGCCCCGAGCACTGAAACCAAGTTTGGAGAAGATCCTATGTGTTACCACATTCAATCCCTTATCCAATGAAATCCAGAAGATTACAAGAGACAATTGGAAAATCCTCACATCAGGCGGTTTACCCTTTGAACCACCATTACACACGTATAAGAGAGCAAGCAATATACGCGACATGGTGGTTCACACAAGACCTAAAGAGAAGCTTCGTCCCACACAGACTACACTTTGGCAGATGGCCCCCCCGCAGGTCATTATCCGTACGGCAACTGCAGCGTTTGACGCTTTACCCACAGATCTACCACTATCAATCTTGACCTTAAAACCCCATGGGTGCAGAAATCTATTACAAATTGTAACAGCAAGAACATAGTCTATCTAATCAAATGCCCCTGCCTACTCAAATATGTGGGGATGACTACGAGAAAGGTTAGCACCAGAATCTGTGAGCACAGAAGCACGATTAGGTGCAAACGCGATGCAACAAAACTTACTAGCCACTTCCTGCTAAAAAATCACTCCCCGGATGACATGTCGTGGACGGTCCTGGAACATTTTCTTCCTTCAACCCCTAACATGTCAGAAAAACTGTTTAGGGCTGAGCAACGTTGGATATGGAGGTTACACACTGACACGGCTGGACTAAATGATGAGATACCTTGGTTTTCTCTTCAAACTTGATCCCTCCTTACTCCCGTCATCTCCATCCGCACTTTCCTTCTCTACATGCCCTTTCTACCTCCCCCTTCTTCTCCCTCCGCCTGTCTAGTACTGTTTTTTCCATTTATCTCTGCTTTGGTTGGGCCTCTCTAGCCCCCTCTCTCCCTTTTTTTCTCCCTCTAACTCTCGCCTCTATGTATTCACACTCCCCTGATGTGTCCCTCCCCCATCCCTCCTATTTCCTTCTTTCCCTTTTGTTCCCCCTTTTCCTCCCTCCCCCCCATTAGTTTCCCTCTCTACCTTTCCCTTTCTTTCAAATGTCCCTTTTATTTTATTTTATTTATTTTTATTTATTATTGTTTCCTATTCTTTCATTTCCGTTATACTTCTGCTATGTGTGGGTTGTTGCTGTTTACTTTTAATCCGTGGTTTATTGTTGTTGTGTAGTGTTTTTTCCATTTTGTCTTTTGGTTTCTACAATTTGGGCTTTGTTTGTTTCCTCGCCTTTTTTTTTTTCTCTCATTTTTAATTCTCTTCTTCTCTTCTTATTCTTATTTTTTCCTTTTTTCCTTCTCCTCCTTTCACCTCTTTTCACTTTCCCTTCCCTTTCCCCTGTTGGTCCTCCCTTTTCTCTCCCCCAACCCCAGCCCCCAATAAACTTCACCCCCCCACCCCTCTAGTTTCTCTTTGTTCCCCTCCTTTACCCCTGGCCCCTTTTCATATATCCCTTTCCCTCCCCCCCCCCCTTTCCATCTTCCTTCCTTATCTACCCCTTTACTTCCCCCTCTCTCTTTCCTCCTCCCCAGTCTCCCCTTTCCCCTTTTTTAACCAACCCCCCCCCCGTCCTTTTCGAGCAACAGGCAGCCGGGTTTCTTCTGATCCTCGGGCTCACCCTGCCGTGCCACCGGGAAACTACGTTTCTCGACGACACGTGCGGGAAGGGCGTCACTCCCCAGCGCCGTCCCCGCACGCAGGGTGTCCCCGAGCCTCGCCCGCCCAGTGCGGCTTTTTTGCCGAGGTTGGACACTCTGCTATTCTACCTGCATGCGCGAGGGCAGCGTCACTTCAGGGCGCTCCTCTGTCGCGCATGGCCACTTCCGGTCCCCGGCATTACCGGGTCTGGCCGGGCCACACTTTGCCAATACTCAACAACGAAGGAACGTCATTAGCACTTCCGGTATCGCCCGCACCCGGGTCGCGACGGTGATTGCCAACAGCTGGATCCCATCTCACCTAGTTATTACCACTATATCTACCAACCGCAACCAGGCCACGTCACTCAAGCGGTCCTGAGGAGAGGTCGGTATAGGCGCACAGAGAGCGCCCACCTTTGATGCAGTGAGTCAGCCAGCGTTTGATTCACAGATAAGAGTCCTCTCTCCGTTTTCCTCATTTCTTTCTTTCTCTATTTTCTTTCTTTCTTCTTTTTTCCCTTTTTTTCTTTTTCTCATTTCTTCCCTTTCTCCCTTGGCTGTTCTTCTCCTCCTTTTCTTATCCTTTCCATCTTATCTTTTTTTTCCTCCTTTGTTTTCCACCATTCCCTGATTACCCTCTATTGTCCCCACGTCTTACCCTCTATTGCTCTATCCTTTCTGTTTCAGCCTCCCCTCTAATTACCTTATCTGTGTGGGCTGCGTGTTTCTGTTTCTCTCTGCCTCCACTCTCGATTAGGTCATTCTCTTCCCCCTTTCACTCTACTCACTCGAGACCTCTTTTTTCCTTTTTTGTATTTCTCCATCTACCTTCATATGGGTTCTTCCCTTCTGTCTCTTTCCTCGAACCTTAGAGTCTGACTATAAGGGGACGCTCCCTCTCCAGGATACCAGAGGCCACTAGCCTCGAGTGCTAGGGTAAGAAATTGCCTTCCCTTGCTTATTATCCTCCACATATCTGCGCGCTTAGCCAGTATTGATGCGATTGTTATTCTTAAAATGCAACCAGTACTCCTGTGTCTTGCATGAATTATGTCACGTGTGCTGTGGTTTGCTGTGTATTACCTTATCACTGTCATTTTTGGTCTGTTTTTATCCCATTTACTCTAGGTCCTCCCCAGGTATTCCCTTGGTAAAGGTAGACCCTTCCTTCACCCCTTTTCTAATGTGATTATTTAAGCAGTGCTCAAAAAGAATATGCAACAGGGATCCAACGCCCTGATGAATGCCCAGAGACCCTCCAGAGCTCAATTTCAAGGGCAGAAACATGTCGGCTACTTCTTTTAGATAGGTGACCTTGTGAGTCATTGCTCTCACACCGGTTCCCCAGTCCTTTTTAATCACACCACACAGAACCCTCTATTAAAATTCACCTGGGTATCTTAGTAGGTGTTTTTAATTCCCTAGCATAGCTGGATCCCTTTTCCAGAAATAAAATTAATTTACGCACTCCCTCCTGTTCTTTTAACAGTGAGGTTGAGTCCGCCCAGGTGGCAATGTCCTACCTGGGTGGGGCTAGGTGGTCATATGATGAAGCATGACACTATATAGTGTGTGAGACCACCTAGTCCGTAAAGGAAATCCCCCTTCCAGACCACACACCACACCACAGCTCACCCGCATTTCGCCTCTAGTTGAGGGTCACGAGTGGTCTAGTGTTACAATTGATACACTACCGACCTACCTTCGTGATAAGAACCCCGTACTATTATTTTGTGATTTAGTATTGTTTTTGTGAGTCGAGTATGGTTGTGTTTCTCCTCTATCCCCCTTTCTCCCATATTCTCTCTCTTAGTGTAATGTTGTTGTTGTTGTCAGTAGGGACCTCCAAGGGCCACCCGCCCCGACAGTCCATGGGCCCCGGATCCCATCTCACCAGGGGCTGCCCATCGCCCAGGAACCGAATGCCTGGTCCAGCTTCGCCACCAATCACCACTGCACGATGGTGGCACACCTCACTGCTCGGCCGCTCCTCCAGTCGCAGCACTGGTAGGATACCCCGCGGGCCACCTGCTCCGCCGATGCACAGGCCTGGGGCCCCACCTCCTCAAGGGCTGCCCGTTGCCCCAAATCAGATGGCTGGTTCAGCAGGAGCCGTCCCGTGTCTCTCGCCGTGGGCCCAGCCCCCACCGTCTCAGGCACCAGTCCTCCGGTCCCTCAGTTGCACAAAACGGCCCGCGGGGCACCACCGGCACTGCGCCCTCCTGGGTCACCGCCGCACCGCTCACTGGTCTTAGAGCCTCGAGGCTCCAAGGCCGCTGCGCAGCCCCAGCCGCCACAGGACACGCCTGCCCACTCCGGGCGTCAGCACAGGCCCCGCGGTCCCGCCGTCGCGCTCAGGGAAGGCGCGGGCGCTCCGAGCCCTCCGGGGCTCCACACCATCCTGGGCGTCCGTCACGCTCCGTCGGACCCCCTGCTTCACCCCCACTGGGGCCGCAACGCTGTTACTGAGGCCCGGGCGGCGGAGCAAGAACGGAACACGACTGCTCACGCCGCCATGCCGGCCACGCCCCTCAATTTCAATTTTAACACAGTCTCTTTCTCTGATTAATTTCAGGTACCGTAATATTGGCCTGGTACTTCTTGATCAAAAGAGAACGCTAAGAATTCTTGTTGCCACTCAGATGTTGTTGCATACGCCCATTCAGGACCTGCGTACCTTCTATTTGCAACTCTTTTTCTTTTCAGCCTGCGTTCACTCTGCAGCTCTCCTTCACTTAGATCCTCCCTTCTGGTTGTGTCAATTTCTTCCTCTATTGTCTCACCTGGGACGATCTTTTCCCTTGCAGCTTGTTTCTTTGGCCAGTTATCACCTTTATGCGTTTTCTTCCTGCTCAGCCTTTCAGGACGCTGAACAGCACCCTCCTCTTGTGCTATGGTGTTTTCTCTTGACGGACCTGCAACTGGCTCGGGAGACGCTGGTATGCTTTGACTTTCCTCTATTATTTCCCCTTCTTCCTCTGGATCTGTAACGGGTTCAAGCTCTAACCCGTATCCGTCTACTTCTGGGAAAACCTCTCCTTGACTTGGTTCTCCTGCTGCCTCTACTGAGATAGGCTCACCGTCACCTCTCTCGAACTCGTTTACTGCTTGAGGGACTAAACCGTCCTCAGTGGGCTCTCCTGTAGTCTCAGTTCCCCTTTGACCATTCTCCGGCCCTGAGACTTCCTTCTCTGGAATTGCTGAGTCAGAAACTTCAAGTTCCTCATCAGTCGGACATGTCACCTTCTTTGTGTGACTGGCATGTATCCAGTTTGGAACGCCTGCACATTTCACACCAGTGGTTGTTGTCAGTATTACTTGATATGGCCCCTTCCAGCGCGCCTCCAAACACGACTTCCTTACGTGCTTCTTGACAACCACACAGTCACCGGTTTGCAGGTTGTGACCTGGATCACTGATCGGTGGCAATGTGTTGGCCTCCACCTGGTGGGAAAAAGAGCGGACCACATCAGCCAAACCTTTGCAGTAGTCCAACACCATATCATCTGTGATATTCACAAGAGCATTTGCAGGTACTGCGGGCAACCTCATAGCTCTCCCCATCAAGATTTCATGGGGTGATAGTCCTGTCTTCTTATCGGGTGTGTTTCTCATTGACATTAGCACTAAAGGCAATGCATCTGGCCATTTCATATTGGTAGCTGCACACATTTTTGCCATTCTCGACTTTAAGTTACCATTCATCTGTTCCACTAGTCCTGATGCTTCGGGCGGTAGCTACAATGCAGCTTCTGTTCAATGTCTAATGCAGCACACAAGAGCTTTATCACCTCATTGTCGAAGTGTCTGCCCCTATCTGATTCTAAAGAGACCGGAACCCCGAACCTGGGTATTAGCTCTCTAAGCAACAGTTTTGCGACTGTGAGACTGTCATTTCTACGTGTAGGATAGGCTTCAATCCAGTGACTGAAAACGCACACAATCACCAACACGTACTTCAATCCTCCACACACAGGCATCTCAATGAAGTCCATCTGCATCTTGCTAAACGGACCTCCAGTTCTCCCTATGTGGCTCAAAGTGACCACAGTTCCTTTCCCTGCATTCATCTGTTGACAGATGATGCACCTGTGACAGGTAACTTCTGCGGCTTGTCTGAATTTCGGATTGAACCAATCAGTTTTGAATAATATGATCATTGCGTCTCTCCCGAGATGTGCCTGTCCATGATAGAGCCTTGCAAACTGTGACAAAAGACTGTTTGGCAAAACCAGTTTCCCCTCTTCTGAGACCCACAAGTCATCAGCTCTCTGTACGCATTGCATTCTTTGCCAGGAGCGTTTCTCCCCCCTGCTAGCACAACCCTGTAGTGATTTTAGCTTATCTAATGTGTCAACAACTCTTAATGCAAAGTTCAGACATGTCTCATTTTCAGTTTGCGGTAACAATTCCCACTGTTCCTTGAATGATACACAGTTCAATGCGCAAAACCTTGCGACTTGATCTGCATAGCCGTTTCCCATGGATACAAAGTCTTGTGACTTAACATGAGCATTGCATTTCACCACAGCAATTTCAAGAGGCAACTGAATCGCATGCAACAAATCCTTAATCTGTTCGCCATTTTTCACTGGAGAACCAGAAGAGGTCAGGAAACCCCTCTGTGACCACAATTGGCCAAAATCATGTACAATGCCAAATCCATATCTGCTGTCAGTATAGATAGTGACTTTCAAATTTTCAGCTGCATGGCATGCCTTAGTAAGGGCAATTAACTCAGCCACTTGTGCGGAATACACTCTCTCGAGCCAGGAAGCTTCTATAATACCGGTGATTGTACACACAGGATAACCAGCTCTTAGTATTCCCGACTGAGACTCTCAAACATGATCCCTCAACAAACATAATGCAGTCATTTTCTTTTAACTGCGTATCTTTAATGTCAGGTCTGGGTTTGGTGCATAATTCTGTTACCTCAAGACAGTCATGCTCCACCTCCTCCGAATTACTAATCTCAGTGTTTTCAAAGGGAAGTAGAGTTGCCGGGTTCAATACAGTACATTGCTTTAATGAGACATTAGGCGACCCCAAAATAATTGTCTCATATCGGGTAAGTCGGGCATTTGTCATGTGCTGAGTCTTAGTTCAGAATTTCAACTGAATGCGGAACCATTACTGTTGAGGGATGTCCCATCACTATGCCTTCACACTGTGTGAGGCTCTGACCAACTGCTGCAGCTGCGCGCAAACAACCCGGTAAGGCTGCTGCGACTGGGTCCAGGGTAGCTGAAAAATATGCTACAGGGCGGTTTGCACCTCCATGGACCTGTGTTAAGACAGACAAAGAACAAGCATCACGTTCATGACAAAACAGCAGAAAAGGCTTTGTGTAACCAGGCATTCCTAAAGCTGGTGCCTTGCACATACACTCTCTCAATTCCATGAATGACTCAAGCTCTTCCTCAGATGAGATATGGCATACGGTTCATCCTTAGTTTCCTTGCCTGTCAGCTTTATCAATGGTTTAGAGATAATCAAAAAGTTGGGTATCCACTGGCGACAGTAGCCCACCATTCCCAAAAACATTCTGACATCTCTCTTTGTTGTCGGGGGTTCATCTGCAGTATAGCCGTCACCCTCTCCTTTGATATTCTCCTGGACCCTTTCTCAATCAAGTATTTCACCTCTTTCTGACAGTATTGCAGCTTCTTTGGGGATACTTTATGTCCGTTTTTTTCCCAAGTGATTCAATAGGGCAATTGTGTCATACCTGCAGTCATCTTTTGTTCTGGACGCAATCAGCAAGCCGTCAATGTACTGCACGAGAGTCGAACTGAAAGGTAATTCTAACGACTCCAGGTCCTTCTTCAATATCTGATTGAAGATGGATGGTGATTCCGAAAACCCTTGAGGAATTCTGCACCAACTGTCCACCTTGTCCAGGAATTTGAAACTGAAGAGAAATTGTCTGTCCTCATGAAGAGGCACCGAAAAGAATGCTTGTGACCAGTCTACAACTGTGAACCACTCTGCATCACACGGAACTTGAAACATAATCACTGCTGGGTTCTGCACTATGGGGCAACATTTTACCACAATCTCGTTTATTTTTCTCAAATCCTGCACAATTCGAACCTTCCCACAAGGCTTTTTCAAACCCATTATTGGTGAATTACATGGACTGCTCAAACTTTCCTTCAGGACCCCTTGCTTTACAAAGTCTGCAATTATCTACGACACCTGTATAAGGACATCTTGTGCCATGTGGTATTGTGGCACCTGGGGAAACACTGCATTCAGCTTCACCTGTACTTTAACGTGTTCAACTCCTTTTATCAGTCCCACTTCCTTTCCTGTCAGGTCCCACACTTTCTCTGTCACTGTCCCTTGCAACTCAGGTGGCAAGTCAGTCACTGTAAGCATTGGGAATAAGGTTATCAAAGGGTAATCTTCATTTGCAGTCTCTGTTTCTGATTCTGTGAATTGCCCATCATCCCACTCATCATCACTGTTTGTCTGCACCTCAATTCCTTCATTAGAACAGGTAATCGAATATTTAGTTTTGCACAGTAAGTCTCTTCCCAGTAGGGATACGGGACTTGAATCGCAGACTACAAACTTATGCAGTCCCTGAAAGTTGCCAATCTCAACTTGAACCGGGTCAGTAATCAGATTTGTCAAGTACTGGTTTGCTACTCCTACCACTCTTATGGTACGTCCTGATAATGGCAATTTCGGAACCTCTGCACTTCTGACTGTAGAGCGTGTAGCTCCTGTGTCTACCAAGAATGAAACCTTGTGACCCATTACTTTTCTCTCGACATAGGGTCCCCTCTGATCTACTTCTAGGGACGCTGCAAGCCTACACTCTTCACTGTCAGAACTGTCATCTGACCATTCATCATTCATTCCATCTTCACCATGCAATGGGAATTGCTGTACTGTATTATTTTGACTCATTACTTGACCTGTGACCTGCTGAGGAAGCATCACCTGTTGCTGTCCCATTGGAGCTATTGGTAATTGCATTTGCTGTCTAGGTACCATGGGAACCTGCTGTTGTACCTGCTGCATTTGTGCTGGTTGAACACACGGCATTTGCATTTGCTGCATGGGCTGTAACCCCTGCATCTGAACCATATTATTCCGAAAAGTCTGATTTTGACTTCTCATTTTTGGACCCCTCACATTTTGAAATGTACTGACATCAGTGCTTTGTTGAACAACACCATCATGCACCGCATTCGGGCATTCCCGCTTCCAATGCCCCACGCCCCCGCACGCGTGACATGGTGACATCTTTTTCATCCCCTGCACATCATTTTGAACCACAACAGTATTCAAGTCTGGACCGCGATTCACAAAATCTCGACCTCTGCATCTAGGTTGTGCCTGAAACACGCCATTCCCTTGCGGTTGCTGTTGTACCATCTGTTGGACTCCATTCCCTTGCATACCTGCCTGCGCTGCCCTTATTTGCATCACCATCACTTTCTCTTTCAGCTTTCTCTGCTTTAGCACAATCTCGTCACTACAGTATTTCGCATACTGCAATACCTCATCAATCGGCTTCGCTTGCCAACAAATCAAATGATTCTTAATCATCTGGCCAACCTCTGGTCTTAGCCCTTCAACAAATCTAAACACAAGATGGTTCATTTCTTTCGGCTCAATAGTCTCAGTACCACTGTAATGTTTGAATGCTTTCAACAACCTCTCATAGTAAGCATGGATCGATTCTTTAACCTACTGTGAGGTCCAGTCGATTTTCTGCCAATCAGTCACTTTCGGCGACACTTTCTGCTTCAAAAACTCAATCACTTTATGATAATACTTCATCACCACCTCAGATGGTGCTCCTGTCACCTTATCCCTTGCCGGCTCCTGAGTCGGCCAATCCACACCTCTCTTGCACTCAAGCCATAAGTCAGGTGGAACAATAATCTCAAATAAGGTATTCAAGTCCTCCCAGAGACACTTCGCAAGTTTCACAAACCTGTCTGTCTGCTGATACCACTCTATCGGTTTCTCCCTCAACCTAGGATAATCATTTGTGAATGACAAAATGTCTCCCCTAGTCCACGGCACATGGACTAGAACTCCTCCAGCTGTTTTCCTCATTGGCATTATCTTTACTGTTCCGGTATCTGGTGGGGCTTTAGTCGAACTTGACCCCGGACTCTTTTCTCCTTATCTCTTTTCTTTGCCCATCTGCCTTCCCACTTTTCTAAGGCTTCCCAGATCTGCGCACTTTGCAATATTTCTTTAAGATGCGCTTTTATTCCAGCTGACCTCATGTGATCAAAATCTTTAGAGTCGAAGTCTAGTCTGTAACTTCTTTTCGAATGTTTAGTATTCTCAATGTCAATATTGTATTTGTCTGCCAGGTTCGCCAACCTCTGATGCACCTTGCCCACCTCTTTAGTAATCTTGGGGCACAGATACCTTAACTCTGCTTCTGTGTACTATTCTAATCTGTTTACCCCTATTGTCCCTTCCTCTAGTTCAGCAGCTTCCACACCCAGTCTCACAAAGTTCAGGTACTCATCTTTCTCTGACCTTTCTGTCTTTTCCGCAGTTACTGCAGTCTTTTGTGAAGCATAAGTTTTTTTCTAACCACTCATTCAATTGTTGCACAGAGAAACCTTGCAACGAAATGTTTCCCGATTGCATCAACGGTGACTGTGATGTCTCTGCACTCATTGTCTGTGGGGCTAACACACTTAACCCTGCTTGTCTCATTGCCTCTAGAGGAGCTCCAATCGGACTGAGGTCTAACAAAGATCTGAGTACTTCTGCTGCTTGTTCTCTTGGTAAAATGGGCTGGGGGGTTCCTGTGAACCCTCCTCTTGTTATTTCTGAGGTCCTCACTCCCTGATTGCATGTGCCAGGCTTATCTTGCGCATACAATGGTACTGGTGGACCGACTGTAATTGGTAATGATATTCGGCTGGTGTCTGACCTGGTCCCAAACCCCGCGAAGCAGGAGCTCACAAAGCTTGATTCACTGTAGCTGGTGCAGGTACTAATGAAGATCCTGCTACTGGGCTATAACTCGAAACCAGCTGTTGCTGGGGCAGCAATTGCGGAGTTGGCTCAAGCGGCACCAACCTCGATTTTGTGCATATCGGATCAGGTGGCACTATCAGACTCGTAGTCGTCTCTAGTACTGGGACGTCTGGATAGATTCTCTGTATCTGCGGTGGAGGTTGCAACTGTATCTGCATGTCTGGCGCAGTGGGTACACTGACACCATTCTGTATCAAACCTGTATCACTAGTCTGTACTGTATCAGTAACTCCATTCTCCTGTGTATGGTTCCCAGGACCCGCACTAGTGCTCGGGACATTGTCGTCTACTGCATAAGGTGGCGAGCGATCATGCAGTAACTGATTAAGAAACTCTTCATCGTCTGAATCATCTTCTTCTATCCAAGACCTTTTAGTCTCTTTAGGCTTACTAGAGTCCTTGTCTGTTTTACAGGTGGCTTTCTTTCCCTGCGTCTCATCTCCCAGTGTTATTGCTGGAAACAATTTGAGTCCGTCAACTATTCCCCGTCTCCACATTTTGCTCTCATTGTCCCATTTAGCCTCAGCTAAAGTCTTTTCTGCCTTTTTCATTCTCCTTTCGAATTTCTGCTGTCTTTGTCGTATGGCCATTAAATCCAAGACTGCTAATGCCTCATACTGGGCTGGTCTTGGAGGTGGCTTTTGTACACTTAACATCCACCTCAAATTCTCAAAAATTCTCGTATTGAACGTTCCGTGTTCCGGAAACACTAAACATCCCTCCTTTTCTGTCAATTTGCGCCACTGTTTCATCCATAAGCAAGGCGCGACACCCCTTTCCTCATTGACTATATAAGCTGGAGTACCCTCTGGCGGTGTGGGCTCCCCTTCACTTGCCATAATGTATGCGTCTCCTTTCAGAGCGCTCCTAAAAGCCTTGATAAAATTCATCTTTGCGTCTTTTCTTTTGTTTGTATTTAATCAGGAAGTGACTTTAATTCCCAGGACACTCTTTACCCACCTTTCTCAACCTATTGCCTCTCACGGACTCGGCCAATCCGTGCGCGACCCCTCTCGGCAACTGACCTATCCCAGCGCGGCACCGCTGACGTCACACTCACACAATGCAGCTGACATAGTCTTGCAGCTTGTCCACCCCTCACTGGATTCACACCAAACTAATGCAAAATTAACTGCGAGCACCGTTAACAACAACAACGACTCAAATTTGCCGGTTTACTACAGGAAGGGTACACATTCGCTTCAAAACTTTACAGAGATTTCACTTGAAGCCTCGGCCGCTACTCTCTCCTTCTCGGTTCCCACACCCGCAAGCAGAATTTGACCCTCAAATCCTACTCTCGACTTGTCAATGGTTTGTTCTAGTGCACCATAGAACTTGCCAAATCTCCATCGAAGGTTTCATTCACACAATTGACTCAAACTCGACTTGTCAACCACGCCCAATTGACCTACTTAAACCTCACAAATTACAACATAAACCCAAGTGTCTCCTACACATGTCAATATACTCCGGAGTCTTAGACCACGACGGGTCCGCACATTAACAACCAACCACGTGGATAATTTTAGAGCACAAAGCGCCACACTCATATGAAATACGCCTACTTCCCTACTCTCATACTGTGGAGTACACCCACTCCTACTAAAATAACATTACCTGGCCTAAATACAAGCAAACTTCACAAATCACCTGCAAAATGCATAAGCTGAGCAAGCGCAAAATCCTACACCACGCATGCTAAAACGCCGAGAACATTTCCCAACTCACTTAGGCAAGCTCCGAGATCCCAGGAAAGTCATGGGGAATTTAGAAACACATCATATCTCCAATTTGCATTATCCCAGAAAAACAATCTAAACAATAATTCTCCGTCCTAGGGCCCCAAAGGGCCTAAACCGTCGCTCTGCTACCAGAAACTGTGAACGCGTCCCTTTATGATAATTTATTACACATTAGGACTCGTTTTAGGCCAATGAATCTTTTGACCCAGTTGAGAGACACCTTAGGACGAGATAGCTAATCAATATGTCAATCAATATGTCAATAATGTCATCAATATTTATTACCACAATGCATTTCACTTTAGTCAAAGATATTAATCGATTCAAGACACCACCATGACCTTGCAGTCATGAATAACCACACCAGTTTAGTAGAATTGTACGAGTTTTATTCCCTATTGGTTACAATTCTAAAAGTAGATATGTTAATCTCATCACCACGAAACAAAACAGCACAGTCACGATATGGCAACTCTGATAAGATTTCATTAAGGAAAGAATCGCAAACATCTGAACATAACACAGCGTGTACATAGATCAACTTTAGCAAAGTGTCATCAACGCATCAGTTCAACAAAGCATAGATTCAGTTGTTTGTCCATTTGCGTCAGTTTTAGTGAACCCCTGTCCTAACCACTGATTAGCATTAGCATGTTGGGCTTCATGCAAAACAATTTAGAACACCAATTTGAAAAACATCTAGCTGTGGTCTCTGTCAAAAGTAAGCAGTTGGTACCTAGAAAGGAAAAGCAAACAGACAAATCACAATTCCATTGTCATAGTTACCCTCCAAGGTTTGGATCAGCACTCAGGTTCAGTCTTCGTCTTTAGGGCATCAGTCGATTCACCATCAGTTAAGACTCAGTTCTGGGGCAAAAGGGGCACTTCCCTCATAAGGAGGCAAAGTGTAAAATGGGCAAATCTAAGGACAAGGATGGTTCTAAGAAAATCAGCAAAGTCACCAAACAGAGTGACAAAGTTTCTGGATAAAATCAATAGCATTCCCTAACCCACCTAAATGGCTCCCCGTGTCATGGGTTTTTATCCCTTTTTCGTAGTACATTCCCCTAAAATTTCATTCGTTTACGGTTATACCCCACTATCTTTACCCTATTCGAAAACAGATTATGTAATTAATCTTTCACCCCATATTATTTTACAGACATTTTATTGGTCCATGTAATTGACGTCTTCGGACGTAGCACGTCCGGTATGATTTCATCCTTCTGTAATTCTTTGCACATCTTTTGGTCAGTAGCTCCATTGTCTTCACCGGTTTAAACGACCTTGTACATTACATTAATCTACACTGTTGCATCTTGTCTAACATTTTCTACAAGCAATGTGAATTTCATGAGAACGGATCCACTATGGTTACATTCAGCTTCTAGTTGAAGAAAACAAGAGATCATGTCCTTTTGCAAGTCAGCACACTGCACGTTAGAAAAACACATTTCATATGAGAGCCAGGCAGCTAAGCTTCGGCTCATGCTAACTTAAGGCCTACAGAACTCATTTAGCATTACTGTAATAACATAATCATTAGTAATTAGTACAAAACCACACTTTAATATCATTTTTATCAACATTAGCCATTTCTATTAGTTCTCGTATACATTGGCGGCCACTCCCCGTGGTCACATTTCAGGTGCATGTTTAACCAAAATACATTAATACAATTTCTAAGCGGCATTATCACACATTAGTTCATAAACATTTCATGTTAATATAGATTATATAAGCTACACTCTCTCACAGGCATACTTCTTTAGCTTTATATATTGTGTTGTGTGTTGTCGTGTACAGTCAAGCAGAGCAAGCAGAGCAAGATTCTGTTCGAACAAAGTACCTTAACCCCACTGGCCGACGCCCGCACTACCTCCCTGGTGCGTCGCACCCGAGGATTTATTTATTTATTTATTTTTTAAACCCCGGGAGACACGGAAGCTTTTCCGTGTCTCCCCCCGCCCCCCACCCGCCCCTTTGTGACGTCAGCGAGGCACGCTGACGTCACTTTGTTGATTTCCCCATCGGAGCATGGTGAAAACGGCCCCAAACGGCCTTCCCCACATTCGGGAAGGCCTCGTAAGAAAGGGGAGAGTCTCCCCTTTCTTACGAGGCCTTCCTGAAAGTGTTTCGGGGGCCAGGAAACACCACTAGACATCAGGGATTTCACTTGGGGGGTTCGCCCCCTCAGAAAACGGCACACCCCCCTCCCCCCCCCTCACTTTTGTCAATACATGTGTGGTTTCCCTGGGGGCTGCGATCGGCCCCCAGGAAAACCAGACCCACATATAAAAGTGATATATATATATATATATATTTGCCACCAGTTGTCTTGCAGTTGCAGCTTGCGTCTTCAAAGCAATGCACATACTTCAACTGACGCATTTCAACTGTAGCTTTTAGGCAGCAATAAAAAAGTCAAGTAAGTATTGTAATTATGTTTCTGCAAAAGGATCAGACTTTTGTCTAGTGGCAGTTTTAGTGCCATAAAGAAGCGCAGAAGGTTTATGTGCCTACTGCAAAGAGCAAATCTGTATTTTATATAAATAGCTGAGTACATTAGTAAAGTCAGCCATTACCCGCGCTATAATACAAATTAAATGTATGTGCGGGGTGGGGGGCGGCTATGGAGAGATGAAGGGCACTTTTGCTGGGTGGTAATGAGGGAATCCGAGGAGGAGGGAGTGGGAGCACCAATAATGATTGTTGGACTGGGCGCAGGAGGTGCTAAAGACTGTGACAAATGGTATGTGACAAGGTGTTTTTTGAGTGTCTTGAAAGAACGTACTGATTGAGGGAAGAAGCGCAGGTAAGGTGGCCTCTACTGTTGCACGTATCTCACACACACCATCGATTTTGTGACTGTCTACGTAGGCTAGTGTTTTAGAGCAACTGTTTAGTCAATAGCAGAGATGGCATCTTGTTGGATGACTGCTGCCGTCACTCGGGTTATAGAGGACAGCTCTGACATAGGATCAGAGACTGAGACATCAGATACTGAGACAGCATCTGAGGGATAGGACAATGGCGCAGACTCTGGGAGTGATTTTTCAGTCGTCGGAGTCCCATTCGATAACTCCTCTTCCAGTAAATTATGAGGGAGATGAAGAGGACAGTCCTGCTGTCCCTTCGCAAGCACAGTCTGTGCAACGGGGTAATAGTGGGTTAGCCCAACCCAGAGAGCAGGTGAATGCGGCGGCAAGCAGAGAGAGAGAGTGCTCTCTTGGGAGCTCCCCAATTTAGTTCAGCCCCAAATTCCACCGCCCAAATCGGATTGTGGAGACATCAAAATTATCTATCACAAAACAAACTGGTTTTGTAAGGCAGGCACCTGTGTTTTTGGTCCTGGGTTCGGCGGCCATATAGAGAAACATACTAAACCCAAACATTTCTGGAAACTAGACATTCGGGGGAGTCCACAGAGGTGTGACTTGTGTGGATTCCCCAAAGTTTTCTTACCCAGAATACCCTGCAAAGCTGAAATGTTGAATAAAAACTCTATTTTTCTCGCATATCTGTCACACAAACTACAGGAATATGCTGGGATCCACAAAATTCCTACCACCCAGTGATTCCTCACCTGTCCTGATAAAAAACACTACCCCACTTGAGTGCCTATACCTAGTGCCTGCGTCAGGAATGGATCACCCCAGGGTCAACAGCTGCCTCATGTAAGGACCAACATTGTCCGTTGTGTGATCTATTTCTGCCGCGGGCACCAGGCCTACCCAGGAGGAAATTTGTGGCTCCTCTCAGATTCCAGAACTTTCTGTCACCAAAATGTGAGGAAAAAGTGTTTTTTTAGCCACATTTTGAGGTTTGCAAAGGATTCTGGGTAACAGAACCTAGTCAGAGCCCCACAAGTCACCCCATCTTGGATTCCCCTAGGTCTCTAGTTTTAAAAAATGCACAGGTTTGTAGGTTTCCCTAGGTGCCGGCTGAGCTAGAGGCCAAAATCTACAGGTAGGCACTTTGCAAAAAACACCTCTGTTTTCTGTCAAAAAATGGGATGTGTCCACGTTGTGTTTTGGGGCATTTCCTGTCGCGGGCGCTAGGCATACCCACACAAGTGAGGTATCAATTTTATCGGGAGACTTGGGGGAACGCTGGGTGGAAGGAAATTTGTGGCTCCTCTCAGATTCCAGAACTTTCTGTCACTGAAATGTGAGGAAAATGTGTTTTTTTAGCCAAATTTTGAGGTTCGCAAAGGATTCTGGGTAACAGAACCTGGTCAGAGCCCCACAAGTCACCCCATCTTGGATTCCCCTAGGTGTCTAGTTTTAAAAAATGCCAAGGTTTGCTAGGTTTCCCTTGGTGCCGGCTGAGCTAGAGGCCAAAATCTACAGCTAGGCACTTTACAAAAAACACGTCAGATTTCAATGTAAAAATGTGATGTGTCCATGTTGCGTTTCCTGTCGCGAGCATTAGGCCTACCCACGCAAGTGAGGTACCATTTTTATCGGGAGACTTGGGGGAACACAGAATAGCAAAACAAGTGTTATTGCCCCTTGTCTTTCTCTACATTTTTTCCTTCCAAATGTAAGACAGTGTGTAAAAAAGACATCTATTTGAGAAATGGCCTGTAATTCACATGCTAGTATGGGCACCTCGGAATTCAGAGATGTGCAAATAACCACTGCTTCTCAACACCTTATCTTATGCCCATTTTGGAAATACAAAGGTTTTCTTGATACCTGTTTTTCACTCTTTATATTTCAGCAAATGAATTGCTGAATACCCGGGATAGAAGGAAAACCCATTGCAAGGTGCACCTCATTTATTGGCTCTGGGTACCTAGGGATCTTGATGAACCTACAAGCCCTATATATCCTCGCAACCGGAAGAGTCCAGCATACGTAACGGTATATTGCTTTAAAAAATCTGACAGTGCAGGAAAAAGTTACAGAGTAAAACGTGGAGAAAAGTCTGTTTTTTTCAGCTCACTATCAATATTTTTTTATTTCAGCTGTTATTTTCTGTAGGAAAACCATGTAGAATCTACACAAATGACCCCTTGCTGAATTCAGATTTTAGTCTACTTTTCAGAAATGTTTAGTTTTCCGGGATCCAGCACCCATTCCTGTCACTAACTAGAAGGAGGCTGAAAGCACCAAAAATAGTAAAAATGGGATATGTCCCAGTAAAATGTCAAAATTGTGTTGAAAAATGTGGTTTTCTGATTCAAGTCTGACCGTTCCTGAAAGGTGGGAAGATGGTGATTTTAGCACCAGAAACCCTTTGTTGATGCCTTTTTCAGGGAAAAAACCACAAGCCTTCTTCGGCAGCCCTTTTTCCCATTTTTTTTTAAAACGAAATTTTCACTGTATTTTGGCTAATTTCTTGGTCTCCTCCAGGGGAAACCACAAACTCTGGGTACCATTAGAATCCCTAGGATGTTGGAAAAAAAGGACGCAAATTTGGTGTGGATAGCTTGTGTGGACAAAAAGTTATGAAGGCCTAAGCGCGAACTACCCCAAATAGCCAAAAAAGGGCTCAGCACCGGGGGGGGGGGGGGGAGGAGGAGGCCCGGCAGCTAAGAGGTTAAGCCAGGACATCAATAACGCCGAGCACAGGAAATGCTAATGTTTAGAAAAAAAGTCATATCTGGATCCAAACATTTTTCTGTTATCCAAAAGTAGGACGTAGGGGCACATTTGAAAGTGTGAACAAAGTTTATTAACTAAAGCATCTAAAGGATTAATTAACAGTACCTCATTTTTGTGATCCCCATGCAAACTTCAGATTAATTACTGATCGGAATTTGAAGTAACGTGAAGTCGACCTTACCCGGCAATTACCGGGTGTGCTAAATTCAGCACCCTACTATTTTCCCAGATACATTTTAGCAGACCTACTGAAATTTACAAGGGGTTAATGCCTTGTAAATACAGGAACGTTCAAATTTTGGTTCTGAAAAGCACGAAAATCTGCCGCAATTGCTCAATTTAGGGTGCACATACTAGTTGTGATCAGATTTTAAATATTTACCCCACAAACTAGGACAGACTAAGTACCCTGACAGTCGTCACATGCTAAGGGTTTACTGGTATTCAAAACATTTTAGGGAATATGCCTACTTATCTACATTTCTTTTACTCTTATGATACTGAATCTCTACAAACGTTAGAGATTTTGGTGTGATTTTGTTTCATTGTAGAGCAGCAAAACAATGGCATATCTTTTCCAAATGTAAAAGTTCAGAGGACTTTATGTCAATTCAATTAATTTATTTAATGAATCAGAACTCCAAGGTGATCCACATGCCTCAATAAAACATAAAATATCATATGACAATAAAGAAAAGATTCCTCTAAAAGACTGAATGAAAACATGTGATTATCTATAAAATGTAATACATTCGCAATCCTTCCCACCAAGCATATATTTCATAGTCAGTCTCGAACAATATTTTCAATATATAAAATGGAACTAACCAGAAGAATTAGCTTCTATATAAAATAGTAAGAAAGCATAACCCCATAAACTAATTTCACAGTGTACTTCCTATTAAGCGCATCATATGGGACAAGGGAATGGAATCCTAAGAGGAGCCGATCTTATTACTTTCCCCAACGCTTGATACTATTTCCTCCATACAAAGCAGAGACAATGCACATATTTAAGTTTCATAGTAATAGATAATCTGTAGAGTGCAAAAACAACCAGCCCTCTGCCCATCAACCAAAAGTTCAAACATATTATCTTAGTCTGCTACGCTGTAAGGACGCCTCTTACTTTTTTCACAATAGGAGTCGTATAAAATACCTCCAAAGTGCAAAAGAAGTTCGCTTAAAATAATTCACCCTACAACCACCAGTGCATGGAAAACTCAATATTGATTTTAAAAAGTCTTAAAACACGTAAAAATCCTAAAACAGAATAATTTGTTAGGTGGATTATACAGTGATTCCAAGGCCTCTCTGGCTGAGTCAATATTAAAATTCAAATAGAGGGGTTTCAGCCATTTGTTCCGCAGTGTAGCTAAAGCAGACAGACAAATAATGCATGCCTAAGATTCTGCACCCCCAGTTGACAAAGGTCACAAGTACTGGAGGTTCCATCCCATTTGGAGGATAGGTCTCTAAGTGGCATTCTATCTAATCTCAACAGAATGTAAAAGCGCCTCACCCCATGAGGTAGATTCCAAGCTAAGTATGGTTGGGGGTGTTTAAAGATCACTGATTTGGTTAATACGACAAGTCTCCTCTTTAAATGAAAGGACTCAAAATCCAGGGAAAAAACTTTACACCATGTCGCCTCTTTCAAAGTCTTTTTAAAAATAGTGAGTGGTAGTGATACAATAGATTCAGAATCAAGCTAAAGCAGTTGCACCGCAAGGTTATAGGTTCTAAAGAATTTAGACTTTTCTCTTAGTATGCTAAAAATGTATATGGATGCTAGATGTCTTAGAGTGGATTCCCTACTGTGTACCAGGCAGTGGGTCCTCTGGACCACTGCCGCAGGGCCCTGCATAAAGGCATTCTTAATACCAAATTTGAGTCTTAAGGCTTCCACTGATATTGCGTTGTTATAATTAACCACACGTCTTAGAATCTGCCCTTCTGTCTTATCAAGGAAATCCCATTTAGAGATGTCTGTACATTCTATAACATACAGGAGGGTAGCCAAAATCTTTGTTTGGTAAGCACTGAGTAAATGAAGTAAGGGACGCCTACCAGCTGCATCATAAAAGGCCACTAACCCTTGAGCCTAGGAGAGAGCCTTATTGACATTATTGCGTATATGATATTGGTCCCTGAGTGAGCAGGATAAGATTTACCAAAGAAAACTATACGTTTTTACCCGTTCCAACTTATGTTGTCCCAGGGACCAAGATTTTTTTTTTCCAAACTTTTTCCCTAGGAATCAGAGTACTTGGGATTTTTATTTATTTATTTTCAAATGGTGCTGCCTAGAATAATGATTTAGAGCGGCCAAACGCTGATTTAGGCCTTTGAGAGTGAGGTCGATCACCACTATATCATCTGCATACAGAAGACAGGAGATTGAATGCCCACCAATTTTGGGTGCGAAGCCATCAGCATTCCCTAGTGTACTAGGCAAGTCATAGATATACAAGGAAAAAAGCAATGGTGCCAACAGACAATCTTGCTTCAATCCATTTTTTGTAGGTAATTCTGAAGACAAGCCCTGCCCTCCACCTAAGAGAACTTTACACCAAGTCGAAGAGTGCAGAGCTATGATCACACGTAGCAGATTTGGCAGGACACCCAACTCACATAATTTCTTCCATAAGATATTCCGATCAACCCGGTCAAAAGCCGTTGAAAAATCTATAAATGCAACATATACTACTCCGCACCTGGTCTGAACATACTTTTCATTTATAATTTGCATTAATAAAATGTTATCTAAGGTATTATGTTCCTTTCTGAAACCTGCTTGTTCCAAATGAAGTATTGAATTTTCCTCGACCCAGGAGGTTAAATGTGTGAGGATACTTTTTACAAAAATCTTACCAGTTGCGTCCAAAAGTGCAATTTGATGATAATTTATGGGTAGAGATTTGTCTCCCTTTTTATATAGGCGGACTATAACACTCCCAGTCCAGGAGGGTGGAACTCTACCTGGTAAATAGCAAAAATGGAAGACCGGGAAGAGAATTCTAGCCCAGAGCTGGGGCTCATGCCTAACTATTGTCATAGGGACCTCATCTGGATCCATAGCTCCAGAGGCCCGCATTGACCTTATAAGCCCCTCGATCTCAATAACTGATGGAGAGCCAAAGTTGTTTAGTTCCATTCTATTACTTGTACTCAGGTCCAATTCCCATGGTTCCGTGTCCTGATTTTCCGCATATAGGGAAAGGATATACTCCCTCCAGTCTGCCTCGGCTATCAGAGGGGCAGTAGAAGATTTCCGATTCCCGCACACTTCAGAGATAATAGACCAAAATTTGCGGGTGTTTTTAGTCATAGCAGCTTCCCTTAATGCAATCCACTTTTGTTCATCCTCTTCTGTCCTTATACCTAACTTCATTCTCGCTCTTCTTCTCTTTAATAGGGTTATTCGTCCACTATCCTTAGACTCCCATTCATACTGTCTCCTAACTAGTTTATTGATTTCTCTATTCAACATTAAAACTGATAAACGTACTTTCTTTTGAGGAGGATTAGTGCGCTTAGACTCATCGTTTTGAATTATGTATCCCATAAACTCTGTGAAATAGTTTAACACATCCCCAGTCCATTCATCAATGTGACTCTCTGATCTTTCAAGAACTCTTTCCTCAGATAATATTTTCGTGGGTGTCCAGTAAGCTCTAGCAGATTTCCCATTAAAGTTGATGTCCTGGCCCTTAAAACTCCAAGTCGAAGAAAAATAAATTTTTAGCGACAGGCTAAGAATCTTGTGATCACTAAACAGAGTATCAATAGTTATCATAGCTTCCACTAATTGGGCATAGCATAGGAGGCCAAGATATAGTCAATAATAGAGCTACTCTGTTGCGATTTGTGCATAAAGGCTGCAGGGGAATCCGAACGGAAACGCCCATTTAGGATGGTACAACAGAGTTTCCTCAAACCTTTCAATAGAATGAATCCCCTTATATCCGTCCTGATTCTAGGGGGAAATAAGATGGAAGGGATATTAAAGGCTCATTCCCTCTCTGTATCACAAAAAATCGAAAGAGATAGATTAGAGATTTTACTATTAGATCCTCCGTTATCAGTACCTCAAGGGCACTTCCGTGTGGATTTGAACAGGTTAAGCATATGAAGTAAAACCGTATCATAGTCTTTATACGGCGCAATATAGGCGTTTACCATCAACATGGGAATTTTCCAGTATTGGAAACACTCTCACGATCTGAAAAATGTTTGAGGAGACTGGCAGACTAACATAATCCCATTTATGATTGTTGCTTAACAACATCGCAATGCCCCCTTTTGTGTGCTCTTTCTTAGAGGGCTGTGCCATTTGGTAAAGTACAGAGTACCCAGGACGGGTGAAGTCAGATACACTCCAAGTCTCTTGGATGCAAATTAAGTCAGCCTGTAGAGAACAAATATGATCTAATTTTTCGAGATGCTTCCCTATTGCTGCGGCATTCCAAGAGACCACGGAAAAATTAAGATTAGTGACCAGGTTGTAAGATCTTTCCCTTCGCCCGAGTGCTATTTAAAGGCCCGGCCAACCAACTCCAATTTTCTTGTTTGATACCTAAATAATGTTGAGGGACATCTTCCACAATCTTCACCATTCTTTCTCTGCAGAAAAGGGGAGACTTTCACCTTTTCCAGGGAGGAAGTAATAGGGTCACATACATGATGGAGCCTACTATCATTCGAACATTGTACGAGGGGGGGATCGCTGCCTGTCTAAAGGAATATCCTTTTCCCATACTGGGACCACATCTATGCCTCCCCGCTGTAGCTGCTCACAATTAACTAAGATCAGATTTAAAACAGTTTTAGAAAAAAAACGTTTGTCTTTATCACTCCTATGCTTTGATCAAGAAACACCCGAGAAATGTCACTAATTTTAACTCCTCTATGTCTGAAAAGCATGAGATTAAAAAAGAACGATTTCAAAATAGATTCAAATCAAATGGAGCACAAAACTCTAAACAAACAGGGGGCTCCGTACACCATCTGGTAACTTCCTCCCCACTGTTTACCTCCCCATTTATACAAGGATCAGATGTGGAGTTCAATACCATTGCATTTGATTTCACATTACAGAATGGGTCGGCACATGGATTTAAATTAGTCACGCCCCTCATTACATCAGATGGATTATTCTGTTTTGAACCCCCTAATGAAACCCGGCCTTTTTCTTCCTTTGGATGAGGAGATCAAACAATTCCCAAGTCTTTGTGCCTATCCTTCATCGGGATCTGTTCATAATCTTCCCTGCAGGAAACAGTTCCTGCCGGACCCATGTCCTCAAACTTAACCTTTCTTGTTTTTTTTAGAAATTTGTCGATTCCGCTTTCCCCCACCTTTTTTCCCTTTTTCTTAGCCTTTTTTCCTCTCTTTATCAGCTTTTGCTGCTGGGATCTCATTGTACTCCACTTTCGAAGATTCAGCGTATACTTTAGGGAACGACAGAAAGATAGGAAAAGGGGCCACCGGTGAATTTGGCTCATCTTTCAGGATAGCAGGTTCCGGGACAGCAGAGGCTAAATTATTTGAAGGGAAGGGGCTGGAAAAAAGGTTTTCCAAGGAAAAAAACAGCAGTCTCTTGGTTGCAGGGATCCTGTATATTCAAGGTTTTCACCTGACTTCCTTGTTCAAGAAGAGTGGGCTGATTAAATAGATTCACAGACGGGCAAGAGTCCTAGGGAAACAAAGATTGACTGAGACCCCGGCACCCCAATTTCTGATGTGCATCCTTTGCAGCTGTTAATATGTTTTCATCCGGAACTAGTTTGATATTCTTTTGATCTAGCAGGACTTTCAGTATGGATAACAATATGTCTTGGGTATGATCTGAGTTGCTTACTGATTTTTCTAAAAGTGCCCAAATAGACGATAAAACTCTCTCAGGACATTTAATCGACTCGGAAATTACTATATTTTGATCTGGAGGGCCCCTAGGAAGATTCTCAGGAGACAGAAGGTCTGGCATCAAGGAAGACAATAGAGGGGAAGGTGAATGATCAGTCAGCGTACTAGTAAACAGCCTTAAACTGGGGGGAGCTAATTTTGGTTTTGCCTTCCAAAGGCGTAGTCTGACCATTAGCCGGAGGAATCCTTGAACCATGGATGCCATAAATGCCTTTGAAGTCAATGTCGGGGAGAGTAAAATCCCCTACTCCAGAAATGGAGACCTCGTTGGATAAGGGTGAGATGTTGTTCACAGCACCCCCCCCCCCTGAAGAGGAGGGCTTTCTCACCACAGAGTTTAAGTCCTACTTCTTTCCCTTGGTGTCCACCTGGCTAGCGGTAAAGCCGCTTATTTCATTACACACCGGTTCATCAAGTGGCCCCTTTTGGTAAAAAGGGAGAATGGAATTTGTGCTTTTTATGTTCAGGTATGGAATTCCCTTATTTCTTAAGGGATTAGACTTGGTCTTTTTACAAGCCTGACTAAGAAAAGTCCTGCTTGCTCGCGGGCGTTTGGCTGTCATCCTTGCAAATCGTGAGGGCTTCCTAGCCCTTAACCAGTTCCTTAATAGGTAAAGCACTTGAGGGTTAGCCAACAATTGTTGGATGAATATAACAAGCAATAAACAGTTTCAAACACCTTTCAGTCACCTTTCAATCGCCTTTTTTCAAGGAAGCACCCCTCAGATTCTCTAGTCTCGAAAAACACCTGAAAGGCCTTAGGGCTTTGGGCAGCAATTAACCTCGACTGACAGCAACAGACAGGGCAATCCTCCTGGGAAGAGCAAGCCGCACCAACCTAAAGTCAGCTGCTTCCGCTCCACCTCAGGGGTCCACAACCTCAACTTTTCCTTCTCCAGCGAAATTATATTTTACAACTCCTTCACCGCTCTAGTTCATCCCTTATTCTGCCCTTTATTTGTTCTTTTGCACGCTTTGCCAACTTTTGCACCTTCAATTTAAAGTCACTGGGCTAAGAGGGACACTGCCGCCGACTCAGGCTCAAGCTCTGGACTCTGCTCTGGACTCTGCACTCCGCACTCCACAGCTACTCTTACCGCTCCTTCTGCTTCACCCCTTATCTAGTGACAGCCACCGGCATCCAACTATCAGTGACCGGTGACCAGCAGCAGCAGTCAGTTTTCAGCTGTCAGTATAGCCAGCGGTACAGAGCCGGGGGAGGACAGGAACATTCAAGAGCCTCGGCCAGACGTAGGCCAGAGTGCAGTAGTGCCAGGAAGAGCTGATGGTGCTTAGGGGGCGCTCCTACTGCGTGCACCACACCTTTTCCACTCCTTCCGAGCTGTAGCCGGGCTGGGAGCAGGGAGACCGATCCTTGCTTACGCGTGGCTGCTTGCCCCCCCCCCCCCCCCCCCCCCTCGGCAAACTCGGCCGTGATCTCAGCCCGCCAGAAGACCTGAGGCAAAATGCTTTTCTTTTTAGGGGGCAAACTAGAGGCTAGGGGCAGGGGCAGACTATACTGCAACGCGCCGCTTTAATCCGTGATCCGAAGCACCAAAGCCACACCTTGCGCATCTGAACGTCTGCGTCTACAACGCTCGTCGTCCGAATCTGACACCAGTAGCTATTCAAGCTTTATGTCACTTTATAGATGCTACCACCTCTGTAGTCGTCTTCAGAATGGAAGCTAGTTTTTTAATGTTATTACTGTCTTATTGATTTTTGATTTTCAATATACAACAAAGTCTTCTGGTACAAGGTTATACAATATCAGTGCGTACTATCCCTTTACAGTTATAGCAGTGGCCATGCCTTTTAAACAATAAACTCTCCAAATCTGAACAGGTCATTGATGATAATCTGTGCATCATACAAAATTCTTCTGTTTACCTTGATAGCATAATTCTTATAGAGGGTTATGGCAACAGCAACGAGACAAAAATAATCAATATTTTTGAAGAAATATTACTAAATTAATAACATTGGCTATTGAAGTATAGAAAGGCCTAGATTTTCTTTTTTACTTGAGCGTGTAGGGATGCAAGCTGTATTGATTATATCAGTGGTCAAACACATTGCGATAATTTTACTAGGGTATGGTCAAATTTATTTACATGTTTAGAGACACTTGTTACTATATCTTTTTTGATCCCATAAGTACGATGTCCCAGGTGTTTGCTGCCTCATCTCTTCTACATTATGTACAAACCTGTTTCTTTCAGCTTATGGAAGCTGATTTCGGTTTACATTTTTGGAATAAATACTATGATATGAACATCAAAGAGTAGAAGGGCTCAGAGTAATGTGCCTCTACCAAGAAAAATCTCTGTGGCCAGCTTGGTTTAACGTGGACATTTTCAGTGTTGGCCATGGATTCTGGTTTTGATGTAAATTATTTTAGCACCAGCTGAGAGTCATCCACATGGTTGCATAGTCTGAGGTTATATTAACGGATAAGGACCATAGGATAGTGATTTAAATATTGAAAATTGTAAACCAGTTATTACTTCTACAACAATTTCCTTTGCTAAATAGGGTTTTTTTCCTTCTAGAGGAAAGGACCAGAATCACGTGGTTTAGCATTTTTAACGACTTTATTTATTGATTTTGCAATTAATCAACAAACCATGCTGTGCAATAGACCCAGATTCACAGTAGACATCTTCATAGGGTAATGAAGATAAAAGTCCACAGGAGTGAAATACAGCACTTCTAAATCAGGGTAAACAGTCTTTAAAGAAGTCTCACTATGAATGACATTATACAGTACAGAGACCACACATAGTATTAGAATTACAATGTATAATAAAAGCTCAACCTAGACACAGTTGGTCATCCCAGTAGTAATGGAGCCACAGCCCAAACTGACAAGTCAGTGTTCCCCCTCAATACTAGTTTTAGAATCTGAGTCGTTATCATTATTGAATTTATCCAAAAGTTGCCCCCAGGCCATTATCTCTTCTGCACCTCCCTCATCCGTACGCACCATAAGCATATGTTGTTCCTCAGCTGCCCACCACTCCAATAAGTCTCAGAGCCATTGGTCTATCAGCAGATTTCTGTACCCCAACCACCCTATAGTCACTCTCCGTTTAGCTAATAGAAGAGCACGCTGTGCAAGCATGAAAGGGCACATACTACCCCCTGGGTCAAGCCACCACTCCCAGAAGACAGGCCACCGGTCACTAAGGGATCGTCATCTAGGTAGCCCCCTCTATTGTTGGAACCACTGCCCCCCAAAATTGCTGGACCTCCGCACACTGTCAGACTAAGTGTAAAAATGTAGTGTCTTGCTCCTGCCATCACAGACAGTGAGCTCCCCTGGAGTGATCTGTTCTGTTAAGTTTGTGAGGGGTCATATGGTTATGGTGCAAAAAAATTAAAAAGTAGCAGCTCAAACCTGTTATTGCAAGAGACAGTACCAAGGCATGTGCCCATTTAGTATCGGATATCGAGCCCTCCTGATCCTTTTCCCAGGTGCGATGCTCTACACAGGGATTTTTCAGCATATCCCCTTTGAGTGCCTTATAAAACAAGTTGATCAAATGCCACCTCTCTCCCCATCGAAGAATCTCCCCCAACATCTCCGATGCCCGAGGCACAGCCGGGAAGCCTCTCCAGACTTCCCGTGCCACAGTCTCCAATTTGGTGTGCTGAAGAAAATGACCTGAACCAACTTCAGAAGTGTCTTGTGCCTGCTGAAACGAGATGAAGTGCTCCCTAAGGTGCAAATCTCCCGCCACCTAACAGCTTCCTGCTCTGCACGACTTCATAGACATACTGGCATTGATAGCCCGGTATGGTACAGGATCCCAGATGGGTAGTTCCCTATCAAATAGAGCTCTGTGCAATGCTTTCCCCATCATCTGTTCCCACAGCACAGCGTCAGTTCTGCCCAAGTATGGGACTGGGTGCTCCGAACGTTCCCCCTTCATCAAGAGTTGACCTAATGTATCCTCCCCATACATGCCTCGGAAGAGTCCTTTTTTCCAAGTGTCAGCCTCAGCCAGCCACCTGGCAGCATGCTGCAAGTGTGCTGCAAAATGGTAGAACAGTAGGTCTGGAAATGCCAAACCCCCATCCTCCAAATCCCTCTGAAGCATAGTGAATGTGACCCAGCTGCAGCGCCTGGCCTAAATCGGGGCAACCAATAGGCTATCCAATCTACGGAAGAACCGAGGCTCCAGCGGAAACAAGTTCATGACTAGATATAAACATTGCGGGTGGAATACCATTTTCGCAAAAGCTGCCTTGCCCATCACCAAGAGGGAAAGTCTATTCCAGAACACAACTGAGCACTTCAGACCCAATATCACCCTGTTCACATTAAAGCGCTTATTGGCAGCTTCGGAATGGATGACCCAAATACCCAGATAATGAAACCCCTCCATCTTCCAGGGAAGACCGATGTCCGACAACTGATCTAATGGCTTCCCACAGAGTCCGCCCAAAGGAAACATAAACAATTTCTGTATGTTGACCCTGATGTTGGATACGCTTTCAAAGGAAGCTATCAGTTGCATCAGTAAAGGTGCAGACTCACCAGGGTACCTAAGATACACCAACATATTGTCAGCAGATAAGGAGACAATATGAGTGGTATCCCCACCCGCATTCCCCAATGGTCCAACTCCTGGTGGAGCAGCAGAGCGAGTGGATTGATGGCCAATGCAAAAAGGAACGGCGATAGGGGAACGAACCCCTGTCCACTCTCTCTGTCTATCTCCCAGGGCACAGACCGCTCTATCTCCCACCCGAACTCGGACAGAGAGTGCAGTGTACAAGAGCTGCACTCATGCACAGAACTTAGATCCACATCCCATACCCTTCAACACCTCCATCAGGTAGCTCCATTCAACAGTATCAAAGACCTTTTCCAGGTCTAAAGATACCAATGCATGCTCAGTCGCTACCCCTGAGGTTTCATGTAAGACATGTGCTAGTCTGCAGAGACTAAAAGTTGTTCTGCATGCTGGCATAATGCCGCATTGATCTTCATGAACTAGATCACGTATAACACCACTCAGTCTAGTGGTTTGGATCCTGCATAATATCTTAAGGTCAGTGTTGAACATGGTGAGTGGCCTATACGAAGAGGGATCTGCTGGTTCTCCCCCAGGCTTAAGCATAATGCAGACAGTCCCCTGGTGCATAGTCTCTGGCAGCATGCCCCTCCCTGTGCTTCAAGAAATACCTCCAATAATTTCTCCATCAGCACAACTGAGTAGGATTGGTAAAACTCCACAAGGACGCCATCCTCCCATCAGGGCCCTGGATCTATTAAGAGCCTTTATGGCATCCCCCATTTTTTCTAAGGTGATATCCTCTTCCAACACCTGCATGCTATCAGGCTGCATCTAGGTAGCCCCACTCTCTGCATGAAAGCCTCTAAGGCCCCTCTTCTGGGCCGGCCCGATATACCACTCGGAGATGACAGACAGGATGTCCTGCTGGCTGGTAACCATCTCACTAGCTATGTTCTGAAGGTGCAGGAGAGGAGGAGGCTCCACCTTCCATGGGAGTATCCAGGCCAACAAGCTGCCCAATTTTTCCCCCTCCCTGGGTAATCGTTGACGATATGTCTAAAGAGTCATCTTGTCACGCGTCTTCTATCTCCTTCCATCTCTCTATGAAGTCTTAAATGTTCCTGTCTCACTTCAGCCGAGCATGTCTCCATTTGTTCGACCACAGTCAAGCGCCCTTCCAGCACCTTAAGCTCCACACACAGCTGTCTGTGAACTCCATAAACTGTACCCAGTATTTACCTGTGATAACCGCCTTCAGCGCCTCCCACTCGACTGCCCTAAATATTCAGTAAAGGAGGTGACAAGTACCTCCCGAAAGGCCTCATCAGCATTCTCCCCCTGCAGGCCCCCAATGCAGTCTAAGAAATACAGGAGCATTATCAGAAAGGAATTACCCTAGGTGTGTCACTGAATACAGACATGAGTGCTCCAGACCTCCCAAAAGGAAACAATCCAGGTGATTGTATGTGTTGTGCATTTTTGAGTGGCAGGTATAATCCCTGCCCCCTATGTGTAACATCCTCCACCCATCCATGAGCCCCAGATTCTGCATGACTGCATTAAGGGAGGTCACCATAAATGGTTTCTTCCTTAATTTCTATTTCTGTTACTTCCCATCCACCAAGTGTGTTTCCTTCAAACAGGCAATTTGAACTTTGTATTGCCTTAGGAAAGAGTTTACTCTGTAGCAGGTAGTGTAATTTTTAAGCCCCCTTACATTCCATGTAACAATAGTCATATGTTCAGCCATACATTGTGACATTTCTATCCCGCTCCAGCAAGTTCAACCCCATGTCCTCCAGTGTCCAATTATATAGCAAGCTACATGGTCCCCAGTGATCTAAGCCCTCCTATGCACTGCAATAGAACCCAAACACTCTCCAACAAATGAAATATAAAACCCCAGAACTACCCCATTACCCCCCCACCCTCCCAGATAAGCAGTAGAACAACAAGAAGGTACTCTGCAGATCCATGATTACGTCCGCTGTCAGGATCTTCAGCCTAACCTCACAGTCCACAGAAAAACTGTGTCTACCACTATTGTGGAGCAGCTACATTGAGGCCCACTCCCCCAACCCCTCCCCTCCCCCCCAGGGTTCCTCGCAGTACCTCTAGTTGGTTCTGCGCAGCCTACCCGGATCCCAAGCTCTGGACCTCGAGGGACTGATCTTGTCTTTGGGCACCTTATCCCATACCTCCAACCAGTGGCGCACATCCTCAGGAGTGTCGAAGAAGTGAGATCTACCTCCCGCCAGCACCCGCAGCCTGGCCGGATACAGAAGCATGTAGTGGAGCTCTATGGAGCACATCTTGGCCTCGACCTCCAGAAAAGTTTTTCGAGACCCCTAGACCTTGGTAGTGTAATCAGGATAAATGGAAATTTTTGGTTCTCAAACCGGGCATGGATAGTTTCCCTGGCTGCACGTAGAATGCAATCCCTGCCCTTATAATTCAATATGTGTGCTATTATAGCCCGCTGTGGCACACCCAGCCTCAGGGGCGCCACCGCGCCCAATGCGCACTCTAGATGGCAAACAGGGGGACAGTCTGGTCGGTTTCTAAGTATCGCGGATCCAGTCCTCAACAAAGAGCTCTGTGGAGCTCTGGGAACCTCAAAAGTCTCACATTATTGCAATAGGACCTCCCGTCTGCGTCCTCCACCTGCACCTCCAGGACCCCAGTTTTGGATGTTACTGTAGTCACTTGCTTTTTCAAGGAGGCCACTTCAGCTTGAAGTTCTGCAACGGTGCCCTCCACCACCCTCACCTTGTCAGAGACCTTGTGGAGATCTGTGCGAAATAGGGTTACCTCAGTGGCCACTTTTTCGATCTTTCCCTCAAGGGCCTCTCTGGAGCTCTAAATAGCCACCAGCAGTTCCACATGGGTAGGTTCTTCAGTAGTAAAACATATCCCCCCTTCACCTCCATGCTATCCAGTTGCTCAGGGCGCTGCAAGGAGGTCACATGGGTTATGTAGTTTTCCATTGTGTTCCCCTCGGAGGGCCTAGTTGCTTTTTGCCTGCCCATCGCAGGAGTCAAGATGAAAAAGTCTGCACTGCCCCAAACTGCAGCACCAGCTCAGTGCAAAGATACCAGGGCTCAGGAGTCACTAAACAGTCACTCTCCTGGGGAGAAATCACCCCCCAGCAAAAGGAGCGCCCCCCAGGATGAGCAGGAAGTGAGACTCTGCGCTAGCCACCCAATACTGCTCAATAATGTGCAGGGGCTGCCTGCAGTAGTTGAAGTACTTAGGAAGTCACTTGTCTGAAATAAAAGGCCAGTTAAGGTCACTTGTTAAATGCAAGCAGTGCCTGGGTCATCTACGCTGTACGGAGGGATGAGTGGCCCCTCCCGCTGGCAAGAGTTCTGTTTGTCGTCGCAGGAGCCTCAAATGTTGCCCAAGGCAATCAGGGAATCTGCTCCTGGTACAGCACCAGGGGCTGTCAAGAAAGCCTGGTCACTCCCTTGCTCTCCTCCGCTCCTCAAACGTGACCCATTCGGTTCCCCGAGGCAGCCCTAGCCTCTACTTCATGGGGTGCACCCACTCTCACCTTCCCAGCTGAGTGCAGCCGCCATATTCCCTGCTTCTTCTCCACACTGTATGGGGCAGCACGACATCTCCAAAGTGCCGGCCAATGCCGTCATCGGTGTCCAGGGGCTCTTGCTCCCTGGAACAGCCCCAGTGACCCCGGTGTCAGGTGCCCCTCAGCGGCCCTACCACCCCAGCCCAATGAGGGACCCAGCCATGCAGCAGTCAGTGCCAAGATCCAGGGTGGCTGCAGCAGTCTTCCGGCTTTAGTATTCCTCTCCACCAGCGGGGAGCCAAAGGGCTGGCACAGGGGGCTCACAGAAATATTGCACACCGCAAGGACACCCCAGGTGGTGGCGGATGCAGCAGGATTTTGCAGGATTGAATAAGGGGCAACAGGAGCCTCTTAGAAGAGCATCCTGTTGGCCATTTAGCTTAGGCCACGGCCCTGTGCTTCAGCATTTTGAGAGAGTTGGAAAGCCTGAGCTTACATGCATCCCGGTGCATGCCTTGATCTACCCTGTATCTGCCCACTTAGCAGTCTCTCATTACTCCTTAGTTTTCTGATAGAGTGACGGGATCTACCTTGTCCTCATCTCCAGGGAGCACACTCAAGCAAGCTTTCAGTTCAAGTAACTTAACCCCGAATTTCATTTTCTCTTTCCACAAGACCTTACACCTGGCACAGTGCTGCTGCACTTGGACCTGTTTTTTAGCCATTAATGAAATGTTAAGAAGAAGCACACAGAGTTTCCTTTAGGAGCATCTGTTCTAAATGCTTCACAGTACTCGATCAACACTGGCCTATTTTTCTGTTGATACTCTGGTTTAGGGGAACTCCATCCATTGAAATTGCAGAAGGAATGCATATGTGCCTTTTTATGATTCAGACATTTTTGGAAACTGGATAGGTGTTCAGGTTGGCACCACTACCTAAGAGATTCCTCTCTTAGTTGACATATTTCTGGCATGCTATTCACAACCTTTTTTCAGGGCTCCTGAGTGATCTCAGATGAGGTTAGTTTTGAATGTGCCCAGTAGCCAGTTAATGACCAGCCCTACCCTTTGTCATCTCACTATAGGGAAGCCTGATTACTGGAAAAGTAAATGTTTAAGGTGCAATAATTTTATGAGGTGTGGCAGGACTTGGAATGCCCAAGATATCAATGCTACATTTTCTTCGCAGTATTGTAGTCTGGTTATTTCCAGTATGGTGACTCTGGGACTATACATTTTGATTCTGTGGGTACTCTTGACTGAGATCTTGGAAGATCAGGGTTTCAGCTACACAGAATTGTTCAGGTTTACTGAGGTGGCAAGGACTTGAGCATGCCAGGACTAGGAGACATAATCCTTCCCACGATGTAAGCGCTGCAGTGGTGTTTGAATACAGTCATGCTTTTGATCTCTCTCGGCTGCTGAGGATGTAATCTTCTAGGATACTTGAAATACTTCTCATAGGTCCGAAAGCACCTAAATGTCCTTTACTCCCATAGGATTGTGCAGGCATTTTTATTACGCTTATGCACACAGATATTATGGACTGATTTTTCCACTTGACTTTCAGTCAGACATGTGTAATTTAATATAGCTGCCCTTGACACACTTGATATATCCCATCTCACCCTTTATGGTTTAACATTTACTTGAACCTCCCAATGCCAAAAGACTCCCACGATGGGCTTTCAGTTTCTTTTTCCCCATGTCTATTTTCAGTGGTGTTACCACTAGGATAAAAATGACTGGGATACCTGCACTAGGAGAAACATAGGTGAAAAGTTCACGAATGAGGTGTCCAAAAAAAGGAAAATAGTTAACAATTGAAATTAGAGCAGGAAATGCTCTAGTGACAGCAGGACTTTGTAATTGTTTCAACTTGAAGGATTGTGAAAGCAACACAGTCTGTGCACCCCACTAAATGGGAATCTGGAACTGAGAGGTAAACAGTATCAAGGACCTACAGTAAGCAGCATTCCACCTATTTTGATATTCCAATCAGGTCCCAGGCCCTGAACACATCGAGCTTTGTCATCTATGCCAGCCATATCCCATGTCATAGAGGGTTCTCCTTGATCAATGTACCTATCCATTTGATATGCTTTAATGCTTTGTGTCCGCAAAGGAGGGCACTTTTGTAATTTGTGGCATTCAGAAAATGTTCCCTCCATGTAATAGTGCCAGTGTGCCAGTATTCTCCACCAAGCTAATTCCAATCATATTGTCGGATCCTGTTTGTTGCAAAACAGCCAACCATTTTTGGGAGCCTCTGAGAGGTGAAGTAGCACAAGTAGATGTCTGCAGCACACAGCCTTCCCTTGTATGGAGTCTGAATGTATTGTGGAAATTACATTCAACATAGCCTAAACACCAGTACAAATTTGGAAACCATAAATTGTATTTCAGTGAAGAACTGACCTACCCATTATAGAGATGCTCATAGAGGACCACCCCTTCAGTTCCTTCCTCGTACGGTGTATCAAAGGTACAGTGTTCAGATCCTAACATCTTTGCTGGTTTACAGTTACAGAAATGCCTAAATATTTGATGTGATCCTTGCCTAGTTGTAGTTTGGTACTCATCAGACACTGTGGAGGAGTGCCATTAACTTGCACATACGTTGACTTTCCCACTGTCTCACCATAAATATGTAACATATATGTCAACTTAGGCACGATGCATTCCAGACGCTGAATGAAAAAAACTATGTCGTCACCATATAATGAAATTCTGTCTTCGCTGTCTTCGACCACAACTCACCACAGAAAGCCTGTGAATTTGGTGTCTCTCCTGATCCACTCCGTTAATGGCCCTATGACTAAGATGACCGACAGCGGAGATAAGGGACGTTATAGTCTTAATGACACTCAGGCGAGCTAAGCTGCTGAGAATGTTTGAAAATCTGTTGCCAAATAGCTTTCCAGCTCTCTGATTTGGCTCTTATCGCAACTGTATGTCCTATTACCTGTCTTTGCCCCTCTTTAGCACCAGAGCTTGGGCCTCTCCCCTAATCATGGCTCTGAAAGCCTCCTAGACATTGCTTGTGATGAGATAAAAGCAAGCAAATCATTCTTCAGCCACCATGTGTTTAACTGCCACATACCCCTGTAGTCTGGGAGATGGACTGTCATCGTGATCAGTGAGTAGGCGGAGAGCCCTGTTACCAATATCTGGGCAATGACAAACCTACCCAGATTGTCAGCTTGGACCATGGATACTACCAGAGGGAAGGTCTTGTGTAATGGTATGGTAACACCTGTAGAGCTTTGGGTAAAGCCTGTGTGGAACATCGTAGTGTACCCATGCCTGCCCAGAAAACTGCTTTGTGCGCCCAGTAAAGAGGCCATTGACATTCCAGGTCAGTATCTGATAAAGACCCTGTGACTTGTTCTGTGCCATCCGCTGTGCTGTGAATGAGCATTATTTTCCTGCTTGTGTGCATCTGTCTGCCCCATCAACATCTTATTGTAATAATATATTATAGTTTGATATTATAATATAATTAACTCCCTCACCTTCCAAATCCCGACAACTATAGTTTCTACCCAGAAGCTTTTATCACCCTAAAACTAGGCAAACACTGCTGAGACTAGGTTTTCCCTGTCTACTCTATATCCTGTCACAGTAGGCACCTGATTGCACCTGACTGCTTTCCAGAATTTCCTTGCAAGGCCAACGTTCTGGTCAGAGTCAATGCTGTCGTTCTCTTGACTCCACCCAAGTTGCACATCAGTTTCATCTGAGGAATGGAGTGCCTAAAATGGATCCCACATCACAGGAGCAGAGTCTGGGATTTTAGTTTTCCAGAGTCTTAGTTTTTTGGTGATCTTAGAGTCAGATGTCTTGTTGTGGGATTCCTCTGTGTCACCTCTGTTTTCTTTTCCTCTGTTTCCATTGGGCAGTATATTTAAGCATCCCTCTGACACCTATGTCTCTTTTCCCTGCACCAGTGTCTTTCTGGTTTGAGCTTCCAAGGTTCCAGGCATTGTGGTCCTGTTTATTAGTCCAGGGGGCTGCTCCTCAGCTCAGGCCCAAGCCTGCTCAAGTTGTTCATAGAAGAATACCTTGGTCTGAAAGATCACCTTTAGTTTTGCTAGATACAGCAGCTAGATGTTTGCTTCACCTGTTCAAAGAATTTACGTTGTTTCTGTCCGAGCTTGGTATAGTCAGGAAAGAAGAGAATATTGTGTGATTCATACATCATTTCCCTCTTTTGTTGTGTGGTTTGTATTACCAAGCCGCTATGACAGTAGTTGAGGAAACTGCTTACCAATGGTCTAGGTGTGCACTTCGCAGCAGGCTCCAAGCGAGAGAGAAGTGTGCCAGTTTGTCCAGGTAACATGAGGACATCTTGTTTCCTGGTAGGAAATGTTTGAGCCATATCTGGAAGAAGTCCTTGAGGTACATTCCCTCCTTCCTTTTGGGTTGGTCTGCAAACCTCTCGTTGTTACAACACAAGCTTGCACTGTCAAATCAACAGTGGTTTGCCACAGCTGCTGCTCTGAAAGTTTGAGGTCTTTCACTGTGTTTTTGAGCTCTAGAATGTGACCTTCAGCCTCAATCACAATGTACACAGCATTGCGTAGGTCTTGCCTCTGTAAAGTCTCATCCACTCTCTTCTCTCCTATCTTTGTCTCAAAGTACTAGTCTGGATGATTAAATCGCCTGCAGAATTTGTTCAGTGGACATAGGCACGTGGAGATATGGCTCTGCTGCTACATTATCACCTAGGGCTGTTTGGCTCCGCCAAGGGCCTTAGCAAACTTATCAGTTTGTTTGTTGCTTGCGGGTCAACTTGTTCTCAGCAATGATTAAATAGGTGTATTTTCTGTCTGGTGTCCCACCCAACTGTGGTTCAACCCTAGACCCACAGGGAGACGAAGGCCAGTCATGTCTGTGCACGGATACTATTATTTGTAGTATAAAGTGTTGTGAGTTTCAATTACTAAGTGACAAGGCAGTCTTTCTCACCTAGTGGCTCCTCTAATATCTAGAAGTGTAGTCCCCAACGTGGCTGTGCTCCTGAGACTCCCAACCCACCTGCCTCACAAAATTAGGGTGTCATGTGCAGCAAGGAAGCCTCCCTCAGGTTGGTATTAATATTCAGATCGCACCATCACTATAGGCCTGTGGGTAGGCCTTTCCTTGATAGGTATCTGCATTAACAGCTCAATGACAACCAAGGCCTATTCCTCCCACTGGATGCTGGTAAGCACTTGGGAGAAAAAGCCTACCGGTTACACAGGATAAAGTGCATGGAATCCTGGGTGATGCTGAGTGAATATATTGCCAGACCTCATGCGTACCTCTCACGGCTATCAAATAGGCTTCCCCTGCCTGATGGGACAAGCAGAGGTCCATAGATTGGAACACAATATACCCAGTGCCAAAAATGATAGTGGAAAATGTCAGGCTTTGTTGAGGTTGTCGTGGAATTCCTCAAAGTGCTTCAATGTGCATCAGCACTAGGTGAGTTAGAGAAAATGGTGCTCATCATCAGGTTTCATGTTCCTATGTGTATATCTCAAAGGAGAAGCACATACCCCGCAACATCTCCCCATAGGACACAGGTTGAGCCCCCCTCCCCACCCCTACTCCCATGCACCTCTCTGCCTGTCTAAAGCCACCAGGGTGGCTGCATCCATATCAACGGAAATGCTCCCTAGGCTGCTGCTCAGCTACGATGTTCATGGCTGAGGCTGCCATCTGCATCATCCAAATCTAACTTGTAGCAGTCTCAGAGTGACCTTGTGAGTCCACCACTACATCCTCACCATTCCTGAGATACAGGGCTGCTTCTCATCTTGAGAAAATGCTCATTAGAAAGGCAGGATGCTTGTGGATGTTTGGTGCTTGCATGACAGCTCTGGAAGGCAGCAACTGCCATCTTGCGCTACTGAGCACAACCCTCTGGTGATGGAGTTCCTTGATGCCACCTGCAGACATGGACAAACCTGAAGTGAGATATTGCTGGTTCAGTGCCTGTTTGAAACAAATGTAGTCTTTAGTGCTTATGACAGTGGCTGAGAAAAAGGTGCTGGACCTTTCCTCTGATGAAAAAATCATTATGGCTAACAACTTTATAAAGAAGAAATCAAAGTGAGAATTTGGATCTGACAATAGAGAGAATGGTGACTACACATCCATGAATGCACAGTCTTCACTTTCTTATTGCAACCTACTTTGTCATTAAAGGACATTAAGACCAATGGGTTAGAAGACTTGGTCAACTATGCTAATTCCTGACTTGAACCCTCCCTGTAGATTCGAAAACCTATTTTTCCAATTCAGCTAGAGATTCTAGAGCATTTCCCTGCATTTAAACTATCATTGAGAAGACATTTTGTAATACAGGAATAGAGCATGCATTCTCCCTTCCCAGATGTCCTCATTAAAGGCATTACATCAGGATCCAGGACTAACCCTGTATCCTAACAAAATATTAGATTGCAGTTAGGAAGGCTAGCTAAAGGGCAACACTTGCTTTATACAGGTCCATGAAGAGTAAGGCAGGCAGCTTCTTATATGTTTTTGGAAATCGTAATTCATGAATGGTCTCATCTACCATAAACAGTGGAAATGTCTTACCTGCCTCCATGGCCAGTCTACCCACCTCTCTTAATCGGATTAGATTTCAGAGTATTTGGCTTTGATAAGAGATCCAAAATTCTGTTTTTAGGCTAGTGCCCTGCGTTTCAATTAAAAGATCTACTCAGGTCGGGCAAACCTCAAGCATTTCTATACCAGAAGATACACATCCTTGTTATTAATAGTAAACTTTGAGTTTCTCCACACATTTTTAGTGAAATGCTTTCTTTTTCCTAAATGTCATTCTCAATATTTAGGCGCTTAGTTATTATTTACACAAAAAACAATTAAGAAAATTCTGTCAATTAGAATGGCATTTAAATGTTTGAACTATGCTGCTTGAAGAGAACCACAAGCCTCATGTACCACTCTTTGATCCTCCAAACGTACAAACCTCTCTCCCAGAAACTATCTATCTGGACACTCTCACCTCATACGTTACAAAAGTAGTTATTTCTCCTCTCCACTTTTTTCGGAAAAAGGGCATAATTTTTTAGTCCTTCACTGGCAATGCCTGCAAAATCTAGATGTGACCCCTTATCAAGAATGTTTCTCTCTTCAAATTATTAAATCTCTAATAGTTAAAAAAAAAAAAAAAGTCTGCTTCTTGTGAAGTGTATCAATTTGGATGCTGTGTCATACAACTTCTGCAAACCGTATCTCCTTGTAGCCTTTTGCTCTCTCTTCTCCTGCCTCTCGGTAACATAACTTATCATTATTGTAATGTGGGGACAATGACGTATTTATGTGAGCATTTGGGATTCTTTGCAAATAGAGTGATTGTCCTCCCTTTATTTGTCTTTGTCATTTGAATTGACCTGTTCCAGGCCATATGTGTGTATGATTGACTGTTAAGATTCATTTTTCCCCAGCAGCAAAATTCACAGAAATTTTCCATGACCCACACCTTGTCCTAATGATGGTCTTGGTGATTAAACAGGTCCGAAACGTCTATCTGATCATCAGAGATGCTGGGTTTATTGGAAATATAATTAGATATTTCTCTTCTGAAAGGGCTTTGAGAAACAGCCTTAGGGGCGCTTGATGTTTGTCTTCGTTCTTTCTGTTTTATCTCATCTCATTTTATATCATTTTTGTTATAATCAATGCGACCAATGTATGGTATATGCTGGTGGGACTTGTTTTTTTTCGCTAACTGTGATATTTATCAATGTTTTTTCTGTAATAAATAGTGATAACCTAACACTGTTTTCCCCTTTTTCTGACTTTTCTCAGTAAATAGGCAGCATGGTTTAGTCACTGGCTTCTGTTTTAATGCAAAATTTAAAAAGTAGCATTTGAGTTGCAATTTATTGCCTAAGGAGCATTTGTATGTTGATTTATGTGTGTTAGTGACATTTAACAGGGCTATAAAATACCACGGGTTCTGCATGTTGGTTCACATCCAGTATTCTGAATAGGTAAAGTGTAGTGTCTTGCATGGATTACTGCTAAACTTTGTATTGACCTGTCAGAATGACAGCAAATATGTCTACTATGCTGCCTGACTATTTTCTGTCTTGTAACCCTGCCGCACTGTCAGCTAACTGTGCCCAAATAGGATTTCATATTGGTGCCACGTCACTCTATACCTATTCAGTACATTTTTGTGCTCATTTATAGTACTCGGATAATTGTTTTTGTGACTACTGTAGGTCTTTGTTGTAAAATAAATAACTACTTAAATGGGCGAAAGTAAGAGCGTGTTGTAGTATTTTCTGCGTTCAAAACGATTTAGTAAACTTGTTCGTGAAGAATCATGCACTCATTCCCTTTTTCATCTTGGGTTTGTTTTAGGAGCCTATGGAGTGGTACTTAAATGCAGACACAAGGTAAAACCCGTTCGATTTTTTCATACATTGATATGCTTTGTTATTCACCTGGGCATAGAATCAGTACTCCACTGAGTGTTATTGAAAATGTAATTTCCACAAATTTGAAAGTTTATTTTAACGTAGATTATTCATCCCAAAATTATTTTCTTGTTTGAAATTTTTGTATCCAGTTCCATGAGATTTGTGATAGTTGTTGCCATTGCGTGCAATTTTCATATGTATAGAGTTGTTTTGATAGCAATGGGGCTTAATTGCATTAGGGTTTTGGTCACACCTTCATGGTGGCTTTCAACTAGTCCCTTGGCATATGTTTGATCCAGTCCTATGTTGTCATAAAAAATCACAGAGCATGATGGGGCTTGAAGTTTTTCTTTTTTCTTCATTCTGCTGTGTTGCCACCTTGATGTTGCTTGGCCTGACAGCCGAGTTTGCCACCGCGACCTCCGTCAGCAGTTATTGATTATAGTGATAACTGCCTCAGTTTGGGATTAGATTAGTTCTGTTCTCTTGTACCATTTGCCAGCTCTGTCTATTTCCTCTTTTGTGTGCTATTCTTCTCATCTGAAATGTGCTATCCCAAGGCTGAACCCTTTCACACTGTTATTTCGATCTCATCCACTGTTACATTTTTTATGTTTTTTTAATATATGCTGCTGACAGGCCACTGACCATCAACCTGAAAATGACTGTGTAATCGGCTACGATTTTCAAACTGCGCAGCCGAAGAACAGGTGAACAGCAACCGGCTTAAACAGTAAAACAGAGATTATACAGGCAGAAGCCTTCCCTGCCAGCAGACGGACATGTTTTCGCACAGTGAAATAAGCTGTACCCCCAACTCTCCCGAACTCTAGCCCAGACCTGCTAACCTGAACAAAAAAAATCATAATGTCAGGAGCGGGTGTTGGGCCCTTGGAGGGGGCATGGCTTGTGCTAAGAAGCACCTAAGAGTCACTGTTGCCCCCACCCCAGCCCCAAATCCCCTCCTGTGGAAAAAAAAACCCACAAAAGCTTGCTGAGGCTATTGAGGTGACCGTGTGATGGGAGCCAATATTGTATGTCACACAGTGGCATCATGTGAGTTGGCAGGTCTGTCTAGCCCTACTCCCCAATTCAGACTGTCTCAAATTCTGGAATTAAATATGGTGGCTTCCGCCTGTGATCCCATTCACCCCACTTGGTTCACTGCTTGACTAGGTAACTTGACTTATCCAAGTTACCTAGAACCACATGTACAAAGCTTTTTTTCAGTCGCAAATGGGCGGATTTGTAGAATCAGCCCGTTTGCAGCTGGAAAAATGCTTTGTGGGATGTACAAATACCAAATTGCAATTTGGTAACTTGTTACTGAATCGCAATTTGGGTTTTGCAATTCGGTATTAGGAAGGTGGGTGTTCAGGACATCCCTTCCTAATGGTGCCTCGCAGTGGGATGTAAATGTTTTGCAACTGAAATGAAGTTGCAAAACATTTGCAGTTTAGCACCATTTTCAAATTGGCGGTAACCCATTCGCAAATGGGAAGGGGTCCCCAAGGGTCCCCTTCCGCTTTGTAAATGTGGGTGACAACATTTTTTAGGAGCAGGCAGCAGTCCCACTGCCTACTCTTAAAGAATGAAAAGAAAACTTTTCAGTTTTCTTTTTGAAACGCATTCTTTTGAGTAAAACGGGCAGCATTTAAAAAAAAATGCTATATTTAAAAAGCAGTCACCCACAAAGTGGTCTGCTGAGCCCAGTAGGTCACCTTCCATGTGGTATTTGGTCATTCTCAGTGGGTCTCAAATTGCGACCTGCCTCATAAATATCGATGAGATAGGTCAATTTGCAACCCACTGGGAATCACTAAATGTGTTTCGGACACATTATTACATCACTGTTTGCAATTTTCTACTTGAGAATCGCAAAAAATCGCAATTAGGAAATCGCAAACACATTTTTCGGACGTGGCCCTAAATCACTTGGATTAACATTTTTTTTTTTTACATTTTTTAACATTAACATTACCAACTTACAGACAAGCCCCCCCCATGATACTTACTGCTTTTGGTTGAAAAACAGCACTAGGCTAAGGTTACCTTCATGACCTTTGGGCTGATAGTAAATATGCTTCAAGTTCACAAGTATGTAACTTGTTATACGTTTGTGTACTTTGTTGGCCTTCTGTAACTAGAGTGAAAAGCTTTGTTTGCACAAAGAAAGGTCAAGCCATTGTTTGCCTGAAAAGTAATGCACTTGTACAAGAGAGGGGGAACTATGCGAGGAACTGGCAACTCTGTCAATCATAATGTGAGAAGTCAGACGGCATACAGTGTATGTTTGATACCCGCATGTTCCATTCTTTAGTAGAAATAATAGGGAGAATAAATGTTGCTAGTGATGACCAGTCTGGGGATGTGAAGAAAAGCAACCAGGGGATTAGACGTTTGAAAGAAAAATGAATCTCTTAGTATTCTGTGGCAAATTATGTATGAAAACTCCTCAAAAAACTTTCTGTTGGTCTCCAGAATCTTAATGTGACATCTGCTTTTTTGTAGCTAGCAGGCAGTGAGATTTCAGAGCAGGTTGTGTGGACGTTTCCTGGGTGATTTACTAATCTCAGTTAGCTATCCCTGACCAAAATATTAGCGCCGCACCAAAGAGGAAGGGAAGCACCTGTTTGTTTTTTCTTTACTGGCACTTGCAAGTGTTCGACTGCCAAACATTTTCTTGCACAGAGCACCGGGATATGTGTCCTTGTGCATTTTATATGACATAGAGGAGTGCTTTGTAGACGTTAGTTGCAGCAATGTGCTACAAGACTGTATATACATAAATACTGTGTAAAATATAATGCAAATATCTGACAGATGAGCGAGTGGAAGGAGGGGCTGGTGTTTCTAATTAGGTCAGATTTTTTTCTCTGTGCAGAGATAGCAGATGTGCTAGATTAAATAAACGGCATCTGGAGAACAGCGGAATTATGGAATCAAAGCCAAACAGGACGCGAATTGTGCATTTTACAAGGAAACAAACAGGATAACAGAATTGCCGAAACTTTTACTGTTTTATATGACCATGATGCTATATTCTTTGTATGTGTGTTTCAAGTTTGTAAGCTCCGGTTTCCGTTTTGTGTGCTTCAGTGGGAATTTGGTGCTTTGGTGCAAGAAGCAACGTGAGATTTTGGTGGGGAAGCGTGGAGAAGTAGCATAGGTATTAATAATAGTAGGCATACTTTATCTCTATGCAGAATACATACAATTATCTCGCCAGCTGTTCCTTATCTGCTGTGTCCCAGCAGCTTTTTCCTCGGTTACATACCTCATAATTTTGTTGATAAGCGCTTCTTAAATATTTCTTCATAAGCATCTCATTGGTAATATAATTACCTTTTGACGTAACCTTTTTCAAATACATTTTTTGCTAATTATTTTATTTTGAATGGTGTTACCGCTACCAAATCTAAATCCTCAATTACACTGTAGATTTTTTAAAATATGTTCATTTTTATTTAAAAAAAAATGTGTGTATTGTCCAGAGTGGAGTGATGTGGCGTGGAGTGGTGCAGAGTAGAGTGATGTAGAGTAGAGTGGCATAGAGTGGAGTGGTATATAGTGTTATTGTGTGGAGAGTAGTGGCATGGAGCAGCGTGGATTGGTTTAGAGTGGCATAGAGTAGAGTGCCGTAGAGTAGAATGGAGTGGTGTATATTGGAGTGGCATAGAGTGATGTAGAGTAGAATAGCATAGTGGGGTGGAGTAGAAAATTGTAGAGTGGCATAGAATCGAGTGGCTTAGTGTGGAGTAGAGTGGTGTAGAGTGGGATGGAGTGGAGTGGCATGGAGTAGAGCAGTGGTTCCCAACCTTTTGACTTCTGTAGGCTCCCACTTAATGATTACTGGAACCCGGGGACGCCCACTGAATCATTATTGGAGTCCGGGGACACCCCACTAAGTCATTACTGAAAGGTGGGGACCTAATCAGTTAATATTGCTTAATTTTCTAAGCAGTCGCGGACCCACTGAGGAGGCTTTGTGGACCCCCCGGGTACCCAGACCGCAGGTTGGGAAACACTGGAGTAGAGTATACTTTTAAGGAAGGAACGCTTACCGGAGGTAAGCAATTGAAAGATTGCAAATTAGATTGACAGCAAAAACAACTGGTGGTATGCGGTGGGCGGGTTGTAAGCCCACTGAATTGTAAACAGTACATCTTACAGCACAGAGCATGCAGTGTATAGATGAGACCTAAAAAGGGAGTAAATTGAGAGAGAGAGTAAGGGGTTTGAAAAAGGAGTAAAGCCTGAGCGTGAATAAGGGATTTGTAAAAATTGGGCATAAAGAAGGAAAGGGATTAAGGGGTAGGAAAAAAGTAAAGTAAGTGGGAATAAGGCGCGTGTAAAAAAAGAAAAAAGTAAAGTGGAAGAGGGAATAAGGAATTTGAAAAAAGGTAGCAATAGGGCTTATAAAATGGGACTAAGGTAGGAAGGAGGCTTGAAAAACAAATGGAGTAAACCTAGAGTGGGAGTAAGGTGTGTTACAAAAAAGGAGTAAAGCAGGAATGGGAGTAAAGTGTATGTAAAAAGGGAGTAAATCAGCAGTGGGAGTAACGCCCTATTAAAAATGGAAGTGAAATGGGAAAGGAAGTTCGTGGTTTGAAAAGGAGTAAAGCCAGGAGTGAGAATAACCAATTTGTAAAAAAAAAAAAAGTAAGTAAAGCAGCAGTAAGGGATTTGAGAAAACAAAGGGAGTAAAGCGAGAGGATGAAGACAGGGTCTGTAAAAACAAAAGGGAGTTAAAATAGGACAGAGAATAAAGAGGCTGGAAAAATTGGTTAATGCAGTAGTAGGAATAAAGGGTTTATAAAAAGGAAGTAAAGTGAGAGGGGGAAGAAAAGGGCTTGAAAAAGGGAATAAAGTGGCAGTGAGAGAAGGGGCTTTGAAAAAATGAACTAAAGATGGAGCAGGAATAAGGGATTTTAAAACGAAATAAATTGGGAGTAAGGGGTGTTTGAAAAAATGGGAGTAAAGCAGCATGCCGTAAGGTGTTTGAAAAGAGAAAGTAAAGCAGGAGTGCGGATAAGGAGATATATAAAGCACCAAGAGTAAAATGGAAACGGCATCTGAGGTTAATTAAGAACTGGAGTAAAGTGGAAGACAGACGATCACAGGTTGCATGGAGGCAGGAAAAAATAGGGAATACATGTGGGAGCCCCCACCCTTATAGCCACTAAACGAAAATCAAACACGAAGAAAATAACGTTTCTTAAAGAAGGTGTTTTTGTCAACCAGATGAAAAACATTCTGAAAGAGAAAATCATTACCAACGTTTAAACAAAATAAATGGAACCATTTTCTTCGTGTTTGACGTTCATCAAAACCGCATTTAACCACTTTAGTCACCACTGTTGGCGTTTGAGCACTCAGGCAAGACAGTGATATGGCTAATACTGGGGCTAGAAATATAGATGGCAAAAACGTTTTTTTGACATCTATGATATACGTAGAACACTTTTGACATGATTCTCTCGCTGTCAGAGGTTAAGATCTGCTTCGTCTTCTGGCGTGGGTAAATTATAGTGCTGCACTTTAACACCACTTTGGGTCATGTAGCATAAAGACAGGCTATTCCTGTCATTATTCAAACATCTTCACTTTATTAATACGTGGGTATCTGAATGCACTGTGAATGTGTTGTGAAGTATTTCCTCTCTAACTTTTTAAACATTGTATTTATCATTATGCAACTAATTCCACTGAAACCTATTACGTCGTTTAGTATTTTGCCTCCAGCCTAAAATATCTAACGGATGTATTTTTTAGTTTAAGCGCATCCATCCCAGTGACCCAGCTTGAGATTGTAAACATGAATATGCTCTGTCCCCATTGCCACGTCTTGGGCATCCGTATAACCCACTATAAAGAGATAGCAGTGGTAAGATAATTGCAGATGTACACTCTGAAGAATTCACTTGACTACTTATGTCAACTGAACGTGTACATATCTGGAACCTAGTCTTAGTTCTGTGTGGTAATGAATAACAGGTGAAATGTTATTGGCAGTACATAGTACCTGCTCACTTAATGTAATTATAAGACACTGCTATCTAATTTCAGATTTGCTACCTAACACTCCTATCTCATATGCTTTGAAAATGTAATTTGCTGATGCTTCGTTGCAATTATTCTTCTGGCTACGCAGAATTCAATTGAATTTGCAATGGGTGACCAATGTTTTTGCTAAAGAGATCAGTGGCGGCTGCCATGTATATAGAGTGGTGGGGCGGCATTAATATAATTTAAAAAAAGGCACTTACCTTCTTGACTTGCCACAACATCCTCCTCGCTCTGGTGTATTATCTCCTCAAAGCTCCTGACCCAGGAAACTGCACTACTCAATTCTGGCGCTGCTCTCAAGCTGTTAAAAAGCATAAGAGAAGTGTCAGGATTGGAGTGAGTGGCTTTTCTCAGTGCTCTTAAGAACACTGGAGGCCTGCGCTTTCTCGTAAAACAGCTGGGTTAAAGAAGTTTAAAATGTGCATGTCTGGCGACGGCCGGCCAAAGGGACATGCACACTGCTCCTTGCTGCCACTCAGCAGCAATTGCCCTGCCCCGTCCTGACACTTGGTTCAGGATGGGTTGCTGAAACAAAAAATGGTAATAAATAAACTTTATTACTATTTTATTTTTCAGCTGCTCTGGGGCACTTTTTTAGCTGGGTGACGCTCCTCCGCTCTCACGGAGGAGCCGCTCCTTCAAGATATACACCTAATATGTATCCATTTTCACAGATAGTGGCTCAGTTGAGGTCACAGTACGCTGTCGCTACTTTACAAAGTGCACAACTCACTAACCATAAGCTGAATACATAGATTCCACTCTAAATGTGCATAATGAGTGGATGATGAATGCTCACAGACTACAATTTAAAGTTATGAGATGTGCTCCATATTATCAGGGCACCTTAGTCCATTAGGTCTTAACATTTTGACATCTATTTTTTGGTCTCATAGATCCCACATTGCAATTGTAGATCTGGGCATTGAATGGGGCTACTTCGGGTGCCAAAAGTTTTTTGTGTAAGAACAGAAAACTGTCATTCACAGTGAATGTAGCAGTCTTAAGTGGGCTGAACCATTGGCCTGTAGTGTGCGCTGTATTTGGTAGAAGAAAACTGTGAATGCCACAATAATAGACCAATGGATGACGAGGATGCTCCTCTAAATAAATCAATAATTCCTAGGCATATGTTTGTCTGTAGTAACTTTGTTGCAGTTTGACGAATCTTCTTGAAACCTTCCAGAAAGTTTATACTTTTTACCTAGTTTGTGCAAGGAAAGAGTTAGGGTGATCCCTCAAGCAAGGGTCAAGAAAAAGGGGTGGGTCTCAAAGCACAATATCCCCTTGCATCTTTCATAAACATTTGGAATAACACTACTTCAAACACTGCATAATGAAATTACACCAAATTTGTCAGGAAGCTTGATCTTGGTCTAGAAAATGTGCCTTTTGTGATTTGATCTAAATAGGGCAAAATAAAAAATGTGTTTGTTTTTAAATAAAAAACAACAAGCCCACAGGAGGCCAGTGGGATCACTGTTTTTTAAAACAATAAATAAAGCACCTGCCAGTGTTTCATATTTTAATATTTGGGCCCATCGGGTAGGCCAGTGCCCGGGGTTCTTTATTTAGGGGTGAGTGAGGCTCCCTCCCTGAGCCAGTTCTAGCCCCTGATGCCCTATACCCTAGGGCCAAATAGTTGAAAGAAGAGAGAAGGGCATGCAGCCCCCTTCCCAATCCACTAATGGGCCCATAGATCCCATCCATTGGGGTTGAATTTTCAAAAATAGAGGAGGGGGAGCGCAGCCCCGTCTCCTGGTGTCTGTTCAAACACTGTCCCGGGGGCCCACCCGCCGGACACAGTAGTTTCCCTGCCCGCAAGAGCACAGGCAGGGGAACATATGTCTACTTCCACCCAGCAGTAGCATTTTTAAATCTCCCACCTGGTGGGAGCAGGCATGCCTTTCCTGCCCATAGGAACGTGGGCAGGGAAGGCATGTCTGATCCCATTCAGTGGGAACTTTAAACATGCTCCTGCCAAGTGGGAGCAGGCTTATTTTTGCTGCTCTCACTTTTACAGGCAGGAAAACTTAGATTGATTCGCCATGCACAACTAATTACTCCACATATTACTTCATTCATAACGTGCTCTATGACATCATTGATAAAATCACTGTGACATTTGAAATTACATTTTTGATGACAAGACTGTGAGTGGTAGGGAGGCATGTCATAGTTACCCTAGGGCACAAGTTATAGTTACTAGGGATATCTATAACTTGTGAGTTTCGTTGGCTTTTTTAGGATCAAATCTGTTTATTGTGTTTAAAGGACAAAAAAATAAACGTACAAACATAGCTCATCGAGGGACATATATGCAAGATATCGGCACAATAGCAATCCCAAATCTTCACACAGAAATCTCTCTCGTAGTCAGAGGATCACACCCCGCGAGACCACCCAGCCAGTCTTCTCATTGCAGAATCATGTGTCCATCGGCGTTGCCCAATAATCCTCAGAGGTACCAGTCCCACAGATGAGAACACATAAACATACAAACATAAACATTTCAACTACGCCTCCCTCCGAGAAACCATGTCATCTTCCTATCACTCCTCATCTCGACCCATTGCATCATCCAGGCTCATCTCCCTCATCCAACCTCCTCCCCAGCCTTCTAACCAGGAAATCAGCCTCAAGACTCTCAGGTATAACGAGCATGTCAGCTCAGTAAATTCTGCTGAGAGAATCCGAAGGAACGGCTTCCACAATTCGCCCAAGTCTCCTGCCCGCTGCTGAGAGGCCAGCATAATTTTCTCCATGGCCAAGATAAACCACAACTTCTGGAGCCATGAGATACGCGTCGGGGCTCTGTCTGTACCCCAGAGAGCTAGGATCAATTGCAGCGCTGCGTTAAGTGCTAAAGCCATCTGTCTCCCTTTTAAGGACCGTAAAGGAAAAGTAAGGGAATTATGCAACCCCAGTAAGATGTACAATGGAAGTCTCGGGATTTTAACTTGGAACGCTGCATCAATATCATCTAGTATGCTTTCCCAATAGCGATGTAGCTTGGGGCGGTGCCAAAGCAAATGCGTAAGCGTACCCGTAGCTCCACACCCCCTCCAGCAAAGATCCGACTTATAACGGTTCCATGCATGCACCCGCGCTGGAGTGTAATACCAATATGAGGCGACTTTATATGATGTCTCCGTTCCGGCTGCATTATATGCTGTGTGGTGTACTCTATAGAATATGCTATCCCATTCCTCATCTGAGAGTTCTCTCTCCAGTTCCCTGTCCCATCGCAACTGCCCTTTTGACTTAGGCGGACGGCCTTCCCCTTGCAATAGCCAATAAAGCTCCGAGATGATTCCCTTATCATCCTTCTTTAGGAACAGCCATTTCTCAAATGGCGTAAGAGGCCTGTCTATCAGAGCTCTGTTCGCCGGCAAGAGAGCCCAGTGTCGAACCTGATAATACATCAATCTATCCGCCTTCTCTAGGCTGTAGGCCTCACACATCTGATCGAAGGACAACACCCCTTGTTCGTCAAAAAGACTCCCTACTCTCCTACAGCCCCCTTCATACCAACGTCTCAGGCCCTCCAGACGAAGTCCAGGCTCAAAGTCAGGGTTCGCCTCTATGGGGGTCATAGGGGACGGAAAGGAAGTCAGCCCTAGACGGCAAGCAACCGCATCCCATACACGTAACGTTGTTCCAGTAATCGGGGAAGAATAAAGGCCCCCCGCCCTATGCCGGAGCCAGGGCTCCTTCCATATATGAGAGCCCGCCACTGCTTGGTCCATAAAACACCAGTGTTTCTCCGTAAGTGGGCGACTCCACTCCACAAGAAAGCGCAGCTGTGGTGCCTGAAAATATATCAGGAGACATGGTATCGCCAAGCCCCCACTGCCCTTGGGACGAAATAGAACCTGCTGCGGTAGATGCGCCGGACGACCCTCCCATATAAATCTCAGGACCGCCGACAGCAGGGTGGCAATTGTCCGAGGAGGTGGTGCTAGCGGGAGCGCATGAAACATATACAGTAATCGCGGCAAGACTGTCATCTTGACCGCAGCCACCCTACCCAGCCAAGACAGTTTATGGCTCCCCCACAACTCCAGGTCCCGCCGTACATCGCGAACCAACTTCGCGTAGTTCACACTCGCCGTTTTAACGGCAGACGTCGCCAGTTCAACCCCGAGATAGGAAAGGCGTGAGGACGTCCAAATAAAGGGGTATCGAGCCTTCAGATCCTCCTCGTGATCAGCGCTCAGAGACAAACCAAGGACCTGAGATTTCTGCATATTTACTTCAAATCCCAAAACCTGGCTAAATTCAACTAATTTCTCCATAAGCGCAGGCAAAGAGGTTGCAGACTCCGCAAGTGTAAGAATAACATTGTCCCCATATAAAGTAATAAGATGGTGGTCTCCGCCAAATCTCACCCCAGAAATCAAGGGACTATCTCGCAAGCGCTGTGCGAGGGGCTCCATATATAACACACGCCCCACCAAGAACGGCCTAGAAAGCACGCCATTAACTCTAACCGCCGCTCTAGGGGACCGATAGGCACACTGGATCCAAGACCCAAAGCCCGGGCCCTTACCGAAACGCTCCAGGACCCGTAATAAATATGGCCAATGAACCCTATCGAACGCCTTTCTGGCATCGACAGAGAGAAAAAGCGCCTCTCTGCGGGATCTCTCAATTTTATCTAGCAAATGCAGAAGGCGCTTCGTATTGTCGCCACACTGTCGATTCAGGATAAAACCAGACTGATCCGGATCAATAAAACCCGGCATATAAGGATTAAGGCGGTGAGCAAGGATCCCCGTAAATAGCTTAGCGTCAATATTCAGAAGCTAGATCGGCCTATATGAAGCGCACTCCTCCGGGTCTTTACCCGGTTTAGGTATAACAGTAATAGTAGCATCCAGCATACTCGGCGCCAGGGTTCCCGTCGTCCGAAAGGAGTTAAAAAGCCTCACAAGAAGCAGGGCGAGCTCGACACAAAAGGTTTTATAAAACAGTGCTGTGAACCCATCAGGTCCGGGGGACTTCCCACTCTTTGAGCGGGAGATAGCCGATATAACCTCCTCCAGCCTTATCGGTTGGTCCAGCAGGGACGCCTCTCGCTCACCAAGAGGAGTAATTGCTATGCCCTCTAGATAAGAATCCAGGGCCGCGTCATCCCGCTCATCCGCCGCGTACAACCCCCGGTAAAATCCCGTGAATGCCTCTGCAATCTGATCGCTCGTGCAGACCTCTTTGCCCGAAGAAGAACGGATCAATTTAACCGCCGACGCCGCATGCTGCGCTCGTAACCGATGCGCCAGTAGCTTTCCACATCTATTGCTCCCGATATAGTATTTGTGCTTAAGTCTTGCTACTGCGTACTCCGCCCTATCCCAGTCCAGTCGTTTCACAGTGCTGCCGTACCTTCTCTAATTCACGCCAAATTCTAGGCGAGCCACTGGATTTATGGGAATGCTCCAGAACAGCTACCCTCTTCTCTAGCCTCTCCTTCACCTCCCTTCTCGCTCTATTATCCCTCGCCGATAATGCCATCACCTCGCCCCGCACTACCGCCTTCAGCGCCTCCCACACCGTCTCCACAGAAGTACCACCCTCATCATGGAAGCTGATATACTCCCTAATCGCATGACGAAGCAAGTCCACCGATATCTCACTCTGAAGCATGGAGTTCCTAAAGCGCCAGCTCGGTCGGGGTGCCTATGTGCTCTATCTCCATGGCCAGTTCGACCCTGATAGGGGCATGATCCGTCATGGCCCTGGGCTCAATCGTAGCTTCCCTAACCCGGGACATAAACTCATGCAAGGCCAGAAAGAGATCGAACCGTGCATATGTCTTGGTCGCAGCTGAGTAAAAGGAGTAATCCCGGAGTGTGGGATGCGACTTCCTCCATACGTCCTCCAGCCCACACTCCGCCAGCCATTGACGCCCTATCTCCGACAACGCTCCAGTCTGCCCAAAGCGCTGGACCGAGCTGTAAAGCTTTTTATCCATCACCAGATTAAAATCTCCCCCTACCAAAATGGCACTATCAGGCGAACTAAGTATAGGGGAAACTGACTCTCTCAGGAAGGTCTCCTGCTGGGAATTCGGAGCATAGAGGGAAGCAATGGTAAAAGAGAAGGCCCCAAGTATAATTCTAATAGCCAGTAACCGACCTGGGACTTCATGTACCTTCCCCACTATCTCCTCAGCAAATGTCCTTGAGAGCAATATTGCCACTCCCGCATGTTTCGTGGTTGCTGAGGACCAAAGCTGCCTAGGGAACCATCTGGATCGCATACGGAACGTATCCTTAAATAACAAATGGGTCTCTTGTAATAGACAGATATGGCTCCCTGATTTCTCCAGACCGGACAATATCGCTAACCGCTTGGTTGGGTTGTTAAGCCCACGGACATTCAAACTTAAGCACTTAATTGTCATACCATCAAGGGGAGGAGATCGCTCGGGGGGGAGAGAAACCACTTAGGGGCCAGAACTCAGAACAGCATCTCCACCGCTCCAAGTAACATGACCGACCCATTAGAGGCCATGATGACCAAACCCGCAGGGAAGCATACAAACATATATCTAAAACGCACAACAGGTGCTCATAACAAAAGGACCTCTCACACCCATTCCCAAGAGGAAAAGTCTCCACAGGGCCGTAGAACCACACCAGATCGCCCGTTAGGTCCACCGCCTCTGCCGCCCAGGCCCTCCCACAAGAGCACAAGCCCGCTATAAGCGACCCCTTGTTAAACAATGGCACCCCGCCTTCCCCGCCTAGGCACTTGTCCCAGCCGCTACACTGCTCACTGCCGACTGACGTTCCAAAATCCGTTCCGACTCCGGGGGCGCTGCTGCTTCCTCCTTCTCTCCTTCCTCCTCCAGCACGGGCGATCTCCTTCCGTCGGCCCAAGACTTGTGTCTGAGCCCCAAGCGTCTCCCTCCAAGCTAAGAATCCGGCGAGCCTCCGATACCGTCTTCACCTGGCGAAGCTGGTCCTCCCAGCGGAAAACAAGGCGGAACGGGTGTCCCCATGTATAGGATACAACATGTGCCCGTAAGTGCTCTGTGATAGGCTTGAACTCCTGCCGCCGCTTTTGGGTCCGAACCGTTAGGTCCTGGTATAACTGCAATTGATGACCTCTGAAGTGGACCTGCGGGGTATTGCGTGTCCGCTGCAAAATGTTTTCTTTCAGTCCGTAATTATGGACGCATGCAAGGATATCCGGCGGGCGGTCCCCCGACTCCCCCAGCGCGGCCCACACGATATACTCTGTCCAGGACAATCTCCTGGGATGCTTCCAGGCCCAGCACTGAACGAAACAACGCCACCACAAAGTCTCTAATGTCATCTTTCTCCACTTCAATTGGCGCTCCTCTAATGCGGATATTATGTCTGCGTGAGCGGTTCTCCAAGTCCTCCACTGTCATCTGAAGAAGGTCCTGCTGCTCCCGCAAGCGCAGAACCTCCTGCTGCAAGACCACTACCTCCTCGCCTCGGGCCGCCTCCCCATCCTCAACCTGGGCTATCCGCTCACCCAGGGACGAGAGCTCCACCCGCAGCTCCTTCACCTCCTGCGATATATCTTTACGGAGTTCCTGCAGGTCCCCACAGAGAGATTCAAACAGGGAGGTTAGGAAGCCCTTTGTGACTGGTGCTGCGTCCTCCTCCGGCGTCTCCTTCCTTGCTTCAGGGAACCCCACGGCCGGGGGATCTTCAGGGGCCCCCCCCCCCCCCAGCGCCGGGCACCCCGTCAGCATTTCTCTTACTGTCCGGTCTCGCTTTGGCTTGGAGGTCGCCATATCTATGACCTCTGACAGCTACTGCCCAGGAATTCAGCCAGGCCCCTGCGCACCAACACCGGGCTCCGTGCCCCCAAGACGGGCCCCTCACCCGCAGGCGCCAGCCTCTTCTCTGCCGTGCACTCTGCCGGGCCACTCCCAAAAGCAGCTCGCTTCCGGGCCAGGCAGGATCACCACAGGCCGTCTACTCCTCCAGCTGGCGTCCGGGGCCCCAAGCGTCACCACTGCCGCCAAGCAGAGCCCTCCAGGGGGTCCTCGCCCCGCCGTCGTCTTCTCTTAAGGGCCAGTTCTCAGGGCCCAACCAGCGGGCCTCGCCGTCTCCCCTCTCTGGTGCCGAGCCCACCAGAGAGGTCCCGCCACCAGCCCGTGCTTCAGGGCGTCTTGTCCCCGGCTAAGGGCCCCGCCACACCACCGCTGTCTCCTGGCTCACCTCTCCGCTCCGGGCCCACCTCCCTGAACGGGACGCGGACCGCCACCTTTACCAGCCACCAGCGCCGGCTCAGTCGACGCAGCCCTGCTCGTGCAGCAGATCAATCTCGGGGCGCCTTTAATGCACGGGCCCCCCGGCGCCCGACAGCGCTAGGCACCCAGCCGGGACCCCACGGGCCTCTCCAATCGGGGTCGAGCAGCCAGATCAGGGGATAGGCGGCGGAGCACGGACCAACGCGTCCGCTCACGGCGCCATTTTGGCCACGCCCCCCTCATTGGCTTTTTTAGTGGTTTATAAATGTCACTTGAACATTGAGATGACAACATAAAATCATAGTACACATTACTTGTTTTGTATTTGTTATATTACATGACATTAATTGATTTTGGTAGCCTTTGGAAAGATTTAGAGCAGTTGAGCTTTTTCCATTTAGTATTCATTCTTTGTCTGAGACTGTTTGTCTGTCACTCTTTGGAGAAACGTGTGCAAGGGATTATTGTCCCCTCTGAAGTCTACAAGATTTAAACCATTAAGGGACTGTCACAAACATATATCTGTGGCCGATCCCCACCAGTTATGTCTCTGCCACCTAGGTTCTTCCTATGACTCGACCTCTAGTGGGGACTACGTTCTGATGAATCTCAAGGTAATCTGAGACCACAAAGCCAAGCTGTACATCTCTGAACACTGTCAGAAGGCACGTAAGGGCTGATGTGGTCAAAGTCGAGGATATGGTTCCGTTCCCCATTCTTGAGGCTGTTCTCACAGAAGGTCCTCTTCACACTGTAAGTTGTCAGGTAAGTCCAAATCAAAAAAGAAATATAAGAAGTCATAGTGTGACTCTACGAGGTCCAGCCACTCTTGTCAGAAGAAGTCCCATGAATGTTAGGGTCCCTCCTGATCTATTTCCCGGTATCCTCTTGTCTCTTTTAATGAAGCCCTGAAGGACATACTAGACCAGTGGTTCCAAACCTGTGGGCCAACCTGTGGTCCGCAGACCCCCAGTGGCCCATGACACAGTCCCAGGGGGTCCTCAGGCCTGAGCCGGGAGGAAGGCACTTCCCCGGCAGGGGCCTCTCAGAAACATGTGTGTGTTTTTATATTATTTACTTCATTTGAGCAGCAGTTTTAAAAGCACTGCACATTTCCTTGTACATCCAGCCGCTTTCGGGCAAAAATAAAAGCGTCAGATACATTAATCTGGTGATTAATGTTCCTGCTGGAGGGAGAAGGGAGTTTTGTTTAGTGGCAGTTTTGACTCATCTAAGATAGCACAGATGGTTAATATGCCTGCTGCAAAGAACGTGTATCATGCAAAGAACAGTAGTTTATGGGCGTAGCACAGTGGGTTACTGCTTTTGTGACAGAGATTCTTTTGTCACTGTGCAGTTCATAAGTTACAATCGTAATGTAGCAAAGTGAGCTATGAACTGCCATCAAATTGCATGGCACAAATTAGAAAGTTATGTTTTTCTCCCCTGTCATTCATTATTCTTAAGCTGCTAAGAAAGGTTTGCTTGCGTATAAATACATTCTTATTATTAAAGTCAACTCTAACCACTGCGTTATGTTCTGAATCCTGAGTTTGTGCTTCTCCTGACCAAGCTCTCTTAGAAAATGCCTACCACTATGGATGACATGTGAATCCTACACCTTGTAGTTCCTTGTAAAGTACTCTGACACCCTGCACTAGTATGAGAGGTGCTATAAAACAAATGAATTACATGTGACAGAGAGATTATGGAGAGAAGAGAGGCCCTTATTGTTTTACTTCCTTTTCCCACCACATACTTATATGAAAATGTTTTCTCAGATCTTATGTACCTAAAAAATAAAAACAGAAATCGATTGGCAAATGAAGAATTTGACCTGAGGATTCAACTTTCCTAAATAAAACCAAACATTGAAAAGTTAGTCTTTGAGATGTAGCGCCAACCTTCCCATTAAGATTTTTTGATTTCTGCATATTTTTTCAATATAAAATAATGACATCTTTAGTAATTTGAGTATTTTTTTGGTGTGTACTTGTTTGTGTATTTGTTGCGAATTACTGTTTTAATGTTTGAAATTTAAATCATACCAATTGCTTGGGGGTCCTCGGCTTCCAGAAGTGATTCAGTGGAGGTCCTCAGGATTTAAAAGGTTGGGTTGGGAACCACTGCACTAGGCACTTGGGCCAAACCTTGATCTTGCCCACCAGTCAACAAATTGATTGCTAGAATACACAGAGCTGCCCTGCTGATGATCCTCTTTTCCTCATGCAACACCCTACGCCTGAAAGCTTGGTGGACCAGGTGTTGATGAATAGGTTCTACCTTAACTCATTTCTCACTACTCATCCCTATGGAGAATCAAACCTTTTGAAGGCATTCGAGAAAAACTAGCTTAGTTGTCAGCTCAGTAAATGCCAGCTGCCTCTTTCGGTGATACTAGCATGCATTGTGAGATATGGTCAGCGATATCTTGCTCACATTCACAAAGAATACCTCCCCAGTCTTGTGTAGATCATCTAAAAAGGTCCGGACGTGGTAAAGTACGCCATCTGCTCTGGGATGGACACTGCTGACTGCTTGTGCAGGGCAGCCAGCGCCAGAGTGGTGCTTCGACACCATGTCTGGATGAGATCCATGGGCTTCTCTGGTGAGATTCAGGTGTCACTAATGGACATGCTATTTGATTGAACTTGTCTCTTCTGAGATGGCAGACTTGACTCTAGAGTGCTTCAAGGAAAGCAGGGCTATAGCGCACTCCCTCTGCCTTTCTGCACCTGTTTGTATATATCCTGCCCTTTTTGATGCTTTGGAAGGGGCTTGTAACAAATACAATGTCCAGGCCCACCTCCACAGCAACTCAGCTGACGTCCCCCAGCCCTATTGAGGCCAGGATCGGGGATCCACCCGACAATGTCCAGCCCTTAGGGACAGTGCACTGCTCAGTCCCCTGCCCTCCTGCTACCTCCATCAAACCACTTTAGTTTGACCTCTCAAGCTCATGGCCATCCTTTGGGGGCAGGCTAAGGTATAACTTTCATAGGTGGCAGAGCTTCACATCTATCAGGTGGGTGCTTCAAATAGTCAAGTAGGGTTTTGCCTTACCTTTCCTTTCAGACCTGTTGTATAATCCACCTACACCAGAGTGGTTGACAGACGACCATTTGTCCATTTTGCTGCAGAAGGTTGAGGCTTTTTTGGACAAAAGGAGCCATAGAGCGGGTCCCAGCATCAGAAATGGGTATTGGATGTTACTCCTGTTTTTTCCAAGTACTGAAGAAGTCTTCTCCCTATTGTAGGTCTTCGCCCACCCAATTTCTCCTGAAAAGGACAGATTCAGAACTCGCACATTGGCCTACTTCTATCTGCACTGAATGTGAGAGACTGGATGGTAGCACTGGACCTGCAGCATGCTTGCTTTCACATTCTCATCCTACAGTCCCCAACGTGTTACCTGTGCTTCAGGGTGTGCCAAGATCATTTTCAGTTCCCAGTGCTCCCCTTTCATCTTACCAGTGTCCTTTGGTTGTTCACGAAAGTTATTGTGGTGGTTGCAGCACAACATGAAAAGGTCTGAGACCAATCTTCTTCTACCTCAACGACTGGTTATAGAGGTATGCTGGTCACCGTAGACCATCTGCAGATGACAGCAGACCACTTACCATCTTTGGGTTTCTTGATCAACATGCTGAAGACATACCAGACTCCTTCGCAGAAGCTCCCTTTCATCAAAGCCATTCTGGATACGGTGTGCTGTCTGGATTTCCCTATGGAACGACAAGTCCAGGACATTGATCCTCATGTTTTAACCTTGGTCACAGTTCACATTAAGAGGGGCCAAGACAGTACTGACCTCTTTGCTTCTTGTATCCTGCTTTACTACACCAGAAGGGACATGCAGGCTTTGCAGTGAGATATGAAGTCTCAGTGGGTTCAGCACCAAGGGAACTTGTCGAATTTCCTTCCAAGTGTCGTCAGGGGGACTGTACAAGACCTGCAGTGTTGGCTGCTAGACCGGAATAGCACTTGTGGCTGAACCCTTTCCCTATCCTACCCTTCCCAAAGCTATGGATGAGTCGCTGTTGGATTGGGGGCCCATCTGGAAGGGGTGGAAGTGAGAGGACTTTGGTCTCTGGTGGAGATTCACCCCCACATCAACCTGGTACAGTTGTGGGCCATTGGCTTGCCATTAAAGGCCTTCCTTCCGTACATCAAAGGGAGGCTGGTCCAAGGTCTCATGGACAACAACAATGTCATGTAATACTGCAGCAAACAGAGCAGAGTGGGATCCTGGGTCGTGTGCCAGGAGGTTCTGCACGCCATCTTTCTTGATGTGAAGCATGTGACGGGATCTTTGAATGCCGAGTCGACTTAACTCAGCTGGTCATTTGTGGCAGATCATGAGTGGCAGCTACAGTCAGAGATGACAGGGCATCTGCCAGCAATGCAAAGAACCCTGGCTTGATTTATTTGCCACCCAGAGAACACTTAATGTCAGACGTTTTGCTCACTGGAGTTCCCAAGAAAGCTATCTCTCGGACACTCATTCCATCTAAGTGGATCTTGGGACTCCTAAAAACCTTCCTGTCAATACCTTTCCTGCCCTGAGTTCTGATGATCAGGTGCGACCTCGCCCAAGCCATCCTAGTGGGTCTTGATAAGGCCAGGAGAGTGTAGTACCTGGAACTTCTATGCATGACCATCTGTCCTCTGATTGGAAGGATCTGCTGTTTTACAGCAGCAGGACAGGGTCCTGCACTGGGGCCTGCACAGTATATACCTTCATGCGTGGAGATTGAGTGGCTATATCAAAAGAAGGGTACCCCCAAATATGTAAGGTTCGGGAAAGGGGGAAAAACACAACAGGAGGGATGTGGAGTTCCTCTAGCCTGACATCCAGGACATATTGATTAGGGTCAAGAACAACAGGTTTTCATGTCTCTTTTGTCCTTGGGACAAGTATGCCCAACCTCCTTCAGCACATGCCCTTTGGCTGCCAGTTTACACTACATTATGGATCAGGGAAGGACATTGTCTGCAGTAAGGTAATATTTTTGTTTATGTGTTAATGCTGTTCAAACTTGTATTTATGGTTATTAATGCAAAGCCTTTATTATTAGAGTGAGAGCTCTAAGAAAATGTTGTAAGCCTCGGACTGCACTACTGACAGTGATCCCAACTTAAAAATGTATACACACGTTTGCAAAGTTTAACAATATGAGGCTACGTTTAATGCTCTCTGATTAGATGCAAATGTTTGCAGAATCTTGAAAGTAAGACTGATGATTCTTTGCTTGCAAAATAAATTGTTCACAAGAAATGCAACTTGGAAAAAAGACGTTTTGCTAAACTGCTTTGAAATTTTATGTACCATTTCTTTGAAGCATCATTTATTTAAAATATGTTGATACATGCTAATATTTCCCAAAAATATTCATAGTGGCAAATCAGGGTAACAAGTGTCAACAGGATTATGGAAAATATAAAAATAAACAAATTTTGGCAAAGCCAAATGTTTTGACATTAGTGATCATTCTTTTGGTTTTGTCAATGCATGTCTTGTTTAGACCTGTTTTTTATACTACGTTATAGCTGTGGGAGCTGCTGGGCCCTCACCATTATAACAAACACTGGCAAAAATATTTTTTGTTCACAAAAAGCATACATTGCAGCAACGTTCCTGGCACTGAATAAAACTACTTTGTGTGCCGATATGCTCCTTGTGAAAGAGCAGAATGCTGTTACTCACAGTGAAGCCAGTCAACAGATACATAAAGAGATAGAATTAAAGAAAAACTAAATAGGGACCCAATTCTTGAAAAAAGTTGCAAACGTTCACCCATGGTACAAATCGTTGCATTAATTCATATTTACGACTCGTGAATTCAAAACAATTTAGAGAAGTAGGCAAGGAAATCATACTCCTAAAAATATTTGTGAACTACATTTTAGCACAAACAAATTTGCATGTTTACAAGTTCACTTTGCCTCCAACTACATTTTTCCCTTACACTGGAAGAAATTTTACTTCTGCCCTTGTCAGAAGTGCATTTTCAACCTTTCTCAGTTTGGGAAAAGATTAGGGAAGAGCTGGTGAAAACCCCTATGACATGGAAGTTAGTAGGTTTGCACAGACTCAAAAGGGCATTCCAGCCCTGAAACGAATAGTTATTGCTACCTCCAGCCCCAATATATGCAGAAAGGTGGCAATATAAGGAAACTGCTAGTAGTCAAACCCTACTATAGTATGAGCCCTGGCATAATCAAAGGGGCTATAATTAGAGATCTTATATAATGAAATTGCTGCCATAATTTGTTGCAGCACTGCGTGGCACCAAAGGGATATGTGGATTTCTTTTCCAGGGCAAGTAGATTTATGAAGCAACATGTCCCATGGACAAGTAGATATTTTACTAAATTCTATACCCCTGCAACAACAATCAGTAATAGCACTTCCTGCTTAACCTGTCTACATTCATCAATGTAATTAATCCAGTTTAGACTCGAATCCATGCAGCTAATGGTAACAATAAATGCACCCTTACCTGGAGTTTGTCACAGTAGAAGTTTAGAAATGCCTCATTTTGCATGCACTTAGTCTGGAACCAGCATCCTCAGAATCAGTAGATTACGGCAAATCTGTTGTTCAGATTACATAATCGACCGACTCTGAGAACGCTGGTCGCAGACTAAGCGTTTGTGGAATGGGGCATTGCTAAAGTTCTGCTGTGACAAGCTCCAGGAAGAGTGAATTTGTGGCTACTGTTAACTGCATGGGCTCAAGCATTACATGATTTGCAAGGTGGACTATATCTGTGGAAGTCCAGGAAATTGATTTTGTCTAGTGCAGTGGTTCCCAACCTTTTGACTCCTGAGGACCCCCACTGAACCACTACTGGAAGGCAGGGACCCCAAGTGTTTTGTATGAGTTAAATTTCAAACATTAAAACAGTAATTCACAAAAAGTAAACAAACAAGTACATACCAAACAAATACTCAAATTGCTAAAGGTTTTATTATTTTATATTGAAAAAATATGCAAAAATCAAATAATTGTAATGAGAAGGTTGGTTTTGCATCTCAGCGACTAATTTTTCAATGTTTGGTTTTGTTTCGGAAAGTTGAATCCTCAGGTCAGATTCTTCAATTTGCAAGCTATTTCTGAATTTATTTTTTATGAACATAAGATCTGAGAAAGCTTTTTCGCATAAACACATACACATACATGCCAATATTTTAGAAGAGGAAAGTGGGAGATAAAAAAACACATTCTGGAGAATGTATTAACCCCCCCCCCCCTCATTTATGTCTAGTGCAGCAGAGTCAATTTCAGGCAGTAGACAGCATGAATCGGGTCTATTGTCATGTATGTATACAATGGTACAAAGGTACGAGACTTCTGCTCCTGCCAAGGCCAGACTGGGAGTCCAAAGAAGCCCTGGCAAATTTTGTCAGACCACCTCTCTTAAGGTACATAGCAAGTGAGGAAAACGAACCTAACCGCTACAGAGGGGGGCTTTGGGGTGTTCTCCCCCAAAAAATAATTGGGAAAAATGGTGCACTCTACAACACATTTGACATTATATACTCAATTGTATTTGCTTTAAAAGCATAGTCAATGATTACTTTATTGTGCACCAGGATACAACAATATTTCTTGGGGCTTTCAATGATTCCCTCACTATCACCCTCCAAGAGTGCCCCTCCTCTCTCCATAGCCCCTCTGTCACATGTATTTAATTCGTTTTATAGTAACTCTGTTACCAGCATGAGGTGATGGAGCATTTTACATCACACACACAGAAACAATTAATCATACTTGTGCAAATCAGTTTACAGGAAACGTTACATAAGGCAAAGGAGACTACAAGGAGTAGGATTCACGTAATTCGTACTGGTAGGCATTTTCTAAGATAGTTTGGTCTGGAGAAGCACAAACTCAGGATTCAGAACATAACTGGTTAACATTAACATTAATAATAGGCATTTATTTCTACCCCAACAAACTTTTTTTTAGCAACATCAGGATAATGACTGCCTGGGAAAAATATAACTTTCTAACTTCTACCATGCAGTTTGCATGCAGCTCTTTGAGGGCAGTTTATAGCTCACTGCTAGATTACGATTTTAATTTAAGAACTGCACAGTAACTAAATAACCTCTGTGACAAAGGCAGTATCCCACTGAGAAAAGCACAAAAATACTGTTCTTTGAAATGCATTGTACACATTCTTTGCTGCAGGCATATTAACCATCTCTGCTACCCGAGAGGAGTCAAAAATGCCACTAGACAAAACGTTCATCTCTCTCCAGCGGGTTCATTATTCACCAGCATTATCTTGACACTTTTATTGTTGCCCTTTTTGTTGCCCTGAAACTGCTACACCAGCCCAGGTCTTGAGGTGCCCAAAACGGTTCAGCCTCAAAATGACAAGAGGCACAGCACTCCTGCAGAAGGCTTTGGTAGGCCTGGAGATCTACGGACCTTTGGGCGGTGCATGAACCACAGGTTGGGAACCGCTGCACTAGTGTAAACAATGGGATGATGGGATAATTTGGAAAAAAATTGAATGTGGTTGTATTCTATTTGATATGATCCCTTTATAAATACATTACCCCATTTGTTCAATTGGTTTATAAAGGAAACATTAAGAGCTGTAGTTCCTGATGGGGGTGGTTAAAATAAATCAGAATTCCACTGAAACGTGCATTAACCAATATTGTCTGAAAAGCCCAGTTCAAGACGTATCAATGGAAGGCTAAAGAAGAATAGTTTCCCTGGTTGTTTGTGGAAAATTATTGTTTTGAGGGGTTAAATGATTTGTGTATGGGAGTGTGCACGAATGTGGCATATGAGTGAGACAGTAACTGGCGAGTGGGGGTGGTCATATAATTCACTGATGTTTATTCTGTTGTTCTAATCTTGTATCTATTGTAGTATTGTTTGCGCAATCTATATATGAGCTTTAAGCATTATATTTATTATAAAAAAGTTTATAAAAATGACATATATATGAAACTAAGAAACGTTGTCAGGTATACAAAATAAAAAAAAAATGTAAATGAAAAAAGAAGTGCGAATAATGAATGCACGCTAAGTAAACCAATCTATAAGCTTGCAAGCGATTCTGGACAGTCCAGGGTTCCAAAGCTGTGGAACACACTGAACCCTTTAGGGGCAGAGCAACACTGCATTCAGTTCTGAAAACACCTAAATCCAAATTGTTCTACTTGCGTCTGAGGAATGTCATTGCAATCGAAGAACACTCCTAATGGATCCCAAAGCACACTTGAGTTGACCTTAGCCTCCACTTCCTGCCTCATGCAGACATTTGTCTCATAACCTAATTCTCTAAAGTGAACGAAAGGTTATGCGTAGAACCGTATACAACTAGTAATTAAATAAATATACAATATCCACTTTGCTGCGAATATATTTACAATCTGTGTAGGAACAGGTCGGTACACGAGCAGAGTGCCTAGCTTACAGGGTTACCCTTTCCTGCCTACCTGTCTCCTGTCATAGGCAGGCCTCGGAACAACAGTATTTACTTGCAGAAAAGTTTGTAATGGAGCATAGTAAGGTTCCATAATATATCATCACTCCTCAGACTCTGAAGTGTGGTTTGTAGGTGATATTTATTACACAAACAATTAAAGTATTTAAAATAACTATATGTCTTGACAAGTCCGGCAATTCAAAGGTAAAGTATGAATGAAGGTGTAGTTAGTATTGATGGTGGGTGTAGTATAAAGTGCTCTGTTTATTCCTTCCTGGCTACTCCCTAACTATTGCTTTTTTGCTCCTTGTTCTAGACAAAGGCACAATGTTGCAGGTGACTAGCAAATTCATGGCGTTGTGCTCCTTTCCTTGGAGACATCACCGATAAAACCTTGGAGACAGTAGTTTAGCTTACTGATCCATGTGATAAAAAGAAGCTGAACAAATGAACATCCTGATCTCGTTCACCTTTCTCTACCGATCACCATCATACTAATCTACTCTCCGTTTGCTTACAGAAGTAGACCTTGGGATTGTTCTCTTTCATCACGTTTTCTGTCTGTCTTTCCAAGCGACCCACTTCTTAAAATGCTGGGGTTCATCCTGTGTCCCGTGCCCCTATTATGTTTTTATATTTCCTTCGGCATCCTCTACTTTCATATATGCTCTTCTATGTCAATACACACCAACCCATGTTGGACTGCCACTGTGTAAGTGTCAAGGCATCTGTAGCATCCCACTGTCTAATGAGGTCTCTACAAGCAGTCATAATTTCTACATTGCAAAGTTTGTGGCTGAATTTGGACTGTGGAGTCTCTTCAGACCATATCCCAACTACAGAACATTTGTGATCCCTTCTCACCATTCCCTCTGTTATCTGCACCTTGGATCCTCGGATTCCTGATTGAATCTCTTTAATTTGGGACAGACCCATATTGTGTGCCCACAACCACTGAGGCACAGTTCTTTCTCAGACATTCTGAATCTTACATTTGAACTCTGGTATAGTCCCTAAGAAGTATTTCAAGTTATACCCTTCAAAATCTTGATCCAGTCGCAACCTCTCTAGGACATTGGATTGTCTTTTTCAAATCCTAGGACTCCGGGGTCCTCCTCCCAGTTTTCCCTAAGCCTGCTTAGTATGTCAAAGTTGTTGTTTACTGAGGATCAGTTAAGTGGCTTTTTTGGGCAGAGGTTTCAATAGGCCTCTGTTTTCAAATGGAGTAAATTTCTGAATACCTGCACTGCGAGTCAGATGTACCTTCAGTGTGTGTCTTAGTCTAAGATATCCAAAAAGTTCTATATTAACGAGGCCAGGCCAAACTGAGTTTCTAAAACAATGTTATGCCTCTTTGTCTCTCTGTATCTCACAGAGTTGATAATCCAGTTATGTCATATTCAGCAAACCCTTCTAAGTGTGATATATCTTTTCAATTCTTTCCTATCCCTAATGGTATATTATTTCTCAATACATTTTCCAGGCTTAATTCTGAGGTTGCTTCATGCCAGCCATTATGATTTTTTGGAAAGCCTGTACGCAACACATTGCAATAGTCTAGTTGCACATTTGAATTGTTAGTTCATTCTGATCAGATGTTTGCAACAGTAGAGGAATTATCCAGAGCATGGAGATTTGCACATTGTCACCTTTAGCCATTTCATTGACCTGTTGGTGAGGTAGAGAACCCTGTTGAAGAGGATCACCTTATTCATAAGTCTCCTAGAGATGCTGTGTACAGCTGTCGGCTAGAGAGCCAAACAAATCGAAGGAAGAAAGACTATTTTCCTCCTTGGGTTATCATTTTAATTTGAGCTCTATTCAGACAAAATACACTTTCTCTCATCCACTGTTGGCAGTTGGTAATGGCTGCGTTGGCTTTCTAAGTCGTTTTCCATGTGTTTGTAGATTTGGATTTTGACATACATTTGGGAGTGGATTGGACACTGATGCAGCCGCTGCAGAGGGGTCGCGTGCAGCATTTGAGCAAAAGTATAGAAAGAGATGAACTGGGGACAATGTGACTCAGTAACTCATAAAAAGAGTATTCTGTATATCCGATGCACACTTGTTGTCTGCAGTCACAAAGGAAAAGAACGAACCAGGAGAGGGCATTTCCAGATATTAGAAAAAAATCTTTGGATATGGTCGGCAAAATAGAATTATTGATAGTGCCGTAATCTGCAAAGGACCAGGGCAGCTTGTTGGCTTGTATTAGGCGTGGCGAGGAGCTAATCTCTAATGTCAACTAAGGCTTACAGAAGTAGACCTTGGGATTGTTCTCTTTCATCACGTTTTCTGTCTGTCTTTCCAAGCGACCCACTTCTTAAAATGCTGGGGTTCATCCTGTGTCCCGTGCCCCTAGGGCAGTCCTTTATGTAATTTAAATAATGCTGGCAGTGAAGTCCTTCAAGAAAACCCACAGCATGTACAAACCAAGTCTGTGATAATGCCTGGATATAGTTCACCAGAGAGGTGGTCACTGCTAAAGATAAATATTTGTTTCAGACTAAGAATATAAGACCCGAGGATGTAGAAATTCAGGAATGCAGATGAACAAGAATATAACAAATATCAGAGAAAAACGTCAGACAGTGTAGACATTATACAACATGTTAACAGAAATCATTCTCTATTCAGGGGAGCGTTACTGAAATAAACACAACGTCCCAAGGGAACGTGTGGTGGGTGCAAATGTTTGCAATAGCTGCTTTAATACCTAGTCCTCAGAAGTAAGAAAGGCCTGTTTTTCAAAACCTGTTTTTCAATGCACTTTGTTCCCCTCAATGGCACTATCCCTCGACTTTTGTGAAAAAACAGTTATCAACATGAGGGTTTTGCTGAAGGTCTGTCTGACTTCTAAACTTTGTAGTTTGCTGGGTCTTTTGGAGAAAAGAAGGTCTTTTGAATGCTCTATGGTTAACATTAGAACCTGTCTTTCAAATGTCTGAAGTTCATGCTTAAACAAGAGGAAACCGAAAGCATGTTACAGGCTTGTGGAATTGTATAAAATATCTACTTGTCCAAAGAATGGGATGCTTCAGAAATTTGCCCGTCTTGCAAAATAAATTGACTTGTCCCTTTTGGTGCCATGCGATGAGATTACAAATTATGGCAGAGTTCTCGTTCTACCAGAGCTGTGGTAATTGCTCTCTGATTATGTTAGTGCTCATATTATATCAGGGGTTGGATTTCAGCAAGCCTCTGATTTTGCCACCCTTTCCCAAATCTACCTAAAGGGACTGGAAGTCGTCAGGAAGCTGTAGTTCCAGGGTTAGAATACCCCGTGAGTCGGTGCACATCCACAAACTAAAGTTTTTAAGGATATAAACCAATCTCGTCCTACGCTGCTAAAAGGTTAGAAGTTTACTCCCGACAAAGAAAGGAGTGCACCTTTTTCCAAAGTGGGGAAAAAGGGAGTATGGAGAAAGTGAAATACTAATTGCTCAGCATATTTTTTAATAAGCAAATATATATGTACATATTTGTTCAGGTGAAAATGAAATTCACAGTAGATTGTGTTTTCCCGGCCTACTTCTGTAAACTGTCATGAATTCCTCAAAGTCTTAAATCCGCCCAGTGCAAGGACATAAGCTTAAGCACTTCTGTGACTTTCTTTAGGAATCGGACCCCAAGTTTATTTTCATGTTGCTAGTAATGGTTTTACATTCTCCGCAATTATTCTTTTTTTTATAAATATTGGCATGAATCAAACACATTTTACTAAATGATGTATCAGAAGTGCCTCAATATAAGTAAATTGACAGTTTGAGAACTAGAGCCTCCCAGTCTCTTCTGTGATGCCTTGAGAAAGAGATGAATCCCGAATCCACCTATCACAATTTTGCCCTTCTAATGGGCCACCTAGAGTAGCCAATCCCTAGTTTGCTCATCCTTCAGCATCACCATGGCACTGGGGCCTGCTAATCCCTTTGGCGTGGTTGCTTTTGGAGGCTTCAATCTGTAGCACCCGTGGCTCTCTCCTTCAAAATCTTTTAGTTGGTTGTTCAAATCTGGGGTCCATTTACACACAAAGCACCTAAAGGTTTTTCCCTCTTCTGTGTCCGGGGTACCCTATAGCTGTATGTTTTTGGATGTTGGGGTGTTTTACATTTATTCCTGTTGCCATTTGAGCTGATGCTGGTATTATAGCATTAGAAGCATGTTTTCTGCAAGACAGGAACTTCACTTTGGATCTTCTGCCATCCCTCGGGGGGCATTGCACCATCTTCTCTTCTTTCTTCACTCGTTTCAAATTGTTGTGGTTTCTTCTGTTTGGCAAACGTTGCATGTAGTGCTGAAGTATTATGATCTGTCCTCTGCAATATCTCTATTATAGTTGAGCTTGGAATGGAGGGGTTCAGGCGGAGGACTGTCCATCCTACACTATATTTCATCCTGCCAGCAGGAGTATTGTTGAGCCAGAAAAATGTTGCTCTTTCCATTTTTTTTGCATCTTTCTTTTTGAGTTGTTCATCTTGTCTTGTGTAAAGCTTTCTTAAGTGCAGTGCTAGGTGTAAAGCAGTCTTCACCTGTACCATTACATGATAACTGCTCTAGAATCCCATCTTATTTTTCTACTTGTGCACCGTGTGCAAGCATGATCGTTCTTCTTTCTCACTTCACGAATCAGCCCTCCTCCAAATACGAGTTCCAGCCTGGCTTTGCCCTCTGCCTCTCCCCCTTGCACCCACCTCGCATTGGTGCATTCTAGGCCCATCTTAAGCTTCGCAAGACTGCACTGAAAGACTGTCAGACGTTCCTCTTGTGCTGAGCAGGCCACACATCTGCTCCACAGAGCTGCTTCAAGTGGTACCACATGGTTGAGTGCTATTTCCACTTGTTGCAGCTTCAGGTGAAGCTGCCATTATCTGACTGTTGCTTGTCACTATATATACTCCTGTCAGAACGGGTCAATCTCTTCCTCTGGAGTTATGTCAACATGGAAAGCTGCAGGCTTGCTGCTTCTTTATCGCTATCTCGGCCATTAAGTACTTGTTGATGTCTGAGATCATTTGCGTTGGCTAGTGCTTGAGTACTTCACAAGATGGTGCCTCTAATCTGTAATGAGCTTGGATTTATGTGAAGAAACCACATACAATGTAAAACAATGTCTGGAACCCACATCGGAGAAAAATCAAAGCATGAGCATAAACATAGAATTGGAGTAACTAAGGAGCATAGATAGCATTGTGGCAGTCATAATACCTGAGACTCTATCTTTGGTTATGATTCTTAAAACCCATGGAGTGAAAGTTAGAAATTTAGACATGTAGGATCACGTCTACCTTGTGTACTACATTTCAAACGCTTAATTAAATTCTCAAAGAATTCAGAACTACTTACCTCTTGGAAAGTGATACAAAATCACAGATATTCATTTTCATGTCTGTAAATCTACATGTATACATTTCTGCCTGTAAAAATACTAGTGCATATGCATTTGTAAACTATTTTATGTTTCCCCATGGCCAAGACTTTTCTTTTCCTTTGACATATGTGTTGTCCCTCACTACCACCAATTTTAGGGGGTATCCCTCCCTATGCCCCCTCAAAGCTAATTTACTCCTACCATTGACAGAAACAAATCTCCAAAGGTTTTAAGGTGGTTTAAAAACCCTGAAGAAATGTAGGAGTTAGTGGATGTTCACCAACTGTAAGTGGTGCCGAAAGGAAACAATACCCAATACCCACAAAAATGTCCCTTTGTGTACAATTTCCCACACAGAAAGTCACCAGCCTAGTGGAAATATCTGTCTGTAAATTCCATTTACAATTCCAAGTTCCTACAGTTCTCGGTTTTATGAATTAAATTTTGCACGAGAATAGATATTTTCTTACCAAACTATACATAAGATGAACTTGGCCCTTTCTGCCTGTACTGTTATACCAATAATGCCTCCTTATGTAATGCACAGGTCTGTCTCATTTTTCTTCCCCTTTTTGTAAGACATACGTGTGATGATTCTTTTGTGTGCTGGAATAAGCGCAAAGCCCTTGTAGTTAACAATCCCTCAGAGCTTGTTAGATTGTAGAAAGACATTCCTAGCAACAATTTTTTTAAGTTTCGTCTTTGTTGCATTTTCAGTCAGGCACGAATCCAAAGAAAACATTTGGCTGTCACTAAACGTAAAGGTGTTGGTAAGGTGCAGGAGTCATGAGGATATCTACCAGATGAACTATTAATTTCAGAGAGAGTTGGGTACCCGTCAGTTGTCAAGTTCCAACGCATATTCTGCCACACCCCCTGCCATGAATCGCAGAGATGTGATCGACCGGTACAGAAATAAAACAAAACTTAAGTTTTCGTGAGTTCCTATTTTATCAGAACAACTGCATCAATTGGTTTAATTATATCCTGCGGCTCGTCCAGTGTACACTGAGTGCCTGGTGCTGCCTTGTTCTTCCTCTGTGGTATTGGAAGCTGTATCTCTTGTACTGACGATGACACTGCTGTTCTTTGGCAAGATCCCAGCAGCCTCCTGGCTGTGGCATGATTCTGTCTTCACAATGTATCATTCTTTCAGGCTTGGCTCTAGTTATTAGATGCGGTTGGTGGAGCCACCCACTCACTCTGCTTCATGGAGGCAGCGGCCCTGTCGGTACACGCTCCACCATTGTTACTTTCGCCGGCTATGGGTGTCTAACATAGTGTTGCCATCACAAATGGGTGTATGTGTGCTGCATTGTGTTCATTAGAGCTGGAGGTGATGGTTTCCAGGAATGTACTATTTTTATTTCACAAGCTCCGAACAAAAATGTCTTAAATAGTACAATAAACAATGGGATCGGTAATATAAACCAGAATGGAAGTGAATGCAAAAAAAAAAAACATTTCAAAATACTAGCGGAAAAGTGAACACTTATCTTATGGTATCCTAGAACTATACATTGAATTCAGTACTTTCTGTCTTTAAAATTTGCACAGAATTTTAAAAGAGTAAGAAAGCGTCAAAATGTGAAGGAAACTACTTGCCAATGCCTAAATTTACTTTCCTCAGTGCTGAGAATTGCTTTAGCTCAAGGACCAAATTTATGGTCTTTCTGTCTCACATGTGAGTGCAGCAGCCAGCTCCTCACCCAGCACCATAAATGCAGCCTCTATGGTCTAAGGTCTGTGTGTTTGTGCAGTGCATGGAATGCAGGAGATTTAAGAAAACAACTCCCAAATTCTGCTTTTTGGTCATATCCCAGCAAAAAAATGCTTGGTTCTGTGCTTTTACAGTCAAGCTAGGAAGGATGGGGAGCAACTCTGAGAGCATGGGGCTGGTATTTGAGGTGCAGAAGCAGCGCATGAGGGAGAAAGCAAAACAAGACAAAATAATTTCAGTGATATGAGGAGTGGAATTGTACAACCCACCCAATCAAATAATTGGTAAAGAAGTTATGCCCTACGAGAGGGGCAAACACAAGAAGAGTAAGGAAAGTAATTAAATAAGAAGCAAGCCAACAAGAGTGACACAAAAGCCTACCAACAGCTTTTAATAAATTTAAAGTTGACCCTAACACCACTCTCTAAATTTTGGTGTAGTACAAGCACGTTTTTTCAACAACAGACAGTAGCTGTCTGGAAGGAAGATGGAGACAAAGCTTGAGAAACTAGGGTATTTAGGGACTATGACCACAACACTTTGGGGGTTCCAGTTGCTTAAGCACATCATTACATAAGCTGCCAGAGCTAAGGGGAACTTCTAAAACTCTACACAGAGGTTGTTGTACTAACAAAAAATGGATATATAGATAGAATGCCTATAGGGACAAAACACGTGAAAGACCGACCTTAGCAACTATGTATTGGAAAACAATGCATGATGTTGCCTTGTTTGGTTGACGCACAGTGGCTATCAAACTGGCTACGCAAGTTCAGCAGGCAGTCCTACCATAGGTGATATCCAATGGTTCCCTTCCAGTGCTAATGGTAAACAACTTCTTTGGGAAACTGGTAACATCTTTGCATTTTTTTTAATGAGGGTCAGAAAAGGACACCTGTAATTATACGCAGAACAATGGACTTAGTTGTGCCTACTTAGAGCTTCTTGAACTGAACCACCCATATGTGTATGCTAATTACAGACTTTAATAAATTAACACAGACAAACAAAAGTTCTCCCCTGACTGATAACAAAGTTTGATGCAGGTTAATGCAGTGGACAAAAGTGCCTGCAATGGATCTGCATAGATCTAGAGTTAGAACAGCAGCAGAGTACAAGGCAGAGAAAGAAACAAGATGTAGGAAGAGCTGGATTAAGGAATAAACAGGCTCTTTGTTAGGAAGTCAAGGCATGCAGAGGAACCCAGCACAAATAGGGGTCCATGACTTCTCTTCAATTGACCGAGCCTCACATGCACTCTGGCCTTGATTGGTAGGTAATTCAAAAAGCCCCAAATTGTGAAGGAAGTAGTAAATTGTGCTATTCACGTGAGAGGAACCTGCCAGTGGAATTAGCTCTGCCAAAGTTATCTAGGGTTTTTCTAAATGGCTGCGTGACATCTTGAGATAACCTATAAGTGCTGAGACTTACACGCAGACATTCTTCAATCACAGAGGAAAGTAATCTGTAAAATTAACTCGCTATAGCTAAATTTTAAGGAGTTCCTAAGTGGAAGGTAGTTAATGTCTGCCCTGTGGTGGGAATACAAGTCTTTTAGAGCCTAGGTCTAGGTGATGCCAGAAAATGGCCATCTAATTTCAGTGATTTAAAGGGCATTGAGGGAACAGGGCCATGGGTGCTGACAGAGGTTTGTGGTTTGGACGTAAAGGGTGGGGGCAACATTTGTACATATGTAGGACTTTTGTTCCAGTACATACAAAATGTCTTAAATGTGATGCGGTCCTCCACTAGGAGTGAGTGGAGTGCTATCAGTGCTGATTTGATGTGATCATATCTGTGCTGGCTCAAGCACAGCCTGGTAGCCTGAATATGAATTTTCTGTTCTCTATATGATTTTATTAAGCATTTTGCGTTTAGTGTTTATTCTGCTTGAACATAAGCTTACAACAGCTCAGGTTATATTTGCATTATTGACGTTGTAGGTCCTATAGTTCAGGCTGGTAATCAAGTATATCTCTGCCATCAGTCCCATTACAGCTGACACCAACATATGAATGGGGAGGAGGGGAAGGGGGAGGGGAAGGATTCCCATTCATAATGTTCAGTTGATTCCACTGTATTTCTCCCCACTTCCTCCATTTTGCTTTATATTTCCTTCGGCATCCTCTACTTTCATATATGCTCTTCTATGTCAATACACACCAACCCATGTTGGACTGCCACTGTGTAAGTGTCAAGGCATCTGTAGCATCCCACTGTCTAATGAGGTCTCTACAAGCAGTCATAATTTCTACATTGCAAAGTTTGTGGCTGAATTTGGACTGTGGAGTCTCTTCAGACCATATCCCAACTACAGAACATTTGTGATCCCTTCTCACCATTCCCTCTGTTATCTGCACCTTGGATCCTCGGATTCCTGATTGAATCTCTTTAATTTGGGACAGACCCATATTGTGTGCCCACAACCACTGAGGCACAGTTCTTTCTCAGACATTCTGAATCTTACATTTGAACCCTGGTATAGTCCCTAAGAAGTATTTCAAGTTATACCCTTCAAAATCTTGATCCAGTCGCAACCTCTCTAGGACATTGGATTGTCTTTTTCAAATCCTAGGACTCCGGGGTCCTCCTCCCAGTTTTCCCTAAGCCTGCTTAGTATGTCAAAGTTGTTGTTTACTGAGGATCAGTTAAGTGGCTTTTTTGGGCAGAGGTTTCAATAGGCCTCTGTTTTCAAATGGAGTAAATTTCTGAATACCTGCACTGCGAGTCAGATGTACCTTCAGTGTGTGTCTTAGTCTAAGATATCCAAAAAGTTCTATATTAACGAGGCCAGGCCAAACTGAGTTTCTAAAACAATGTTATGCCTCTTTGTCTCTCTGTATCTCACAGAGTTGATAATCCAGTTATGTCATATTCAGCAAACCCTTCTAAGTGTGATATATCTTTTCAATGCTTTCCTATCCCTAATGGTATATTATTTCTCAATACATTTTCCAGGCTTAATTCTGAGGTTGCTTCATGCCAGCCATTATGATTTTTTGGAAAGCCTGTACGCAACACATTGCAATAGTCTAGTTGCACATTTGAATTGTTAGTTCATTCTGATCAGATGTTTGCAACAGTAGAGGAATTATCCAGAGCATGGAGATTTGCACATTGTCACCTTTAGCCATTTCATTGACCTGTTGGTGAGGTAGAGAACCCTGTTGAAGAGGATCACCTTATTCATAAGTCTCCTAGAGATGCTGTGTACAGCTGTCGGCTAGAGAGCCAAACAAATCGAAGGAAGAAAGACTATTTTCCTCCTTGGGTTATCATTTTAATTTGAGCTCTATTCAGACAAAATACACTTTCTCTCATCCACTGTTGGCAGTTGGTAATGGCCGCGTTGGCTTTCTAAGTCGTTTTCCATGTGTTTGTAGATTTGGATTTTGACATACATTTGGGAGTGGATTGGACACTGATGCAGCCGCTGCAGAGGGGTCGCGTGCAGCATTTGAGCAAAAGTATAGAAAGAGATGAACTGGGGACAATGTGACTCAGTAACTCATAAAAAGAGTATTCTGTATATCCGATGCACACTTGTTGTCTGCAGTCACAAAGGAAAAGAACGAACCAGGAGAGGGCATTTCCAGATATTAGAAAACAATCTTTGGATATGGTCGGCAAAATAGAATTATTGATAGTGCCGTAATCTGCAAAGGACCAGGGCAGCTTGTTGGCTTGTATTAGGCGTGGCGAGGAGCTCATCTCTAATGTCAACTAAGGCTGATTTACTCTGCTCCAGAGGTCGGAACCCTTACTGGAGGTCACGAAACCGTTAATTTTCTGTTTCGCTTTCCAGGTTCTTCTGTGGATATAGTTAATTGGAAATTAAATGGTAGCTGTCGAGCATAAACGTCTCCATATTTTATTTTAAAATGGGGAGACAATTGCCCCTTTTTATTGGCTTGGTACTAAGCGTGCTTTAAGAGAAGAGTTTATTACCTTGGTCAGATTGGTGGCCAGAGAGGGGATGAATTGGTTTGTGCACATCGCTGAACAATGTCCCACAGGTAGATTTGATTCTTTAATTTCTGAAGATAGCCTGATTATTTGAATTTTAGAGTTACTAAAGTGCCACACGGTGATGATGTCCACCGCATGATGATTAAGAGATGCTTAATATTACATGCCAACATTTTGTAATATTCAATTAAAAAAATGTCAGCAAGTCCTTCCACTGTTGTGAGCTGTCTAAAGGTTCCTATGTTTTATTTGTAAGTTCTTGATGGTTAGGCAAGGCAGACATTTTTTGCATTCTAGATTGCCTTTTTATGTATTCATCTGCACCTCTTGTAAGTAGTTTTTTCTTTTCCAGGCAGGGATGTATGATGCTGTTGTTCCCGATTCATCACTCGCTTTTCATTTCTGACATCCCGCGAATGAACTATTTATTGGAACCTGTTTGGGTTCCACATTTTATGTGGGGGCCAACTTGTTCCATTTGGTGTTGATGGTATTGTAGTATAATTTCCATAATAGCAGTTCTGGGATGTTCTTAAGAGCTAATATCAGGCCTGCTGCTCTGTGTTCAATAAATTATGTTTGACCACCAATTTTAGAGGGTATACCTCTCTATGCCACCTTGAAAGCGAATTTACTCCTACCAACAGAAACAATTCGCCTATTGTTTTAAGATGGGTTAAGTACCCGAAAAAACTTATGAGTTCACCAACTTTTCCAGGTGGTCGCATAAGGAAACATCACCTACAAAAAAGCTCCGGTTTGCAGAAATTTTCACTCAGCAAAGTCTCCATCCTCGTGAAAATATTTGTCTGTAAATCTAATTTACATTTCCAAATTCACGCCATTCTCGATTCTGTGAAGTGGACTTTGCATGAGTATAGGCATTTTTGTACCTAACTGTAACTTAGATGAATGTGGCCCTTTGTGTCTGTACTCTTACATTAAATAATGCCTCCTTCTGTAACACACAGGCCTGTCTCAATTTTCCTTTCCTTACAAGAAATAAATGTGATGGTTCCTTTCTGTGCTGGACTAAGGGTGAACTCCTTGCATTTACATGTCCCCGAACTTGTTAGATTGAAGAAAGACATTCCCAGCAGCAGTTTATCAGATCTTTTTCTTTTCTTACATTTTCAGTGTGGCATGAGTCCAAATTAAACATTTGGCTGGTTACTAAAAATAAGGGTGTTGGTTAGGTACCAGACTACTGACGGCATTTGCCAGATAAACTACTAATTTCAGATTGTGTTGTGCACTCATCTGTTGTCAAGACACAACGCATACTCTGCCACACCTGCCCATGAATCATAGAAATATCATCCATGGAAATAAAACAAATCGGAAAGCTTTTTTAACGCTTATTTTACTAGTACAGTCGCCTCAATTTATTTGGTTTCATTGCATTTTTGCAGCTTCTGTGTAGGAATTAGTGAATAGGAATAGAGTTTTGCATAACTCTTTTGAATGAGTGTAGGATTTACAGCCTTTTCAACAGTTGCGTAGACATGGAAAGTTCCAACCAGAGTGGGACTGAATGTGGATATTTGTATATTCAATGTTATGTGTGAATATTAAATCAAGCATGTGTGCCTATGTTTCTAGGTAAGATAAACTTTTTGACATCAAGATTTGCATGTTTAATGTAAGATTGACCATTTTAGCTCTGAAATTGAATTTTTAAAGCAGTGGTAGGAAGACTATAAATGGATGAAAAAAATGATTTTAAGTCATTAAACTTATTATATTCTTGCATTCAAATGAAAAGTAGGTTTATGAGGGTGTTTCTGTGCGCATAAGATAACAGAGTAAGTTATGGTGATATTGCCTTCTGTTTTGGAAACTATGTTTGGTTAGATCTTTTTTAACTGTGGGGTTGAGGTTGTTCAATATTACAGATGATCCATTGTGAAATCAGTTTTCGGTTAGATGTCGAAGGAAAATGTTCCTCACTTACTGGCAGAACCTGAAAAGAAAAGCGGGTCATCACCACCACTGGAGCTCATCTAATGAAAGAGTAAATGGAGAGTGGCAACTCTCGACCATAATTGCAGGGTCCTAAGAATCAGCTCAATCAAAGTGCCCTTTGCTTTTCTAGTGAAAGGAAAAATACATAATCTATCTTTCAGGTGTAACAAAGAGAAACCCTCATTTAGTGATTATGCATACAATATGCGCAGTCCTAGAAATGATGATCACTGTGACCAGTTGTACATTGTCATTTCAGGTACTCTCCCATGTGACTCCGCCTTCATTAAATTCTGTACACAGAAGTTTCACTAAGGCCGCTTATGAAGCAGATGTCTTATGAGACTAGCATTAATGAGCCTGCAAAAGCCAGCTAGCTGAACTGAATTTCAAGATAGTCGTGTATGTAGACCAGTAGGCGCTCTACAATACAGGACCTTTCGTTCTGTTGGACATATTTAATGATTGCACCCGAAGAATAGAATTACGATCAGCAGAAACAAATCTCTTGCAAATGCCAAGGATGAAAAAGCTCAGACAGAAGTTCTTGTTTGCTGCATGCGTTCTCTTAATTAATCTGCCTTCCAATTTAATACAATAGGAAGATAAAGGGCAGATAAAAAAAACATAAAACCTGCCTCTCACGGCATTCAGTAGTGTAAATAATTCTTGCTTAATGGTGAATGTTCTGTACGAGAAAAAAAGTAACAAAACTAGCTCATGTAGAACAGGGATATGGAATTTTATAAATATCTAATTGGGCCAGGGACAGGATGCGTCACCAGTCTATTTGTCCTATAAAGAGAGCTACTTGTCCATTTTGATACCATGTAGTGAAAAAACGATGGCAGCTGAAAAAAACGATGGCAGCATTCTCATATTATGTTAGGGCTCATATTATATAAGGGTTCAGAGTCTAGCTAGGCTCTGATTTTGTGACCTTTCTTCAGATTAGCTTAACGGGACTTGAAGTAGGCAGTAAGTTGTAGAGCCAGGGTTGGAATGCCCTGTTAGTCTGTAAGCACTTACAAACTAAAATGATTAATGGTATTCACCAACTGCTTTCTAGTCTTTTCCCACACTGGAAAAGGTTGGAAATGTACTCCTGAGAAGAGTCAGTAGCAAAACGTTCCCCAGTGTGGGGAAATACAAAGGCTTAGCAGAAGCAAATTTGCAATCGTTCATCAGTTTTTGCATGAGCAAATATACATGTGTGTATTTGTTTATGCGAATATGGAATTCACAAAAGTGTGCTAGGACCAATGCATGGACATATACCGCCAGCTTATGTGTTTTTTCTTAAGAATAGAACTTCTAGGGGTGTGGCTAAGATGGCGGCAAGGTTGGACGCTCATTGAAGAGCTTCAACACAGGCCTCAAGTAAATCTTGCTTGAGCCCGTGGTTCGGTGGAGACTGAGGAATTCCCACCCCCCATCTCGCTCCACTGGGTGGAGAGTGATAAACGACTCATCGCCAGAGCAGAGACTATGACAAAATACCGGCCTGAGATGGGGCCCCTCCCGCCAGAAGTAGCAGCAGATGTGGGCAAGGCCTGTGCAGTGGTGGCCCTCCTCGTCTCCCAGCCGCAACCGCCTTGTGGCCTAGCCGGGGCCACGCCTAGCATCTGGGCCGCCACGGACAGAATGCGGCTCCCTTGCTGAGACCAGCGCAGGGGAGCCAGTGGAAGGAGATGTGGACCCAACACCGGTGAGCGGCAGCGCACGGTGAGAGGTGGCCCAAACCCAACACCAGTGAGAGGCAGTGGGAAGTGAGAGGCGTAGCTGGCTGAACTAATGCCTCCCCTCCCCCTCGGGCACCGAAGATCAGGCCGCAGGGAGACAAGTGGTGTCAGGGGTGGTGGCCGCCCCGGAAACGAACGGCAAGAGCAGGCAGAAGAGGCTTGGCCCAGAAGGGGAGTCCGGAGCAGTGAAGGGTCCAGTCTGAGGGGGCCGGCCCAGACAATCGCCTACTGGGGCATCTCTCTCTCGTCACCCAGCCGGGGGTGGGGGAGCTGGCTGCCGGTGGGAGGTGAGGCCCCAGTGAGGCTGAGTTGGGGGCCCCCCTTTATCCTTTGCCAATCCATCGACACAACCTGGATTCTTCCTGAGTGGAGCGGCGCCTGGCTGGTTGACTGGGAGTGGGGGGCGGGTGTGAGTGGTGACCCGTGGTCCACGCGCCCCCTGCGGGGAGGGTGCCTCCCTGCACTGCAGATGTCCTAAATGAGCCCTGGGTGCTGAAACACCGGGCAACATAATTAAGAGAGGGCTGGTGGCAACATACATTAGAAGACGCTGGCCGAACATAGTTTTCCTTCAGGAGACCCACCTTAAAGGCCAATATTGTAGTTTCCTTGGCAGGGGTACTTACTCTGTACTGGCACACGCAGGATTGACCACCAGGTCCAGAGGAGTGGCAATCTTGGTAAAGAATTTTCCCCATGTTTCAGATCATTAAACATTGGCGAGACCCTACAGGTACATTTGTAGTGGTGCAGGGGCATACAGGAGATGACACTGGTAGGTGTTTATGGTCCACCCTGACTACAGCAGCAGACTACACCAGAGTGGCGGGGTTTTTGCTGGAGCCGGGATCGCCCCTTCACCTGATAGTGGGGGGACTTCAATGAGGTCATCAACCCCAAGTTAGACAGATCACGACAAACGGTGAGGCCCAGACGGGGGACCCCTCTGGTCAACCTGGTGTCCTCCTTGGGCTTGTCTGACCTCTGGCGCCACCGACATCCATGACACCGATGGTTCTCCTACTTATCTGGGGCACATAACACATTTTCCCGACTAGACTATATCCTGGCTCTGGCTGGTGAGGTGGCAGTGGTGAGGGAAGCGGAGTACCTGGTGAGGGTTTATCAGACCACTCCCCATTACGGGTTGAAATAGGGACCCGACCCCACAAAGAGAGGAATAGCTGGAGTTTGAATGCCTATGAGCTAAAAGATGAGCCAATAGCATGTGAGGTGCGGGTGGCAACCAAATTATATTTTAAGGAAAAAAAGACTCAGTGACCTCCGCAATTACTCTTTGGGAGGCATGTAAGGCAGTACTTGGAGACAAAACCCAAAATATAATTGCACAGAAACGCAAGAAAGAGCGGCAGGAAATGAAGCACATAGAGCAGCGATTGACAGACTTAGAGAGAGACCCCGAAACCTTGATATATTCACAGACCCAACGTAATCTTATACTCCTATGAAAAGAGTATCAGGCACTGGTAGAGAGGGAGGCAAAAGCCCAAGACCTTGCGATATGACTCCGGTTATATGAGGCAGGGAACATAGGGGGCAAACTTCTTGCCTGGCTTGGGAGACGAGAACTGGAAGCACGCTGGATACATAGCATCAAAGGGAGGGAGGGCTCCCACCATACGACTGACCTAGAGATTACTAATGCATTTGCGAGGTTCTATGAAGATCTCTACCAAACACATAACGACGTGCAACTGTCATTAATTGAGCAGTACCTGACCAAGATCCCCCTACCGCGCCTTTCAAGAGATGACTGAGATGTGCTAAATAAATACATAGACCTGTGAGAAATTGAAGCAGCCATCGCCTCAGTTCCACCCGGCAAATGGCCTCTCAATAGAGCTGTTCAAGAAGAATATGGACATCCTCTCCCCCACTTGCTCCTTATGTTTCAGGAGGCCAAAAAGTCAGGATCACTCCCAAGGAAGGGAAACCTTAAGAGGAATGTGACTTGTTTCGGCTGATCTCGCTTTTGAATATTGAAGTGAAAATCCTCGCATAGGTGCTTGCCTCGCGCTTAATAGCCGTCATACCATCCCGAGACCACCAATATCAAACGGGCTTCATGCCCAAGCGGTCAACAAAACTGAATCTCCGTTGACTCCACACCTGCATTGATGCTGTCAAGGTCAGGGACAACCCCTATCTGTTACTTATGTTGGTCACTCAAAAGGCGCTCAGCACTGTCCATTGGCCCTTCATGATGAAAACACTGGAAAGGTTCGGTTTTGGCCTGCGATTTAGAGACTGGGTCAACTTGCTATATAAGACCCCATAGCAACAGTCTGTGTGAACAGGAGTCAGTCCTTGGAGTTTCCCATAGAAAGAGGCACACGCCAGGGGTGCCTGCTTTCACCCCTCTTTTTCTCCCTCACGATCGAACGCCTGGCCAGTCTTGTCCATGCGCACCCAGATATCACAGGTTTTTGGACATGTGGTGGGAAAGGGAGTCCGACAAGATATCACTATATGTAGAGATGACATTCTGCTCTGTCACTTGCCCCAGCACCACTCTGCCCCAGATATGGCCACTCTTGAGGAATACGGGTCCTACTCGGGCTACAGAATCAACTGGGCCAAGTCATGCCATTGTTGGGTGGGGTGTCGACACAAGCAGATAATCCCCCCACCCCAGATAGGTTGGCAATAGAGGAGGAAGGCTTTAAGCATTTGGGAATTTATGTAACGCTTGACCAAAACAAGCGACAAAGTAGAAGTATCCTGAAGATCCTGTCAGAGCAATACGGACAGGTGGGGGAAGTTCCCCTAACTTTATTTGGAACAGCAGCATTATATAAGATGATCTCCTTCCCAAAACTGATATACTACCTCCAAAATACCTAAGCACGCATACTTGAGGGCATCTTTAATAAGGTAGCTAGTGAGGTACGTAAATTCCTATGGGATGGGAAGCACCCCAGGATCTCCCTGCAGACCCCCCAGTGCAACACCTATAATGGAGGGATCGCTTTGCCAGATCTTAGATCTTACTACTGGGTTGCGCACCATATAGCGGTAAATGATTGGAAGCACACGCCTGGGGATCACCCTACTTATATGCTGGAGGAGCCAGTTTACACGTCAATCATCTACATTACTTATATGGGGAGAGAGGGATGCAGTAACTCTTGCTTCCCACGCAACTAACAATAGAAGCATGGCATAAGGCAACACAAAGGATAGGTTGATACACAAAACCAACACGACAAGCCCTGCTGTAGGAGGGCACTTACCTGAGGGAGCTGGGGAAACTTAAGGGATTCTAGGCGTGGGACAAACTAGGGATCACTAAACTGAGGTACCTTATACACAGTGAAACGCTTGACACCTTTGCTACTCTGAGGCAAGAGTACCACCTTTCACAAACGCAACAATACCAGTACACTCACTTACTGCACGCATGGCAGGCAGAAAATCTGGATACCGAGGGACTCCCGGAGTACGCTTTATTAGAAGGGAGGCTCCTCATGGGCTGAATAGAAGAGAAGACAGTATCCTGGATATACAAAACCCTGAACAATAACATGCCTGATAAACTTGGGCGGTTGAAAGAAGGATGGAAGGGTGACGTGGGACTCCTGGACGACACTGACTGGGATGCTGCTCTAATGCACCCACGAGATGTAGCCATCCGCATCTGATTGCGATTCAAACAGTTTAAAATCCTGCATAGGATCTACTATGACAGGGCGAGGCTGCATACAATAGGGAGAGATTCAGATCCATCCTGGTTGCGCTGTGGGGGGGGAGAGGGGCACCTTCATGCACACAATATGGGCTTGTTTAAATATCCAAAGCTATTGGTCTAGGATTTTAAAGGAATTGGGAGAAGTGCTGAAAGCACACATTCCGACTGACCCACGCTAGGTGCTGCTGGTTGTTCCCCCAGACGTAGACCTGCTACGCTCCAAGCTTCTTTTTAGTAACCTGGGTTTAGTGGGAGCCAAGCAAGATATAACGAAACATTGGGGATCCTCAGAACCCCACACAGTGATAGAATGCAGGGCAAGTATGAATCTCTACATGAAGGCAGAGAAGGTGACCTATATGCCTGTGGCTGCCCACGGAAATTCAGTAAGGTTTGGGGGGCCAGGAGGGCTTACCTTGGTCTTCTGGACACACAACATACCATAATAGTGGACACCCCACAGGTCTATCAATCGGCCACACGCCAGGGGACACCATATGTGACTGTTCTGAGGGCATAATCCCCTATTTGCATGGCACAAACTCATGTTACACGTGTAGGGTATTTACGTAAGATACGTTGTGGTACTGCTGTCCTAACTCTGTATATGCACAATGAATGTCTGTGTTATATTGGTGTCGTCTTAATGCGAAATACCATGCTGTATTTCTGCTTTTACTGTCCCATGGTCTGAAGGGACTGGTTGTTATGGTGTATAAAGCACAAAAACAGTTTAAAAAAAGAATTAAACTTATGATTTCTTTTCATGTTGTTCACTATGGTTTTAAACTGGTTTTCCACGAGAAAACCTTGTTAACATATTGACACCCATCAACACATTTTACTGGTTTCACAGAATGATACTGAGTGAAATGATATTTGAAATTGCACAAAAATTTAGCAAAACTTTTTTTTCCAACTGAAGGTGTACATTTTACTTTGAAAGCAAAGACCCCCCGTTCTTGTGTTTATAATTATGCTTGTATTGGCACATTGTGAGAGGGCATTATGGGAGGATTATAAATAGTTTCAGATATTGCAAGTATGTTTACATATGATTATATATTTTTGTATACATGATCCACTGTCATTTACGCAGGCTGAGCTCACAGCTCACTACTATTCCTTTGAACGCTCGCCCAAGTAGTAAAGGCTTTGCATTAATGAACTATGTGTGTAAATTTGAACCTCTTATACATATTGATACAAATCTTACATTGGTGGCACATAATCCTCTTTCACAGATCCATACTGTGGTACTGTAAACTGTCAGTCAAAAGGTTGGTGCTGCAGTGGCTGGGCCTACTTGATCAGTGGATTAAACGCACATAAAAACATTTTCTTGCCCCCAAACAGCATATCATGATCATGGGGTGATAGGAAATCCATTCCGCTGTAAAATCTAAAAAAAAAAAGGCATAATAAAGCTAATTTGTCTGAAGTTATGAATTCAAACTTGAAAGATATATTTTGTAGGATTTTCCAGTCTGAATCTTCAGAGGTGTTGAGATAAATAACTGCTCTGGTTAAGTACCTGAAACAAAAACGGAGCCAACATTTTTGACAGAATTTTAAGGTTGAAAGATGGCGAGCCAAAAGCTGCCAGTCAATAAAGATATTTAGACATGGATCTGAAATCTCGTGAGCTGAGGAAGTGCATTTCAAGCACTTGTCTCATATTATTACTACTGTGGTTGATCTGTAAAATGGAATGGTAAATAACTTCTGCAGAGCGTTTTGCCTGTAAATTTAGAGGTCAAGGTGATATTTTGCCCTTCACTTGAGTCACCAGTTCTCATTTAAATTCAGAAGGAATTTGATAAATTCACTTTGTATTCAGTGTGTTATGAAGAGAGCTGGGCAGAGCAAGTTAAGTTAAAAGACCTCAAAAACTATCATATTCGAGAGGGAGACTGTGAAAAAAAGCATTGTATTTACATTATTATTAAACAATAACACTACAGAGGCAACAGAAGTATTAACGCATAATTCTATAAAGCTAATTTCATGACCTCATGCTATTTCCTCATCATGAACAGACTCACTCTACAAAGAAAAAACAAATGATAATGTCCGGCAAGACATAAGAGAGCGGGGAAAAGAAAACAAATACGAGAAACAAGGGGCTCACCAATTCTTGTTCTTGTTTTTTTTTTCCCCACCAAAACCATCCTTAAAAGAAGAAGCCAAGCAAAATGACTTAATTTCCTGCCCCCCTCACACATCCCAGGGCTTACTTAATGGCAGCTGAAACACAGACGTGGAGTGGCTGCACACAGCGGGCTTGCTTCTGGCTTGCAAAGGCAAGCCCGTCTGTGCCCTTCAGCACCTGGACCATACCCAGTGACAGGAGCCCTGGTTCGATCACCACCCAGCAATACACCGCAGCACTCTTTAGGACGCTACACCCCCTGATGCAGTACCCCAACTTCTGTCATACTGTGCCTCACACCATGGTAGGTGCTTTTACCTGCACCCACTGCTGGGTCTCCAGCAGCCACATCCTCCCACCCCCAGACAAATACTAACAGTACCCTCAACACCTCCTCCCAACACACAGCCCACGCAAGCACCAATTCCTTCATCCCCACCCTACACTACAGCAAACCTGCATGTCAACACCCACTCACATGCATGCTTCTCAACACACGATCACTGAGCAAACACATAACCAAAATATGGGACTTGCTGAGTCGCGATGCACCTGATATCCTCTTCATCACAGGGACTTGGCTCAACCCCTCATCTGCTCCCAACATCACCATAGCAATCCCAGTGGGCTACAAGATCGCCTAATACGACAGCCCTTGTAAGCCAGTATGAGGGCTCACTATCATATACAAGGATTCCATCAAATGTACAACTTCAACAGAGAACGCCACCCCATTCATGAAACGCCTGCAGTTCAATCTCAGAAAAATTAACTCTGTACGGAACCCTCTTCTACCGACCACCCGGCCCACGAGTCATTTTTACCTACCTCATCACCAGCTTCGTCCCTCCGCTCACCATTGACTCCAGAGCCTACATTCTCCCTGGTGACCTCAACTTTGACCTGGAAGACCAAAACAACCCCTGCTCCACAGAACTCCTAGAAAGCTTGAGCAACATAGGACTCACCCAGCTCGTCCCACAACCAACACACACAGCAGGACACACACACTAGACCCCATCTTCACCATAAGTGATAGCATCAAATACAAATCCACCTCACAGCTCATATTGACCAACCACTTTATCATCCACTTCTAAATCAATACACCTCAAGTCAACACCCCACCAGGTAGAGCATTCTGAGCCAGAGCTAGGGCAAAATCAAAGGAGCAAACTGGCTCAGCGCCCTCAACACGGATCAACCTAGCCCCACAGACAACCTTGACAAGGACATCAACAACTGGATCAAGAACTGCGCAGACTCTCTCACACCCATCGAACCCAACAAGTATAGTAGATCACACCAGCAGGATAGCTGGTGCACAGAAGACCTGCAAACCATCAAACAACACTTTAAACAGCTAGAAAGGGAATGGAGAGCCAGCCACAACACCACAGACAGAACTAACTACAAGGCTGCACTCAGACGATACCACCAGCAAATAAAAGGCACCGAAACAAAAGCGCATTGGTGGACCGCATAGAAGGAAGCTCCAACATCTGCAAGGAGAGCTTCTCAGTTGTTAAGGATTTTACCCCGCCCTTAGCCATTAATCACCAACATCTCTGCCTCCCAGCAATTCTACGACAACCTATCCAACTTCTTCCATTGCAGTATTGCAAACATATACCGCAACTTTGCACACCAACCCAACCTAAGAGAACTTGTTGCTAACCTACCCACCACCAACCAAAGTGGCCACCTGACACAGCAGCAGTCCTGCAGACTATCCACTCTGGGGCCCCAAAGGACCCATACCCCCACCACATCTGCAACCTGGGAGCATCACCAATTAGCACCACTCTGACCCACATCATCAACAACTCCATCACATCTACCACTTTCCTGGATGAATGGAAGCTTGCAGAAATCAACCCCCTCCTCAAGAAGCCCACAGCCGACCCAAATCAACTGAGCAACTTCTGACCCATCTCCCTGCTTCTCTATCCAGCCAAAGTGATTGAGAAGGCCACCAGCAAGTAACTTGTAACCCTCTTCGAGCTTTACCAACTTCCAGGCAACACTCAATCAGGATTCAGAAAGAACCACAGAACTGAAACAACACTCCTCACAGCCACCAATGACATTTGAATCATCCTGGACCGAGGAGAAACAGTGACCCTCATCCTGCTCGACCTCTCTGTGACCTTTAACACTATCTCCTTCATCAGAAAACTATGCAAGATTAACATACAAGAATACGCCCTCAAATGGATCTGTTCCTTCTTCACAAGAAGAACCCAGAGGGTCAGGCTGCCACCCTTCACATCAGAGACCAAGAAATTGATATGCGTAGTCCCACAGGGATCGTTGCTCAGCCTTTTTCAGCGTATGCATGATTCTGCTCGCCAACATCATCCTATCACAAGACATCACCATCATCTCCTACACCAATGACACCCAACTCATCCTCTCCTTGATGGACAAAACAACTACTGCCAGACCCAACTTCACAAACTGCATGACCATGGTTGCAGACTGGATGCGAACCAACTGCCTACAGTTCAGATCTGACATGACGGAGGTACTGGGCTTCGGCAACAAGACCTCCCCATTGGACTCCACCTGGTGGCTGTCAGAGCTAAGGCCAACACCCTCAGACCATGCAAGAAATTTGGGGATCATCCTAGATGACAAGCTCAACATGATGGCTCAAGTCAACGCAGTGTGCACCTCCGGCTTTCACATCCTACACATGCTGCGAAAAAGCTTCAAATGGTTGCCTCAAAACACCAAACGGACAATCACACAAGCACTCATCACCAGCAGGCCAGACAACGGTAACACTGTACGCTGGAATCTCTAAACAACTCCTACACAGACTGCAGATCATCCAGAATACCGCTGCAAGACTCATACTCGACCTCCCATGCTGCACCCACATCACACTACACCTCAGAAAGCTTCTTTTGTCTCCCCATTTACAAGTGTAGCCAATTCAAACTTCTCACACATACATACAAAGCCCTACACAACACAGGACTAGAATACCTGAACAGCCACATACAGTTTCACCAACCCAACAGACACCTATTCTCTGCCTCACTCGCACACATTCCCAATATCCGCAAAATCAAAAATGGAGACCGCTTATTCTCCTTCATTGCACCCAGACATGGAACACCCTCCCTCTACACATCGGAGCTTCCTCCTCACTCTGAGTTATACAAGAAGCTGAAGATTTGGCCCTTTGTATCATCACCTTTTGGGGAGCATAAAATTACACACCTGTCCAAGCGCTTGGATATCCTCTCTGGTGATCAGTGCGCTATACGAATCAGTATATCATAACATAGCATTATATACACCATAACCACTATGACATAATTGCAACTACACATACAATTCACTGAATAGTAAGGCTCCTTTGCTTGCATTAGATTCTGTCATAAGTGCTTATTTGAATGTTTTATGTTTTATTTTGCGGTTGCTCCACATTTATAAATATATTTTGATTCTTTTAAATTGCCCACTGTATTCAGTGGGCTCTAGTGAATAAAGAAGATTGAAGTATGGCTGTATTATATTATTGATAATATGATATAAAACAAGGTACAAGAAAGGAGATATAAACATTTATGGCTGCACTGATGACACTACATGACACAAAACATACAACTTTTTTAATAGGTTACCCTTTATTCTTGTCTTATTGTATAATTGTGACGTGGTTGCATGGCGGAAAATTCATTGATTGGCAAATAAGATAACTAACCAAATCTTTGTAGTTAGCATTGAACTTTCATCCTTGGAATCTAATTCAAAATGTGCACTACAGCCAACTAATGCATGTAAGCTGGATTGTTACAGATCCACATTTGATTTGAATGAGACAGAGGCATGTGAAAAAATTATAAAGCTAAACTCAGCTTCAGACACTTTTATTCTGGCTAGAGAATCATTAAAGGAATTCCAAGAGAGTAATTACAAAATACAAAACAGGTGCGGAATCAATTGTTCAAAATGATTTTTGTGTTATATAGGCATAGAATTAAATGGACCATGTTATCTAATGGGTGCTTCCAAGAAGAAGACTGTACACTATGGCTCACATGTATGTAGCTTAAGGTTTGCGAATTCCTAATAGCAAATTTTTGTGATTCGATGTTAGGGAATCGCAAACTGCTATGTACAACAGTGTGTTTAACACTGTTTGCGATTCCCAAATAGGTTGCAAGAGACCTACCTCATTAATATTCATTGGGCAGGTCGCAATTTACAACCCATTTGGGAATGGCCACAATCACAGGGATATTGGCCTGCTGGGGTCAATAGACCACCATGTCTGTGACTGCTTTTTCAATAAACCATTCTTTTTTTTTTTTTTTTTTTTGGGTAATACAGCCCGTTTTCCTTAAAGGAAAAGGGATGCATTACAAATAGAAAAATTAAAAGTTTTCTTTTAATTTTTTAAGAGTAGGCAATAGTTTGTGGGACCACTGCATCCTCTTAAAAAATGTTTGCACTCCCATTCCCATTCCCTTCCCCTTTGCGAATGGCCTACCACCATCTTCAAGTTGGTGGTAACTGCAAATGTTTTGCGACCGCATTCCCGGTCGCAAAACATTCCTACATAGCAGTGCTACTCGCTATTAGAAAGGGACACCCTTGGCACGCCCCTTCCTAATAGCAGGGGCAAATCCTATTTTGCGAGTCAGTAATAGGTTACAGACTCGCAAAACAGGATTGGTACATGCCGAGAAGCATTTTATCGGTCACAAATGGCCCGATGGGCCGTTTGAAACCAGTAAAAGTGCTTCATACATCTGGCCCATATTCTTATATCCCAGAGAAGCAGCTTTATGCTTCACATAGAAGGGAGGATAAAGAGACATAGCTGTTAAAACAGGACCGATTTAGCAAGATCTACAATAGAGGCATTTGAAACATTAGAAGAGGATCTTTTCAGTGTTTGGTATGTAGTCGTCATTCTGTTGTAATTAGGCGAAATGAACTGAGATGTCATGGCAGTTTACGATCTGGAAAGTAATGCGATTGTATACATTACTAAACACCCATGTAGAAAGTTGTGTGTGGGGGCACACATCAAGACACGTTAAAATTTTTTGTAACAAAAATACATTTAATACACAACTGGAAATACCAAATAGGTGGAATCCGTGCACTTACCCAAAATGCAATATAATTTGAATAAAATTATATTTCAAGTTGTAGAGAGGCTAAATATCTACTTGCAGGTATTGAGTACAGAGCTTAAGAAGTACCTGGTGGACACATATTTAGGTATGAATGAGCGGCATGATTTCACTTGTATTCTGTGATTTTCTGACATTTTCTTCCATGAATAAGCAATGAATACTGATGCACAGTCTGTTTTAACTAGTAGGTATTGCACATCACAAAATGTCCTTCGATTATGCAGCCACCTTGTGGCCAACTTGAGTTAGTGCAATGCCTGGCGTCATTGTCTGACTTTAGAGATTAACAGCAGCCATGATTGTAATGGCAATTGTGGGTATGGACGCTTCCAATGATTTGTTACTTTAGTGGTGCAGAAGGCACATAATGACTGTTGGTTCGAGTTAGGGCAATTTCTCTTGTTGGAACCTGATTGCTTACAATTAAATTTAGTTTCCTCACCTTGCTAAACTTTTCACTCAATTTGTCCAATGAATGATTCTGCTATGTCTATTTAAATACTCCAACATTGAGTAGTATACATCATAACCTTTACGAAGTTTCCAAAATGCTTTAAAATAGCCATTCTTATCCTTTGGTACCACCATGCCATCTACCCTACTTGTTTTTTTGGGAGGTGAACACTGCATCTGGGTATCACCTTGAATTAATATGTATAAACTAAAACAATTGAGGGATGCATGTAGCAGAAATAGAAGAACTATACCCTTATATTGGTGGCCATTGATACTGACATTGCATAAAACTACAAAATGGAGGTAAAACTACAAAGAAAGTAAAGAATCCGATATTTGCAAAATAGTTTCCATCTTTCTAGCCACTTTGGCACTAATTATGACATTGGCGGTAAAAAACGCCTACCGCTGCAGTGACGGCCACCAAAAGACTGTCATAGCGGCTACCATCCATCCGCCATATTGTGAGCCCTGCCGGACTTCTGCCACAAGAAGGGCCGAAATCCAGCAGTGATTATAGTTGCGGATGGTGGTAAAGTTGCGCTGCTACCACCAGCACTGCCACGGCCTGGTGATGTTCTGCTAGCGGGTGCTGCTAGCGGTAGTAACACCCCTTCCCATTCCCTGCCATGAAGACCATCTGGAAGAAGGTAATTTGGGCTTCTGACAGGGGAGGGGTTTGGGGGGTGTTGTGTGTGTGTGTGGGGGGGATGTGGGGATGAATGTGTGAGTGTGCATGAATGTGTGTGTGGTGTTGTTTGCGTGTATGCATGTGTGTGAATGCGTGTAAGAATGGTAATGTGACTGCATGTCAATGTGAATGTGTGTACGAATGTGTGAGAGCATGACTGGATGTATGCGTGTATGAATGCATGTATGCCAGTGTGAGTGAGTAGGTGTATGCGTGGTGTGTGTCTGCGGGTGTGTGCGTGTACGGGGGTGAGAGGATCGGAAGGGGGAGTGTGGATGGAGGGGGTGTGAGGGGCGTCTGGGTAGTGTTGGGGGGGTGGGTGAGCTGCTTACCAGTGACAAGGAAGAAATTCCCTGTCACCGGTAGGGCCTACCGCCATGGTTTTCGTGGCATTGGTAACACCACGAAAACCATGGTGGTTGACATCTCCGGCCCGGCGGCTGCTACCGCCATGGCGGTCTGAGTGGGGAAGTGGCGGGTTGGCTGCAGCAAACCCACCATTCTCATAATGTGGCAGTATGTACCGCCAGCGTGCTGGCGGTACTGCTGCCACATTACCACTCACCGCCGGGTTCATAATGACCCCTTAACCTTAAAACTATAAAAATCTCGTGTTTTGAAATGACAGAGGCTAGTTTGTTGATAAACTGATATTTGTTAATTATTTATTATTTTGATGTATAATACATTTTTCGTTAAACTTTTGATCCAAGAAGTAGATGAAAAGTTTACAAAAACATAACTTAGAGCACTGTGCGCATTTGTGGGAAACTATTTTTCGTTTTTAATATAATTTTTAACTTCTCTTGTTACAAGACGTTTGTCTTTTTTAACTTAGGAATATATTGGTCTTCTGGGAAACACTTATGGAAAAAGAATACCCAATTTACTAGCCCAGCAGTGTTTGAATGCCCATTTCCTAAATTATCAAGCTGTGACCTTGTGCACTTTTTTGTATGTTTTGGTTTGTGTTCCGAGTTGATATGGATACTGAATATTATAATTATCAACTATGTTTTTGAAAGTTTGGATGTGTATTGTAGTTTTTGAGAAGGTTGGTTGTTGTATACAAGTGTTTCACAGTTGTCATGCACTTTACGAATCTTTTTCTAATTATGAACATCCGAAAACTGTGATATAGCATAGTTACTGATTGCTATTCACTATAGCCCTGTCTGGCGTTCTGGGTTCCAGTGCAGGTAGGACACTGTTAATCGAAATGCTATTCTTTCGTGTTTCTTGGCCTTCTTTATTTCGTTTGTTAAATAAACAGATACCATTTTGAACAGTGTATATATGGTTTAGTAACATGTTAACTTCGGGGATAACTTTAAAAATGTGGAACAACACAAAGCTATACACAGCCCCCTTTGGGTAAATACAAAAAACTTGACGAAACCTTTAGTCGACCTTGACAGGCATGCGTGACAAATGCATGCCGGCGAAACCCTTTTTTCTGTTGCCTGGAAACCAACCATGTAATAAATTAATAACCTACATTCAGACTGGGAAGCGCGGCAGGTAGCAAATTAGCCGATTTGTTTACATGACGCCCATTACAGAGTCACTTGTTACCCATCGTGTTGCTCTTTAAAAAGCATAATAAAAATTGACGAAAAGCAATATAAAGCTATCAATTTAGGGATAAGAGAATATTGTATAATACCATAACATGTATGTAGACCTGGGCCCGCCAACATATTTACCGGGAGAGCCGAGCCGAAGGAAGAGTCTGGCGTGGTTTTTATTGTCCGTGAAGGAGCTGAGCCCTGAAAATGTTTACCATGTAAATCATACAACAGACATCACATAAAATATGATGAAGTCAAATTACAATTAAAAAAAAGTGTATTTCTTTAGCATTTGTAACCTTTGACGTTAATTCCTCAGTTACAGCACTGCACTGAGAAGTGCTTATTAAAAGTGATAGCTTTTAAAATGAACCTTTTGTACAACTGGTATATGGAACTTGGGTATTCTAAAGTGCTTTCATTTGCCAGAGTGAAGAAAAAGGAAAATTGCTAAAATAAAATTTGTGCCTAAGATTACACAAATGGGTTAACAGGTTTTCTGGTTTCACTTTGTGCAATTCAGGCACTAAACGAGTATCTATTTGTGTCTACTTTTTACCTTCAATGAGAATGCTTAGTTTTCACCTCTTTCTGCAGGTGTTTAGAAGAGAGAGGGTGGCAGGCAGATGCCACATTAAAGCTTGGCTCGTCATAGGCTCGAGGTTGAAACAGAACCTCGAGCTGAGGCAAGCTTTCAGCGGTTCACCCTCCTCTACATTTACACAGCGCTTACTACTCGTGCAGGGGGTGCTGAGCTTGCATACTTGAGTGGCAGACTACACCGTGTAGGTTGTATGGTTGACAGAGTGTTGCCTGTGTTTTGAAGGAAATGATAACCTCATCAATAAAACGTGTTATGGGAAGCAGTGCTTAGTAGTGTGATGGAGGGAGTTGTGTGAGAAAAATGCACACAGGTTATGGTTTTCAGTAAGCTGGCAGCTTTGAATAGCTGTTCAGTTCCCTTTTGGTATTAATCATGATCATAGTCCACTTAGCTGATTATGGATTGAATTATCAGTTCTGAGGTATTTTGTTTAGAATTTAACTGCTCTCGTGCAAAAGGTCATTCAATAAGGGCTCAATATCAGGCCTCTCCACAAAATGAAAGTAAGTTAGGTTTGAGTCTTTCCCTCTCTCCATGTCCCTACTCTCCAGATATTTGAGTTATCGCACGTTTCATTTTGTGAAATGAGTGCTCTTGTGTGCATAGTGGCTCAGGATGTAAAGGTTATTTATGATATACCTGTGTGTAGTGGAAGAGCTAATCGGCAGCCTTTACTGTTTAGCAACCCTTGCCTTTGTTTATTCAGGACTGAACTTCCAACTAGCTAAAATCACCCACAAGCAGAGAATGTCCATTTTCTATGAAATCTCTGCTCTGCTAATAGACGGGAAGACGGTATACTTTGCTTTTGTTTATAACGTAGTTTCTAAGATCGTGACCTTTCGGGCACTTTTACAAATTGTTGATGAAGTCTTCTCTAGATGTTTGACAATGGAACCTCTAACCTTGTGAGCGCTATACGCAATTACTCTGCTGCTCCTTGTTTCTTTTCCGGATTTATTATTGAATTTCTGAATTTTTGGAACAAGGTGTTCACCAGTGACACAAGTTTCAATTCTGATTGATTCTCTCCATCTATAAATTATTGTATTGGAGGAGATGTTAAAATCATATCTCCTTTATATCCACGTATCACACTGTTCTTATGAGAAGCTGAGTAACTCTCCTTGGTTGGGATTACAAATCCCAGTCAAAGTTTTGTTCTGCTAAAATTATGTAGTCGTTTCCTCTGTGGGCACCGAATATAACTCGTAATTATTTGAGCTTCACTTGCCCCACAAGTTCAGTTAGTACTCCTCTGTATGATGACCTGTGGATTCATCCCCCAGCTTGAAATGTCAACATACAACCAAGTGAACTGGTGTCACAAACACAATTAATTGACTCACTCCAATTCACAAACTGTGTGATTATTTTCATATATTTTCTCTACTTGCACATCCTCCTGCGTGAAACATCAACTTGTCACTACTTGGGCCAGCTGTTACTACATGCAAAATGAAAGCCGTAGCTGCCAGTTCATATGGTTACTGAGATATGGATGCATAAAAGGGCACTTTTACAACATATCTTGCCTCTTGGTCCAGATATACAAATGGCTGAGAGTTGAAATGGGTCTGCAAAAAAAATTTAAGGCCCTAGTGCGTTACAACTTGCCTTGTATTGGGCCAGCTTGCGGACCAATTCTAACTCCTCAGTTTTCCTCAAAGCCCTCCAGTATCTCCAAGAGAATCTAAAGCACACATAGCTACCTTTGTTCTTGCATGTTGCAAAAACCCTTGTAGAATTAGCACAAATTCCGGACTAAACTTGAGCTCAAGACAAAAGCAAACAACCAGACAATCAAGAACCGATACTACGTCTATATCCAGAGGAGTGATCTAACCCTTGAAAAGTAAATTATTGACACAGTTGCTGACAAAATGTGGAATCTCCTTTGAACCATGTCTCGATTGCATATTTCCCGAGTAAAAAAGGTCCCTCTACTTGAAGCCTAAAACAGGAAACTTTCCTGTTCTCTTCTATGTTAAAAAAAAATTGGCACACAGATCGAACTACTATTAATCTGTGTACTTGTCCTCTTGGAGAAGTTGAAAACAGTTATGCACTTTATGCTTTTGTGGGAAAAGTCGTTCTACGTGATGAGACATACTTACAGTTTTTATTCATAAAACACAATTTTAGATGCTGTAGGGAGGCGTTGTCCTTATGTTATTTAACAGACTTGAAAGATACCTTTTCACCTGTTGCCTCATATATATGCAGGATGGAAGGCCATGAGACCAATAAGCTTTCGGCAACAGGATGAATAACTTAAGATAATCAAAAGCATTATTTCTAGTTTTCGACCATGAGTTGAGGCATTAACTGTAGTTAAAAAAATATTTTAAAACAAATGCTGTGTGTACGTTTATGATTGTAGCTTAGCATCTAACTTGCTTCAAAACGTTTATTGATGCAATTGTGATCATACTTTTGGAAATTCATGAAAAGATTTCATACAAAAAACAAATGCTATTAAGATAACGGTTCTGCTGATAATACGTACCTTTTCCAAGGCCTGCCTTTGGAAGGAGACCAAGTATTTTTTTCTTCACTGCGGTCAATGATTATCTACTTTATTTAGCAGGCCATAGGGCGTGACTACCCCATCGAGTGTTGACACTTCCCAGAAATGCAGGAGGCCTGGCTCCTCCAGACTTTTGTCTTTACTATAGAGCAGCGCAACTCCGGATTATAACGGAATGGTCAATGAGAGAATCCAACAAACATTGGCTACATATGGACGGACCGTCATTGGGAGAGCGATTTGGTATGTCCTGTGAAAACCTAAATCTGATCAGCAGCTCAACGCATATCACTAGAACCACATGAAAGGTCTGGGATGTTGTCACCCCCTCGCAGGACTTAGCAACCTTTCCCTCTCGATACACTCCTATACATTACAATATGGCCTTTCCTTTGGCCTTAACACCAGGGCCTTTTTACTTATGGAAGGAAGGGGGGTTCCCTGCTATATCAGATCTTTCACAGGTGGGAAATTCTTACGCAAAGCCCTACCTCTCCACATGACCTTCTGGGAACGGACATTACAGCTGTTGTTTACAGAAGATCAATGGGGCGAACTATGGAACATCTCTGGATTTAGTAGATTATTAGGGTTACGGGAAGCCACCAGGCCAAACTACATAAAACCTTTTCTGACACATCGGATCGTTGCTGGAGAGGCTGTGGCCTCTTTGGGGGATTTCCAACATATTTGGTGGGACTGTCTGGCGATTCAACTTTACTCGACTGTAATCCTGGCACAGATGAAGGAAATATTGGGATATCCTATTCCACACAAAGCTGTGGTTCTTTCTGAGTCTTCATTGAGTGTTTAGCAGATGGTGAAGGTCGAGGTGGGTTGTAAGTTGCTTTTAATAGCCTTCTTAATCACTTTGGTTGGATAGGAAAGCAGGTTGAAAGTTGCTTGGTTGATTAGGGTCGGCTGCGACTTGTTGAGGAGGGCATTGATTTCTGCAAGTTTCCATTCATTTGGGAAAGTGGCAGACGTGATGGAGGTGTTGGTGATGTGGGTCAAGGTGGTGCTGATAGGTGATGTTCTCAAGTTGTAGATGTGATGGGTGAGCCCCTGAGTGGATGGTACAAATCATTGCCACTGGGTTATTTTTGGGGATGGTTGCCCATTAGGTCAGGTGGTTGTCATGGTTAGTGGTGGGTAGGTTAGCAACAAGTTCTCTGGGATTGTGTTGGTGTGCGAAGTTGCCATAGAGTAGGTATTTCTTGCCATTTTGTTATTGAAGAAGTTAAATAGGTTGTTGCAGAGTTGTTTGGAGGCAGCAATGTTGTTGACAGTTGCTGAAGACCACCAGATCGCTTGGGGATACATATGCCAGTGGGAACTTCGTATACAAATACATATTTAAAAAAACAATGGCTCTCATGGAGCTCATTTGAAAAAAAAAACATTATGCAATTTGTGCAGCAAAATCCATACGTGCATTTAATGCTTACATACATATTGTAACCATATTAACACTTCAGTGAAAAATAGATTTAATGCTTGATATATCATAAAAACGCAACATAGGCATCGTTCAGTTACCAAAAACAGAGTGTTCTGTGTCCCCACTAAAGAAAAAGAAACCACAGGTTAGATGAAGTGAAAGAAAATTAATCCAATATGTGTTTTAAAGACATACACCTTGCAATTCTATGAAAAAAATCGAGCTTAAATAAACCCACAGTTACATTTAATCCTTGTTACCAACAGGTTTGTGTGCTACTAGGTTGTCATCTGCTACTAGGTTTTCAACAGTGTTTCGACTTCCTTTGTAGTGTTTAGGCCTCAACAGGACAGGATATTATGAGGGATAACTTGGATTAAAGAAAGCCACATTATTGTATCCATTGTCCAAGTGATGACCTCTTTAATGTGATGACACCATTGGTGGCTGATGATTTAAAATGTACTTACTCCCAGGTTTCAGTAACCTGGGAATGGTGTCAGGCAGGCTGCAGTTGCAGCACAGCTTGTGTGAGTATGGCTTTGCCTGCAGAGGTATAACCTCCATGAATAGGTTTGCTATCCCAACAGTCTTTATGTGCGCAAGTGCACACATTATCGGTAAATCACATGGTCTGGTCAAAGGTAGCTTGTTCCTTGTCTCAGGTAAGGTGCTGAGCCAAAATACAGAAGCAGTGCAACCGTCTCCGTCCCCACTAGGAGCAGTGGAATCGATAGATCCTACTGCATAAGGCAACTTAGCAAGTCCTGTGAAGACTCCTGGTTCCAGTCCTAATTCTATGGAGACCATTTTAACCATGGGAAAGGTGGCACAATCTAAAAAAAAAAAGGTGTTCTTGTTGAGGAAGCCAGAGATTATACACTGTACTACCAAACCAATTCCTTGCTCACTGAGCCATAAAAAAGCAGTAAAACCAGTGGAGACTGGTGAAACTTCAAAGTGGCGGGGCGAACAGACAGGGTGTACAGAAACACGTAGGCTGCAGAGGAGAATTTATTTTTATTTGCATGAGGCACTATGTAAAGGACCCCATTGCCGCACTAGTTGATGCTGTAGTGTTAGGGCCCTAGGCCCCCATGCTACTAAAATGAGACACACGGACTCGGTTTCTTAGTGGGTGAAACTGGCCCTGGGCACGTGCGCCCGGCCCTTTTTATTGCCAGGGTCACCTGACCGGTGACGCCTGTGTTGGGTGGGTGTGGGATGTATGTGGGAGGCCAGCCCTCAGCAGAGAGGCTGGCCAAACACTAGAACGTGTCCACCAGGACACTACATTCCTCCAAAACTTTGAGGAACAAAAACAAAGTCCAACCTGCAAGAGAAAAACACAGTAACAAAAACACCACCATCAGTCTCTCGGCCTCGAGAAGGCAGGCCGCAGGATTGCAGTGGGCAGGTGCAGCTGGGAGCACACAGATCCTTTTGCACGAGTTCATGATTTAACCAGTCACAGCCGGGCACGAACACTGTGTGGAAGAAGTCCGGACTCTGACAGTCAGATGGTTGGTTAAGTGTCCACTGATGCGCTGTGGTTCAGTCCTGTGGGCACTCGTGGCGAGGCTGGTGGTGTTTAAAGTTCAATTTGTTCGAATAGGGCGTATCATTCGAATTGGGTGTGTCATTCGAATTGGGTGCATCACGAGCGTTGGTGGAGTCCATTGTGAATCTGCTTGCAGGGACATCCTGGCTTCACGAAGGCCAATCCCTTGAAGAAGGATGACATCTGTGATGGCGTGAGGTCCTCCTCTGAAACCTTTGTACATTCTGACCCTCTGATGTCAGGGCTGCTTCCAGACCACCTCTCGGTTTTGGATTCTTCACTATGGAACTTCCTCACGGCCTTTTCGATGGGTTTGCCACGAGATTGGCATGGACTGTGCTGGGCTGCGTGTGGGCCATCTGCCGGCCGCTGCAGGCTCTCCGACAGGAGCCATGGTCAAATCATTTGTGCAACCACAAAGGTGGATGTTTCGTAGTCAGGGCGCTTGCCGACATGGATCAGGGGCATGCGGGCTCTCAAACGGACACAGGTCTATTGTCTCTCACGTTGCCAGGAGGGTGTCTAGTTGGTGTCATGTTAATTCACTGAAGACAGTCTTGGTGTGCTGCGACCTGTTGGAGTCTCCATTGAACAGCCTTGCTTGTCTCCTTGACTTCATCGGTGGGGCAATGTCCAGTCCTCTCTCAAGCTTGAGAGGCCCCTTGTCTGGGTTGTCACAGGACTGCTTGTGGTCTGCGCTGGGGCTGCCTGTGTGCCACATAGGGCAGCTGCAAGACCTCCTAGGAGCCACTGCCTGGTCGCTCGTGCACTTACAGGGATAGATGGGTCTAGCTCACGACTTGCTCTTGTCACCGAGAGCAGGATACAGACAGGGCGAGCAGTTGGTCATTGGTTGACTGGTTCTTCGGAGCATTAACGCAGAGGTGTAGGACTCCAGTCTGGTTGTTTAACTGCTTCTTTGATGGATACCGTGATGCACATGGCAATGATGATGTTTGCCATTTGGAGACCTGGACGACAAGTGATGTTGCTGGAGTAAGGGTGATTGAAGTAACTTCGTCATAGCGAGTGCAGTCTTTCTCTTGCGCATGTGCAGATGCTAGCAGTGGTGCCATCTGCTTCAAGCAGCCGATGACAGGTGGCTTGGATGGTCACCTTTGACGTGTGGGGTAAGTACGCAGTTCGCGCATGGCGTCTTACATTTGGCACTCCCGCTGAGCTGTCTCCAGTGACGTCACCGCACCCCAGTGGCTGTCTTGTCTGTGGGTGAACTCTTCCTTTGTTGTGTGAGTCCTCCATCTCTCCACCCTGTTGATCTTCTGTTCTTGTTCTTCTGTGGTCGTCAGGTGTTGCAGTGCGACAGGTGATGTCACACAGTCTCCTTTCTTTGTTGCAGTGTGACAGGTGATGTCACACAGTCTCCTTTCTTCCTTCTTCATAGCGTGGTGCTACGCCACACTTTCTTCTCCTTTGTTGTGGCGTCTGGCCACGTGTCTTCCTTTCGTGTGGACCTTTCAAAGGTCCTGTCCTGCCAAAGGACTAGGGCGCTCTTCCACGTGTTGCAGTGGTGGCCTCGTGCCACTCAGGGTGTGCGACTCTCCTCTTGCCTTCTGCGAGTTGCTGCTGACTCCGTCTTGAGGCAGTGTGGGGGAGGACACTCCTTGGTTAGTCTCAGGCACGTTGCAGGGCAGTGACGGGGGTCATTTTCTTTTCTGCTTCCTCTTCACTGGAGGGTGCAGTGCTTGCGCCTTAAGGCAGTGCCTTCTTGGCGCTGGGTCCTGCTTGAAGTCTTAGTGTGCTTTGCAGGGTTGGTCGCTTCTGATGACCTTCTGTGTGATGGGCCAACGGTGGCCATATTGCGTTGCAGAAAGGCCGGCTGGCACGGCCTCTTGTCCCGTGTGTTACGTCACGCTCTCGGGTGCTCTCTGCAATTTTGTGGGCGCTTTTCCATGTCGTCACGTTCTCTGGTGCAGCTCTCTGCACATATGACATAGTCTCTTTTCTTTTCTGGGCGTCCTTTGTTATTGCCTGGCATGTCCCTTTCTTGTCCTGCAGTGATGTTCATCACTGCTGAGACGTGGCGTTCTTTTGGCGATGGCGTTGGATGGCCGCCAGGGGCTGTGCTGTCCATGTGCGCACTCTTCGTGCCTTACGTGGCACTTACGTCCATTTCTCATGGGTGCAGCTTGGTTGGAGCAGCAGCAGTCTTCTCCTTCCCTGTGTAGCGTCGTCAGCATTGTGTCCTTCTTCCTCGCCGTTTCCATCTTCTGCGCTATTTCCGTCCAGGGGCGCACTCTTGGTTTGGAGCAGTCACTTTCTGAAAGTGCTGCTGTAGACTTACTTGCCTTCATCCAATCTTGTTTTCCTTTTAACACAGGAGTAGGGTGCAGTACCAACTTTGGCCACTGGATGCCACTAGTGCACTTTTCCATGCTTGAAAGACATTCTTTCTTCCTCTTGTTTGTTTGTTTGTTGGAGACAGACACCGGAGAGGAACCAGGCTGGAGAGGGCTGCAGGTAAGTGTCTTTTCTTTCTTTTCTACTTTTTCTCTTCTTTTTTTCTTCAGCACTGTACAGCCTCGTTTGAAGAGGCATGCAGAGGGCACGGATTTTAGTGAGGGGGGTGGGGGCTCCCTGCACTGTTTTTTTTTTTTTTTCCAGGTGGTGTCAGCACCTCAATCCTTCACTACTCGAAATTCTTGTTGGTTTGTTTCATAAAGGGGGGCGCGGCACTGGGCATTTTAGTACTTTGGTGCGTGTCTGCACCTCTGTATTTCAAATTGTTTTTGGTGCGTGTGTGCACCTCTATATTTCAAATTGTTTTCGGTGCGTGTCTGCACCTCCGAATTATTATGCACGCATTTTCCTTTTGGGGGGAGTGTGGCCGTTGGCAATTTACCTTGCACTTGGTCCGTGTTTGCACCTTGTGTTTCAGACTTCTTTCGGTGCGTGACTGCACCGATGCTTCATCCTACTCGTTTTTCTTGTTTTTTCCATAAGGGGGGGGGGGGGGCGGCCCCTGGCAATTGTGTTGTGCTTGGTGCGTGTGAGCACCATGTATTCCAAGTTTACGGTGCGTGTGTGCACCGGTGTACTTTCAGTTTCGTTTTTGGCCGCAGCAGCCTTCCTTTGTGCTGCGGGCCGTCTTGCTGGCATTTTTGGGGTGGGGGTGGCCCATGGCATATTTGCTTCGGTGCGCGAGAGCACCATGAGTGAAAAGAAAAGGGGAAAACGGCCCGGTCATTTTCTTTATTCTCGGTGCCCGATCGCACCGTGTCCTTCACTCGCGGCCGCAGCCTGGCACATGCTGCGGACCGCATTCTTTTCTTGGGGGCGACTGGCCCCAGCCATAACTTGGCATTTTATTCGAGGGGGGGGGGCGGCCCTAGCCATGTTCCTTTTCATTTGGCTTTGGGTGCAGAGGATCACCTCTCCGCACGGCAGCATTTACTTTTTATTCAGGGTGCGCAACAGCACCGTGAGCGCATTTCAAGCGTGGCCCCAGCAGCCTTCCCCCACGCTGTGGCGCGCTTCAATCGACACGGGGGGCATATGTGCGCTTTTAAGTGCGGACTCAACTGCCTTCCGGCACTCACTTTTTCTGCGTCGTCTGTGCAGCTCACACTCCCGATGGCAGCAGGTGTCTACATTTTCACCTCCTTCCTTCCTTTTTTTTTTTTTTTTTAGCAGCTTGATGCCCATTTCTGTATACAGGGAGTGCAGAATTATTAGGCAAATGAGTATTTTGACCACATCATCCTCTTTATGCATGTTGTCTTACTCCAAGCTGTATAGGCTCGAAAGCCTACTACCAATTAAGCATATTAGGTGATGTGCATCTCTGTAATGAGAAGGGGTGTGGTCTAATGACATCAACACCCTATATCAGGTGTGCATAATTATTAGGCAACTTCCTTTCCTTTGGCAAAATGGGTCAAAAGAAGGACTTGACAGGCTCAGAAAAGTCAAAAATAGTGAGATATCTTGCAGAGGGATGCAGCACTCTTAAAATTGCAAAGCTTCTGAAGCGTGATCATCGAACAATCAAGCGTTTCATTCAAAATAGTCAACAGGGTCGCAAGAAGCGTGTGGAAAAACCAAGGCGCAAAATAACTGCCCATGAACTGAGAAAAGTCAAGCGTGCAGCTGCCACGATGCCACTTGCCACCAGTTTGGCCATATTTCAGAGCTGCAACATCACTGGAGTGCCCAAAAGCACAAGGTGTGCAATACTCAGAGACATGGCCAAGGTAAGAAAGGCTGAAAGACGACCACCACTGAACAAGACACACAAGCTGAAACGTCAAGACTGGGCCAAGAAATATCTCAAGACTGATTTTTCTAAGGTTTTATGGACTGATGAAATGAGAGTGAGTCTTGATGGGCCAGATGGATGGGCCCGTGGCTGGATTGGTAAAGGGCAGAGAGCTCCAGTCCGACTCAGACGCCAGCAAGGTGGAGTACTGGTTTGGGCTGGTATCATCAAAGATGAGCTTGTGGGGCCTTTTCGGGTTGAGGATGGAGTCAAGCTCAACTCCCAGTCCTACTGCCAGTTCCTGGAAGACACCTTCTTCAAGCAGTGGTACAGGAAGAAGTCTGCATCCTTCAAGAAAAACATGATTTTCATGCAGGGCAATGCTCCATCACACGCGTCCAAGTACTCCACAGCGTGGCTGGCAAGAAAGGGTATAAAAGAAGGAAATCTAATGACATGGCCTCCTTGTTCACCTGATCTGAACCCCATTGAGAACCTGTGGTCCATCATCAAATGTGAGATTTACAAGGAGGGAAAACAGTACACCTCTCTGAACAGTGTCTGGGAGGCTGTGGTTGCTGCTGCACGCAATGTTGATGGTGAACAGATCAAAACACTGACAGAATCCATGGATGGCAGGCTTTTGAGTGTCCTTGCAAAGAAAGGTGGCTATATTGGTCACTGATTTGTTTTTGTTTTGTTTTTGAATGTCAGAAATGTATATTTGTGAATGTTGAGATGTTATATTGGTTTCACTGGTAATGATAAATAATTGAAATGGGTATATATTTTTTTTTGTTAAGTTGCCTAATAATTATGCACAGTGATAGTCACCTGCACACACAGATATCCCCCTAACATAGCTAAAACTAAAAACAAACTAAAAACTACTTCCAAAAATATTCAGTTTTGATATTAATGAGTTTTTTTGGGTTCATTGAGAACATGGTTGTTGTTCAATAATAAAATTAATCCTCAAAAATACAACTTGCCTAATAATTCTGCACTCCCTGTACAGCAGCAGCCGGTGCACGAATGGGGCAGTCTCCCTTGTCGCCAATGTAGTGTTGGGGCCCTAGGCCCCCATGCTACTAAAATGAGACACACGGACTCAGTTTCTTAGTGGGTGAAACTGGCCCTGGGCACGTGCGCCCGGCCCTTTTTATTGCCAGGGTCACCTGACCGGTGACGCCTGTGTTAGGTGGGTGTGGGATGTATGTGGGAGGCCAGCCCTCAGCAGAGAGGCTGGCCAAACACTAGAACGTGTCCAGTATCGTAGCAAGGTTTGTGTACTTAAAACGGTGTGTGCCTCACCCCCTACCCCCTCCCCCTCTTTTACTCATCAGGTGTGGTTCCCAGAAGTATCTTAGAGGTGCCCTCTGGCATAGTCGACCAATCAAAGTGTGATTCAACCTTGCTGGAAAGCGCTGAAGAGAGCCCTCTGTCCATTGAGTACAGGTGAGTCACACTGGCTGCATTGGCTGAAAGGAGTGTAGAGCTGCCTGGATGGTTCTTGGTGCTCGCAGCTCATCTATCCATCACAGTCAGGACAGATAGCAACTACCAGAGAATCACCTCCAAACGGCGAGAGACCGAACAACGAGGATGTTGTAACATACAGCAGGGCACGAGGGCAGTTTATTTTGAAAAGTACAGATCACAGAGATTGCACCCAAACAAGCACAGGCTTCTTACCTTGGAAGTATCAAGTTGTTCTGATGGTTGTTCCCAAAAAACCATGGGGTTTTGGGTCACAGGTCCTCGCCTCATATGTAGAGCAATATTTAATCAAATAGGTTACTGACAAAAAAATCCATTTTAGGAGCTAAAAACAGTGAAAATCAGACGGTCTACTGAATTACTGATGAGTGACCCACTCTCAACTTCCCTCGTAAGAAGACTGGCACTCGCTGCGACGACCGACAAGGGGGCTTTCAGCGCTGCCAGTAGGCTGAGACCCGGAGCCTGATCGGACGCGCTGTTTCCACAGAGGCGGGGAAGCATGACGGCCGCCTGGGGCTGAAAGAGAGATACTAGCAACCTGAGGATGACACTACCTGCCCGGCTGCATCGGGGCTCACCCCGACGATTGAACTGCGGGGGCTCGTGGTCATTCGGCACCCCGGGGGGGCCAGCCCTAGAACGGGACCCTACCCTGGATGCAGCACGTAAAGGGACTCCACTACAGCCTTGAGGGACCCTTTTGTGGCTCCCGTGCCTTCCCTGCTGAGCCGGTCTGACAGGAGCTGCGACATGCCTGGATGGATCCCTCCTGCGATCTGCTGCATGCTGAGGAAGGGTTGTCTGGGAGCACGACAACTAGGGACGCCCCTCTGGGTTCTGGATGTACCTCTGCCCCCATCTGAGACTCCCCACTACTACATGGGTGCTTCCCCAGTGGGGGGGCTCGCGGAATGTGGGGTGCTTTTGCTGGCGCATGCAATGCAGCACTAAGCTGGCCTGCAACATCCAAGATCATAGGTTTTGCTATTGCTACATGAACTCTTCCTAAATCACGAAGCATCCTGACTTCCTGTAGCCCCTTGTACCGTTCTGAACCTGCCGAGAGCAGCTGGAGGGATCTAGAGTTAGGCAGTACTCCTCGCTTGCAGCTGTACATTGCAGCGCCCTTCACAGAATTGAAGTCCTACCACAGCGACTTGGAACACTACTTAACAGGACAGATAAGGGTGCCTACCCTCCCTTCAGAACAGGTTGCTGGCAGACCGGGTTCGAATAGAGGCCAAGCTTGTGAGACCCCTGCTACTTCTTTGACCATAGCCTCCTCGAAACACAAAAAAGAGCAATTGGTCCGGGAGATGCTGACTCGATCCACACCGGCACAACACAAACTCACAGACAACACCCCCCAGCCTTCGTTGCAGACAAACACTGAGGGTGAATCTGACGAAGACTTTGCCCGGTCACAAGGTCTTTTCTCACATCTTTGTTTCACTCTCTAAAGACGGATATACAGGATCTTAGGAAAGACCTCTCCCAGGAAATGTGTGACCTTCGCTCAGACTTCAACTCAATTGGAGAAAGGGTCTCTGGTTTGGAAGACAACAAGATAGTGAGAGACAAGGCTGTTGAGCAGCTATGCCAAGAAATCTTGTGACTGCTGGAACAACATGACAAACTGAGGATCTTGAAAATCGCTCCCTCTTCCGCAATATCTGAGTCTGGGGTGCTCCTACCAGAGATGACATAAGAGAATACATTGCAGCTCTTTTCTGATCTGTCCTAGGATGGGAGGACAATAGAGGTATCCTTTTGGACCATATACACAGGCGAAGCTGGTTCTAGAGCGAAAGACATTTTAGTGTGTGTTCACAACTTTCTGGCTAAAGAAGACATTCTTCGTCAGGCAAGAGGTAAACAACCCATCCAGTTCCGAGGCCATAATCTAAGCCTATTCCAAGACACATCCCTACTCACGCTCCAATGGCGCAAAGAGTTTATGCCCATGACAGAACATCTCCGCTCTCACAGCGTCTTGTATGGCTGGGGGCATCCATTTAGGCTCATATTCCGATGGGAGGGCCAGCTCCTCCGACTAAAGACGGTTAAGGAGGCCCAACTGGTCCTGTATATGGCAGAGAACCCCTCAGATTTTGAAGTCTGGGCCTCCCGGGAGACTTCCCCAAGGGAGGTGCCCCGCTGACAGTGGGAAGACTGGCGTCAAAAGCAGGCCATCCTTGAAGGAAGGAGCACAGGAGAGACAAGCAGTTTTAGACAGCATTGCTTCCGGCACCAGCAAATAAAAACTAAGACCGGGTGTACACATGGCAGCTATAACCTACCTATGTTGTGGAGTTCTAGGTACTTTATGCTTCAATGTTGGGGACCTGAGGCGGCAGAGCCTCACTGAGATTGTGGCGTGCCGACTTACCTCCCCAGGTCATGGTGGACGCCATCTCTATGGACTCGCCTATCAAGGGACTGTGTTATTTGTTTGTTTATGCACATGTTGTGCTGTACTCTTATTTGTTACGTTGCCCGCTCCTCTATGCAGAGATAGAAGCTAAGACCCTCTTTGTACCATATCTTTCATACCACCCAGCTTCACACACAGCACATCCCCCCCTTGGAGCATTCAGATGGCATAAGCATCTTCCACCGCACAGTACACCTAACAATCAATTTTCTGAGCCTCAGCGTTCGAGACCTTAACAACCCCACTAAACGGTTGGCAATACCCTTTTTGCTTGAGTGCTCAGAGAGCCACATTTGTCTATTGCAGGATACTCTCATTCTCTCCAAGGATGTGTATCGAATGCACTTCAAATGGCTCCCTTAACAGCTCTGGTCCTCAGCGCATTTGAAAAATGGTGGTGTGGCGATCCTGGGGCCTAGATCATTCTCAGGGGAAATACTCACTAAGATAGCCGAGATAAAGGGTATATTCCTCGCATATAGAATGTGAGTAGGCAACTTCCACTGCACACTCACCTCAGTTTACACCCCTAACGTGAAACAGGAGGCATTCATCATGAAAGCCTTAAACCCAACAATTATCACCCCGACTCAGCACTTCTTATAAGGGGTGACCTCAGACTATTTATGGACAACGACCTGGACAGACCGGGACAACGACACGGCCAGACCGATGCCTTCTCCCCTGAAGGGCTTCAGTGGCTTAGGGACTCACGACTATACCTTTTATTCAGCAGCAACGAAAAGGTACACCTGTATTGACTATTTCTTAGCCTCCCCGGCCTTTCAAGCCTGCATCAGAGATACCACAATAGAACCTAGATCCCTATCCGATCATGCCCCACTTTCGCTTACAGCCCAGTTCGATTCCGCTCACTTCCGTTCTCTTGGAGATTTCAGGATTCCTTACTGCAGACACCTAGCTCGGTGGAGGCAAGACACCTGATCATTAAAGACTATCTTAGCATCATTAAAGACTATCTTAACTTCAATGATAATGAGCTCTCATCCCTCTCTCCATTTGGGAAGCTCTCAAATTAGTGGTGTGGGAAGAGGCAATCTCTATCTCTGCCGCAGAGAACAAAGCCCGGGGAGAAATTAGGTTTCAACTACAGCAAAAGGTAGTTGAATGGGAGCAAATTCACAAGTGCACAAGGGCACCTACAGTGTGGAGAGAATTAGAAAAAGCTCACCTCTGGACTTAGACTGGGCTGAATATGCCATTGTAAGATTCAAACAAATTTTACGTTGGGGACAACTGTTGTGGGCGCTTAATAGCCCATAAACTCCGGACATGTGCCCACACCGCTGCTACTAAAATGGCACGGTAGTCCCATACTGGTGAAGCATGAACGGATCCTCAGATCGTGGCTACAATCTGCAAATTTTACCAATCTCTCTATGCAGCTGATGCAGCTATAAACACGGATCCCTCTTCATACTTAGACGGGTGTGCCCTTACACTGCTCCCCCAAGCTGTTACTGAAACTCTTGACAAGCCAAGTCACAGGCCCGGATGGCTTCACCCCACTCTTCTACAAAACCTTTTGCCCAGAATTAGCCCCCATCCTCACAAGGCTGTTTAACTCTTTTGCCGACACTGGCTCCGTTACCGATAGTATGCTTGATGCGACTATCACTGTGATCCCGATGTCCTGGGGCGTGTAAGTCCTACCGGCCTATTTAGCTACTTAACATAGATACCAAAATGTTCACAGGAGTCTTGGCACATCACTTTAACCCTCTCATGCCCGGGCTGGTGGATCCTGACCAGTTAGGTCTTATCCCAAATAGACAATGCGGAGGCAACACAAAATGCCTCCTGCATCTTATTGATAAGACACAATGCTCACACAGGAGGTGTTGCTGCTTTCCATCGATGCTGAGAAAGCATACGATAGGGTCCACTGGCCTTACCTGTTTTTGAGGTACTAGCTCACTTTGGCTTTTGTCCTAAACTAATGTGCTGGATTAAAAGCGTATATAGCGCACCCAGGGCCTTTGTCCAGGAGAATGCTATATCCCCTCAGCCTTTGCCGATTAGGCAAGGGGTGAGACAGGGATGCGCCCTTTTCCCACTCCTTTTCACCCTCTATATGGAACTCCTAACCCAACGCATACATTTGAACCCTAGAATAACTGGTATCAAATTCGGTGGTGACCACAACCTTATTAGTCTATATGCAGATGATACTAGCCTTGTCCAACCCATTGCTCTCATTGCCACCCCTAGTCGCAGCACTGCAAGAGTTTGGGACTATTTCTGGATTTCGAATGAATATGCAAAAACTCCACTCCCGATCCTCATTTCTGTGGTCTTAACTCCCATATCTCATACCTAGGCATCGAACTAGCTAGTTCTTCATCACGTACTGCCCACAGAAACTACACTGCCCTTTCTAAACTCATGTTGGCAGACTTAGAGACTTGGGGCCGGCATCAACTTACCTGGCTCGGATGGGTAGTAGCAGTTAAAATGAAAATGACTATATACTTTACAACTTTCAAATGATTCACCTCTCAAATACTATTTACGCTACAGTCTGCAATCTTCAAATTCATCTGGGGCGGTAAACCCCGTGCTTAACCAGGCCGATCCTTTCCTATCCTAAGAGAAAGGAGGGCTGGCAGTCCCAAGCCTCGTGAAATACTTCCAGGCTGCTCAATTGCATTTCATAATCGAATGGAGCCGCCCATACATTAAAAAAACGCTGGTGCTTCATGGACCAGGCTGTTACTGGGTACCACATCTGGAAAGTACCCTGGCTCCCAAACAAACACAGGGCTAAAGGACTATATTCTTTCCCCATTACTAGTGTGTTGTTTCGGGTTTAGGACACAGTCACCATTAACGCTGGTCTAACCTCTTTCTAAACAGACAGCAAACATGGGCATGGAAATGTGGCATCGTAGAATAATGGGTGGCTCTGGAAACCTACAGACTTACAGTACCACTGCGCTCAACTGAGCTCACACCGCATAGTATTATCAACCCAAAGGAACCCACTTTCTCCCTTTCTCCAAGACTAATGTGCTATACGACAGAGACACAAAGAGCCTATATAAGCATGCAGGTGAAAAAAGGCATAACAGATACAAAATGTCACTGTTACGTTTTTCTATTACATGTTTCATAGAGTTTATTTATGCATTATTATTCTTTGGGAAAAATGTAGGGAAGGTATTACTTTGAGATAGAGAACACAAGGCTTAGCAACCCTGCACTATTGGGAGCCAACCTCACTTCTGAGTCAGTGAAGTCTATTAGGTTTCTCCTTATTTCTGCCGGGGAGAGGCACGATTTTACAAATGCTGACTAAAGATTAGCGACCCAGGGATTAGGAGAATTATTCATTATCAGGTTCTCGGATTAGGAAAGATTAATCTTGAAGCAGATTGTGTTACTCTACCAATATACTTCCTCATTGCATGGTTCAGGTTATTTATTGGATCTGGGTACCTAGGGTTCTTGATGAACCTACAAGCCCTATATATTCCCGCAACCAGAAGAGTCTAGCAGAAGTAACAGTATATTGCTTTAAAAAATATGACATCGCAGGAAAAAGTTACAGAGTAAAACGTGGAGAAAAATGGCTGGTTTTTTCACCTCAATTTCAATTTTTATTTTATTTCAGCTGTTATTTTCTGTAGGAAACCCTTGTAGGATCTTCACAAGTTACCCCTTGCTGAATTTAGAATGTTGTCTACTATACAGAAATGGCTGGGATCCATCATTGGTTTTCACACCCATTTCTGTCACTAACTGGAAGGAGGTTGAAAGCACACAAAATAGTAAAAAAGGGGTATGTCTCAGTAAAATGCCAAAATACTGTTGAAAAATTGAGTTTTCTGATTCAAGCTGGAAAGATGGTGATTTTAACACCGCAAACCCTTTGTTGATGCCATTTTCAGGGAACAAACCATAAGCCGCCTTTTTTCCCCCTTTATTTTTTAAACAAAAAAAACGACATTTTCGCTGTATTTTGGCTAATTTTTTGGTCTCCTTTTAGGGAACCCACAAAGTCTGGGTACCTCTAGAATCCCTAGGATGTTGGAAAAAAAGGATGCACATTTGGCGTGGGTCGCTTATGTGGACAAAACGTTATGAGGGCCTAAGCGCGAACTGCCCCAAACAGCCAAAAAAAAGGCTTGGCACCTGAGGGGGAAAAGGCCTGGCAGCGAAGGGGATAATGGGCATGTTTGTTTATGTGACGTAGGCTCCTAATGGCCACACTTGGTGTGACGATTCTGGTAACCTGGGGCACCTATACAGCGTTCTGTAGCGTAAAACAAGACACACTAAGTGATGGTACAACTCTTGTTGAGGTGTAAACCAGTGAGTGCCTCTTAAGCCACCGTAAAGGTTCCCACCGACAAGAAACAAAAAATGTAATTAACTAAGCTTGTCTTCAGACTGCTTAACAGTAAGTCTGAGTGATCTAGCAATAGAAAGCAGAACACGATTTTAAGGAGCAGTTCCATTTCAATCAGTGAGTTTAAGTTCCAATTTTGAGTGATGAATACAAATATGCCACACGTGTTAAGCAGACATTGTCGTCTAAACACTTTGAATCCATAATTCTAAGCTGCTGTTGAAGGAGTGTCAGTGTTTTACAGTGCCCAGAGCCAAGATCCTCAGAAATGTGCTGCTTAAATTGAAGTATTGAAATTCTATTGAGTGTCCTGATATGGTTGAGTGCGGTGTGAAAATCTTTAGGAAATGAAGGTTGTGGCTAGGAACTTGTGATAGCCCTCGGCAGCAGGCTGTGTGGCTAGGACTGTATCTGTGTTTATGTGCCAGGCATAGAAATAATGCGCTCCACGAGATACAAATACTTATGACACAGTGTTTTGTAAATTACCCTGAATTTGATCATCTAATAAAAAACTGTATCTCGGTTTAACGCAGCTGTCAAACCGCGTTGTATTTTCATGTAACTTATTCTTTAACATAAAATAGACTTTTACTCATAGATGTGTTTGCCATTTGTAATTTTTGCAGAACGGCTGTAAGCATTCCATATGAAGCCAAACTGCATTAGTGCATTGGAGATGAATGAATGCACCTGTTTTCTGTTCATTTATCCCCAGAGGCACTGTCTAGTCTCTCGACTTCCCCGGGAAACGAGGACACGACGTCCCAGTATGAAATGTTTGTATTATTAGCCGTTCCATTAACTCCTGCTCTGATTCTACGCTTCCTGTACAGGAAGCAGAGCCGGAAGGGTGTACAAAAGAAGTGTAGAGCCCGTTATAATTCAAACCAAATCTCTATGCATGCAGCAGAATAGATCAATCAGCTGTGCAGTTATAGGACAAAAGGAAACCCTCATGTCAACCTGAAATATTATTGCATGATCCATTGTAGACTCGTTACAGTAGAGGCTATAAACAACGCTTCACTTTGCCGATTACATTTTTGTTATTGATAGCTTCCATAGGAAGCCTCTACCTTTATACCAGACTCTAAATCAGGTAACTCACTACCATGATGTAGCAACAGTTGATAACTAGCACCGTAACCACTCTTGCTATGTTGTAAAGGCTTTCCAGGCCAGGCTGACAGGGCTCCCTGAGAGCCTATCAGCGCAGCACTGCTTGTCTGATTTTACTGGACGCAGTAAGCACAGCTACAGGAAGGGGAAGGACGGGTGGGAAGGTGGTCGGGTTGGTTAGGGATTGCAGGTAAGGTATTTTTGTTACATTTGGAACAGGAAGGAGAGATTATGTTATGTATGGCTTCTCAATATTTCATTACTCTTCTGCCCCTGCGCAGCAGTTGAAAGAAGGGACAGATGGTTTTCGGTGGCCAACATAACAAAAAATTATAGATGGGTGAAAAGTAAATTCTGTGTGACATCATAGGCAACTAAAGCTTCATTCTTGTTGGCTATTTAATGCCAGTCAGAACCCCTCGGTGAAAAATGTCCTCGTAATTCACTGTTACTCATTTATAATGCTATATATCTCAGCTGCCCCGTTACCTAATGCTAACTACTAAAACATGAACTTTTCTTCTTAGGTCATTATCCTAACTTGCACTGGAATATAGGAGGGTAGGAAACTCAGCTGGGTAAAAAACCTTTACCCAATTTGTTGATTTTGCCTGTGTCACTTTTGTCTCCCCATTTAAGTTCCGTGTAACCGAATGAAAGATAGTGATACTTTTGCTTAACCTAAAACTTGGAGCCACCATCTTTGTGCCAACTCTTTATGTTGCCTAAGTCATATGGGTCATAATTGAAAGCTGGACGTCGTGAAAACATATTGTACTATTCATGCATATCGCAATGCATTTTCCCATGTGACTACAAGGGGCATAATTCAGGCCAATGTTGCCCCTGCAGTTTAGGTGGAGGGGGTGTAACCCTTCAGGGGGGGCCACTTTCAGTCCGAGACCATTGAATATCCATGAGATATGGGAGACTCAGGGTGTCCCTGATCACTTTCTACAGGGCGACCACCAGGGGACAATCTAAGTAATCTGAAGTGAACATTTTTCAGACTTATCAGTTCACTTTGTTTCTTGGTGACTATTAATATTTTCCTTAATAGTCACGAAGAAACTAAGTGAACTGAAGTGAAAGGGTATAAACTTTAATTGAACGCACTTACAGTACAATTCAGTTAATTACAATTGCATACCGTCTTGGCCTCGAGGATGCCTTCACACTATGCCGCAGTGCTCTTCGGTTCTTCCTATCAAAGCCCACTCTGTTTCCCTAATTATTTTTGTTGCTTTTTATTTTGATTCTGGTGGAACGAGCTGTGTTTCTAGAAAGTCTTAACGAGCCCACGGAAGCCAGTTAGTCTCTGTCCTAATAGGGCGAGCTATTGACGTGGCCAACGAATGGACACATATGCCTGGTGGTTTTGCAGTGGGTTTAAACCCAGTTCAAAATGTAGTAAATGCACACACAAGCATTATTAGAAATGTGCACATGCGATGTCATGTTTGTGCCTATGGTCGTAACAGATTTGTACAGACTTATAGCGGCGATTTTGAATGCTCTGTTCTAACATACCGGATGCCTTATTTGAACAGTAAATTACACAAGCCTTTGCAGTGGGTGTTGCGTTTACTCGAGGTAAAGCTATTAGCGTTGTAAACTCCTAACAGGACTTTTCTTGCCACATAAACTGAAAAGTAAGACAGTTTCACATAAGCGACCTGACGGCCGCCATGAGCACAAAGCAAACACAAAAGGAAACATAAGTTTGCTCGCAAGGAAACACACAGGCAAAGTGCAAAAGTGCAATTATTCATGTAACCGGCAAAAGTGCAAATATCCATGTAACAGGGTCGATGTCATGCAAAGCGATCTACTACTGCTTGGCGAGATCACACTGCCTACGAAATAAAGAGAAAAAATAGTGCAGAAACCAGACAGAAAACATGGAGCCTCGTATGTTTTCAGTAGTTGGCCGGGGCGCAAGAGGCGGGCTAAACACCGGAAAAGGAATGACGTATGCATGCCTTTCACTAATTAAATTAAGCTAATTTTAAAAAGCAAGCCCACGAACCAACCAAAATGATGGGGTTGTCATGGGCGTGATTAAAAGCCCACAGAGAGATTACACCAGGGACAGAGCGTTTGCGCTCGACCCTAAAAATGTGAAAAGCAAGCATGCAGCAGCACAGGAATGTAAGTGAGCGGTCCATTAGCACTTCGCAAAGCCAGGCCTTTGTAACAGTAGCTTGGAAAAAAAAAATCAATAAAAATACGATGAATAGGGAGTGGGGTGGGGAGCATCCAGGAGGAAACAAGACCACGCTTAGAAAGAAGGTAGAAGAGCAGTGGGAAAGAGGAAACCCATGCATCCCCATGGTGTGGTTAGTACACAACTTAAATTAAAAACAAGCATTTACAATGCAACCAGTCTCGCGTTTGCTTGAGCTAGAGCAATTAGCATTGTAAACTCTGGATTTTTCTTGCCACATAAATTGAAAATTAAAATAAAACAGTTTCACATAACTAACTGGACTTTTCTTGCCATATAAACTGAAAAGTAAAAGTTTCACATAAGCGAGCTGACGGCCGCCATCAGTGCAAATCAGACACACAAAGGGAAATGAAAGTTCACTCGTAGTGAAACCTATTGGCAAAAGTGCAATAATCCATGTAACCAGCAAAAGTGCAATTATCTACGTAACCGGCAAAAGTGCAATTAACTGTGTAACAGGGTGGATGTCATGCAAAGCGCTCAACTTCTGCCCAGCGGGATCACGCTGCAAAAAAAGAGAAAAAGTAGTCCAGAAACCGAATGGAAAACGTGGAGCCTCATATGTTTTCAGTACTTGGTCACTGCGCTCGAGGAGGGCTAAACACCGGAAAAGGCATGACTTATGCATGGCTTTCACTAATTAAAGCAGGCAGATTTTAAAAGGCAAGCCCACTAACCAAACAAAGAAACTGACGTTACATGGGCGTGGTTTGGAGCCCAATGAGAGATTACAACACGGGACGGAGCGCTTTGCGCTCGCCCATGATAAAAGCTCCCTCAGGGTTTTAGTAGAAGAATAACAAAAGAATAGGAAGGACAGCCGTCAAATCAAGAGCAGACAACTGAAATAGACAACTAAAGGGTCTGACCTACAGCCCCTTCTAAATATTTGTTATCCGTTTGAAACAATAGGTTTGCCAATAGACAGCTTTAGCCAAGACCTAGAAATAGACCACAAATCCAGCCACGTGAAACTGGGGAAGAGAAAGTGCTGCAGACGGAAGACGGCAACTCAAAACGTGTGTTAAACACGCAGTTGACTTGACATTGTGTTTCGAATCTTGAAGCAGACATACGTTCAGTGAATTCTTTTTGGCTCTGTTTTTTTAGGCCTATTTTGACATGTTTAAAAAAAATGTAAAGACATTAAATACTCGTGTATGAGTAACTTTACTGAACAGCAGTGTTTGGTTTCTTATAAATAGCTTGATATGTAGTGAAGGATGACTACAGCAGCAACTGAGCACTTTGAGTAGTTTCATCATCATAGCCGGAATGTGAGAAAAACACACTGCCGTCTTTTGTATGTACCAAACTGAGTTACGGATCTTCTCCAATGCAATTTCTAACATATTCACACTATACTTTTAAATGCAAACTTATTTTCATTGAAACATTTTGTCCACCACCTTAATCATTCACACTGAAACACAAGTATGTGCGAACAAATTCAGAGTACATCATCAAGCCTGCCAACGCTGGTTGTATGTCAGAACCACACATGCCGGAACAACACATGCCTTAACAACGCAGTTGGAACCACGACTGTGTCATTTCCATGCATGCCTCTATCATGCGTACATTTTCAATGAATTTCGTTGTAAAAGCATGCCTAGTAAAGGCATATGTGGAAACGGCATGAGTGGTTCTGTCATACAACCTACTTGCCCCTAGGCCCAAAAGTACCCCCACCCCTAATAACTAAAGTACCCCAACCCACCACCCGCCCAGAGCGCTAAAACAAAAAACTATCTCAACCCCCACCGCTAAAAACTAAAATACCCCTACCCCCACCTGCTCTGAACCCTAAAAAAAAAAACTACCCGACCCCCCCACCCCTGCCCCATAAAACTAAACTACCAACACCCCCATCCGCCCTGAGCCCTAAACAAAAAAACTATCCCGACCCCCACCCCTAAAAACTAAATTACCCCAATCCCCCATACCCGCCATGAGCCCTAAAAAAAAAACTAACCCAACCCCCCACCCCTGCCCCTAAAACCTAAACTATCCCGATACCCCTCACCTGCCCTGAGCTCTAAAACCTTCCCCCCAATAATACCCCTACACCCCACCTGCCCTGAACCCTAAAAAAAAACTACCCGACACCCCCACCCCTGCCCCATAAAACTAAACTACCAACACCCCCATCCGCCTTGAGCCCTAAACAAAAAAACTATCCCGACCCCCACCCCTAAAAACTAAATTACCCCGACCCCCCACACCCACCATGAGCCCTAAAAAAAAAAAACTAACCCAACCCCCCACCCTTGCCCCTAAAACCTAAACTACCCCGACACCCCTCACCTGCCCTGAGCTCTAAAACCTTCCCCCCGATAAGTCAACTACCCGAACCCCCACCCATTCTAAGCCCTAAAAAACTATCCCGACCCCACCTCTGCCCCTTAAAACTAAATTATCCTACTCCCTAACCACTCTGAGCCCTAAAAAAAAACTACCCTGACTCCCCCACTCCTGCCCCTAAAAACTAAACTAACCAGAAAGCCCCACCCACCCTAAGCCCTAAATCCACCCCCACCACTAAAACTACCCACAAACCCTGCCCCAACCCCACTTACCTCACGGCATCCTCTCCTGACCCTTCCTCCTCTTCTCTCCCCCCTCCTCCTGCCCTTCCCTAAACCTTCCCCCACCCCTTCAAAAATAAACTACCCCGGCCCCCACCTTAAGCCCTAAATAAATAAAAAAAAAATACCCAACCCCCCACCCCTTAAAAAAAAAATAGCCAGCCCAACTCCCCCCAGCTTTTAATGCACCCTCCACCCCTGCCCCAGCCCCACTTACCTTACCACTTTCTCTCTCGATCCACTCTTGCTTTTTCTGTGCCTTAACCACGCATATGCGTAGTTTGGCAAATGCGTGTTTAAGGTACAGAAAAAGCCATGTGTTGTTCCGGCAAGCATGGTTACGCTTGCATGGGAAACGTCCGTGTTGTTTGTAACACGTTGTTAAGGATGTTTCCCGGCAACGCTACCTTCCAATCAGTTGGTGACACGTGTGCTGGAGTGACCATTGCACAGAATGGGTGCATAATCCTATTTCAATAAACAGGGAACTTTATTTTCACATAGATCCTTACAAATGCACATCAAGATGTTAGGGCAACAAAGCAAAGGACGGTCTAAAGGACATGCGACCTTTCCTATTGCACTGTATTCCACCATAATACCACCTGAAAGCACTGAAGGAAAACAGAATAAATGAAAAGAATGAACAAGGAGGGAGATTAAAGGAGAAAGCCATGGCGCATAGTGACAATATTTTGATGGAAATATCAACTTGCAACAATGTGGAATCCACAATATCGACTACCACTAAATGGTCACTGTAAGTAGATGTAGTATTAGGAGTAGTAAAGCTACATATACTTTGATGGCAACATGGTAATAGATATTTTGGAAGCAATATTTTTGTATGTTGGTACTGTCACATACCACAAAAACAACGCATGCACTAGCACATGCAGGACTAGTTTGCTGTGGGTAATCTGCCTTGAGCCTCCAACTGGCAGTAAAAGTAGAGGCAGGCATGGAGTGAGCAGGTGAATGAAAGAGGAATAGAAGAAGGAATTACATTTGTAGTAAAGTTTTAATTAAGTATTAAGATTGGCTGACAAATGCTGCTAACATTCGATCGGCTCTTAAAATTTGTTTGGGAAGGAGACCCAGACCATTCAGGGTTGTATACTGTGGACTTGGGAAGGCTCATAGGGGCTTGAAAATTGAGCTTGTGCGGTGCAAGAGTTATGGTGCAAATTCCATAACATCTCATACACAAGTTCTAAAAAGCATAGAAAGTTCCCATTAAAGCATTCTATGAAAACTGCATAGACAAGGCGTGCAATGTAACTAAGGAAGCCTTCTCAATTGCCAGTGAATTATCCAGCCTTGACTGCACCAAAACCAATGAAAACCTTTTTACAGCTGTGCAACTTTGAAAATTCTCTTTTCAAAATATCCCTAATATTAAGCATCTTCTCACTACCTTGACTAAGTTTATTTCCCTCCCTTCTAAGCATGAATTACAAGGCAATAAACAGTTGATGGCGCTGAGAGCTTTATTTGTGATCAAGTTGGTAATAGCCTGATATCTGTCTGGAAAGATTCCCCTATGGATATTTGTCCCTTGCACCTTCTGAAAGAGTTTGCTAACATGCCCTTAGAACACCTCGCTCAACCTTTCAAGACTATTGGAATTATGCGATTCTGTAGCTGCGAGGTTTACTACCTAATTTGCGTCTTGTGAACATTTAGTCAACCCTGAGGCTTCCTTTTGGTTCTCCATTGCTGCCTAATTCCAGTGGGCCAGTGTAAATGAGTAAAGGACGTGCCTGAAGAGAGCAAGAACACAGCTCGAACAGAAAAGAGCGTAGGAAATTGATGCAAATGTGAATTGGGAGACTATGAGCAGGCTTTGGGTGATGACAAATGTCACATAACGTAAAAAAAAAAAAAAAAGTGCCAGCCAAGGGATTTGCCTTACTACTAGGGAGTGGAATGTGCTAAATTACATTATTGTGATGCCATTGTCAGTAATCTCAGATACAATAGCATATGCATCCATAACTCTACACACTCTTGGGCTGCTAATCTTAGAAGAAATCTGCAAGATAAACACTTACAGCAGCCCTTCTGTTACGTCCCTGACTACTGTTTTATCACTCTTCGCCCCTCCACTCCATGCCACAGCACTGTACTCCACCGGACATTTCTTCACTCTATGCCCCTCCACTCTATGCCACTCTGCGACATACCACTCAACGACAGTCTACACCACAACACTCCACATCACTCTCCTCTATGCCATTAACTTTTAGCCATGCTGAACAGAAGCCAGACTGATGCACAACATGGCCAAAACATATTAGCAAACCAATAGCTCTTGCATAGGAGAGACCTATTGGCTTTGTCAGTGCTTGTTTACAAGTGTTACTTGTGAAGTGTATTTCATGTATTCATAGTTTCATATCTTAGTTGCTGCGTTTGAATGACAAGGAGTGGAGACCACTGAAGGCCAAACTACCTCAGATGTCACGCCTTTAACGCAACAGTAAATCAAGTTGCATTCCTCAATGACTTTTGACGTTGACCCGGTGTTGTCAGGTCTGTGTTACTGATGTGACCTTCCTCTCACCTCGCTCAGAGTATTTCAGGAGCGGCTACCTGTACATACTCTGCGGCGTCACAGACTTGTACATGGTCCACATACCGCCACGTTCCAGGAATGGCAGACTGCCAGAAGCCTAACTGCTGAAAATACTTTACAGTCCTAGGCCAGCGCGTGCATGACATTTGTAAACAGAAATTGACTGTAGTGGTGTGAAGTTGCAGCAGATAACAAAGCAGCCTGTGCTGGAAGATACCAACTGGCTGTCGCTAAGAAGGTGTTGAAAGGTCTTCTTCACCTTTGTACCTAGGCATTTTTGATCTTAGTGACGCCAGCACCATTCATTGCACCTTCATTATCCAACAATGAATTCTTATTGTGCTGATTCATAAAAAATGAATGTAAATGTACAATTAAATATTTTTCCTTGTCTTTTTCAGTCCCTCCCATGTTCCCCCTTTCTCGCCTCCGCCCTTGGTTCTCCGAATATGTCTGACATGCCTGTTTCTTGGGGTGTGATTAGTTTACGGAACTCTTTTCAGGTACTAATGCTTTTGGGAGTTGCAAACAAGGTTTTAATGTGCACATAATTTATGGCTGTTTTTAAAATCCCTGCCTTCTGTCAGACATACTTCTCTAATCATAAACAGCTTTCTTTGGGGCTATTGACAACACAGTTCCAACTGTTTATTTTTATGCTGATCGACTAATATTTTAATAACGTAAAAGGACAACTGTACAAACGTGGGTAGCTGATGCTCAACCCTGACGCATGAGGTGGGCCCAAGCAGTGCAAGTCTGCAAAGGGATGTACATAAATTGATTCAGACCTGCCTACTAGGCCAGTCAGAAGCTTTAATGAGGCATGAGTCTAAAACTCTGGAGGCAGGTGCTACAAGCAATTGTTCCTAAGAATTAAAACATGTGAATCAGAAGCTTTTATGAGGCATGAGTCTAAAACTCTGGAGGCAGGTGCTACAAGCAATTGTTCCTAAGTATTAAAACATGTGAATAAGGAACAGAGAAAGCATTAACATTCGGTGTGGGTCCTTACGCTGCCGCATTATTATGGAAGCCAGCAAGTTTGCTTGCAATTAAAAACTTCTCTGTGTTGCTGATTGAGCACAGGGCCCTGGAAAGCCTGGGGTTCTGGAGCATATGCCCCCTCTGCCTCCTCACTCCATTGTAGCGGCTCTGCTGCCTACTTCCTATATCTGACACGTGATGGGCCTGTATTTACAAACCCTATCCTTCCAGGGGCATTGGCCCTAACAAAGCTGCCTCTGTATGGAGGAAGGATGGCAAATAATGGGGTGTCCTCGGAATGCTCTTGTGCTAAGAAGGCAAGTGATACTGGCAAGTGGGAGGTACGATTCCTATCGGGAAAGACCCACTGAAAGAGAATGTTGTCTCCTCCCCTTCACAACTCTTAACAAAGCCACATTACTCTGTATCAGTGCACGTTGTGGAGGGGAGTACCTGTCCTGCAGACATTGGTGCTTAATGCTGACAAAACATTTGGTTCATTTTTCATATTCGTCTGATAAAATGTTATCGGTTATTTAAGGGATTGGGAAATAAAGTGAATAAACTTACAACCTAAATAGCACTTCAATTTTAAATGACAAAAATCTCAGTTTAGATAATAATAGCAAAGTTGAAATCTGGCATAAACTTACAAAAAACTCCATCTTAAAAGCAACAGAGAAACGAATTTTCTGAGATGATGATGTTCACGTTTGGGTGAACAGTCAAGATGCTGGCTCACTTTATCTCCGCAGTGGCTAGTAAGTGTACAGTAATTATGTATATCCATTGAGAAAGAACCTAGGGCCGGAAGTACTAACATAAATAATACCGCTTTCCTAATTGCAATTCTCTCCGAATTGCAATTAGGAAATCAGTAATCCTAATGTATGAAACTCTTTTGAGTTTTATTAGGATTCCTAGTGGGTCGCAAATAGACCTGCCTCATGCTGATTTAAGAGGTAGGTTGCAATTTGCGACCCATTGGTAATCGCAGCCATCACAGGAATGGTGGCATGCTGGGCTCAGCAGATCACTATGTCTGTGATTGCTTTTTAATAAAGCAATCTTTTTTTTTTAAACACAGCTCATTTTCCTTGAGGGAATACGGGATGTGTTTAAAAATATTTTTAAAAAATGAAACTTTGCAGTTTCATTTAACAGTAGGCAGTGGTCTGTGGGACCACTTCCAGTTCTTAAAAAAATATTATTATTTACATTCCCTTTGCGAATGGGTTACCACCAGTTTCGAACTGGTGGTCAAGTATTACTGTTTTGCAACCTGAATTCGGTTGCACAACAGTAATAGATACCATGCCACTTTGGTACTTGGAAGAGACACCCTAAACACGGGCTTCTAAATCGAATAGCAAAAGCAAAATGCGATTCGCATTTTGCCTTTGGTACATTGGAAAAATGCTTTGTACATCTGGCCCCTAGTGTTTAGGCTGATGTCTCTCTGAGCTGTTGACTGTTCATTTAATAGTGGCACTTTCTCATTACGTCTGTCCTTCCCCCTTGCTAGGCTGATAAAAGAAGAACTTTGTCTTTTGATGCAGTGAATGGCTCACAAAAGCAAGGTCCAAGTGTTTGATCACAGATGAGAGGCTGTCCCTTTACAGTGTAACAATGATCAGTCATTATTTATTTAGTAGTTTGCGCTGTTTTGTCACAGTATTATTACATTTACTGTTGTGCTTCAGCTCTGTAGAGCACTGAAGTTGTTACTCCTTCTTGGTATTTAACTCGGTTTGACATTCTAGAATAGAAATGCAAAGGGTGATTGGCCTGGACAAAACTAATGAGTGCATCGCTGCAAAAGTGTGCAATTTTAAAGGTCGATAAACTAAGAGTACATTTTATCTAAAACATATCTAAACTTTTAAGACGCTTTATCACTTAATAGCCGACCATTTTATTCATGTGAATGGTTTATTAATAAAACATTCTTTCTAACCTCTTATGGTGCACCTGTAGGAGCAATGTTTAAGACTGATGACTTTTTTGTAATTATAAAAACTGATGACTATTCTAGCAAACGTTTGTATCACCCTGGATGCAACAAGTTTGTATACGAATCCTGCATTAGATAGGGTAGACCTCGTTCAAACAGTGTTGAATTATTTCACAGCTGATTAATCCCAGTGAATGTATACATATTTAGTTCTACATGATATTTTTTTCAAACGCACAAGCTATTTTATTTACTTTTCAGTGTGGAGCGATAGAAGAAGTATGGAGGCTTCGTACGAAGCTTTAGTGCCCTGAATATTTTTTCCTAGCAAGTCATACTTAGAACAAAAAAGATCATGGAACTGATAAATCAGCAGTATTCTGATAATTGTGAAAAGTAATTTGTTAACGTAGTCTGTCTTTTTTTTCCAATCCATGATTGATCTAAACAGCAGTACCTGTACGATGGCGGATTCCAACAAACAGTGTGGATTGTTTTTTAAGGTTAAATACATTGTTAGTGGCATTTAAATTCATTCGTATGACGAATATAGCATTTACTGAATAGAAACAAAAGCTTCTCCCACCCCCTGCATGTCCCTCAGTCTCCCCTTCATGGGTTATGTCTAAATGTGTAGCTCAACATGAATTCAAATACGATACACATATAGATATTTGAGAAACCACTTCACCACAATAGTTGCGATTTGGCAACTAGCAACCGTAAGCTTCCACAAAAAAGTATCTTGGATACATTGACTTAAATTTTCCAGCCAAGGGACTTGCATAATGAAGATCTTGGAGTAGTTCTTGGGGGGATATTACATGGAGGTCATTTAGGGGTCGCAGCTGTGACCCTTTGCTTGCTCTTTGCGACCCTTGGCACTGCCTTTGCGACTTTGCAACCCCTGGCCTCAGAGGTGGCAAAAGTAGCGCCAAGAACACGGGCACCTAGTATTACCTGGTCAGGCTCCAACCCCCTTTTCTGCTCATTTTTATTATATTAAAAGTGATTCATAATCTATCATTCACTATTAATGTAATAAAAGCTTGTAACAGGATCTAAAACGGAACTTCCACTGACATCTTAGGTAAGTGAATAAAAATGCATTTCAGTATATTTCATATGCATGTGGGTGAGAGAGTGTATGTGTGCACATGTATTTTAGTATATGGGATGGTGCATGTGTGTGAAAATGTATAGGTGTGTCAGAGTAGGAGTGAGCAAGAGAGTGAGAATGAGTGAGTTAGGGTAAGAGTGAGTGCATTTATTGTGATGTCATCAGCGTTAAGGTCATGTGACATCATTTCTTGTGACACCATTAGGGTCAAAGGGTTATGATGTCACTTCTGCTACCACTGACATATTGGTGAATCGACACCCATGGATAATTCAGCAATCAGTCTTGTTTGAACAAAAAATTCTCTTGAATTTGACTACTTACATGAATTTGGGTACCATACTTTTGGAGAGCTTGAAGAAAGAGGGTACCTAAATTGAAATACAGATGTAGAATCTCTTTTCTAACATTAACAAATGGTAGGCAGTGATATAAAATTAGTGGGCCATTTTGGGCTAGACATAATACTAGGCAGCAAACTATCACAGGGGCCAAAGTCATCCACTAAGAGGTCAATTGCCTAATTGTAAATAAATGCCTCTTTTTTCATGATATACCCCTATTGTTTTGGACTGATGCTGTTGGTTTTTCAACTCTGAGGGTGCACTGAGGCCTGCTAATCAGACCTCAGTGCCAGTGTTCAAGCCTATTACAAAATGTATGTTGAATTGGCTCCCCCAAATGGCGAAACTGACTTTATTACAAGTCCCTAGTATATGGTACCAAGGGTACCTAGGGCATGTAAGACAGAGTGTCCTTCCAGGGCTGCACACAGATTGTGTCACCCTGTGGGTGACAAAATACAAAATGACTCCCAGCCTGCCACAGCATTCTGGAAGAGCAGCTTTAAAACTACTAGTTTCATTTTACCATTAAATCCAATGGAAAAGCCCCAACTTCCCTAACAATATATGTGCGTGTCTCTTAAGGAAGGACTATGGAGCCTTAGGGCACGGGGCTTTATATTATTAAGTAGAACACATACTATTAGTCTATAACCTAACAGCAAAATTTCAAATTGTTGTTTTAGCTGTGGAAAAGGTTTAGCCCCATTGGCTTTTACAGAGTTACTGGCGGGCCTCTCAGTCCGGCTAACTTCTGGATGGGACTACTGAAATGAGTACTTCAAGGTATCAAATTAATCATGACATTAAACCTGACTTGATGCCTACATCAAATGTAGTGTCACTTTTAAGGAAAGGCAACTTTAAAAAAATGCTCCTCAGTTGTCCAGTGGCCACTCACAGTTGCTGGCCACCTGACAGACTTCTGCCCTCCTGGGGAGTAGTGTGAACAGCTCCCAGGCTCAGGAACTATAGTAGCCTGCTACAGAGGGGAAAAAGTAATCTCCCCCTTACAGGAAGCCACTCAGAGTGTTGGCCCAAAAGGTAAGCTTTCAAAGTTGAAGCCGCCTTTAATGGCAAATGGAGATCACGCTCCTGGGGGGCAGCCCCTTTGTTTAGGTAGACAGGCTGGTGGCAGGAACAGAGAGGGGAGACCAGTGACCAAACCAGTTTTCCCATGTGCATGTAGTCTACAGGTGGTCACACATCTGGGATGGGCTACCAAGCTCCTAGCATCCAAGGAAGGGTTCAGACATCTCGGGAGTGGGCAGAATAGTGTACTCTGGAATTGCTAGATACCACTCAGAGGCAGACGCCATCACAGGGTGGGAGCCAACCTGGTAGCCCATTGGCTAGTGACTGCATCATCCCCCGTAGAGCATTTTCTGAGCATAAATATGGCACCAGTGGCACCCTGAATCTCAGTCACAATGGAGCTGGAGAAAGGACTGAAGAAGGACTGCACCATCTGCTAGTCTTCACCTGCTGCACCTTGGGCTAGCAAAAAGAGGGCTGTGCCTGTGGCTCCTGGCTTGTGCAAAATCCGCTCCCTAGCCCCAGAACAAAGAAGTGACTACAAGGGTCAGTCGTCTAACCCCCTGGAACCAGCACCAGGGCCATCGAAGCTGAAGAAGCCCACTCCGGCAAGTCAGTGGCTGCATTGTTTGAATCCCTTCTGACTGCCGATGGGAACCCAAGAGACCGGACCTCAATGATCAAAAGTTGCACCCGAGTCTGTTGGACCCAGGAGTGTCATCTGAGTCCAGGTTGGTCGCCAAAGATGAACACCAGCCTACACCAAAGGATACCTCTGGATCTGCTGTGTACATAGATAGGTAGCCCAGCCAGAGCTGACTTTTTTTCTGCTTAAAGAGGACTTAGAGGGACAGCCCCCTCTGTGGCCAAAGTAGCCACACCTTACCCGTAGACCAAGGAGTAACTACAAGGTCCCCACCCCATCGACCACACAGCACCCAGAGCATCTTTCAGCATCCTCAGCATCATATATCCCCAGCATCAGGACCACTCCATTGATGTCTATGGCAGTCTTAATATAAAGCGTTGAACCAAACTCATTTCTGCTTTAGTGACCAGGTAACTGTTCAAATACTCAAATACTCCATAATGGCCCCCCTGACCTCCTCCCTGTCGGATTTGGTAGCCCCACTCAGGCCGGAGTATCCAAACACAACTCTTTTGAACTTCTCAAAAGTTTGTAAACTTTATGGTTACTGATGCTTGTTTGCACTTTGTACTAAAAAGTGGACGTTTACTTTTCTACTTAAAAATCTATATCTCTGGAACCCTTAAGTGGATTTAGCTCATCTTGTCAAAAAAATCATATTAATACAATCTATTTTTATAAATTGGTGTCAGATTTCTTGTGTGTTGTGTGTTTTTTTTATACACTAGTTTTGTTTTTTGTTTATGCCTTGCTGCTTGAAGACATAGCTATCTTGGGTTAAGCTAAAGATTTTACCAACATGCTTGATTGTACCCAGGAAAGCTTTGTAAGTGTATTACACAGCAAGGTCACACAACAATATCATATAATACACCCCAGTTTTCACACTAATCCTTTGGATTGGTTCGCCATTCTGCAAACAAGTATCATTAGTTTAAAGAGCCAGGTAGCCACCAGAACCCTTGGGAAAGTCACGTATTACAGTCTTCACGGGATTCTGTACTTAATGACAATTTCCAGCCCATTGTAAATGACAGTTATAAATATATGAGACAACACCTCTTTCATTGCATTTGATATAACCCCCGTAGACATGAAATTAAAAGTGGCATCCTTGTAATAATATGAACGAGAAGATGATTAGGCCTTATTCTGCAGTTTACGCTTCAATGGACTTGCCCAGAGTATACTTTTATTTGACTAACAGTGAGTAAACCTGCTCTGTATTTTAGCATCCATATAGTAGGTATAATACTTTTATTTTCTGATTTGGCATTACAGGTTCTGAAGATGTATCCATATTTTTACGTAGAGCGACTCCAATGTATTTCAGTTGTTCCATTTCTTGTTTTTTTGTAGCACCATAGACATCTTTTGGACACTTGAGGGTGTTTTTAAGAGTGCCAAGTATGAGGGGAATACATTTTGGGGTGTCCAAGAGAAATAACACTTAATGTGAGGTGAGGTGAAAGCCTTTTCTTATTTGTGTTTCAGAAAAGCTGGTTCTGAAATTTGGGTGCAATGAGAGCAAGGTTCATTGTGGAGAGCTCTGACCATCGAGGGGTATTCAACCAGAACACTAGTATCTCACTATGTGCAAAACAGATTAAGTCAATTATGGAAGATGGACCCTAATCGTCTACTTAGCTGGAAAGTAGGTAGTACCATAGTGAGGTACTGTGTGCCCCCATGGTATGTTTTATGCACTATTCCTTTATTTGTGGCATTTGTATGTGCCAACCAAGCTGCAAAGGCTAATGAGCTCTTTGCAAAGAAGTAAGATACACATATAACAAAAGGTATACTTGCATGAGTAATGCAGCGCTTTGCAAATAAATAAGATGCTCTATGTAGTAACTGGCAAATTCGCCGAAGCACACAGGGTAGAATACAAAGTACTGCTAATTAACTGAGGTGTTGTCTGGAGAGGTGATTCTTCACATATTTTCCAGACGTTAAAATCTCTGAATGTAAGTTCTAAGGAATAGGGAGCAGAAGGCTTGGTGAAGAGTATTTTTGGTTTTAGGAGTTGTTTCAAAATTGCATCTAGTATTATTTTGCTTTCTGCAGTGTGGAGTTTGTCTCTTAGGTAGGTCAAGAGGGCAGCGTAAAGAGCTTCGTGGAGTAGTGATCTGAAAAGTAAACAAGGGCAGTGAGAGGAAGTCTAATATTTGTAGCTAAAATTGGTATTTATACATATGTGCATGAATCTAAACAAAACAGTCTTAAGGAAAGAGAAAAAAGTTCATAATGCTATCTTGAGTTCACTCACTTGAGATCCACCTGATCAATGCTTTGTTCTTCCATTCACCAAAGGTACAATTTATCAGGTGTTTAAAATTTGCTGATGACGCCCAACACGTGTTTTACAGAACTCTCTGCTTTATTAAAGTGAGGAGGCATCATTGGCATCCAACATGCAGAGGGGTCCTCACATACTGAATGTAGTCTTCAGCTGTTTTGTCTCATCAGTGGCAGTCTCAAAATTACAATTCAGTCTCAACACAGGAGATGGAAAGTCCATAACAAATGTATGTCTGCATTTGGTACTTCAAATTTCAAGACTGATTAAAAAAATAAGGTGTTTCAGTATCTCAATGCATTGACATTAAATCAAACACACGTAAGAAAATGTCTGTTTGCTGGCCTATAATAAGGCAGAACAGTTGGTGTTGAAAAGTGCTCACCTTTTGTGCATTTGATGTTCTGCCCTAAGTGGCATGGGTATGCCCAGACGTAGGTGTTGTGCTCAATGTGCCACTGGAAACAAGCTATACCTGACTGATGACCCCCTAATCAGGGCAAAACTGGTCTTAGGTTGCTTGTGTTTCTGTTTAGGGAGGACCTGGCCTGTCAGTTTGGGCTGGACTGTTCCTATTGCTGGGACAAGACTGATTGCATAGTACTTGTTCCAAACTGAGGTGGCATGATGGGCAAAAGACCGATGGGTTGGGATACTATCCTGAGCAATTGCCAGTGGTTAGATAAATTGCAAGCATTCCTACCATCACCTTTGTGTATTTCGCAAAGTGAAAGATAGGCAGTAAGTGATCTCATTCCTTAAACTAAGTAATTCATGAAGCTCAGCCCTGAGAGATGTAGTAGTCAATTTGGAAAGGCCTGCCAACAACGCATTGCCTCTGTTGAAAGGAGAGTACTAAAGTTCACAAGGTTGACCTGCGGACCTATGGTGGTTTGAATTTCTCCAGTAGGTGTTTAGAGGAGACAGATTTTCTCGATTTAGAGAAGTGTTTCTTCACTGAGATTTTGGTCAATCCAAGAGATTTGGCTGTGGGAACCTTAGAAGGAGACATTTTCATATCATTATAGAGTGGTAAGAATTCTATCTGCTGTTTCATACACTCCAAGGGCAAAGACTTCAGGGCTGGGATAATGTGATCCAGTTGCTGGGAACTGACGACAAGGCCTGGTGCATGATTCGGAGCTTGTATTTTGGTAGTGGCCTTGATAAGAAGGCTGCTATTATCCACTGTGGCAGGAGTTGATCTGAGAGCATAACGACTGATTTGATTAAAGCTACCAGAGGAGACAAGAATACAGGCAGGGTCCTACAGTGTAGGTGCAAAAGATGAAATACACCTTGCCACATGCTTGTAATCAATTCAAAAGACATCTGTACTTTAAAGATGAATTTCAGCCTGGGTGTCACCAGTGCTGAAGCATTCTCATCCTTCATAGGAATTAATGCTCAATGACGTCAACAGATTTTTGAACCCTTCATAGGATGTGGTAGCACCATACTACACAATTTCAGTACAAAACAATTAAGTTACATAGTATGACCAATTTGGCCATAAAGGTAAAACTCCAGCCAAGACTAAAGTCAAGGGATTAATTACCAACTCAAGCTTAGTATCATGGAGACAATTTACAAGACAAAATTATAAAGATACAGAATTACCAAGGGTTTCCCAAGGCGATAAAATAGGTTCAAACAAACTAGCAATTATAAAACTAGGCATTCTACAAGGATAATGCAAAACATTAACAAGAGAATCTGAGATACGGAAAATAAACATTGCTTAACTTTGAGATGCATCAGTGCAATGCAGATCATCAAAGTTCAACTTAGCTGGGCAGAAGGAAAACCCTACTTTTGGCCAAACTAAGGAAAAAAGTGTGGGGCGGAACACGTGGACAAAAGAAAAAAAGGGCAAAAAGAATATGGAAAAAGGTAATCTCGGGCAACAGGGTACTAAGGCAGGCAGAAGATGGGTAAAAAGGGAAAGCATCGGGATGTCAAAAGCTCTGGGAAGAGTCTTTGGCAAAGGTTTAGAAAAAATCTCTAAATCTCAGTAAGGAATTTTAAGGGGCGAAGGCAGAGAGGAAGATATCACTTCAAGAGGCTCAGCATGCTGGGATCTTGATCTGCAAGACATCTGTCTAAATTCTGATGAGGGTCTGACCGAAGTCCAACTGGTCAGCAATATATCAAAGTTCATATGGCAGTTTGTTTCATTCAGGACAACAGTTCATTTGACATTGAAAGAGCATCATCCAATTGCAATCGACCACACGACTCCAAGTTGAAACAATCACATTATTTCCCAGGTCTTTCATGAGAACAGCATCTATCCATGTGGCTCCATTCGAGATTGAAGCAAATGTTTAATTTGTTAGCCCACAGTCCAAGATGTGTCACACCCAAGGTTAAATACCTACATCTCTCTATGTGTAAAAAATAGGGGTCTATTACCAAACTTGTCTTCTCATGGGAGCAAAGTCTAAAAGGAAAATTCATGTCAGCAAAATAAATCAGCATTCTCTGCACAGTCACAAAATGAAAGGCTTAACTGGCCTTGCCGGGCTAATGCAAGTGAGTTAAAACAGCACATTTAATTAATACGTTCTTATTAGCATAATTTCATATTATTATTTCAACATTAATAATTCAAAATTAATATTCATAATACAGTAACTTTAAACAAATTGACTCTGTTAACACATTCCATTTAGTATAACAGAGAACTGCATTTCTCTATTTTTGCACACATAAATTAATCATTATTCATTATAAATTCAATATTGTTTCAATACATACTATTAGCCTAGAGTCAAAATTATAATATAATATCAATTAAATCCTTCAAACATTTAATGAAGCCTTGACAGCACCAAGGTTTCTAACATTAGTCTCAACAAATGCATATTTAAAATGACTTATCAGTGCATCACTCTACAATCAAACTATTAGTGCCTTCGTTAACATAATGCATAAGCTGGCACGTATGGATGATTTATGTGACATGAGGGACAACACTAAAATTTCTGCTACATCACCAGCATACATTTTGAACCAAGATTGTTGCTGTCATTAATATTAATGGGAATGAGCAAGTAATTGTGGAAGGGGATCTGTGATAAGGTAGATCCTTGAAGCTCTGCACATAGGATGTTTATAGTGGCAGCAGTGGCCTGCGGGCTCTATGTTGTGATTTTGATTAGCCAGGTGAGAATCACTGCAGCATCATTCCTCCAATTTGATTGGTTATTGTGAGGTGATGGAGAAGCATTTTATAGTCTTAGTAGCAAGGCCTACTGAGATGTTGAAGATCATGGTACATGCTTAACTTTGGGCTCAGGTACTAAGCAGATTGTCTCTTCTCTTACACTCTCAATGAGGTTTTTGTAGTCCAGTCATGGTGTCATAATTCATTTTGCAAGTCGGAGGTTAGTATGTAGAATTTTGGAGCTGGCTTGTTTTTTTTTTCAGAAACTGTTTGTGATCTTGGGTGAAATGGGAGGGAGGGTTGGTCATTCTAGTGAAGGGGGGAGTAAGGTTGGAGACATACTCTTTTTGGGGTCCTGTTTTTATTATTCATTCCCCTTGTAAATACCATTGCCAAGGATGTCGCCTTCCAATTCAAGATTATCTTGAGAGATGCTGCTGCTATTATATATGTCACCAGATTCAATTCACTGCTGCAGTTGAAAACTGGACTACTGCAATATCCCGTACCCAGCTTCCTAAAGATGAGAAAGAATCTAAGATAGTTCAGAATCTTGCTGGTTCTGAAGACGAACAGACCACATTGTTCTTTGAATGTCCCTGTGTTGACTTTCTTTTAAACACAGATGAGGTACAAGTTGTTGTGCACTCAGCAGAGTCGAAGTATTACAGGCCCAACTTATCTTCATTCTCTTTCACCAAACTACCACCTTCCTGAATGCTAAGATATATTCACTTCCACCTATTATGTGCACACCAAAGTCGAATAGAGGAGATGCAGGTGTATAAAGGTACATGGATCCGTCCTGCATCCCAAATACTCTACGCTCATCATTGAACTTCCTACATGCTGAAATGCTAAAGAACTCTGTACTAACAGCGATTCTCTTCTCAAAACAGCATTTAGGCCAAGGTTCACTGGCCAGAGGTCCTGGTCTCAGGATTGCCCAAGAGCCAGGATAGTGTTGGGGTTGTGTGTGAAATCCAGAACTGAGGCCCTGTGAAACACCCTTAGCGTTGTGGATGTCATAGCCTAATTATTGCAACCATATCTCTGTGACTGTATTCCTAAGTCCATTAAAGACCAAGACACTAATTATTTTTGTCTTCATCTCTTTTTCTCTGAGAGACAAATCAGAAAAAGTGACTAAAAGAGCATGCACATTGACCAATTCAACAGATTCCAGCTGGTATTCCGTTCTACTGTAGATGATAGCTAAGCATGAGAACATCCTGTCATCTACACTGCTACAGGCTTAATTTAAAGATTTGCACTGTCAGCTGGGTAGACTGTGCATACATTATTGCACCCAAAAGTGCCAATGTGATCCCATACTAGCACTTGACAAAACAAGTAAATAAGTAATAAACCATTTGGTTGCAAAGTTGAATTATTTTGGGATTCTGCAGCTACAGCTCACCACATAGCTATACCTCTTCTGATTGATCTGTAAGACTTAATAATAGTTGGGAGCGTCCTTTTTAACACACATCAACGTGATGTTTATTATGATGAAGAAAATACTGTTATTAGCACAGTTAAGGGACTTAAGCTATTCTTTCTCTTGTAGCCTATACAAATTTTATCATCCCAAGATGCAGCATAAAATCTTAATCACTGATTTTAGCTAGCAGTTCATAGTACACTCTAGTTCTGCATTAAGGAATTTTAGGTCTGGTGCTAGCAAATACTCTTTGAATTTACATAAAGTATACACGTAATATACCCACTTGGAAGGACTTTCAGTTATCCTTCCCTAGTCGTTGTTCTGCAGTAGTGCCATTCACATTTTGCTTCCTCCCACCATAACATACTGCGTTGGTTAGTAAGTCAGCCAGCTTCTGCTTTTAGGTTTTTCACTGTGTGAGTGATGCACTCTGCCCCAACACAGTGTTGTCACCCACAAAGTAGTCCCCTTCACTGCCAGAGACTTGTGGCCAATTTTAGGATAACAAATGTTTCCTCCTTTTTTTAACGTTTTGTTATAAAGGATAACACAACCACTACAAAAATTGGAAAAGCCAAAATGCTGGCAGCGTACGCCAGACCTATTAGCTTTGCCAATGCTTGTTAAACTATATCAGTGTTCAACTTAAATGTAATTAAAAGAAGATGGCTGTATGGGAGCAAATTGATACCCCAAAAATTAGACACCCCAAAATTGACATCATTTGATTCTCAAATATCTACTGGATCGGAGTCTGTGTTAAAGCTCAGTTTAATGAGGCTTTGTGTTCCCACGTTTAGGCACTTCCCCAACTATCAATCAGCAGAGTAGAAAAGTTCATTAAGTAATGGAGCCCACTTATTAATTTATTTCTGGTTCAATGAAAAGGTAAAATGTTTTATTACAAAAATTCAAAATAAGTGGTACAGCGACAAAACCATAAAGGCTGTTAGATGCAAAGTTATTCAGAGTATGTAAAAATAAGAAACTTTCTAAGTCTGAATGGGCAGCAAAATCATGAGACAATTGGGCAGTATCCCTAGTAAAATAGAAAAGTCTTCTCTACCTCACCCACTTATCAATGGCTTTTGATACACAATTCTTATGTAAAATTATTAGGAAACTGCAAATCATCGTGTGAGCAACAGTGTCATTTCTTTAGCAAATTTGAACGCAAGACTAATACACATCAATATCTTAACACATATGCATCATCTCAATTCTAAAAAGCTTATTCAACACCCTCTATTCTAATGTCATCTGGCGATTTTCGAACAAGTATGAAACATTTAGGCAATAAGACTTTCTTCCAATGAATGAAGCAGTGAAGAAACAAATGAGATATATACTTGTTGCAATCTTACATCTGCATCATGCAAGTTCAACACTAGCAAGGCAACTGCTGCAGTGGAAATGCATCATTATGTCATCAGCTTAACTCTGTACACATAAGCCTGTGAGGAAAGGATGTGTGCAGTGGGGGAAGCAGGAGCGGGTGACGGGGATTATGACCCAGGTATGCCATCCTTATTTGTAAAGACATGTGGCTTGGCTAAAACACATTATTACCTTCTATACATTATGTAACATTTGTTTCAGTTGCAATTATATTAGTTTAGTCAATAGGATCGTGTGAAATTGCATATTATAAGTCATTATGAGCGCATAAAAATATAAACTTGAAAAGCAGTCCCACAGTTGCATATGGGAAGCTTTAGTGTTTTAGTTGTTCTCTTTTACTCGTTCCCTCACTTTCTCACCCCCTCGGTCCTGAATAAATGGTTACATTAGCTGTGTGAAATTAGGGTGCTGATTGAGAGGGGTGTGAGCCCTTCTCAAGCAGCACCAACAATCCTTGTAAATGTGAACCACAGTAAGTCACTAAATTAATCTGTGCTTAACCCTTTGGTAATTTGGCACAAAAGCAGGCAGACCTAACTTAGAGGCAATGTGTGAAGTATTAATGCAGCACTCAAACAGTACTAAGATAAAACACAACACAAGAAAAATCCCACACCAATTTAGGAAAAATATTTGACACCAAAGCTACAAAAAGCCAATCAGTAGAACTGGAAATATGCAGTTTTAAAGATTTAGGGTAAGTATAGTGTCTGAAAGCACAAAGCGCCACTCACGGTTATTTGGTTGTGCAAGACTTGGTAAAAGACATATGGTCATGCCCTCTGTGATGGGATGCGGGCTGGATACAGGGACCAGGTTAGTCCTGCTGAAAACGTTGCCTTCTAAAATCCAGCACAGAGAGTTCTGTTCATGTTGGAGGATGCCGCGAGGAGCAGGGAGAGTATTGTGGATGGCCATCTCTATAGCATGAAGAGCAGGCCTGGCATTATGGACGGTCGTCATTGAAGTGCGAAGAACCTTTTCAGCATTGCGGGCAGTTGTTGCTGGAGCTTCACGCTGGCGATCACCATGGGCTGTGAATGCTGTAGCTCGAAGTGCAGATCTCGCATTGGCAGGCAGCGCAGGCGGCAAGGTCTGGGCCGAACTGGCCCATTTGCAGTCACAAAGAGCCCAAAATGTCAGAATTTCTCCTTTTGTTTTAAGATGAGCGCAACTGCAGCTGATGCCACACCAAAGGTCCCGGTCCTGGGATGTACCTCTTGGAGACGAGAACTCACTCCTGCTGAGGCCAGCAGGGCTTAGGCACATCCAGTTGAAGGTCAGCTGGACAGTTGCAAGGAAGCCTTTGAAGCTTTCTCTGTCACTGTAGCTCATAGTCAGCTGACCCTTGGAGTGATTTCAGCCTGGGATGAAGAGTGCAGTTTCAGTCTTCTTTCTCAGATAGCAGGCCAGTCCTCTGGCAACAGAGCAGTCCATCTCCTGTAATAGCTACAGGTCCAGGAGTGCACTAAAGAGTGGGTGTGAGTGTCCCCTTTTTACACCTAGTGCCTACTTTGAAGTGGAAGCAACTTCTGGAGTCTTCCTCTTACAGAAGTTTCAGGTATTTCCAGCCTGGTCCCAGTCTGTCTGCAGGCAAAATAGGCTAGTGTGAAGTATTTTCTGTCTGGTCTGAAGGCAGTGTCTTATGTAGTGCAACTGTGACAGTTCTGGTCTTCTCAACAAATGAGAATGACCCAACCTGCCAATACCCAGACCCTCTATTGTGTGGCTGTCTGCAAGGACTTAACAAAGGCCAACTGTCAACTACATCTAGTTATGTCCCAGAAAACCAGATGCCTTCACCAAATGGTTGGCAGTTTAAAACTGCACACAGGCTACAGTGTCAGAGCTGAGAAATGTTTAGACAGGCTACTTAAGTGGGTGGCACAATAAGTGCTGCAGGCTCACTGGTAACATTTAATTTAAATCCCCTAGATACATGTAATACCACTTAACAAGGGATTTATATGTACATTAAAAGTGCCAATTGGATTTAAGCCAATTTTACCATGTGTAAGGGAGACAGCACAAGCCCTTTAACACTGTGGTAAAGGGCACAGAGTCCTAAAAGCCAGAAAACAGGTTCAGGCAACAGGAGGGGTGAAGGCAAGCATAATTGGGGTGACCCTGCAGGGAGGGCCAGCTCCAACACTAGCTATGAAATGTTCTTTCTTTGTGCGTGGCAAATGTAAAAACTTTGAGCCAGAGTCAATAAAAAAAATGACTTACTCTTGATGTACTCCCGACTTACTCCTTAATTGCCAGGAGGGAGTCATACATACTTGTGGAAGAAAGATTTGTAAATCTTGCCTTTCCTGTGATTTTTTCCGACCTGTTGGATAAATTTCAGACTGTGTTTGAACAATTCGGCAAAGAGCTTATGGATTTGTCACTTGCTACATTTGGGGGCTCTGCATTGTTACTTTGAGATATGCGTATTTCCCAAAAACTGGAAAGACTCCGGGAAGCAGTCTCTTACTGTGCCACGCAACAGCAGATTTTGTTGTGCCATTTGCTAGTACCTGCCTTATAGGATTTAAATTAATTCGATAGGGTGGAAAAAACATGAGATATTGTGATAGCGCATGACCTCAGTGGTGCCATACCATGGGGCCCAGCTTAATAATTCACTAGCTTATCTCCTAGCTCTTTCACTGCTGACATGGAATGTCAACCTAGACTATTTACACACATTCTGAAAAAACTATCTGGTTGAAGGTGGCATTCTACAACCTTTGCGTTAAAGAGACAGGTCAAAATGACCATAAAATTCTGGCAAATATACATTTTTACTTGTAACAACATGGGGTCAAGTGTATTACATTAGTCTTAGTGATAGCATAACAAAATAAAAAACAATACATGCAGTGTACGTTAATTAAAAATAATACATCGTATAAAAAAGCAAGAAACATTGTTTACACAAGTAAAACATATTGGTTTATATCTAGAGAGTAATCAAACACAGGGCAAAAGCTAACATTCAGAATTCAAATTAAATAACCGTAGAAACAGATTATTCCTTAGTTTCCAGGTTGCCCAAACAGTTGAAACTAAAGTTGTTAAATAACTTGGTGCCGATTAGAAACACCCCTGTAATCCAGAGGTGGCCGGTAATGGCAGTTCTCGGAGTCAATGGGATTACAAAATCTGCAGAATCCCTCACCCTGTGCATTTCATCTGGCTATTATAACAGCCTAAAGCAGCCGAAATATCCAGGTAAAATGTTATGTAATAATCAAGTGAAATGACACCTGAATGACCAGTATCCTTGGTAATTCCACATTGACAAAGCAGATAGATTTGACATATTTATTGAAATTTATATATGTATATGTGCAGGGGCGGCTCCTCCAGCGGAGGAGCTTCCTCCCCCCCCCCCGCCCGCTGCCAGCAGCAGCTGCAAAACTTTAAAAATAAAACGATGATAAACAATGTTTATTATCATTTTATTTTTAAAGGGGTGGCCCATGGGGGTGACGAGCACTGAAGTGTGCACAGAGCACTCCCCTCAGTGTGCATGTTTGTTTGGCCTGCCTTCTCAGGCCGGCCAAACACACATGCGCACAGGGCTCTCTCTAACCCAGCACTGTGTTGCTGTGTTGGAGAGAGCAAGTTCAGGCTCCCCGTCTGCCATGGAGTGCCCAGCCAGGGCGCTCCAGCCAATCATAACACTGCTCTGAGCAGCGTCATGATTGACCGCAGGGCAGGCTGGGAGCCTGTGCCTGGAGTGCGGTGGAGAGCGGCGGTAGGGCTGGACAATTAAGGTACTTTAAAAAAAAAAAAAATAATAATAATCTTTTTGTTTTATTCCCCCCAACCCACCACTTTGCCCAGTTGCCAGCCACAGCTGTATATGTGTACACATAAAGATATATAAATAAATATTGCGTTAATCAGCTAAACAATATCCATGAACAAATTGTAATAGATATGCCATACTTGAACTCTCGCAGATAGAGCAACACACCTTCAGAATTTCATGCTCATGCAGATCTAAAGTCTTATGGATAGGCATACATGCCACTAGACCAGGGGGTACCTATACAGACAGACCAATCATGCAGACAGACTGCAAGACTTGCAGTAGCCCATGCATAACGGGCCGTAAGACCTGCATTCTCCGACATATATAAACCAACAGATTTACAGAATTAGCTCTGCAATTCATTACCTTTGTTTGTCTAGGATTGCCAGATTGCTCTTTGGACACCTAACACTGTGTATTCCTTTTACAAAGCATTACCATCAATTGATATAACTAAAGCCAATGTATACTATATTACCCAGTATGCACTGACATTGTAAATGAAAATTAAGGATTTAAGCATGATGTTTGCGGTGCATGGAAATATCTGGCAAATAAACTTGGACACGAGAATCTGCGTGTGTTAATTGGACCAAATCCTCTACTCTGCACCTGCACTTGAATTTTATGCTATTGATTGTTGCGTTTAGTTTCGTTTCCCTCTTTTGAAAAGTATTTCCCACTGAGATTATGTAGCAAACTTGGTACATACATTGGATCTGTTTTTTTCAGTTTTATTGCCTCTCGAACTTCGTCATTAGGGTACAGATTTGAAGGGTTCCATACAACTAATCATTGTAGCCGACATTTATGATAGAACTACTGAACCCCTTGCTGGTGTCAAGCAGTGCAGTAGTAGTACTAACAGAGAGGCACCCAAGCTCTTACATCCAATGTCTGGCAAGCATTGTTTCTGTGAGCACATGATTCTCTTCATCACGAACCGCCAGTGAGATTAATAGATGAAAAATTAGCAAATTGCACAGGTTAAACTCAAAACCTAAAGCATCTTATTGCATACATTGTTTGTGTATATTGGTAACATAACCAGAGGGATGCCTTAGAGTACTTGGAAGAGGGGAGAGGAAGTAGAAGGCTTGAACTTGCTGGATGAAGCCCATTGTATTTTCATTCCTCTCTTGCTCAATCGATTGCAAAAATAGCAATTCCACATGGCACACCGAAGCTTATTAGCCTTATATCTCTTTACAGACTTGGCAATAATGGATGAATGTCGAAGGCAGTGTTCATAAATCCAAACATACATTGATTTATTGATCGGAGGTTAATAGACCTTTTGCTGATTGCCAGTGCATGTGTTGTGAATTAAAACATAATAAACAATAAAGAGAAGGACTTTGTGTCACCCTCCTCCTGCAGTTGCTTATTTGAAGTATCATTCGCATTTTGGACAGCTGTTCGATGTGTCGATTATGATGACTATTTAATTATGTCTTTATTACTGTCGGAGTCTGCTTAAAGAGCACGTTCAGAGTCGCAGAGCAGTCTCCAGCTACCACCATGGGCAACCAGTGCATCGGGGAGTTAGTGATGTAACTTCATCTCTGTACCACCATCTTCAACGACTTCTACTACCAGACAGACTAATGGTGGCTCCCTCTGCTTTTTTGTACAGTGGCAGGAGGGCTAGGGCAGTGACAGGTGCCTAATTCCGCTCTACTACCTGCTGTATGTGACGCTGGCCCACCTGGGCTCCTGCTCCACGTCTAACTGGTGATGTTCAGTGACCCAAGGAGGTACTGCTGAAAGAGTGGTGGGCTCTGACTTGCTGCTCCTTGAGCATAATGGCTGCTTAATGTTCTGTGCAGGTGCCAGACTTTGGAGGAACTGCTACTTCGCCAGCTTTGACACAGATGTGGATAGCCTCATGAGGAATAGCACAGAGGACTAGGGCAAGGGCACAGCTTGGTGCTAATGCAGAGCTTCCGGGGTTTTCAAAACGAGGGAGAACACCTGAATACAGCATTGACAATAAACTATGGAATATAACCTGTATATTATATAAGTGGGTCATGCATAATATTGCACAACCTGGCACAGTATAAGCATATGCTGGAATGAAATAACGAGGCATTACATGGGAATGAAAGAGGAGATCACAACCCAGTTAGTAAACCGAGGGGCAATGTTTGCAGAGATCACAGAAGGCTAGTCCCTGTGTATTAAACTCAGTTGCGTTATAAGCCCCCCTTTCGTATCTTAAGTGGTGGGGGTGTGTGTCACTAGCAGATCTGTGTAAAGCATTTGAATTGATGTTTACAGTTTCCTTGACTTTACTCAGAGAGGCAGCTTTCCGAACAGGAGCTCAAAGTGCCACTGCTAGTGTTCAGTATGATGGGACCGGGACATGGGCGAGCAGTGGAACAAGAAACCACAGGAGACAAAGGATAAGACTGGGATCCAGAGAAGGATTCGGAGGAAAGACTGGATGAAACGAATAATGAGACATGGGTTGATGAACGAAGTATGTATAGGGAAGGATGGATGCTGCAGATGGTGGGTAGATGCGTGGGTGTAGAGAAGAGTAGGGAGATGGGCAAATGGAAAAGAATTGAGAGAATGATGGAAGCGCAGTGAAGAGAAGGATGGATCTGGAGAAGGTTGGATGGCTAGAAGGAAGGATGACGTGTTGGATGGAGAAAAGCAAGGATGGATGATGGTTAGTGGCTGGACGTACGGAAATAAGAAAATGAACGGAATGGGAGAAGTATGGATTGAAAAAAGATAGGATAGCGAGAAGGATAGATGGCTCGATATGTGAATGGTTAGAAAAATTTTAAAAAGAAGAATTGAGGGATAGAAGGAAGGAAGAAAAGAAAGATGGCAACCCTCAGAACGAGTGTTGGGCTTCCTTGCATCACTACCTCGGTCATGACCTTTTGGAAATGTTCAAAAGCGAGTGTATGTTTTTTCTGGCTACCCTCTTGGTTGCTACAGTTTGAGTATTAAACCAGAGGGGCTGTGTCAGGTGGGAAGCAGTCAGAACGCACAAGGACGGAATCTAGGATGGCAGAGATTGTACGATCAAGGTGTTATAACTGTGAGCACATTGAGGCACCGGAAGCTTAGATCGGCTACCGCCCCTCTTCAACTGCGTGTACATGAATCCACCAGAATACAAAGGTGATTTCTGCTTTGTTAACTTTGACCCGCAAGCCATTCTTCCAAAATATTCCAGTTCTCGGTTCTTTCTTAGTACTTCAGACATTTCATGGTCATGGATGTTGTTATGTGCTTTTATGCGTGCTTATGTGCGCGTGCACTTATATGTGAGTAGTGTGCTCATGCCTGTGTTTTTGTTTGAGTGTTCACGTTTATCCGTGTGCCTCTTCGCCTCTATGCATGCTGTTGATCAATACGTGCACTGTTGCAAAACCACCACCAACATGATTAAACACCCAGGTGCCAGTTTTTGAAAATATGCCTGCCTGAAAGTGTGTTTGATGATCCACACTTCACAAAATGGACATTTCTCTAATTCCATTGGTTTCCTCATAATTAAAAATAGGGAATGCCTGTGTTAAGTGCTCTGGGCTTCCAGACCTCGGCGTGTCCACTAGGCATAGGAAAGTCAAGGAAGATGTATATGGCTAGAAATGATCCTAACTACCCCAGGTAGTAAAGCTAAAGAAAAGTGCAGCTGGTGATGCATAATCTAGGCCAAAACAGCCCTGACTTTGCTGTCAGGTGTACAGTTCATCCCTAACTTCATTTACTCCAGACCACCTGCAATACAGACTCAAATCAAATCAAATCATTAACATTTATAAAGCGCGCTACTCACCCGTGCGGGTCTCAAGGCGCTAGGGGGAAGGGGGTTACTGCTGCTCGAAGAGCCAGGTCTTGAGGAGTCTCCGGAATGCGGAGTGGTCCTGGGTGGTCCTGAGGCTGGTGGGGAGGGTGTTCCAGGTCTTGGCTACCAGGTAGGAGAAAGACCTCCCACCCGCCGTGGAGCGGCGGATGCAAGGGACGGCAGCGAGCGTGAGGCCGGTGGAACGGAGGAGACGGGTGGGGGCGTAGAAGCTGAGGCGTCTGTTGAGGTATTCAGGTCCCTTGTCGTGGAGGGCTTTGTGTGCGGAAGGTGATCCTTTTGCTGACTGGGAGCCAATGCAGGTGTCCCAGGTGTGCGGAGATGTGGCTGTTGCGGGGGGACGTCGAGGATGAGGCGGGCGTAGGCGTTTTGAATACGTTGCAGACGTTTTTGGAGTTTTGCAGTGGTCCCAGCATAAAGGGTGTTGCCGTAGTCCAGGCGGCTAGTGACTAGGGCATGGGTCACGGTTTTTCTGGTGTCGGTGGGGATCCAGCGGAAGATCTTGCGGAGCATGCGGAGGGTGAGGAAGCAGGAGGAGGACACAGCGTTGACTTGTTTGGTCATGGTGAGCAGAGGGTCCAAGATGAAGCCGAGGTTGCGGGCATGGTCTGAGGGGGTTGGTGTGGTGCCAAGGGCCGTGGGCCACCAGGAGTCGTCCCATGCGGTCGGGGTGTTGCCGAGGACTCGGTTTTGATTCCTTTATTTATAATTCCAGCTGATGGTACCCCTAAAAATATAAGATTAGTTTAGACACTTGAAAAATACCAGTTCGATCTGAACTGTTCCTAATGGAGTAGAACCTAGGCTGATTTGCATAAGGTTGGTCCCGTTAGTAGTGGAAACATGAGCAAGTAAGCAATGGCCTAGAATGTGACCCGCATAACCCACCAGTGACTGAAATTAATTTGAGCATTCCATCCAAAACATTTTTGATTTTCTCATTAAAGGAAGATGACATTCATTAGGGTCGAGCCTGCGTTGCATGCGCTCGCGCATGCGTATCGCAGCGAGACGCTTTAGGGTTTAGAAAAGGGCTCAGAGCCCTGTCGACGTCCCGTCAGTGTTTTTCATTGGTTCGTGGGCCTGCCTAATAAAATCTGTTGCATTCAATAGTCGAAGGCATGCATATGTCGTGCCTTTTCCGGTGGCTAGCACCTCCTCGAGCTCATCGACCAAGTACAGAAAACATGCGAGGCTCGCTGTTTTCTGTCTGGCTCAATGACTAGGGTGACCACCCGTCCGTAAATTTCACGGACTGTCCGTAATTTCGCCCTGCCGTCCGTTGTCCGTGATGAAAGCTTTAACGGACGGCATTTGTCCGTAATTTTAGCCTTTCACCTAAAGGGCAACGGAGGCAGGGCGAAATTACGGGCAGAGGAGTTTCCCCAGCTGGGCTGGAAGGCTGGGGATCTCCTGTGCTCTGAGGGAGGGGCAGACAGATAAGAATCAGACCTTCTTGCCAGGGGGTCTCCTTCCCTAAAGACATGCAAATGTGCGCAGCTGGTAAATCTGCAAATACAAAGGGCCTTCAAAACCTGCATTGACTTTACTAAAAGGAGTCGATTGAAGTTTTCTGGTGGCAAAGTTATTTCTTTTAGAGCGGTATTGTAATGGTGTTCCAAGGTGAGCTGTGGAGTGTGTGGTTATAATGGAGTGTTATACATTTTTTTAGTACTAAGTATAAACTGTATATTATTCAAATCTGTATTTAAGAAGCACTTTTTTTAAATCTAACCGAAATGTATTTGCGCATTTTGGAGCAGCCTTTATTATGATGTAATTCTATTTTTCACAGTTCTTTCAGGTACCTCAGTACCTCATAGCACTAACAAACATTGGCAAAGCCAATAGGTCTCATCTACGAAAGTTATTGGCTTTGTTAATGTGTTTTAGCCATTAGCCATGTTATACACCAGAGTACCTGCTGTTCAGCATGGCTTAAAGTTAGTGGCATAATTGTGTGGAGTGGAGTAGAGTGGCATAGGAGCAGTGGCTTAGAGCCCAGTGGTACAAAGTACAGTGCAGTGGGGTACAGTGCAGTTGTTTAGAGTGCGTTAGCGTAGAGTGTAGTCGTTTAGAGTGCAGTGGCATAGTGCGGCGTGGGACAGAGTAGAGTGGCATAGAGTGCAGTGGAGTAGAGTGGCATACAATGGAGTAGCAGAGAGAGCAGTAGTGTAGAGTGGTGCAGTGGCATAGATTGCAGAGTACACTCATGTTGCAGGGAGTGTAGTGGCATAGTGTAGAGTGGTGCAGAGTAGAGCAAAGTGCTGTGGAGTGATGCAGAGTACAGTGGCATAGAATGCAGTAGTACATTGGTGTATAGTACAGTGGTGGAGAGTGCAACGCTGCAGAGTAGAGTGTCAGTGCAGTGATGTGGAGTAGAGTGGCACAGAGAGCAGTGGCGTAGAGTACAGTGGTACAGAGTAGAGGGCAGTGGCGTACAGTGCAGTTGTTTAGAGTGCATTGGTGCAGAGTGCAGTGGCATAGAGTGGCACAGGGTAGAGTTACATAGAGTGCAGTGGAGTAGTGTGGCATACAATAGACTGGCAGAGAGTGCAGTAATGCAGAGTGGTGCAGTGTCATAGAGTGCAGAGTAGACTCATGTGGCATAGAGTGCAGTGGTGTAGAGTGGTGTATTGTAGAGTGGTGTAGAGTAGATTATAGTGCCTAGAGTGCAGTGGCATAGACTAAAGTGGTGTAGAGTTGCAGAGTTGCAGAGTAGAGTGTCAGTGCAGTAGTGTAGAGTGGTACAGAGAACAGTGGCATAGAGTACAGAGGTGCAGAGTAAAGGGCAGTGCAGTTGTTTAGAGTGCACTGGTGTAGAGTGCAGTTGCATAGAGTGGCATTGGGCAGAGAAGAGTGGCATAGAATGCAGTGGAATAGAGTATATTGGTGTAGAGTGCAGTAGTACAGAGCAGAGTGGTGTAGAGCATAGTGGGGACCAGTGCAGTGTTGCAGAGTGTCAGCTTGCAGTGGTGTAGAGTGCATTGAACTAGAATGCAGTGGTCAGAGTGGTATAGAGTACAGTGGCGTAGAATAGATTGTTTCACAGTAGAGAGCAGTGGCATAGAGTAGAGAGGTGCAGGGTAGAGTGCAGTGGCATAGAATGCAGTGGCACAGAGTGCAGTGGCATAAAGTAGATTATTTCACAGTAGAGTGAGGTGGCCTAGAGTGGAGAAGTGCAGGTTAGAGTGGAGTTGCATAAAGTGGCACAGAGTGTGATGGCGTAAAGTAGTGTAGAGTGCCGTGGCATAGAGTGCAGAGGTGCAGAGTAGAATAGAATGATGTACAGTGTATTGATGTAGAGTGCAGGGGCATAGAGTTGAGTGTTACAGAGTAAAGTGCATCAGCATAGAGTGTATTAGCTTAGAGTGCAGTGGCGTACAGTGCAGTGTTGCAGAGTGGCAGAGAGTGGAGTTGTGCAGCTGAATAATAGCATTCTAAGTCCAGAAGACCTAATCCACCCGCAGTCACAGTTAGCTTTAGAGTGGAAAGAGCTCCCGATGGCGCCGCAGTGAACAAATCAGCTGTGTGGCCTGTCTGAAGAAGGAATGAAGGACGAGCAGGGGAAGGTTTGCAAAATAATACTATCATTGGGGTAGCACACCATCTTCGCTAGTGCCACATGGCCTCTACAGAAAGCAGAAGAGAAAACCAAACAGCAAACTGGTCTTTGAGGGGCCGTTCGCTCTGCTGAGATTTTAATCCTGGAAATCAGTGTAAGAATGGTAGATATTAATCATTAGGTATCAAAGGATAACTGGTTCCCAGTTCAATCTGAGATCCAATTGTATATAAAGGCAAAAACAGTGCCATATGTTAAAGAAACACTAATAACATTTTAAAATTTGTAAATTTTGTTTGTGCAACTTACATACCAAATATTTTGAAAATACTATGTGTACCTGACACTTAGGGATAACCCAGATCTCTAGTTTGGCTTTTGCTCAATTTCAAAACCATATAAAGCCATGGACAAAGCGGGCAATTGCCTTGCACAACCTTGCAAGGGGTCTGGCCCCTGCTCACCCTTCAAAAGCACTAACAGCGGACCATTGCACCAGAAGAGTTTGCCAAGGTAGATGGGTATTGCTTGTTCAACCACTTGACAGTGCCCCTTCTGTTTCGCTCCTGTGTGCAGAGACAACTCCTCAGGTACCCAATACCTTCCAATAGTCTTGGTGGACCCATCTTGTCTGATTTTAGGAATTGTCCCACCTTGTTCTTCTCTTTATTTATCCAGTTTTTAGCAACAACCCTTTGAATTACTTGCCGTGGATCTCCAATTTGCTCTCAAATTCATCCTCCTCTTTTATTATTTTTGATTGGTAGTCCGGGCTCCCATTTCTGAGATAAATATAGAGTCCCAGGCATACACTCTAGTGCAGTGAGACTACAGACAATTTATGGGTACATCACATCCTGACATTAGGTGTGAGACTGTCGCCCACACCATCTTCCCTGCCTCTTTTAAAAAAAATAAGGTTGAAAGTCCATGGGCGGTTGGGGTAAGCCAGATGTTTTTGTTCAATTTGTTTAAACTAGCATAATGTTAATTACCTTAATGTTTCCCAAACTGTTTGCCAGGGGTTTTAAAATGTTCAGAAACATATTCAAAATGTTGCTGTTACTTTCTCTTCAGGAAAGATTGGGTAGATTTGGGTAGGGGTGATGGCCTTGCTGCAGTACTGAAGGGCATTAATTTACTATGAACAAGGACGTAATGTGATACCTGGATGTAGCATACCAGGAGGCAATCACAAAAAGACCACAGTGAATAAATAGTGCTATGTTAAAAAAGAGTGAATAAATACACTGACAACATAGTGAGGCATGGCCTCTCTTAGGTGTGTCTGTAAAACTGGCGTTTGTTCTTGAATTTTTGTCCTGAATTTTCACCATTTGTCCTGAATTTTTGTCCTGAATTTTGACCCTTTGTCCTGAATTTTTTACAGTCCTGTCCAGAATTTGCCTCAATGCCAGGTGGTCACCCTATCAATGACTACTTTTTCTCTAATTTACTAGCGCGATTTCACTTGGCAGAAGTCGAGCGCTTTACATAGTTAATTGCACTTTTTCGGTTACGTACATAAATGAACTTTTGCCGATAGTTGAAAAGTCGGGTTAGGAGTTTACAACGCTATCAGCTCTAACATGAGCAAACACGAGACCCGTTGCATTTCAAATGCTTGTTTTTAAGTTGTCTTTTCTGTTAACAGCCTCTTGGCAGTCACAAGTTTGTCATTTGACATTGTCCAGCAACTTGCAACCAAACGTGAGAATGCACAGCAAGAAAATCAGTATCCCCCAACGTTGTCCACGTTCATAGTCAACGACCATAAAAGGTCATAATAGTGCTGAATTTACAGCACAAAATGAATTATGTTTCACTGTTTTGATTTAACAGTAGGCGTGTATAGCTCACATCAGCGGCACTTATTTTAACTCTCAACCTTGGATGTAGGAAATGCTGTGTTGCCAAACTGTCCACTCTACTGGTCCCTTGGGCATGAGGCAGATCATTAAACACATGGGAGCCAGATTCACAAAATAATGAGTGCATCTATGAGTCGTAGGCTTAAATTTACGATTTATTTGTTTCACTCATTTTTGGGATAAAACAAAAAACACCACAGCATGTGCGTACCACAGATATTACAAGACGTGCCTTTTGCCCACAGCTCAACTCATGAAGATTGTCACTCTCCGCGATTAAGAATAGAATACAATAAAGTTACAAATATGCTTTGCCCTGTACGTTTTCTACACATGGGAAATGTTTTTGCACAGGGGAGATGCCTTTTCTCCTAGACCCCTTGAAAAAGGTATGTTTTGGTCACTTCATTAAATGCACAAATTCTCGAACATTTTGAAACTAAATTAGTTGGTGCATTTATGGCGGCAGAACCCTCAAAATCTTTTTTTATTTTACGAAATACTATGTTTTCCCTCCTAGTACTCCACCAATCCGCATTCCTTTCCCTTTCAACTGCCCCTTAGGCCCCTCTCATGCACCCTGCTTCAGTGCTTAATTTGTAAATAAAACGGTGCCGGTGCTCAAAGCCCTCCTCAAACACACGGCTGCTGCAATTAAATGTGTAAACACGGAATACGCAGGAAGCGTAATCCTGAAGCCATATCGGGCCTCTTCAATCCATTTAAAGCCATTCCCTGCCCCTTCAGCTCACACCTGCAGCTTTCTGCTTTCTCTCATTGTGACGCTTTTTCGTTTTCCCCTTCATGCGTCTTTCCCTTATGTGTATTTTACTTGCAGCAAATGCTTGAGGCAGAAGAATAAGCCCCGGCCCTCAAAGTGCTGGTGCTCAGCACCGGAAACAACACGCACAAATTAAGCACTGCCCTGCTTGTTGTGTAATTTATTTAAACATTATATGCCATCCTGATTATCGGACAATTTGAAGCTCACCCACCTAATCATACTGACAAAGCTACGCCCCTGAAAACAGCTAATAGAGTGGGTACAGAATTCATAAAAACAAAGTTGTAAACCTATTTTTCATTTGGTGATAGGCTCTTCTCGATCATCACATTGATCTCGCTACATGTTCTATTACAGAACAAACTAGATTGGGGCAGAATGTGTACCTGGACACCAAGTAATTAATCACCATTCTCTAGAGAAGGACATAGTTTGTTTATGCATTGGGTGCCAATTAGCCTCTGGCCATGTAACATTCTGCACCCTTCTTCAGGAAACCTATTCAGCCATATGTATGCATTGGTCAGACAGCTTCAGACCAATCCTATATATTTTGAAACTACCACTGCATTGTTTTCAGTTGACTGTCACCAATCCCCATTCAGATGTTCACATATATTCTGAGATCTCCAGCCTTTATCCAGTAGACCTACTTGTTCTACTTCATATGTATTAATAATACGGCTACTTTTAACTTTGTCTCCTTTTTGTTGTCTATCCACCAGTTTTCAGCCTTCATCCAACCTAGATCCTTGGCCGCATTTGCCATGTTTGGCAATAGTACCCAGTTCTAAGCAGATATTTCTTAAATTAGGTTTGACTCATGACTTTTACGCTATTCAGTGCAAAAAATAGTATATTATATACTTGCATTAGGGGATTTTGGGTTAGCCTCTTTCAGCCATTGGCTACTTTTATTCTTGATCCTTCGGCAACTGGCTTGAAACATTGTCAGTCTTGACGTGGATCAGCCCACAAGAGAATGTTATTTTAATTGGTTTTCTGTTGACTGTTTGGGTGTGTCCTTCACTGAAATGCATAGATGACTATTTTGTATCAGAAATCCGTCTGCAAGTGGCCTGATAGCACAAGGGAGCGAGTGCTGATAAAAGTACCTGAAAAATTAATACCTTAGAAAACAAGAATTGGCTACGTCAATAGGCTGTGCTTGATTGTGCAATAATGTACAGCTATTGATTGTGCATACCTGTGCTGCAATATTAAAGCCCACACTGTTGGTTTTGCCAATGCTTGTTTATACGTGTATTTGCAATGCTAAAGCAGTTAATATGTGACTCATGAGTAAACCATTAAAAAAAGTCTGCTCCAGGGAAAATATTGTTTTCTGCTTAGATTGTTTTTATTACCTAGAGAATTTAACGTGTGATAATTCTGTGTACTTCTGAGATGTAAAATACTCACTCGTGCTTTACAACGCACACACTGAAGGGGGTGGAGTAATATTCCAAACGACCAATAGTACAAGGAAAGGGAGAAAAACTCCTCTTGGTGGAGCAGAAGCACACTCTACGTATATATTTTAAAGAATTAATAACGATTGGTGTTGCAGATATGTATTCTGTAAAGTTAGACCCAGGCAGTGTTGTATTATTTTCTGAAGCATCCATTTTCCATATGCTTTTGTCAGTGTTCACTCTGTATTGCTGCCCCGTAGCTTGCCAACTGAACATAAACACGTTGGCAATCTTGGAATAGTATTATACATACTCTATTACTGTTTTACATTTCTAGCTGGCATGCAGCCTAGCAGCACTAGAGAGAGCCCTGACAATCACATCTAAGAAATGGATAATGCAGAAAAGAAAACATCGCTTTTTTGATAGCATAATTTTTTTCAAATGCTGTAGTCTACACTTGCTCTCCAGTACACAAACAATAATCAGCAAAGCAAATAGGTTTGATGTTTGAATGAGTGCACGCCTGATACAAACATGCAACAAATTGGCTTTGACAGTGCTTGTTACTCTCCTGAAACCTTTCAGCTAGCCCCATTACTTCTTTCAGCAGATTTCTAAGAGGGTTAAGTTTAGGTTTCAGCCAGATTCTAGCCCAAAATAGCATAGGTCTGCGAGTCATCGGTTAATCAATACATGCAATACTCCGTTCTAGATGTGGAATTGAAAGCTTTTCTATACTTAAGGCAAGAGAAAATATAAATATACCAGCATGGTGGGCTTTCCAGAGTAGAAAGTGACATTTAAAATTCTGAGATTCTGGATATGGGACTTCATCTTTATCTTTTTTGATACCTAATGACACCAGTGCTTAGAATATCTTTATATAATTGGTCACCTCCCAATTTGCAAAATTAGCATTTTAATATGAAATTCTTGGTAAGGCGTAGAATAATGTGTTTGATTGACTTACTAGAGATATCCCTTTGGATATGGCTTGGAGGAATGCACCTTGCCTCTGCTTAGTCTTGCACTCTGTGTCTAACGACAGTTTTGTAAAGCCAGTAGGTCTACTTTGCATTCGGATTCCTAGCTAAAACATTCGTTAAAGTCTGATGTTGTGAAAAAAATAATAATAAATATTTTCTGTATGCCATGCATCTAAGAGAAATGAATGTGTGATGATGATTCAGTATACTTGTGGGATTTAAAATAGCGTTGCAGGGGAGGCGGATGTGCACACGAAACATCAAATAGAATGAGGTGGGAGAAATATTTCTTTGGGTGTAATCAGTACCTTCTCTATCTATATTTTAAGGCATTGTTAACAATAGACAGTGCAAATGGCGGCACTGTCAAGAGAAGCATAAAAAACACACTCTGTAGCTGGAGCAAGGAAAAAAAGAGCATTTAAAGATGTAACTTGATTGAATAAAAGAAAAGTACTGTCATCTGAATCATTTCACTGTAATTCATAGTATATGTACTGAAAATCATCACAAAAATCACATTAGCCCCTACAGTGTTAATCTGGCCCACCTTGTGAAAAAGCATTATGGAAACAACCTAGCTCAGAAGTTTCTAGGGCATGCTTATGAAAAGCAAAAAACACTGTATTAATGTTAAAACTTTCCTGATGGGTAGATGGCAAAATAGCTTTACTTAAAGCGATGGATCCAAGATAGCTGGTTTCCATCTCCATTTTTATCTACATCTGTTCTAGGGTCCAGTTTTGTGGCTCCATAACGGGTGCCAGTGGTATTTAGCAACATGTCCTTATTTCCAATGCATTACATGATCTTTACTGCATAACTTCAGACTGCGTTAATATTGACAAGATCAAAGCTCACTCTAGAGAGTTTTACATCCTGTCATTTTTTAAATGTTCAGTAGTGGCCAATTCCCGCACCAGTTCCTGTACCTTCCTCCATTCTCTGCCGCAAAGCACCAGGCACCTACTTTGTGGGACACTTCAGCATGTCTTTTTTAACTTACCAATTCCATTTATGTGGCATAATAATATGGACAGTGGACGATCATGTCAGATTTCAGAAATTAGTGAATGCACCTTGTAGGAGGCTGGCCTGGTTTATAGTGGGTACCTGATGGTACTTACACCTTGTGCCAGGTCCAGTTATCCCTTATTAGTAGATTAGTAGTGTTCTTGCAGTTTAGGCTGATAGTGGTAGCTATAGCAGAGCAGCTTAGGCTGAACTAGGAGACATGCAAAGCTCCTACTATACCACTTAAGTCATATAGGTACTATATCATAAGAAAGACAATACTCAGAGTTACTAAAAATAAAGGTACTTTATTTTAGTGACAATGTGCCAAAAATATCTCAGAGGATATACTCCATTAGGAGGTAAGTAAAATACACAAAATATACACAGAAACCAAAATCAGGTAAGTAAAACAGTCAGAAAGTAGAGCAACCACTGTAGAATACATTAGGATGCAATAGGCCTAGGGGCAACACAAACCATATACTAAGAAAGTGGAATGCGAACCACAAATGGACTCCTAGGCTAGTGTAGTGTGCAGAGGGTCACTGGGAGTGTAAGAAAACACGAATGGTGTCCAAGATACCCCACCCCAAGACCCTGGAAAGTAGGAGTAAAGTACTACTATTTCCCCAGAAACACACTAAACTTGCAAGGACTTACCTCCGCCAAATTTGGACAGTTGGACCTCTGGACAGTCTAGGTCACTTGGGTCCACCACCTGTGTTCCAGGGGCAACGCTTGTCAGGATGAGAGGGGTCCACGAGTACCGGTGACGCTGAAGTTTGGTGCCTGCTGGAGCAGGGGGAAGATTTTGTCAACCCACTGGAGATTTCTTCGTGGCTACCGGTGCAGGATGAAGGCAGGCAGCCCCCAAAGCATGCACCACCAGGAAACAGTCGAGAAAACCGGCAGGATTAGGTGCTACAATGTCGCTGGTAGTCTTCTTGCTACTTTGTTGCAGTTTTGCAGGCGTCCTGGAGCAGTCAGTGGTCGATCCTTGGCAGAAGTCGAAGAGAGAGGTGCAGAGGAACTATGGTGAATTCTTGCAAGTCGTTATCTGAGGAAAAGCCCACTGGAGAGACCCTAAATAGCCCTCAGAGGAGGATTGGCCACCTAGTGAGGTAAGCACCTATCAGGAGGGGTCTCTGACGTCACCTGCTGGCACTGGCCACTCAGAGGCCTCCAGAGTGCCCTCACACCTCTGGATTCAAGATGGCAGAGGTCTGGGACACACTGGAGGAGCTCTGGGCACCACCCCTCAGGTGGTGATGGTCACTCCCCTTTCCTTTGTCCAGTTTCATGCCAGAGCAGGGACTGGGTGTTCCCTGAACTGGTGTAGACTGGCTTATGCAAGGAGGGCACCAGAGGCTGGGAGAGGCTACCTCTCCCCAGCCTTTAACACCTATTTCCAAAGGGAAAAGGGTGTAACACCCCTCTCTCAGTGGTAATTCTTTGTTCTGCCTTCCTGGGACTGGGCTGCCCAGACCCCAGGAGGGCAGAACCCTGTCTGTGGGGTGGCAGCAGCGGTAGCTGCAGAGATAACCCCAGAGAGCTGGTTTGGCAGTACCCAGGGACCATAGTGGAGCCCCGGAGATGCATGGAAGTGGCACCCCAATACCACATTTGAATTGGGGGGACAATTCCATGATCTTAGACATGTTACATGGCCATGTTCGGAGTTACCATTCTGAAGCTACACATAGGTATTGACCTATATGTAGTGCACACGTGTAATGGTGTGTCCACACTCACGAAGTCCGGGGAATTGGCCCTGAACTATGTGGGGGCACCTTTACCAGTGCAAGGGTGCCCTCACACTTAGTAACTTTGCACCTAACCTTCAGCAAGTGAAGGTTAGACATATAGGTGACTTATACATTACTTAAGTGCAGTGAAAATGGCTGTGAAATAACGTGTGCGTTATTTTAAAAGCAGAGAAAGCATAAACACGGAGGTTCTGATTAGCAGAGCCTCAGTGACACAGTTAGTCACTACACAAGTATACACATACAGGTCACAAACTATGAGCAATGGGGTCCTGGCTAGCAGGATCCCAGTGAGACAGGCAAAAACAAACTTACAAACATGTACAAATGGGGGTAACATGCCAGGCAAGATGGTACTTTCCTACACACCTGAATTACCAACAGGATTCCCTTTCGAAATGGCAGTGTGTTATCTCTGTATCCAGTGATTTTGTGTATCTAGCAACTCTCTTTATTTCTCAGTCAGCATTACTGAAGGTCATGTTCGTACCGATCCTCGAAGCAGAATGCCTTGCATACCCACTCTGAGAGAGTTTGGGAGAGATGCGGCATGTCATGCTCCTGCTTCGCCACTGTCTGCAGTGCCTAGTGGTGTGCTCTAAACTTACGCACTGCCACTCCGCACCTCTGCCTCTGAGCTACTCGGTACATGTGAGCATGCACAACAACAAAAAAAACACTCAGCAGCGCTACAAACACAAACCCAGCATTAAGTTTACCTTTTCTTGATGTTACGGGTGGGTTTGATCGACATCTTGGGCTTCCAGCACTGACAGAGTACCACCGCTGTACTAAGCATGCTGGCAGACACTGCCTGGCCCGACAGGGCCTCCCAGAACCAAACTGTCAGCATTCATTAGGGGAAGGGGTCGGACACTTCACAAACCCCCTCTGATGCAGTGCCCCTGAGGAGAGGGGTGGTGGGGCTGCAGTGGTGGTCTCAGTAGTGGAAGAAGCCGGTGCCAGCCCAGGCAGTGCTCCACCCTTGTTTTTAGCCGCAGCTAGGGGCCTAGCTTTGTTTAGCTGCAGGAGAGCTGACCTCAGGGGCTGCAGGCCATGAGAAAACCCCTTGACCTTCAAGATGGTACAGGCACTATTCTGTCTACAGCCACGCAGACAGCTCTGCAGCACAGAGAGATTGCGTACAAATTAATCATTAAGTTGAAAATATATTAATTTCTGGTTTGCACTTTATAAATCATCATTGTTATTTCCATTAATATTATTATTATTCTGTAACAGATAAGAGCACTGCAGTTACGCTCTCCGCATAGCTGCCAAGGTTTCAGATTGGTATGTGTGACATTTTCATAATTTCAGTGGAATTATGAGTGACATTTTAACGACTATGAGTGACACTTTCTTGCGAGCAAAATCAAGCAATGAAAACAGGGAAACAAATATGGCACAGCAGGCAGCTCATAATAAAGCAAATTTTAGCAGACATAGCAAGTTAGCAACTACTATATGTCAGACTCTGAGCCAGGCACACTTCTTTTGGCAGCGAGCAAGCCAGCGCCGCAGCAATTGGTGGGCCCCGTGGCCACATTGACCCATGCCGTGGACCAACTGACTCCCACAGCAATTTTGGCTCAGCCCTGAGCTCTCAGCTGCACACACACACACACACACACACACACACACACACACACGCCCCCACCCCCATCCCCTTCCCCAGCTGCAGGCGCTGGCTGGAGTCGGGTCCACAGTGATGGCCCAAGTCCACAACGAGCTGCGGGGAGCTGCCGGTCACGGTGGCGGCTCCAGTGCTTCAGTGTCACGGGAATCACTGGGATCATGCTGACACTGCCCACATTTCGAGCTGCGAACTGCACTGCCATTTGCCCAGCAGCTGCACTGTGCAGCAGCAGCCAAAACTTAAAAAAAACACGCCACTGCGGCCCACCCGCTTGCGCCGCAGCAAGAGTAGACTGACCCACCTATTATTAATCATGTGTCTCACAAATAACTCTCTGTTTTGCCATTGCACACTGACACCCCAAACAACCTGACGTCAGTGATTGGCATTGCTAATGCAGCACTCATGCCGGGTGCAGAGAGTTTTACATTGTAGTGTGTTCAGGCTGACCTTTAGCAGCTGAGCCTGCGCCTCCAAGCCTGCCAGGAGCCCCGCCCACCACGCAGTGCCACTGCAGCTACAATATGGTGCATTATAGCAGCCTTCGGCGCTTGACAGCTGAGGCGCTATAATGTGTGACATTACATTTCAGTGTGGTGATGTGGACCACCACACTGAAATGCGTTAGTGTAACACCTGATGTGTGGTACTTGGCAGGGCTGATGGTGACGGCCCAAGTTCACAATGAGCTGCGGGGAGCCGCCGGTCATGGTGGTGGGTCGGGTACTTCGGCGTTGCAGGAATCCCTGGGATCATGATGATGCTTCCTGCAGTGCGAGTGGCGAACTGCGCAGTCATTTGGTCAGCAGCTGCACTGTTCAACAGCAGCCAAAACTTTAAAAACTGCTGCTGCGGACCACTGCACTGAAATGCATTAGTCTAACACCTGATGCTTGGGACTTGGCAGGGCTGTCTCCAATACAAAGCCGATTCTAGGGTTTGTGGAGCCCCGGGCAGAATCGGAACATGTGAGGCCTCTGTCAGCTGTGACATCACAGGAAGTGACATCATAGGTAGGGACATCAACTGAACATTAATGTTCTGGAATCGTTGAAGCAGCTTTGCAAGAAGGTACCTACCTAGTGTGGATATCACTAAAATGGCTAAAAATATAAATATTAGTCCTAAAAACATGTATATATTTTTAAAACTGTAGCATGGAAATACATAACAATAATTAAGCTGGCTGAAAAAGCGAGGCCTAGGTCTATTGAAAATCGATATGATTGCTACAGTGGTCACTAATTGTTTCCAGATTAGGGCATGATTAAAGTTTCATGTTAGATTGTCCCAGAACTATACAGTGGGGCATCAGGTGACTCCCAAGCCCCCCTTTAAGCTACTGAAGTTCAAGATAAGGCATTTGGGTTTCAGCAGGCATGGGGAATCAACACAAACAGGGTGTAAGTGACATGCAAGAACTGCAGCAAACAGAATGTAAGAAGGAGTAGACAACACAAATGTCATACACAGGTGGGGTGGCTAATATATTGGCAGGTAGAAGCACCAAAGGCCGGCCCACACCTGCTCACAGAGCACTTAAACATAGCAATTACTTTCAGACTCCATTTTAATAAAATGCTAAGAACTGAGATAATATATATATATATATATGTTCAATGGCATGTGTAGCTGGAGATACACATGCTATGCATAGGCCCGTCTGCCATCTAGTGTTGGGCTCGGAGTGTTACAAGTTGTTTTTCTTCAAAGATGTGTTTTTGAGTCACAGGATCGAGTGACTCCTCCTCTTCGGCTCCATTGCGCATGGTCATCAACTCCATCTTAGATTGTTTTCTTTCCGCCATCGGGTTCGGATGTGTTTTCTTTTCGCTCCGGTAGTTCGAGTCGGAAAAGTACTACAAACTCTCTAAATTTGTCGGTATTGTTTCGATCGCGTACCATCTAGCATCAACACCTCGGTACCGGCAGATCCAGCTCTTTACTTGCCCTTCGGGGCACCCGCGCCCAACTCGGGCCTGGTCGGCCCAACCAAAGTCTCGGCGAAGCCTCAAGGACCGGACCCCGTTTCGTTACTGCCCTCGGTTCCACGCCATGTTCCCTTATACGGACCAACATCTTGTCTGTAACCTGTGTCTATCTCCAGACCACCGAGAGGATACTTGCGAGGCCTGTAGATCCTTCCACTCGAAGAAGACTCTACGAGACCGAAGAGCGCGAAGGCTGAAAATGGCGTCGAGAAGCACCGAACGCCTCGATGTGGAAGAAGAGGAGATTATGCACATCGCAGTCTCCATTCGGGGGTCCGACTCAGAGCAAGAGTCCAACAATAACAGACCAATCACGGCAGGTAAGCACGTGAGTATGCCTGCCCCTGTCCCATCCAAGCCCAAACACAAGACCTCGGGGACACCACTGCCAGAAGGCCATGGCTCCACCCGTAAAAAGACTTCCGGTGACCAAGCAACAACTTCGGCACCGAGACAGGCCATGCCACCGAAGCCTTCGGACTTGAGCCGAAGCCAAGCTCCGAAATAGTCAACACCGAGCAATCGAGTCGAAGCCTCAAAAATCCCTCTCGGAGCCATGGCCAATGTCTACTCCAGGCCTTTCGATTCCGAGGAAACCGGCTTCGGAGCCGAAAAGACACATATATACAGAGGAGCTTGGACTTTCCAAACAACTTAAAGCCATAGATTTTCTGAGGAACTTACGCAAATGGAGGAATTTGATGAAAGGCAGGCCAGAATTCAAATTCATAAAGACACTGGCAATATCCTTACTGCACCTCCTCTAAAAACAAAGAGGAAACTGGCCTTTCAAGGACATTTGGACACTGATCAGCCACCAGCTAAAGTGCCAAAACCCAAACAAAAATCTCCACCTCCTCAGTTCTCACCTCACCAGTCTCCTCCTCATTCTCACCTAACTGTCTCTCCACCTACTACCCCCACTGCGCAGTCTCCAGTACACTCTGCAGATTCACACCAGGATAATGTCGACCCATCGGACCTTTACGATGATCCCATTTCTGACAACAGTCCAGACTGCTATCTGTCAAAACCATCACCCCCATAGGATAGCACCTCATACATTCAGGTTCTAGCTAGGGCAGCGTCATACCATAACGTAGCCATGCAAACAGAACCTCTTGAGGATGATTTTCTATTTAATCCGTTGTCCTCGACTCACTCTACGTACCAGTCTCTACCCATGCTTCCTGGCATGCTAAAACATGCACATCAGATTTTTCAGGAACCAGTTAAGGCAAGAGTAATCACTCCTAGGGTAGAAAAGAAATATAAGCCACCCCCTTCTGACCCAGCTTTCATTACCCAGCAGCTACCTCCAAATTCCGTAGTGGTCAGCGCAGCAAGGAAAAGGGCTAACTCCCAGTCGTCTTGTGATGCACCGCCACCAGATAAAGAAAGCAGGAAATTTGATGCTGCTGGTAAAAGAGTAGCATCACAAGCGGCTAATCAATGAAGAATAGCCAACTCCCAAGCACTACTGGCTAGGTACGATAGGGCCCACTGGGACAAGATGAAAGATATCATCCTGCATCTCCCCAAGGATCAACAGAAAAGAGCCCAGAAAATAGTCGAGGAAGGGCAGGCTATTACAAATAATCAAATTAGGTCAGCGTTAGACTCCGCAGACTCAGCAGCAAGAACAATCAATACTGTGGTCACCATTAGAAGACACGCATGGCTTCGGTCGTCAGGCTTTAAACCCGAAATCCAGCAAGCTGTCCTTAACATGCCATTTAATGAAAAACAGCTGTTTGGAACACAGGTTGATACAGCCATTGAAAAAATGAAAAAGGACTCTGACACTGCTAAAGCCATGGGGGCTCTTTATTCAACACAGTACAGACGCTCATTTCGAAAACCTCAATACAGTGGAGGTTTTAGAGCCCAAACATCTGAGGCATCTACCTCACAATCAAAACCGTCTTACCAGGCACAGTTCCTAAGAGTGGGGTTTCAAGGAACCTACAGGGGCCAATTCCCCAGAGATAGGGGAAAATATCAGCCCTCAAAGCAAACCACTTGCTCCACATCTTTCCTCACCACACTTCCCCTGTGGGAGGAAGACTGCAAAAGTTCCACACACACTGGTTACCCATCACAACAGACAATTGGGTCTTATCCATTATCCAACATGGTTACTGCATAGAATTCACACAAATTCCTCCAGATATACCTCCAAAACTACACAAACTCTCCTTCCAACACATTTCAATGTTGCAAACAGAGGTACAATCATTATTACTCAAACAAACCATAGAGCTTGTACCGCATCATCAAATAGGAACGGGGGTTTACGCCCTGTATTTCCTCATTCCCAAAAAAGACGGAACATTGAGACCAATACTACATCTCAGAAATCTCAATCTTTACATCCTACCAGAACACTTTCACATGGTAACACTCCAGGATGTAGTCCCACTGTTACAACAACAAGATTTTATGGCAACACTGGATCTCAAAGATGCGTATTTTCACATACCAATCCATCCAGCGCACAGAAAATATCTCAGGTTTGTAATACAAGAAAAACATTACCAGTTGAAGGTGTTACTTTTGGGATAACAACAGCTCCCAGAGTATTTACAAAATGCCTTGCCGTAGTCGCAGCCTACATAAGAAGGCAACACATCCATGTCTTTCCATATGTTGACGACTGGCTAATAAAATCCAACAGTCAGACACAGTGTCAACATCATACATGTTATGTAATACAGACCCTACACACACTAGGGTTCTCAATAAACTACCAAAAATCTCACTTACAACCAGCACAAATTCAACAGTATTTAGGAGCCACACTAAATACCCAAACAGCACTTGCAAGCCCAAGTCCACAAAGGCTACAATAATTCCACAATATATTACCACAAATTCAGCTAAACCAACAGTACACAGTCAAGTTTGTCATGAAACTGTTGGGCATGATGGCATCATGCATCGCCATTGTCCCCAATGCAAGACTAAACATTCGGACCTTACAACAGGGCCATGCAAAACAATGGTCACAGGCACATGGTCAACTAAAAGATCTAGTGTTGATAGACCGTCAAACACACATCTCGCTTCAGTGGTGGAATTCCACAAATTTAAACAAAGGGCGGCCATTTCAAGACCCTGTGCCTCAAGTCACACTTAAAACAGATGTATCAATGATTGGTTGGGGAGCACACCTCAACAATCACAACATTCAGGGACAATGGGACAACAAACACAAACAAATTCACATAAACCACTTAGAATTGCTAGCCGTATTTCTAGCACTCAAAGCCTTTCAACCTCTTCTCATTCACAAACACATTCTCATCAAAACAGACAACATGACTACAATGTACTACCTAAACAAACAAGGAGGGACCAACTAATCACAACTATGCCTTATAGCACAAAAGATTTGGCATTGGGCAATACACAACAACATTTACCCTGTAGCACAATACATTCCAGGGATACACAATCAATTAACAGATGTTCTCAGCCGGGATCATCAACAAACACACAAGTGGGAAATTCACCCCCAAGTACTTCACAAATACTTTCACCAATGGGGAACACCAGACATAGATCTATTCGCCACCAGCGAAAACACAAAATGCCAAAACTTTGCATCCAGGTTCCACACCCTCTATCCAAGGGCAATGCTCTATGGATCAACTGGTCGGGGATGTTTGCTTACACTTTTCCACCTCTCCCGCTCATTCCATTTCTGGTCAACAAACTGCGTCAAAACAAACTCATACTTATAGCGCCAACGTGGGCACGTCAACTATGGTACACAACATTCTTAGACCTATCACTAGTACCACACATCAAGCTGCCAAACAGACCGGATCTGTTAACGCAAAACAAACAACTATTCAGGCATCCAAATCCAGCAATACTCAATCTAGCAATTTGGCTCCTGAAGTCTTAGAGTTTGGATATCTACATCTTCCACCAGAATGTATGGAAGTAATTAAACAAGCAAGAAAACCCACTATCAGGCAGTGCTATGCAAACAAAGGGAAAAGGTTTGTCTTTTACTGTCAATCCAAACAAATTACATCTCTTTCTGCATCCATACAAGACATTATAGGTTATTTACTTCATCTACAAAAAGCAAATTTAGCTTTTTCATCCATTAAAATACATCTCACAGCTATTTCAGCGTATTTACACAATATACAAAACACATCTCTATTTAGAGTCCCTGTTATTAGAGCCTTCGTGGAAGGGCTAAAACGGATCATACCACCAAGAACACCACCAGTGCCTTCATGGAATCTGAAAATTGTACTCACACGGCTCATGGGTCCACCATTTGAACCCATGCATTCGTGTCAGATTAAATATCTAACGTGGAAAGTAGCATTCCTCGTTGCAATCTCTTCATTACGAAGAGTTAGTAAAATACAAGCATATACTATTGAACAACCCTTTATACAGGTACACAAACATAAAGTAGTACTTTGCACAAACCCAAAATTCCTACCCAAAGTCATCTCATGGTTTCATATAAATCAAACAGTGCAACTTCCAGTCTTCTTCCCACACCCAGACTCAGAAGCAGAAAGAGCACTGCATACATTAGACATTAAAAGAGCTTTAATGTATTACAATGACAGAACAAAATCATTTAGGAAAACTAAACAGTTATTTGTGGCATTCCAAAAACCACATACTGGAAATCCCATCTCAAAACGAGGACTAGCTAGATGGATAGTAAAATGCATCCAAACGTGTTACCTAAAAGCCAAAAGACAGCTATTAGTAACACCAAAAGCACATTCCACAAGGAAAAAAGGTGCAACAATGGCCTTTTTAGGAAACATACCAATGACTGAGATTTGTAAAGCAGCCACTTAGTCAACACCCCATACATTTACCAAGCATTACTGTGTAGATGTGTTAGCAGCACAACAAGCCACAGTTGGACAGGCTGTACTAAGAACACTATTTCAAACAACTTCAACTCCTACAGGCTGACCACCGCTTATGGGAGGAAAACTGTTTTGTAGTCTATGCATAGCGTGTGTATCTGCAGCTACACATGCCATCGAACTGAAAGTGTCACTTATCCAGTGTACATATGTTCGTGGCATGTTCCGCTGCAGATTCACATGCGCCCACCCGCCTCCCTGGGAACCTGTAGCCATTAAAGTTACAACAAACATTTGTACATATGTATATATATATTTCAATTCCATTTGCATGGACATCGCTTTTCTTTATACTCGGTCACTTCTACCTTACCCTCTGTGGGAAAACAATCTAAGATTGAGTCGATGACCATGCGCAATGGAGCCGAAGAGGAGGAGTCACTCGATCCCGTAACTCGAAAACACTTCTTCGAAGAAAAACAACTTGTAAAACTCCGAGCCCAACACTAGATGGCAGGACCTATGCATAGCATGTGAATCTGCAGCGGAACATGCCGCAAACAGATGTACACTGGGTAAGTGACATTTTCCATATATATATATATATATATATATATATATATATATATTATATAATAATGAATGGCTTAAAGGGAAAACAGTTTGTGACCTGGGACAAAAAGACTGCCAAAGCTATAGTGGGAGCCAGTCACTAAAAAGATACATTAAAGCAACAAAACAATAAGGGTCTAATAAAGTAGACTTTATAAAATTTACAGCAAAATGGAAAAGAAATGTAGCAATGTGGAATAGGTAGGTTGGGGAAGGTGGTGTATGACATGCAGACTAATGCTAAAGTAATACTAGAGACTAACATTTTACAAAGAATTGTTACATGTCCTTAAAATCTTAAAAGACACTTTCCAAATCCAAAGGGACAGAACTATGCCACTCGACTCAAGCTTAGCCTTAGACCTAATAACAAAATTGTGCCTGCCCTCAGGTAAATACGTGGGATTTTGTTTAAAGAGATAATTGAATGCAAGACAATTTCCATTATCCACAAGCCTATCGAATCACTCCTGAGATACCTAACCAAACACTTTTGGTCTTCCAGCCTTCAATGACAGATCTCTCTTCCTGAACGTACTGACTACCTACTTGCAAAGGCTCGGTGCTTGGAAGATCACTTAGGCCCTCATTACGAGTTTGGGGGTCCAAGGACCGCCATGGTGGAGGTGATGGTCGCACTGCTGCAGGCTTGGTGGAGAAGACCGCCATATTTTTACCATGGTGGTGTTCCCAACGAGACGCAGCCAGTACCGCTAGTGCGGACTGACTGACATGGCTGGCGGCAGGCATCTCCAGTCCGGCGGGGACCATGTTACCGTCGAGCATATTACGAGTTTGCACACCGCCAGGATTTCCGGCACGGTCAGACCATCACCAAAACCCTGGCGGAAAGGAAGCATATAAAAGGGAACACTCACTGTCAGGAACACACACTTTCGGAGCCGCTATGGAAGCAGAACTTGAAGTCTTCCCACTGCTCCTGATCGCCTGCTTCATCGGAACCGGCGATGACGAAGAAGACAACAATCGTAAGTACATACACCTAGCACACTGGAGGGAAAGGTATTAGTACCCACAACACACACAGACGGGACAGCTAGCAACCAATACACACACACGCACCCACTCTAACAAGCTCACACCAATACACACACACACACACCATCCACGCGTACCATCCACACGCCACGCACAACACACACGTATCTGAAACACACCATCACGCACAAACACAACCCGCCACAGGACAACACACATATACACAACACCACAATGTCACACACCATCACAATCGCAGCTGTACAAACGCATTGCCAACCCATGACACAGTACACCTACACCTGACAACGCATTCACACAACACACAAAGATATTACACAACCACACAACACCAGCAAACACCCACACAATGTCCCAAATTACACACCATGCCCACTCATCACACTACGCAGAAAACCTTGCCAACACCACACACACGGACGGACAAACAACAAGCACACAATGGCACACAACACACCACGTACAATCCACAAGATAGCCACACACATGCCTAGAATCACACAATCATCACACACATACAGAACACATCATTTGCACCTGGGCCAATGTTCAACCCACACACACACACACACGGATGACAGCCACCACAGCTTCACAACCAACACACCCAACACACACAAACAAATTCACACAAACACTATACAGATGAGATGAAGGAAAGGCAGGACAAGTATGTCACCATCGACTCCAACATAACGTTGGCCAATATATATTAAAATTCTCACAACAAAATGTAAAATATACAAGCAATAGGGCCATTGGCCAGTCCATGATTGTCTGTGCTTATATTATTGCCCCAGCTTGACTCCTGACTGTAAGATATACCTCCACATGGCAGGGGCAACAATGGGGCAGGCAGGCACCTCAGGGGTGAGGGGCTGGCGCTGGAGGGGGAGGGGGAGGTTGGGTTTGGGAGGTGGGTCTTTGGGTTTGGCTTTGGGGGGCCTTGTGTTTTGGTTGGGGGGGCTTTAGGATTGGACGTGGGAGGGGGAGGTTTGAGTTTGGGAGGGGTTGACTTTTTGCAGGGGGAGGAGCATGGGAAACACCAGGGGAGGCAGGAGTGGAGGCAGAGGCGGAAGGGCTGGACTTGGGCAGGGACACAGGCTGCTTTGGGGAGTCACAGGTGGGAGAGGGGTAGGGGTCTGGGTAAATTAAAAATGAAAACGTTTTTTAGTCTCACAAAGGCGGACATGGGAAAAGCATTTGGGAGTGGAGGAAGTGTGAGTGGTTGTCAGATGTGTGATTGCGAGTGGTTTGGGTGAAAGTGGATGCATGGAATGCTTGTGTGTGCTGGGTGTATGTTGGGTGTATGAGTGCAGGTGTTTAGATGTCTTAGGAAGAGGAAGAGAGGAGGTGCTGGGAATAGCCATGCTAAATGGGTGACTGTGTGTTGGGGTGGCGGTTGCAGGGATGGTGGATGTGCTGCATGTGGCGGTGTCAGTGGTTGTAATGAGTGCGGATATGGTGACTGAGGTGGATGTCTGCGGGTCAGCTACTGTGGTGTCTGTGGGTAAGATTGGAGTAGTGGCTGGATCAGGGAGTGTTGTACCGCAAGCAGGTGTGAGTGGTGTAGTGGATGTGCTGGGGGGAATGGGGGAGTCCGTGTAGGGAGTGAGTGCTGCCATGTATGCAGATGTGTGTTGTCTGGTTGAATGCCAGTGGTGGGTCGTGTGTTGCTTGTGTTTGTCATGTGCACCATGTCTGTTGGAGTGGATGCCTGCGTGTGAGAAGGTGTGCTCTGGATGGGTGTGGGAAGAAGGGTTTGGGACTGGGATGAGGTAGGTAGAAGGGGGATGGAATACAAAGGGACAATGGCTGCCATCAGGGAGGAGGCCAGAGCCAGAAAGGATCTCTGCAGGCCAGCCAGAGCACTTTGAATGCCTTCACGGAACGCATTGCTCTGGTGCATCTGAGCTGCCAGTCCCTGGATGACATTCATGATGGTGGTCTGACCAACAGAGATGGACCTCAGGAGGTCAATAGCCTCCTCACTGAGGGCAGCAGGGCTGACTGGGACAGTGGTAGAGGTGCCTGCGGCAAAGTAGGCACCCACCCTCTTGGGTGAGTGGGCACAGGCAGCTGTGTGGGGAGCTACTGGGAGAACGGTTGTAGTAAGGGGGGTGGTGCAGGGGTGCCACTGCCAGGGAGAGTCCACTGGAGGAAGAGTCGATGATGATGTTAAAGAACCGGTCTCCCCCCTGGCACTTCCCTCACCCTCCATCCCACTGGGACCCTCGGCCTCACTGGATCTAGCCTCCTGGGTCCCGTGGGCTTCCGCATCCCTACTCGCCCGTACCCCTTCTCCTTCACCAGATGATGCTGATACACACAAAGGGAACGAAAGAGAGGGGAAGGGAGCAAAAAAGAGAGTTAGAGAAACGGTCAAAACCTAACTCTCATTGATATATATGAATATGTACATATCACACTTTACATCTCATGTCAGGGAATGCCATTGCCAATGCACTTCAAGTCTGCCAATACCTATTGCACATGCAAAACTGTAAGTCTTAGTTACATCATATGTGCACACAGCTAGGAATATGGACATGTGGAGGCTGTGACTTTGCTGTACTACTAGGATATGCCTGGAATATAGGACGATTAACATGGAGTCCTTAAGTTGTCACATCAGTTAGGTCCCTGGGCCATCATTTTAACTAGTAGCACTTCATTTTAAAAAGGCCTTGCCCACACACTGACATCTAAATGAGCAGCACTTGCTGTACCATCAGCCCTCATCTTAGATCCATTGGCAGTATTCCATTGTTGTGTCACAACACATCCCTGAACTCTTGACAGTGAGACCTTATTGCATAGTCGGGTATCAGTCCAATAATCCAGTCCCGGTGAGGCCCTTCTTATGGAGGAAATGTTAAGCCAGACCCACATACAGTAAATGGTAGCTACTATACCATGCCAATGCAAACCAAGTTGCAGTAGCGGACTTACATAGATGGAATAGCATTGACAGCTCTGACACAATAATGGAATTGTTTGGAGCTGGTCAGCCAAAATGAATAGGTTGTTGAAACAGCCCCACCCATGTCAAGTTTGGAAGTGCACTTCACTAGTACCATTGCCTTGTCACACTTACTCCATGGTTACCCTGGCAGCGTCAGTGATACACATTGTCGTACTGCACCTTCCAGTGTACACATTCACAGTATGCAGCCATCCAATCCCATTCAAGGCATGTCAGGTGGCAGTTTACAGTCAGTACTTACCCCCTTGTGGCTGCTCTACTGCCCTCAAGCACCCATTCACCTCAGGGTAAGCCACTGCCAAAATGCAGCCCATTAGGGGGGACAGGGTCCGACGGGCACCCCTCCCTCATTGGGAGGACATCCCCTGCTGGGCCTCCGTGATCTTCTGGGCCCAGTGTCTCTGGTCCTTCCACTGCTTTCTGCAATGGGTGCTCCACCAGCTATGGAACCCCAGCTTCCGCACTTGCTTGGTGATGCTCCTCCAAAGCCCCTTCTTCTTCTGATGGGCGTTGACCTGGATGGGTGACACAGACAGGAGGAGAATGTGATTAGGAGTGGCACTACATCGACACCAGTGGCCTACATACACCATACACACACACACGCACACACACCTGTCTAAACCAATCACAGTCCATATATCCATGCCCCCAGCATGCATGCACACTGCGGCCGGCAGGGCACCGCCACTCACAGCGACATACCCCTATCACACACGCCTATGGCATGGGGCTCACCTGTTCCTCTGGTGCCCTATACAGCTGTCCTTACAGGGGTAGGACTCCTTCCACCAGATTCTCCAGTTCTTCCTGGGTAAAGGCTGGGGGCCCTATCACCTGCAGGGCATGGCATTATGGCTCCCAGAGACAGTACACAGCAGCTCACATAGTGGCAGTCTTGCTTGCAGGAGTGTCAGGAGTCAAGTGAGATAGTTGGCAGAAAAAGGCAGTCACGGCTGCGGCGTGTAGGACCGTCACCGCCGGCAGTGATCATCATTGGCCCTAGTCCCCCATAGGCAGCAATGGCATCCAGTTATGACCGCCTACCGCAGTGTCGGCAATACCCCAGCAGAATTGCATCACTTCCAACTGTCCTGTGCAGCTGGACAGGCCGCTGCCATTTTATTTACAGTTAATGGGTTTATTTGAGAAATGTAAGTGCGTCATGACACTGAAATCTCCTGATTAGTGCACAGGCCCGTGTATGTACATCATACATGGCCACATACATGTGGGATACAACACATATGTAACATGAAGTGAATATGCCCCTACATGCTGGTCCGTTGGCCGTTTTGCTACCTATATCGCTGTCATATGTACATACATGTGCCGTGTGGGACATATATGTGCATATGACCTGCACCTTCACACGTGTATTGGTTGACACATACCATGTACAGGACCAGATATTTCCAGCACGCATGCCATTAATGACACTCCTACATACCCTATGTAGTAACTGTCACCCGCTCAGTTATGTCTGCATTGTTTCGTGTATTTCACAATACATTGTGCTGATAACATGTTTGACCTGCACATCACATAAAACAATATTTTCCTCTCTATCCTAGATACCATGTAATGAGAAGAAGGAGGAATGAACCAGTGTACCGTCAGGTAGTCTACTTCGCCACCTTGTAGGAAAGACACATCGTGCAGACCTACAGATTGAATTGTGACACCATCATGGAACTCTGTACTCAGTTGGAGGCTGACCTGCTGCCTGCCATCCGCAATCCCAATGCCATCCCTCCCATGGTCCAAGGTTTGTCCGTGCTGCACTTCCTTGCCACAGGGTTATTCCAGTTAACAGTGGGCTTGGCTGCAGGGATGTCACAGCCCATGCTGAGCATTGTGTTGTGGGATGTACAGTCAGCTATCCAGAAGCACCTGGACCGTTACATCCGGTTTCCCCAACCAGGGGATTTGGCCACTGTGAAGGCTGACTTCTATGAGCTGGGACACATCCCTATCGTAATAAGGGCTATTGACGGCACCAATATTGGTTTGGTTTCTCCAAGTGTCAACAGGCAGGTCTATCGGAACTGGAAAAACTTCCACTCTATAAACAAGCAGATGGTGTGTTTGGCGGACCAGTATATCTCCAGGTGACTGCCAAGTTTCTGGGATCTGTCCATGATGCCTACATAATGAGGAATCGCAATATCCCAAACATGATGGCACGTCTACAAGGAGAGAGGGCTTGGCTAAATGGTAGGTATCTGTGTGGATGTGTCTCTGTTGTTGCACCTGTCAACATTATCTTCCATGTGTCTGTATCTGGTTTCTAAAAGGTCCTGCCTCTATTCACACAGGAGACTCTGGATATCCTAACATTCCCTGGCTGTTGACACCAGTGAGGTACCCTGTCACTGATGCGTAGACACATTACAACGAGGCCCTCGTTAAAACGAGGCGATTGATGGAAAGGACATTTGGCCTACTCAAGGCAAGATTTAGATGTCTGCACATCTCAGGAGGTGCCCTCCTCTACAGTCCCCAAAAGGTTTGTAAGATAATTGTTGCCTCTGCACGCTTCACAATCTGGCCCTCAGACGTCACAACCCATTACTGACAGATGAGGAGGTGGCTGCTGGGCCTGTGGGTGGTGATAGATACATGGAGAGTGACGAGGAGGTAGACGAGGATGGTGCAGCTGTGTGCACGACAGAGTTGATTAATCAGTACTTCCAATGACCTACAAGTATATTGTTTGTGTTATTTTGCAAATTACATCTTAGCATTTGGATACAATGAAATGTTCATCCTGGCCAGGTTTATCAGTGGGGATGCCACATTTACCCTTCCCATATATGGCTGATGGAGGACAACTGATTGTATGTCTGGAGCAGTGTAAGTGGTCAACACACTGACATTTTGACCATCTACTTAGAACAATCCTGTTATGTTCAATGTGCTCTACAGTGTTTATTGTGTATATTGGGTTCAACAGTTGATAAGGGGAGTCATGGTGGATGCAATTGTCATAGTAGTTGGCCTAGCTGTAGGTGGTACAGGTCCATTGTTCAAGGGCCATAGGAAAAGGTGAGTTATGGCATTGAACAGGGTGTGTCAGTGGCAAACAAGCGTGAATGTTCAGGGAAGGTTCACTTCCTGGCAGTTGTTTTGGTCTTGGCATCTGCTCCAGCAGGATTTCTGGTTGGATGACCACGTTTTCAGGGAAGGGGGTTCCTCAGCTACAGAGGGAGGGGTGTCAGTGACCTGTGGGTCCTCTGCCAGGGCCTCCAGTCTACTGGCTGCTGCAGTAGTAGATGGCTCAGATGCTGGGTTGCCAATGGAAGGGGCTTGCTGGTGGGTGGAGGTGGGATGCAGGATGTTGGGGAGGTCCCTGAGCACCTCTGCAATGGTGGCCATGTAGACATTAAGCGTCTGCCACTGCTGCATGGCCTTCTGGTTGTATTACCTCTGCAACTTTTGGTTTTCCCCCACAATGGCGATTATTTGGCCCATCTTCACTTGGGATTCCTGGTATGCACCCAGGACTTGTGAAACTGACTCCTGGTCAGTTGGCTACCTTGGCTACCCCGTCCTCTGGCCCACAGGTGCCCTCCCACACCCCAAGCCCCCATGTGCCTGTGCCACGGGCACAGTGATCCCACTCCCAATGTCACTAGGGCCTTCATTGTCTTGGGTTTGAGGCTTTGACTCTGGTCCCTGTACTGCAGGGCACACTAGTGTTTGACCTGTCCCTGTGACACAGGTCTGGGAACAAAGGGTTGGCTGTGATGTTGTTGCCTCTAGGTGGGGGGAGGGTTGGTTGTGGGCAAGGTGAGGATAGGAGTGGAGGATTGACCAGATGTCCCCGATGGGCCAGGTAAGTCGTCAATGTCCATGCATCTTGAGGCATAGTCGTCACTGGGACCTTCATCCTGGGAAGGGCTGGCTGTCTCTGGCATTGTCTCCATGGTGCCAGCGGCTGGGGTACCTGTGAAAGGAGTGTAAGAATGTTACCTGGTAAAGGTGTGATTGGTTGTCTGTTTGTCTGATGCATACAGTGGCTTAACTTGATTCCCACTGATGATAATGACAGGTGCAGCACTGAAGGCATTGTTTGTGGATTGTGAGGGGGATTAAACGTTACATTGTGTTGTCAAAGCTGTCATTGCCATGAGTTTTACTTATTCTATTCATCCAGTTGGTGTGGAGGGTGCAAAGGTTGTCCATGCAGGTGTTGAATTGTGCAGTCCTGTTAAGAGGTATTATAGTGGATGTACAGATACATTGTGGGAGTCTCAGTGATTATTATTGGCATTGCTATCCGTGCACTTGGGTGGGACTGTGTGGGCATTGCGGCTGGTTGGTGTTGTTGCATGCAGGGGAGGGTTATTAGGTGATTGAGTATGAGGTGAGTGGTTGATAGGGTGATTTGGGGAGTGATAGGGTGGTGAGGAAGCATGCTGGACAGGAGCAGTTGGTGCCAGGGGAGTGGTAGTTACTTACCAGGCTCCAATCCTCCGGGTATTCCAATCAGGCCTTCAGGATGCAGTATTGACAAGACCTTCTACTCCCACGATGGATGCGAACTCTGGGGAAGGAGGTGGGATTCCACCCCCAGTTTTGTGAACGGTGATCTGGTGTTGTGATGCCATGGATTGCAGCTTCCACCTCTTCCTGATGTCCTCCCTTGTGCGTGGATGGCTCTCCACTGTGTTGACCGTGTTGACAGTTCTCTGCCATAACTCCATTTTCCTGGTGATGGACGTTTGCTGTACCTGTGCTCTGAGCAGTTGTAGTTCTACCCTGACGATTTCATCGACCGTGACCCTCAGCTCATCGTCCTTGAAGCGTGGGCGATTTTGACGTGACACGGTGGTTGTGTTGTCAGTGGTGGTGTGTGTTTGTGTGCAAGGGTGCAGTGTGTGGTGGTTGGTGGGGTGAGGGGTGTTTAGTTATGTGTGCCGTTGTTATGTGGTATTTTTGTGCAGTGGCGATGTATGTATTGTGTAGCTAGTGCAGTGGTGTGTTGTGTGATGCGTGTGTAGTGTGATGGTGGCTATGGTATTGAAGTGCTGTGTCTTCCGTGTGTGTGCTCCTCTCTGTCAGTGTGTGTTTCTCTGGTTGCAAAGGATTGTGGGTGTGTGTGGGGGTGTGTTATATAGTGCAGTGAGTAGGTGTGTGTGGTGTGTGTATGTGTCTCAGGTGTGGGGTATTCGTACTGTCCAATGTGGTGTTCTGGCTGAGGTGAGTTTTTGAGCGCGGCAGTTCAGACCGCCAGTGGTTTTCCGCCGTGCAAATACCGCTGTGCTGATTTGTGGGTCGTAATATGGAGGGCAGGATGTGGTCGGTGTGGCGTTGCTGTTGATGGGACCACCTTTTTTGCACCCTCAGTTGTCCTGGCGGTGTCGGATTTGTGGCTGTATTTTGGCGGTCTCTATGGTGGAATCTTAATACAGTGGGTGGGATACCACCAACACTGGTGGCCTTTTGGCGTCCGCAACCTCAGCGGTGTTGCCAAAAGATCACCAAACTCGTATTGAGGGCCACAATGTGCAATAATGTACTCTATGGAATGCCCCCTTGCTTCTCAGCTGCTCTCCTCCTCACAGCCTCATCTCCTGTACACTGCTCCTTTTCCCCCTCACCTACCACAGGAGGCCAATTCTAACTGTGTTCCTGATAAGCAGTCACTTCCCCAGGCTTCGCTTTCACTCCTTAGGGTTTGGGATTATTTGTTGTGGGAAGTGGCGCACATCATACTGTGCTTGCCCAGACCAGTCCATTGTCATTCTGCACATGACAATGAGCCAGGTGTCTTTGTGAGCACAGTCAGACTGACTGACACCTTAAGGCTGTTGCATCCTTTTGGGTTGTGCACCAGTGACCAAGCCAGCCAAAGCAAGGAGTTTATTCACAGTAATAAAAAAAATGTCTTCTCACCAAGAGGCCTGGTCCTCAGCCCGTCAGTCAGCTGTGGATTGTCTGCCTTTCCTACTTGAATCTAGCCCCTTCTTTGGGCCTCACAGCACTTAAGTCTTGCAGGGTGACAGCTGTCCATTATCACTTTGCAGGACACTTTGCACACACAGGTATTGTAAGATGTTTGTTTGGTACTAGGGGACTATTAGTCACAGAACACATTTATTGTTGTTTCATTCTGTTACCAACTGCTCTTAATCAATCCCTTCTAAAAGACATAGCTAGGCTGGCTAAATAAGGTGCTAATCTAGTATGATAAACATGACATACATACTTGAGTTTCAATACAGTTATCACATCTTGGAGTGAGTTTTGACTGCTCCCTATTACCACCATTGGAGAGTCAAGTTTCCAAAAGCTATAACACTTAAACATTTGAAGGGAAATAGTCTTAAGTTCTGAAACAGCAATCGTAAACAACAGTATCCACCGCAGATTCTGCCAAATAATTAATTACCTGTTTCTCCTGACCTCACAATATACTCCATCTTTTTTCGTTTTACAGAAAAATATAGTGGGACATTTGAGAAAAATGTAGCAAGGCACTGTCAGACGACGTGGAGACGTTTTGAGCCAGTTGAAGGCTTTTTGAGCAGAGAAACAACCACAGCTTGTTGAGTTTTTAGTTTGGTAGGAACGGATGACAAGACAAGCAAGATATTGCAAATGGACGTGATGGTAGGAGCTATGATCTCTAGATCTCCAGTCAGGAAACATGCAGGAAACGGTCACAATGGGAGTGAGATTTAATAGAAAGGTCAAGAGGAGTAATAGAGTAAACAGACAGCAGGCTGAAATTTAGCAGACACATTGAGGATGGTTCAAGATCACAACCCTTTGTGATGAGTAACACATGCCTCTCAAAACTAAGACTTTTTCGCATTTTTTTACAAGGAAATACAAATATGTCTTTACCTCTTTTCCAGCCTCTTACTTTTTTGCTGATTCTGCCCACTTACATCCACCTCACCCCTCCATGCTCTGCTTTCACCTCAACTCTTGCCCAGCCTCTTACCTACTCTTGCTGCTTCAGCACCCTCTTAAATCCACTTCACCCCCTCCTTTATCTGCAACTCCTGTATCTCCACAAGCATCTTACATTCTCTCTCTGATTCTGCCACCCTTGTGTCCATCTTTCCCCTCAATGCTCTACTTGTTTCCTCTCATCTTTCCACCCACCTTCTGACCTTCTCTTGCCTCAACTTTTTTGCCCCTCTTACATCCACATCTTCTCTCCATTTGCTGCTCTTTACCATTCGCCTCCCCTGGTTTCTTACCTTATTTCAGCTGTTCTCTTCCTTTGCATCTATCTCTCCTCTTCTACCCTCACACTCTCATATATATATTTTTTTTACATTTTTGCATGGATTCTGCCCCTCGTAACGTTACTCGCTTTAGCATGCTATTGTAGGTGGGCAAGCCACTGAAAATTCAAGCCAGGGGCCTGACTCTGCTTAGTTCTAGGTGCTCTTGAAACCCGAGCCCAAAATGAGTAGAGCTTTCAGAGGAGGCGATGTGGCGTAGGGCCTACAGCTGTCCACCCTGCATCCAAGGGGGCAAGGCTTCAATTCCTGCCACAGCTCAACATCTTGTGAATCCAGGCAAATCTCTGTGCTGGACAAATAATACTGTGTTCCTATGCCCATTGCCAATGTTCGTGCTCTGTAAAACTGCCAGAAATACAATGTGGAACCTGCCTGTCACCCAGACTCTAGTCCCATCATCCAAGAATTAAAGATGAAGCGTAAGCTTTAATGTCATAAAGAGATACCCATGTAATGGCTGAATTGCACAGTGAGAAACTGGAAATCTAGGATCAATCCTAGCTTCCCTGCTTGACTAAATTGTGTGATCCTAGGCAAATGCTTTATTTCACCAACCTCTACTTTGTTCATTATCAGAACACATTCAAATATGTGCAATCAGGGTGTGTGCTGTACAACACTTCATTTGTTTGATGGAATAGACTGTAATTTTGCTGCATGCCTAGCTCACATACAGGGTACACCTGAACCCTGACATGCCTCTTAGTGCCACTGGAACTATTTGCTTTTACGGTTGCTGCTTTTTCCACATAATTATGGATTTGTCGCATTTGAATAGAAAAATACTTGTGTTTCTAGCTCAAAGGGATTAAAAATTACATAGCAACACTGGTCGCTGCACAGTTTAAAGCCCTTCCCAAAGGTTAAATGGTCATTGTTATATTGCTGCATTTGGATGAATGACAAAATAATGAGGTAATACTATCACAAAATGTGCTGAAATCTGCCAATTAATTTGCCTTGTGTGCTGAATAAATTAGTAAACCTAGCTATCTAATTTGGCACTTTCTTACCACATAATTCCAGGAGCCCTGTTTCGTAGGGGAAACACACGGAACAACGACTCCCAAACCACAAAGTCGTGAAAAACGAAAACGAAACAACGCTTTTGTTTTCCACGACTTCCTGGTTTTGGTACCTTAACCACGCATGTCTGAACAACGTACATGCGTGGTTAAGGTACAGAAGAAGGGAGTCGAGGTGAAGGAGGAGGTAAGTTGGGCTGGGACTGGGGCTGTTTTTGGGGGGGGGGGGGGTATTTGGGGTGATTAGGGTTTAGGAGGAGCAGGGTTTAGGTTTAAGGGGTGGTTTGGGGGGGGTTGGGGTGTTTAGGTTTCAGGGGCAGGGGTGGGGATTCAGGATATTTTTAGTTTTTGGGGTGGAGTGTGGGGCTGGGGGTGATTAGGGTTTAGGGGTAGTGGCAAAGGCATTAGTGGTTAGAACGAGGTAGTTGTTCCGACCTTGTTGAGTCACAGGTGCTTGAAGCACCCGTGGTTCCGACATATAACCGTTCGTAGTTCACTAATACCATCATCATCAGGGCAGGGCCTATAATGTTTCTAAGTTCATGTTAAAAAACCGTCATTGAGAGGTAAAACGCTTCTGTGTGTTAAAGAAGTATGTGTGTGTGTGTGTGTTTTTTAAAAAAATGTTGATGATGCCTGACTCCCTTCCCTCCAGCTTAAGTAATGGGATAGTTTTATTTCTTTTGTTGGGAGCTCTGCCAGACACTTTGCATTTCATTCACACAAGGACAGAGCTAACTTTACACCTAAGGGCCCATCTAATCGCTGTTATCATGGAGATGCAGTGATTCGATTTCTGATGCCCTTTGAATCTATGGATGAGTGGCCCAGTGGAGGTGGCCCCTTTCTTTGGGCCTCACAGATCTGAACCACTGCTGCTCCCTGAGCCTCGTTACTTTGAGGTTTTTTAACAGGAGGTGCAAGGCCCTCTACAGGGAGTGCAGAATTATTAGGCAAATGAGTATTTTGACCACATCATCCTCTTTATGCATGTTGTCTTACTCCAAGCTGTATAGGCTCGAAAGCCTACTACCAATTAAGCATATTAGGTGATGTGCATCTCTGTAATGAGAAGGGGTGTGGTCTAATGACATCAACACCCTATATCAGGTGTGCATAATTATTAGGCAACTTCCTTTCCTTTGGCAAAATGGGTCAAAAGAAGGACTTGACAGGCTCAGAAAAGTCAAAAATAGTGAGATATCTTGCAGAGGGATGCAGCACTCTTAAAATTGCAAAGCTTCTGAAGCGTGATCATCGAACAATCAAGCGTTTTTCTTTCAAAATAGTCAACAGGGTCGCAAGAAGCGTGTGGAAAAACCAAGGCGCAAAATAACTGCCCATGAACTGAGAAAAGTCAAGCGTGCAGCTGCCACGATGCCACTTGCCACCAGTTTGGCCATATTTCAGAGCTGCAACATAACTGGAGTGCCCAAAAGCACAAGGTGTGCAATACTCCGAGACATGGCCAAGGTAAGAAAGGCTGAAAGACGACCACCACGGAACAAGACACACAAGCTGAAACGTCAAGACTGGGCCAAGAAATATCTCAAGACTGATTTTTCTAAGGTTTTATGGACTGATGAAATGAGAGTGAGTCTTGATGGGCCAGATGGATGGGCCCGTGGCTGGATTGGTAAAGGGCAGAGAGCTCCAGTCCGACTCAGACGCCAGCAAGGTGGAGGTGGAGTACTGGTTTGGGCTGGTATCATCAAAGATGAGCTTGTGGGGCCTTTTCGGGTTGAGGATGGAGTCAAGCTCAACTCCCAGTCCTACTGCCAGTTCCTGGAAGACACCTTCTTCAAGCAGTGGTACAGGAAGAAGTCTGCATCCTTCAAGAAAAACATGATTTTCATGCAGGACAATGCTCCATCACACGCGTCCAAGTACTCCACAGCGTGGCTGGCAAGAAAGGGTATAAAAGAAGGAAATCTAATGACATGGCCTCCTTGTTCACCTGATCTGAACCCCATTGAGAACCTGTGGTCCATCATCAAATGTGAGATTTACAAGGAGGGAAAACAGTACACCTCTCTGAACAGTGTCTGGGAGGCTGTGGTTGCTGCTGCACGCAATGTTGATGGTGAACAGATCAAAACACTGACAGAATCCATGGATGGCAGGCTTTTGAGTGTCCTTGCAAAGAAAGGTGGCTATATTGGTCACTGATTTGTTTTTGTTTTGTTTTTGAAAGTCAGAAATGTATATTTGTGAATGTTGAGATGTTATATTGGTTTCACTGGTAATAATAAATAATTGAAATGGGTATATATTTTTTTTTGTTAAGTTGCCTAATAATTATGCACAGTGATAGTCACCTGCACACACAGATATCCCCCTAACATAGCTAAAACTAAAAACAAACTAAAAACTACTTCCAAAAATATTCAGCTTTGATATTAATGAGTTTTTTGGGTTCATTGAGAACATGGTTGTTGTTCAATAATAAAATTAATCCTCAAAAATACAACTTGCCTAATAATTCTGCACTCCCTGTAGTTACGAGCAGGCGTTGGGCCCTTGGCAGCCTCTCACAATACCCATGCCTAGCGCCAGCCCTACTCCGATATTTCCCTTCTAACCCACATAAATGATATCAATTGTATTTATAATTGTGTGTTTACAGAAAAAACATTTGCTTTAGAAATGTCTTGTATAGATGTATGGGCGGTGGGTAAAGTTGACTGATGTATGGTGCCATGTCATATCTAAGCAGCTGGAGAATTGGGGGATAAGGAAACACTGCAGCTTTTATTGACTTTATAGGGCAGAATGGCAGGCATTTATTCAGAACATTTTCTTCAAAAAAAGACTGAGAAGTACAACAGCTTCAAGGAAGCACTATCTACATATTCTAACCCCAAATTTAATGTGGACGAAGAAGGATAAATTTTGAACCCGGCATGCCGGGATGCAGGTGAATCCTTAACAGATTTAATTGCATGGCTAGAACAACTTGTACAATACTGTGCTTTCAATACACTTACAAATAAAGACTCAATTTGACTGCAAATCATTAAAGTCTGTTTGTCACCAATCACACAACTCAGGCTTCATAAAAAGCCACTGATAGTAACAGAAATCCTCAAGAAGGTCAGAGCTGGTGTTCTGGCAAAAAACACAACATTGCATGTCAATGCAAAGGAAAAGATCAAGAAGGAAAGGATCACTCACATTATTATAGAGAGCACAGGACCTGGAAAGAACGCAAAGGAGAGGACGGAAAGGTCTAGACGAAGGAAATCGGTTAGCATGTAAACGTTACAGTTAAAGATTTGACGCACAAGGCCATTCTCCAACTACAGCTACACAAGATAAGACCAGAAAATCAGAGATTTAGGCCCTCATTACAACATTGGCGGTAAAAGCCTCTTACCGGCGTGCAGAAGACCGCCAACACACCCCCGCGGCCGCGGAAATCCGCCACAGCTATTATGACCCACATTTCGGAATCCGCCAAAATTTAGACACCCACACAAGTCCGCCACACCAAAGGTCAGTGATAAATTGGCAAAAACAAAACCTCCACCGTCACGCCAACAGAAATACGCCAACACTATCACGACCCACGAATCCACGCGGCGGTCTTTCAACCGCGGTATTCCATTGGCGGTACACACCGCCGCGCTCAAAATACACACACACATACAAAACACAGCCACATTGGACAATTCAAAATACACACACCTGATACACATACACACACCACTCCCACACACCCAATACAATATAAAACACACACCCACATCACTCACAAACCCCTACGACAACAATTGAGAAAGAAGCACAGAGAGAGACACCACCATCAACAATACTAGCATCCACAGGCACACAACACCATGACCCACATAACTTCCACGCACCTCACACATCACCCCACTACATATCAGCACACATATCACCACACACTCCACCCCACACATCACCTACACCACCCCATGGCACGGCAAAGACACCCCAGGTTCTCGGAGGAGGAGCTCAGGGTCATGGTGGAGGAAATCGTCTGGGTAGAGCCATAGCTATTCGGAGCACAGGTGCAGCACACCTCCATTGCAAGGAAGATGGAGCCATGGCGAAGAATAGTGGACAGGGTCTACGCAGTGGGACAGCACCCAAGAAATCAGGAGGACATCAGGAAGAGGTGGAACGACCTACGGGGGAAGGTGCGTTCCGTGGTCTCCAGACACCACCTGGCGGTTCAGCGGACTGGCAGCGGACCCCCACCTCCTCCCCCACAACTAACAACATGGGAGGAGCAGGTCTTGGCGATTCTGCATCCTAAGGGCCTCGCAGGAGTAGGTGGAGGAATGTACTCTGGTAAGTCAAATATTAACTATTACAACCCCCACCCTACCTGCATGTTATCACATACCCCCATCCTCACCCTCACCCCCAGCACCCCAACTCCTCCATATGTCCCAACATCACAAACCACCCATCCCAACACCAAGCCCTGCATGCAACAACAAAGCATGGACACACATCACTAAAGCATGCCCACTGCACATACCCATACAACCCCCTAAACCATCATCACACAAGGTCCCACACAGGAATGCAAGCACTGGGGTACACGGTCACCCACTCATTGCACACCATGACACACACAGATGTAATAACCATCATTTTATACCCCTGCAGGACCCCTACCCAATGTCACTGGACAGGAGGGTCCACACATGTCCACACCACCAACAGAAGAGGCCCACAGTGATGACAGCAGCTCTGTCCAACTGGATCTAGATGACCAGCCCGGCCCATCAGGGACCTCGGGACAGTCGGTTCCCCTCACCCAGTCACAGGACACCACAGACCTTCCCCCCTCTGGAAACACCAGCACAGCACCCACCCAGCGGGCCCATACCTCCGTCCCCAGGACACGTCAATCAGCTGTGTGTCCACCACTACAGGGAACCCAGGATAACCCACCACCCCAACAACAACAGGGACCTGGGGGCAGTGGTAGTGGGCACACGGTCCAGGGGACGGAGGCCCAGGAACACAGGGGAACTGGGAGGGCTGCCGTGCGACAGGGGGCGGACAGGCCATGGGAACCCACTCTCCACGAGGCCCTCTCCTCCATCATGGGAGCCTACCACCACTCCCAGGAGACGATGGCAACGGTACTGGCCAAGTTTCAGGAGACCCAGCGCCTGCAGGAGGAACAGTATATGGGCTTCAGGGAGGAACTCAGAACCAGCAGCTCCACCCTGGGCACCATCGTAGGGGTACTGAAGGAACTTGTGAACACCAGGAGGGACACTGTGGCACTACAAGCGGCCCCTGACACTAGCATGGACGAGGAACTGCCCACCACCTCCGCTGGCGGTAGTGGACAGGACGCCCCGCCACAGGACCACCACACCAGCACCCCACCCCCTGCAGAGGGAGAACCACCCCGCAAACGGTCCCTGAGATCCAGGACAAAGACAGAGCACGATGCCAAGACCCTTGCCAATAAATGAGACCACCCTGATTGTCATCCTACTGTCCCACTTTGTCACCCTGTCCATCCTTAAACTGCCCCAGCTCCACGTCCTATGCCCATTTGGCAAAAGCACCTGTGAGACTAATAGACTGGACTCTGCCATGGACATTCCGCCACCATCACCCCTCACCATTTTACAACCTCCTCCAATATTGATCACTTAAATAAACACCCTTAAAGCACAAAACAATCTGGAGTCTGTCTGTGATTTCGAAATAGTGTATTAGCAATTACAGTGACAAAATGTTCTTTCAATTGTAATGTCAACATACCTATGTCACACAGCTCTAGTCCATGAGGAATCTAAGCAGATGTCACACAGTGGAACCCACATCTGTGAAATCGAAAGGGAAAGTGACAACTCTGTGACCATACACTGGGTGAAAACGACACACAGTAGAGAGGTAGTAGTGTTCAAGTACATGTAGTAGGCAGGTTTGTATTCTTACCTGTGTCTCACTGGAAATATTGCTGGATCACTGAGTCCCTGTTCTGCATGTCTTCTTCCTCTGCTTCCTCGTCTTCACTGTCCACAGGCTCCACAGCTGCAACAACACCGCCATCTGGACCATCCTCCTGCAGAAAAGGCACCTGTCGACGCAAAGCAAAGTTATGAAGCATACAGCAGGCCACGATGATCTGGCACACCTTCTTTGGTGAGTAGAATAGGGATCCACCTGTCATATGGAGGCACCTGAACCTGGCTTTCAGGAGGCCGAAGGTCCGCTCGATCACCCTCCTAGTTCACCCATGGGCCTCATTGTAGCGTTCCTCTGCCCTTGTCCTGGGATTCCTCACTGGGGTCAGTAGCCATGACAGGTTGGGATAACCAGAGTCACCTGCAAATGGTGAGGGACAACTGTTAGACATGCACTAACCTGGAAGGATATCCCCAGACCCAGACAACCATTCCCAATTACTTGCTCACCTAATAGCCACACACAGTGCCTCTGGAGTTGACCCATCACATAAGGGATGCTGCTATTCCGCAGGATGTAAGCGTCATGCACTGAGCCAGGGAACATGGCATTAACATGGGAGATGTACTGGTCTGCCAAACATACCATCTGTACATTCATAGAATGATAACTCTTCCAGTTTCTGTACACCTGTTCACTCCTGTGGGGGGGTACCAAAGCCACATGTGTCCCATCAGTGGCACCCATGATGTTGGGGATATGTCCCAGGGCATAGAAATCCCCTTTCACTGTAGGCAAATCCTCCACCTGAGGGAAAACGATGTAGCTCCTCATGTGTTTCAGAAGGGCAGACAACACTGGACAATACGTTGGAAAACATAGGCTGGGACATCCCTGATGCCATGGCCACTGTAGTTTGAAATGACCAACTTCCAAGGAAATGGAGCACTGACAGCACCTGCACTTGAGGGGGGATTCCTGTGGGACGGCGGATTGCTGACATCAGGTCTGGCTCCAACTGGGTACACAGTTCCTGGATTGTGGCACGGTCAAGCCTGTATGTGATAATCAAATGTCGCTACTCCATTGTCGACAGGTCCACCAATGGTGGTACACCGGAGGATACTGCCATCTCCTCACATGTCCCAGCGGACGGTGCCTATGAAGGACAACAGCGAGCACAGAATCAAACAACTCAGAGGTACGTACCCACAGTTTACACAGAACACCATTCATACACAAAAGGTGGCCTGTATGTGTGTTGAGTCTAGGCCTAGGTATGTGTGACGCAGTTGAAAATTAAGCCATGTGGGCCCCTGAAATGGCGGCTGCCTGACCTGTAAAGTGGGACAATGGGATGTGAGGTAACTGCGCTGGCGTTGTATACCGTCGCGGTAGGCGGTCGAAGACCGTGGCGCAATCCTGCATTGGTTAACATTGGACCCTATGGGTCCCAGGAGGCAATTATGATGTACGCCGGCAGTGACGGTACGCACCGCTGCGGACATGACCGCCATTTTCTATCTGTTCAATCACTCGATACCTGATCTACGACAGGAGAGGACCTACACTGCAAGTGCTGCTGTGACCTCGGTCTGGAAGATACAATGGCTCGAGGGTCAGGGGAAAGGGCCCCTGCCTTCACATCGGAGGAGTTGGAGAAACTCGTGGATGGGGTCGTCCCCAGTACACGCTACTCTACGGTCCTCCTGACAAACAGGTAAGTACACAGGGAGCATGTTGTATGGGCTATGCCTGTGTGGAGAGGGCTGGATGTAAGAAGGAAGGGGGGAGAGTGCAGCGTGCATGAAAGACGGTGAATGCATGTGCCACATGGCAAGGGTAGGGATGGGAGCCAATCAGTTTGACGGTGCAGTTGGTAATAACTTCTCTTTTTCCCCTGTACATTCCATGTAGGTCAGCGCCCACCAGAAAAAAGATATTTGGCGTGCCATTGCCAAGGACGTTCGGACCCTGGGGGTCTACCACAGATGGAGCACCCACTGCCGGAAAAGATGGGAGGACATTCGCCGCTGGAGCAAGAAGACGGCGGAGGCTCAGCTGGGGATGGCCCCCCAACGTGGGAGGGGTGCCCGTCGCACCATGACCCCCCTGATGTTCTGGATCCTGGCGGTGGCCTACACGGAGTTGGATGGGTGCTTGAGGGCATCACAGCAGACACAAGGGGGTGAGTACACTCTCATTCTGCTGACTTTGCGCGCATTACGAGGTGTCTGGGTGGGGGAAGTGGGCTGTGGGTTCCCCTAGGCCAGGGCGAGTTCCGTAGGCAAGGCCCCTCCGTAAGGCAGGCCATGTGGCACCCCACCCCACCTCTGTAGAGTGCCAAGTACAGCTAGTCATGCCCCTGTGTCATCTATGTGTGCAGATGTCGTACATAGCCTTGTAGGCCCTTTCCCAGAAATAGAACAGTGGAGCCCAAGAGCGCGGCGTAGTGCAGGGGGCTTCTGTGTCTGTCGTGTTCGCCAACGGTAGCGGTAATGCATGCACTCAACATGTCTTTCTTCTGTATTTCCCCCCCCCCCTTTTTTGGTCTCCCTGTTCTTGTAAGCATTAGCATCATCAGGCAGAGGAGCAGTGGCACCGGAGCACGAGGGAGCTGCATCCCACATGGCCCTGGAGGGCAACACTACGGAGTCTGAAATCACCACTGGGTCGGAGGGCGAGGCGAGCACCACGGTGGGGACAGGAGCTGACACCAGCGACACGGACTCGTCCTCTGATGGGAGCTCCTTTGTGATGGCGGCAACATCTGTGCCCCCCACATCTACAGGTACAGCCGCCACCCCCCCACCAGCACCTCCCTCCCAGCAGCCCCTCAGGCTTTGCCCCGTGCCCGCTCACCCAGGAGGGTGGGCATCACCTTCGTCCCAGGCACCTCAGGCCCTGCCCCAGTCACCCCTGCTGCCCTCAGTGAGGAGGCCATTGACCTCCTAGGGTCCCTCACTGTTGGGCAGTCTACCATTTTGAATGCCATTCAGGGTGTAGAAATGCAGTTGCAACAAACCAATGCATTCCTGGAGGGCATTCATTCTGGTCAGGCGACCCTTCACCGAGCTTTTCAGACTCTGGCCTCAGCACTGATGGCAGCCATTGTCCCCGTCTCTAGCCTCCCCCCTCCAACTTCCTCAACCCGACCCAATCCCCTGTACCTGAGCCTATCCCAAGCACACCTACAGACCAACATGCACACACCTCAACACCCAAGGGAAGCTCAGGCAAACATAAGCACCACACATCCCACAGGCACTCACGCAAGCATCAGACACATGCAGACACACCAACATCCACTGCCTCCACTGTGTCCCCCTCCTCCTCGTCTCCCTCCTCCCTCCCAGTCTCGTCTACACTCACACCTGCATGCACTACCTCTACAGCCACTACGTCCCTCTCCAGCACACCCACCACCACACCCCACTCATGTGCAGTCACCACCCCCACTACCATTCACACGTCCCCTGTGTCCTCTCCCAGTGTGTCTGTGACGCCCTCTCCGAAGATACACAAACGCAGGCACACACCCACCCAACAGCCATCCACCTCACAATAGCCTCCAGCGCATGCACCTTCACCCAAAGTCACCAAACGTACACCTCCTACAGCCACCACCTCTTCCTCCACTCCCAATCCCCCTCCAGCTACCCGTCCCAGTGTGTCCAAAGAACTTTTCCTGTCCACCCTCGACCTCTTTCCCACACCTCCCCCACCCCGTCCGTCTCCTAGGTCCCGAACTAGCACCTCAGCCACAACATCTCCGGGACCAGTGGTGCCTGTAGTCACCGGAATGTGGAGTGCACCGGCCACCAGGGCAGCCAGTGTGGCACGGAGCCACAGCACAGACAGTCCCCCACCTGTGAAGCATCAGAAGTTGGCCAGTGCCCGGCGGGAGAGGGGGAAGACTCCAGCCACCAAAGCCGCTCCCAGGGGTCCTGGTGGGAGTGTGGAGTCAGCTGTGACACCTTTCAAGGTGGGGAAGGGCCACAAGAAACCCGGCAAGTCTGGGAAGAGCAGCACGGCGGAGAAGCCCGCCATCATCCCTGCTGCCTAGGAGGCCACCGCCAGCACCAGCCCAGCTGCCCAGGAGGCCACCGCCAGCACAAGCCCAGCTGCCCAGGAGGCCACCGCCAGCACAAGCCCAGCTGCCCAGGAGGCCACCGCCAGCACAAGCCCAGCTGGGCCATGAAGGACCGCCAGCAAAAGGCCCGTTGGGCCATGAAGGACCGCCAGCCCCAGCCCCGCTGGTTCATGAAGGACCGCCAGCAGCTGAGACCCTGCAATGTAGACCGCCATCTCAAGCACCGCTAAACAGGGCACCGCCATCTCAAGCACCGCTGAACAGGGCACCGCCATCTGAAGCACCGCTGAACAAGGCACCGCCATCTGAAGCACCGCTGAACAGGGCACCACCATCTGAAGCACCGCCGAACAGGGCACCGCCATCTGAAGCACCGTTGAACAAGGCACCGCCAACTCAAGCACCGCTGAACAGGGCACCATCCATCTCAAGCACCGCTGAACAGGGCACCGCCATCTGAAGCACTGCTGAACAGGGCACCGCCATCTGAAGCACTGCTGAACAAGGCCCTGCCATCTGAAGCACCGCTGAACAAGGCCCTGCCATCTGAAGCACCGCTGAACAAGGCCCTGCCATCTGAAGCACCGCTGAACAAGGCCCTGCCATCTGAAGCACCGCTGAACAAGGCCCTGCCATCTGAAGCACCGCTGAACAAGGCACCGCCATCTGAAGCACCACTGAACAGGGCACTGGCATCTAAAGCACCGCTAGCCCATGAGCGGCAGGGGCACTGACGCAAATGAGTCCCTCACGGGGTGAATGAAGCACTCTGGGCACCATGCCCCCTCCAGAACCAGTGGAGACTGTCATCCACTCCCTCTGTCCTTAACAGGATGAAGCACTCTGGGCACCATGCCCCCTCCAGAACCAGTGGAGACTGCCATCCACTCCCTCTGTCCTTAACAGGATTAAGCACTCTGGGCACCATGCCCCCTCCAGAACCAGTGGAGACTGTCATCCACTTGTGAGACTGTGGCTTTTCACTCCCCAGGATTGAACAGTGGGCAAACCACCCACTGTAGAGACTTGAGAGACTGTGGCTTTGCACTCCCCAGGATTGAACAGTGGGCAGTCCACCCACTGTAGAGACTTGAGAGACTGTGGCTTTGCACTCCCCAGGATGTTACAGTGGGCATGTGGCCCCCTCGTGGATTTGGTGTTGTGCACTCAAGCGGCTGAGGTGCCCCCCCTTTCCCTCCCCCTGAGGTTCCTGTTTTATTGCTATCTGATGCCCCTGCAGTGTTCTCTCCGTCATGGTCGGGGATCTTGTGTGGGCCTCGCCCATACCGTGTGGTCCCAGTTTTCCACAGACTTTCTTAGTGCACTACCTGGACTCCTATGCTTGGTATTTATTTTATACATGGTGTATTTATTTATTGTTGCCTACTTGTTTTTAATATATTACAATGGTTACACTAATTTTCTATTGTCTTTGCATTCTTCCAGGGGGTTGGGGGGGTGTAACTGTGATGTATTGATATGCATTTGTGTGTGTTGTAGTGGGTGAGGGTGTTGCGTGTGTGTGTCCCTGTTTTTTGCCTCCCCTGTGTCGTAGGTGCAGTACTCACCGTGGTCTTCGCCGCCGGCATTCGTGCTCCTGGTAGAGGAGCAGGAAGACTATCGCAGGTAGAAGGAGTTCCAGTTCCATGGTGTCCTCGTTCCTCATGGAGTGTGTAGAGGTGAGCGTTTTCCCTTCGAAATTTCTGTTTCTGCCGTGTTTTTATCCGCAGTGAATCCGCCCGGGAAAAGGTGGCGGATTGGCCTGTCATAATAGTGTGGGCGGTACATTGTCTTCCGCCTGTCTGTTGGCGGTGACCGCCGCGCTGTTTGTTTGTACCGCTGTGGCGGTCGGAGTGTTAAAGTGGCTGTCTATGTTGGCGGTTTCCGCCACGTTCGTAATTGCAATTTTTTTACTGCCGGCCTGTTGGCGGTTTTACCAGCGCTTTAACACCGAACGCCAGGGTTGTAATGACCACCTTAGTCATTCTGAAATCAGGCTAATCGATCTGTGAAAAGATCAAGGAGACACGCAACAAATGAAGCATCGAGCCTTTAAGTCTTTAAGTGTGGAATTGAAAGCTTCTGTATATGCAAGGTAGGAGAAAATATACTAGAGTTGTGAGTTTTCCACAGTAGAAAGTGGAATATAAAATTCTGCTATTCTGAATAGTGAACTTCATCCCACCTTTATCTTTTTTTTAAAGCAGATTATACCAATGCTCAGAAAATCTTTATACAATTGATCACCTCTCAATTTGCAAAATATAGTGTGTGGTTGACTTCCTAGAGAGATCACTATGAATATGACTTGGAAGAATGCATACATCCATCCAGTAGTGTATCCAGAACAAGAGAAGAGAAAACACACATCAAAATAATCACACCTTCGAAAACAGCCTACAAATTTAATAGCGAAAGTCTCCACAAAGGTCGGAGAACAGAGATCTCACAAAAGAGGAACAGAGACAAAGCCAGCACAACCTAAAGGAAAGAAACAAGAGTCTGTCGTCGAAATCACTATCAGTAGTTGTCAGACAAAGGCAAGGAATACTGTGACGTTGTTAGAAACAGTACAATTCACCAACTCCAAGCAGCAACACTCGTGGAAGACTATACAAAAATAACCAAGACCAAACCACTTAACATTTCTGATCGAAAGAGCATTTCATGACCCTCCCAGTGAATCACCTGAATCATAAAATGCTTCACAATCGAGACAGCACACAAAGAAATTCACCTGATAGCACGCCAGGCTCAGAAAGCATCTCATAACTACCTGGTGGACCAGGTAAATCAATAGTCACTGCAAGGTCTTAAAAAATCTACAGAAAACCACAACAGTACAAACCGGGGTCAGATTCAGAGAGAATTTCAACTGAGTTTAATAGATCAACAGAATTAACAGGTAAACCGAGCAAAATATAGACCTGTAAAGTACACATCCGTGTCAGAGGATCAATCCCACCTTGAGAGCCGCGCATCAGATCCTGTCAATTCAGTGAATCTACTAACTACGCAACTTAACATATCACAGCAGTTGCAACACCACAATAACATAAACAATACACCATCCCCAACAACAGGAGCAGCTTTCCTGAGTCAACAAACTCAGAGTTCTCAAGACCTGGTGCAGCGAAAGACAACAAGGGGTTTTCTAATCCAGTTGGGAGAAAACATTGGGCATCTTTTTTCAAGATGAGGAGCGATCGAAGGAAACGTTGTGGCATCATTTGACAAGAAGGGGGAAGATGTAATGGCAACAAGCACTAGGACCACGGGGATGCCATATGAATACTGGACACCACTTCCTGTGCTTGAGTAGCTGTGTGTGAATAGAGAAAGTCAGGAAGTGGGGGAAAGAGGGGGTTCCAGAGAAGAACAGCGTAAGGGCAGTATGGGAGAATACAAACACCCTAACAGTAGAGAACAAGAGTACAAGTATGAGATGAACAGATCAGTCACTTGCCTGTACCTGCACATTCCGATTCTACCCATACAAGTAAACAACAACATAAATATGTTTAATATGATATAGTTGATGATGATATCAGGACACATGGACGCGAATCCTCTGTTGCTTTTCTGAAAGACCTAATTAAAAGTGTCAGTGGAGGAAGTGGGGATGATTACACACAGCACTATTCTTCAAATTCGTTTTATTAAAGAGGAGTAATGTTTCTACTTCTTTCAATCAAAAAAGTTGCAGATAGACTTTGTTTCCAGGAAAGCATGTTCAGTCAAGCTCCAGACTGCCAGCCAGGGTGGGTGTGGCATAAAAAGTGTGTTCTTCTGAAGTCACACCAGAATTGTCCTTTCTGATCTCAGTAACAGAGGACTGGAAAGAGGGGAAGGCTAGCATTTGACTGATTGTAAACCTCCACAGCCCAGCACTTACTAGACTACTTACTATTAAAACAAAAACCCTAGCTTCAAGCTCCCATTACAAGGTAATTGAGGAAGGTGCGTTCTTTGTTACAATTTCTTAAGAAATAGACATGAAATATTATTAGAAGAGCTTGTATATGTGAATATTTTTTAAATTTCACAGCTCTCCAAGGCCAGTAGAAACTCATAAAAACGACATTAAGCTAAAACTAAACACTGTACCTACAAGTGGTGTAAGGAAGAAGTGTAAGTCGAGGACTTCAACGTGCACATGATATTGATGTGTATGTATCAAAATGTATGTGCTGTTGAGATAGGTCAGGGGCTTTGCTGTGCTCTCCCTAGAGAATCCCTCCATTTAGTATTGACTCCCTGGGTTTCAGTCTGCATGAATGAACATCAACTCTTATAGTTCTTCATAAAATCAGTATATTTCATAAAGAAACCCACCATCCTCAAACTATCACCAGTAAAAGCAAAACCTCATGCATCTGAACAAATATAGATTCCTATTTCTAAAAATAGAGCCATTTTCTTCTAGCACACATTTAAAATGTTGGGCAGATGTAAATAAGGTGTATTAAAGTTTCAGTACAGTGTTCACAAAGTTGACATATACTTTGCCGGCACTTGTTTGCTCTCAATGATTCCCTCAATGATGCCGCATTGCTGTTGATTGCTCCTGGTGGGGCCCGGACTACTATTACCAGATCTTCATGTGGCTTGGGAGGCGGCCACATTGCTTCACACACCTGGAGGGTGCATAAAAGGTGCTGAAATCTTTTGCAGTGCAGGCACATGATGGCTGTTGATTGCTCCTGGTTGGGTCTGGACTACCATTAAAAGATCTTCCTGCAGCTGGGGAGGTGGCTGCATTGCTTCAGGTACCGGACTGGTGCATTAAAAGTGCTGAAGACTCCCGCAGCGTGGGACACCTGGTTTCAGTAGATTGCTCCTTGTGGGGCCTGGACCACCATTACCAGATCTCCCTGTGGCTGGGGAGGCGGCCACATTGCTTCACATGCCGGGCGGGTGCATTAAAGGCATTGAAGTCTACTGCAGCGCATGATGAGGACGGGCACGTGCCCGGGAAAAGACTGGGCCAAGAGCGGGCCCGTCCACAAACAGTCGAGGCTGGGCCACCCTTCTTGGTTTCATTTCATTTCATTTTGTTATTTTGCTAGGACTGTCTGACACCCGAAGACCCACCTATCACGGGTAAGAGGAAATCTGCAACTCTATCCCTATCTTTTAAGGACCATCCCCTAATTGCCACTATAACAAGCTTTCTTACCCACTCTTAACACCGAGATAGAGTGCGCAGAAGAAAGTTTGGGGCAATAAAAAAGCACTCTTAATGGGTCCGGAAAAGGGCCCCATTGTGGGCCTTCTTTCCTCACACCCTGTTCTAAATAAAGAACAAGCAAGAGAGACTTCTAATCCATTTGTCTTCAGTGAAGACCTAGCGATTGAAAACAGTAATATTCTAACTGTTAGTATTGGAAACATGGGATCTTACCCACTCAGAGAATTAAAAATGGCAATGGTCAGTTGGCCAGTCCACGTAACAGAAGGCCACCTAATACTTCTACAGCATCACGTCTACCAGAGATGAATACAGCTCCTCCGAGTAAGAGTTATAGAGTAGAGACTCTGTCAACAGATGTGCCAAACCTGAGACAGGGTGAAATTCGAACACAGTCTGTGTTTATTAAATCAGTTGAAGCAGCCCTGGCAAAATCACATGACCCTGTTCTTGACGTACTCAAGAGTATCGATTCCTCGCTAAAGCTTCTAATAGATGAAGGGGCTCCCAAGGCTGAATAGATAGTCATGGGAGCTTTGGGTTTTTTATGTACCATCAGTGTCTCTGGACCAGGGCCCAGCCATGTAGGAAATACTGGAAATATAGTGATTGACCTTCCGTCAATAAAGATTATAGCTGTGACACCCTATATAGCAATATTATAAACTGACAAAAAATAAGCTGGGTAGGAAACAGCTCTAAAAGGCAACCTGGGAATGTGTGATAATCAATTTCAGGGATCACCATTGGTAGGCTCCCTATTGATTAGGCTATCCTATGTAGGAAAATGTCACAGTAACACTAGGGAGATCCCTGTAGGCTGGTCTTATAAGCTGCCTAAAACTGTGCCCTCTAGACCCTCCATGCATTTAGCTCCTATGTGCAGACTATTCATTATGCCGACACACAATTGCTTTACACCTCTTGAGTTGGTAGATTGACTCAAGGATTTGATGCTGCCGATAGATATAGGACCTAGGCTTTGCCAATCCCAGAGCCAGCAGCCCAAGCTAGAAATAGAGAGGCAGACGTGCATCAGGAGGGCTGGCCCAACTTATAGCTTTATGCGTATATTGGGTCAGGGTGTGAGGAACATAGCTCCTCCAATATCTGCCCATCATGATGCAGCCCCCCTTGCTACGGAGCAGGTGAGCGACCTTGTGTTTCAACCCCGGCCATATACTTTGAGGCATCATAGAGATAGATTGTGGACCTTGATCTCTATTGCACTAGGTAGTAGTATTCTTAAAATCGACCTCAATTCATCTGATTTCCAAGTTATTTGTTTAATGCATGAGGTTAAGGGAACACTTGGTATTATCAACTTTTATCACAATAATTTTAACCCTCATAGTGTAGGTATAGTCAATTCCTTTTATCAGACCCTTTTCACGGCATTGAATGAGTTAAAAGGGGATTTTATGGTAATCTTGGAGAGGAGATTGTAATTGCAGGCTCTTCACAATTTCTTAAAGCACTGTTTTTGGTTTGCTGGGATGTGATAGTGAGGATTACTCCCATTTTGAGCATAGCCCATGTGGTGACGCCCTAAACTCAATCATGGGCAAGCACTCTTTTCTGCTTGCTATAGATTTTATTGCTGACCCAACCTATAAACACGTTAATTTTACTGGTAATGCCCTGGGCAATTTGATTGATAATTTTCCCTTCTCCGAGAAGTGCAGACATAAGGTTGTTGACTTCTCAATCTTACAGAACTGCTTGAGTGACCATAACCCTTTGGCATTTTGTCTGTCTGTGAGCAATATACAGCAACAGGTCGTGCATCCCATTCTACTAGTAGAGGCCAGTCATAATAAGGGCATCTTCCACAAGTGGACAGTGGTGGACTACAGGCACTTGTTAGCTAAACTTGGAGTTAGAAATGGAGTGCAGATGAAGATGTGGTTGGAAACAGAGTTGTATTCTTCTTGCATGCTAAGGGCGTACACTGAAATTTTAATACTGTAACTGAATTCCTAACTTTTGCAAATATCCACTGGGAGCCCAGCAACCAAAAGTGGTGTGATGGAGCCTGCTCACAGGCACATGGACATCATATTCATGGCCTTAAGTGGTTACCTAGGGATGTGGAGGAAATTAAGCTGTGTAGATAGAATTAGAAAACAGGCCATCACTAAAAAGAAGACAGCGATAAGGCAGGAATCCTGGGAACAGCTGTGCCTTTTTTTAGAAAACGGTAAACACCCCGTTTTTGGGGATCACCATAATACCACCCTGGACGCAACTATTCCACTGCATAAATCGGTTAAGCACTTTCCTAAGGTGTATTGCAGCAGTATTGAATTAGATAACTATTTTGACACTACAATGGCTGATTGTCCATGGGACGACCCAGATCTGGCACCCATTATCCTAGGGGAGATTGGGTGATGGTTGATTGAACGGAGTGCAAGGAATAAGACCACAGGCCCTGATGGGATTCCAGTTGATCTTGTTACAGATAATATAGACTTATGGGAACCAGGTCCTTCTGCTGGATTGTTATGTGGCGTCGGGCTGCGGGTATATTGGGCTAAATCCTGGTTATTCCAGTTACATCCGCATTGCCCCCACAGGACCTCATTATAGAGGGTCACTGACTGAGATGGTAACCTTCTACGTTCAGATACTTGGGCATTAACTTATATCACAGCAGGCAAGATCTCCTAGATGGTAATTTCACAAAGGTGGTAAAATCATTGAAGCCTCAGATGGCCTTTTGGAGCACACTCCCACTTACGGTCCAGGGTAGAGTGTCACCTGCGAAAGTGGTAATACTCCCTCCCCTGTTATATTTCTTCCAAAACCTTCCAATCAACATCCCCAGGTCCATCTTTCGCACTGTGCCCTCCACCATGGGGTCCTTCATGTGGAATAAGGGCAGCCGCCGAGTAGCGCTTTGTAAGTTACAACTTCCCATCACAAAAGGGGGTTTGGGTGCACCCAGCCTCTAAAATTATGACCTAGCTGCACTATTGCAGTGGCCCACATATTGGTTGGTGGGTCGTTACATTGAAGAGTTGGCCCCTCTGGACTCAGCGAGGGCATGGGCGGACCTGCAGAGTGTGTTTCTGCACAATGCACGCCTACCACCTGAGGTGAATGGTCTACTACAGATTGCATTTAACAGTTTCCACCATAGCTTGATGTTAGTGCCACGTATGCCACTTTACTCACTGGCCATCCCGTTGGGGTCGATATTCAGTTTCCTTAGGATACTGGGAGAGGTAGGACTGAACACATCAGCGGAGGCTGGAGTGGACACTCTGGGGGTGCTATTTCGCAAAGGCAGGATGCTGACATACGTGCAACTTCGAGAAGTATAGCAGCTGCCTGCAGGGCACTTCCTGGCACACACACATCCCTTGGCAGAAGTGGTCCGATTTTGGGGTATTATAGACACAAAACCAGGCCCACACCCATTAATCCACTTGCTGTACACCATGGGCGAAGGGTGCAAATTAGTAACGTGATTTGCCCAGGCATTCACCAAGCTGTGAAAGATCTTCTTGTTGCAACCTGTAGAGAACGGGAGGGTGATTTTGGTAGGGAGATTGCCATGAAGGATTGGGAGAAAAACACTGAGTACCCAAGAAGGGTTTCCCGAAACGCAAAGTTCCAATATATACAACATAATATATTGCACAGAGTGCACCTTACGCCTACTTCTCTTTCCCAAATGTTCGGTTCCCCATCCACATGCCCCCGCTGTCAGCAAGTGGGAGCGGATATCAAGCACATGTTCTGGGACTGCCCAATTGTGGTGGAGTACTGGTCACGGATATTAAATTGATATAGAATGGGTATTGGGCGGAACAGCCTTACGCACGATGGAATGGGCACTGTTGGGTCTTTTCTGCAGGCCATTGGCTGCAAAAGCCAGCAGCAGGTTTCTAGACCTGGTGTTGCTCCTGGCCAGCAGGCTTATTACAGTGCAATGGAAATCAACAGCACATTGGTGGGTAGCGATGCTGAAGTGGGGTTGAGCAGAGGCAGTCGCCCTCAGATGCGAAGAGATAAGGGGCCTGTGGAAATACCCATGGCTTGGGAAGCATTGCTCAGTGATTTGCACTCCCATCTAGAGGCACCCAACAATTCACAGGAGGATACATGAGACCCACCTTACACCCCCTCTCCCTCTTCACATTCCTATCTCTCCCCCTCCCCCCCCCCCCCCCCACATCTCACACGGCACGCCACAGCCTCAGCATACACATTCAACCAGCACGTCATCCTGGATGGAGCTATCCAACTACTCCTAATCCGACCCTAAGGCTCAGGCCTATTCAGACCGAATACATGTACACATGAAGGATAAAGTTGGTGCATCAAAAGTCGGTTTTATGTGCAGTTATGCTATAAATGTATGTTAAAACATGAAGTGTTCGCTTATGTAATATAGCTGGTGTTTCACATGACATGCTTGAGAATGACGTTCGAACGCTCCAGTAGACACCGTCAACGGTTTGCTATTGTGTACGAAATTGGACTTTTGAATTTAAATAAAAATGATTAAAAAAAAAAAAAGATATTCTGGGTATTTATCCTTTCAAAATATAGATTACCACTATGCAGGATGTGACCATTTTCATCACGTCGTGACAGAATGGGCTGTCCGCATTCCTTTGGCATCCAGAAGACTGGGCACTAGGCACCAGTTAGATACCAGACAATAACACATTGATCTCCCCTGGAATCCTCTTTGCAAAGTGGAGTAAAACTCTTTCTAATTCCTGGCTAGGAATCGTTTTTAATGGGCCTCCTGGGTTTTAGGACTGCAGAGCCTCAGCTGAATGAGCAATATGTTTCACTCTCCTGTTTAGGGGTTGTAATAGTAGGCTGTTTTGAGTGTCTTATAAACCCATTGGTGTGCTACACCTTATGGTGACCCATCCATGCTGCTCCCTTGCTACTCATAGGGAAACACCTCTTGCTTTGCATGATTTTTTTGCTTCTTGTTTCAGCAGCAACTCCTCATCTTGCCAGTAGCTGCTTCATAGAGGCATGGGGCAATCAGACTAAGCCACTCAGTGCCTATTCCCACACGGGGAGCCTTCAAGGACAAATACAGTGGCATGGCTACTCTCTGCTTGAAGTAGGAGCTTTCTGGTTCTATTTCCAACTTTCCACACTTACTCAGACAAATAAGGGATCACATCCATTCAACTAGCCAGAGAACACACAGTATGCTCGATGCCACGCATGCACCCAATCTGTTTTCCACAGACTTCTAGCTCTCCACACCTTTTGGTACAGAAAATAATGTATCTTCCTGCAATGAGATGGTTGTCTCTAGAAAGCTCCTAGTTCGAGCAGGAGTTGGCAGACTTCCTGTTTCAAAGCTATACCAATCTGTAACATGCCAAATGCATTTAACACCATTACCCCTCAACCCATACCTTAATTACTGGTTAACCTCTTATTTTTCTAATGTGCAGGGTGCTATCAAGAGGGTATGCATCTGTCTCCAAAGCGTGGGCTTCAACCTGAATTGGGAAAGGTCATGCTTACACCCAGCTAGACAGAGGCTATTAATAGGAGTTCTATTTGATGCGGAGCATGTCCGTTTCCCTACCATGGGACAGGATGATAACCGTACATGGCAATGATTGCCATTTTCTTTTTCTTCCACAAGTCCCAGAACAATTCTTACTTATGGCTGCAACTATAGTAGTTATTCCTTAGGCTCATCACCACCTAAAGCCTGTGGTCTGTCATCTTCTTTCTCACTGGTCTCCAGAGACTCAGAATGGCAAAGCTGTAGTGCCAATTTCTCTTGATTCAAGACCCCCAGTGGTGGCCAGTTCCTCAGACCCTTTGAACTGGGATATCCCTGTCTCCTCCAGTTCTCCTTGTTCTAACAACATATGCAAGCAAGGGGGTTGGGGAGTCCCTATGGAAGGATGGGCTATTCAGAGTTCTGGTGTCAGGTAGAATCTCTCCACTCCCCTAATTAGAGCAGCTCTCAGCAATATGGGATGTTTTGCAAGGATCTGCCACTAAAATAGAGGTAAAATCAACTGATATCAGGACAGACAATCAGATCAGCAAAAGCTATGTGAATCATTGGTGGGTATGTTTCGCAAGGTTTAATTTCTAGGTCTGATTGAGAGCAACATTCTTCAGTGGGCCGAAGTTCACCTGATTTCTTGGAGGATGATCTATATCCACGGAAAGGATAACTATCATGCTGAGTTGCAACCTCCCTTCATCAGTAAATTACCATCTAGGGAGGGAGACATTTGCAGATGGAAGTAGAAAATAGGCTCCATTTTTGTAAAGGCAAGGTGTGAAGGTGTCCTACAAGCAAGCCAGCTGGCATCCCTTCCATATTTATGAATTATCTCAAATTATTCGTGTCTTTACACATGCTGGGGTCTATTTTCTACTTCCACTGTTTCCAGCAGATCCTTGTGGTATCCAACTGTCCACAGCTTGATCTGTTTGCTTCAGCTTCCAATGCTCTCCTTCCCAAATATTATTCCCAAACATCAAGCTGGGAGGCTTGAAGAGTGGATGCAATGTAAATGCCAGAGCTGGCAGGGCTCTTGCATGCCTTTCTTCCAATTTACCTCCATCCGAAGGTGCTTGAGAAGATTCAGCAGGAGAGAGCATCAGTGATTCTGGTTGCTCCATATTGGCCACTGCAGAAATAGGTTTCTAATATTGAATCAAATGCTAGGGTGTAATAAATTGGGCTATTAGATGGCGGGGTTGGAAGACCCGTTCAGGCAACAGCCACAATCCTTGTCGGTCACTAAAATAAGCTGTGCTTAACCCATCTGGTAGCTTGGCCCAAAAGCAGTCAGGCTTAACTTAGAGCCACTGTGTTAAATATGTATGCAGCACACAAACAGTATTTAAAGTTAAAACACAGCACAAGAAAAATTTGAAACAAATGTAGAAAAGAGAGTAAATTTTATTTAATAATATGAGACCAAAATCTAATCAAGTAGAACCGGAGAGATATAATAATAAAGTTTCAGGTAGTTATAGCGCCTAAAAGCACAAAGTGCCAATAGCAGTCTTCTGGTCGTGCTAGGCCAGACAAAGTGATGAGTTCAGACTGACCATGATTTGAGTGAAGGCCGGATACAGGGACCAGGTTAGTCCTGCTGATAAAGATACCTTTTCAAAGTCTGGAGCAAAGAGTACAGAACTTCAGGAGGATCTCAACTATGCCAGCCAAGGATCCAGGACCAGGGAAGCGACCTCTTGGTGATTAGGAACTCACTCCAGCAGAACCCAGCAGGGCCTAGGCAGGTCCTGTTGCACGTTCAGACAGGTCCAGTTGCAGGTCTAGCAAGGTCCAGTTGCAGGTCCACACCTGGCCAGTTGCAGCAGGTCAGCTGGGCAGTTACATGGAGATCGCTGGAGCTTGCTGTGCCCCTGTAGCACAGAACAGGTGGTGAGCCAGCTGACCCTTTGGAGCAGCAGGACATGCCTCTGGTAGCAGTATTGCAGTCCTCTGAGGTACAAAGCAGGCTTCAAGCAGCTGGGCACGCTTCTGAAGTATGAGGTAGGCCTTCTGGGGACCCTCCTCATGTCCATGAGTGAACTGATGAGTGGCTCAGGAGGTCCAGTATTTATACATGATACCACACATTGAAGTGGGAGAAACTTTTAGTCCACCCCCACATGAGGTTCTGAAAACTTCCTTACTTCCTCTTTCTTACCCTGCCAAGGCTCCAAGTGGTCAAGGGTGAAAATAGGCTAGTGTCAAGTACCTTTGTGAGTATGCTGGAGGCAGTCCTTTAAAATGTAAGTGGGGTAAGGAACAGCTCGGCCCCTCCCATCCTGGCAGGTTGGCCGTCTCCCAGCTTACACACAGGTCCTATTGTTCACAGTCTGGGCCCAATATGCACTCCCAGTGAGGGCAGGGGAGGGGTGGGGTAATTAACAGTCCCATTCAGCTGAAAACTCCTAGAAGGCCCTGAAAGTTTAGTACACGGAAAAAGCTGGCATGTCTACCTGCTCTGAGTCAAACGTTAGCTCTTATTAAATGTAGTAAAGTAACCCAATATTATCCTATGGTAGAGCTAGGCCTCACAGTAGTGAAAAACAAATCTGGGAATTTTCACTACCAGGACATGTAACGTAAAACCACATGCCCTGCCTTTCAAATACAATGCCCCCTTCCCTGTGGGTTGTTTAAGGCCTAACATACAGGGGTGATAAATGTAATACAAAGAGAGGTTTATCGCTGGCAAAAGGTTGCTTTTGCCAGGTCGAATTTGCAGCTTAAAACTGTTCACAGGCTGCAATCACAGGCCGAGGCACGTTGCTTCAAAAGGCTACTTAAGTGGGTGGCACAATAAGTGCTGCAGTCCCACTATTACTATTTAATTTGCAGGCCATGTGTACATATAGTACCACTTTAATAGGGAGTTAAAAGTTAATTAAATGTGCCAATTGGGTATAATCCAACTGTACCATGTTTAAAGGAGTGAGTACAAGCACTTTAGCACTGGTTATCAATGGTAAAGTAGCACATAGTCCCAAGGCCAACAAAAACAAATGTAAAAAACAAACAGGAGGGTAGAAGGCAAAAGGTTTGGGGTGACTTTACAGAGTGATAAGTCCTACACAGAGCAACACTACTTTTGCTTTCCAATTTTTCCTTCTCCTTTAAAATACCCCAAGGTGTTGTACAAGTCTTGAAGATGCTTCATTGTAAGACCTGGAAATTGAAAGGTAGGTCTCCAAAATGTAGGTTGTTTGAGCAAGGTGGCCTTGTCTATTCAGAAGTCCACAAAGCTAACTAATCTTTCTTCCTACAAAAAAGGTTGGCCGAATGTTGGTAAATGGTGTTCGGCAAACAGTTGGGAGCCAATTTCTTGTGATCAATTAAAAATCTTACATTTCCTGAGATACGATTCTGACAAAGGATTATCTCCAGCCATATTGTTTGCACAATGGACTGCTTTTAGAAACTTCAGGAAACAACAGATTAATTTTGCAAAGGTGAGTCCACGTATGAAGAGGTTATTAAAGAGTGTCAGACCAAAGCCAGATTTCGTCACATCTTCTGCCCTCCTGGAATCTCCCTGTAGTGCTTAAATGTTTGCACTTTTCTCCCTTTGAACCTTTTAGCTCAGCAACCACTCAGTGGCTCATAGCGAAGGTAGTGTTTTTTGTAGCTAAAACTTCCGCAAGGAGATTGGATGAGATTTGTGGCCTTTTGCCAAATTAGCAACACAAAATGATGATGGGCGGAAAGCTGAACAATGCAAACATTCACCTCCAGTCACAAAGATCTGGGTTTAATCCATGTGTTTTTTTGCTCACCACGCCACCCCAGTTTGGACCCAGTCATATGCAAATCAGTCTTGACCCTGTTCCTCATGGGAACAGTCCAGCCCGAACTGCCAAGCCAGGTCCTTCCTAGACCGGAAACAAGTATCCTGGGACTGGTTTCAGGGTGTCACCCTGCATCAGCCAAGCTAGCTTGAATCCAGTGGCACAGTGAGCACGGGACCCATGTTTGGGCATACCCTTCCCACTTAGGACTTAGGGCAACTTTAGCAACACAAAGGGATGATGGATGAAGCGCTGAACAATGCAAACACTCACACCCAGTCACAGGTCTGGGTTTAATCCATTGTTATTTTGCTCACCATGCCACCCCAGTTTGGACCGAGCCATATCCAAATCAGGCTTGACCATGTTCCTCATGGGAACAGTTCAGCCTGGTCCGAGATGCCACATATATTGCCTCGATAGCCATTCCCTTGTCCCCAAATTTTGTCACATTTCCGAGGAAAGCCTCAGCCTTCATAGACAACCCTTTCGGCCAGCATGCACCAGTCCATGTTGTGTTTATGGCCTTCTAGCTGGGGCACTTGTCCGCTCCCCACATTTTTCCGATATTTCATTTTGCGATTGTCAATCCCAATGTTAACCGTGTGCGGTCCATACGAAGCAGGTCTGTTTCCTCCCAAACATTCAGGAGACACCATTGCACAGTCTGTGTCATTTAGACACTCAGCACTGCCACCTAAAAGTCCTGTAGTTTTGGATATTCCCAAATCGCGATGGAAAGTGCGCACCTGGCAGCAACCCCACCTGCAATTACTACTTGTTGTCCTGCCCAACTTGGACAACGCAATCAGGAAGATTTATGAGCGGTGTAGGATTTTTAATTGTACTAGGCGGAAACCCGTCTGCATTTACCACATCGCTAGGGGTGGCCGTGGCTTCCACCCATTTGTCATCTTCAAGTCCCCCCCAAGTCATGTGTCCAACATTCATATAAGTGTGTCAGGGTCTCAGGTGTGTTCTGGGGTGGTTTTTATTGGCGAACGCAAATCGCTCCGTCCCATTCTGTAATCTCTCTTTGGGCTAACAACCACGCCCATGTCATGTCAGTCACTTACATTGGTTCGTGGGCTTGCCTTTTAAAATCCGCTTGATTTCATTTGTGAAAGGCATGCATACGTCATGCTTTTTCCGGTGTTTAGCCCACCTACACAGTACCGGTAAACCACTAAAAACATACGAGGACTACTTTATCTGTTTATTTTCCATTTTACATAGCGCAAACTTATTGCTTTTTTTTTTCTTTACAACTCTAATAGCTCTAACTCGTTTATCATAGTTCCCAGGCTTAGCTTGTTTTTAATTGACCTCTTGCTTGCTGTTGAAGCATTTCTTTGTTGCTGGTGTTTTATAACAATCTTAAAAGCAAAAGCGCCTCTCATCCCAACCTTTTTAAGCTAGGGAAGGGTTTATTGTGAGCAGGAGGAGATCTAAAGATAACCCAATCTTGTGCCATTTCTACAAATAAAGAGGACTCGGCAAGCATGAACAAGGGTCGAAAGCACCCTGAGGCTACATTGCAAGCCTTTGTGATGTTACAAGCTGTTAGCATGCTCGAGTAGAAACAGCAGTGGAGCACAACAACATTGCTTTCGATCCGTGTTTCAGGAAACTACCCTTATGTTCGTGAAGCTTCCCTTTAATTTTTCATGTGTTTGTGTTTTTTCGGCAGTAAAGGCTGGGACAGGAGAGTGTTTAAGGTGTAGTGCGTGAGTAGTTTGTTTTGGTTTCGCACTAGCAATGGCTTGTAGGTTTCGCACCAGCAATGTTGCTGAAGCTATTTAGCTGCACTTCGTGCTGAAACGCCTAACATTGTTAGTGATAAGATTTCTATTTGCTGACCCAAAACAGTGTTGTATACTGAAACCAGCAAAATCCTCATTTAGGAAAAAACAAGATTTTTTTAAAAACTTTTTGTCTTTCAGTTGATTGCTAATTACATTGGGCATCCTCGTAAACTGTAAGGAGGGGCTGGTGCGAATAGTGCTAGTCCTTACTCAGTCCACATTGTTATATTTACAGGATGTGTTTCTATAATTTCTTAATTGTTATTTATTTGGGTTATAAAGGTTTACTGCTGTGCACACATTTGGCTTATGTACTTTACAATTAAAACATTATACACATGTACTCGTTTGTGTCTGCGTGAATGTCTTTCACCATTCTACTAGGGGATTGTTTTATCCCTAGCCCCAACAGAATAGCTTCAGTGACATAGATGTTCTGGACTTCAGTGCTTCTGTTGCATTTTGTTGTGTATTGCACCCTCCTTATTTGTGTCATTACACTACATTGCTAACACAATTCAAACACACAAAACAATTCCACAACACACCAAATACCTCCAATCCACACCACGGATATCCACATTATGCCACACAACTTAACAGAAGACCACATAATTCAACTCCACAACATGCCAACCCACAACACACAATACTATTCCACATAATTAACTCCATAAAACACTGTCTCACCCAACATAATTTCAGGACACGTAATGCCATTTAATTACTATCCACAAAATTCCACAGAACACCATGCCACATATTTCCACTACATAGCCTAACACCACACAATTCCATGCCACACAATTCCACCACAAACAATTTCAATACAACTTATCTCTCCCTCGCACTTCCACCAACCCTGTCATCTCTCCCTCACACACCCACTGTCCCATCTCATCCCTCCCTCACACTCCCTGTCTCCTTTCCATACTGCATGCTCACACTTGCTACACTCATGTACCTCCTCATGCTGTGCACTGGTCCACATCTTGTCTCCCCCCCAACCTATTGGTGCCCCTCCCAGTCATCCCTTTCTCTCTCTTGTACTCTCACCCCTCTGTCTTGCTCTCTCACGCTCTCTTCCCACCTCTCTCATGTGGTTGACTTCAGGTCTTCGAGCACAGTTTCAATCCTGTGCCTTTTCAAAGTCTTCGCACCTCAAACCCAGGCTCACCTCCTCCTCTTGGGGTGTCTTCTGCGTACAAAGGCGCTCCCTCTTTATGCGTCTGTGGCCTGCTCGCCCCTTCTTTCTCTCTTTTTCACACTCTTTCTGCATCTGTGTATGGAGTTCATTCACCACTTTGTGCACACACTACCTACCCCTCTCCATCTTCCTTTTTATCTATTCTGTGCAGCTCTCACCCCTATTTATTCACCATACTACATAATTCCTCTACACAAATACACTAGACACCACACAATTCCACAACTAACAATTCCAATCCAACCCACTTAATTCCACTCCACACCATATACATTCACCCCACTCCAAACCAAAACACATGGGTAAAAGACATTGTCATTTACAACACCAGTAGCTCTAACTCTCGCAAATGCAAGACGGATTGCATTGCAAATGCTTGTTTTGTATGTCAGTGAGGTGGCCCTGCGTGGCAGATGTGCCTCAAGTAGTCCGTCCTCTAGCAGTGAGGACTTTGGGAGCAATGTTTCCATCTGTAGTACCATACTCAGTTCGAATCAGACCTGTAAATGGCGATATACTTTGGTGGGAGCCAGTTGGAAATATTCTTGTAAATCTGTGAAAGTGAAGACTTCACCCTGGTGCCACGGGTCCCTCTCCCTGGAGATACCGATTAGGTCCCACTTATCAAAGCCCAGGAGGCGATCCAGTGTCCCCAACGCTGCCGTATCCCACAGGGATGTGGCTTGTCTGGTCTTCCCTTTCCAGCACAGGGTTTGTGTGGCTGTGTGCCAAATATCGACTACTATTGCAGTCGGACCCTGAAGTTTCAAGTGCTTGGGAGGCCCATAGAGTGCCCTTTAATAACCCAAGGATGCAGCACCAGGCTGGTTCATCGGTTTGGCCAAAAGGCCCAGCCTTCGATGGTGGACAGCTAAGCTCCCCAGTAGTACTTTTGGATGTCAGGCAAAGCCTCTCCACGTCATAGCAACCCCTTGTTATCTTATGTTGCACTATTCGCACTTGGCCACCGTTCCATAGCAGCGTTCATAATTCACCCTCTATGGTCTGAAAGTACGGTCTGTGCATGAGTTAGGGCGTATTTTGCAAAATATATAAGAAACAAGGCAGGGACATAATTTTGAACAGGGCATCTCTGTCCAGGAAAGTTAGTGGGAAGGATCTTTAATGTTTGACAACCCGTTTTAATCTTTATAGAGGAGGTGCCAAGTTCTTGTCGAAAAATACCGTTGTGTTCCTTGTGACACATAGTCCAAGGTAGCGGAAAACCTCAGTAACCCTGAGAATTATTGTGCCACTTTTAAATGAAAAGTGGTCAGAGCCTCTTGTGCTCTAAGAGTTTCAGTCCCAAATGATCACTTATTTACTATTTAACCGCCAGATATGAATTTCTCTCTCACGAAAGGGAAACCTGTAGATCATTTCAGAAGTTAACATTAAATGAAGTAATGATATTGTGATTTTAAATTTGTTAGTATAAATAAAATTAAGTAAATTGACTTTAATCGTGATGTCAAAGTACATAATGCTTACTCTAACGAAACTTTGCAGTTTTGTGGCTAGTAAATTGTGAGAAAATTATATAGGTGTCTTGATTGTTTTGTTGACTTACAAACTTTAAGTAAATGTTGAAAATTAACAGAGCTTATTGTGAGATTTGAAAACATGTGCCTTTTTATAAAGACAGCTGTTTCCAGAAGGCGTGGAATTATGCAAATGGTGTAATGTTGATAATTGCTGACCTCTTAACTTACTATTTTTTGTCGAAGCTGCAAACTTTGTTCCTGTATTTTACCTATTGATTTGTTCTACACAGAAATTCACAAAGTCTTTCCCCTACAAGTTGATACGATTCCTTCTGTAATTTTTTTTTTATACCAGTTACTTAATGTTGGACTGTGTCTTGGACGTACACCCTTCCGTTTTAGGTCTGGGGTTTGACAGCTCAGCTGTCAACCACGTATAGTGGGCCTGGGGTCCACCCATTTCAACAACTGGCTTTCTTCGACCACCCACCTTTAACCATTAGTTTGAGTATTTGTCAATCACAGGTTGACTCAGTCCGTTGGTGATCTAGAATTGTTATTTTATTTAATACACATTGCTCCATGTCTTTTGAATGTCATGTTCATGCTGTAGCCTGGAGTTGTGTGTTTTAGGATAAAAGATCTTACTAGATTGATACTTTGTAGAGTTATTAGATATAAGGAACGCATGTAGTTGAATTCAACCTTTAAATTATTTAAAATACCCTTTTCTTTATCCGGGTTTGTTCTCTGTACAGAACAAATCTACTTGGCCTCATTTATTACTTCTTTCAATACCACAAAAAAAAAAATCGTGAAATGGAAAACAAGAATACAGCGAACATTTTCATTGCATGCTGATTTGAATATACATTTTGCTCAATGCACATGCATTATATGTTTTGCTCTCCTAACTGCAATACTATCTCTTTTCTTTTCACAGACAGACTATTCTCTCATTTGCCCTAAAGTATCTGCATGTCTTTAGTAAACGATGTTCCATTGATTGAACTAGTCTCTGTCTGTACAACTCTCTCATGTCAGATATGTTTTCCAGACTTATCTCGTTATCAGTTCAAAAGCATCTACTTCATACTTCTTCACATAGTTGTCTTCCAGTAACTTTAATTGGTGATACAAATTGTTAGTGATGCAACGCTGCTAGTACCGGGTTTAGAGATCACAATTATTTTAATCCTCATCTACCTCAGCTTCCTCTGTTTTTGGTATGGCATGTTCAAAATCCGCTATGCTAGCTGACTTAATGAAAGAATGTGATAAGGCTATTTCTGTCATTTTTGATTCTGAAATTTTTTACCTTTTCACACTGATCCCTCTCCTTCTACCCTACTTTGGAGTAAGTCCTGCCCGCACAGTTAGCCGTAATAATAAATATAGACGATCTCCAGCTGCCATCAGTATTCATAAGTATTGTAAGGTTCCAACACTTTGAATTCTGGGACCTGTAGCTTCACTTTTTCTATTAGGAACCTAAACTCACAGCGTGGAAGGTGCTGCTGGAATCAAATCAAGACTGACTGGCTCAAGATGTCAAGCATGACAAGGGGATATTGGGCAACTAGAGGATTCTAACAGAACAGTATTTATTAATAGTGGTAAAGATTTCTTTGTGAGGTCACCGTTTAAGAATTATGTAATCAATCTTGCAAGTGTGAATTTGAAACAGCTGTGTTTTATAGATTAAAGGTGCTTCTCCTTTGACTTCATCTCCCATACTGCCTGTGCCCTCTTGCCCTTCAGTTAATTCCTTCTTGTTAAACACTTCGGTGTACCCATTGTATCACAAGTTAAACTTGTTATGATATTATGGTATACTGTCAGACATAGAGTATGAGTGAAAATCTTACATTGCCCAACATGAGAGGGGGGGCTGTGGGCTCCAAATTACAAATTATATATTATCTTGCAGTGCAACTAAAGTGGTTGGCTAGATGGCTGAATGGCCATGGGCCTGCAGATCCATGCTATGCATGAGTGAGGGAGTACAGGATTGCCTTGGTTACTTTATTGCTTGGCCTCAAGACGTGGGCAATGAGACATCCCAGCCTACTCAAAATTACACTGCCCTGTTGGAAAAGAGTCACCTGAAAGACAATAAAATATCCACTGTATGCGCCTGCGCTTCTGCTGGTGGGTATCCTCAGTGCAAGGGGTGGGTACCTTACGGCCGGGCAAATGAAAGTGTGTACTGAAGCTGGAATCCATTCCATAGCTGACTGTTAGAAGGACGGGGAGTTTCGGGAGCTACTGCATGACTAGTGACTAGTGATGGCAGCCTGCCAGAATCCCAGTTCCTGGTGTTCGCAGCCCGAGCTGACTGTTATTCCATAGCTGACTGTTATAAGGACGGGGAGTTTCGGGAGCTACTGCATGACTAGTGATGGCAGCCTGCCAGAATCCCAGTTCCTGGTGTAAGCTGCCCGAGAATGATCTCTGGGGAGCCTGTGGTTGGACTGCCACACCCAGCTACAGATACATGAAATCCTATAGGTCTTGCTCACATTTGGGGACAGCCACAGATTGATATCACGGCTCTATAGATCCATCAAATCTATGATTATGAATAAACTGACAACCTTGAGAGCCTACTTGAAGGGTGAAATAGGGAGAGAATAGAGAGACAAGGAATTGTCTGCTGTGATGGAACAAATGCACTGGGTGTCTAGGAACACAGGTTCAAATACGGAGTTCAGCTTCCTATACATCACATACCTCAGACCCTATAGGTTCAGCATCATAGCTGGGTCTAATGATAAACTGCTCTGTAGGTGTCTAATCATTGACGCAGACTTTATGCATAGAGCGTGGAACTGCCAGACGATAACACATTTTTGGCAAGCAGTAACTGTTGATTTAGAGAGGACAGGTGGCAGAACAGGCTTACACCGAGACATGCCTGTTGGACCTATGTACACGACCAAGAGTGAAATGAGGGTTGGTTTTAGACGGTGCACCATAGCAATGCGTTTGAGGTCTCTGAAGGCCCCACCTTGATATAGATGGAAGGAAGAAGTCAAGAAATGGGCAATAGCAGAGTGTTTACCCCTGTGTAACGAGGAACAACGGGGGCTGTACAAACACCCTATTGCAGAAATCTGGGTAGTACTAGCGGGCTTATTCTTAGAGACTCCTGAATAAAAATGGAATATGCATCTGTCAAGCACATGGCAGATAAAAGGAGGGACATGCGCTAGTACTTGTGACTTGTAAACCCACATATGTTGAAGTTATGACCCAATAATCATTAGTCATCTGGGGGTCGACAATGTGTTTGTTCTGGAAATAACGCAAGGCAGAATACTTTGCTATAATGCAGATTTAGCAAGGTGTTTTCTTCTATTTTTGTCATTTGTTTATTTCGCTGCATGCTTTCTTTCCTCCCCACTGAGAATGCACAAATTATTCAGCAAATACTACTGCAGGTCGCATAATTCTGCATTGCACTGAGCTTGCTAGCAAGAGAGACTTCAATAATGTGATGCGAGTAACAGCATGTAAGAACTAAGGGCCATTTGTACGAACACATTTTCCCATTGACCCAGAATGGGAAAAACCCTTTGCTACAACTGGCCCTAAATGTTTAACAATAACAATGTGCATACTGCAAAAGTGGCTAATGCTTACATTCAATTAAAAAAACTTTAAAAACAATCTTAGTATGGTATACCAACTTGCACACTTATGATAATAGCTTTGTAGAAGTTCTCCAACTATATTAGGTTGCATGTAGTAAAATAGACTTTTAAAATGCTGACTACATTAAAGTTGAGTTTAAATTGTCTAGTCTTCCATTATTAAGCATGCCAGTTCACAAAATGTTGAATTTTAAGCCATTGCATTACCTGCATTCATTACCTAACTGAACCTTAATAACCCCTTACTACCACTTAATGCTTCCCATCTCTGAACCCTTTAAACCCTGAACGACCACGTAATGCTACCCTTCCTTGAACCCTAAAAATCCTTACTACCCCTTAACGCAACCTTTAAACCTTTACTCCTTAAACCTACCAATCCCTTAATCCTACGAATCCTTTACTATCCAATTACACACCCTTCCCTGAACCCCCAAAAATGTTGCTACTGCTTAATGCTAACTTTTCTTGAACCTTAAACCCCTTACTACTCCTTAAAACTATACTTCCATAACCCTACAAACCACTTACTACCTCTTAATGCTACCCTTCCCTGAACCCTAAAGAACGCTTACTGTCCCTCAGCACTACCTTCCCTGAACCTAAAAAAAACATGTTACCCCTTAATGCTACCCCTCTCTCCACGTAAGACCTCTTACAACCCCTTAACATTGCTTCCCGGAACCTAAGAACTCCTTAATTCCATTAGTTGTGCCCTTTCCCTATACCCCAAAAGCTCTTACTATCCCTTAATGCTACTCTTTCTTAAACCCTGAATACCTCTTACTACCCATTTACGCTACCCATCACTGAACCCTAAAAACCCCTTACTGTTCCTTAAAGCTACCTTTCCTTCAACCTAAAAACACCTCATTTTTCCTTATTACTACCCTTCCCTTAACCCTTAAAAAATTCCTGTATAACCCCTTAACACTACTCTTGCCTGAACCCTAAACAAAACCCTACTATAGTTTACCACTACCCAACCCTGCACACTAAAAACCATGAACCACCCCATAATGCTATCCTACCCTAACCTCTTAAAAGAAACTTTGTTGCTCATTAATTCTGCCCTTCACTGAACCCTAAAAGTCCCTAACTACCCCTTAATGCTATCAGTCCCTGAACACTACGAACCCCTTCCAATATATTTACTTTTACCCTACAAGGGGCAACTTTTTTTCGATTTGTCACTAGTACTTTTTCCAGGTATATTTTTCCAGTAGACATAATTTTTGACACAACTTTTTTGCAGTCTATTCAATATTTTTACTACAAAACATATATGCCTCATTGGCTATCATTTGGATTGACTTTCCACTCTGCTTTGTGTTTATTCATTCATTTTCTATTGTATATTTATCTAAAAAAAGAAAGAAAAGGTAAGTATTTTTCTTTCTACAGTTGTTTTATAATGGTTGATTATGGAAGAAGAATCTTAGGAACATGCGTAAATGTCTCGTGATGTATACACGATAAAAAAGTGCACAGGTAAAACCCGTCTTACTTGTGATCTCTGCTCATTTTGTTTTATTTTATGGTTTTTTTTAGGAGACAAAGGAAATTGTGGCTATTAAGAAGTTTAAAGACAGTGAAGGTATGTTTATGAAAATTTGCCTTTGTAAGTTCTTTTTTTGAGGAGTGAATAAGTACAGTAGAATATTCTGCTCTTTGTTCACCAAGGGAAGATAATGTGGTGGTGGCGGCGTATCACTGTGCGTTATTGTGCATTATCTGCTTGAGGAGAAAAGGTGGCTCGTTTTGAGGGAGTGTACCTAGAATATAAAAATCTGTTTACCTACCCTGCCTGTCCAAAATTGTATACCTGTAGCCTTTGGGACAGATGCATGTACGCATAACTCTACAAGGCCATCACAAGTTGTCTGTAAGCCGAACTCTAATTTAATAAATAACCGAAGTCAAGAAATAGTGTCACAAAACACCAAAATTAATAATGGTTTCTAAAGGTTACTTATCGTGATTAGGGACAACATTGTTTCAGCAATTATCAAAGCCATCCCTACAACATGAATTATGTCTATCTGACAGCATTAACCAACGAGACAATCGCTGTCCTGCTTACATGCTGTTTGGATCATATGCATGCACATGCCTCTGTCGCGAAGGCTCTCATTATCCTAATGAGACTACTGGATTTTTGGGCGGCAAGATCGTTCGCATTGTTGGGGACTAAGTCTGACCCACGGTGAAGGACCCTTGTCACCCCAAACCCAGTTGTTGCTCCGGCTAACTAGCAGTGCCTCATCTCTCCCGAAGGGAAGAGAAGATTGGGCAACCGAGCGCATGACATCTTAGTACTTCCCAGGGAAGTCGTGGTCACTCAGATCACAACCGGTTCTCTCATACACAGTGCGGTCTCATATATAAATGACAGAGGCAGTTTGAGTTTTAAAGATTGGTTTAATAAAACAACTGCATTTTAGATAACAAAGTGTGAGCTGCTATAAACAGAACTATACAACACAGTAGGATTGAAATAGTAACGAGGAGAGTGAAACACAAGAATAAGGCTATCATAGTGCAACTAAATTATGTTCTCTCTAAATTATATTTTGAGCACAGCCTATGGAGCTCTAAGCCTACCTTCAGTTCCCCCGAGAGGACATCAACCCTCATACCTGAGCAAAGGCCTGTAATCTGCATCGGCATCTGCAACAGGGCAGTCAGAATCTAGTTGTGGGTTCCTGGTCGGAATCTCCCTCTTACGTGTACCAGGGCTAGAAAGTGTTTTTATAACTAACACGCCGATGTTCTAAGAAACGTCCCTACGTAAGAATGTGTACTTTCTACGAACCCTAGAGATTAAACTTCTACCACGTCTATCTGCAATGTACCAGACTGTATCCTTGACTGAAGCACAGAGCGAGCAAGAATGTATTGTTTGAGAACACAGTGCTAAAGTAAGCTAAACAGTGTGATAGAATGAAATAAAACAAGACCGTGAAACTGGTTATTGTAAAATAACAGTGCGAGGTTAAATAAAATGCATCTAGAGCAAAGTGCACAGAGGCCTAATACATTAAGCAAACGCGCATAAAGATATATTAAAAATGGCTACACTACACCTCCTTTGAAGCCATAACGAATAAATCTTGGCTAGAAAATACTATAGTTCCCCTACAAGATAAAAGAAAACATTGCCACGTGCCAGGCACCCCCTGGCCTGACCTAGCTACAAGAGAGCCGAGGACAAGTATGAAAAGGCCTCCAGTGCTCTTTGTGGAAATAGACTCTAAATCCCGCATGGCCCGAGAGGAGCTAAGCAACTACAGACCCATCTTGCTCCTACCTTTCTCTTACAAGGACATGGATAAAACAATCAACTATCCACCCACCTTCAACAGAACAACTTCTTGGACTCCATGGAGTCAGGTTTTCACAGTAACTACAGCACTGCGACCGCACTTATTGCAGTGACAGACATCAGGACTATCGTAGACAAAAGAGAATCTGCCTCACTCGTCATCCTCAAACTCTCAGCAGCCTTTGACACTGTATCCCATGCCACCCTCATCACCGGACTACAAGACTCAGGAATCCAAGGACCTGCCCTCAGATGGATCACCTCCTTCCTCTTAGACAGAACCCAAGGCATCAGCAAGCATCTCATCTGCAGAGTCCCCCAGGATCCTCCTTCAGTCCAGCCCTTTTCATTGTTTACATGGCATCCTTCGTCTGCATCATCAGAACCCTCGACATCAACATTATCAACTACGCAGACGACATCCAGCTCATCCTCTCTCTCATCGGCAAGAGCAACACATCCATGCACAACTTCACAACCTACATGGCCAACTGGATGAGGGACAGTTGTCTCAAGCTCCACAAGGACAAGGTAGAAACCCTGATTATCGGAATCAGAAACTCACTGTGGGACTCCTCCTGGTGGCCAGCAGAGTTTGGACCCACACCCACCCCCACCAAAAACCTCAGAATCATCCTAGATGAAAAGCTAGAGAAGACCAAACAGGTGAATCCCATTACCTCTTCCTGCTTCACATTAGATGAACAGTAAGCCCATTCCTCATAACCAGGAGACTAGGCTGTGGCAATGCACTTTATGCAGGCATATCGAAACATCTCACACAAAGATGCCAGACCATCCGGAACACCACTAGACGTACCCCACGGCACACAGGTCACTCCATGCATAAGAGAACTTCACTGGCTTCCTAGTCAGAAACACTGTTACTTTAAGCTGCTCACACATGCCTACAAAGCTCTCAACAACGCCGGACCTGCATATCTCAGCAAATGTCTTCACCTCTACCAACCTTCGAGACCCCTACTATCAGCATCCCTTGCCCTCGCACAAGTTCCACTCATCCACAGAAGCAAGTCAGGAGGATGGTCCTTCTCCTACTTTGTCGCCAAAACCTGAAACAACCTCCCTCAAGACATCAGGACCCCACCCATCCCTCCTCGATTTCTGGAAGAAGTCGAAAATATGTCTGATCAACTAAAAGCCGATCTAGACCAACAAGCCGTCTCTAGCGTCTGGATAATCCTCAAGGGTGATTAGTCATGCTCTACAAATTGACATAATGGAACTAAACATGACATTACTGGAAGCTGGGGATCACGGCCTTAGCATTTTTCATGATTTGAACCACAAAACCTTCCACTAAAAATACAGGAACAAGCATTCATCAAACATATACTTAAGTGGTAAAGTATTTTACTTAATTCACATATGTAAAAAAAAAATCAAAATTTAATAGGAAGCTTAGAGCTTTTCTGAATCCAATTGAGGACATTTATCGTCCCTACTATATTCTGTTTGATGCATTTGCACTGGTCCAACAAGTCAATGTGAGGATATCAACTTTTAGACTCCAGTTTTAAATTTCTTCACATTTACAAATCATTTAAACATTTTCAGTTGTAAAGTTTGCTTCTTTATATATATACACTTGTCAGCACCCCTTTCAGAGGACAATAGGGCATACAGGGAGTACTAGGCTCAACCATGGTGGTTGAGGCCTTTTACTCACCATGTCCAGGGTCCTGACCTAGTATGGATCCTGAGCCTCTGGGTCAAGTACCTCTCCCGCACTTGATCCGTAGTGGTAGCTGTGGATGAGCAGTCAAAGGCTTCTTTGGGGATGAAGCATAAATACAGGTAAGTGTACATGACTCATAACTCAAAGTGCCCACAGTATGAACAATAAAACAATGTCCAGCCCAAAACCTAAATGTATAACAAAAAGAAGTATTTTATTTCTAGCTACACATTCAAAGAAATAATGACACTTATGAGCAATAACACAGTCCCCTTGACGTTAGGGCTCAAGTAGTTGTAAGGCACGATCTTGTTCCACCCTCTCACTTATAACGTGGTCGGGGGTTATTTTCCATTCACTTGTGTCCGTATCCAGGGAATGCTCACTAATAAGCCGTACTCAAGAGTTCCCCTTTGACATTTAGGAATTAGTCAAAAGTGTCTATGGTGAAACAGCAACTTTTGCAGCAAATTCCCCGGGGGCCCACTGGTCCGGGTCAAGTCTTACCTGCAGCACAAAAGTGTTAAGTGTTATTGCAGATGCCCTGAGCATGTGTGCTTGCGACATCGGAAATCCTTGGTGATTTAGTACAAGCAGCACCTCCAGGCATAGAAAGTTGCTGTGGAACCTCCGGACGCAACTTAGACTCCTCCGGTGCAATCATCAACACCAGGGCGGCTACCTGGGGTCACTACTAAGGTTTTCACGAGTCCTGGCACTCTGGTCACACAATTATTTCCACCAAGGCCTCCCTGCGGCATACCGGGTCACCGCTAAAAGGTAGTACGGGCTTGGTGCTCCCCGCACAGAGCTCGTTGTAGAGCTAAGTTTGTGGCAGCCCTCTCCTGGCATACTGGGCTTGCTAAAAACAATCCTGCAAATGGGCTACGGCCCAATCTGCGCACAGTCTAATCCCCACACCTTGCACAGAGAGTCCTCATGATAGGACCCCCTACTGGACCTTGCTCCCTCCAACCCTTTCCTCTTCCTCACAGGGCACACTAGTCATGGCAAGGAGGCAGGCGCTGGTACTCCACGCACCAGGGCAGGTGATCTTGGGGTTTTCTTGGGTGATGTCCCTCACCCAGCAGGGAGACTAGCAGACCTAGGCCCCCAATCCTGGTCAAAGACAGAAGTCTTGCAGAGCTTCCTGTTCTCATTGAGCCCATCTGACTGCTTAGCAGATGACAGATTTATGGTCTCAACCTCCCCTTTGCAAACACAAACACACTGCCAGCACGCACACTTACCATGTGCGCTGCACAGCACTTCAGCCTTCATCTATTGAACTTCATCAAAGCACACATACACCCAGCACATGCTTTTATTGCACACGCATTGCACAGCACTACATCTGTCATGCAATGTATACTTTGAAGGCATACATAGACTCAGCACATGCACTAATGCCACATGTACTACACTGTACTGCTCTGTCCCTGTATGTACTATACCCTTTCCAGGCACACATGCACATAGAGCAGAGTCACTTTGCCTGCACTGCGCAGCATTTCACATCTACCTGAGGTAGACTGAGGGTCAGTTAAATAGACAGAAGTGGAACTTTTTGAAAAGGTGAGTGAAATGGGAGAGGGGTGGCATGGGTGAACTTGATGTGTTGTGCAGAGATGTTACAAATTTGTACTGTTCAGAGACAACATAATATCAATTGTAAGGCGAGTGAGCCTGTAGGCATCACTTCTGTGACACAGGGCAAAAAGGATCTGTTCACTTCTACTGATCACATCACTACATAGTCTGCTGCCACCACTACGTTTGTGCTGCTTAACTCTTGGTGAAGGTGGTGGCCTTCCACCACTATGAAAGTGGTGCTTTGGGTGCCTCTTGTAGTATTCCGGCTCGCGGCATCGGCGCGCAGTATTTTCTTTTACCCACGCGCCGCTCTCGCGAACCGGTTCAGCACGAGACGCGTTCGGTGAACGCTCCGTGCGGAACGAATTTGTTGTTTAAAAAACAGGGAGCGTTGGAAGAAGCTGCGACATAGGAGCTTCCCTGTCATATGTCGCTAGGGTGGTTTCTTATTTTAATAAACCTGAACATAATCTACTTACGTTTGTACGGTATCATCACTACATTTGTGGCAACGAGAGGAAAGAAACCACCCAACGAACCCACAAGACAAGATTGGAAGAGTTTTCCACACGTCGTGAGCAGCGCTGTGAGTCTAAACCCAGCCTCTACAACTAGAAAGCTAACCTTAAGACACTAAGGGGGTTATTACAACTTTGGAGGAGGTGTTAATCCGTCCCAAATGTAACGGATATACCACCAGCCGTATTACGAGTTCCATAGGATATAATGGACTCGTAATACGGCTGGTGGTATATCCGTCATTTTACCATCACTTTTGGGACGGGTTAACACCTCCTCCAAAGTTGTAATAACCCCCTTCATCTGTTTCTTTGTGTCAAAGTCCAGTCGTTTTTCTTGCCTCCACTCCAGCTAAGCCTTATTTAACAACTAGAGTGCTAACCTCTTTTTGTGGATTTGTTGAGGAACAAAACCAACGCCATTTTTTTTTTACTAAAGAATTCTGAACATGTATTTTATTCTTTAGAGGACTTTTATATTATTCAGTCAAATTGTTAGTTTACTAACACAGCGTAATTGCTCTGGAATCAGTATGCAGGCTGTTACACCACCACCACCTTTCCTAGAGACTCCTGGTGAACCACCTATCACATGGAAACGTTGGTTTGATGCTTTTGAAACATATTTAGGAGCGTTAGGAGCTACAAGATTTAGACCAGAAAGAAAGAAATGTCTTTTACAACACTTGCTTGGCTTTGAGGGGAGATCTACGTTTAAACATCTACATACATACAAATACAGCAAGACGAAGAACTTGATGAATTCCAAGAAGCAATAAAAAAACTGGAATTAAGGTTCAATGAGCCTCCAAGTTTAGTCGTTTTAAAACATAAATTCTTCAAACGAACACAGAAATCTAATGAAGACATTGATACGTACATATCAGCTTTAAGATCTTTGATAGCTGAATGTGAATTTGACAATTTTAGTGATCAGCTGATAAGAGACCAATTTATTTGCCACTGTTTAGACAAAAATATTCGTCAGAAGCGCTTGACTTTGGGGAATCCAAGCCTTAACGAATGTATCAGAATTGCTAAAAGCATTGAAACATCTGTACGATCAGTGAAGGAACTTGAAGACAAACCTCAAGATCATGTCTGCCCTGTGTACAATAAGGAGTCTCCAGTCTTTAAAAAAAAAAGGAGATTCCTTGAGAAACACCAACTCTAAAGCATTTCTTTCACAGTCCAACTTTTGTTTCAGATGTGGAAACAATTTTCACAAGAAAGGGAGTAAACCTTGCCCAGCAAAGTTTGTGACTTGCAGACTGTAGGAGGCTGGACTGGCTTGTAGTGAGTACCAAGGGGTACTTACACCTTGCACCATGCCCAGGTATCCCTTATTAGTGTATAGGGTGTCTAGCAGCTTAGGCTGATAGATAATGGTAGCTTAGCAGAGCAGCTTAGGCTGAACTAGGAGACAAGTGAAGCTCCTACAGTACCACTAGTGTCATATGCACAATATCATAAGAAAACACAATACACAGATATACTAAAAATAAAGGTACTTTATTTTTATGACAATATGCCAAAAGTATCTCAGTGGGTACCCTCAGTATGAGGATAGCAAATATACACAAGATATATGTACACAATACCAAAAATATGCAGTATAGTATTAGAAAACAGTGCAAACAATGTATAGTTACAATAGGATGCAATGGGGACACATAGGGATAGGGGCAACACAAACCATATACTCCAAAAGTGGAATACGAACCACGAATGGACCCCAAACCTATGTGACCTTGTAGAGGGTCGCTGGGACTGTAAGAAAACAGTGAGGGTTAGAAAAATAGCCCACCCCAAGACCCTGAAAAGTGAGTGCAAAGTGCACTAAAGTTCCCCAAAGAGCACAGAAGTCGTGATAGGGGAATTCTGCAGGAAAGACACAAACCAGCAATGCAACAACGATGGATTTCCAAACGAGGGTACCTGTGGAACAAGGGGACCAAGTCCAAAAGTCACAAGCAAGTCAGAGATGGGCAGATGCCCAGGAAATGCCAGCTGTGGGTGCAAAGAAGCTGCTACTGGACGGTAGAAGCTGAGGATTCTGCAAGAACGACAAGGGCTAGAAACTTCCCCTTTGGAGGATAGAAGCCCCACGCCATGGAGAGTCGTGCAGAAGTGTTTTCCTGAAGAAAGACCGCAAACAAGCCTTGCTAGCTGCAAGTCGTGCGGTTAGGGTTTTTGGATGCTGCTGTGGCCCAGGAGGGACCAGGATGTCGCCAATTGCGTCCGGGGACAGAGGGGGCGCCCAGCAGGACGAGGAGCCCTCTCAGAAGCAGGCAGCACCCGCAGAAGTGCCGGAACAGGCACTACGAAGAGGAGTGAAACGGTGCTCACCCGAAGTTGCACAAAGGAGTCCCACGCCGCCGGAGGACAACTCAGGAGGTCGTGCAATGCAGGTTAGAGTGCCGTGGTCCCAGGCTTGGCTGTGCACAAAGGATTTCCGCCGGAAGTGCACAGAGGCCGGAGTAGCTGCAAAAGTCGCGGTTCCCAGCAGTGCAGTCTGGCGTGGGGAGGCAAGGACTTACCTCCACCAAACTTGGACTGAAGAGTCACTGGACTGTGGGAGTCACTTGGACAGAGTTGCTGGATTCAAGGGACCTCGCTCGTCGTGCTGAGAGGAGACCCAGGGTACCGGTGATGCAGTTCTTTGGTGCCTGCGGTTGCAGGGGGAAGATTCCGTCGACCCACAGGAGATTTCTTCGGAGCTTCTAGTGCAGAGAGGAGGCAGACTACCCCCACAGCATGCACCACCAGGAAAACAGTCGAGAAGGCGGCAGGATCAGCCTTACAGAGTTGCAGTAGTCGTCTAAGCTACTTTGTTGCAGTTTTGCAGGCTTCCAGCGCGGTCAGCAGTCGATTCCTTGGCAGAAGGTGAAGAGAGAGATGCAGAGGAACTCTGATGAGCTCTTGCATTTGTTATCTAAGGAAATCCCCAAAGCAGAGACCCTAAATAGCCAGAAAAGAGGGTTTGGCTACTTAGGAGAGAAGATAGGCTAGCAACACCTGAAGGAGCCTATCAGAAGGAGTCTCTGACGTGACCTGCTGGCCCTGGCCACTCAGAGCAGTCCAGTGTGCCAGCAGCACCTCTGTTTCCAAGATGGCAGAGGTCTGGAGCACACTGGAGGAGCTCTGGGCACCTCCCAGGGGAGGTGCAGGTCAGGGGAGTGGTCACTCCCCTTTCCTTTCTCCAGTTTCACGCCAGAGCAGGGCTGAGGGGTCCCTGAACCGGTGTAGACTGGCTTATGCAGAAATGGGCACCATGTGTGCCCATGAAAGCATTTCCAGAGGCTGGGGGAGGCTACTCCTCCCCTGCCTTCACACCATTTTCCAAAGGGAGAGGGTGTAACACCCTCTCTCTGAGGAAGTCCTTTGTTCTGCCTTCCTGGGCCAAGCCTGGCTGGACCCCAGGAGGGCAGAAACCTGTCTGAGGGGTTGGCAGCAGCAGCAGCTGCAGTGAAACCCCTGAAAAGGCAGTTTGGCAGTACCCGGGTCTGTGCTACAGACCTGTGGGATCATTGGATTGTACCAACAATGCCAGGATGGCATAGAGGGGGGAATTCCATGATCTTAGACATGTTACATGGCCATATTCGGAGTTACCATTGTGAAGCTACACATAGGTAGTGACCTATAGGTAGTGCACGCGTGTAATGGTGTCCCCGCACTCACAAAGTCCGGGGAATTGGCCCTGAACAATGTGGGGGCACCTTGGCTAGTGCCAGGGTGCCCACACACTAAGTAACTTAGCACCCAACTGTTACCAGGTAAAGGTTAGACACATAGGTGACTTATAAGTTACTTAAGTGCAGTGTAAGATGGCTGTGAAATAACGTGGACGTTATTTCACTCAGGCTACAGTGGCAGGCCTGTGTAAGAATTGTCAGAGCTCCCTATGGGTGGCAAAGGAAATGCTGCAGCCCATAGGGATCTCCTGGAACCCCAATACCCTGGGTACCTCAGTACCGTATACTAGGGGATTATAAGGGTGTCCCAGTATGCCAATGTAAATTGGTAAAATTGGTCACTAGCCTGTTAGTGACAATTTGAAAGAAATGAGAGAACATAACCACTGAGGTTCTGATTCGCAGAGCCTCAGTGAGACAGTTAGTCATAACAAAGGTAACACATACAGGGCACACTTATGAGCACTGGGGCCCTGGCTGGCAGGGTCCCAGTGACACATACAACTAAAACAACATATATACAGTGAAATATGGGGGTAACATGCCAGGCAAGATGGTACTTTCCTACACAGACTGTGCAACAAAGTGGGCCATTTTGCTAAGGTTTGTCAAAGCACCAATTGTAACAAAACTAATGTTGGTGCTATCAAAGACGAAGCTCAGGATTTTCAAGAAAGTGATCTTGTCTCTGATTTACAAGACATGGTTTTAGTTGTTAATGATGATGTTGTCAAGTGGCGTGATCCTTCAGACTGTGTTGATCCATATGTGGAATTGGGCATTGGAGACAAAGTTCTTCGTCTGTTAGTTGATTCTGGTGCACGAATTACAATGATCACTAAAGAACTTTTTCAAGCTACATGGAATAATAGAATTCTTCATCCTCCAGACAGATCTCCAGTGTCATATGAAGGACGGAAAATTTACTTGTTGGAATATTTTGAAGATGTACTGAAATTCAAAGGGAGAGTTATCTCTGGAAAAATTTATGTAGCTGTCAAGGGTCTTAATATCCTTGGTTGGTTTCACCAAGGATTGTTCGGTATGATATTAAGACTGGGTACACGCGAGCAAGTTCTCGCCGTGAGAGATTCAGATATGGTGGAAAATTTATTAAACGATTTTCCCAAAGTCTTTTCTGGAGAACTTGGGAAAATTAAAGGTTTTGAGCACAAAATTAAAGTGAAAGAAGGTGCCCTTGCTATAAAACACAAGATGAGGGGAGTACCTTTTAGTGCACAGAAAGATTTGGAAAAGGAATTGATTTCTTTAACTAAGTCAGGTATTATTGAACAAATTGAGTCTTCACTTTGGCTTTCTCCTTTAGTCGTTGCTAAAAAAAAATGGAGAGCTTAGGGTATGCATGGACTTACGTGCTCTGAACAAAGAGATTTGGATTGATTCTCATCCCTTACCGAAAATCAATGATTTGTTAGCTCTTGTTGCCGCTGCTAAGTTTTTTACTAAATTAGATTTAGCATCTGCCTACCACCAAATTGAATTGGAACCTGAATCCCGACATTTCACCGCTTTTGTTTCACCGTGGGGAACCTATCAATATTGCAGGTTACCTTTCGGTTTAGCATCAGCTGCGTCTGTTTTCCAAAGAGTAATGGAAAGTTTACTCAAAGGCATTGATAGTGTAGCCATATTCCAAGACAATGTGTTGATTTTTGTGCCGGATCGTCAATCTCATGATGCCACACTCAGACAAGTTCTGTCTATTTTTCAACAACAAGGTGTTGTGTTAAAAAGGGAAAAGTGTGAATTTCTCAAAGAAGAGGTAGAATATTTGGGCCATGTGATTTCTAGTTCTGGTGTCAAACCAAAACCTGGTTTGGTTCAGAACATTCTCGATGCGCCTCCTCCCGCTGATAAAAGCGGTGTTAAAAGCTTTTTAGGTCTTTGTGAATTCTATTCACGGTTTATAAAGGATTTTGCTTCCAGAGTCAGGCCTATCTCAAACTTGCTGAAAGCTAAAGTGGATTTTGACTGGAATAGTGATTGCATTGAAGCATTTGAATGGATTAAACTTAAACTTCAGCTTTCCAAATGTGTGGGACTGAAACCATTTAATCCTGAGCTGAAGTCTGTACTCACTGTTGATGCCAGTAACGTGGGTTTAGGTGCAGTTCTTACGCAACAAACCCCTGAAGGTGAAAACACTGTGGGTTTTGCTTCCAGAGTCCTAAGAGATTCAGAATGCCTGTATTATGTTATTGAAAAGGAGCTCTTAGCCTGCTGGTGGGCGATAGAGAAATTCCGCACTTATCTCTGGGGTACTAAGTTTTTGCTCCAGACAGATCACAAACCTCTCATTTTTATACTAAGTGGGAGGAATGTGAAAAATTGTTCACCCAGGATTGCAAGGTTCTCAGCTCGCCGCCTTCAATTTCAATTTGATATTCAGCACATTTCTGGTGGGAAAAATGCGCGAGCTGATTTTCTGTCTAGGTTTCCCGCTGTATTACATTTTTGTGCATGAGGGAGGGTTTCCCCGAATGCATTGTTTCTGATAATGGGGTTCAATTTGTTTCCAATGAAGTGGAACAGTTTTTCAGGAGTAGTAGTATTAAACACCTAAAAAGTTCTTTGTTTCACCCTCAAACTAATGGCCTTGTAGAACGCTTTAATCGGGGTCCTGGGTGATTGTATTAAATGGGCCATACAGAACAAAATTGACATTCACTCTGCTACTCAATCAATGTTGTGGTTCTATAGGACTACACCCCAATCTTCCACTTTGGTTTCTCCTTTCGAACTATTACGTGGAAGGAAACAAGCCACTGAGTTTAAGCCTGCGTGGATGTTCAAGTTATTGAAACAAGAGGTGTGTGTCCAAAGTTTAGATCATTTTGTGAGAAGGAATGTAGCAAGGGCTCAAATTTCACAAAAACTCCATTATGATGAAAGGAGGAAAGTGTCTGATTTGGAGGTGAATGCTGGAGATTTTGTGAAAATCAAATTTGGGGGTTTCATCAAGAAAGGTGACTCAAAGTTTTCGTCTCCGGTTTTAGTCAACAAAGTATGTGGAAATGCTGTCAGGGTTGAGGGTGGTCATTGGTGGAACAAGTCTAAGGTTGTGAAAGTTCGGTCTCCAGCCAATATGAGCCTGTTAGTTGGTGAAGCTGATTGTCATAAAAATTGTGATTTTCAAGTTGATGTGTGCAAAGAGTGTGAGGGTGCAGGCAAAGTTTGTGATGATTTCTCCATGGTATGCAGAAGTACTCGTATAAGACGTAAGCCTTACAGATTTAGATGAATAAATGTATTGATTTTTTTTATTCCTTTAGAATATTGTTGTTATAAAGTCAATTGTACTATGCCTCTCGATGTTTTATGTTTTTATCTTGTTTTCATTTGTTTTATTGTCAATACTTAAAATCCATTGTAATTTTCTAAACAGAGTTGTTTAGTATAACCACAGTTTGTATTGGTGCAATGTTCTAAGTGTAGTTTATATAGTTTTCCAATGTACTGTTTTATGTTGTCTCTTCCATTTTTTTTTTTTTTTTGGAAGAAGAAAACCCATGTAGTATTCCGGCTCGCGGCATCGGCGCGCGGTATTTTCTTTTACCCACGCGCCGCTCTCGCGAACCGGTTCAGCACGAGACGCGTTCGGTGAACGCTCCGTGCGGAACGAATTTGTTTAAAAAACAGGGAGCGTTGGAAGAAGCTGCGACATAGGAGCTTCCCTGTCATATGTCGCTAGGGTGGTTTCTTATTTTAATAAACCTGAACATAATCTACTTACGTTTGTACGGTATCATCACTACACCTCTCCCAGTCCAACAAGCGCGCAGTCCGTGAGAAAGGTTTAGGTCATGATGCACACTCAGGATCCGTGTTTAAATATGACATAAAATTCAGCATTAGAGATCCAGACAACCGTACAGTTGGGCACTCAGTTCAGGGGTACATATCTTTAACCATGCAGAGGACTTTTCTGTCCCAACGACATTAATCAGTAGGCTTTGCGGACCTTGGGGGTCCTCGCGCCACAGGTTAAGAACCACTCATGTAGGTGATGATATCCCCAATGACTTTGCTGGCACTGGATGTAGATTTGATATATGACAGTACAACACTTGGTTTCTGGCTGTTTTCCTTGCCAGACCTCATATTTGGAGCTTTGAAATAGATAATTAGAACCTACTTTTGTGCAGTATGATTCCTTAAATACATGTCATTTGGCTTCTACAATACCTAAGGTTTTGAACCATAGAGAGGTGTTGATTTATCCATTTCAATGTTTTTTTAAGAATTTTAGTTTTGCATTTATGACAAAGCACATCAACAGAGTAATGGTAAGAAGAATGTACAATAGAGAAACAGAAAACAAGAACAAAACAGCCATCGTAATAATGTCGCAGGCGTCCATTTCCAGATTTAGGACTTTCTTTCCAAGTCAAGTCTTGCACATCAAATCATATTTCCATTCTCTGTTCAAAGTGTGATTCTGTGGTTTGGTGTAGAGACAAGTAAGATGGCTTTTTTGTCACAGGTGTCCTTGTGGCTTGGTGATTCGCAGCCTAAATGAGGCAGTAAATGGAGTTGGGCTTTACAAGAGGATGCAGAAGATGAAAAGTAGCAATGTGAATTCTACGGGATCTGTGGATAGTAATAGTTTTGTGGCTGACTGTAGCAGTGGTTACTAATTCCATCAGTGCCCTGTTAGAGGGGCCTGTACTAGTCTGCAGAACCTCCATGTATGTTGATGTTTCTGAGGTGGCCTAAGACAGAGACATTATTTTGGCTCAGCACCACCAGTGTCCCAGAACGTCAACTCTGGGGTCTCACACTACATGGCATGTCTAAGCGGTGGTGTTAGTGACCAATCTTGCGCTCTTTTAAAATAATGCAATCCTGTAGGTCATGGCCGAACCTACACTATTTGGACGGTGTTTTCACTGCTGAAAATGCTTCCAGCAACAGGATTAACCTCACTCTTAATTGTGTGTATCTGCTGAACTAATGTAGTACCCCAGACATTGAGAGGAGAAGGGCTTAGGGGTGGGCATAATTACCAGTATGCATCTGGGATGACATGACCAGGTCAGTAGGTATTCTGACAAATCAGTCTGCAGCATTTATTTGCAAAACTGAATGGTACACAGTTAATCAAACTGGTTCTACACAGTTTTCTAAAAACCTATTGAAAACATTTGGTCACCACACTTTCTTTTCCCAGTATTTGCATTTAACAGTGTATGTCATTCTTCCCTAAATGACCACTACCTACAACCCCATTAGCCATATGCAGCCACAGAAGTACCATGTCTGAGACAGCAAAACAAACAGCCATATTTCTCTGTACGACCAAGACCCTGTAAATGAAGCACAAAGATAAAAATTGTCAGTCAGCACTAATATGCATCCTATATTACTCCAACCTCTGCATTGTCTTGTGCTTAATGACTGAGTCTATATGTTTGGTGGATTCTTAGTAAGCAGACGAGACTGATTAAATGGTCACAACCAGGGGAAAATATGCAGCAGACTCTGGTGCTACTTTACCCCAATTAACTTGCTGATAGATAACAACAGAGTGTAGGTGCCTCTGGAGAAAGTTTTGGTCCTGGCACAAATAACAAGATTTTTAGAGGAACTCTACAAGTATGAACTTGGTAATAAGATGGCGTCACAAATGGGTGAATGAAAAAACTGTAGAGAACCCATAGCTAGGAAGAAAAAGATGCTGCAATAAACCTGAAATAGCTGAAAGCTCATATGAACAATAAGGAGATTGCTTGCATCATTTACTCATATGAAGAGAAACTAAGTCATGAAAATGCTGTTCCTACTAAAGAAATAAATATTTTCATTGGTTCTCATCCAGTCTGTTGTGCAGGAGTTTGTGCAAAAGAGATGGCACAGATTGTCTTCATTATTGGATCTTACATGGATACACCTGCTATATAATATTCCTTTTCATCTGGCTGGGAACACCCCTTCATTGAGCCATTTGTTTTCTACAAACAGTAGATCATAATTTGTATTTCTTCCTGTACTAGCCCCAGCTGGTGAAGCCTCCTTCCCAAGCATTACATTTCTAAGAGCACTGAATGTACGATACATAGTGACCTTCAGCATGTGTATTTTTCTCATCCACCGACACTCCTTGTGATGGAGGTGTTTTGTTGATAAATCTGTTGACATTGAGGAAATTGTTGTTTGTATAAGCCATATGTCATGGGGTGGGGGGTTGAAGAATCAACATGTCACTGTGGAGAAAGATACATCGTTGACCCATAAAAAGAAATGGGGGATATGTCTCTTCTAATAACTAATATAGATGAGTCAGTGAAAACTTTCCTGGTCTGTTCCATTATGGCGCTCACCCCATAATAGGATTTTCTATAATTCAGGTTGCAAACATTATTTCTCTTATAGAGTAATTGACATCCATATCAGCAGGAGCAGCTCAGAGAAAGTGAGTGAGCAAGAAGATAACTACTTTTGTTCCTCATACAATCAAAACAGCTCTATTAATTAGGAATGTTATGGAACTTCATAAGGAGAATGCACGATTTGTGTTTTTCTTTTGGAAGGCAAACAACAATTGTGCAGTCACACAATAAAATTGTGTTCAAAGTGTCAGAGACGGTCTGCCACGTCTTTGTGCAATGATCTCTTGATGTTCTTGAAATATCTGAAATAATGAGGATCACCATAATCCTTTGAATATGGAATTTAATGTCTCAGATGTTTAGCATAAGGGTGTACTTGAGGTTATTTAGTTGTTTAACATAAGATCCTACCCTGGAGGTGACTTTTCGGTTGTGATGCAGCAAGAAGCATATCTGTTTCATGCTAAAGATATCTGGGCCCTTTATGTCAGCCAGGACTATACCAAAGTTCAGAGTGCTCAACAAAGCTACCACTATGACAATAGGCCTATACAAAAGCACACCTAAAGGTAAGCGACCCAGCAGATGAAAATCTAAGTTCTTTTCTTCCCTTTGCTCATACCTCACCCTTATAGGTGGGAAAGACCCCAGTATCCTTATCATTGGGCAGTGAAAACTACAGACACATGTACTTCACATTCTCCAAGGAGGATTTGTATTCCGAATTTAGCACCAAATGCACATTAGTCCCCTAACCCACAGATAACTACCCCAAGATCACCTCATGAACCTCTTTCACAGGGTACTACAGTTCAATTTTAAGGCAGCAAGGGAGAGTTTTTGATGGAGGCAAAAAAATGTAGGTGTATACTCTAAATACTTTATAACTTAAAAGGATCTCAGGTCTTTCAGACCAATTCTCATTTTCAAGACCCTTAAAAGTCACATGAAGTATGTCAGGAATTGACCTAATGATATGCTTACTCTTTGACTCAAATCTATAAAGTTGCGCACTTCTCCATTTTAATATAGTTTACCTATAATGTCTATTCCGCCTTCTGCCTTTAGGCGGGGGGTGCTCTCTGGCCGTGTAATCTCGCTAGAGCATACATTGACTCTATGCTCCTCTTGTTTGTGCATCTTTTTTAACACTACATTGCAGCCTTAATCAATGCTGGAAAAAATCAAAACAAACACTAGAAGAAAGCATCCCATGCTGTTCTGTGTAAACTGGACTAAGTGTGGTATTTAACACTTTAGTGTGGTATTCCTCTTGATAGACTTGACATCCTTGGTGTGGTTATCCCCTAATTGTTTGCCTTCAAAACTCCTGTTTTTGCTGACTTCATTTTTACTGGCTTTAGGACTCTGCCCACCTTACCATTGCTAACCAGTACTAAATTGCTTGTGCTCTCTCCTTAACATTTGTTAGATTGGCTTATATCCAGTTTGCATATTTAATTTACTTGTAAGCTCCTAGTAAAGTGGCACTACCTGTGCCCAGGGCATGTAAATTAAATGCAGCTAGTGGGCCTGCAACACTGATTGTGCCACCCACTTAACTAGCACTTTAAACATGTCTCGGTCCTGCTGTTGCAGCACGTGTGTGTGCAGTTGTAAACAGCCATTTCGACTTCGCAAGGTAAACCTTTTGACCGGTCCAAACTTTACTTTTTAATACATCTTGGGTAGGCCCTGTACAGCCCAGGAGGCAGAGTGCAATGTATTTAAAGGGTAGCGCATGTACATTTAAGTTTTACATGTCCTGGTAGTGAAAACCTCTTAAATTCGTTTTTCACTACTGCAAGGCCTACCTCTCCCATAGGGTAGTATTGGAGTCACATTAATACGTTGTGTAGTGTAATTTCCAGATTGGAAGAGGTAACCAATTCATGTTTGGTGTCTCCTGAATTGTATTGAAAAATACCAACTTATGGTGAAGTCAGATTTTAATTACAATTTTGAAAATGCCACTTTTAGAAAGTTGTCATTTTCTAGCCTTAGCCATTTGGAGCCTGCAACCTACCCTTAGGTCACGTGACTGGGTGTAGTTGACAGTTGTGCTTTCTATATTCCTCCTAGACAGCCACACACAATGGGGCGCTTAAGTGTGACTGGATGGACCATCACTGGCAGGATGGGAGGGAGGAGCTGGGCCCAGCCCCACTTACACTTGAAAAGGCTGTGTCCTGCCTCCACACAAGGGGCTGCATATCTGCTGTAATTGATTTGGAGCCAGGGCCAGGAAGGCAGGGCACATGTGCACTTCCAAGGCATGCCTCTAGAAGCTTTTCCTCATTTCAGAGATACAATTGGGTCTAAATACTGGACCTCAGACACCAACTCTTCAGTACACTTCTGACCTGTGGATCCTCTGTCATTAAGGAGGGTCACTGTGCTGCTGGAAGGACTGCCACACTGCTGTCCTGCTGTTCCGACCTTCTGCCTTCTTTCCTGGGTGAGAAGAACTGAACCTGCATCTCTTGAACCCAGAGTGACTCTCAGGGCTAGTTGGCTGGCTCCTGATCTGAAGCATTAGGGACACAACAGGCTTTCAACAACCCTGCACCTGCGTGTGGTCTCTGCCATCTGTGAGTCTACGCTGCCAAGTGGTGCACCCCATTCCTGAACCCTTAGAAGTGGGCTTAAGGTGCTCTTCCAGCCTCTGTGGATCCAGCAGCAATTACGCAACTCCTCTGCTGCGTGCCACAAACCAGAGCAGTACGGATGCCTCACTGCTGCTGTGTGGCCCTTACCTGTCACAAAGACCAGCATCTTATAGCAACTCATCTGAACTACTGCTGTGGGACGCATCCTTGATGCAGGCCCTCACTTCCCTCGTGGATGATAGCCTTGACAACAACTCCATTGCCCTGACTGCATGCCACATCCTTGACCCCTTTCTCCACATAGAAAGTCCCATCGACGGGATCCTCGACAACAACGTAGACCCTCGCTCGCTGCCTTGCCACATCTCAGAACCAACACATCACTTCAGGTGCGTGACACATCTTTGAAATGGATCCTCGCAACGGTCCTGAAACCAGGATTTAAGGTACTTTGTTCACCGCACATAACTGGGTCCCTTTATCATCCAGTTAGATTCCTCTAAGCTAGTCTCAGTTTCTGTTCCTAAGTTGCCACTGTGAAAGTGTGGCATGGCTCAGTGTTATTGTATCATCCTCGCTTAAACCCTCAATACTTTGTTTTTAAAATATCTTGAATAAATGCCTTAATCAGTCACCTGTTCACCTTTATTGTTGTTCTTACAAATATTTCACCTCTCACACCCCATCACCACATGCTTCCTTTCCCAGAGATCATGTTTTACAATTCCTTTGGCACTGGGTGAAGGGTATTTAAGGGCATATATCTTTAGCATCCTGAAACTGCTGTAGAAGGCTTCCCCATGTTAAAGCAACATCGGTAGTGCCTTTGTGCCTTGTTGCGTCCTAAATACTTTGACCTCTGCCTCCACCCATCTTTGCCCCCAGTCTTCAACTCAGTTATTTTAGGAGGGGGCCATTAGCTTTCCAAGTTATTTGTGTTTGATGCTTAGCAATCAATGTGGTCAAATCTTCTGCACTGGCTTTTTTTAAATCTAATCCATGCCCCCTAAATACAAGCCCCTGGCCCACATTTGGTTAATTGCTCAGAGCTCTTAGTCAAAATTAAAGTAATTGTTACCCAAAGCAGCACATTTTTCTAAGGTTTACACACCATATGATAAACATTAGACAAGATCTTGCAACTTAGCTATCACAAACAAAAGGTAATGTAGATGCTCTTGGGTTACAGAACAAACTACTATGAGCAATTTAATTTAAAGCCATCACCATATCATAGAACACTTAAGTGCAGCAACCTAAGATAGCCAAAGTAGGTGTTGTTATGTAAAAGAAACAGAAGAGAAAAACTATGTTTCAATAACTTGGGGAGGAAGTAAACGGATCAGACATCGACATGTTTACCATGCACACATATTTAACTTGAAAGAGTGTATATTGTCTGATCAAGAATGGAAAGAACTGAACGTGTTCGAGAATGATAATACTCTGATTATGAAAGCTTCCAACAAAGGAGGAAATGTTGTAGTAATGATAGGATTTATATAGCTTTTTGAAAAAACGTTATGTATTGTTCCGTGTAAAACAACACATCAAGCAAGCAGAACAGTTCGCCAGTTACAAGTGTTCCATGACACACTAGATTGTCACAACAGTAAGGTACAAAACAAGATAGACAGTGCAGCATAGACAAAGTCGGCAGTTTAAGTCTACCCCATTCATCTCCTGATTCCGATTCGGTATCTGAATCCTCATGCTCATTAAATCTGCCCAGTAAGAGCCCACAAGCCATCACTTCTTCAGAAGCTTTCTCGTCAGAGCGAGACAGACGTAGATGTTGTTCCTCCACCACCTCCCATTCAAGCACATCTTTAAGCCAGAGTGCTGCCTGTGGGACTTTGTAATCCCATCCACCAGATAGCCACCCGCCATTTCGCCAATAGCAGTGCAAGATGCAAAAACTTGTTTGGGATCTTCTGTCTTCTAGGTTTTGTTACCATCCCTAGCTGGCAGACCCCGGGAGTGAGGGGTATTGTAATTCCCGTAGCTGTCTCAATCCAAGGCACAGCCTCCCTCCAAAACCCATGAACCACATTGCAGATTTTGCTGCCCTGTAGGGATGTATCTTGTTTAGCTGAAAAGGTGCAACATACGTGCGATGCAAGTATTTAAAGTGCAATAATTTAAACCTGCTGTTACAGGAGATTGTCCACACCAGCTCACAAGTACGTCCTCAATACGCATCTATGAATTGCTCCTCCAACTCTGTCTCCCAGGCTTGCTGCAATCTAAATGGATGTTTCATCATGTCCCCTTTAAGCCCCTTGTAGAAGACGGTAATCAGATGTCTGCCCTACCCTCACCGGAGCTGCCCATCCAAAACTTGAGAAGGTAGTGGTGCCTCTGGGAAACTGTACCACACTTCCTTCCCTGTGTTTTTCAACTTGGCATACTGCAGGAATTGTCCCAGCCCTACTTGAAATGATTCCTAAGCATCCAGAAAAATAAGGAAGATGTCACCTTTGTGTAGATTCTCGGTTTGGAGACAGCCACTCACCCTCAAGTGTTCCATGGACATGTCTAGGTCAGTGGTACAGAATGGCTCAAGATCCCAGAGACCCAATTCTCTTGTCAAGTGAAGCCCTGCAAAGCACCTTTTTGACCACTGTTTCTCACATCGTGGCCGTGTGCTTCACTAAATACGAAATTGAATGCTCCAGACTGCCTCCTCTTATCAGCAAACGTGCCAGCATGCCCCCAGTCTTGCCTCATAAAAAACTTCTTCTCCCAATTGTCGGACTCCGCCAGCCACCGGACGGTGTGTTGCAGGTGCCCCGTAAAATAATAAAGTTGCATATCAAGAAGGGCCAAACCACCCTCCTGCATGTCCCCTTTAAGGACCGACAAAGCAACTCTGCTCCGCCTTCCCACCCACACCACCAAAACCAACAGGCTATTCAGCTTTTGAAACGCTTGTGGACCAAGCAGAAACAACAAATTTTGTACCAAATACAGACATTGTGGGAGAAAGACCATCTTGGCAATGGCCGCCCTACCCATCACCGACTGGGGCAATTTATTCCAGAACCCAGACGACACAGTGAGTCATCTCAGAGCCCTATCTACATTCAGACACTGGTGAGTGGCCTCTGTGTGGGTAACCGTAATGCCTAGGTAGCAGAAGCTCTCCGTTTCCCACCTGATCCCCTATCCAGGAGCTGCGCATGGGTGGTCACTAGTCTCCCTATTAGGAGTAACTGTACCTTCAACTTTCAACCCAGAGATCTCTCCAAATGTGGTCGTATGTCTCATCAGCAGTGGCATCGCTTCCCCAGGCGAATGGACGTAAATCAACGCATCATCTGCGTACAATGAGATATGATTGGACCCACCAACCCTTATACCACAGGGTTCCAGCTGCTTATGTAATAGTATTGCCAAAGGCTCAATTGCCGGGGCAAAGAGGAGCAGTGAAAGAGTACAACCCTGCTGGGTACCTCTTTCACCATCCAGACCTCTGAAACTGCACTCCCCACTCTGATACAGACCATCGTGCCAATGTAGAGTAATGGCACCCAATCTCTAAAAACTGGCCCAAATCCCATCCCCTGCTATACTGCCATCAGATAGCCTCAATTAACAGTATCAAAGGCTTTTTCCAAGTCTGTCGAAACATATCTTGATGTTCCTCCGCAGTCTCATGCAGGACATGGGTCAGCCTGACGGAGTTTGAGGTATGCATGCTACATACCGGCATAAATCCACATTGATCCTTGTGTATGTTGTAAAACCCCTCCCAACTTCATAGCCAGCAGTTTGCAGAGGAACTTACCATCTGAATTGATCATGTTGAGACGCCAATTTAAGGAGGTGTCCTCTGGATCCTCCCCGGTTTTAACATGAGACCTCAAGTAGGACCTTTAAAAGTTTTCCCTTGAGGGTTGCAGAATAGGCTGAAAAGAATTCTACAGGAAGCCGACCTAACCGGGGGGCGGGAGGTCTTAGATTTCTTGCAAGGTCATTCCCAACTCCTCCAGTGTAAGGGCTCCATCCAACTCTTGCATGCAGTCAGTTGATAGGTGTGGCAGATCCACCCCCGCAAGGAAATCCTCCACCACACCCGACCTGCAAACCGCTCCGGTATGATAGAGGTCCCAGAAATGTGCCCCAAGGGTACTTAGGATATCACGTTGCATCCTCACCAGACACCCTCCTGGTGTTCAAAGATGTAGGGTGGGCGGGGCCTCCAGTCCAGATTTCAGTATCCAAACCAAAAGCCTGCCTGACTTGTCCCCCTCTCTGTGTAAACACTGTCAGTAAACCTTAAGGGTACATTTGTCTAGGGTGTCCCAGAGCATCTGCAAGGCTTGCTGGGTCTGCATCACCTCTCCACGTATATCCAAGGAGTCCGCCTCCCTCATATGGAGAGCAGCTAAATGTTGTTCCTGAAACTTGTTGCCTGTTTCCAATTGCCTCTGGACACCACAGGTAGTCCCTTTGCAGACTCTCCTCATTACCGCTTTAAGTAATTCCCAGTTAGTAGCTCTGGTGGTGGTGGAGACCCAATTGTTTGCTAAGTAGTCATTGAGTATGTTCACCAGTGACTACAGACTGCATCAGTCAGGAGCTCGGGAGACATTTGCCAACTCTGGGCAAGGCGTACATCCCCTCCCCATTGTAAGCAGAACAGCATGGTCAGCATGAAACCTCCCCAAATGATTAACTGCCTGCAGCCACACAGAATCCACACTAGCAACCAGCAGGGGTCCTGGCAGCTGTTTATATTGTGTGTCAGTGAGTGGCAAGTGTATTCCTGCACCTGCAGGTGGAGCGTACGCCAGTCATCTAGGAACCCCAAGTAAAGCATGACCAGAGAGACTGACTCTGTCATTAGAGGCTTCTCCCCCTGCCTCGGTGGGTGCCGGTCCATGTTTCCATCAAGAACACAATTGAAATCCCTCACTCAGAATATTGGGGAGGTTATAGTGCCCTCAAGTAGTTCCTGCATTGCAACGTAGAACTTCCCATTATCCACATTAGGGGTGCAAGTATTAAAAATAGTAATATCTTTACCTTCTAATGTGCCCTGGAGCAACAGAAAGCAACCATCTTCCTGTGCTTTGCTATAAGTGTGATGAAATGGCACAATTGATGCAATCCAGATTGCTGTCCTCCATGGCATAAGAGGAGCAAGTCGCTGAGAAAATTTCCCTCTACACTTTTTTGCTAGCTTCTGAGGCTCACTTTCCATTAGATGTGTTTCCTGGAGACAGGCAATGTGGACATTATTGCACCTGAGATATAAGTGTACCCTGTACCTTTTGGAGTAGCCATTCAGTCATGAATGTTTGACATTGTTCAGCATTCCGTCCATCACTTGTTCTTTTTGCATTTGTTGCCCTAAGTGGAAAGGGTATACCCAGACGTGGGACCCGTGCTTCCCGTGCCACTGGATTCAAGCTAGCCTGGCTGATGAGGGGTGAAACCCCGAAACCGGTCCCAAGATGCTTGTTTCCAGTCCAGGGAAGACCTGGCCTGGCAGTTCGGGCTGGACTGTTCCCCTGGGGAACAGGGTCAAGACTGATTTGCATATGGCTGGGTCCAAACTGGAATGGCATGGGCAGCAAAAAAACAATGGATTTAGGCCCAGATCTCTGTACTGGGGGTGAATGTTCGACATTGTTCCGCATTCCGTCCATCACTTGTTCTTTTTGCATTTGTAGCCATTGAGTCCCCTGACATTCTAGGTGATGATACCCATACTGTCAGCCATTGGGAGTTTCAGTCCACCTCCCAGGGTCGGACTGCACTTGCACTGCAAAGATAAACCTGACCTCCCCGAAAGATAGAGGTTGACCCATCAGAAATTGCCCAACTCCCCCCACCCCCAAGGATTGTAATTCAGGGTGATGGCACCATGGCTCTGGCTTCTGATGTGGCTGTGCTGGGGTCAGAAGGAGACTCACCCGCCCAGTGATGGACAAGGAGATGGAGATGAGAGACAGTGCCACTTGAATAGGGAACTTTATGCTGTTTGTGTGTTCTCATTTTTTGGGGCAGGGTAAATGTATCCTACCAGGGGTGTAGACAGAACTATACTTAGGTTGTTCCTTTGACTCTACTTTCGTTTCATTAATTACATGACAATGGGACGACTGTGCACCACTGCAAGGGGTTCAGGGGAGTCCACTCCACATGAAGTGGTAGGCTATAGTTAAAGGCGGAGGAGTTTATGCTGTGGTTCTTGACAGCATTGATGAAAAATGGACAAACAAAATGTATTTTTTGTTATGTTGTTTGTCCGGGGCGTACTGGCTGCTATGCCCCTGATCATCCCTGTTCTCAGGATCATCATGTGCACTCCAATCTGAGCTGTACCAGGAGTCCCCAGTTTGGCAGGAGCCCACTTTGTCTAACAGCACTTTGTCCCACATCTCCAACCACCTCCAGGCATCCTCTGATGACTCAAAGAAGTAAGACCTGCCCTCCAAGATCACACGCACAATGTGCTCTCTCAGTGGCTAAAAATGGTCACAAACTGCTGGGTTTCAACTTTTTCAGGATCCAGCCCTCAACTAAGCTATCAGTCGCACTGCCCTAGACCCACTCAGGGAACCCCAGCAGGCAGACATTATTGGGGCGCAATCTCCCATCCGCATCCTCCGCCCACGCCTCCAGGGCCCCAGTTTTGGATGTGCTGGTAGCTACCTGCGTTTTGAGTGCCGCATCCCAGAGTCACCACCCGCCGTTTATGCGTCAATCAGTCCCAGGGGGCAGCTCCTATTATGGCCGGGTGGGCTGCTGCTCACTCGGCTCCTCTCTTGGTGTCTGCACCCTTGTCATAGGCCTGCTCGATCTGCATCCGGCTTACAGGCTTACCCCACACTGAGCTGAAGCTCTGAGAAACCTTGGGTGCAATCCAGATTGCTACATCCCTTGCATAAGAGTAGTTAGTCGCTGGGAAAAATTGCTCTGTCCATAGCTCAGGGGTGCAGTGATCCACTGCTGTCCCCATCCTCAGCTGCTAGCCTGTCGATGCAGCGATTTACTGCAGAATTATGTAGGATAGCCTGAGGGCCTGCGAGGAGCCGCTTAAGGAAACATCCTGTTGGCCATATTGAGTAGCCACACCCCCCGTTTATAACATATATACAGGGAGCAGATCGTCATTTGAACTATTAGAGCATTATGAATGTTTACAGACCAGTTTATCAGGGATATTAAAATCAGAGTGTCTTAAAATACTGTTAGAGTGGAAAACACTTGATCTTATAAATGAACAAGAATATCGTTATCTTAAGTTAGATCACCCTATCACTCCAGTGAAGCCTAAAGCTTTTTTTTCTCTACTACTGAGAGTCAGAAATTGCCTGCCGAGGGAACAAATGTATATGAAATGATGACGGACACTGAGTTCTGTACATGTACCTGGATTTCTGAATGGCATGATTGAACTGATTCTTATAAGAGCTTACAGTTTCCTTAAGAATGCACCTTTAATGTAAAAAAGTTAGTTTTCCTGAGATAGACAATGAATGAGAGGAATCCACAACTCAGACCCACACAATTTGACTCATTAAATAAATAGGATGAGCAGAGTCAGGATACCGATGATGAGGATAGCTTTATCAATGATTTATTGAATTCTAGACCTCCTCCATACACTGACAGTGCACAAGAAACTCTGGTGGTTCTAGCAGGATACCTGATGTGGGTGCAGCAGGAGATAGCACAACTGTACAAAGACAAAGTATAGCCATAGATGTGGTGCTAGTTCAATTGGAAGTGCCCCACCTGAAATTGCAATGACAGAGACGCCAAGTTCATGCTGAGACTTCTGTCCAGCGGTAATCCATCTTAGCTAATGTATTCATTCCTGTTCACTGAGGAGTAAAGGACACTAACCCAAATTATTATATATATAGCCATGAAAAGGAAAATGTGTTAATTAACACAACCCTGCCTGCATGCATGCAGCACCTCGCACTACACACTACCTTGTGCAGACAAGTAAAATACAATATCCGAAGATCTGGAATTTCAATAAAGCCGATAACTAAACCAATCAATGGTAAAATACATTTTATGACAAAATTCACAAACATCCATAATACTGGTTGAAGCCAGAATCAGCATTGCATAGCCAAAGACGTTACATACAGCATAACAATCCATCTCACAAACTCAAACTCCAGCAACTCACCACAATCACCTCACAAAGCTCTTAACTCACAAAACATACTGCCCTACTCATACTTACACTCTGAATCGTTCAGGAACAGCACTGCAAGTCAGATTTCTCTGCAAAAGTCTCAGCAACAGGAAATCAACTGTAAAATCCACAGTCTTATTGGACAGAATAAAGAACAAAAAGGAACTTAAAGGGTGTTTTTTTAACATGAGGAGGTGATCTTTAACATTCAGCCATCCGCTGCTACCAATTTTGTGGGAATAAAACTGTATCCCAAAATTCTGGACACCCAGAAATTTGAATACACCAAAAAATGTGCCTTGTTCAGTTATCCCACCGGCTGAATTACACACCCTCAACATCAATTAGCACAGTTAAACAGTTGAAATAATTATTGGGCACACTGAATGATTAGAGTTGTAAATCTATAGAGAGTTAATTTTATTACAAAATTCAAGAGGAAGCAGTACATAAATAATGCACTAAATACTCTCACATGCCAAAGCATCTAGATTATGCAAAATCAGAATTATTCCAAGTCCCAAACGAGCAGCAAAATGAAATAGAAATCGTACAGTATCCCTAGTTAAACAGCAAAGTCTTCTGGCTCACCTCCAAATTCAAGGGGTTTTATACAAAATTCTTGCATAACAAATTAGTAAAACTGCAGAATTATCATAGTCTGGGCCAAACACATCACCCATTTATTAAATCAAAGTTTCAAGAAAAATACAAGGAATTACCTTAACACACAAGCACCATTCCATTTTAAAGAACGCGTTCTGCATCCTTCATGTTGACATCATCCAAAGGTGTTCTATCAAATATGAAACATTTAGGCAATAGAACTTTCAGTGAATGAATGGAGTAGTGTTCTCAACGGAAAGCAGCAGGAGAGACATTGGGGTTGTTGCAAATCATAGGGAACAGGAGAAAAAATAATCAAAAGAAATGCATTCATAACAGTGGCATAAACATCAGCTTGACAGTGCTCTGTCGAGCCTGTGGGGAGAAACTGCGTGCGGGGTGGGGGAGGGTTTGAGGGGGGAAGCAGTAACAAGTCACAGAGATGGCCTCTTTCATATCCAAAATGGTGTTTTAACAGAAAATGTGGCATCAGTATAACACTAATAAATACACTTTTGGCCAACAGCTGCTGCCATTAGAGGGTGCCAGGGCGCTTACCACATTGTTTTTCAAGTTATGTGTATGGTAATTGCAAAGAGCAATTACCATCCACATAAGTTTTTTGTTTTTTTAATTAAATAATGTCTCTAAGCCTGTGCCAGGAGCTCCTTACGTGCCTAGCTGCCTCTCACACTTGCTGTGATGAGTCAGACAGCCAGGCACTTTCGAATGGAACACATGCTCTAGTGAGCATGTGTCCCTCAGCATTTCCCTTTTAAAAAAAATATCCCTATGGAGGCACAGGGCTGACTGAGCACCAGCCCTGGCCTTCAATGTTAGGGGGTTCAGAAGAGACCTCCTTTTCAAGACACCAGCAGCATCATATTTACAGGCAGGCCCGGGCATCTAGGGCACAAGCCCTGTATTCCCTAGACTGCCTGTCAATCACTTTCACAGGCTGCGAACAACACCCTTTCCCAACTGGTCACCTAGGGAATTGCTTGCAGCCTGTAAAGGATTGCAGGCATGTGACTCGAGGTCACAGAGTCACAACACTCTGTGACCTCTAGCCATCGGAGACCGAGAGGGCACGCTTGGCACTCTCAAGCCTCCCATCCTGGACTGGAACTGCAGCAGCATACCCTGTTGCGGGCCACCGTGCATGTTCCAGAAGAGAATTTACCAGTAGGTGGCCCTTGAGGGGTGGTGGCTGAGGGTGGGGTGGGGGGCAGGTTATGGAGGCCTTCCATCATGCCTGCAGTTCGTTTTTACTGTTTTAAAAACAATAAAAATAAACCACAGGCTGACACAACACAGCAGAGCACACACCCGCAGCTCATGCACATAAAAGTTCACCCTTTATGTGCTTTTAATATGCGGGGGCCTTTTACTTTAGCACATCAGTTTATATCACTATATTGAGAGGCATTTATTAATAATGTTAATAAATGCCTCTCACTATATTAATTTAAATTGATGTACTGAAATGAAACTCTCCTGCATGTTAAAAACATACAAGAAAGCACTTTTAAATATGTGAGTACAGGATGTGTGCATCCTGAACTCACATATTTAAAAGTGCTCTAGTCTCTTCTATGCTTTTAAAATGCAGGAGCGTTTCACTTTAGTACATCAGTTTACATCACTGTATTGAGAGGCATTTATTAACAGCTTTTATAAATGCCTCTCAGTATAGTTATATAAACTGATGTATTACAGTGAAACACTCCCACATGTTAAGAGCATACCAAAGGTGCCCCACCCCTTTCAATTTCCACCAGCTACCACTGCTTCTGGCTGTCGTATAAAATTAGTTTCAGCTACAGTCTTGTTACTTCAACCTATATATGCAAACTCGAGGATAGAAACTCATATTAATTGTGATTATTAATGCATAAAATATAAACCCTGGAAAAGCAATGTAACATAGGGATACATCGTGACCATGTCTGCAAGCACTAAAGCTGGTTGAAAAGCACCAGAGGATGCGGTTGTCTTTGAAATATGTGTATGTAAGATATGTCAAATGCAGATATGATAATTGGAAGCACTATCATGGGTTTTAATTCCTTCTCTTTATTCCTCTCTATAAAGTTCAGAAATTAAAAGCGACAGAATTATTTTGAGGCAGCAATAGTATTTTTCTTATTGTTGTGGTAGTAGTTGAAATGCTTTGTGAGAAACAGATTGTAGATGTTATAAAAGTATAGATAAAGATTGTGTGTGTGTCTGTGTGTGTGTCTGTGTGTACACGCCTGGTCTCACTATAGTGTTGGCCTATTCGTTGCCCTGACTTTTTTTTTTTCCTCAAACTTTTCTCGTTCTTCATTGTACTGCGATGTTGGAATCTAGTATGTTCATTATCATGCCATGTAGGGAACCTTAATTGCTTATGTATTGTCTTGTTTGAGCCAAGTAAAACTGAATAACAAAACTGCATGTCAAAATAATAAGGCTGACACGTTTAATGTAAAAGGGTTTACCTCCTAAAAACATACGCCCTCCTTGGCGTTCCTTAAAGACTTGATTCAAGACATTTGCTCCCTTTAAATGTATTCAATGAGGTTGACATATTACAAGTTTAATTAACTGTTTTTTCACTTCTAGTTTAAAATGGTTCACTTCCACAGGGGTTGCCTGTATTCGATCGTATTCAGACTCTATCCCCTCTTCCCCGCTTGCCTGTCAAAGCTTTTCTTGACTGTATGGCTCTAATGGTTCGCTTAGAAACTGTCAACAAATCATAATTGACCGTCTGTTAAATAATGCAATGGTGAAAACCCTGGATGAGAAATCACAGAAGATAAGTTGTTTTCTTTTCATATACATGAAAAGCAACACAGGTTTGAACAACATTACTAATCTTTTTTTATTTTTTTTCATATTTTGTATATTTCCGAAACCATAAAGAGTAAAGTTGCAATTCCCAGGTATCACTGCAATCATAAAAGATAATACGGTCAGGGTATCTGTTAATAAAATACATTTTGGGGAATGCAAACATCCTCAGTTATAAAAGCTCTTGGCAATCAAAGGGTTAGAAGGATTAAAGCCCTGGGAAGTAGGTGGAAAACCAGGGTCTTTTTTAAGGATTTAAGAAGGTGGAAAGTGCAGAGCATTTTAAGGAGCCCCGGGCAAGATATATTTTGGGACACGTTGTTTGTCCCATTTTTAGCTACTTAAAACCATCTTGATAGTAAACAATATTGAATTATACATTAAATTTTCAGAAAAGAGTGTGGGGATGAGAGGACGTAAAATCAGCCAGAAGCCCTAGCAGCACGGTGTCCACCAGCCAAATAGCAGCAAAAGAAAGCTTAAGAAAGACATTTGTTTTAGGGCAAAGATCAAGATTTTTTTTTGTTTCACAACACATATTTTTTAGTTGGAATTAGGGGCCAGATGTGTAAAACCTTTTTTGCAGATGCAATTGTCCAGATTCACAGAATCGGGCAGTTTGCAACCGCAAAAAAGGATTTTGAAATGTACAGATGCCAAAATACAATTTGATAACTTGTTACAAAATCACAGTTTGGTTTTGCGATTTGGTATTTGAAAGGGGCACGTTTAGGACCTCCCTTCAAAATGTCAAATTGCAGTGGTATGTATTAATGTTTTGTGATCAATTTCCGTTTGCAAAACATTAATATTTTTCCACCTACTCGAAGAAGGCGGTATCCCATTCGTAAATGGTAAGGGGTCCTCATGGGACACCTTCCCCTTTGAGAATGTAAAACAAAACAAAAAAAGGACCCATGGACCACTGCCTGCTATTAAATAACTAAACCTAAAAGTTCAGTTTTAATTTTTTTTTTTAAACACCACCCGCTGTCCCTTAAGGAAAACGGGTTACATAAAAAAAAAAAATTGCTTAATTTAAAAGCAGTCACAGACAGTGTGGTCTGCTGACTCCAGCAGGCCACCATCCCTGTGATGGCTATCATTTCAAATGGGTAGCAAACTGTGACCTACCTCATTAATATTCATGAAGTAGGTCGATTTACCCTAGGAAAAGTTATTTAATAGTACAACGTTTTCTTACATTATGAAATGTGATTTCATAATTGCGATTTGGTAAGAATGCTATCTGGAAATTACAATTTCTAATTTATAAGTTTTGCCTGCACAGCTCTTGCACCGTGCTTGTGAAATCTATTGTATTTAACATAAATCTTAAAAGGGGCTTACATCCCACCCTTGCTTTTCGGTGGTTTCTGTGCTTGCGACTTACATTTCCGCTATTTCTACTGGCAATGGCATACTTATTTCCTGTTGTTCCTCATGTGTTTCTCTTAGCAGACTCCAGTGACCAAAATACTGTTTTCATCTACTTTTGAAGCAGATAATCATAGCCAAGAGCTCTCAACGCAGCCCCCACCCTCATACCAAACTTTGGTTTACAGCTGCTGCAGTGTAGTAATTGTTCTCCTCTCCTTCACCACCATTAGGTTGCACACATACATGTGCCTCTTCGCAATGCTCTCTAGTCTTTCTTTAAACGTTTCAAAGGCGTGCACGCCATCCTACCCCTGATTTTACAGAGCAAAATGAGCCAATTGAATGCCACTGGCTAGCACTGAAGTCAGTAGTGTTTGTTTAAAAAACGCAGCATATGGTTCCCCTGTTAGTCGCAGTTTCTAACTCATTAAATGGAATATTCCCTTCCCAAAATAGCTGCCACTTTTTTTAGTGTTGAAGCTCCAGTTACATTAGTTCTTAAAATATTTTTATTAACCAACCCAATCAGAAACCGAGTGTCTTGACAGCTTCTCTGCTCTGGACGCTTTGCAGGGTGGAACATAGTGACAGCTGGGCGATGTTTGTTACAGGTACACTTCGTAGGTGGACGTGCTAGTCTGTAGAGGCCCGCCACTTGCGAGTTGCAGTGGAACGGATTGAGTGTTAACGTTTGAAGCTGTCCCACCTGGGACGCGGTGAGGCCCCGTGCCGAGCATGTAAGGATGCTGGAGACCCTCCGTGAGCAGCTGCTGATGGTGCAGCAGGCCCTCCTCAGTTGGGGGTAAAGCGGCTGTTGTGTGCCAAGGTTTCACAGAGGGCAGAAGGGGCAGCACGCTGTCACAGGACAGTGCATAGTTCCACAGTGCTTGCTCATGTGATCTGTGGAAGGCAGGGTGATGGGGGTTCTACCCTCTTTTTGGTCTTGGGTGCCACTGATCTCAGGGGTTAGCCACTGCAGTTCAGTTCTGGGGCATCAGTGGTGAGATATCAGGAGTGGACTTGCTCTGTGTACAATGATCCACCCACACAACTTCTCCGTACGCACATTCCTGTACATCCAGTGCAGCTGTGCGCCAGGCTTGGGTTTAGACTTGTTTACCACGGTACCGGATTTGACTTAACCCTATAATTACACACATAACAAAAAGGTATTACGGCGGTGGTGCGTTGCAGGTGTGTCTGAATATCACCAGCATTATTTATGAACACAAACTCACCAGGTAGACCTGTGGAGGGAGGATGATGAATGTGATGGCAGAGTAATTGGCTTTTTAGTAGGGATTCCTTAACATTAACTGTGCGACGTTGCGCTTTTTAAAATCCTGGAAAGAAGAGTTTGCACGGACAGTTCTATGTTTGTGAGAACATTTCACAACTCCATCCTCTTCTCAGTTCCCTCAAACTGAAGTCCAGGGCGTCTGAAGTCACTATCACTAGCAGAGGTACCATAGCGTTCAACATCTCTTCAGTGTGTCCAGTTTGTTCATATTGTGAAACACTTTCTGCCCCCCCCCCCCCCCACACACACTTGAGAGACCCCCACAGCAATATACGTTAAAGTGGAAAGTTTATTTTCAAGTACTATTTTCTAACCTCGGGCAATGGTCCTTGCACTGGAGTTAGCTAGGTCAGCCCTTTGTACGGAGCTGGTGTATAAAAGATGGGCTCCACGCCCCTCATTATACGCCCAGACTTAAAATTCTGCACTCTTGTGACAAGAGCTTCTGATCGAGAATGGCATGTTACTGCTCAAAAGAACGAAACGAAAGAGCTTCTTTAGGGGTCAACCTACAGCCAGGGGACCCTGCCCCATAATCCTGTCAGCAGCAGTTAGGACTCAGGAGTCCAAGCAATCAAAAGAGAAAGAAAAGAAAAAGCACAGACAGACTTTGAACTGCAGTCTCTCAAGTTGCACAGCAAAACACTGTTGGGAACCTGTATAGCATGAGTAAGCTTGGCTGCCTGCTACGTTATGTACAGAGGTCACACTGTAGTATGGTGGTATGCTCCAGGCCACTGGAATTATGCGGCAGAGGTCGGCTAAGTTATGCCTCATGGTTCAATAAATTATGAGGCAAGAAAAGGCAAAAAATCCGGCACATTTTGTGATAGTATTGTTTCATTATTTTGTCATGTTTAGGTTTTGCTTGCACAGCGCTTGCACTCTGCTTGTGAAATCTATTATTAATATACATTTTGAAAGGGGCTCACATCCTGACATGGCTTTTCATTGTTTCCTGTGCTTGCTGCCTACTTTTCCTCCATTTCTATTGGCCGAAATATATTATTTCCTGTTGTTCCTCGTGTGTTTCTCTTATCAGTCTCCCATGGCCCAAGTACTGTTTTAATCCCCTTTTGAAGCTTAACATTTTTTGGATGTTTTTCCTGCACATCGCTTGTACACATAGCTGAGAGCCCTGAACGCAGTCCGCTTCTTATGGTCTACAGCTGCTGGAGTGTAGTAATAGCTCTCCTGTCCTTCTCTGATGTTAGGCTGCACACATACATGTGCCTCTTCACAATGCACTATAGTCTTTCTTTAAATGCCTCTGTCATGTGTGCATCCACCGCGTCAGTTTCATGCCGCCACTTCTCTTTGCTGCGCTCACACAGCCTTTTTCACGCAGACACTGTGACACCACCTTAAATCTTGGTTTATTCTTTTACAGTAATTTCTTAATTGACATACAACTTTCAGGCTTGATTTACTTTGTGCATTACTTTTTCCCATATTGTGTTCAGAAAGTTAATTCACTGTGTAAGTATTGTGATTATTTGTTGCTGGAATCATTGATGTAAATAACAATACTTGCTTTTATTGGATTTTTCAAAGTAATCAATTTGCCACTTTTATGTCCACATTGTGTTCACTGATGTCTTATGGGACCAAGGAAAATATTTTCCGTTTACGATTTTCAAAATAACAACCGTAATTTTCAGTGCATACGGCAATTATTGCATCCATATGATAATTTTTCTTTATTTTTCCTATATCACACATCTTTCCACATTAATTAGTCTTATCTTTTTGTGGATCTCTGCCCCATTGCATGTTAGGTCATCACTGCTGTTTAGGTTTCACCTGCACAGCACTTGCGCTGTGCTTGTGAAATCTATTGTATTTAATATACATCTTAAAAAGGGCCTCACATCCTGCCCTTGCTTTTTATTGGTTTGTGTGCTTGCCACACAAATAAACAAACCTATTATTAATCCCATAGGTGAAACCTATTGCATTTACCACTGCTTGTTGTTCATCTGGCCCCAGTGTTTAAAAAGCCTGTTCTTCCCATTGTAGGAAAAACATAATGAAAGGGGACTTTGTGGATGATTAGTAGAATAAGAGGTGACATTGATGAAGAGGTAGGGAGATGGTGAAGTAGAGAACTGTGAGTTAGTGTTAAACTCAGAACAGTGAAGTAGAGATATCTATGACGATATAAAAGTGAGGTAGTGAAGGTGAGCTGAAATAGAGAAGAAGTGGTAGAAGGAGTTAATAGAGCGAGGACATAGTGTGAAGAGTAGGGAAGAGGAGATATGGTGAAGAGTAGAGGAATAGCGAGATAAACCAAGAGGTTATGTATTGAGAGAGAGGTGGGTAGTGAGACAAATTAACTAGTGAGAGAGGTGAGATATGCCGCCAGTGGTACTGTGTCAGTCAAAGGGCTAAGAGGTGCGGTGTCAAGAGAGAGGCAATTGTGAATTAGGTGAAGTTATGTTATATTGATTTGTATAGTGCACTAATCACCCGAGAGGGTATCCAGGCACTTTAATGGAGAAAAGCTGGAAGGTGAGATGAAAAGAGAGTAGTCAAGTGAAGAGAGAATAGTTAAGTAGAGAAAGAGAGTTGAGGTTGAGATTTGAAACATAGAGAGGTAGAAATGTGGTGGTAGGCACAAAAGGTAGTAACAGGAGGGGTGACATTGTGAGAGACAGGTAAATATAATTGAGGTACAGACATGAGCTAGAGAGAGGGGATATGTACATAGAGACAGGTACTGAAAGAGAGGGCTAAAGAGATTGGTGCGGTTGATGATGCGAGGTTAAGTAAGGAGAAAGACAGGATACAGAAATATTATTGTTTAATTTAAATTCCACCAATTGTCTTGGAGCACAGTGATTAAATTTGGGCAGGCCAGTATTCCCAGCATTCAAAATAAAAAAAGAGTAGAATAAGTTTTAATCACAATGTTCACCTGTGCTTGCGGCTGCCCAAGTTACTTTATCATTGTTCCCTCAGTAGGTGGTGGCCCTAAGCAATTGTCCACTTTGTTCATGACTCAAGGGGTTTGTTAATAAAAAGGGAGCTCAACCCGATCCACTGATTTACAGTTTATTAAACAATTCATTTTGTTGATTTCTGGAATAGTGAAACACATATGCCCCTGCTTCCGTCTGGCAGAGTTAGCAACAGAAGTGCAAGATTAAACTGACAAGCTATTAAACCCTTCCCCAATCACCCCACTTCTCCAGCGGTTCCTTCAAGCCCTAATCATGTGAAGTTTGTTTTGCCTGAGATAGGCTACTTATCCACTTGTTGGAGCCTGGGCAGGTGATTTCCATAAATTCTGTGCCTGGGGATATGAGGCGAATTCTGGGCCTTTCTCTTCTACTGTCACAGAGACATTTTCTAGGCCTGTTATTTCCCATACTCTGTGCAGCCATTGTCTGGTCTGGGCTTTGCTGGTCCCCCAGAAAGCCAGGGTTGCCTTTTTGGCTGCACATATTAAAGTCATGATGAGATAAGCGGATAAGAGAGTGTGTTGTCTGCCCCAAGGAGAATGTATGCCGGGAACTTCAGTATGAGACAACCAAACATCTTATCTATATATAAAATTTCTTTCCAGTATTTAGTGAGCTTAAACAGTGTCATAGTAAATGTATCAGTTAATGTGTTCCTCTGCATCCCCACCAACAGTTTAGATTTGTGTTTATTCCATTTGTGGACTGTCTCTGGCTTATAATACCAACCTGATTTACAGCTTAAAATTATTTATAAGAACGTCCTTTGAAAGAAAAATCTTGGGTACAGTTGAGGCGATGTGGCAAGAACATCCTTGAATGTTCTTTGGAGATGGCAGAAATGAGTTGCAACAAGAACTAGAATTCATCTTCAACACAGAACTCACCTTCAGAAAATTCATCCTCAGTGAAACTAAGACATCATGGCACCAGTGTTTGCTTCTGAAGGAGAAAACCACTCTTGTTCAGTGCTCCATTACTCGTGGCTAGTTTTGCATAACGCAAGTCCACATTCAAACAAGTAAAGCAAAAGGTCAGTTGTGGGATTTTATTGACCAAGTAGAGTGAAAAGGGCAATGTCTATAAGATGAGCGTCTCACAGGGTTTGTGCCCTGATGGGCCGGCAGTTTTGATCCTGCTTTAATTTTGCATACAGGCATGGTACAGTGCCAAGGAGGTCACTTGTTCATCAGAAAAATCCCCTCAGCCCTCCTACATGGACTTGGACACCTTCACATACTGTAAAAATTGTACCATCCTTTTTGAAAAATCTATCAGGCTTCCTCAAAGATGATACGTTTGCCTTCTATAAACAGGTCTTCTAATGTATGCCATCCCCCTTCAATCCACGGTCATATGGACTTTGACTCTTTTATTTGCCGAAAAGGTCTAAGCCACTATTTGTTCAAGAGCATAGCATACCGTGGACATTTCATGACACAGCTGATAGCCCCCACCCAGGCACCAGAGGCCTATCGCACTGTGAAAAGGAGCATCTACGCCCCAAAGGAACCACTTATTACAAAACCAGGAAGGGCACCGCCCTCCACCATTACGTGTCATCAGTATACCAGAAAGCAGCATGCTGCAGGAGTCCAGCCAAGTAATACAACTTTTGATCTGGGTAAACCTAGACCTCCCTGCTGCCTTTCCAGCTTCAGGGTTTCATGACTGACTCTAATTCTCTCACAGCCCAGATCAGAGAGATCAAGAGTGTGTTTATCTTTGTGAAGGTCGATCTACGTATTATACACATAGAGTTCTGCAGTACATAAAGGCATCAAAGCAGGAACACCATTTTGCTAAACGCTTTTCTTCCCATATCTGATATTCCATAATTTATTGGCCTCACTAGGGCCCTGCGCAGCCCCACACATGTTCTGTGTATACTGATCCTCAGGGGTGTGGGTAACCTGGATACCCAAATATCTGAATGTCACATTAGCAAAATCCATGTGATCTCTCCCCACCAATGCTGTGAGCGGTAAAAGCACACATTTCTGTTTCTGTTTCTGTTTATTAATATATAATCCAGAAGCATACCCAAAGCTGTCCATTGTTTGTATCAGGAGTGGGATGGATACATGCAAGTGCCAAATAGATAAGAGTATTATCCGCATACATCAATACTATATCCAGAACATTACTGACCTGTATTCCCCAGCCTCTCAGAGATGTATCGCCAGTGGCTCCGTCGCCAATGCAAACAACAGGATGATAGCCGGCAATCCTGACTTGTGCCCCTCTATATCAACCATTGTTCCAACACCAGTCTCCTAGTCCGAAACCAAGTCACAGGCTTGTTATAGAACAATTTTACTCATCCTACAAACCTGATATTCCAAAGCACCCTACTTAAGTACTCCAGCTTAAGGGTGTTTAACGCTTCCTCAATGTCCAGTGCCTCCACGTTGCCTTCAGTATCTTCTCCTTTAGTCATATGGGGGACTTGAAAGACTCTCCACAAATTTATGTGGGTTCCCCTCCCAGCATGAAACCAAACTGATCCCGGCTAACAAAGGCTGTCACCACGTATCGAAGGCTCATTGCCAAGGCTCTGGACTGGAACGTTGCATCCACATTCATCATGATTAATGGTCTATAGGATGCCAGGTCAATTGGGACCCTACCCTGTTTCGGGAGCATTGTTACTATGACCTCTCTCAAGAAAGGGGGCAGTATACCTGTACTCCTAGCATCCTTAACACAACTCAACTTTAATAAGGAAATTAAAGACCAGTTTTAATAAGGGAATGCCAGCTTCCATGTATTATATATATCCTTGTAATTTACCCAGTTCGAGGTATATAATCAGAGAGGAAATGCAAACTTATATGTCATCAAACCTTCTATTACTGAAACATGCAGTTTGATGTAGAATAAGTAGCTGGCATCACCATCTGCAGGCCAAAAGTGCAACTATGTCTGCTGTACCATAACTACTGGGTTGGTAATAAGCTATTAAATGTGACTACTGTTGTTATGACATCCAAACAAGCATCAAATGAGAAAATTAAGGAGGGCAATAATGCTCTCCCAGTGGATGTTAATTTTTATGTTTACCTGTCAGTTATGACCACCATCAGTGTTTAAAAGAGAAAGCTTCTAAAATCACTTGAACTGATAGTTGCCGGCAATGACTGTACCTATCTGCCTGAAAAAAATATTCAAGTTGTATTTCTTTTTGTTTCAGAACAATCTTCAAGCTGTTTTCCCTCTAAGCTAACTCTGATTTCTGACCACCTTATTTTTTTTGCACCACCTTATTTTTTTTGCTGTATATTTTTCTTTTATTTCAATGGACGTAGTATGCAGTTAGTGGTATCAGAAATATTCTGCAATACATAAATTAAGCATTAAGATGGAAAAGAAATAGAACATAAGAGTCACATACCACAATTCCAATCACCTATATTGTCACCTAGTGCAATTTATCTGTCAACCTAATATATGATATGCCTGGTACATACAGAGACAGAACACTTTCCACAACTTTTAGCAACTTTATTTAAACCTTCACAAAGGGCATTTGGCTCCGGCTGTGTGTCAACTCTTGTGAGCATACAGGCAGCAAGTAAAGCATTACATTAAAACAGTATCTGAAGTCCTGTGTATGAACTAGATGCGAGACAATTAGGGTTTCATACAGTAGGGGACAGTACTTTTGGAGACAATACATTTGAAAAACAAGGGTCTTACCTAACCATACAAATGCCGATCTTTATATTGCACCATCATAGACACTCATTTCTGGGTCATAAATTCCCCTGCCTCAATATTTCAGACAGCTGTGGTATTCTTGTGTCCAGTTTAATGTAGATGTGGAAGGGGGCATGTGTTATTAAATCGGGGCAGTGTCTCATACAGTCGCCATAACACGTTCCATGACATGGATAGTTCATAGTTTCGTCCACCACTGTCCTATCGTTGGTAGTTTCATGCCCTGTTATCTCTGGGCTATCACCAAATGGGCCACCAACAATAGAGGAGTCAATAATTTATCGTGGTTGAGGCGAGTGGGCCAGTCTCTGCCTCCACGTTACGCAGTAGGGCAGTCTAAGGTATCAGTGGTAGAGCAGTGTTTGTGACATCCTTGATTATACCAAAAACGTGTTCCAAAGACAGCTGTATTTGTGGGTAACTTCACCACATATGTAACTAGGTCCCTCATGATCCACATCTCCTTCAGCATGTATCCAAGATTCCATCATAGCCTTTATGTGGACTGGGATCATGTACCAGCTCAAGAAAGCCAGACGCCTTATGCTGAAGGCAGGAGGAGTATTTTACTGCCCTCCATATCAAAATCTGTTCTGCTTCTGTGAGATCGAGACTTAGGTCGTCTGGCCATGTTGTAGTATAAGGCAAATGTGCTATGGGAGCGGATCTGTTGAGTGCTCTGTGGAGCTGAGATAACACTTTGTTAGTGTCCCCATCTGAAAACATATCTTCAACCCCAGTAGTGTTTCAGCCTCCAATGCTCTCACTTTAGGCGGCCTAGCCCAATAAAGTAGCTGTGTGATTCAGTAGATATCCTCGTGTTGCATCCAAAAATCATTAGCACACTGATCTCTAGACTTAGTTGTCCCATTCTCATATTGTTGCCAAATTGTCCCTGTGCTATCTCTCTGGTTGTTACCCATCCCCACTGCAAAGGATTTGTTGGGCTTGACTTTAAAACCCAATAACTGGTAAAAATGTTATCATTCTTCCAGCAAGGCAGGAAGGGCGGTAGACAGGTTGGTTTAAAAGCAAAGACAATAGGCTGCAAAGAGAGCCATCTTCACCTACCCCTGCTTTGCTGTGATACCTCTAATCAACACTTTTTACATATATATCTTACGTTGAGTTTTATGTCACATAGGCTCTCTACAGGTGACACCTGTCGCCCTAATCCGGGTTTTGCTCCAGCTAACTAGCAGTGCCTCATCTCTAACCAAGAGCAGGAATGATTGGGCAGCCAAGCGCATGACACAATTGACTTCTCAGGGAAATCGTGGTTACTCAGGTCTCATCCGTTTCTCTCAGTTACATTAGTCTCACATACACAATGACAAACAGAGCCAGTATATGTTTCAATAAGATTTTAATGAAGTGACTGCATCTTAGATAACAAAGCATGTACTGCAATAACCAGGACGATACAACATGACAGAATTAGAATTGTGACGAGGAGAGTGAAGTATATAAACAACACTACCATATTGTCACTAGAGTCAATAGACTAATTCCTACCTAGGCTAAGATAGAACACAGCATGTTAAGCTCTAATTCTGCCCTTCAAGTTCCCCTGGGAAGACATCATCCCCCATACCTGACCAAAGGCCTGATGCCTGCATAAGCAGCTGTAGTGAAGCGTTCAGCAATCAGCATACAGTCATGGTACTCTGGCTGGAATGTGTAAGGGACAGGGAAGTGTTTATATAATAAAACAGCTGATGTTCTGAGAAAACACCCCTACGTAAGGATGTGTGTTTTTCTATGAATACCAGAGACAAAACTTTTACCACGTTCACCAGCAACCTATCTTACTGCAGACTTGAAAGAAGCACAGAGTGAACAAGAATAGCTTGTTTGAGAACGTAGTGCTGGCCTAAGCAAGAAAAGCTAGATAGAAATAAATAAAACAAGACCGCAAAAGTGGCTATTGTTAAAATAATAAACAAAGCTGAATAAAATATATCTAGGTTAAAGTGCACAGCAGCAGGCCTAGTGTGCTAAAATAACGTGCATGGAGCTATAACTAAAATGGCTACACAACACCCTCCCCTTGTCGGTTGAAGGTGGTTCAAAGCCTAAATATGTATAAAAGCTACTAATCGCACAGTTGGATATCACATGTTGGAACAGGGGTCCATTGTCAGGGAAAGTATTGTTGATGAGAGAGGGCATCCCTGTCCCGTTCCACAGGCCAGTACTATGGGGTCTGAGAATCATGATTTTATCTTACGTTTATTGGAGGGTTTTGCATAGTTTGCTAAAATAAAGTTCTGCATTTAGTGCCCAGGATCGTTTAATCTAATGTTTTTTTAGAAAAAAGCTCAGTCCACCCAACCAGAAGCCTTCTCTGCATCAAGTGAGAGAAGGAGAACCTGGGTTTTTGTGGTTGATGCCAAGTCTACCACATTTAGGGCCAGGCATACGTTGTCTCCCTTGTGCCTAATCCTCACAAATTCCGCTTGGTATGGCAACATCATATTCGGCCAAACCCCCTTCAGCTTTGTAATTAGGATCCTAGCAGAGATCTTTACATCACTACTGAATAAAGTTATAGGGCGGTAGGATCCACATAGTTGGGGATCCTTTCCTGGTTTTGCTAGCAACATGAGGATAGATTTTAATATTGATGAGGTAATTCTTGGTTGTCAAGGAAGGAGCTGTAAACTTTAACTAAGTATGGGGAAAGGAGGCCAGAACAAAATTTATAAAAAGGAATTTGGGAACCCATCGGGTCCTGAGGCTTTGTTATTAAGAGGTATTTTATGGCCTGTGACACCTCTTCTGCTGGTATTAATTGGTCCAACTCTTTCCTAATTTCTGCGCCTCGGGGAAACAGACTGTGTTCATGTACTCTTCTTGCAGTAGGGTGCTACATTGTTCCTTGCTATAAAGGGCTGTGTAGTATGTCACACAGGTGTTGAGGAACCCCCAGATCACTCGCATGTGAGTGACCTTCCTCATCCACTGTTAAGGCAGTACAGATTTTTTATTCTCTGTATACATATTTTGTGAGCATCCAACTTATCCGCTTTATCCCTTCTCATAATACAACTGTTTCGTCTCTAGCAGCTTATGAGCTGCATCTATGGTCAATACCACCTCTAACTCCTGTTGGGCTCTGCGCAAGGCCCTCTGTGTTTTCCTGCCACCATTGCACTAGAACTCTATTTCAAATTTAGATCATTCTGTCTCCAGTTCCAACAACCTTGCCCTGGCCAGGCAGAGGAAGGTTGAGGTGTGGTTGATGAGTTCACCTTGAATCACTGCTTTGGCAGAGTCCCATATTGTTGCCCATGCCATTCCCTCTTTTTCATTCTCTTTGAAATAGTGTTCAAATACTTCCCTTATATTTTTCATGAGGACATATTCTCAAAAGGCTATTTCATTAATTTTCCAACCTGGTGGGACGTCACATGGGGGGAAATCTACAACATTATCGTCACTGATGCTTGATCAGGTAGGACTTATGTGCCTATGTTGGAAGAACCCACCCAGGTGAAAACAAATGGGGAGACAAAAAGTATAGTCAATCCGCGAGTGTGATCTGTGAACTTTGGAATAAAGTATGTAGTCCTTCTCCCTTGAGTGATGTGAGTGATGTGCTCGCCATACATCTATCAACTGCAAATCTTCTAGACTGCGAGTCATGGACGGCAGATGAGTGGGATCTATCCACTTCAGGGACAAGGACTACATTGAAGTTGCTCCCTAGGATCAAATTATTCTAGGAGAGCTGCATTATGTATAGGAAGAGCCAGGAATAAAATTGCTGTTTCCGGTCATTGGGGCTGTAAACTGACATTGTGCTTACCTCCATACGAGCAGTGACCCATTGAGCAATATCTTTCTCCCCTCTGTATCTCTGTCGACAGAGGTTACCTGGTATGGAGTTCCTGATCTTATTAAGTTTGCTACTCCCTTAGTTGTAGTTGCAATGATTGGGTGGAGCTGCTTTGGGGATTAGCATGATTAATACTTTTCCACATCCATGGCAAAGGACTAGTCTCCTGCAGCAACACTGCATAAATCCTCTTCCTTTGTAGCCAGTGAAGTACAGATCTGCTTTTGACTGGGGAGTTAAGACCATGCACCTTTAGAGTTACACTGTTAAAGTATTGGCCCTGGTCCTGCATTAGGAGTCCTGGAAGGAGTCTTCAAACCCACCCACGACCACCCTTCTTGGTGACCCAGGCCTGTTTTGGCGATAATAATAGCTGTCTCCTGTCCAAATCATAGAAGGGGAGCTAGAAGTATATTTAAGTGGGTTCTCTCCACTTCCAAGTCTATAACAATATGTCATTACAGAGAGATTTCACTGCAAATAGATTTAATTGTCTCTAAATCCAGTAAAACCGTAGGGTGTTTCCCTTTTTGTTAAAATTACTCTCGCCAACTGGAATTTCCAGTGGCATGCATCATCATCAAGTCCTCACCTAAATACTGACTGTATCTGGGTGGGCGTACTTTTGAACCACAGTGCAGCTCTTTCCTTTGGAGGATTGAAGATTTGTCTGATAAAATTGCCTCCAATGATACTCAGAAAATGATTTATAAAGGTGTCTTCTGACCAAATAAAAAGCAAAATAATGATGGCTTGGGAGTAATTATTAGGGCTCTGACATCTCAAAGGTCTACTTGTTTCAGCCAAATTTTAGTGACAAAGAAAGTCAATTGGCTTTCATCAGGACTGTGACCCTAAAACCCTATCACACGTAGCTAACGGCATATAGATGATATTGCTGCACACTTTGTGCTAAGCAAGTATATAACATGCACTAATCTCCGAGAAGACATGCAACTCATACAAACCTATATGAGGCACTCCCTCATATAAGGTGTTCTGTGGATTGAAGGAAAGACAATTATTTGAAACATCTTTTTGTGTGTCAAAGAACACTCACTTGATTAGCATTCCATGTTATATATTTTTTTTAACTGCTGCGAATAATGGGCACCTAAATATCTCACCCCCCCCCAGGTCCTGGCATAAAACTTTTTGTTCTATTTAATATGTCTGTAGGAGGGAATATACTAAAATATTGATTTGTGTATTCATTCTCATTATGTATTTATGAAAAAGTGTATAATAGTCTTAATTGGATCTCCCCAGTATTTACACTCTTTTTTCAGAGAATTATTTAGGAATATAATTCCATTGCTGTCATCATTCAAATCCTCCCTATATGTAGCCAATCTGTAAATCCAGAGGTTTTCTCTTTCAAACAAGATGCATTCAATACTGTGGCCCATACTGTCCAGTTGTTCAAGGATTACCTACCTCTAATCTAACACCAAGTGGCCTCATGTAATGTAATGATTTGCAATTTTGTGGGTGTTTCGCCTACATCTCATGTTACTATTGTGCTCACAAATATGGATTTGTACCTTCCTACATGTCATTCAGATATATCTCAGAAGGTAAAGGGACCACTATCATATAAATAACTCTTTTAGCATGGCACTTTGTGTTTTCTCAGTTGCCATGAAGTGTCTAGGCCGAGATCTGAACTATTTGTATGTGATGTTAAATTACAGACAAAGCAGTGACTGCAAGGATAGTGGCCCATTATCTTTGGATGACCCTAGAGGTTGGATGCTATCCCTTCTTTTGGTGGGAGGGAGGCTTCTTGTGTGAGCAAGGGTATATTTTATACTTCATGCTTTTTTATGTGGGAACATGGGTGGTACAAGTGATAATATTCCCCAGTTAAGTAATCACTAGATTTTCTTTACGTGGTTGGACGCAATATTATAAGTTGGTACACATATTAATCTGTTGTTCTTGGCATCTGTGTGTGATTTTCAAGAGGGCTTCTGGTTTCTCGCTCTTTTCTTAGATTTCTGTACAGTACGTTCCAGGTAACCTCGTTCCCTTAGTTTCTGAGAGCAAATGCGCCTGCTTTTGGTAATCTGTGGTTTTACTGCAATTCCGTCTAAGGCGTAGAAATTGCCCAAATGGCAAATTCTCCCTTAATGGTCTTGGAAACTGTCAAATTTCAGGATTTTATTTTTTTGCTATGTAACCTAGTTACATGGTTATAAAACAAAAAAAAACTCCCAACACAATTAAGCATTGTACACACCCTGGGGGCCCACTCCCCACTGTCCAGAGTAGACAAGTGGATTGTCCCCTCTGTTGGGGGCCAGCTTCTTGGGACCAGGAGAGTTTTGGTTCCCCCCTGCATCGCACCCAGTTACTGGAATAAACAACGAGTAATTATTGACATCAAAAGAGCAAAAATATCAAGAGTTTTCTGAAAGCAGGTTGTCGCCTGCAAGGGAATTGTTTCTCCCACTAGGCACTGCATGCTTCTCGTTATTTGTCTTTTTCTAGTTTGTTGTGGTCTCCATACGTGGCGATCCTGCTGCTCTTCGCTTGGGGCTTGCTGCTCTTCCAGCTGAAAGAGAGACGTAGCCTCTTGTCTGGTGAAGATCAAGGCATCTTTACACTTAAATTGAAACAAGAGGTTCATGTTGAAGCTCTAGCGATACGGTCTATAATGTGATTGTGAATAGCCTTTCGCACTTTTTAAAGATTTCCTTTTAGATAATCTCACAATTTCAATGTCTTGGATTAGAGTCAGGGTAGAGCCACGAGACACATTAGGGTCAGTTCCCCTTGTTGTGTTCATTATATTGACTTTGTCAAAAATAATGAACTCTAGTCAAGACATCAGAGGTGAGTTTATGCAAAATTTGGTATAGACTGAATACTCTGTGCGTGAAGTCCAGGTCAATCTGTAGATCATCTGGGCTCTGAAGGAGTAATCTGAATAGGTCCCGAATTTACTGGGGCATGACTTGTGGTTGAATCCAATCTGGATTGCTCTGATGCGGATATTGTTATAGCATGATCGATTTTCTCCATCTTCCAACTTGTCTGTAAGCCATTAGCATCTTCTCTCTAGTTCGCCCACCTGCATGCTCAGCTCATCATGCTCACGGGCCCCTTCCACTGTGGTGACTTCCAGACAGTCCACTTTCATGTCTAGTCGTATAACATGGTCCACGTCCGCCAGCAATTTAACAAAGCTCTGCTGCACCTGAATCATTTCTGTAGGTGCCACTAAACCTATTTTTGTTGTGTGACTTTGTGGCACTTAGGAAGTCTCATATAGAGCGACCCCTGTGCTCCCTGGGTGGGGCTGTTGCCATTGATGCTTGTTTGTAGGTCCGCTAGGTCTAGAATCTTTAGGAGAATGACACAGTCCAATGCATAATATAAAAAACCCTGGGTCGTCGTGGCTGTTTGCCCCAACTCAAATCAGTCTTCTCTAGGAGCCAGCCCGTTCTGCCTAGACAACGGTGCCTTACCCCCCTCAAGCCTTAAAGCGGCTCTTCTGTGTTGTGCGCACATCGCTGCACCATGCGCATGGCTTAGGAAAGGCCACGTCCTGCTGTTAAGACCCGGCACTCGCTCTCCTCTAGGTCCAGCCATATGTGACTGTAATCGAAGACGTTGCACTGCCCTGGTCTTCAAGGACTGTGCTCAAGGTTAGCAAGGTACAGGCCTCGTTACATGAGTAGTGGGGGCAGTGCTGTTCCCTTTCCCTATGGGTGCCTAGAAGATGGAGGACGCCATTTTGCAGGATCTATTCGGAGCAGGGAAGGTTACTTTGTGGGTCTGTGGTATGGCAACATTCTCAGCAAGCGTTTCAGGAGTTTCTGGACAGCATCTAAGCTGGTGGTTTTCTCTGGAGGGCTGCGTGTCTCACAGAGCTCGGTAAGGACACTTCTACATGGGTCCTTGTAGCCACGCCCCCACACTCCACAATTGAAACAACAGTACTAAGGTCCCATTAGGGAAGTGTGGGAACAAGTTAAGGGGATGACTTGAAAATCAAGTAGAGGGTGGCAGTTGAGGAATATCCGTGTCATGACCACACAAACTTGCCAAGTCAAATCAAAGAAGTGCATGAGAAAAGCAAAGAGATATCCTCAGTGGAGACAGCAAAGCCCAAACTGGAAGAAGGTTTGCAGAGTAATCTTGCGCTTATTTCAAAGGAAGAATCAAGAAGAGAAGATCCAAGATGGCCGCTGTGAGTCCTGAAGGTTAGTTACAGTTCTAGTCTTGCAATCGGTTGGTTGCTAGGTTACGAGCTCTCCAGCTGGAAGCCTTGCACTTCAACTGAGGTCTGACAGGAATCAGCTGTGTGGAGAGAGAGCGCGCTTCAGAACAAACTCCTGTGAGGTAAAATTACATTTGAAGATTATATTACAGAAAACTGATAAATATTGTCAAGGTTTATTCAAAGAGTTTGATAGTAGACCGTTCCCGTGGAAGTCGGCAAGGCTACAGAGTTAATGTATGAATTAACCTTATGTTTACAAGGTTCTTGTTTAAGATATTAAAGTCAAAGAAAAAACGAACTTTAAAAGAGCAAGTATCTACAAATGTCAAGGTTATAAACAAAGGCCAAGTTTAAAGGAGAAACGAACTGTTAACAAATAAGCATTTACAAATTCAATGGTAATAAACCAAAATAGAGTTTAAAAGAGAAACAAACTTAAATAAACAAGCATTTACAACTACAAGTTATCGACAGATGTCGAAGTAAGGAAGGAGAAACTAACTGTAATAAACAAGCATTTACAAATACAAGTTATCAACAAATGTCGAAGTAAGAAAGGAGAAACAAACTTTAATAAACAAGCATTTACAAATACAAGTATTGACAGAAGTCACAATAAGACAGGAGAAATTAAATAACATCAGCTGATTTGAAGAACGCATTATCATCAACTATATATATATATATATATATATAGCAACATAAAACCAATCTCTAACAAAGGTTGAGAAGTTCTTCCAGAATCAGTAATAAGCTTTTTTTTAAGAAGAGCTATCATTTATAGAGAGAAGCAAGGCTACAGAGAACTCAGGGTGAGTGAAGAAATAATAGAATTAAAGAGAATTAAGTGTTGAGAGTAGAAAGTGAAAAACTGATGTTTTATGTCCCTAGTAATTGCGACTGTGACTCTTGCATGTGCTGTATCCAATCTTAGATGTGAATAGGCAGACGAGTACTGGCGTTCATCATCTCCGTGGCAGTCTCTCTACCATCCCATTCCCCTTTCCCCCTCCGGGGTACTCAGCACGAAGGATTAATATTAGTTGTGAGTAGCTCGGGTCGGGACTGAGGAGTTATCTTCTGCTTCTGAGGAAATCGAATTGAAGTATCCTGACAATCCGCGACATTCAGCTTGTAGAGACATCTAGGTCAGGCAGTGACAAATCATGAATGGTTAAACTGTTGGAGTGGTCTGTAAAAGAGTAGACATTCACCCCTTACGCTGTTTACACTGCAGTGAGTACATCTAGTCATATGTATGCATCATGTACATTCACCCTTATCTAGCTAGAGGCTAATGCCAGAGATCTTTCTGACCAGTTAAACTACAATGGTTATCCAAGTAGTATGTAAACAATCCTAAATTATACTTAGTAAGGAACAGGGAACATGAGGAAAAAAATTAAAACATGCTTGCTAAAACAGGTGTAAAAATCTATATGACGCATTACTAAAACCCCTAACTGAAGTAGTGGACCCACTAAGGACAGATTGCCAAAGAGGTGCATAGGAATAGAAGTAGGCAGTGTGCTCACTCGAAACATTGACAATATGAACAGGGTTGGGGCTGATAGTTTAAAAAATAGTAAAAATAATTTACAATTCTGTGGTGACCCTCTAGGACTGGAGACTAGCCTTTTGCTGGAGAAGTCATTGGCTTTCAAGCCAAAAAATCTAAGCTCCAATCGAAAGGTTTTGGAGCCTTCAATTTCAGATGTATCGAAAATGACAAATAACTACGAATGAAAGCAAACTCATCTTATTATTTACACGCAATTGGCAGGATTCTGTCCTTATTTGTGTTCCTTTATTTTTTATTATTCCACTCAGTTAAAGTTCGAAGACCATAATTACCACTTCCTCTTATCACTTTCTCCACTTTTCTGCTTACCATCTCTCTCACTCTCATCCACTCTCTTTGCCTAGCTGCTTTCTTGCCCAACGCCGACTCTTGCATCACCCATTCTTGTCCTTATCCACCCATTCTACTCATCCTCACCAGTTACCCATACACTCAACTCATAGCCACTCTCTCACTTCCCCACCCCTTCTCGCTTCTTCCACTGTAGTGTGCTCTACTCTCCCCCTCTCTCTGTTTTCCCATACTCATGTGGTCATTCTGACTTCGGCAGTCTTTTCCTAAGACCGCCGACGCTGCAGGCGCCAGAAGTGCTGGCGGTCTTCGGACTGCCATATTACCAGTACTGAAGGGTTTCCGCCACAATTTGGGTGGGAATCCTCCAGTAGTCGTGCAGGCGGTCGGAGGCACAGAGGATGTTCCACCGATGGCCGCACCTCGCCAAAAGGACCCCGCCAGCCATATTACAATCTGTAAGTGTCCTCCGCAAGAGGAGGGGGGTGGGGTATGTGAATGGATGTGTGTGTGAGTGTGTGTATGTGTGTCATGAATGGTGATGGTGATGTGTGGGTGAATGTGAATGTGAATGCTGGGTGGGTGTGCGTGTGTACATGCAAGTAGACAAGGGTGGTGTGTGTGTATGTATGTTGAGGAAAGGAGGGGGTGGAAGATGGAGTGTGTGTGGGGTGAATGTAGTGAGTGGGGGTGTTGTGCATGTATGTGTGTATGGATTTGGGGAGGTGTGTGTGTGCATGTGAGTGTAAGGGTGTTGTGAGTGAGTGTCAAGGTGTATGTGTATGGGTGAATGTGTGTATATGGGGGCTAAGTAGGGGGATGGGGGTCAGGAGTAAGTAGGTGTTTGCTGGGGTGGGGGTCACTACTGGTAGTGGGGGGTGGAGGGGGTTACTGGTGTGTTCGGGGAGGTGGGGGTGAGAATGTTGTAAGGGAAGGGGGAGGGCGGGGGAGTCATCTACCGGTGACAGAAATGCAAATTCCTGTCGCCGATAGCTTTTCCACCAGGGATTTTGTGGCAGTGCTACCGCCGCGAGATTCCTGGCAGAAAGGGGACTTGTGATTGTGATTTGTGATACCCCCTGCGGTACTAGGTGGACAGCCCGGTTGGAGATGTTTATCTCCAGCCCACAGGTCTGACCGCCCTGGCAGTAAGCATGGGAAAGTGGCAGTTTGGCACAGGCCAAACCGCCACACTCATAATGTGGTGGTCTTCACTGCGGCCCTGGGGGTCTTTGGACCGCCAGGATCGGAATGACCACCTCAGTCTCACTATTTATAAAATGAAAATTTTCATTTTTTTAAATACCTGAAACAGAAATAAGGGAATACATTCCATTCATTAGCATTCTGCTAAAGATGAATTCTAATACTGTAACTCCCTGATCCACCTCTGGTTCTCGCCTTCCTCTCTTTCACCTCAGTATTAACACACCTACTGATCCACTCTCTCACCCTATACGCTAGCTCGTACCCACATCTAACTTTGTGCATCCCCTTTATTTACTCTTGCATCCCCAGCCACTCTTGTGCACCCAATGCACTCCCTTCCACTTCCATCCACTCTCCCAGCTCTCCATCTACTTTATTGCCAATCCTCTCACCCTATCCAGTACCTCACCACTCTCCTCTCCATGCTCTTGTCCCATGAACTCATTTAATCTTCTCTCATCCCATCCACTGTCATCCCCATCCACTCTTAATACCCATCCATTCTCTCCAGCATCCTCACACTTTCCTCATCCGCATTCTCTCATTCACCATCTACACAATCGCCCCATTGCGCTCACCACAGATCCACTTTCTCCCTACATCCACACTCATACTACACATTCACCCCCTCACATGCATTCATACTTGTTCAATAACATCAAAAGAAAATTCACAAGCAGACATATTGCTCTGTTTCCACAAAAATATGAAACTGTAAGGATTAATGTTTCAGAATTAGCCACCTTAGGGGTGCATATTTTGTTCTGTCCTATATTCACCTGAAAGCACTGATTGAAGATTAAGAACCTATCTCATCTTTTAACAAGAAATGTCTTTCTTTTCTGTTTGGTAAATTTATTTTATTACATTTACATAATATTTTCTGCCTCCAACAGACTGCCCCGGTGCTGTGTGAGAGGCATGCTATGGACACTTTCACAACCAAACATTCCCTGAAATATACATAGACCTTCACTGAATCACACTGGCCTTTAAAAAACAATCTAGGGACTTCACAACAGTCTGGTGCTGCTAAAGGGTAGGTAGATTTGGTCAGTCAGTCTCCTATCTAGCTCTATTTGACAATGAAGTGACTGCGATTGCCCTATGCTTACTTTTCAGAGCGCCTATACAAGCTCACTTTTAATGCACCGTCAATGACAGTGGCCTTAGAATCACATTAAAAAAGGCAGTGGGACATTGCAGAGGCTTGGGGAATGTTAGTGGTGAAAGTAGCAAAATGACAAGGGGCCAAACTGACACGCTGGGTAAGGGTATCATGGAAGGAAGTCAGTCACATGCGGACTTCTCTCTTCAGCCCGTTTTCTTGGAGATTGGAAAAAAGGATGTTGTTGTTGACTGTGTCAGTTGGAGCTGATAACTCTATTAATATCGGTGCATTATCATTGTTAGTGTCAGCAGCAATGATTGTCATCCAGCACAGTCGCTTTGTGACTGTTACCAGGGCGAAAATCGGGCTGTCGCTTGTCCAGTTTACCAATGGTTTCAAGATTAGTGCAAATTGTTTTGTAACACATGAGGACTCACGAACTGTGGTTATGGCTGGTACTTACATGAAAGCAGGGGTGTAGCAAGGGTGCAATGAACCGTAATGCAAGAAAGGATGAAGTGGGCCTTTCGTATCCATGGACCTCAGTGCCTCTAAACCTGCTACACTAATGGTAGCTACAAGTCCCTAAATTCCTCATTCTTTGTCTAATTTCTCCTCCCTCTGTCCCACTCTGATTGCTGTCCACCTCTCACACTCTTCGCTCCCTATCCCTTCCTCTCTCTTCCCCTTTAATGCCTTTCTCTTACTTTTCTAACCTCGTTCTCCTTAAACCGCTCTTCTTTACCTTTCTGCTCTCCACCAGTTCTCCCATATCATCTTTTATGTGTCCTACCCAACTTCCTCTTAAGCTATATGTGTACACATCTATATCTTATCTTCACTTCTTCTAGCTTCCATTTTCTTCCTCCTCCTCTTTCCACAATATCCTTAGTCATCCTAATTCCATGAATAATTTGCGTGTGATTCTTTGCTCAAGAAATCTAATTGTCAGTGGTTAATAAACATTGTTTTAAGTGTGCTGGCATGCCTTTCTTTCAATTCATGACTCCTTTGTTCTCTCACGCTCCACTTTTAAATGTAGTCTTTTTGGTTAATATCATGTCAGCGTGAAGAGTTAGTGAACGTTATTTTATTTTTGTCTTGGGAAATTAATAATTACTTAGATTGCTTGACAACTAGTTTTCCTTATTTAGGTATGAATTTTTATAACCTCCATTGTGTTTTTTCAGTGAATATCAGGCTTGTCTTGTGATACGTGATTTCACTTTCCTAAATATGTTGCATTTGAGTTAAGGGGATATCTCTTGCCTTCCCAAAATGTGTACCCATTTGAAATATGTTTGCCAAATCTGATAATAAACACATTTTCCCAAAGCATTAATGTGAGTGTAGTTTCAAGACCTAATGCTTAATATGGCAAATAGTTCATCATATACAGTTAGCTTTAATCCCAGTTTAGTACTTGCTCTTCGCATCTCTTCTCTCTTGGTAAACCGAGGAAATAAGCTCCCAGCAGTTACCTGACAATAAAAAGAGGTAGGAGCAAGAAAGGTTGCTTGCCCAACTGCTTCATCAGTGTTGATGTTCCATTGGTATTTTAACACTACCCGTGCTCATTCTCCAGTCCTAATTCAGATTTGGATTTCTAAAGTGCGCTGATCTACACTCTCAGAACTGAAGTCCACTGGTGACGATTCTTTTTAAGTTGTATAATAAATACATTTTCTCGTGCTTCTTTAATTCCTGTGACTATATTTGCTAATAGGAGCTCATGACCGAAGAGTACAACCTTGTTAGTTTGTTGCCTTTTCTTTTGTTATCATGACCTTTGCTGAAACTAGTCGTTGACTGTTCTTATCAGTGTACTTTTCAGGCTGAGGCCACATTGTAAAAGATGGAAAGTTGAGGTTTATAGCTTCATGGTAATTCATGCTAGTTGTGTATGACTGTATGTTAAGAAGAATGACGGATGTAAAGTGGAAAGTAAAACATAAATCCTTTTTGACTGTATGTGGTTGAAAGCTAACACTTTATAGGGCTCATAAGATCTCAAAAGTTTATTTATTAAACATGTGTTGCTAAATACTGTATACTTCTCTCCTCCAGAAAATGAGGAAGTCAAGGAAACGACATTGCGAGAACTTAAAATGCTTCGTACTTTGAAACAAGAAAACATAGTGGAGTTGAAGGAAGCATTTAGAAGAAGAGGAAAACTATATTTAGTCTTTGAATATGTGGAAAAGGTAAGTAATATTATCTGTTTGTTATAACTTTGTTTCTACAAAGGTAGCTTTTATCTTTGTTCCTGTTGGTTTGAAAGACTTAGCAACACTGCCAGCTACGAGGAGATAGACCACACAATATGAAACAGGGCAAAAAGTAACATTTAGCACTAAAAAAGTAATCGCACTTGCACAAATCACTAAATGCCTTTTTGCCTGTGTGTCTTCTGTATTATCTAATGTGAGGCCCTCTAATAGTTGGCTTTAAATACCTGACAGATTGGGGAAGCATTTTGGGAGGTGAGGGGAATGAAAGGTCCTTCATGTAGGAGAAAGGTTCTAATGTTCCCTGAACTGCCCCCAGAAACAGTGGACTGAAGGAGATTTCTAAATGGCTTAGCGATGTTGACACATACTGGGAAGTTTCTGATAAAGTTATACACGCACATGCCAGGTGTCAAGTAAAAAAAATAAAAAGTGACCAGAAGCACAGTGGAACATGCTTTGTTGATACAGGTGCTCGATCCTCAAGAGATATTTAATGTAACAAGGACACAGATGTAACATATACTTCGACATATAAAGCGTGTAGTTATGTAAACATTATGTTCAACGAGATTATATGATCTCATTGTACAATGATGTGCACCAGATGGGCGTTTCTTATTTAAATCTGCTTAGATGCACATTTTAGAATGATTTATTCTAACAATAGGTTATTTTGTGCTTCCACGCATATGTTTTGTTTTGTAAAATGTCTCTGCAATCCTTTAAGCATATGTTTATGCCTTAAGTCATTTGAGTTTTACACTGGGTAAAATCTGCAATATTTCCTAAAACATACCAGTTTGTGAATGTTACAAATTAAAGGTCATTGTAAAAATGTTGGAAATGTAATAGATAGTGTAGATGGGAATGCACTAAATTGCTATTTTAAACAATTATTAAACTGTTTTAACAGCACAGGAATTCAGGGATTGCTGGGTGTTTGCTTAAACAGTACCATTTACTTGAGTTTGTTACTGTGAACAATTGACATAAAGGATTTAAATTCTAAGGAGGCGATTTACAAAGATAACTTTACACACGAGGAAATATACACATCTAAATTTACTCAAACTTTATAGTAAATGTATTACTTTTGGCTATTCGCCATTTCAGGCGTAACATTACTACAAAGTGTAGACTTAAATTGTTTCACACCCTTAAACAGGGTGGGGCCAGATTATAAATTTACCACAGCCATAAAAAGACCTGGAGTAAGTCCAGCACCATACATGGCCAACCACTGATATTACAAAAACAACCCATAGAAAATAATAGAGAAAAAATCCTAAAATAGTACCCAATGTGAAATAATAAAAAAAAAAAATTGATTTCGACTTTTTAAAAATATACATAATACAATCCAGTGTTATAAAGTTCTGTATAATTAACTGCTTATTAATATTTCTTGATAAAAAAGTTGAATTGCTGTTTTTTAATTTAAAAAAACGAATGTAACTTCTTAAACATAATTACTTCAATTTAAATGAATTCTATAATTAACTATGTCATTTTAATACATATTAGGTAAATACAAACATTTTACTTTAGGTGTTTTTAATATGTTTTTAAAATTCATTTTTCTTAATTTAATGAATTTAAGAGAATTAATTATGTAACTGAAAATTAAGCTGGAATACATTGATTGTTGTGGGTCCTTTTTTGTCTATAGTAAATTCAGAAGTGCAGTTTGTTAACAGCAGTGGGCTTACTCTTTAGTTTATGTTTGGGTGTTTGTCCCTCCCTAAAAACCTCGTTATTCCTCCCTAATGCCTTTCCATTTAGTAGTGAGTATTCTTTATCCAGTCACTTTCCCTGGTTCTTCCCACATTTACTACTAAGTAAACATACATGTGTGGGGATCTACCCATAGAAAAGATGAGGTGAATATTTGCTCTCATAGATTTGTGAATTGTGTTTTCTAGAAATTAAGTAGTACTACTATAGTACTGCTTTACATGCTACAAAATGGTGTTTGTGAATCAGTACTTTGTGGCAGCAGAGTTTGTGCAGAATTCAGTTCAGGCTAAGAATATTACCAGAGTTGTGATTTCAACGTTGTTTAGTAGGGCTGTGGCTTTGGCTGTTGCCGAACAGGTATGTGTCAGAAACATTGAAGAATGTGTTAAATCATGTGTGGTACAATGATGAAAATCAAAGAATACAATAAGTGTATGGTGAACAACATTGATAGCTAGAGATGTATGTGATGAGCATTGGGAAAACCACCACACTAAAGTTAAAAGAGGAATCATAACTGCATATATGATAATTCTATTACTCCAGATTCTTGTGAATCGCCTGCATCAATAAAATTAACCAAGCTTTGCAATGCGCTACTTAACCTCCTGTAATACCTCTTTGTGGATTAGTTGTGTAAACGAAGACTGTAGACTTTGTGTATACATCTTTTCCTCCCCCAATTTAGGTTTATGACATAATGAAGGAATCATTAAAAAGAGACTTCACCCAGCAATGCTCATGCATTCATCTATGTATATATATATATATATATCTATATCTTTTGTCCATAGTAATTGACTTATGTCACTCACATGACTGAAGGGAAAGGTGCGGCTATATATGCCTCTGCCTCAGAGCTGTCTGTATAGCATCTAATTTGGGTGGTGCCTGCACTTTCCGTTCAATAAAATTAAACAAGAAGAGAAAAACGTAAGAACACCAAAAAGGATAATACAGGATGGAGTATGATGATAATTGTGAAATGTTATTGGAAGATCTCTTTATGAAAAATTTGGGAAGATCCAACAAACAGCCTCATAATGCATTTAACAAGGATGGATTAAAATCTAAGTTTATGATGTTGGAGAAATTGAAGAAGCAAGAGCTGGCCAAGTGGTGGGATGGAGCCACATTGAAGAAGTATATAGAGAATAAACTGATACCGAGAGAACTTTGAATTCTGCTATTTCCTAATTTTGAGGATTTAGAGGAAGATCTTCTACAAAAATGGAAAGATGGTCTATATGAAGCATCGTATAAAATGATGGAGATTTTGGTACCTAATTCACAAAGAAGAGTAAAGAAATTAAGAGAGGATATCAAGTGTTTAGAGAAAGAAATTAGGGAATTAAATCTTTCAGAAGCCACACAGAAGAATTATGAAATCCTAAAAAAGGAATTATCTTGTTATCAGGTGTATTTAAAAGACGAAAAAACAAAAGAAAATTAATTGTGATGATATTTGATTATGCAAGAGGATGTATTTTTACTTTTGCAAGGAGATATGATGACATTAATGTTAAGATGGGTTCCACGATTATTGATCGTTCTAGACAGGTCAGTACATCGTCTAGTAGTATTTTTGTTTCTTCCTATGATAGTGATCCAGGAGAAGGAACCAGTAATAGTGGCATAACCGGAATAAAGTCAACTTTTTTATGCGAGGTACAAAGGTATAGACTAGGCAACCAAAGGAGAGTGGTCCAAACAAAAGATACAGGACCAGGAGAGGGGGAACGAAACACAATGGCAAAGGCAGGAGTACAGACAAGACAACAGGCAAAGAGTCTAAGAGGGGAGAAAAAATAGAAACTGAGGTCAGACACATTGACTTGTTTACCGAAAAGATAAATGAAGAAAATGTTACCAAGGATCTCAAGATTATCAATTTATCTTCAAGAATTCTCAGTGAGGAAGAAAATAAAGTTTTGAGCAAAGGCTTAGGTTTTTGCCCAAGTGAAAAATGTAACTTTGTTGATTTGCACATAGATTTATTTAAGTTTGTAAGAAATCTCAAATTAAAGAAATATTTTGATGAGCATCCTATAAAGAGTCAGTGTTTATCAAGTTCCTCAGAGATTTGCAATTTCACGATTGCAGACTTAAGTGACATACATACTGTTGCCACTCTAGATAACTCAGAAGAAGCAGTAGACCTTTTTCAGCTTGCAAGTGATCTTAATATTCAAGAGAATTTCAGCACGCAAAGCCGCTTTGAATTACCATCTAAATTCATGCCTCCCAGTACTCAGGATAGTTTTATCGATGAATTTCATCGAAGAGTAACTAAGGATTTACATAAAATTGAGGATACACATTTTAAAAATGGGAAATGTAGGCATGACTTTAATTTAACAATAAGAAAGAAGGGTATTTTGACTAATTTAAAAAATGATTCAAATGTAGTCATGCGCGAGGCTGATAAGGGTGGCAATATTGTACTTATGAATAAGGGTGATTATTTGAAAGAAATTGAAAGGTAACTTTCTGACAATACTTGTTATGAGAAATTGGACAATAATCCAACAATGGAGATACAAAGATCAATTAATGCCAGACTTTTGGATTGGCATGAATCTTGTCTACTCACAGACGACGAGTATAAATATCTAAAGATATGCCATCCTAAATTCCCATGTATATATATTCTCCCCAAAATCCATAAATCTGGTATGTTTCCAACAGGGAGACCCATTATTTCTAGCAATGGGTCTCCTACTGAACATATGTCAGAATATGTAGATAGTTTTCTACAACCTCTTGTCAAGTACCTACCCTCATACTTAAGAGATAGCAAGGATTTGCTCAATAAACTAGAGGATTTTTTTGGGATGATATGGATCTTTTTTTTGTAACTATGGATCTGGAACGTTTATATACATTAATTCAAACTGAATGTGGTTTGGAAGCATTAAGATATTTTCTTTATAAACGTAATGCGAGTCTCCTGGAACATACGCACATGTTGCTGGATATGGCCAGGTTGATTTTGACTAATAATGCTTTTCTATGTAACACAATGTGGTTTTTACAGAAACAAGGGACAGCGATGGGCTCCAGGTTCGCTCCCTCATATGCTAACCTTTTCATGGGTTTGTTTGAGGCTGAGCACGCCTGGGGACGTCAAGCATTTTAATTGATGAATAATATTATTTTTTATGGTCGTTACATTGATAACATCTTCATCATATGGAATGGGAGTTTAACTGATCTCCTGGCTTATCATGCTTTCTTGAACGAAAACAGATTTAATGTGAAATTGACTTTAAAATATGACACACAAACTATTGAATTCCTAGATTTACAACTTTATGTGCACAACAATGTTATCCATAGTGATATTTTTAGAAATGCTACAGCCTGTAACAGTGTATTGCAAGCCACGAGTGCACATCCTAGAAAGACAATTGAATCTATAGTATATGGCGAAATGGTAAGGGCCAGACGTAACTGTAGTCAAGATGAACTGTTTGAAAGGAGACTACTGGCCATAGATCTTGAATTTCGCAATGGAGGATATGATGAAGGTGTTCCTAGAAGGGCCAAACAAAAATTAAGGGACTGGATAGAAAGTTCACCTTGAAAGAAGATCATAAAAAGAGTGAGAACAAAAAGAAAAATAGGCACATCAATAAGAAATGGAAGATATGTTTTGTTCCGAAATACAATCTATACAGCAATCATGTCTTCAATGTACCAAAGAAAAATTGGCAAATTTTAAATTCACTCACACTGTCAGAAGGATTTTTACCCAAAAAGCCCCAAATAGTTTATCGTAAGGGCAAAACATTAAAAGATACATTATGTACCAGTTACATAAAAGACAATCAGAGGAAATCAAAAGCTGAAACATGGTTACCAGCTAAACCGTTAGGCTTCTATATCTGTGGGGGATGTTCAATATGTAAAATGGGTGTTAACAAAATACAGTGATTCAGATATAATACCTGGGTGGAATATACTGTCAATTCTTTTATCAACTGTAACACCACGTATGTGATATATGTGATAGGATGTTCATGTGGGAAATTATATATAGGCAGCAGCATTCAAAGTCTTAAAACAAGGTTGCTGGAACATGTGAGAGCTGTAAAATATGGTGATGTCAGATATCCTGTGGCCATTCATATACAACAGGTCCATCCCACAAATACCCAGATTTGGTTTCATGGTATTGAGCATGTGCCCCAATGTGGGGGGGGGGGGGAATAGGGAAATTATACTCAGGCAAGCTGAGGCAAGATGGATATGTCATTTGCGAACTGTAAATGAAGGATTGAATGTAAATAATGAACTTTATGATTTCTTAGGAATTTGAATTTGGAAGAGACAAGAGGGATCAAATGATATGTGTTGATTTTAGAGTGCTGTATATGATGAATGGTAATTTAGATATACTATCGACATATTTTACATTCATAAGATTCTAATGAAATTAATTGGTGCTAAAGGTGGAGTTTTAAATTTGATTTGTCTCACCCTTGCGCCCCTATACAGCAATAGATTTGTGTCACCGAACTTGTAAAGGTATCATTGTATGGGTGCTACATATACATAGGATATACGAAAATTTGAGATAAATTTATTCAAATGTCATCTATGTTTTTGCTTTTGGACTGAGGTCAATTGGCAAGTAACACAAATTTTATGTGGCCGCCATGAGCAAATATATTCAAATATGGCCGCCACATATACACACAAAGGAATGAATATTGAGGAAAACTAATTATGAACCAAACAAGACCTTATAAGGGTGATGGTGGCATATTAGTTTAGGATTGAGTGCTTTCATCTTGTAGGTCAAAATTGGACACACAAAAAACTCTTGTGTCTTTGACTTCGAAAAGATTTGAGCAGTTTATTTACTATGAGTCGTAAATGGCTGTCTTGAACAAGCGTATTTAAATATGGCCGCCATATATATATTCAATGAAAGTGAATTCAAGAGAAATTGATTGTAACTAAATTAGATCAAACAAGGGCAATGGTGATATAATACACTTGGATTTGGTGCAACTATTTTATAGGTTAAAAATGAATATTTAATAAGATAATTTTGTTCTTGTTTTCGGGCCGACTAGCGCCGGTAAATGATCAGAATCCAAAATGGCCGCCATGAGTAAACGCATTTAAATGAGGATAAATAAATAATGGTTCAGTGTTTCATATAGGAGAAGTAACTAGATTCAATAACTTTGGACTTATAATTTATATAGGCAAATAATTGAACTTATCTGTGATTTAATTATCAAACTCATTGAATTTAAGAAGATCGAGACCACTTGAAAATGGGGATCAAATTGACGTGTTGCACATTTCAAGATGTCTGCCAAAATTGCATGTATGGATAAGAGTTCTAAAAAATCCACACAGGTGATGATAATGAAGGGATGCCATAAAAGCGGCGAGTTTGAACATGAGAAGATTTGCTTCTCTGTTGCCGTATCGGAATGCTTTTAGAGGAATAATCAGTTTGACTTGCGAGGTAGGAGCTTCCCCATGAAATTATACGCATCTAAATTAATTAAAAAAAAAAAAAATCGAACACCCTAAAATAAATAAGGTATTTTAGTATTTTGAGATCTAGTGTAATAGGATTGTTCATATTAAATTTGGTGAAAATAAACGTTGTCACACATGTTTATGTACTGTACCCTTGAGTTCCATTGTGGGGATTTAAATTAATATGGCTGCCACATTTTGGAAATAAAGCCATTAATTTTGACGTATAATGCATGTGATCTAACAATGTTGGATATATTGAATACACCTTAGCGTTACGTGTATGAGATCTTTGATAGTATCTCTTAAATATGTTTGTCGGGTTACAAATATGAAGTAAATATTTTAATTTGAAGATCATTGATGTTATATCGACTCTTAAAATATGTTTTTGAGGTCCCTGATGGTGATCGAATTCAGTGAGGTTGCTGCTTACCATTTATTATGTTTAAAATATAAAAAACAAAAAACAAACATTTTAGTTTGGAGACCGACACCTTTAAAGCCATATTAATAGGCATCCTACGGTTATACCATACAGCACTAAGTATCGTATTTCATGAATAGATTGTAAGAGGCATGTTAGATCTTAGTTGACATTCTTGGTCTTATGTGAAGAGAGGACGGTGTTGAAATATAAAAAAATATATTATTTATGGACAATAGATGTATAAATGATTGTTTATTATTTATTAAGAATATTATGGCTTGGATCAGTTTGAATTGAAATTCTATGGAAGATCAATTAATTTTATGTTGTTTCTCCATTCGTATTTTGGGTTAAAATAGAGAATGCTAATAATCGCACATGGACTTGTAAATCAGCATATAGGCGGCATGAGAATTGGTTAAATATAGGATTAATTATAGGTGTATTTATGCAATAATTTTAATGTTTATTTTTTCTTTGTATAGTTTTTTTCTTCTTTTTATTAACTTATGGTTATTTATATTTGTATGCTTTTAGCCCTCAAGAAGTCCTTTGGGACGAAACGCGTTGGCTATGGCAATTTTCACTGCACATGGAGTTACATATAGATATTAACAAGTGAACTAATAAAACTATCAATGTAAAAAGAAGATGTGGTTGATGAAATAATATATACACTTAGTGTTGCATAAGGATGTGAAAATATATAAGGAGATCTTCTCTCTTCCACAATTCGATGATTTTTTTTACATAGTCTTGCTTCACAATGATAGCACCTTGAGTTTTGGTGATTGAGGATTAGGGGGCTGGTATTCTGGACTCGTTCACAATTTGTCCATAGTAATTGACTTATGTCACTCACATGACTGGAGGGAAAGGTGCGGCTATGTATGCCTCGGCCCCAGAGCCGTCTGTATAGAATATATATATATATATATATATATATACATATATATATATATATATATAAAGAAATGTTCTAGTTAGGTAAAAAGGTCATAACCGCATAATATTTTAAACCACTGAATTCCACCATGTGGGTTCGCAGATTCTCCACGTATTTACTGATTTTTTTTTTTTAATGTTTTTTGGCCCTAGGTGGGGTCCCTCGGGGAACCCACCACCAGGCCTAGAAGGTCAGGGTATTCCTACCCTGTTCCTTATGTCTTTTTGGTCCTGAGTCCTAAGACGGCTGCCTTGACGAGGTGGTGGCAGCCGGTCAAATCTCAATTTGAGATCTGTCAGCATCTGCCGAGCCTCCTTGCCCCTAGGTATACAATGTTGTTCAGCATTAATTGCTCAAAAACTACTGAATGGATTTACACCAAAAGCACTCTGTCCGGACCTAGATCTAGCTTACTGCCAAATTTGGTGTAAATCCATTCTGCGGTTTAGGCTATAGCTGTGTCTAAAGTTCCTATGAAAAAATGAAGAGGGAAAACACTTGTTTGGACACCTCTCCCCCTCCCCCCCCCCCAATTTCTCAGCCCCTGCTTAATGGATCACCCCAAAACCTCCCATACTCAAAGTAGGGAAAAATAGCACTTTTTTGGAAAGTTTTGTAGAGATTTGTCCGGAGGCGCGAAAGTTATTAGCAACACAAAAAATGCATTTCTTATGGGAACACAATCCTAACTATAACTCCCCAGTGGTGATCACCAGTTCATTGAAAAAAACAGAAAGTTTTTAGGCTTTGATGGATGATATATTTAGAATAAGATATTTCTGCACAAATTGAAAAGAAAAATTTATTTGTGAATTAAAAATAATAAGATCACCTTTCAGTATGAGCCTTAAACATTTTCATTTAAACAAAAAAAGAAAGGAGGGAAATGTCCAGGGATACACCTGGACTCGAGCCCTGAAAGCTCAGTTGGAAGGTATGTGACCTTCACACTTGAGCTATTCTTTTTTTTCTTTAATAATAGTTTTTTTTAGGTTTTTAGCCCTTTACTGTCATTGGGACCCCGGAGGAGGCCTTCGGGCTCCCCAGCGGTCCCTAATGATTTTTGTTGTTTATTATATTATATGCCCTCTCCGGGCTATCTGGGACCATGGGGGAGGAAATGTTAAGACCTCCCCCACAGTCCCATTGCTCCAGCAACCAAGGAGCTTTTTTGAGTAGCAGCTCCATGGTTGCTGGAGAAATGTTTTCATCTGTTGTCTCTGCACGCATATCTGCGTGCATGGAAGACAGATGAAAACTCTTCTTTCTGACAATGGGACCTGTTTGACAGAAAGTGGAGTATTTGCTGTGACTCAGCTGCAGCTGTCAAAGCTGTAACCACGTCACAGCAAATCGCTATGGTTCGGGGTTGGGCACCCCAGAACATAGCAGGAGCCGGCCCTGCGGGGGTGGTGGTCCCGGGGCTATCAGTGGCTCCTCGAGGGGGGGCCGCATGGCCCCCACTCCAATGTGGAAGAGGCCCAGGGAGGTGGTGTTCCCCGAGGCTACAGGGGGCAGCGCACCCCCCCACACACAATGAGATCAATGCCCTGGGGTGGTGGTGGTCCCTGGGGCTGCCAGGGGGCCTCACAGCCCCCGTACCAAATTTGACTAATGCCCCATGGAGGTGGTGGTCCCTTTTTCTTGGCCCCTGCTTGGCAGATCAGCCCCAAAGTTTCCAAACAGCAGCTGAAGTGAGCGTCATATTTTCTTGGAAAATTTTGTGAAGATTCATGAAATGGCGCAAAAGTTATTAGCAAAACAAAAAAACTATCTTTCTATAGAAACTTTGGCCTTCATTATGATGATGGTGGTTCGGCCCGCCATGCCGGCAGTGGAAGCTGAAGCCAGCATGGTGGGCCGAACCGCCATATAATGAACATGGTGACGTCCGCCAGCGGCAGCCGTCACCCACTGCCAGGCTCCCGCCGTCAGGCAGCCTGGCAGCGGGATGAAACACCATCCGCCAGAGTAGTGGTGCTACCCTGCGGATAATGTTTAATGTCCCGCCAGCCTTTTCCTGGCGGGATATCCCTCCAGGAAAAGGCTGGCGAGGGGGTGCCCCTGGGGGCCCCTGCACTGCCCATGCAATTTGCATGGGCAGTGCAGGGGCTCTGGTGCAAAGCCCCGTCGCACAGGTCACTGCCCGATTTTCTGGCAGTGATCTGCGCAACGGGTGTAACTGCACCTGCTGCACAGAGGCATTGATGGCGGCTCCATGTGGAGCCGCCGTCAATGTCCCAGCGGATCCTTTCTGTGGGCCAGCCGCCCGCCGGTCCACAGAAATGTTCATAATGTGGCCAGTGGGGTTCCGGGTTCGCTGGCGGTGAGTGTTTTGACCACCAGCTTTTCTATTTCGCAGATTGCTGCTTTAAGGCCCTTGCTGTATTGGATTCGGCTCTGGATAACAGATGCCCTGTCTCCATTTCGTTGTGGGCTTCTCAAACTGGTGGGCAGTAACACTATCAGTAAAACAAAATGGTGTACTTATGTCAAAGATTCCTTATTCCATCTAGGTTTTGGGTCCTATTGGTCAGACCCTTCTTCTATTCCCAAAAATGCTGTGCAGCTATTGAAGGATGCTTTTTGGCACAACGCTCAGATTGTGCAATTTACTAAGATTGTTCCGTTGTCAATGTCTGATAATTATTTATCACTCAAATGCCACTATGAATTTGAGCCTTATATGGATATAGCATTATCTCCATTTGCGCGAGCTCTTTTTGTTAGATTCAGAATAGGGTCCCTCCCTTTGTGTTCCCTAGCGTACAATTGGCATTGTTCCACTAATAGTTCCAAGCTCTGCCCGATGGGCTGCCAATGTGATGAGTCTATTTCACATGTTCTCTTTTATTGTCATGCATATCGCAAACAAAGAGCTTGTTGGATTATCCCGCTCTGCAAATCTATAGGCGCCAGGTCTCATTTGTATGCTGAGAGAATTTTTAAATCTGATCCATCTGCCGAGGTAGTTTTACCAGTGGCAAAATTCCTCGAATCAATCTGGCGCCTCAGACTAGCAATTTTAAAGAATAAGACTGGATAGCTAATTTTAAGATCTATGTATGCACATTAATTGACTTCTTGATGTCTGATTTTAGTATTTAACTTTTAATATTAAGATACTGTTTTATTGCATTATTGAACACCCATTGGCATAGGGAATAGGGTCCTTGTTGTGTGGTACACTCTGCATTTAGGAGATATATATTGTGATCATTCTGTTCGAATTTTAACTCTTTATTATCTCTTTTACATTTTTAATGTGTTTATATTTTTAAGTGTTTTACCAATTTCAAAAATTTACAATTTATGATGCTTGTATTGTACTTTTATGGTATGTTTTACTTACCGAAATAAAGTTAAATGATGATGACCGCCAGCATGAACACGGCGATTGTTTCCGCCATGTTCATAATGACCCCCTTTGTCCTAACTATAACTACACATATATATATATATATATATATATATATACATCTGAGTGGCAGTAGCCACTTTGTAGTAAGAGTGACCAGAGAAAGGGATAAATTTTTTTTGTCCCTTAATAACTTTGCACCCATTTGACGGATGTCCGGGCATTTTTGCAGAACTGCTGCCCCCGTTTCATTGTAGGAGTACTGAAAGTCTTGCTGTGTTTGGTCCTGGGAGTGCAAAGAAACAAGGTGGTCGCAAAACAGGTTTGAAATCCAATGCATTTTACGTAGACTTTTGTATTTCGCGTATTAGGTTGCACAGATGATTCTTTTGGTATGGCAGGTAAGTAGAGTAAGTATTTCTTAAGTTATAACGTTTTTCAACTTAGTCAAATCTAGTAGCACAATACTATAAAAATTAGCAAGGAAGCCCAAAAAATAAATTAGACTGTATAAGCAAAGTTTCAGATTTACTACATGGACAATTGAAGAACCAATGTATGGTCACATCGTAATGGAAATCTATAAACAAATACATAACAAATAGAATACAGCTTACTCTTTTTGTTTCTGTGCATGCTCTGTAGCTCACAAAATAAAACTGTACCCAGCAAGCCAAACAAAAACTATGTTCCTTATGCACTCCTCTTCAACAAAATGGAAAAGTGACCTGGCAGTGAGCTACACAAACTACTATATGGAGGAGATGATAATAGGCCATTAGTAAAAATAACAATCTTAAAAATAACAGTGATTGGCTTTCATTCACTTTGAGCTTCATATGTTTCTAAAAGCCCCAAAAATAAACGGTATATGTAAAGTTTCCGAATTACTACATGAACAACTAAGAAACCCATTTATGGTCAGTTGATTATGTAAAGCAATAAGCACATACATAACAAACACAATAGACAAAAAGAAAGAAATCACATTAAATCTGATTACCACTCTGTAGTTATAGCTAGTATTCCCAAAGATTGGAATTCCTTGGATATTAGCTCCCTAATAACTTTCCATCCATTTGACGAATCACCACAAAACGTTCCAGATGTATAGCATTGTCTACATTCTGAGACAATATAACTTTTTGTGGTGAATCCTTAAGGGTGTGCAGAGATAAAAGTGGGTCCCAAAATATGTTTTCTCACCAATACATTTTTCATAGACTGTTGTATTTGACAGCGCAAAAATGGCTGAATGAATTCACATGCAGTTTGGCAGGATTATACATTATGGTGCAGACATTATGCTTTTTGGGTACTGCAGTTAAGCAGGGTAAGTATGTTTTAAGTTACAAGCCATTTAAACTTATTGATATGTGTCACTACAGTACTTTAATGGAAGTTCACAAAATTGTGTGAAACTACCGTAGTACAAGGCCTTAAACCTATTTAAAAATATATAAAACAAATAAATACATTTCCCTATCTATTACCAATTAACACTTAAATAAAGAGGTATTCAGTAGGGACCCAATACTTACCTATTTATCTAAGGCCCTAACACTGAAGATAGCCAAAGTGTAGTAAAAACAATATGGTTGCCATTTCATTCTCTAGAAACAGCCATTACCCAATTATATATTGGCTTGTCATCGCCATGTAACTAAGGCACATGGGCAATGGAATATCTAAGTGAGATTTACAAATGAATGCAAGGCCGCCATGCGTTGATTAGTGAATCTGAACAAATGCAAGGCAGCGCAATTCACTGCCTTGCTTTATTCTGCACACCATAATCTACATTGCTGCTAAATTTCACATACATCCATATGCCACGCCACTGTACCCACTCCACTATATGATATTCCATTCTACGCCACTCCACCCTACACCTCTCCATTGTACGAGACTCCACTCTACACTGTTGCACTGTACACCACCCCACCCCAGTCTGTCACACCACAGCACGCCACTACACTGGACGCTACTACACTCTACGCTATTCCACTATACGCCAATCTCCTTCATGCCACTCCGCCTATCTCTATTCCACTGTATGCCACTCCAATCTACAACAATCCACTGTATGCTATTCCACTGTATGCCACTCACCTGTACACTACTCCACTCTTCGCCACTCCAGTGTATGGCACTCCACTCCACCCCACTTCATTCTGTTTGATTGGACCTCACTCCAACGTACACCATTTCACTGTATGCTATTACACGGTTTCTCGTGCCACTATACGTCCCACTAGTCTACAACACTCCATTATATGCCACTGTACACTACACCACTATACACTCTTATACTCTACACCACTCCACTGTGCAACTCTATTTTATGCCACTCCGCTCTATGCTATTACATTGTAAACAACTCCACTCTATGCCAGTCTACTCTACACTATTAAACTGTATGCAACTCCACTCTACGCCTCTTCAGTGTCTGCGACTCCACTGTGTGCCACTCCACTATACGCTAGTCCACTATATGCTGTTCCACTGTATGCCTCTCCATTCTGTGCTATTCCACGGTATGCCACTCCACTGTACACTACTCCACTCTACCCCACTCCAGTGTATGGCACCTCAATTAACGTCCAAGTCAGTTGGACGTCCTTCAATGTACGCCACTCCACTGTGTGCTATTACACTCTACCCCACACCACTGTATGCCAATCCAGTCTACACCACTCCATTATACACCACTCCACTGTACGCTACTTTTCTATACTCAATTACACTCTATGCCACTCCACTGTACAACATTCCGCTCTGTGTCACTCCACTCTGTACTATTACACTGTACACAACTGCTCTCCAGTCCACTCTATACAATAACACTGTACGCAAATCCACTCTACACCCCTTCAGTGTACGCCACTCTACTGTATGCCACTCCACCATATGCTACTCTAGTTCATATTATTCCATTCTACCCAATTCTACTGTATGTCGCTCCACTGTATGCTACTCCACCCTGTCACTCCAGTGTATGTCACTCCTCTCTGCCCCACTCCATTGTACACTATTCCATTGGACGCCACTTCACTGTACGCCACTCCACTTTATGCTATTACACTCTACCTTGTTTCAGTGTACACCACTCTAGTCTACACCATATCACTGTATGCCACTGCACTGACCACTACTCTACTATACGCTATTCCAGTCTATGCCACTCTGCTGTGCACCACCCCACTCTACACTATTCCACCGTATGCCACTCCACTATATGCTACTCCACTCTACACCACTCCACTCTTTGCTAGTCCATTGGGCACCACTCCACTCTACACCCGCTCCACGGCAATCCACTATATGCTAATTCACTCTACCCCACTCCACTGGACACTCCTCCAGTCTACACCGTTCGAATGTATGCCACTCCACTGTGCGCTTTCTACTCTGTTATTCCACTTTATGTTGTTCTATTCTACGCCACTCCTCTGTACTCCACTCTGATATTCCACTATATGTCACTCTATTCTGTGCTATTACACTGTACGCTGCTTCAATCTTTCCCTCTCTACTGCATGGTATTCCACTCTATTCCACTGTACTCTACTCTATGCTATTATACTCTACTCCACCCCGCAGTACACCACTGCAGTCTAAACCGCTTCACTTTATGCCACTTAACTGTACGCCACTCCACTGTACGCTACTACACTATGTTATTACATTTTACATCACTCCACTGTATGCTACTAGACTATATGCTATTACAGTTTACTCCAGTCTACACTACTTCGATCTGTGCTTTTCCACTATATTCTATTCCACTCTGTGCCACTCCAATGTACTCTTCTCCACTCTACAAAATTCTACTCCATTCTATACCTCTAGTCTACTTCACTGTCCGAATTTTCACTTGACTCTACAGGGAGTGCAGAATTATTAGGCAAATGAGTATTTTGACCACATCATCCTCTTTATGCATGTTGTCTTACTCCAAGCTGTATAGGCTCGAAAGCCTACTACCAATTAAGCATATTAGGTGATGTGCATCTCTGTAATGAGAAGGGGTGTGGTCCAATGACATCAACACCCTATATCAGGTGTGCATAATTATTAGGCAACTTCCTTTCCTTTGGCAAAATGGGTCAAAAGAAGGACTTGACAGGCTCAGAAAAGTAAAAAATAGTGAGATATCTTGCAGAGGGATGCAGCACTCTTAAAATTGCAAAGCTTCTGAAGCGTGATCATCGAACAATCAAGCGTTTCATTCAAAATAGTCAACAGGGTCGCAAGAAGCGTGTGGAAAAACCAAGGCGCAAAATAACTGCCCATGAACTGAGAAAAGTCAAGCGTGCAGCTGCCACGATGCCACTTGCCACCAGTTTGGCCATATTTCAGAGCTGCAACATCACTGGAGTGCCCAAAAGCACAAGGTGTGCAATACTCAGAGACATGGCCAAGGTAAGAAAGGCTGAAAGACGACCACCACTGAACAAGACACACAAGCTGAAACGTCAAGACTGGGCCAAGAAATATCTCAAGACTGATTTTTCTAAGGTTTTATGGACTGATGAAATGAGAGTGAGTCTTGATGGGCCAGATGGATGGGCCCGTGGCTGGATTGGTAAAGGGCAGAGAGCTCCAGTCCGACTCAGACGCCAGCAAGGTGGAGGTGGAGTACTGGTTTGGGCTGGTATCATCAAAGATGAGCTTGTGGGGCCTTTTCGGGTTGAGGATGGAGTCAAGCTCAACTCCCAGTCCTACTGCCACTTCCTGGAAGACACCTTCTTCAAGCAGTGGTACAGGAAGAAGTCTGCATCCTTCAAGAAAAACATGATTTTCATGCAGGACAATGCTCCATCACACGCGTCCAAGTACTCCACAGCGTGGCTGGCAAGAAAGGGTATAAAAGAAGGAAATCTAATGACATGGCCTCCTTGTTCACCTGATCTGAACCCCATTGAGAACCTGTGGTCCATCATCAAATGTGAGATTTACAAGGAGGGAAAACAGTACACCTCTCTGAACAGTGTCTGGGAGGCTGTGGTTGCTGCTGCACGCAATGTTGATGGTGAACAGATCAAAACACTGACAGAATCCATGGATGGCAGGCTTTTGAGTGTCCTTGCAAAGAAAGGGGGCTATATTGGTCACTGATTTGTTTTTGTTTTGTTTTTGAATGTCAGAAATGAATATTTGTGAATGTTGAGATGTTATATTGGTTTCACTGGTAATCATAAATAATTGAAATGGGTATATATTTTTTTTTGTTAAGTTGCCTAATAATTATGCACAGTGATAGTCACCTGCACACACAGATATCCCCCTAACATAGCTAAAACTAAAAACAAACTAAAAACTACTTCCAAAAATATTCAGTTTTGATATTAATGAGTTTTTTGGGTTCATTGAGAACATGGTTGTTGTTCAATAATAAAATTAATCCTCAAAAATACAACTTGCCTAATAATTCTGCACTCCCTGTATGCCCGTACACTCTATTGTACAACACTCTACACCACCCTACGACAGTTTCCAACACTGTACGACACAGCACTCCACTCAACTGTATGAGACTCCACTCCAATTTATAACAATTTCCTCAGCTCTACACTATGCAATTTCAGTGTATGCCACTCACTTGTCACTAATCTACTGTACCCTACTCCACTCTGTCACTCCACTGTACACCACTCTTCGCTATTCCACTCTATGCCACTCCACTCTTCTATACTCCACTGGACAGTATTCCACTGTACGCTGTTGTATGCTACTCCACTTTGCGGTAACCCACTCTATGCCACTATAGTGTACGCCACTCCATTCTAAGCTGATCCATTGTATGACAGTCTCCTACACTCTATATAACTAAACTCTATAAAAGTCTACCACACTACATTTTACTCCACTCTATTCCCACACACTCCACTGTCCAACTGTATACTCTACTCCAATGTGCAACAGTCTATTCCGCTACACAACACTTTTCTATATGACACAGCAGTCCACTCTACTGTATGAGGCCCCCCTCCTATTTATAACAGTCTATGACCTATGCTACACCAGTACACTTCATTCCATGCCACTCTACTCTATGACACACTAGTGCACTTTATGGTATTTTACTCCACTCTACAACACTCCACTTGACGCTACTCCAGAGTACAAGACCACCTCTACACTGCTCTACAACAATTCACTCTATGCAGCTCCACTGTTCCACACACTACTGTACTGTATGCAACTCCACTCTGCAACACTGAACTACTCTGTATGCCACTCTCCAGCACTTTACTCCTGTCTATACCTCATCACTCCACTGTACAAGACTGTACTATACTGTATGCTGCTGTACAACACTCTACTCCATTCTACGATACTCTAATCCACTATACAACACTGTACACAATTCCTTGAATGCCACTGCACCCCACTTTACTCCACTCTACTCTGACACAGTACTCCACTCCACTACTTTGCTGTACTTCACTCTACTCCCCTCAATGCCGTTGTACTCTGTAACACTGTATGCCACTCCACTGTATCACACTCTACAACACTGTACTGTAGTGTACAGCACTCCACTCTACAAACATCAACTAGACTGTATGCCACTCTACTCTACTGTAGTCTACATCACTTTCCAATACTGTATGACACCCCACTACACTCTACCGTACTGGACTGTACTCCAATTTATGACACTAACTATATGCTACACCTGTCCACTCCAGCTCACTGTAGTCTACAACACGCCCCTCCAATCTGACACTTTACTCCACTCTACACTACCTCACTCCAGTGTACTCCACTATATCAACATGCCATTCCACTGTAAAACTCACTGATCCAGTCTATGATCCTTGACTCCACTATATGAGACACCATGCCACTATACTGTACGATACTAATCTACTCTGCTCCTCCCAATTCCAATCTACAATACTCCAGTCTGTGACAATAGACATTTAAAACACTCCCCTCTTCTGTGTTATATGACACTGTACTTTATTTTATTCATATTCGATTAATTAAAATCATTACACAGGAAAACAGTGCATAGCATTAACACGTAAAATAGTTACTTCAGCCAGCGCATATTAATAAAAGCAGTCATATAACAACAATTTAACAGCTTCAAGGGGCTAATCGTGCTTAAGACTGTGAAAAGAAGAATTTACGTCACAGTCATTAGGAATAGCTGTTAAAAGAATATCAGCCCACTGGACAAAGAGGCACCTGAACAAACTGTACACAGTGTGCGACCCTTGATGTTAGTATGACTGATAAGCAGCACATCTAACATACAATATTCAAGTTAAGGCCTAACATTAGCAGTTTTGGTGAGTGATTGCCGTGTGATGTGCGTAAACTTCTCTAGTCTGCAGTGCCTTACAGCTTTGAAGTGAGACAAAGAGAGAAGTAGGCAGCATCTTGTCTCATCAAAATTAGGACAGCAGCATAGCAGAGAATACCATGATTCTTTACAATAATTACAAAATCTACAAGCAATTGTCTCCCCTCCACAAGCTCAGATTAAAATACACGATTGGTAAAGAGGTTAACCTCATATAAAAGATTTTACTACGGGTCTGACTGAGAGATTTTGGCAAATATAAGGCTGCGCTTTGCCTGGGGAATAGGATGCATCCAGGACCTTGGTCAGGTTGCTGGGACGGAGGCTTTCAAAATCCCGCTAAATAAATAGGTAATTTCTTGATCGTGCAGCATGTCAGCCTTGATCTTCAAGCAACTGCATGCCTTTGCCATCCGAACTTGCCATGGAGAGCATAGCTCCTCAAAAATTACATTAAGATGATGTTTGAGCGTGATCTCTGGGGCTCGTCGGACCCTCAGATAATACTTTATAATGTCCTCCAGGCATGCATGGTTAGGACTCCCGAGACCCAGCTCCAGTCTCAGCCAAGCTCTTCTAGTGTGCCGAGCGGTACACAGGACTTTCTTATATGCCTTGCCCTGGGTGCGCATTAAAAACTAGTCAAGGGCTCCTGGACAGGCCAATTGGCTGTAATTGAGAGTCAGAATCAACCTAGCTTTTAACACTGTCACCAGGAGCTCATCGGTACAGCTGTTTAGACAAATACTTAGACTCTTTAGTAAGTTAATAACATTGAGGGATTTAAGTCTAAGATGCCTTAGATGGACAGCCGGCCTAGCCCCTTCAAAGAACCAGACTCCGACATAGTTATAGGTGGTGGCTGTCAAAATCTGTTGTTCTCCCAGCTGACAGTGTGATTGTTTTTTGTGGGGTTACTTGCAGAATACAATGATCTTGGTTTTACTCTGGTTCACCTGCAAATTATTCACCTGGTTGTAACTCTGGTGTGCCTTCAGAGCTGTCTGCAGCCTGGCTCTGGTGTGATCCATGATTACAGAGGCGTCCGCGTACTGCAGAATGGGCAAGCGCCCGTCCCAGCTTTGGAGTTACTGAGCTGGCTCCTTCCAGGGGACCGCCCAAATTAGCTGTATAGCTATAGCGAAAAAAGAGGAACCAATACACATCCCTGTTTGAGCCCGTTGTAGGTTGGTACTCTGGCGGTGACCCATGTCCCCTGATATAATAATATAATTGCCTTAAGGAGCCGAGATGGAAACCCCCACCCGGGTAACGTTCCCAAAAGCCTGCCCCATTCCACCCTATCGAAGGCTGTGCTGTAATCGACAAAGCAGCAAATCAGAGGGGGGGGGGTGACTAGTCCTAACTGCCTAGGAAGCTGAGTATACCAATGCCATAATATTGTCTGTTGTTGAACATTCTGGCCTAAAATCTGATTGAAATAGCAGAAGAATGCTTTTTTACTTTACCCATGTTTCTAAGTCCTTTAAAAGGATGTACGCATAGACATTGGCTTCGACGTCCAGGAGTGCTATCAGGCTAAAATTGGCTGGATTCGAATGGTCGCCCTTTATGTGAATGGGGAAAAGAATGGAGCCGCTCCAGGAGAACCAAATTGTAGCTGAGGCATACCTCTAGTTTAAAAGTGGCGTGAGGTGGACACCCAAAAATATTGGGCCATCTTGAACACAGCTGCTAGGAACCTAATGGGACCGGGTGCAGCATCAGACCTCATTATCCTAAGCTATTCTCCTTCAGCTCCTTCAGAGATGAGTGCCCTCTGCTGGGGCTGAAAAGCCCAGACCTCAGGAGTGGGAGAGGGGCTGCTTTCACCTCCTGATCAATTGTGTATAGCTTTTCAACGTGGCTGATGCAGACGTTTTCCGCTACATCGTTTGCCTTAGGCTGCCCAGAGTTGCATAAGTGGTTGAGGTACTGCCACAAGTGAGAGTGTTTTTTATCTTTTATTAAAGTAAAGATTCTAAGCCATTCTGCTTCAATGTACTCTCTTTTGCACTGCCAAACTTTCGGCTTGTGAGCTGCCTTGAGTATGGTAATGACTGATCCATCTACATCTTTACTGCATCTTTTTCTAGCAGCCAGTGCTCTGCGAAGAGTGCATTTTGCTGGCTCCTAGGAGCATCTGAGGGTGTGAGATGAAATCAGGGGGATTTTGTAGGGAGAAAACTGTTGCACATTCCCCAATCCCTGATGCAAGTCCACTACAAATTCCTCCCAGTGCCCAAATACTGTTGTGCTTGGTGTTGACTTAGCAGCCTTTTTACTCTCTACACATAGTAATAAGTTGTCACCGAGTTTGGCGGATCATTTAATTCTATAAAGAAGCTTGTGGCACTCTACCCCCGTTGGTTCCCCAAGTGCTAGTAGTGAGTAGGAATCTAATGAGACCAGCTGCAGGGTTACCCAAAGGTGTCTGTGGTCACTTTCGCCCCTTTTATCAACTTCAAAATCTTGGAGCATAAGAGCCAGCCCTGTGCTGACAGGGATGTAACCGATTGTAGATATGTTATTTAAAAGTGGGAATAGTATATTACTGGGGGGAAGCAAGCTTCTTTAAAGGACTGAGATGATCTGAGGCTGTGAGTGTTAAGGAGCGCGTGAAGAGGAGCGGACCTTCGTATGTGCCCAAGGGGACTGTACGGTTTATTCAGATCCCTGGAGTTGAAATCCCCTACTACTATGGCTTTGGGTGAGTCATATGTGTACAGCAGCTCCTTGATTGTGCTTGCTAGCCTGGATAAGGCCTCTTTCCTTTGAAACTGGGCGGGGTGAAGGTAGCAGTTAATTAGCACCACGGTCCCAATGCAAACTGAGTACCTGCCTGGGACAAGTGCACCCAGGGACACATGGCTGGGCCCCAGGGGATAGGGTCTCTGAGGCCAAAATCAGCCTGGGGAGGGATACCATGCAACCCCCTCCCCCATTGAATTGTGGTGGGCCACGGGGTGGGGTCCCCGGGGGCCAAAATCGACTGGGGGAGTGGCCCACATGACCCCCCCCCTCCTGTTTCTATAAATAATAAAAAGGGCTTCCCCCTTTTGTCAGGATGATGGACAGCTTACCAAAGGGCCCCCAGTGCATTTGCCGTCAATTTTGGTGGTGTGTTCTTCTTGCAGAGTGATATTAGAATGTCTCCACAAACCAAAGAAGCACTTACGCCATATAGATAAGAGGAAGGCCCCTGGTTTGGTGAAGATGTACGTCTTTGTAGTCTTGTTGGATGTTCTATCTGATGATTCATGTTTTCACAGATTTTTGGGGAAAGTCGCATGAGTCGCAATCACATTGCTAAACGCACACTAGGTCGCTGGAGACATTTCCTTGTGGTCCACTACACAGCTGTAGTGTACAATACGTACTGGACATTTACCCACGGAGGCAAAAAGAACTCCACTTGGGTAGATATTTTGTGCAAAAAAACGGATTCTTGTTGGATAAAGGGCAGGTGTGACGTTCCTTTGTGGGTGAATCACTCACACAGCTACTGACACACCCACACAGACACTCACAGACCCACTCACAGACGCAATAAGATACTTGCTCAGACACTCATGCACTTACTCAGAGACTAATGTAGTAACTCACAGACCCACTCCGACACTCACACACCCACTCACAGACGCAATAAGATACTTGCTCAGACACTCATGCACTTACTCAGAGACTAATGTAGTAACTCACAGACCCACTCCGACACTCACACACCCACCCACAGACCCACTCAGACCCTCATGCACCCACTCACATACCCAATCGGACCCTCACGCACACACTCACAGACCCATTCAGACACTCATGAACCCAATCACAGGCCTGCTTAGACAATCATCTACCTACTCACAGATCCACTCACAGTCATGCATCCACTCACAGATCCACTCAGTCGTGCATCCACTCACACACCCACTCAGAGACTCATGTACCCACTCACAGACCCACTCAGAAACCCATGCACCCACTGACAGAGCCATTGAGGTACTTCTGCACACACTCACAGACTCACCCAGAGAATTATGCATGTGAGGTTGGGTGGTTATAGGGGGGTTGGCTACAGGGCCTGGCCGCAGCCCAAGCCCTGCGGCCCACCCCGTCACGCACAGCCAAAGCCCGTGAATGGTGCAGGGTTGGGTGGCCATAGGTTGCCAGGCCCTGCGGCCGACTCCTGCTGCGCACGGCCAAACGCCGTGCGTGGCACAGGATTGGGTGGTTATAGGGGATTGGCTGCAGGGCCTGGCCACGGGCCAGGCCCTGCTGTCAAACCCATCAGCGCACGGCCAAAGGCCTTCGTGGCGCAAATTTGGGTAGTTGTAGCAGGTTGGGTGCAAGACAGGGGCACAAGTTATAGTTACCCTAGGGCGCGAGTTATAGTTACTTGAAATATCTCTAACTATAACTGCTGAATGTTTGTGGTTTTGTGTGAGCAAATTCAGATTTTAACTATAACGTTCTTGCAGCCTTTTGTTTTGTAAAGTGAATTTCTATGTTTTGTAAATTCTATTTCCTAAATGTTATGTCCCTGTAACCTTTGTGTTATTTCAGTGAATATGTATGTGTAAAACATTACAGCAGCGATTCCCAGCCTGTGGTCCAAAGACCCCCCAGAGGTCCGCGACACATTCCCAGGGGGTTCGCAGGCCTGGGCCAGCAGGAAGGCACTTTTCCAGCTGGAGCCTCTACAGAAACCCATCAGTGTTTTTATATGTGTTAGCTCATTTGTGCAGCAGTTTTAAAAACACTGAAAAGTTCCTTGTACATCCAGCTGCTTTCCGGCAAAAATAAAAGAATCAAGATAACTCTGGTGAATAATGTATCTGCTGAAAAGAGATGGGAGTTTTGTCTAGTGGCAGTATTGACTCATCTAAGGTAGCGCAAATGGTTAATAGGTCTGCTGCAAGAACGTGTATGATGCAAAGCAAAGTATTTTATATGCATAACACAGCTGGTTACTGCTTTTGTCACAGAGATCCTTTTGTTTTTGTGCAGTTCACAAGTTAAAATCGTAATGTTGCTGCTATGTGCTTTTATGGCCCTTGTGGCCAAACTAAAGTTCTTTGTAAATTGTAAAATCGTAATCTAGCACAGTGAGCTATGAACTGCCATCAAAGAACTGCATGGAACAAAATAGAAAGTTAGGTTTTTTCCCCCAGTCTTTCATTATCATTATGTCGCTCAAAAAAAGGTTTGCTTGTATAGAAATACATTATTATTAAAGTGAATGCTAACCACTGTGTTATGTTCTTAAACCCGAGTTTGTCCTTCTCCAGACCAGGCACTCTTAAAACATGCCTATTAGTATGGATGACAAGTGAATCCTACATCTGGTAGTCCCCTGTAAAGTGCTCCGACACCCTCCCCTGGTATGAGAGGTGCTATAAAACAATGAAATACATGTGACAGAGAGGCTATGGAGAGATGAGAGGCCATCATGGTTTTACTTACTTTCCCTACCACATATTTATGTGAAAAAGGTTTTTCAGAATCCAGTTGTTTCCGGTCCAGGGAGGACCTGGCTTGGCCATTCAGGCCTGACTGTTCCCATGGGGACCAGGGTCAAGAGTGATTTGCATATGGCTGGGTCCAGCCTGCGGCACCTAGTGCAGTCGCCTTTGTATAGTTATTGAGACGACTATGATGTAGTATAATTAAATGGTTTGATTATGTGCCGTTGTTTTAGTACATTTAATTTTTAGCATTGTATATGTTGTTTTTTATTGGTATAAATATAGTGAGGTCATTAGCATTGCATTTGGTTTGTGAGTTATGGTTTGCATTGCTGTTGTGTGATTTATGGATTGTGCTCCTAACTATAACTTGTGAATTCCATAGTTTTATCAGTTTTAATTTGTAACCATGTATGCACTCTACCTATGTTTTTAAAGTGAATTTCTCTGTTTTTTAAACATATGCTGAAGTGCGGTAACGAATGCTAAGCTTAACTTCACTTTGCCCGTTGGTTTTTCAGTGAATTTTTTTTTTTGTTGATCTTGTAAAACACCTGAGAGTTCTCAGCAACTAAACCTCTGTGGTTGGCCATCCTCTGCACATGACAGCAGGGAATTGGCCACTGGGCATTGGCTACAGCTAGGCACAGCACCCAACCCATCGTAGTTGGCTAATACCCACAGCGCACAGCTTCAGCTGTGCTCAGTGGTGGTTTGTCGCAGGGGCTGGTTGGATGCCGAACCTTATGTGGACGGCAAACACCCATAGCACACAGCCTTTGGCCTTACACAGAAGGGGTAGGTCGAAAAAAAGGGGGAAGGAGTTCAAAGAGGTGATGGTTTACATTTAAAATCTCATAGGAAAGTGTGATAGAGCTAGAGAAAAAAATGGTTGATAGGAATTGCACCAGACGTGGCACAGATGTAGAACTTTACTGTTTAGTGGCTTTCACAAAATAGCATTAGAAAAGTGTTTTTGGAGTCCTCGTTTTGAGCTCATCTGTCAACCAGGGCATGACATCTGGACCTTTAGTCTACAGATGGTCCTCAAACTAGATTCAAGGACTTTCCACAGACCCAAAATACACAGAAACCTGTTAGAAGAGAATGCTTTTTCTCCCATTGTCAATTTTTGGTTTGCATCCTCAATATAAGGACCATGGACCCAACTTGATTGGGAGACTGCAAGAGAAAATTTTCTCTTGCGGCCACCTTTATTGGTCACAGGCAAGATCCCTGTGACCTAAAAAATTTATTGAAGGCCATAAAAGGAGGCCGGGTGAGCATACTACCCTGACTACCAGTGTAAGGGTGGTGGTGCCCTTACATGAAGTAAAAACATTAAAATTTGTCCATGACTCAGAGTTTACAAATTCCATGAGTGTCCCAAGGAGACCGACAGGCATGAACCCCTAAGTCTGCTGCCTTTATTCCCCCCTAAGTGTGCCCTGGCATCCGTTAGAATTTTAAGGGAGTCATTTGTACAGCACATAATATTTTTTTAGTGCGCCAAGTACACAGCCTCTATTGCAAGTCTGTGGACCTGGCACATCTAACAAAGAGAGCTGGACTACCTGCATAGTGCTCGGAAGTTCACATATTGTTCTACATTTCAAAAGGGCATTCTGAGTTTCTCTTTGTGCTAGTCCTCAATTGAACGTCTACCTCATAGAAAAGTGCCAAAACATTAGCAGCAGGGGGCACGCAACATTTTGGCGAGAGCAGTAGACCTCAGTAGTTCTGTTTGGGAGAGACTGTACATATCCAGCTCACTCAATGGCAGACGTGGTGCAGCAAGACAATGCAGCCATCTGCTACAGCTGATATAAGAGGTCATCTGCACTTGGGAGATGGTGGAAGCAGAGCAGATGTCTAGGAATTTCATTGTTTCTTTTGCTGTTCCTCCTTTCCCCTCCACCCCCTCCCCGAAATAAACTAAATGTTTGCATAGTGTAACATACAAGTTTAGCTAGCAGAAACTCAACAAAGGCAGCTGAGGGTTATACGTCTTTGGAACATCAACCATCTGACAACATCTTAGGCCGAAGCATGAGATGAAGTATACACGGTGCCAGAGAGAGAGGTGCAATACAGAAACAGAGGAGGCAGAAACGCTGGCAAGTATTGCAGAGGAGGTGCTTAGCATAGGTCAAGATGAGCTGAACATGCACCTGAAGATTTTGCTCAGTATTGCATGGAACGTGAAGTCAGCAGCTGGTGTGGACAGAAAGAGAAGGTACTAGAGGAGAAAATGTAGGATCATTTACAAGTAACCGTTTGCCACAACAGTTATAAGAAAGAAAACAGTGAAAACACCACAAATCTCAAAAACACCCATGCCCATTTACCCCCACAAAAATTATGAGAGTCACTAATAAAATACATTTTAGGCCCCTCACACCTGCCCTTTGCCAGACCCCGTGGGTCGGGTATGGATTTCCGTAAGTTCACAGCCTTATCTCTTATCTTGCGGGCGCAAACATGGTCTCATGGACTTGGAGCCCATCAATTTGCTAACAGTTGCAGCACACAAACTTTCAAAAGAAAGTCCCAACCAACAGAAAAACATGTTTGGCAGTGGGGGGGGCCTTCCTGTTTTGTGTCCAGTCCACATATTCTAAAACCTTAATAAAGCCAGAGATGTTATTGGACACAATGTCAGTGTCATGCCAGAAGAAAACATCTCCTGCTTTCTTGAAAAGGTATCCCTGCCTGCATGTGTACATGTCAGTGGAGGCTCCTTGTCAGGGGTTCCCTGTCTCCTTTGAGGTCCGACATTCTGCACCTTGTCTCACCGAGTCTGCACATTTTTTGATTTAGCCGTGTTTATAAAAAACATGTTTTCATGAACATTACCAGTACATAGGTCATCTCCCTTGGCCTCGTCTCCAGGCTCCGTATGACAGGAAGATTTAGAGGGAGGGGGTTGAAAAGGCTGGTGCATGATCCAGCTACAGAATTCTGTTGAAACACAACACTTTGTAGGTGGATGTCTGGATTGCGCAAGTCTGCAGGGTGTAGATTATTTACTGTCCCCTGACTCAGGCACAATCTATTTTATTCACCAGACAATACTGTGCCTGCATCAGATAACACTGTATACCTGCTAAAATGCGGCTGCCGGGTCCCATGTATCTACATCCCTAAGCCCAATGAGAAGCCACACACAACATGAGGGACAGGATTCCCAGGCCTGCACCAGATTCTTATATGGCTGTGCTTGCAGTCCTAACAAGATGTTGAGACAGTATTGGGGTTGGTATGTCCCTTTTCAAACCTGCCCTTGGTGCTCTGGTGGCCCTTCTTGTGAATCATGACTTTCTGATTCTAAAATCAAGCACCAGATTCCCGCTCTGCTGCAAAGGAAACAAGGTAAGTAAAAAAAACGTTGCTTCTCTGTTTATGTACATATGTTTGTAAGTGCATTTGTGAGTGATTGAAAGTGAACGGAATTAAGTGAAAGTGTGTGTGTTTGAGTGTGTCTGCAAGTGTCAATTAGAGTAAACGTGAGAGAGAATCAAAGTTTGAGAGGATGCATGAATAAGTAATAGTGAGTATGAGGGAGTGAGTGGTGGAGTGTGAGTCCGATAGGAGTGAGTGACTGGAGATTGTGAGAGGGAGTTGAAGTGACGCAGGGATGTAGATTTCAGTGGTGCAGCAAGTGCACTTGCACCAGGGCCAAGAGTTGGAGATGTGTGGGGGGGAGGTAAGTGTGTAAGTAAGACTGTGTATATGTGTGTGTAACAGTGAGTGGGAGTGCGTGAAAATGAATGAGAGAATGTGAGTTGGTGACTGAGGGGGAGAGAGTAAATGTGAGAGGAAGTGAGAATGAGTGAGCCAAATTTTGAAAACATGGGCTAAACTCCTGGCAGGTATTAATTACACCCCACCACTTTCAAAGGTCACCAGCCTCCACTGGTACATGTGTTTCATTCTTTGACAGTGCTTAGTCGGATGCAGAGTTTACTGGTATAAGGCACAGCCCAAGATGGCTTCATGGGTCCCTTCTACAAGGCATATATTGACAAACTGATGTACCACTTGACAAGCCTTTATAATTCATTTAGACACGGGAGAAGTGACAGACACCAGAAGAAGGTGAATACTGTTCTTTTCTCAAAGAAGGCAAAACACTCAATAACTACACGCTTGGAAGCCTTCTGCTGCTCTTAATCTTGAGTTACTATACTAAAATGTTAGCCTTGAGGGTTCATTCCCTGATACCATACCCTGTGCACTTGATCAAAATAGTCTAAGTATTCAATAATATTCAAAGGTTTTGACTTCTCATTGGGTCATTGCACAAAAAAAGAATCCAGCCCTGTTGTTGACTATTGAGGGTGAAAATACTTTGTTAGACTGGATTAGGGATTTCTGCTAGCCATCATTAGCAAAAAACGTTTAGGCATCGGAATGTTAATGTGTATCTCGGCCACTTACAAAACACCCTACAGTGAGAGTCCTGGTAAGGAGTTAGTGAGTTTTACCTTTGTGAAAGGTGCACATTAGGGTCGTACATTGTCTACTTTTTGTTAGGCCCAGTAGACATTGAACCACTTGAAACATATGTTAGGTAAAATGATGAGTTGAGTGATCCGACATTCAGGAGTGTATGACATAATATACCCTTATTTTCTAATAAAGTTGTTTTAGATTAGACCGACCTGGACGTATCCATCCCTGACGTTTTGAGAGAATAGGATCTTTTATTAGACTACTTTAAAGTTCATTATGACAAGTTGGAAATTCTGGGACTAACTTTCACATGAGCAGATAGAGATAAGAAAGGCCTAGTGTTCCCCTTTCAGTCGGCTTTCAGTGTACATCTAGGAATATCAACTTGGGGCTCAAAATAAAACCTACTCTGCAGGCTTGTCATAAAGCTACTGTGTGAATTGCAGGGCATAGCTATCAATGGTGCAGCAGGTGAACTACTGAGGGGCCCACAGAACTCTATTTATTGCTGCATTGCATCACCTAAACACCAAGTAAGAGATCTGTTGCTTTGGTTGCAGGGTGTCCCATGGCTCTGTTGCCGTTCCAGTGATGATTTGCCCAGGTTACTCTATCTGTTCCAGACTCTCTTAGTTCCATTTCAGATTAACATATTAAAAGAGAACCAACAAATGTATGGTTAGGGTATCGGGAAAGAGTATAAATTGAGATTTTCCAAAAAAACGGTCACATCAATTGTGGAGCAAGGCAGATTGGAATTACCCAACTTTACAAATGATGTGTTCCTGTTGGGGAAGATCCAAATATTTGAGAGATGTAAGAAGGATGGTTATTTATATGAAAACAACCAACTCTCTTGCTGTCAATTTAGGTATTGAGTTATAGTTGAGGACAGTATGGCAGGAGCAATGAGGAATTCCACACAGTTTGAAATATTGTTCAGAGAGTATGAGTCTATGAAAGGTCTAATATCAGTGATCGATAAAACTTTGAATATGTCTTTCCCTTTTGGATGGGCTCTTAGAAAAGTTGGATTTGTACTGCGAGCTGAAATTGTGGGTACACTGGCTGAGGGCTATGGTATGTGTTCCATCCATATGAAGACTGTGCGAGAATTTTATTAGCTGGTATCTGACTCTTAGGAAATTAAGGGTTCTGCAGCCAAGCACAGGTGATAAATGCTGGGGCTAGGAAGGAGCATGGCTGGCGATGATTGTGTCATCTGGTGCTCCTCCCCAAAATTCATTTGCTTATGGAAGGATATCCTAAGCAGTATTAAGATGATTTTGACTGCCCAGCTCCTTCGGCCTCTGCCATCTTAGTACCAGGTCTGGAGAACTCACTGATGGAAGGAAGGTCTACTTTTGATAGGGCTTTACTTTCCTATATGGTACTTACTGCAAAACTTGACATGGTGTGAAAATTGAAACAACTAATATAACCTGTTGGTCTCACTCTGTGTGGGGAATAAATAGAACTCCTGTCACATACCCTAGATGGCACCCAAGACGTTTTTAGCAATAACTATTAGATATTTTAAGGCCGAGCTACCTTCCAAGCAATGCCCATGTGTTGTTAGTGGCGTTATTGTTTAGTGGTGGATGCACTTTAGGATTTACTGTTCCTCTTGAAGTGTTTGGCTGGATGATTTACAGTGGTGGACGTGCTTGTTGTTACCTATTCCTATCATATCAACTATCATTGAGGAGTTCATATAGTCCACCTTGGGGTTAGTTGTCTTTGCTTTGCTTGTTGTTATCCAGCGTATGTGCAGTCATGGAGAAATGTATATACTCCACGGTGGAGTTTGTTATTGTTGTCGCTTGTTGTTTTTTTTTTTTAATGAAACCAAACAAAAATATTTTTAAAATTGTCAAAAGAACAGCAGGCTGTATGTTTAGAAATGTGTTATTTTGTTTTTGTAAAGGTGTTTGACGTCATTGAGTCTGCCAGGGCACTTGTTAATGGATGTTTTAACTCTTATTGAATGCCAGAGTATGACGGTATTTTCTGTGGTATTGTAGAGGAGTTTTATGTGGTTATCGTTTAAAATTTGAATTGCATGCGTCTGTCACAATTCCAGATAGAAGTAATAATATTGTTCTTCGCATATATGCATTTTTATGTAAAACTGATTTTCATATTTGTTAGAATGTATATACATTTCACTTAGTAGGCCGAGTTAGTTGAATTTAGTAACCTCAATTTATATAATTGTGTTATGAGTTGGAGGTAAGACTAATGGCCTCATTTGGAGTTTGACGAAGCGGAAACACCAACATAAATTGGCAGTGCCCAATCTCCACTCACCCAAGCCCCAATTTCCATCTCTATCTAGAATCATTAGAATTGCTATGTGTACACCTGGGGAGCATCTGCTGGCTCTGACCTGACGGCGCGTCCACCAACCTCCATTGCCTCGTACCTGATTATGGTGGTGCTGAAAAATTAGATTGGAGGCATACCTCAGCTTTTTAATTTGATGTTAAGTTTTTACTTTTGTTTTTTTCTGTTTTGACTTTGTGTGTTGCCACATGAGCGTGTGATCGGTGTTTCTTTGATGTATAATTATGACTATAATTAGCAGTCCAGTGACCTGCCTGCCCGTGCATTTACTCACTAGTAAAATGTTCTGCTGTAACCCCATTCTTCCTCAAGAGCGAGATGACGGGGTTGTACAGTTGTCCCCTTTGCTCCCCTTTGTCTTTCTAAAGGATAACAGGGTAATAACGAAGCACTGGTGTTGTCGCTTTAGCCCTTTGTCCCAGGCCTACTACTCACTCTAACAAAAGATGGCGAAAGACTGTTGGTAGAGTTCAGAGCCGTCATACAGTACAAAGTTTAAGATGTACAGCTGAATTGTCACAGAATATGAGCAAAATAGATGGGCAGACTAGCTCTTAGCGATTCCTTCATCATCAGAGGAAGGAAGGCCTTGGAAAAAACATTGACTCGCTTTACGATGAGTTCACATTTAAGAGGTGTTTGAGAATGGGGATAGTCATGTTCTGTAGAAGCCTATGCCAAGGTCGCTGAGATTTTCCAGATGTAAACATACACACGTCTTCCTGAAAATGTTTGTCGAGCCTTTGACTGTACGTGGATACAGTAAAGTAAGGCAAATGCCAAGTTAGTTTTTTGTTCCATTAATGCTTCCTTCATTTTGAACGTTTTACATGGTGAATATATTGCAGCGATGTTTTGTAAGAAAATGTATTTTAACTGCAAACATTTATATTGTAGAACATGCTGGAGTTGCTGGAAGAAATGCCAAATGGAGCCCCACCAGATAAAGTAAAGAATTATATATACCAACTAATCAAGGCAATTCATTGGTGCCATAAAAATGACATTGTCCACAGAGGTGAGTGCTTGTTACATAATGCTAATTCTATGCGTCCCTTTATTTAGGACCTCTCTTTTGATACTTTTGCTTTATTGGCCATTGTTAGATCTTGAGAGTGAGGTTTCATTTGGCCAACATTGTAGAATTGATAGTCTACATGCCCTGATCGTGGACATTCCATGTGTGGGTAATACCTGCTGGATACAAATCATTAACATCTTCAGATGTAAGGTATTGTGTATATAACTATCTCACCTTTTGATATTATTGTGTGTTGGTAGTAAACAAAGCTGCTTATTGTCAGACTGCATACTCTCGCTAATGCAAATGCCCTGCTGCTTTCATATAGGGTACGGTACATAATGTAGCCTGATGAACTTTAAAGACATCTACAAGAGAAAAATCCTATTTGGATTTTCTGGCCCTGGTTGCCCACACGAGTGGGATCATTCATATGATCCATACTTAACTGATTTATTCTTGGTCCAGGAAGGACACTTAAAATAGAACTCTGTCTTCTCCCAGGATTATTGGGTGTAGGGGTTTCTAATATTTCCACTTTGGTAGCTCTGTGAACCCTTTCTGAAGGACAGAAGGTGATACATGTGAGTGAATTGATCACATGCTCCTATTGTAAAACATCCTCTATGAAACCAGCTAATGCTGTTCTTCCCATCCTTTTACTAGAGGCTTTTTCTCCCTTTCATGTGCTGGTACTCTTGACTGAAGGACAGAAAGAGAAATGTGTGTGTGCACTAGTCCCCACCATCTGCCTGATACACCTTCTTGTAGACGTCTAGAAGTGTAATATCCCTGCACCCCCACATTTTGGCTTTCTGACTATGTACTGATTTTGGCTCACCAACAGTTTCTGGTAATATCAACAGAGGAGGAAATTGTTTGCCCTCTCCTCCTAGGTCTCTTTTGCCATATGACACATGGAGAGGCATTTCTATATCTCTGGGAAAGTTTAGGACCACACACAGTTACCTTCCCCCCACCAGAAACTTAAAGTTGGTAAGAGCTGAAAAGGGTGATGGATAGTCTACATTGCCGTGAAAGTGGTCTGTCCGGTCTCAAAAACAAGGAAAAGCAAGTAGTTTTGAAACGAATAACAGCATAGTGTATGAGGCATAGTTTCCTGGTGCCTGAAAAGCAAAGTTAGAGATGAGTGCAAAACATACATTTCTATCTAACCAAGTAAGATTGGAGCAACACTTGAGCGTATTTGACCAAAAGGCAATACCTTTCCAAAACAGAGTATGCAAGTTCACGTGGAAGGAGTTCCGAAATGAGGAGAGCATCAGATTCTTTTAAACGTATTTTATTGATTTTTTTTTTTAAGCAGCGCACAATCACATGCCATCCTTCCCTCCTGCCAGGACAGCATCAGATGTGGTCCAACTCGCCTTTTTTATGAATGAACTATACCATGTCTAGAGACCAGAGGCCTCTAACTGGGCGTAGAAGTGGGAGTCAAAAGTGTGACATATTTTGGAAACGCCGACCTAAGAATGCTTTTTAATTTCATGGTGTCCTTATCATCTATGGGCCCTAAGCTGCGTTTTTGTGATGTGTTTCAATAGTTGTGGTATAGTGTCTTCTTTCAGGAATGGGGACGTATTACACTTCTCCTACGGTATGGCCTAAATAGCATCAATGGGATGCCACCAAAGCACGCTTTTTTGCGCTAGTGGTAAAACTCTCTTGATATAATGGAATTCATAGCTGAAGGTTAGCTTTTAATCATATAGGATACCATTATGTTTGGTATGCCTGTGTAGTTCTGTAATTTAATTCACTGGAAGCATGGTGTAATAAAGGGTAGAAATGCTGTTAACCATTTACGTAATTTAAGGGGCGCCAGGGATCGCAGCTGCGACCCCTAGCTTGCCCCTTGCGAATCCTGGCACTGCTTATGCGCCCCCTGGCCTCAGATGGGGCAAAATCAAACTTTCTTTGTTTTCTGACAATTTTATATTACACTAATACTGAATTATTCTTTATTATTCACTATTAGTGTCATAAAAAATTAATTACATTTTTCTGGAATGTGACCCTCCCTGGTAGCTGATGTAAGTTTAAAAGGATTTTAAATGTCTATGTTGTGTGCATGCTTGCAGCGGTGAGTGTATTTAAGTGAGAGTGAGTGTCTGTGTAAATGTGTGTTTGTAAGTGTAGGCATTAGGCATGTGCGTGTGAGATAAAAAGTCAAGGTGAAATGGTGTGTGATGTCACCTCCCCTGCCCCTGGCAGTTTGGTGAATTGACATTCATGCTGTTGACCTGTCCAAAATCTATACAACACCTGACTGACTTATTTGATTTTGGCAACAGAGCCACAGAAGTACACAAACTGCTATTGGATGATTCAATCTGTAGTATATTATTTACTACTTCTTGTTCTGCCAGCTTTTGGCTTCCTTTAAACTGTAGGTAGTAACCTTGATTTGGGTTGGTGCTTGATCAAGATAATTAACCCTTAGAATGTAAGAGAAGACAATCCCTATTTTCTTCAAATGGATCTCTTGGTGCTGGTGTTAAAAAGTGAGTGAGGTCTTATCTGTAAGTTTTTGTCAGGGCCATTTGGCCAATCAAGCAAGCATGTTCTTTAGATTGTATTAATATTTGTCTTTTCCATACCATATTGTGGACCTCCCCCTGGTCTAATAATGACAGTTGCATTCAGGCAGAGTGGTGGCTACTCTAGGCCAAACTGGCCATTGTACGGGTAACCATTTCAAGCATGAATGTAACAGTGATATAAACTGGGCTGCTGAGATATGATTTGAGCATTCTAAGCATTATTCCGGTCATCCCTGGCTGATCCTGGTAAAAAAGTGTGCCATTGTTAACTGTTTCATCCCTGGCTTAATAGCCATTCCTGACATGTTCTTTGTCCCCTTTGCATTTTGTGGGCATCCTTGACATAACTGTGACTATCCCTGGCATAAGTTGGCTCTCCTTGACATGTGGGCATTTAAGCTAGTAGTATTTAAGAGTTCCTACCTATAATAACAAGCTGATGTCCAGGAATCAAACACACACAGCTTTGTTTTCAGAACAAAAAAAATGTATTTTTCTTGAAAATGTCAGGCTTTCATTTGGGGAAAGTGTGTTTATTTCTTAAAGATTAAAAACACTGTGTCTGGTAGCAAAATGTCCGAAACTAGTAAATTGTTGTATTAAGGCAAAGTGATTACATTTCTCAAATTATTTGTAAAGCTGATATTTATGTAGGCTTGCTTGCTTGCTTGGTGCAAGATGTCTCCTGCTGATTTAACAGCTTCTCTCTCTGTCTACCTTTGTTGTATAAGGCCTGGGTTTGAGAACGGTGTACCTTTTAAGATTGCATTCAGACATGGTTCTGTCCATGGTATTGTTGCTTCCTAAATCTGGGGCTTGGCTCAAGATGTTCTAGGAACCCAAATAGTCTACTACCTTTTCCTGACCACACACCCTGATTGTAAAAGTCTTCTTTGCAGTCTTTGCAATGTGCTGTGTTGCACTCCTCCATCCTGAAAGATCAGCACACAATGAACATATTCAAAACATATATACACAGACAGCAAAGAACCCCTGGTTCCAGACGTTTTACCTCTAACAAAGCTAATCTGATTAGAAAAAAACATAAAAACTGTTAAAGGTTTGCAAATATGTGAGAATTTTGTTACGGCTTCACAAACTTAGTTTACTTTATTGCAAGGGTCTTCTTTACTCAGAGTTCTCTTGTAGAAACGTTAGCAGTGGGAATGGTCATCTGTGGTTGGGGAGAACGTAAGCTTTCCAAAGTGTAGGAAATTGGTACTTCACACAACTCAGCAGTTATACGTTTTTTAACTGTGTCAGGTGGGTGAAACTGGGTGCTTTTTAAAAGCTTCATTAGCTGAACACATTGCTCTCAGTACCGTTTTCCTAACTGAGGAGGTTTGGCCCTCAAGGCACTCCTGACCCCTCCAAATGTACTGAAAGTCGATCTGTAGACAATATACAGACTGTAAGCTTTAATTAGTATTATGTTGGCCTTCTCTTTTATGATGGGTTTTTGCACGAGGACTCCCTCTTAGAGGAATTTTCACATCTTCCTACATGGGAAGTAGTATTTAAAGGTTTTGTCACTTTGGCCACTTGCTTCTATCAACTCTTTTTGATTACCTGGACCACCATCTAAATACACCTCTTGTAGGATTTTCTGGACTTTATAAGTTACTTCAAAGCTTGGTGATACATATGGTGATTGGGATTGGCTTCCAATATTATTATGCATTTATGCCCTGGGGCTACTGAATTGTGTACCCTGGTGCCATGACAGCAACTGCCCCAACCAGCGCCGCTTACTTCATGTATCAAACTTTCCTCCTCACCTTAACTCTAGGGTGATCAGGGTTCTTTGGGGCCATTGAAATATTCATGGAGTTTGTTACCATTTGGGTTTTCAGAATATGTTTTTTCCCAAATACATCCTAGGCTCTAGTGACTTGAATGCCTTGACCACCTCATTGCTTACCATAGGATTGTTTATGACTTAATGGGAAATGCCATTACATGTATGAGTATAAAATCTGGAAAACCATCTCAAGCAAAGGAATGGGTTTTTCGCCACATCTTTTCCTCTAGTGCAAAGTTACCTTGAACAGACGTGGGCTAGTGATATTATTTTGTATGGATTGTCATCCTCCCTGCTTATCCTTCTACATACAAAATGTCGAGCTTGCTTAGTTGTCACTAGACCTTTGTTGGATCATATTTTGGTGAATCTCATCTTCAACTTGTGTGGCATACTTCATCAGCACTTGTAAACACCCAATGGTGGTACTGTCTTTTTGTCTGCCAGTCCATAAGTAGTGGAAGTTGATGTGTAGGTAGGATTCAGTGTCCTTATGTAATCTGGTATTCTACTTTACATTAGACCGTCGAGCTTAATTACAAATATGCATAGGCTGGCTCTTAAAATGACTTTTATCAGTATGGCCTCCTGATCACAAGATTAAAACCAAGTTGGCCAAATGACGGCTCTTGCAATGTCATAATTGTCAACACGTATTTGTCTTTGTTAAAACCCTGTATGGTTTCATTCCTCAGGGCAGAAGGCCACAGTGAGCCACTAACCCAGTAGTGGCTTATTAGGGGCGAGCGCAAAGCGCTCCGTCCCCTGTAGTAATCTCTCTTTGGGCTTCCAACCACACCCATGTCACAACAGTCACTTTAATTGGTTCGTGGGCTTGCCTTTTAAAATCCGCTTGCTTTCATTTTCCACCTGCTGTGCTGACTTACGGGGACTCCCTGTCCCAGGATTTCATCGCGCCTGCTGAGGGACGCTAGTGACAACGCGCGGGCGCTCTTAAGCACGCTGTGGTGCCCCGCAGCTTTTCTCCACCTGCTGTGCTGACTTACGGGGACTCCCTGTCCCAGGATTCATTGCGCCTGCTGGGGGCTGCTGGGGGCGGCTAGTGACAAAGTGCGGGCGCTCTTAAGCGCGCCGCGGTGCCCCGCAGCTTTTCTCCACCTGCTGTGCTGTCTTACAGGGACTCCCTGTCCCAGGATTCATCGCGCCTGCTAGGAGCTGCTGGGGGCAGCTAGTGACAATGCGCGGGCGCTCTTAAGCGCGCCGCGGTACCCCGCAGCGCGGGATGCGCCCGGGAAAAGCCCGAGCCAAGGGTGGGCCCGTCTGTGCCCGTCAGAGACCGACAAGAGGCTGGGCAACCCCTCGTGGCTCTGAGGTAGGAGATTCCCGATTAATATATTGAAACTTTGTGCAATTATTTTTCATCGATGTTAGATATATAGTTTCTTGCAAGTCACAGCATCCTGTTTTAATGGGGAAGCGTAAGGCTAGGAGCAGCCCGCAAGGGGGCATTGCCCAGACCAAAATCCCCAAATTGCATCAAGTACCTCATTCTTCAACCAGTGGTGTGACGGATGAAATCGACAACTTAATCGAGGAAGTGGAGACCTTGTTGTCAAAAAAAGACAAAGACCTACAGAAGCGACTGAAAAATGGCTCCCTTACATCTTTTCTTAAACTTCGTGACAAGGGAATAAACCCTGCTAGTGCTGTTGTTGTTGTTGTTACCACGAGGCCTTTGCCTTCCCAGGCAGAAGGACCGAATACTAGTATTAGGGACCCATGTGGAGGTCAGGCAAGAACAGAGAAAACTTAATTAGGAAATGTGATCATACATGACATTCCCTGTTCTAATCGCTTTTCCCCTTTGGAGTCCCAGGGTCAACCCGAAAAACTGGGCCACCTTAATGCTCAATGTATAAGATGCCATCCCAATATATCTTGCTCCCAGGAGGATTTGAGGGCCCTTGTCGTAGAGTTAAAGGAAGAAGTAAAAGACTTAAAGACATAATTTGCTGAGGTTTTGTCCCTACTTCGCTCCAAATGTATTCTCAGGGAAACTTCCACCACGAACAAGCCAGAATCAGATGTTAATATTGGTTCCCATAAAGAACCTGTCTGTAGGAAAAAGACTTCACCCCATGTAAATAGTATTCCTGACCGGGTTAGCATAGCTCCTCAGACTGGTTCAAAGGGTTCTTCTAGTATAAAAATTTATTCTGGAGCCCCATTATCTTTTCGACCAGTCGCAGTTTACGCAAGGGAACTACTAACTGCTCAAACCCAATACCATCTCCGGGGTAGTGGGTACCCAATTCTTATGTGTAGAGTTCCATCTCTAGCGCCAAATGCCCAGGAAAATAGGGCGTCTCTTATAAATAAGGTCACACACTGGATTCAGCATACCAGACAATGTGGCTCCGTAATACACTCAGACATATTATTTGCACAGCGCTATCCAGAGTCTGAGTGCCACTTGGACACAATAAAGCTAGTATTATCTTCCCCAGGGCTGGTAAGAGGTCTTTTGTCCTTGGAAATGCGGAATCCCTTGCAAAATGGATCAAATGTTTGTTTTAAAAACTGTTGGCCGGTTGAGGATTCCTCGCTAAGATCAAATCCACCTGTTACAAAGGAAACCCCGGATGTGTTTAACAATCAGGAGTGTGTCCCCCAGAATGTGTTGTCTACTCGAAGGAGGCATGTACAAGTGCCTGTGGCTACAGACATTGATTGACTCTCCTTTGATTGGGATAATACGGGGTCCTCCTGTACTACAACTTTGCGGGCAGAAGGGGCATTGGATCGAGCGCTTTCCTCCTTTGGGATGGAGGGATCCCCGTTGGTTGCTATAGATACATCACCGGTCAACTCTCCCCTCAGAAATTTGAATGGCAGCCCACATAGCTGGACTCTTTCGAAGAAGACCCTTCCAATACAGGAGTCTTTAATTCCAAAATTCTTGACATGGAATTTGGCTGGAATTCGTAATAAATTAGTCGAACCAACTTGGGGGAGTTCATTGACCAATTTGATATATGTTTCTTTCAGGAAACGTGGTCAACTACCAATGTTTTTAGGCAAGGGTTTAATTCTTATTGCAAAGTAGCTAGACCATCTTAGGCGGGGAGAGCAGCCGGGGGGTTGATATGGGTAAGGATCTCAGTTTTGGGAAAGATCAGGGAAATTCCAGTGGACTCAGAGGACATATTGGCTTTATCCAACAAAAGGGTGGTTTTTCCTTGTTGTGTGTCAATGTTTATAATAGACCAGGTCCACCTAACTAATTGTCTAAAACCTTTCAGGTGCTGAATGCCTTGGTGTCAGATTATATATCATCACATTTCATCTTTGTTGCTGGGGATTTAAATGTGACGCTAGAACCAAATTGCGTATTCTCTGAGGTAACACAGCAAGAAGATGCATCATGGAAAATTCCCCCTTTTTCTTCCCTGAAGAAACAGGTTAAACTCAGCGCTAGGGTGCTCCGGATTACAGATTTTATGATAATGCATGGCCTTCGCCCAGGGAATGGGCGTTTTCCCTCAGATACCCCTGCTAAACCTACGTTTTTTAGAAACTTTTACAGTAGTACATTAGATTACGTGGTAATAGACGTGAGGATTTGGAACACTATCCAAGACATTTGTGTAGGAAATCAGTATAATAGTGATCATGCTCCAATCCTAGTGACTCATGATGGCCTTACTCTCAAAAGAAGAGTTGCGGAACCTAGTAAGGGAATTTCCCTACCCTTAGTAGTTTCCTCCACTAAGCGCGCCCTGAAATGGGAACGTTTCAAAAACTCAAGAAAATTATGGGGGATAATGCATGATTTAGTATCAACCCACCAATTAGTGGAAGACCCTTGTTTACATTCCCCAAATAAGGTCATGAGTTTGCACATGGATCTTTTTTCCACATTGAGGGATCTTTTTCTTAGAACTGTTAAAGAACCCAAACGCCCATTAGTGGGCCCTTGTCATAGGTGGTTTGGTAAAGCGTGCAGGGAGGCCAAGAGTGACTTGATTAAGGCAATTAAATCTAATGATAGATCCCTGATAATTAGCGCTAGACGCAAGTATGCTCTAACAATAAAGATCTGTAAAAACAATTGGGAAGCAGAGTCCTGGCAGGACCTGCTGGCAGCTGTTAAGGAAAAGCAATCGAAACGCTTTTGGTCCCTGGTGGGCGAAACCAATACTCTAGACCTGTCACATTTCATCAGAAAATTGGGAAGCCTACTTTACGAAGTTGTATGAAGTTGAAGCCGCTGATAGTGCGGCTCCTAGTATAGATCTCTCTTCTAACGATAGCCTTACTCCGTTTACATTGAACGAATCTAAAATGGTCATTATGGCCCAAAAACCAGGAAAAGCCCCTGGCCTAGATGGCATACCCGCCGACCTATATAGATCTGACATAGATATATGGGGGTCCATATGTTAATAACATATCAAATGTCGTCTTGGCTAGTGGAATTTACCCTCGTTCCTGGTATGGCACAATCATTGTACCCATCTATAAAAAGGGGAGTAGGGCCGTCCCGGCGAACTATAGGCCAATTAGCCTTTTGGATAATCTCCCAAAAATATTTTGCTATCACGTCTTGACAAGGATCAAGGAATGGTTAGGTGAGTCCCAAGTCCTTAGTGATTTACAAGCAGGATTTAGGCAGAAAATTAGTACAACTGACCAGATATTCAGGTTTCTTACGATCAAATGGAAGTATGTGGACCTAGATGGAGGGAATCTTTTTGTGGCCTTTGTGGATCTTAAATCTGCATTTGACCTGGTTCTGCGCTATAAGTTGTGAGAGGTACTGGATGGAGTCGGATTTCTGAGTCCCTTATCAAATATAATCAAAAGTCTATATAGTGAGAGCTTTGCAAAAAATTAGATGGGGAGCAAATGGGGAGGTAACAAGTGAAATCCTGATTAAAAGGGGGGTGAGGCAGGAGTGTGCATTGGCTCCGACATTGTTTTTAATATTTATTAACGCATGTATTCCTTACTTACTTGCTTGTGATAATAACGCACCCAAGCTAGATAGGGTAAAGACCCCGTGTTTACTTTTAGCTGACGATACTTTATTATTATCTCAAACCGCTTCTGGCCTTACAAACCTACTTGTGAAGTTTACGTCCTTTTGCAAAGATTATGGTCTTGAAGTTAATTCTATGAAAACCAAATACATGATCTTTGGTGACAAAAAATGCACACTAAGGAAGCCAATTGTAATGGAAGGGGAAGTATTGGAGAGAGTTGCTGATTTCGATTATTTGGGGGTTAGAATAGAGGATACTCGTAGATGGCAGGCCCAGTTACTAAAGGCTCTTATGAGATTGAAACAGAATTTGGGGGGCATTCGGAGATTTGCTAATAGGTCCCCCAGATTTGCAATCTCTCCTGCAATGGAAATATATAAAATACAAGCAGGAGGGATTGCCTTGCATGGAGCGGAGCTATGGGGGCACGGCAACTTGAGGGACCTAGAGCTTACGGAAAATTCATTTATAAAGACTCTGCTTAAAATACCTATTAGCTCTCCTACATTGCCTATCCGGATAAACCTGAATTTAGACTCTATTGCGCATATAGCCGATTTAAAGCCAATATTGTATTGGATTAGGATTTGGTCCTCTGAAATTTTTAGCCCCTATAGGATATGGTTGAATGCCTTGTTAAGCAAAAATGCCACGAAGAAAATCACAAGGTGCAATTATGTTGAAGGCAGCTTGACCAAGTTATGATTGGCCCACTTTTGGACAGCCCCTTGTGGTCTTCCCAAAAATGCGGCGGAAATCGTTAAGGAGGCATACTGGCTAAAAGTGAAAATAGGCAAATTGGCTGAGGTGTCTCCGCTTAGTTTGACAGACAAGTTTACATCAGTCAAATGCCATTATGAATTTGAAAATTATATGGACCTGATCCTATCTCCTCGAGCATGTGCACTTTACATCAGGTTTAGGCTGGGATCGTTACCACTACGCACTTTTACCTGTAAATGGTTTCAACGGGATTCCCAACCTAATTCCTGCCCCATGGGTTGCGACTTACCAGAATGTATTGCGCATGTTTTATTCCATTGTCCAGCTTATGATAAGCAGCGGATTCAATGGATTATACCTCTTTGTAGATGCATGGGTTTTAATAATCGTTTTTTAGCTCTAAGGATTTGCAAAACTAACACCCATGGTATAATGGTATGTGCGTTGGCTAAATTTCTAGAGGCAATTTGGCATGTTAGAAAGAAGTGTTTGGAGGCACTACGTGAATAAGTGCTTGTTTATAGATGATAATTAAAATGTATTTTTTTATTATCTTTATAGAGGAAATTCGATATTAATTGTTAATATAGCAGCACTTTTTATTTCTTAATAATATTGAATTTCTCGTCTTAAACATTTTATAGGTAGTATGATTTAATTTGTAGTGTTTTAATTCATGATTTGATCTCTGTGGACTTGTGTACTGTGAGATGTGCTTTTATTGTGGGTTTTTTTATCACCGAAATAAAGCTAATGAATGAAAGGCATGCATACGTCATCCCTTTTCCGGTGTTTACCCTACCTACAAACTACTGAAAACGTACGCGGCTCGATGTTTTCAGCATGGTTTCCGGACTACTTTATCTTTTTATTTTCCATGCAGTGCGATCGTGCTGGGGTTTACATAGCGCGATCATGCTCGTTTTTTTAGTTTTCAATTTCAGCACGATCGCGCTGCATTTTTTTTTCTTTTTATTTATGTGGCAAGAAAAGTCCGGTTAGGAGTTTACAACGCTAATAGCTCTAATTCGAGCAAATGTGAGACCCGTTGCATTGAAAATGCTTGATTTTCTTTGTAACTCTGTTTATAGGATGTGGAGTGTGTTAGTGCACCACAGACAGCAGCTATGATGACTTCTGCTGCTGCTGTACTTAAATAGATAAGAAAAACATTGTCTTTAACTACAGATTCTGCTACCCCGCCCCTCAGTCAGTGGTGTTGGGAAAAATGATGTAATGTTTATAGATGTTATGAGTTAAATATTATGTCAGATGTTCTGTCCTAGATGTACTATCCTTCCAATTATGGCAGAAAAACAAAGGCGAAAACATTGTTCAGTTGCTGAAATCCGAATTGCTGAGTATCCAACCTGGGGCCCCGATTGTAATTCAAGATTCAGCACTTGATAAAAAAAATCACCTTTGTAGTCAAATTACTGTATAACCCCAAATGTTAATATGTATAATTACATTGTGTAAAAAACACAGCTATGGAGTAAGTAGTCTGCTCTTGTTTCTGTTACTTTCTACTAATTTCTCGCCTTCATACCCTTGTTCTTCAGTCCAATTCCATCTGCTCCTTTCACACATAATTTCTCTATGTACACCACCTCATATTCGAGGTGCTGCATTTACAAGAACAGTGTTCTTTGTAAACTGTTCTGCTTCTTAAATATTTAAGTTATATAAATTATGCAAACATGTTGAAATAATCCCTGGTAGGAATCTCCAAATGTGGAAAAATGTTGCAAAATTCCTGGAGTCAGGTTCTGTAATCTTCTCAGAAGAAACACCCTGGGAGATTGGATGATTTGAGAAAGGCAGTCATAGTCAATGCACAGTTAATCCTGTTTCCATATGGACAGAGCAGCATTGGGATTGCCCTTGAAATAATACTATAAATAAAGAGGCTTGCCTGGACCTATGGCGGCTTTTTCTTTCTCTTCATCCACTTTCTCTACCAAAATGATTGCCTTACAATGTAAAAGACGGTGGCCCTTCCTTTTTAGACAGGAGAAGGCCTACCAATTCTTTCTCATTTCCAAAGAGCAATGCTGCTAGCAAGACAGAATAGAGGAACGGTAAATGTTCTACGTTCCAGTAGCTCTGCAGAGCTAAAGCAACTTTGATTAGCCCTTTCCATAATCACAGAGTACTTTAACCCAGCATTGGAGAAATAGAAGTGTCCTTACTTCTCAATGCTAAGAGTGTATCAATAAAGAGGTATCCTGTCTGCATCTATACTTTCCTGTCTGCATCATGGTGGTTCTTCTGATTTTTTCAAAGATCTACCGCCAAAGGTGCATCATCCCGTCATCTGCATATTATACTGTAACAAAATGTCCTAGTGCATTGTCTGTCCTCGGTTATTGAGTTTGGATTTTTGTTACATAATGAATTATACTTCTGTTATAGATGTTATGATGCAAAGTTCTGGAATCTGAGGGAAGCTCCGAACTGTCTTTCACCTAGCATTCCCTCGAGTCTCCTGATAAAATGGTACCTTGTGTGGGTAGGCTTAATGCCCTTGACTAGAAACACAAGCCCCCCCCCAAAAAAAAAAACGTGACATGGACACATCACATTTTTTCACTCAAAACTGGCCCTTTTTTTAGCAGTGTGCCTAGCTGTTGATTTTGGACCCTAGCTCAGCCGGCACCTAGGGAAACCTAGCAAAACTGTACATTTTTTAAAACTAGGCACCTAGGGATACCCAGGATGGTTTTTTTCATCGGACATCCGTGTCAAAGATACCAAAAGATTGCACCTGGTTTGACAGTCTCAGAAAATGTAATATTAGAGTCTCTGGTGACATTATATTTTTGTTGGGAAACTAGTCCCACTTTGATCCTTGCCATGGAAACTCTGTCATTTGCTGCATCTGTTCCTCACTTGGGCCACTGACTGTCTTATGTCTGGCAAAAATATAGCTAAGTGAGCATTCATGACGCTGCCTCTTTTCAGAATCACAGGCATTCTCCTTATGTCTTATATTCTCATGAGTTTACCCAGCCATTAATGTTTTTGTGTCTAGAGTCTGGGCAGCCAAACCTGAATCTGGTAGCCATGGTTAATCTCTTGCCTAACCTAAAGGTTATTGAATAATCTCTCATGCTTCAGCTTCTTGGGTTCCTCACCTTCCACTCCAGCTGGGAAGGCAAAAACATATATGCTAAAGAACTGCATTGTATTTTCTCTGTTTTCTTTCCCAGCCTGTGTGGGTGTTGGCTCATGCCTGAGATTCTAACATCCAATTGTCTTATCACCAGTTTCAGAACTGACCCATTCAACTTAACTAACTTGGCATTAGTCTGCGAGGTTGTGTATTTTTGATGTATTAAAGTATCTCCATGGCACTCACTTTATTGAGGATGAGGGATATGGTGAACATTCCCCTAGAAGACTGTCTGTCTTCTTTTTAACCAGGGTGCAAAAAAGTATTTTTCCTTTTCATCCTTGCTGATTTCTTTGGGCACAGTTATGTTTGCTGCACAGCCTGTTTTGAGGTCTCTTCATTTCTCTAAAAATAATTGAAGCACTTTGTGTAGGATCATTTAAGAAACCTTGTTGTTTCTTACAGGTGTACCTTGTTCCTAGTGCTCCATATGCTATGTTACAGCTCAAATCGCCTTTGAAATGGATTTGGGTGTTTTAACCCCTTTGCTGCTAAGCCCCACAATCCACCCTTATCCTTAGTTCTGAATTCCACAAGGGGTCATTTGTGTAGATGTTCAAGGTTTTCTATAGAAAGTTAACACTTGAATTAAAAAATATTGACAAAAAAACTGTCATTTGTGTCTAAGTTTTCATCTATAACTTTTTCTAAGTATGGCAGATTTTAGAAAGCAATATACATTTATGTCTGCTGGACCCTTTTGGTTGCAGGGATATACAAGACTTGTAGGTTCTCGGAGAAGCCAAGCCACTCAGAGCCAGTAACTGAGCTGCACCTTGCAGTGTTTCTCATTCTGTACCGGGTATACAGCTATTCATTTGGTAAAATATCAAGAGTGAAAAATAGGTATTGAGGGAACCAATGTATTTCCGAAATGTGCACAAGATATGAAGTTTAAAAGCAGTGGTTATTTGCGCATCTCTGAATTTGGGGGTACCCACTAGCATTTGAATTAGAGGGCAGTTCTCAAAATAACTTCTTTCTTACACATTATCATACATTTGGGTGGTGCAAATGCAAAGAAAGACAATTGGTAATAACATTTGTTCTGCTATTCTGAGTACCCCCAAGTCTCAAGATAAAAATAGAACCTTACTACCTTATTACCTAGTGCCCACGACCAGAAATGGCCCAAAACGCACCATGGATACATCACATTTTTCCACTGAAAACTGACTAATTTTTTGCAATGTGCCTATCTGTGGATTTTGGGCCCTAACTCAGCCGGCACCTAGGGAAACATAGCAAACTTGTACATTTAAAAAAAAAACTAGACACCTAGGGGAATCCAGGCCGGGTGACTTGTGAGACTCTCACCAAGTTATGTTACCCAGAATCCCTTGCAAACCTCAAAATGTGTCTAAAAACACATTTGCCTCATATTTCTGTGATGCAAAGTTTTGGAATCTAAGGGAAGCTCCCAACTTTCTTTCACCTAGCATTCCCTCGAGTCTCCTGATAAAAATGGTACCTCACTTGTGTGGGTAGGCTGTAATATCTCGTACTTCATTGCGCGTCCAGAACACACGCAATGGAGTGGAAAGCCTCGCTCGCAGCTCTTCCTCTGAGGCTCGGCTCTCTGCCGCGCGTCGGCTGGAGACGGCTGGCCGTGTTGGGGCAGCGACAGGCCGCACTGCGCTGCGCAGATGGCGTGATTTTTCATGTGACTTCCTAATTTTAATAAACCTCTTAAATCGAATCTGGTTGAGTTGAGGTTTGTTACTTCATTGTTGCCGACGAGGAGTTTATCAACCCATTGCGCTCAACTGCACTTTTGCCCACATGCTGTTGTTGCTGGCTGCTGTTTAATCTCGAATAGCCTCCAGACGTCTTGGTGAGGCAAAACGGAACTCTCTATTGCACTCTGTTGTTTTTTTTTTGTGGATCTTAGCAGAAGGTGTGGCCACAAAATACTTTGTGGGTTTAGGAAAAGTGGCGGCCATCTTTAAACAGGTTTCCTTTCCATATTTTCATAGTTTTTTTTACTAGAAAGTGCCTAATGTGATATTCTTGGACTAAAAAGGACATTGACATTTTTTGCCTTTGACGCAATTTTAAGTGACATTTCTTTTACTCTTTCAAGCGGTCATGCAGTCAGTTAATCCCCGCCGCCAATCTTGGAAACACCTGGTGAGCCAGCTATACCATGGAAACAGTGGTATGATGCCTTTGAAACTTATTTGGGGGCTATTAGTGCATCAAGATTTAGACCTGAAAGGAAAAAGTGCTTGTTGTTGCATTCATTAGGATTCGAAGGAAGATCTGTATTTAAACATTTACCTGACATTCAATTGGAGGTTGGCGAAGAGCTTGATGAATATGAAGAAGCTCTCAAGAAATTAGTCGCCAGATTTGATGCCCCACCAAGTTTGGTCATAGCGAGACACAAGTTTTTTAGGAGAGAACAGAAAAACGGAGAAGACGTGAACACTTACATAACTGCCTCAAGGAAATTTTCTGCAGAATGTCATTTTGAAGCTTTCGCTGGTCAGTTAATACGTGAACCCTTCATTTGTCACTGTTCGGATAGATCCATGAAACAAAAGCTGTTGTCCCTGGGTGACCCATCTTTAATGGACTCTATTAGAATTGCCAAGAATATTGAAACGGCGATTAAATCTGCTAAAGAGTTGGATCATCCACCTGTGGAACAAATTAATGTGACTCAAAGGACAGGCGACAGATGTAGAATGAACCTTGCTTCCTCCAGCAAAGGAGCTTGTGCTGTTCCAAAACGTTTTTTCAAACAAACAAACATTTGTTTCCGGTGTGGTTATCCACCACATCTGAAAGGAGTGAAGAGTTATCTTGCAAAGAATGTGCAGTGTAGATCTTGTGGCAGAACTAGACATTTTGCTAAAGTCTGTCAAAGTGTCAAAAGTAGTAACTCCAATGTCAACGTTGTCGCTGATGAGGGTGATGATAGAATGGATGAATTGATGAGTGAAATCCAAGAAATGATTCTGGCTGCGGGTGAACATGACATAAGAAGTGGTAATCCTGATCACTGTATTGACTCGTACGTTTTAGTTCAAGTAGGTGATAGGCACTTAAGATTGTTAGCGGATTCAGGTGCCAGGATCACTATGATTACACAGGAGTTATTTGAACAAAAGTGGGGTACACGGAAACTGCACCTCCAGATAGATCAGCGGTATCATATGAAGGGAGGAGGATTGACTTAGTGGGTTTCTTTGAGGATGTTCTAGTTTTTAAAGGTCGATGGATTTTTGGGAAGGTTTACGTGGCTGTCAAAGGATTGAACATTTTAGGTGGGTTTCACCAAGGGTTGTTCGGTATGGTATTGCGTCCAGGCACAGGAGGCCAGGTTACTGTTATAAGGGATTCTTCTGATGTAGAAGATTTGCTTAATGAATTCCCCAAAGTTTTTTCTGGAGATAAGAGGATTTAAACATAAAATTAAAGTCAAAGACAAAGACAGTGCCATTCCGGGCAAGCATAAATTAAGAGGTGTACCATTCAGTGTCAGAGATGAATTGGAAAGAGAATTAGAGAGTTTAAGAATGAAAGGAATCATTGAACCTGTTGAAGCTTTCTCATGGTTGTCACCTTTGGTAGTGGCTAAGAAAAAAAATGGTGAACTGAGAGTGTGCATTGACTTGAGGGCACTTAAGAGAGAAATCTGGGTAGACTCATCTGCTGCCAAAGATCAAGGAGATTCTTTCGTGCATAACCGGAGCTAAACTGTTTACTAAACTTGAATTGGCCGCTGTTTACCACCAGGTAGAGTTGACACCTGATTCTCGACATTTCACTGCCTTTGTTTCTCTGTGGCGGTCTTTCCAGTACTGCCGAATGCCGTTTGGTCTGGCATCGGCAGCGTCAGTTTTTCAAAGAATTATGCGATCGTCAGGAACATGATGTGATTTTGAGGCAGGTTTTGCAAGTGTTTGATAATGCGGGTGTGGTATTGAAAAGAGAAAAATTACAGTTTTTGCAAACGTCTTTAGAATACTTGGGGCATATCATGACAGCTGAAGTTGTACGTCCCAAACCTGGCCTTGTGGAAGCTATCATAGAAGCACCGGCACCTCAGGACAAAGTGGGGGTCAAATCATTTTTAGGTCTGTGTGAGTTATATTCCAGGTTTATTGAACATTTTGCTACGTTAGCAAGACCCATTTTGAATTTACTGAAAACAGGATCAGACTTTGTGTGGGATGCTGAGTGTGTGGAAGCTTTCAACGCTATTAAACAAAAGTTGGGAAGTGTAAGTGTTCTACGATCTTATGATCATAATTTAAAGTGTTGTTTGACTGTTGATGCAAGCAAATTCGGTGTTGGTGCTGTTTTGACGCAGGTCAATGGCAACTAGGAATATACTATTGGCTTTGCGTCAAGGGTTCTTAGACCGAATGAAGTACACTGTTCTGTAATAGAAAAATAATTCTTAGCTTGTTGGTGGGCTATTGAAAGATTCAAATGTTATCTGTGGGGAAGACATTTTTTACTCCAAACAGATCATATACCGTTGGTTACTATTTTGAATGGTAATAACGTCAAGAGTAGCACACCAAGAATTGCAAGGTTTGCGGCCAGGTTGTTGCAATTTGATTTTTCTGTTGTACACATTTCTGGTGGAAAAAATGTGAGGGCAGATTATCTCTCTAGGAATCCGGTTTCTGGAGAGATTGATGAAAAAGATGGCATTCAAGATGAAAATTGTTTTATTGCTGCTGTTGAGTTAGAAAGTGTTGGGTCCATTTCCGAAGCGGATTGGAAAAGAGCATCTATGAATGATCAGTTACTCGCTAGAATCTTGGCATACGTTGAGGAAGGGTGGCCTCATGAGAAAGGTTTGGAGTTGTCTGCTCAGCCTTATTTCAAGGTATCAGACGAACTATCTATTGAAGATGGTATTCTTTTAAGGGATGACAAAATTGTGTCTCCTGAGGTCATTAGATCTGTTATTTTGGAAAAAGCGCACAAAGGTCACTTGGGATCCACACTCACCAAGAAAAGGACGAGAAAATACTATTGGTGGCCCCAAATGGACAAAGACATTGAAATGTTAGTCAAATGTTGTCATATTTGTTCTACCAGTGATAAAACACTGAAAACTTCTACGCCTCCCCTACAACCTATTGAGTGTCCATCGGGTCCATGGAAAAAGATTGGTATTGATCTGATAGGGCCCTTCCATCTACTTCCACCTAAATTACGATATGCTTATGTGGTGGTTGATTACTTTTCCAAGTGGCCTCATGTGAGATTTGTTGGTGATGCTAACTCTAAGTCAGTGGTATCTTTCCTTAAAGAAATTGTTTTGGAGGAGGGTTTTCCAAAGAAGATAGTCTCTGATAATGGAGTGCAGTTTGTGTCAACTGAAGTTGAGAGTTTTCTAAATGAATGTGCTATCAGACACTTGAAGAGTTCTCTTTACCAACCACAAACTAATGGTTTGGATGAGCGTTTTAACCATGTGGTTGGTGAATGTGTGCAATGGGCTTTGGCTAATGGGTGTGTAGTTGATGCGGCTGTAAAAAGTATGCTTTGGTTCTACAGAACAACTCCCCACTCGAGCACGGGGGTTTCTCCTTTTGAAGCTCTTAAAGGGAGGAAACCTTCACTCTGTTTAGACCAGCGTGGTTATCCAAATTTGTGAAACATGCTACATGTAGGGAAGACATTGGCCTCAAGATTCGTTCGAACATAGAGAAAGCTCAGGCTAAACCAAAAACATATTATGATAGGAATAGATGTGTAAAAAAAATGCAATTCATGGTTGGTGATTGGGTACCAGTTAAAATGCCTAGCTTTGTCAAGAAGGTTGACTCAAAGTTCTCTGAACCATTAAGGGTTGGTAAAGTGTGTGGTAATGCGGTTCGTGTGAATGGACATGTTTGGTGGAACGTAGGAAAAGTGGCAAAAGTCTCAGCAGATGATAGTGTTGTGCAACCTGGTGACACGCTAATTGAAGTTGTGCGGAATCTTGAAACAAAGAAATCCTCCAGTGTACATAATCCCGGTGAGTTGGTAGACACGAGGTCGAACTCTATGCCTGTTAGGAAAAGACATAGAACCCGTAACTTACCTTTGAGGAATCGTTAAACGAGTATTGTTTTTGTTTTTGTTTTGTTTTAGTAGGATATTACGTTTTTTCATTCAAACCATGTGTATTTAGTTATCAGTGTACTTGTTGTAAGGCAAAATGTTTGATGGTTTCTGTTTAAAAAAAAAAAAAAAAAGAAAAACCAAATGTAATATCTCTTACTACATTGCGCGTCCAGAACACGCGCAATGGGGCAGAAAGCCTTGCTCGCAGCTGTTCCTCTGAGACTCAGCTCTCTGCCACGCTGGCAGGCGTGAGGCAGGAGCCGAGCGTCGGTTGGAGACGGCTGGGCCCCCCAAAAAAACGCAAACATTTTTTCACTCAAAACTGACCCTTTTTTATAGCAGTGTGCCTAGCTGTGGATTTTGGACCATAGGTCAGCCGGCACCTAGGGAAACAAGGCAAAACTGTACATTTTTGAAAACTAGACACCTAGGGGTACCCAGGACAGGCTTACTTGCATGGCTCTCAGCACGTTTTTTTTAATCCAGAATCCCTTGCAACCTCAAACTTTGACTAAAAAACACATTTTCTTTGCATTTCTGTGAGAAACTTGTGGAATCAGTGGGCTGGCACACATTTCCTCCCACCCAGCTGTCCTCTATCTCTCCCAATAAAAATGCTACCTTACTTGTGTGTTTATGCCAAGTGTCCCCGACACGGAAGGGCCTAAATCGTATTATGGTGATATTAATAGCTATGGTAGGTGTACTAATTAGTTGTTCGGTCGGCAACCATGTAGGGAAACCTATCAAACCCAGACATCTTTGCATGAAGACTACTGTTGATCCTGATGTGATCCATTCCTGGCGTAGGCACTAGGCCTAAGCACACAAGTGAGATAGTGTTTTATCGGGACAAGTGGGGGAATACTGGGTGCTAGGAATTTTGTGGATCCCCGCACACATCTGTAGTTTACGTCACAGAAATGCAAGGAAAAGTTATGTTTTTATTCATCGTTTTACCTTTGCAGGGTATTTTGGGTAAGAAAACGTTGGGGGATCCACTCAACTCACACCTCCCTGTACTCCCTCTTGTGTCTAGTTTTCAGAAATGTTCGGTTTGATAGGTTTACCTAGATGACCGCTGAGCCCAGGACCAAAAACATAGATGCCCTCCTTGCAAAACCAGGTTGTTACGTGATAGATAATTTTGATGTCTCTACAATACGTTTTGAGCCATTCCCTGTCACGGGGTCATGGCCCAGCCACACAAGTAAGGTAGCATTTTTATCTGGAGACCTGGGGGAATGCTGGGTGGTAGGAAATCAGAGCTGGCCCCAGTCACCCCACAACTGTCCCACACAGAGATGTGAGGAACAAATATTTTTGTCAATTAAACAAATTTACAAGGGATTCTGGGTTAGTAAACGTTGACAGATCCACACAAAACATACCACATATTATTCCCTTAGTGACCAATTTCCTAAAAGGTGCGAGGGCAGAAGGTGTTTCCTACAAAGAGAGTATGCATTGACAGTAAAAAGCAAAAAAAACACCAAAACATTATTGCAAATCCATCCACTAGTCAGTCACAGGCACACTGTTTGGATTTGGCACGAGGGTAAGTAAATGGTTCTTAAAAAAAAACTTAATTCACCAATGACTTTACGAAATAAAATCTGCAAAAGTTATTAATTTCAGCCAAGCGCCAGTCCACGCACTGGGAAAAAACTAAATATTGCATATATCACAAGGCAGTAAAGAATGCGTACAAATCAGTAAGTTACTTTCAAAGTCAATCACACAAAAAGCTAAAGATTCTGACAGAACAGCAGTAAAAAAAAATGATGCAAACAGGCGAAGGATACACATTAGAAGAAAAGATTACAAGATGAGTTGCTTACCAACCAATTCTCCACAAACTACAGATCTGCCAAATCTGCAACTGCAACCAGAATTCACCAGTAAGACAAAGGAAGCGATTGGCCCTACAATAAAAAAGAAAGAATCACAATACGAATAAAAAGGAGAACAAACTATCAATCAAAAGACACTGAAAAGAGGTGTGAAAAAGGCAAAAAAAGACACCACCAATAAGAAGTAAACCTAACCCCAGAAGTTGATCCCCAACCACACACATAACCTTATTCCCAGGTGACTCAATTGTTACCACCCACCCTGAGGCTTGACCACTCAAAATACCAAACAATATGGACCCCAAGGGGTAAAACCATTGTCCAAGGGGTCGCTCCCCAAATTTCTAAATGTAAAATCCCTGGCATATTTTCAGTTTTGACCCCCTCGGGAAGCAGATTGGCTGAAAAAGGGCCAAACTAGCCCTCTGTGAGGGGGACACAGATAAAAGATAAGGGGCCCCAGGGGAGCAATCCTTGTCCAAGGGGTCGCACTCTGCACTCTCTAAATGTAAAATCCCTGGCATCTAGTGGGTTTAGACCCACCCCGGGGGGGGGGGGGACAAATTGGCTGAAAAATGGCCAAACTAGCCATGGGATTGGGGGTGGGCTGAAACATAGATAAAACATATTGCCCCCAGGGGAGCAACCCTTGCCCAAGGGGTTGCTCCCCGCAATTCCTAAGTGTGTAATCACTGATGTCTAGTGGGTTTCGAACCACCCCCTCCCCCAGGCAGATTGGCCAGAATAGGGCCAAACTAGCCACCAGGGGTGGGGTGAGGGGGCAAAACAGAGATAAAACATATGACCCCCTCCCCCCAGAGTTGCGACCCTTGCTCAAGTGGTCACTCTCTGCAATTCCTAAGTCTATAATTCCTGGTGTCTAGTGGGGTTTGATCACACCAGGGGGCAGTTTGGCCAAAAAGGGCCTATCTAGCCTCTGGGTGGTCAAAACATAGATAAAGTATATTGCCCGCAGGGTTGACCCTTGCCCAAGGGGTCACTCCTCGCATTTCCTAAATAATCATCCCTGGTGTCTAATGGGGTTTGAACGAGGGGAGTTCAGATTGGCTGAAAAAATGTCTGAACTAGCCAAAACACAGAAGATGTATGGAGCCGTCTGACATACACGCCCACTGTCTCGTTGGATGCCTCCCGGCCGTCTGATGCATGGAAGGGGTTAAAAGATAAGTAGTGAAGTTGTGCTCATATGTTGCCTAGGGAGTAAGCCACATCTACCTGCTATGTGTTAATACAATCAATTACGTACATAATGTATTGTACTCAAAGGTAACTCTCGCACATGCAGGAGGACTCCTTCTTTTTAAGTCTGACATGTCATAGATACCCTGGAATGTGATCTGCTGCAGAGTCAGGTTCTGCAACATTGTACGATGGCTTAGTGTTGGCCAGATAAAACATTCCAATAAATAGGTGAACATGGGTGAGAGATTGGATTGATAGGGTGCACAAGGGAATGACCATGGCGATTCTTATCTACATGCCATGTGGCTGCCCAAAAAAACATGAAAATATGGTGTCCCTTGCAGGCCTACTTCGGTATGTCACTCTAGCTTTAATAAAGCTGGCATAATACAGGATGGAATACCAAGTAGTGGGGGCATGTCTCTGCCTGCTGTGGATTTTCTGGGTGAATTTCTGGGGACTGATAGTATCACATTATACAGATATGTTGACAGTGTGCTTTTGTTTTGATATATTTCCGTATTGCAGCTGTTTTGCACTTATTCCGATATTTAAATGCTAGTAAAACAGTTCAGCAAAAAAGAAACTATGTTGCCACCCAGAAACTCCTCCCACAAGTTACACTGATGAGCGCATACGGTGTACTGCTCTGAAGTTCCCCTGTACTCTGATGTGTCCCTCACCTAACTTCAGACAAAGAGAGAAATTGCTGTGCAAGTCGGGTCGCCCTGCTAGCATGGCAGGCTCCATGTAGCACAGATCTTAGCCAGGTGCTTCCTCCAAGCCACAAACATGAGATGAAGACTCCTTCAGGGACGAGTCCTCTTTCATTCAGATGCCTAGGCATCAGAATGCTCTCCGGGGCATGTAGGTAGGTAGAGGAAGCTGCACAAAGGTTGGCCCAACAGGTACTGCATATACTCCTGTGAGGAAGACCCTTCATCACAATATAATTTATACACCTGTAGCACCTCTTTCCACACTAAGAACAGTCATCATCAGGCGCTCAGACCTGTTGTGTCCGATACAAACCACCAACACAATTAGTTTGAAGAAAGTTTATTCTGGTCTTGAAGCCCACCAACCACGACTGAACAGCCAGAGCACCAGTTCCAGCTCCCCGCTTCCAACAACCACAAGCTCCTCGACTTTCCTAATGAGCTAAACGCCACCTACAATCCAAACATTAAATGAAATTAAAGTGTAAAGACAACACATTTTAAAGATAAAAACTACCCATCCCCTTCCGGTACACCAGAACACAATTATGGAAATAAATTCATAATAATATCTAGAATGCATTTTAAAATAAACACAACACTACCACGTAATTTAATCGACACTTAAAAGTCAGAGATTCCATGAGCAACAACACGAGCATCGAAATCCATAAGGGCCTTTGTCGATCGCAGAAGGAAATGGGCCATGTTTGTTACCCTTTGGCCACACCGTTGCTGTATTTTTGAAGATGGTGTTTTTTCATGCATTTTTTACCATGATTTCTGTCAGTGTTGACAGGCCCTCTTTGTTGCATTTAGACTGATTTACATTTCCTGTGAATAACAACTTGCGCTACGTGTTTATGGTGCTTTGTTTTGTAAGAGGTAAGTGGGCTAGTATTACCGGTACATTTAACTTGTCATCTACTATTTAAATAATAAGGATGAATGCTATTATCATATTGTCACACTCATCAATATAGTCCTTTAATATCTGTCTTGCCACATGGTCTTTTTCTAATATTACTTCTTAATTTTTTTATTTAAAACTATATTTTTAAATGTACTTAATACACTTAAAGCTTTTGTTTTTCTTTAATTCAGATATTAAACCAGAAAATCTCTTGATCAGCCACAATGACATCCTAAAACTGTGCGACTTTGGTAAGTTGAATTCGTTTCCACAGAAGCCATTTACTTTGCTGATAAACGTGTCGTGAAATAATGCTTCTTGGCAAAGATGAAATGATTATAGGATCTTGGCACAGTGAACAGAGTTATCCCTCCTCTCCCGTTGGCTCCTTAGGTCGTGTTTTATCTTGTTTTATTTGAGTGGCCTATCTTTTACAGGGAGTAAAGAAGACATGTCTTCATGGGCCGCATTATTTGTATTTCTTTGGATTTAGGTATCCAGTGATTCTGCATGTTTTCTTACAACCATGGGGATAAGATTTACTGCAGACCCTAGATGGCTATTTCAGTATTCAGATAATCAAATCTTACTCTTTTTTTGCCTCCATTTTCAAGCTAAAACAATATGACTTCTTTTGTTGCGCATATATAGATATGCTAACCCAATTTGGTGAAATGTTCGGAAGTCACCTGTGGTCGCATCTGTGATGAGATTACACTTTTTTGCATAGATGGTAGAAGTATTAATTTATTTGGAGACGTTTCCTTTGTTTTAGCTGTACAGGTTTCTATTCCCCCACATCTAAAGAAGCGATGGGTGTTAATATTTTACATACAAATGCTCAAGGGTAAGCTGTAAGAAACAGTTCTGATGGATACACCTACCTGTGGATTCCTCACCTAAAGATTCCTCACCTAAAGAATTTTCCCCTCGCGCCAGCTTCAACAGAAATTTCTTCTAGCTCTGCACGTCGACGATGACGTCACAATAGCCCGACTCGTATGATGTCATCTAGGCAATAAGAAGCCCTCGTCGACGTGCAGACGTCAGTTCCCTCTTTTCCATGCTTTCGAATAACGGTTTTTCTTCGAGGCTAACAGGGAGCTACAGTTGCGCATCTGTAGTTACTATGTCGCAGCCAAGAAAATCTGGCTTTAAGCCTTGTAGCCAGTGTGGGGGTCGGATGTCGGTCACTGACTCCCATGAAAATTGTTTATGGTGCCTTAGTTCCGACCATGAGGTCGAGTCATGCGGTTCTTGCCAGCGCATGAACCGTAAGGCGCTTAAGGAAAGAGAGGCTAAATTGTTCCTAGCCCGTTCCAAGAAAAGGAAGGAAAGGCGGCATCGTAAAGAGTCTTCTTCGAAATCTTCGAGGACTCATTTTTGCCATGGAGACTCTTGGCGTCGTCACGACTCTCGGCACCGATCGAGTAGAGGTCGGTCCAGGTCCGAACCCACATCTGTCAGCTCGGCGCCGTCCGACGTGGGAGATTAGCCCGACCGTCACTCCTCCGCCTCCTACGACTCCGGCTTCACCTTTGTCGGTGTTTGAAGTCGAGCCTCTTCAAGAACCAGCGGCTTCTCCGGAGCAGGAGATGCCTGGTCCATCATCAGCTTCTATGCCGGCGCCGACACCGCAAGCATATCCAGCTTTCATGGCGCCGGGTACGGATCCTGCGGCATTTTTAAATGCCATGTTCAATATCTTTTCCACCATGGCGCCTGGTGGAGGGCATGCGGGTCCGTCAGGCCCTTTGGCTTTTAATTTGGGTGCTCCGGCTCCTTACAAGGCGACGCCCTTCATGCCATTTTTGCCTTCTGGGGCCGCTGCCGCGCCAATGCCCTTGGCATCGGCCAGGAGACCTGTGACGCCTAAAACGTCTGCTACTCAGGCGCCGGTGGATTCTCCACGGATCCAGTCCACAGTCAAGGTGCCTGTGGCGCTGGAGGGTCCGGCGTTGGATGGATCCGAAGAGCGGCGCTGGCGAAGATCTTCGGCATCAGCCGACGCTTTATTGACGCCGGGGCTCGAATCCAGGCTCCGGTCCAGAAGACTAGCTTTGCGCCTCCTGGAGGAGGAGGAATATAGCAGACAACATCTGGAGGAAGGCGAAATCTTGGAGCCTGCATTTTGGGACGTTATATTCATGCCCTTATGGAGGAAGCAAAAGGTCATCCAAACTTGCCACAAGAGGTGTTGAATTTGCTAGCGGACGCTCAGGCGGTGGCGACCCAGGTGATTCAGTCTGGGTTGGACACCTCAGACTCTGTGGCAAGGGCTATGGGTACATCCATAGTATCGCGGCGTCAGGCTTGGCTGCGCTCATCAGGCTTCTCTACGGATGTGCAGGCAACTCTTCTGGATCTGCCTTTGGATGGGGAAAAACTCTTTGGGACAAAGGCAGATTCTGCTCTTGAACGTTTCAAAGAGAGCAGAGCCACAGCGAGGTCGTTAGGACTTCAGGCAGCCACTTCCTCTACCTTTAGGTCATATAGGAAGTTTAGGGGTTTTGGACGTGGCTTCTCCTTTCGTGGCAGGTTCCAGGCACCACAACAATCTGCAAGCTCCCTGCCTTACAGATCCTTCAGGGGCAGGGTCAGAGTACGTACAAGAGGAGCCACCCAGCAGCACTCTGCCTCTTCCTCTTCCTCGGAAGGGGTGCAACAGGGAAAGCAGCCTTAGTCCTCCACCACTCCCTGTTCACTTGTCTCCGGTAGGGGGGAGACTTGCCCAATTTCTTCCAATGTGGGAGTTTATAACATCAGACTCTTGGGTCATCGACATTGTGAAGAGAGGGTACGCTCTTCCCTTTCGGGAGTTCCCTCCTCCCTTCCCTCCCCGCCCATCCTTCTGTTCGGAAGACCATCTTCTGTTACTGCAACAGGAGGTGTTATCCCTATTGTCAAAAGGCGCAGTAGAGTTGGTTCCCGAGCAGGAGAGGGGTCAGGGCTGTTATTCAAGATACTTCCTGATCCCCAAAAAGGATGGTCGGTTGAGACCAATTCTGGACTTAAGGATTTTGGATTGATTCCTCAGGCAGGAAAAGTTCAAAATGCTGACCCTTTCACAGGTTCTTTTGGCGTTGAACGAAGGAGATTGGATGGTGTCTGTCGATTTGCAGGATGCGTACTTCCATATTCCGATCCTCAAATCGCACAGGAAGTATCTCCGGTTTGTGGTGGGATCCCACTATTATCAGTTTGCGGTCCTCCCGTTTGGTCTTACTTCAGCACCTCGAGTCTTCACAAAGGTGATGGCGGTAGTAGCGGCAGAGCTCAGAAGAGGGATAGCGGTGTTTCCCTATCTGGACGATTGGTTGATCAAAACCAAGACTCCGGAGCTTGTGCGGCGTCACCTGCAGTCGACAACTCAGTTGTTGTTCGACCTGTTTTTTTCTTTAATCAATGTGCCCAAATCTCACCTGGAGCCCTCTCAACGCCTCCTGTTCATAGGGGCAGTACTGGACACGACATTGAATCGGGCCTTTCCTCTGCCCCAGCGGGTTCAGGACATTCGGGCGTTGATTCTGATGTTTCAAAATGGAGCTGTAGTTCCAGGCCTCAAGGTCCTTCGTCTGCTCGGTCTGTTTGCTTCTTGCATACTGCTGGTCACTCATGCACGCTGGCACATGAGGGCTCTTCAGTGGTGCGTCCGCAGGCAGTGGTTTCAGCACAAAGGGGATCTCGAAGATTCGATCACGATCACCAGAGACACTGTGGTGGATCTTCAGTGGTGGGCAGCGATCGGCAACCTGTCGCAAGGAAGGCTGTTCTCGCTGCCTCCGCCGGTGGCCACAGTTGTAACGGATGCTTCCACTCTAGGGTGGGGAGCTCATCTGGTCGACCTGGAGGTCAAAGGCCTTTGGTCTCCAGTGGAACAGAGGTTTCACATCAATTTGTTGGAATTGCGTGCAGTACGTCTGGCTCTCAAGGCCTTTCTCCCTTCCATTCGCGGTCAGTCAGTCCAGGTCCTGACGGACAACACTACCGCAATGTGGTATATAAACAAGCAGGGAGGAGTGGGGTCGTACCTCCTTTGCAGAGAAGCTCTTCGACTCTGGTCCTGGCTTCAGGACCACAAGATTTGCTTAGTAGCAAATCATTTGGCTGGAGTTCTGAATGTACGTGCGGATGTTCTCAGTTGACGCAGCTCGGTCGATCACGAGTGGAGTCTTCATCCGGATCTGGTTCTTTACATCTTCCAGATGTGGGGGTGTCCGCAGATAAATCTGTTTGCTACTCAGGGGAACGCGCAGTGCCCGTTATTTTGCAGCCTCCAGTATCCGGTGCAAGGAGCTTTGGGGGACGCGTTTCAGATGTCCTGGAAGGGTCAGTTGCTTTACGCGTTTCCTCCCATACCCCTGATTCTTCGAGTTCTGAGGAAGATCCGCCAAGACCGGGCCCAGGTCATCTTGATAGCCCCGGATTGGCCAACAAGGGTGTGGTACACAGACCTTCTCCAACTCTCTCTGTGCCCTCCGCTCCGTCTCCCTTACAGGGTGGACCTCCTCTCGCAGTCGCAGGGGCATATTCTACACCCCCACCTCCAGAGTCTGCACCCTCATGCCTGGAGATTGAACGGGGCAATCTGAGTGCTTTTTCACTCCCACCGGAAGTGGTGGATGTTATTTTATCGATCAGGCGACACTCCACCAAATCGATTTATGCAAGTCGATGGGCTAAATTTGTACGTTGGTGTGGAGAGAACCGAATTGATCCCTTAAAGGCTCACTTGTCTGATATATTATCATTTGCTCTTTCCTTGGCACAGAAGGGTTGTGCAGTTGCCACAGTTAAGGGCTATTTATCAGCACTGTCGGCTTTTCTGTGCCTCCCAGATCAACCTTCCTTGTTTAAATCTCCAATTGTTTTGAGGTTTGTTAAGGGGCTCACTAATAAGTTTCCGCCCTCATCATTTGTTATGCCTCAGTGGGACCTTAATTTGGTATTAGCATTTCTGATGGGATCGCCATTTGAACCAATGCATTCTTGTGCTTTGCGTTTGCTGGTTCTTAAGACTGTATTCCTGGTAGCCATAACTTCGGCCAGAAGAGTCAGTGAGCTTCAGTGTAGAGTCTCCATACCTTTCCTTCTTTAGAGACAAAGTGGTGTTAAGGACCAAGGCGGCTTTCCTCCCAAAGGTTGTTATACCCTTTCACTTGGGGCAGTCTATTACTCTCTCTTCCTTTTACCCTCCGCCTCATCCATCCAAGGAGGAAGAGAGGCTCCACTGACTGGATCCACGAAGAGCATTGAGCTTCTTTGTCGACAGGACAAGGGAGTTCAGGCAAGATGATCAGCTCTTCGTTGGATACGTGGGGAAGAGGAAAGGCAGAGCAGTCCACAAGAGAACGCTATCCAGGTGGGTCATTCTCTGTATTAAGCTTTGTTATTCCTTAGCTAAGAAAGAACCACCTGTGGGGCTTCGTGCTCATTCCACCAGAGCAAAGGCTGCCTCTTCGGCTTTAGCTAGGGGTGTTCCTGTGGTTGACATCTGCAAGGCGGCAACTTGGGCATCCCTCCATACTTTTGTCAAACATTGTTTGGATTCTGAGCTTAGGAGGGATGGCCATTTTGCTCGCTCGGTGCTGCAGGATTTCTTAGTTTGCCCATTCGGGCACCCACCTCCGGAGGTAGTACTGCTTTGTGACTCTATTCTTTAGGTGAGGAATCCACAGGTAGGTGTATCCATCAGAAGAATAAGTTACTTACCTTCGGTAATGCTTTTTTTGGTGGATACATTAACTACCTGTGGATTCCTCACGGTCCCACCGCCTCCCCGTTGCATGAATGGTTGTTCCACGAAATCCTTGGGTGAGCGACAATTGTCTTGTATATATGTATATATATATATATGTTTGATGGCATGTGTAGCTGCAGATACACATGCTGTGCATATCCTGCCATCTAGAGTTGGGCTCGGAGTGTTACAAGTTGTTTTTCTTCGAAGAAGTCTTTTCGAGTCACGAGATCGAGGGACTCCTCCCCTTTTGGCTCCATTGCGCATGGGCGTCGACTCCATCTTAGATTGTTTTCTTTCCGCCATCGGGTTCGGATGTGTTCCTCTTCGCTCCGTGTTCCGGTTCGGAAAAGGTAGTTAAATCTCGAAAAAATCGACAGTATTGTTGTCGTTCGTTATCGGGTTAGTTAGCACAGATCGACACCGAATCAAGAAGAGCTCCGGTAGCCCTTCGGGGCTTCTATTCCCCGGCGGGGCCTGGTCGGCCCGACCGCGTGCGTCTTCAAGGCTAATGGAACAGACCCCATTCCGCTTCTGCCCCGAATGCCACAACAAGTATCCTTACACAGATCAACATCTGGTCTGTAATTTGTGTTTGTCCCCCGAACACAAAGAGGATACCTGCGAGGCCTGTCGGGCGTTTCGGTCGAAGAAAACGCTACGGGACCGGAGAGCACGAAGGCTTCAAATGGCATTGGCGCCGTCAGGACACCACGACGTCAAGGAAGAGGAGACTTTCTCCATCGCAGACTTGGACTCGGACGAGCCCGAAACAGAGCAGGCGCCGAAAACCGTGAGTAAACCAGCCCCGGCCAAAACTCACGCCAAAATCATGAAGGCCCAGGGGACGCCACCGCCGACAGGCCATGGCTCAACCCGTACAATTGGTGACCAACCATCGGCACCGAAAAAGGGCACGCACGTGTCGAAGTCTTCCGACTCCGGTCGAGATTCCGGCACGCAGCATACTCGACACTGAGAACCTGGCTCAGACCAGACTCGACACCGGGAGATCGGCTCCGAGATAAGTCGGCACCGAGATGTCGGCACACCGAAACCTAAAAAAGTGGCTTCAGAGCCGAAAAAGACTGCAGAAAAAGTTTCAGTACCGAAACACCCAGCATCAGAGCCGAAAACACGCTCAAACTCCGAAGAACAAGGCCTTTCAGGACAACTACAAGGCCATAAATTTGGACAAGAGCTAGAAGCAGGAGAGCCAGAGTATACGCAAAGAAGGCTCCATATTCAAAAGGAAACAGGGAAAATAAGAACTCTCCCTCCTATAAAAATGAAAAGGAAACTTGCTTTCCAAGATACAGAAAAACAACCGAAAGCAAAGGTGGCAAAACAAGTAACTCCACCACGGTTTTCGCCACAACCATCACCACACCACTCACCGCAACCATCACCAATTGCGACTCCATCTATGATGCAATCTTCAACGCACACAGGGTTGAGCCAGGATGACCCATGGGATCTATATGATGCACCAGTATCTGACAATAGTCCAGACTGCTACCCAGCGAGGCCATCACCACCTGAAGACAGTACCGCTTACACGCAGGTGGTATCCAGAGCAGCTGCTTTTCACAATGTGACACTGCACGCTGAACCGATTGAGGATGACTTTTTATTTAATACTTTGTCGTCAACACACAGTCAGTACCAGAGTCTTCCAATGTTACCAGGGATGTTGAAACATGCGAAACAAGTATTTCAAGAGCCCGTCAAAGGCAGGGCCATCACACCTAGGGTGGAGAAAAAGTGCAAGCCTCCCCCTACAGACCCTGTGTACATCACGCAACAACTGACACCTGACTCAGTAGTAGTAGGCACAGCACGTAAAAGGGCTAATTCACACACCTCAGGAGATGCACCACCACCCGACAAAGAAAGTCGAAAGTTTGATGCAGCGGGGAAAAGAGTTGCAGCACAAGCAGCCAATCAATGGCACATTGCCAATTCCCAGGCTTTATTGTCAAGATATGACAGGGCTCATTGGGATGAAATGCAGCACTTTATAGAACATCTGCCCAAAGAGTTCCAAAAGCGTGCACAACAAGTGGTGGAAGAGGGCCAAAGTATCTCGAACAACCAGATACGATCGGCAATGGATGCAGCGGACACAGCCGCAAGAACTGTGAATACAGCGGTCACTATTCGGAGACACGCATGGCTACGCACCTCCGGATTTAAGCCCGAAATCCAACAGGCTGTGCTTAATATGCCTTTTAATGGACAACAGTTGTTTGGGCCGGAGGTGGACACAGCTATAGAGAAGCTGAAGAAGGACACGGATACGGCCAAGGCCATGGGCGCGCTGTACTCCCCACAGAGCAGAGGCACATTTAGGAAGACACAATTTAGAGGGCGGTTTCGGGCCCAAAGCACAGAACCCTCAACCTCACAAACCAGACCCACATACCAGGGCCAGTATCAGAGAGGAGGCTTTCGGGGACAATACAGAGGTGGACAGTTCCCTAAAACTAGAGGAAAGTTCCAAAGACCCCTCAAAATAAACAGTGACTTCAGTGTCACAAATCCCCAACACATAACACCAGTGGGGGGGAGACTTACAGATTTTTACCAAAACTGGGAAGAAATAACAACAGACTCGTGGGTCCTAGCCATTATCCAACATGGTTATTGCATAGAATTCCTACAATTACCACCAAATGTGCCTCCAAGGATACACAACATGTCCAAACAACACTTAGATCTATTACAACTAGAAGTCAAAGCGTTGTTGCAAAAAGACGCAATAGAACTAGTACCCAATCATCAGAAAGGAACAGGTGTTTATTCCCTGTATTTTCTAATACCCAAAAAAGACAAAACTCCGAGACCCATCTTAGATCTCAGAACACTAAATCTTTACATCAAATTGTAGGAAAGTACCATCTTGCCTGGCATGTTACTCCCATATTTCACTGTATATATGTTGTTTTAGTTGTATGTGTCACTGGGACCCTGCCAGCCAGGGCCCCAGTGCTCATAAGTGTGCCCTGTATGTGTTACCTGTGTTATGACTAAATGTCTCACTGAGGCTCTGCTAATCAGAACCTCAGTGGTTATGCTCTCTCATTTCTTTCCAAATTGTCACTAATAGGCTAGTGACCAATTTTACCAATTTACATTGGCATACTGGAACACCCTTATAATTCCCTAGTATATGGTACTGAAGTACCCAGGGTATTGGGGTTCTAGGAGATCCCTATGGGCTGCAGCATTTCTTTTGCCACCCATAGGGATCTCTGACAATTCTTACACAGGCCTGCCACTGCAGCCTGAGTGAAATAACGTCCACGTTATTTCACAGCCATTTACCACTGCACTTAAGTAACTTAGAAGTCACCTATATGTCTAACCTTTACCTGGTAAAGGTTGGGTGCTAAGTTACTTAGTGTGTGGGCACCCTGGCACTAGCCAAGGTGACCCCACATTGTTCAGGGCAAATTCCCCGGACTTTGTGAGTGCGGGGACACCATTACACGTGTGCACTACACATAGGTCACTCTCTATGTGTAGCTTCACAATGGTAACTCCGAACATGGCCATGTAACATGTCTAAGATCATGGGGAGACAATCCCATGATTCCCCGGGTCTCTAGCACAGACCTGGTTACTACCAAACTGCTGCTGCTGCTAACCCCTCAGACAGGTTTTTGCCCTCCTGGGGTCCAGCCAAGCTTGGCCCAGGAGGGCAGAACAAAGGACTTCCTCAGAGAGAGGGTGTTACACCCTCTCCCTTTGGGAAAAAGGTGTTAAGGCAGGGGAGGAGTAGCCTCCCCCAGCCTCTGGAAATGCTTTCATGGGCACAGATGGTGCCCATTTCTGCATAAGCCAGTCTACACCGGTTCAGGGATCCCCCAGCCCTGCTCTGGCGCGAAACTGGACAAAGGAAAGGGGAGTGACCACTCCCCTGACCTGTACCTCCCCTGGGAGGTGCCCAGAGCTCCTCCAGTGTGCTCCAGACCTCTGCCATCTTGGAAACAGAGGTGCTGCTGGCAACACTGGACTGCTCTGAGTGGCCAGGGCCAGCAGGTGACGTCAGAGACTCCTTCTGATAGGCTCCTCCAGGTGTTGCTAGCCTATCCTCTCTCCTAAGTAGCCAAACCTCCTTTTCTGGCTATTTAGGGTCTCTGCTTTGGGGAATTATTTAGATAACGAATGCAAGAGCTCATCAGAGTTCCTCTGCATCTCTCTCTTCACCTTCTGCCAAGGAATCGACTGCTGACCGCGCTGGAAGCCTGCAAAACTGCAACAAAGTAGCAAAGACGACTACTGCGACCTTGTAACGCTGATCCTGCCAACTTCTCGACTGTTTTCTTGGTGGTGCATGTTGTGGGGGTAGTCTGCCTCCTCTCTGCACTAGAAGCTCTGAAGAAATCTCCCGTGGGTCGACGGAATCTTCCCCCTGCAACCGCAGGCACCAAAGAACTGCATCACCGGCCCTCTGGGTCTCCTCTCAGCACGACGAGCGAGGTCCCTTGAACTCAGCAACTCTGTCTAAGTGACTCCCACAGTCCAGTGACTCTTCAGTCCAAGTTTGGTGGAGGTAAGTCCTTGCCTCCCCACGCTAGACTGCATTGCTGGGAACCGCGTGTTTTGCAGCTACTCCGCCTCCTGTGCACTCTTCCAGGATTTCCTTTGTGCACAGCCAAGCCTGGGTCCCCGGCACTCTAACCTGCAGTGCACAACCTCCTGAGTTGTCCTCCGGCGTCGTGGGACTCTCATTTGTGGCTTCGGGTGAGCTCCGGTTCACTCCACTTCGTAGTGCCTGTTCCGGCACTTCTGCGGGTGCTGCTTGCTTCTGAGTGGGCTCTTTGTCTTGCTGGACGCCCCCTCTGTCTCCTCACGCAATTGGCGACATCCTGGTCCCTTCTGGGCCACAGCAGCATCCAAAAACAACCCCTATCGCGACCTTTGCAGCTAGCAAGGCTTGTTGGCGTTTTTTCTGCACGAAAACACCTCTGCACGACTCTTCACGATGTGGGACATCCATCCTCCAAAGGGGAAGTTTCTAGCCCTTGTCGTTCTTGCAGAATCCACAGCTTCTGCCATCCGGTGGCAGCTTCTTTGCACCCACAGCTGGCATTTCCTGGGCATCTGCCCACTCCCGACTTGATCGTGACTTTTGGACTTGGTCCCCTTGTTCCACAGGTACTCTCGTCTGGAAATCCATCGTTGTTGCATTGCTGGTGTTGGTCTTTCCTGCAGAATTCCCCTATAACGACTTCTGTGCTCTTTGGGGAACTTAGGTGCACTTTGCACCCTCTCTTCAGGGTCTTGGGGTGGGCTATTTTTCTAACCCTCACTGTTTTCTTACAGTCCCAGCGACCCTCTACAAGGTCACATAGGTTTGGGGTCCATTCGTGGTTCGCATTCCACTTCTAGAGTATATGGTTTGTGTTGCCACTATCCCTATGTGCCCCCATTGCATTCTATTGTGACTATACATTGTTTGCACTGTTTTCTATTGCTATTACTGCATCTTTGGTTATTGTGTACATATATCTTGTGTATATTTGCTATCCTCATACTGAGGGTACTCACTGAGATACTTTTGGCATATTGTCATAAAAATAAAGTACCTTTATTTTAGTATATCTGTGTATTGTGTTTTCTTATGATATTGTGCATATGACACCAGTGGTATAGTAGGAGCTTCACACGTCTCCTAGTTCAGCCTTAGCTGCTCTGCTAAGCTACCATTTTCTATCAGCCTAAGCTGCTAGACACCTCTTCTACACTAATAAGGGATAACTGGACCTGGTGCAGAGTGTAAGTACCCCTTGGTACCACTACAAACCAGGCCAGCCTCCTACATTGGTTGTGCAGCGGTGGGATAAGTACTTGCAACTACTTACCACTTTGTCATATTGTACTTTTCATAAGAGAAAAATATACAAAACAAGTTCAGTGTATGTACACCTAACCAAAAGGTTTTGCTTTTCCTCTCTTACTCCTTTGCTAAGTGCTGAAAAGTACCTCTAAAACGTTCAAAAAGTTTTAAAAGTTTTTTTTCTGTTCTTTAAAAAGTTCTGAAACTTTTTCTTTTTTTTCTGTCCCTTAAACCTTTTCTATAATGTCTGGTACAGGCCAAACTGTTGATCTGACCAAACTTGCTTATGATCACCTTAGCTAGAAGGGAGCAAGGAGTCTCTGCATTGAAAGAGGTTTAGGGGTAGGGAAGAATCCCTCTAGAGAACTGTTAGTTAACATGCTCATTGAACAAGATAAGACCTTAGTTGGCACTTCTGTTGAGAGATTAGCTGATGGTTCCCACTCTGATTCTGGGGCACCCCTAGTAAAGGAGTTAGAAAGGAACCTTCCCAGCCTGTCCCCTAGCAAGCCACCTAGCATGGCTGGTACTAATATGACTTCACATCACAGTAGGAGTGTTACTTCTGTAGGCCAGAATGTTAGAGTGCCATCTGTTAGGGACAGGTCTCCCTCTGTTCATTCACACCATTCTTCTGTGTCAAAGCATGCCCAACCCACCCTCCCTGAAGACAGAGTGTTAGAAAGGGAGCTCAATAGATTGAGAGTGGAAGAATCCAGGCTGAAGCTCAAAAAGCAACAGCTGGATTTAGGTAGGAAAGCCTTTGATTTAGAAAAAGAAAGACAGAGGTTGGGGTTAGGACCCCATGGTGGCAGCAGCAGTATTCCAAATAGTCATCCTGCAAAAGAGCATGATTCTAGGAATCTGCACAAGATAGTGCCCCCTTACAAGGAGGGGGATGACATTAACAAGTGGTTTGCTGCACTTGAGAGGGCCTGTGTTGTACAGGAGGTCCCTCAACGGCAGTGGGCTGCTATCCTATGGCTATCTTTCAGTGGAAAGGGTAGGGATAGGCTCCTTACTGTTAAAGAAAGTGATGCCAATAATTTTACAGTTCTTAAGAATGCACTCCTAGATGGTTATGGCTTAACAACTGAACAGTACAGGATGAAGTTCAGAGAAACCAAAAAGGAGTCTTCACAAGACTGGGTAGACTTTGTTGACCATTCAGTGAAGGCCTTGGAGGGGTGGTTACATGGCAGTAAAGTTTCTGACTATGAAAGCCTGTATAACTTAATCCTGAGAGAGCATATTCTTAATAATTGTGTGTCTGATTTGTTACACCAGTACCTGGTAGACTCTGATCTGACCTCTCCCCAAGAATTGGGAAAGAAGGCAGACAAATGGGTCAGAACAAGGGTGAACAGAAAAGTTCATACAGGGGGTGACAAGGATGGCAAGAAGAAGGATGGTGAGTCTTCTGACAAGGGTGGGGACAAATCTAAAAATGAGTCTTCATCAGGCCCACAAAAACACTCTGGTGGGGGTGGTGGGCCCAAATCCTCTTCTAATCAAAACAAAGAAAAGAAACCATGGTGCTATTTATGTAAAATAAAAGGCCATTGGACAACAGATCCCAGTTGTCCAAAGAAAAGCACCAAGCCTCTTACCACTACAACCCCTGCTGCTTCACCTAGTACCCCTAGTAATAGCAGTGGTGGTGGGAACAAACCTACTAATAGCCAATCCAAGGGAGTAGCTGGGCTCACTTTTGGTAACTTAGTTGGGGTTGGTCTTGTTAGGGAGACCACAGAGGCTGTGTTAGTCTCTGAGGGGGCTATTGATTTAGCCACCTTAGTTGCTTATCCCCTTAACATGGATAAGTACAAGCAACTTCCCCTAATAAATGGTGTTGAGGTTCAGGCCTACAGGGACACAGGTGCCAGTGTTACAATGGTAATAGAGAAACTGGTCCACCCTGAACAACACCTACTTGGTCACCAGTACCAAGTGACTGATGCTCATAACAACACTCTTAGCCACCCCATGGCTGTTGTGAATCTCAGCTGGGGGGGGGGGAGGGTACTGGTCCAAAGAAAGTTGTGGTTGCCTCAGATATACCTGTAGACTGTCTACTAGGGAACGATTTAGAGACATCAGCTTGGGCAGAAGTGGAGTTGGAGGCTCATGCAGCAATGCTGGGCATTCCAGGGCATATTTTTGCTTTGACAAGGGCTCAGGCCAAAAAGCAAAAAGGACAGGGTGACTTGGATCCTGGAAGAATGGACCAAGTGCTCCCTAAAGCTAGGGTTAGTAAAGGTAAAACACTACCTACTATCCCTCCCTCTACAGTGGATTCAACTTCTGAGGAAGAAGAATTTCCACCCTGTGCAGAACCTACACCAGAGGAGCTGGAAGCAGACACTGCTGAGCTTTTGGGTGAAGGGGGGCCTGCCAGGGAGGAGCGGAGTGTGGCACAGCATACCTTTCCCACACTAGAGGGTCTAAGACAGCAAGCTGTCAAACAAGCAAATGGGGATGTCAGTGACTCTCACGGAGTTTACTGGGAGGACAACCTTTTGTATACTGAAGCAAGGGATCCAAAACCTGGAGCTGCCAGGAGATTGGTGATTCCTCAGGAATACAGAAAGTTCCTCCTAACTCTATCCCACGACATTCCCTTAGCTGGACATTTGGGGCAAATGAAAACTTGGGACAGGCTTGTCCCCTTGTTTCATTGGCCTAGAATGTCAGAGGACACAAAAGAATTTTGTAAGTCCTGTGAAACCTGTCAAGCCAGTGGCAAAACAGGTGGCACTCCAAAGGCACCCCTTATTCCACTGCCTGTGGTTGGGGTTCCCTTTGAAAGGGTAGGGGTTGGCATAGTTGGCCCCCTTGACCCTCCGACTGCTTCAGGCAATAGGTTTATCTTGGTGGTAGTGGACCATGCCACCAGATATCCTGACACAATTCCTCTAAGGACCACTACAGCTCCTGCAGTGGCAAAGGCCCTCCTGGGAATCTTTTCCAGGGTGGGCTTCCCAAAAGAGGTGGTATCAGACAGGGGAAGCAATTTCATGTCTGCTTACTTAAAGGCCATGTGGAAGGAATGTGGTGTTATATACAAGTTCACCACACCGTATCATCCACAAACAAATGGACTGGTTGAGAGGTTTAATAAAACTCTCCAAGGAATGATAATGGGACTCCCTGAAAAACTCCGCAGGAGATGGGATATCCTGTTACCTTGCCTCCTTTTTGCTTACAGTGAGGTACCCCAAAAAGGAGTGGGCTTCAGCCCCTTTGAACTCCTATTTGGACACCCTGTAAGAGGTCCTCTAACACTTGTGAAGGAGGGTTGGGAACAACCTTTAAAAGCTCCTAAACAAGACATAGTGGACTATGTACTTGGCCTAAGATCTAGGATGGCTGAGTACATGAAAAAGGCCAGTAAAAACCTTCAGGCCAGCCAAGAGCTCCAAAAGCAATGGCATGACCAGAAGGCTGTTTTGGTTCAGTACCAACCAGGGCAGAAAGTGTGGGTCTTGGAGCCTGTGGCCCCAAGAGCACTCCAAGACAAATGGAGTGGACCCCACATTATTGTTGAGAAAAAGGGTGAAGTCACCTACTTGGTTGACTTGGGCACTGCCAGGAGTCCCCTTAGGGTGCTCCATGTCAATCGCCTAAAACCCTACTATGACAGGGCTGATCTCACCCTGCTCATGGCAACAGATGAAGGACAGGAAGAAGAGAGTGACCCTCTCCCTGATCTCTTTTCTTCCACAGAACAAGATGCTCTAGTGGAAGGGGTAGTTTTGGCAGATTGTCTTACTGCTGAGCAGAAAGACCACTGCATAAATCTCCTGGGTCAGTTTTCTGAACTCTTTTCTACTGTGCCAGGCACCACTTCTTGGTGTGAGCACACTATAGATACTGGAGACATCTTGCCTGTCAAAAGTAAGATCTATAGGCAGCCTGACCATGTCAGAGACTGCATAAAACAAGAGGTTCAGAAAATGCTTGAACTGGGAGTGGTTGAGCACTCTGAAAGTCCATGGGCATCTCCTGTGGTACTTGTACCAAAACCTCATTCCAAAGATGGAAAGAAGGAAATGCGGTTTTGTGTAGACTATAGAGGTCTCAACCAGGTAACCAAAACTGATCCTCACCCTATACCCAGGGCAGATGAGCTAATAGATACACTGGTATCTGCCAAGTATCTAAGCACCTTTGATTTGACCTCAGGGTATTGGCAGATCAAGTTATCAGAGGATGCAAAAGCAAAAACTGCATTTTTAACCATTGGAGGGCACTACCAATTCACAGTAATGCCTTTTGGGTTGAAAAATGCACCTGCCACTTTTCAAAGGTTGGTGAATACAGTCCTGCAAGGGTTGGAGGCTTTTAGTGCAGCATATCTAGATGATATAGCTGTCTTTATCTCCACCTGGGATGATCACCTGGTCCACCTGTGGAAAGTTTTGGAGGCCCTGCAAAAGGCAGGCCTCACTATCAAGGCTTCAAAGTGCCAGATAGGGCAGGGCAAAGTGGTTTATCTGGGACACCTGGTAGGTGGAGAACAGATTGCACCACTTCAGGGGAAAATCCAAACTATTATAGATTGGGTTCCCCCTACAACTCAGACCCAGGTGAGAGCCTTCTTAGGCCTCACTGGGTATTACAGGAGGTTCATAAAGAACTATCGCTCCATTGCAGCCCCTTTTAATGACCTCACATCTAAGAAAATGCCTAAAAAGGTATTGTGGACAGCTAGCTGTCAGAAGGCTCTGCACCTGTCCTGAAAAGCCCCTCTTACTCCAAAAAATTAATTGTCCAAACTGATGCATCTGAATTAGGGGTAGGGGCAGTCTTATCACAACTTAATTCTGAGGGCCAGGATCAACCTGTTGCTTTTATCAGCAGGAGGTTGACCCCTAGAGAAAAGCGTTGGTCTGCCATAGAGAGGGAGGCCTTTGCTGTGGTCTGGGCACTGAAGAAGTAGAGGCCATACCTGTTTGGCACTCACTTCATTGTTCAGACAGACCACAAACCTCTACTTTGGCTAAAACAAATGAAAGGTGAAAACCCTAAATTATTGAGGTGGTCCATATCTCTACAGGGAATGGACTATACAGTGGAACATAGACCTGGGAGTACCCACTCCAATGCAGATGGACTCTCCAGATATTTCCACTTAGACAATGAAGACTCATCAGGTCATGGCTAGTCTTATTGTCCTTCGTTTGGGGAGGGGTTGTGTAGGAAAGTACCATCTTGCCTGGCATGTCACCCCCATATTTCACTGTATATATGTTGTTTTAGTTGTATGTGTCACTGGGACCCTGCCAGCCAGGGCCCCAGTGCTAATAAGTGTGCCCTGTATGTGTTACCTGTGTTATGACTAACTGTCTCACTGAGGCTCTGCTAATCAGAACCTCAGTGGTTATGCTCTCTCATTTCTTTCCAAATTGTCACTAACAGGCTAGTGACCAATTTTACCAATTTACATTGGCATACTGAAACACCCTTATAATTCCCTAGTATATGTCACTGAAGTACCCAGGGTATTGGGGTTCCAGGAGATCCCTATGGGGTGCAGCATTTCTTTTGCCACCCATAGGGATCTCTGACAATTCTTACACAGGCCTGCCACTGCAGCCTGAGTGAGATAACGTCCACGTTATTTCACAGCCATTTACCACTGCACTTAAGTAACTTATAAGTCACCTATATATCTAACCTTTACCTGGTAAAGGTTGGGTGCTAAGTTACTTAGTGTGTGGGCACCCTGGCACTAGCGAAGGTGCCCCCACATTGTTCAGGGCAAATTCCCCGGACTTTGTGAGTGCGGGGACACCATTACATGCGTGCACTACACATAGGTCACTACCTATGTGTAGCTTCACAATGGTAACTCCGAACATGGCCATGTAACACGTCTAAGATCATGGAATTGCCCCCCCAGTGCCATCCTGGTATTTGGGAGACAATCCCATGATTCCCCGGGTCTCTAGCACAGACCCGGGTACTGCCAAACTGCCTTTTCTGGGGTTTCACTGCAGCTGCTGCTGCTGCCAACCCATCAGACAGGTTTCTGCCCTCCTGGGGTCCAGCCAAGCTTGGACCAGGATGGCAGAACAAAGGACTTCCTCAGAGAGAGGGTGTTACACCCTCTCCCTTTGGAAAAAGGTGTTAAGGCAGGGGAGGAGTAGCCTCTCCCAGCTTCTGGAAATGCTTTCATGGGCACAGATGGTGCCCATTTCTGCATAAGCCAGTCTACACCGGTTCAGGGATCCCCCAGCCCTGCTCTGGCACGAAACTGGACAAAGGAAAGGGGAGTGACCACTCCCCTGACCTGCACCTCCCCTGGGAGGTGCCCAGAGCTCCTCCAGTGTGCTCCAGACCTCTGCCATCTTGGAAACAGAGGTGCTGCTGGCACACTGGACTGCTCTGAGTGGCCAGGGCCAGCAGGTGACGTCAGAGACTCCTTCTGATAGGCTCCTCCAGGTGTTGCTGGCCTATCCTCTCTCCTAAGTAGCCAAACCTCCTTTTCTGGCTATTTAGGGTCTCTGCTTTGGGGAATTCTTTAGATAACGAATGCAAGACCTCATCAGAGTTCCTCTGCATCTCTCTTCACCTTCTGCCAAGGAATCGACTGCTGACCGCTCTGGAAGCCTGCAAAACTGCAACAAAGTAGCAAAGACGACTACTGCGACCTTGTAACGCTGATCCTGCCGCCTTCTCGACTGTTTTCCTGGTGGTGCATGCTGTGGGGGTAGTCTGCCTCCTCTCTGCACTAGAAGCTCCGAAGAAATCTCCAGTGGGTCGACTGAATCTTCCCCCTGCAACCGCAGGCACCAAAGAACTGCATCACCGGTCCTCTGGGTCTCCTCTCAGCACGACGAGAGAGGTCCCTTGAACATCAGCAACTCTGTCCAAGTGACTCCCACAGTCCAGTGACTCTTCAGTCCAAGTTTGGTGGAGGTAAGTCCTTGCCTCCCCACACTAGACTGCATTGCTGGGAACCGCGTGTTTTGCAGCTACTCCGGCTCCTGTGCACTCTTCCAGGATTTCCTTTGTGCACAGCCAAGCCTGGGTCCCCGGCACTCTAACCTGCAGTGCACAACCTCCTGAGTTGTCCTCCGGCGTCGTGGGACTCATTTGTGGCTTCGGGTGAGCTCCGGTTCACTCCACTTCGTAGTGCCTGTTCCGGCACTTCTGCGGGTGCTGCTTGCTTCTGAGTGGGCTCTTTGTCTTGCTGGACGCCCCCTCTGTCTCCTCACGCAATTGACGACATCCTGGTCCCTCCTGGGCCACAGCAGCATCCAAAAACCCTAACCGCGACCTTTGCAGCTAGCAAGGCTTGTTGGCGGTTTTTCTGCACGAAAACACCTCTGCACGACTCTTCACGACGTGTGACATCCATCCTCCAAAGGGGAAGTTTCTAGCCCTTGTTGTTCTTGCAGAATCCACAGCTTCTACCATCCGGTGGCAGCTTCTTTGCACCCACAGCTGGCATTTCCTGGGCATCTGCCCACTCCCGACTTGATCGTGACTTTTGGACTTGGTCCCCTTGTTCCACAGGTACCCTCGACTGGAAATCCATCGTTGTTGCATTGCTGGTGTTGGTCTTTCCTGCAGAATTCCCCTATCACGACTTCTGTGCTCTTTGGGGAACTTAGGTGCACTTTGCACCCACTTTTCAGGGTTTTGGGGTTGGCTATTTTTCTAACCCTCACTGTTTTCTTACAGTCTCAGCGACCCTCTACAAGGTCACATAGGTTTGGGGTCCATTCGTGGTTCGCATTCCACTTCTAGAGTATATGGTTTGTGTTGCCCCTATCCCTATGTGCCCCCATTGCATTCTATTGTGACTATACATTGTTTGCACTGTTTTCTATTGCTATTACTGCATATTTGGGTATTGTGTACATATATCTTGTGTATATTTGCTATCCTCATACTGAGGGTACTCACTGAGATACTTTTGGCATATTGTCATAAAAATAAAGTACCTTTATTTTTAGTATATCTGTGTATTGTGTTTTCTTATGATATTGTGCATATGACACCAGTGGTATAGTAGGAGCTTCACACGTCTCGTAGTTCAGCCTAAGCTGCTCTGCTAAGCTACCATTTTCTATCAGCCTAAGCTGCTAGACACCTCTTCTACACTAATAAGGGATAACTGGATCTGGTGCAGAGTGTAAGTACCCCTTGGTACCACTAGAAACCAGGCCAGCCTCCTACACAAATCAGATCACTTTCACATGGTGACACTTCAAGACGTAATCCCCTTGCTCAAACAACAAGACTACATGTCAACATTAGATCTCAAGGATGCATACTTCCATATACCCATACATCCTTCGCACAGGAAATACTTAAGGTTTGTAATCCAAGGAGTACATTACCAATTCAAAGTGTTACCATTCGGGATAACAACAGCACCAAGGGTATTTACAAAATGCCTTACAGTGGTAGCAGCCCATATCAGAAGACCGCACATACATGTATTCCCGTATCTAGACGATTGGTTAATCAAGACCAATACGCAGGAACGGTGTCTCCAACACACAAAATACGTCATAGAAACCCTTCACAAACTAGGTTTCTCACTAAACTACCAAAAATCACACTTACAGCCTTGTCAAATACAACAATACTTAGGAGCAACAATCAACACAAAAAAAGGGATTGCCACTCCAAGTCCACAAAGGGTACAAGCATTCCAAAACGTAATACAAAGCATGCACCCAAACCAAAGGTTTCAAGTAAAATTAGTGATGAAACTACTAGGCATGATGTCCTCATGCATAGCCATTGTCCCAAACGCAAGATTACACATGCGGCCCTTACAACAGTGCCTAGCAACACAATGGTCACAAGGACAGGGTCAACGCCAAGATCTAGTGTTGATAGACCGCCAAACATACACCTCGCTTCAATGGTGGAATCCTATAAATTTAAACCAAGGGCGGCCTTTCCAAGACCCAGTGCCTCAATACGTGATCACAACAGATGCTTCCATGATAGGGTGGGGAGCACACCTCAACCAACACAGCATCCAAGGACAATGGGACACTCAGCAGAAACAACTTCATATAAATCAGTTAGAACTACTAGCAGTGTTTCTAGCGTTGAAAGCATTTCAACCACTAATAGCCCACAAACACATTCTTGTCAGAACAGACAACATGACAACAATGTATTACCTAAACAAACAGGGAGGGGCACACTCAACACAGTTGTGTCTCTTAGCACAAAAGATTTGGCATTGGGCGATTCACAATCACATTCGCCTAATAGCGCAATACATACCAGGAATTCAAAACCAGTTAGCCGACAATCTCAGTCAAGATCACCAACAGATCCACGAATGGGAAATTCATCCCCAGATACTACAAACCTACTTCTAAAGCTGTGGAACACTGCAAATAGACTTATACTCAACAAAAGAAAATGCAAATTGCCAAAACTTCACATCCAGGTACCCACAGCCTCACTCCAAGAGCAATGCATTATGGATGAGTTGGTCAGGGATATTTGCTTACGCTTTTCCCCCTCTTCCACTCCTTCCGTATCTCGTAAACAAATTGAGTCAAAACAAACTCAAACTAATACTAATAGCACCAACTTGGGCACGACAACCTTGGTACACAACACTACTGGACCTGTCAGTAGTGCCTCATATCAAACTGCCAAACAGACCAGATCTGTTAACTCAAAACAAACAACAGATCAGACACCTGAATCCAGCATCGCTCAATCTAGCAATCTGGCTCCTGAAGTCTTAGAATTCGGACATCTAGACCTTACACAAGAATGTATGGAGGTCATCAAATAGGCTAGAAAACCTACTACAAGACATTGCTACGCAAATAAATGGAAAAGATTTGTTTATTACTGTCATAATAATCAAATTCAACCATTACACTCATCTGCAAAAAACATTGTAAGCTACTTACTACACTTACAAAAGTCTTAGTTAGCTTTTTTATCCATTAAAATACATCTCACAGCAATTTCGGCCTATCTGCAAATTACACATTCAACTTCACTATTCAGAATCCCAGTCATAAAAGCATGTATGGAGGGTCTAAAAAGGATTATTCCACCAAGAACACCACCAGTTCCTTCGTGGAACCTCAATATTGTATTAACACGACTCATGGGCCCACCATTTGAACCCAGGCACTCTTGTGAGATACAATACTTAACCTGGAAAGTAGCCTTCCTAATAGCTATTGCATCTCTCAGAAGAGTAAGTGAAATACAAGCCTTTACCATACAAGAACCCTTTATACAAATACACAAACATAAAGTGGTTCTATGCACAAATCCCAAATTTTTGCCAAAAGTCATATCACCGTTCCACTTAAATCAAACAGTGGAACTCCCAGTGTTCTTTCCAGAACCAGACTCTGTAGCTGAAAGAGCATTACATACATTATACATAAAAAGAGCACTTATGTATTACATTGATAGAACCAAACAAATTTGAAAAACAAAACTATTGTTTGTAGCTTTCCAAAAACCTCATGCAGGGAATCCAATATCCAAACAAGGCATTGCCAGATGGATAGTTAAGTGTATTCAAACCTGGTATAGAAAAGCAAAGAGAGAACTGCCTATTACACCAAAGGCACACTCCACTAGAAAGAAATGCGCCACCATGGCCTTTCTAGGAAATATACCAATGACAGAAATCTGTAAGGCAGCCACATGGTCTACGCCTCATACATTCACTAAACATTACTGCGTGGATGTGTTAACAACACAACAAGCCACAGTAGGACAAGCAGTATTAAGAACATTATTTCAAACAACTTCAACTCCTACAGGCTAAACCGCTTTTGGGGAGATAACTGCTTACTACTCTATGCACAGCATGTGTATCTGCAGCTACACATGCCATCGAACGGAAAATGTCACTTACCCAGTGTACATCTGTTCGTGGCATGAGATGCTGCAGATTCACATGCGCCCTCCCAACTCCCCGGGAGCCTGTAGCCGTTGTAAATTGATAAAAATAAAACTTGTACGTTTGTAAATTTGTAAATATATCACTTTTAGTCACATTATGTACATACATACTTACTCCATTGCTAGGGCACTATTACTATATACACAACTCCTACCTCACCCTCTGCGGGGAAAACAATCTAAGATGGAGTCGACGCCCATGCGCAATGGAGCCGAAAGGGGAGGAGTCCCTCGATCTCGTGACTCGAAAAGACTTCTTCGAAGAAAAACAACTTGTAACACTCCGAGCCCAACACTAGATGGCGGGATATGCACAGCATGTGAATCTGCAGCGTCTCATGCCACGAACAGATGTACACTGGGTAAGTGACATTTTCCATATATATATATGCCTACTTTATGTATATAGTTATAGCATGTATATATGTATTTCTTTCTCTGGTCTTGATAATTCAAGTACTCATGATTGATTTTGACTGGCATATTTAAATTTCTTATTATTTTTTGTGTAATAAATGTTGCGTTTTCGCTTCTTTTGATGTGATTATGTTCTCTTCAAGGTCAAATATTCACCTGTTCGCCTCTAAGGCACATAAAAAAATGGTGATAACTGACGTCTGCATGTCGACGAGGGCTTCTTGTTGCCTAGATGATGTCATACGGCGTCGCGTAGAGTCGGGCTATTGTGACGTTATCGTCGATGTGCAGAGCTAGAAGAAATTTCCGTCGAAGCTGGCGCAAGGGGAGAATTCTTTTGGTGAGGAATCTTTAGGTGAGGAATCCACAGGTAGTTAATGTATCCACCAGAAAAAGCATTACCGAAGGTAAGTAACTTATTCTTTCTTACCTTAGCTAGCAATATTTCTAGTCGACACATAATCATTTGAAAGATTCTTCACTTCGTTGATTATTGCTCCAGGCTTCATGCTAGTCCAAAAACGCTTTTCCGGAGCTATCTCTTTCTAGTGCTGCCACTTGGCACCATGGGGATTAAGCTGTAAATTAGCTCCAGACATGAGGACACCGAAGTTCCTTTGGTGCCGGAAAGGCAATAATTAAAGGGGATGACGCCTTCTGACCGGCTCAACTGAACACACTTGTTCCAAAGACCTGCATAGATCGGTTTGATTGCAGCTTTCCAGCAGCCAGTGTTTCACCTGCGACTTCATCAGAAAGGTAAATGACTCCAACTTGCACCATTCAATCTCCACATTTGCATCTGCAGTGTTCAGTGGATTCAGATGGTGTATCTGACCATCCTACCGAGAGAAAAAGGTCAGCTGTCTATGGGAGAAGAAGAGGCTGCTGAATGCTGAGTGCCAGTAGATTGGTGTACCAGATCCTTTGTGCCTAATCTGGGGAGCCCGGATCAACCATGCTCTGTCTTCCCACACTTCCTCTGTACCTAAAACTGAGGACAGTTCCTGTTCTGGTCACTGGCAAAGAGATCATGGAAGAGAAATCCCAAAGTGGAAAATATTACCTCTGTCTCTATAGTGAGCAACTACCACTAATGGTCCTCCACTGAGAGACAATTGAGAGCATCTGCTCTCACATTGAGGGAGCCTGTGCAAGTGAGCCACTACCACGAATAGTCCTTGTTGTATCCACTGCTGCAGACTGATCATCTTTCCACATAAAGTCCATTTTCCCATACCACCCTGTCTGAGAATGTAGTGTACGATGGTGGAGCTGATTGACAGAATCTGAATTTTGCTTCCTGAGGTGGAAAAGAGAAATGTTTTCATTGCAACATGGGGAAAAGTACAGTTTGATCACATCTAATTACAGACATTGCAGCACCTGAGTTCAGAGGCCACACACTGGCATGTCTCCTTAGGGCGACCATCTAACTCTGTCACTGCAGGCACTGGTTTCTTTCCTGGGCTATTCTTGTGCTGACAATTTTTTATCAGATTTGTTAGTTTAGTTAAGGAAATGGATTCAAACCAAGACTGATATCCAGAATGCATTAGATTGTTACAAAAAAGCTAAAGCAGAAAATAGTGTTCTTAATGACAGATGGGCACTGCAGCAGCAGGGAGTTGTTCATGACCATGATATCCTCAGCAGAGGGTGTGGGGGCTGAAAGGACGATCCACCAAAATATTGAATGAGTCCATCCACTAGTGCAGATCCAGAACCAAGAGTATCTGTATCAAAGCCGTGAGACTCACCTGATGCTAGAGCCACTGCAACCTCAGGCACCACTGGAGGGCCCTCATCTACCACCTGACATCTGGCATAAAAAGGGTGCACAAGTCATTTGTTTTCATTTATTTAATTGAATCACTGGGTAGTATCCCAACCCAGCTAATGTTTCTCTGGGACTACCAAACTGGGTCATGTGAGGTATCAAATTAATTGTGATATTATTGCGACCTGATGCCCAGGTCGAAATGAATGCAACTATTAAAGGTAGCCAACTTTTAGAAAGTTTCCACTCTGCTCGTCCAGTAGCCTCACAAAGACATGCACACACAGAAAGTTTTCTGACCGCCTGGGAAGATGTGTGAATGACTCCCAGGAAGAAAGACAGTGCCAAAGTAGCGAGGTGTCACCTCCTGTTCCTGGATGGCCACTCTGTGGCGGGGGTTACTGTGGGCTTGTTGTCCTCATGTAGCCACACCTCTAGGGTGAGCTACCTTGCTCCTCACGATCAAGGAAGGGTCATGCCATCTTGAAGGGGGCAAGAATGTGGCATTGTGGGATAGCCAGATGTCACATATCATAGGACCTTCATCACTAAGTAGGGGGGACCCAGTAACCCATTGACCAGTGACTGCGTGTTCTCCTCAGGGCACTTTCCTGGGATAAACATGGCACCCCTGGCACATTTACCCTCAGTACTCGCTGGACCTGGAAAAAGAACGAGAAGGAGAAGGAGACCACTTTGCACTAGTTGGAAGCGCACAAAGAGAGGCTGTAACGTGACCCTGGAGTAACTGCACCTGCTGTACTGTTGGCTAGCAGGGTTTGGACCCTGTTCTGTGTGCCTGGCTCAAGAAAAAGCTAATTCCTAGCCCCAGACTGAAGCAGAAACTTCAAGGGTCAGTTGGCTGGTCCCCCAGAACGGCATTGGGGACATCAGAGCTGAAAGAGCCCAAGATGCACTTCTGGTAGCCACCGCAGATGTTTTGCCGCTACCAGATGCCAGGCACCCAAGAGGACAATTCGAAAATAGCCAAAAGGTGCACCTGTGTCTGCTGGACCCGTGAGTGTTGGTTATGACCGAATTCGTCGCCCATGAGGGATACCAGCCTCCACAAGATAATTGCACAGTGACCGTTGTGTTGCAAAAGCACAAGGTCTGCCTCGGCAGGTGCAAAGAGGACTTTGTGGGACCCCAAGATCTGTGGACAGAGTCGCCCCCACTCAACTGTGGACAGAGTATTCCACTGAGCTCCACCCTCGATGACCACACAGCATCCAGAGCATCCTTGAGCCTCTTTGAGCCTGCATCTCTCAGCATCAGGGCCACTCCATTGTCATCTTTGGCGGTCATCCTATTAAGTTTGGAACTTGCTCTAAAAACACTCTGCTGGCCAGGTAACTGCCCAAAGGATCCTTTCTGGCATCTTAGACCTCTACCCTGTCTGACTTGATCGCTTCAAATTTGGGACAGAATTGTTGAACTAACTTATACAAACTTTTCAAAGTTTCCAAGGTTTTTTTTGGCCAATGTTTGTTTAAGCTCGATATAAAAGTTATTTATTACTTCTAAAGTCTGTATCCCCAGAACCCTTTGGTGATTTTGATAGTTAAGGTCTCTAAACATCTATACTGTACAAATATGCTCTATCTTTCTAAATCGGTGTTGTGTGACTTTCTTATTCTGTTATTTGGTATTGTTGAATGCTTTACACATTTTTCCTTTGCTAAGCCTTACTGCTCACAGCCACTGCTACGCAGGGTTGAGCTTAAGGTTAAGTAAACATACTTGACTGGACCCAAGACGGTATTTGAGGATGTACTGCACAGTAAAGCTTCCTAGCCATACCATATAGTACACCGAAATCCTCACAATGTTCAAAGCTTATTATTGTTATTTTTTTATTAATAACAACATTTAATGATTCATAGACACCTACAAACACAAGGTCTATTCACTATTCTGACAATCAAAGGAACGAAAACAGCACAGTAAATAGCAGTATCTTCTGGTAGCCTTTTCGGTTAGATGCTGTATTAATTTCTGTCTCTGGTGGAAGAATATTGAGTCAGTGCTTCAAAATTACAGTTTTAGCAAAGACAAAAATTTGATGGATCCATCTTTTTATGTTTGGACAATGATAAAACATGGTTGAGTCTCTCATATTTGGGCATAGTTCATTCCCCCTGAAATCCTGTTTCCAGTGGTTTTTGACAGTAAGTTTAATTTTTCAGCGTTTTCCTTTCTCTTGTCAATTAGTGTATTTTTATTATATTTTATTATTTTTCATAAACGTTGATAGATCAACTATACATTTTTTGCATATGTTCCTATGAGCAGTATTCGATTTACACATCTGAGCCAGATGATACAGTAGGGTGATGCTTGTTATGCAATTTTAAAAAACATCTGGAGGAACAGGAAGGAGAGAGAAGAAAAAAGAAAAAGAGAACAAACAGCCGAAAATCAGAGGTACAAGTTCTTTAAAAAACATATTTTTTTCTTAGTAGAAGACTAATATCCATTCTGTGCAGCTACACATGGACATTCACGAATTTTCTCCAAAAGGAGGGAGGGAAGCACATTGAAGGTACCAACCAGTGAAGAGGGAGAACAGAATGGTGATGGCGCCACCATCAGGAAACAAGTGAGCTTGAGACAATGGAGGTTCATATAGAACAGCATAACAAGGCAGCTACATTTTCACATCAGTATAATTTCAACTACTATCTGGTCACAAAGAACATTTAAGCATACATGATCTAAGGTGGGTAATTGTCATCCTTTGGGATTTGGGACAAAAATAACCCAAGCCATTACACAGGATGCCTTACCTCTTGTACTCTCTAGGTCTGTTGGCACTCTGGGTCTGCTCCTGCCCACTTCAACTGTTCTACCCTCCACCGATCCAACAATGGGGGAGTCACACTTTTCCATTCCATAGGAATTTGCATTTTGGACAACAGTAGGGCCAGGTCTACAAACATACTTGCTTGTCTATTTTTCTTAGATCATGATATCAGTTCAAGTAGATAAGCCTTGGGGGTGTTCAGGCTATGAAACTCCACTATGTCACTCATCTTTTGCAGGGCACTGGACCCATAGGCAGTCAGTGCTTACATGTAAGTGTTCATACAAACTTCCCAAAACATATAGCCAGCAGCAGTACCTGGTTGGTCTAGTAACCTAACTTGGAGCATCAAATGTATTTGTTCCTTGCATTCTTAAATACTTGAAATTTCATTCTTTCAGCTTGCCATCACTACTTTTTTGTACTCTTTTCTTGTATATGTGTGGATGTGATGGATCTACTGGATCTAGTGTTAGGAAATGTGGTGTATTGTATTATATGGTGTGGTATGGTGTGGTTCGACCTTACCGTGTAACACACTTAGCAACTCCTTTAGGATCAGTAGGTTTTGTTTGTCAAATGCTTACTTCAATCTGGCACTGAGCAGCAAGGCTTACACAGAGAAACTAGTGCAATGCATTTAAACAGCACCAAAACATTGCAGAAGAAATTGACACTAAACTTAAGAAATCCAACACCAATTTATAAAAATACACTGTTTTTATATAAATTTAGACACTAAAAGTAAGATTTACCAGAGGGTTCCGCAGATATGGATTTTACAAGAAATAATAAATCAAAGCATTTTCACTCAACCACGAATAAGCCTTGGCAAATTCTGTGAATTTGACAAACTTTTTCAAGGAAAACTTGGGTAGGTGCCAGTGCGGTCAGATAGCAGCACTTGGGCAAGTAGCTAGTCAGGGGACAAGCAAGGTCCTTAGAACCAGTTACCTTCACAGAAGAAGCAATCTTCAAGCAATTCCAGGCACTTTATCCGCTTCGCAATGGATTCCTATGGAGTGGTCCTGCTGCAAGGGGTGAAGAATGCTGAAGATGCTCCAAGAATGGTCTGGATGCGACACGGTCAGCGGGGGGTCTTCCTGTGGGGATTTATTGGTCCACCAAGATGGTGAGGGCGTCTTAGTTGCAGGGTCGACGTCCCACGAAGTCCTCTCGTCTAGCCAAAGTCCAGTCACCACTGGACTACCAGTTGTGGTCCTTGGTGAATAATACTTCTTCTGTGGGTCCCAATAGCTCTCTGACAGCACTCCCAGGCTCAACAAACTTGGGTGAAAATGTGTGCATTGAGTCTTGGTCCCTTGTGCTGCACGGCAGTGGTGGTAGCGACGTGAAGACTTAGCGCTACCAATCTGCCCCTGCAGGCTTCTTAAACTGTTGTGTCACTATGCTGCAAACAGGAGGCCAGCTAGCTGGCCCTTGGAGTCTCTTGGCTTTGCTGAGCTCTGGAGACTGCTTCTCCCTGAGCATGACATGCAAGGCACAGTCCCTTCCTTCACTAGCAAGTAGGTGCAGTCTTCTTCGGTGCAGCCTCTTTGCTGGTTCCTCTGTGCAGCAGGGCAGTCTTCCTCCAGACTTTCTTCCGGTCTGTAGAGATCTGAGGTCTGGGTGCCAGGGGTGCCCCTTTTATGCTCTGAAAATGTCATGACGGCAGGATGCTGTTGGTAGCCGATGGAATACCAGGTTCCCTCCCAACCGGTGACCACTTCCTGTGCAGTGTGTCATCTGGCTATGCTAGGATTCACCATTCTGCTCACTCCCAAGATGGCAAGACCCTTCTCTCATTGTTCAGGCCTCACTGGCCCACCCCTGAGGTTTGGCTTTCTCAGGGCTTCATGCCCCTGGGGAAACCCGTTTGGCAGCTGGTTTTCCCTCTTTGCTCTCAGGGCTAACTTGTCTGCCTAAACAGCGGGGCTGCCTTCTTCCCTAGTGGGACACATTTGCTCTTCAGAGGCAGCTTCTTCTTTGAAGCCTGCATTTCGGGACTAAAACCCAGTTGCTTCCTGCAGTAGGGAGGTAACACCCCCTGGCTTGCAATCCATCATTGTTCTTCTTTCTGAGATTCGTTGGCACACTTCTCCAGGAGGGCAGAAAGCTGTCTTGTGGAACAGGCTTCATGAGTGCCCAGGAAGGCACAGCAGCTTTAAAGGCAACAAACTATCAGCTTTTTAAAAGCTGGACACTGCAACAAGTTACAATAATTTCGACTTGAGATACAGGATTGGGGTGGCTAATAACTTGACTCAAAGAACCTCTTTAGAACCTATGACCCATATACAGTCTGTAGACTCTTCAATTGCCCCCCATAACTTTGATTCGCCTCAATCGGAAGACAATTTTAATGTTCTGCACTCCTTACAGCCCTCTAATGTAGTTAACACTGAACATTTAGTTGTCGCTTCCCCTCCTCCGAAAAAAAGGAAAGCTGGAGGACATCGCAAGTGTACCAAGTTGTTAAATCAAGCGTCGAAGGCCAAAGAATTTATTTCTCCATCATCAGACGTCCCGGCTGATCTTTTTTCCAAGGCAAGTCTATTATCTGGTGAACTAGGCTCAGACTGTAGGAATTTAAGAGATAACCACTTGTCTAATTTGGACTCAATCCTCAAACCCCTTTTTGTGGCTTTAGAGGAGAAATTAACATTATTAATTAATTCTAAATTTGAGCAGCTACAAGAAACTGTTTTAAAATTTTTGTCTCAGCAGTCTACTACAAAAACTAGTATAAATTCCACTTCTTCTATTCAGGAATTGGCGCCTGATCCCAAAGACTCACAGCAAGCTAATTGCTTAAAGGATCACAATCAATTCTCGGCCCACTGTATATCTACTCGTGGCTTTTACGATGATTCATTAACCAATTCTTCGCCTACTTTGACTGGTGGTATGACTGCCTTGTTGAAGCCTGATACAGCTTCCAAGCCTAGATCTTTTACCACTACAAAGTAGGTTCTACAGCTTCCGCCGGATAGCAGGCCATATGTCTTAGTCTTAGCTAACGTGCCTCCTCTTGATCGTACCCAGAAGGAAGATACTCACGCTCTAATAAGGAAATGTGCACACTGGATGAGGCGAAAACTTAGATATCAAGATGATCTAAATAATAGAATAATTATGGTAAGAAAGGTGAAGTGGGTTGGTCTGTCCAAAAAAGTATATGAAGGTGATTGTATAGTGATTAACTTTGCAAATTCTCATTTTGTTAATTACTTGCTGGCGACTCTGCCATTGTGTGCGAAAGGGGATGGTGGGATCAAAATTCATTCATTAAGCTTTTTCTATGGGCCAACCACTTTATCACTTCCTTTTATGAAGGCTTCCCACGGACTAAATATAGCTCTGCCAGAGGCACCTTTAGGGAACCCCATCCTTGACCTTGAGGGCAACCAAAATCTGTCCCCCCTTGATGCAAATGATTGACAAATGGAGGGGATGGGGCTTCTAAATGATACTACACAGGAAATTGAGTTGGTGGGAGGGCATATACCGTTGGAATCGTCTATAGGGTCTGATGAGCCAGTTAGCTTATCACAGAATATAATAGATACTGCCATAATTAAGGAGCCTGGGATAATGTCCCAGGAAAGTACTGAACTTTTATCCTTAATTAGTTGGAATATCGCTGGGCTTCGATCCAAAGCTGAAAACCCAGAATGGTTGGAGTTTGTATCTACATTTGATATCATTTGTCTTCAAGAAACTTGGCTTACGGCACCCTTTTACTTAGATGGTTATTATTCTGTGTCCCAGCCAGCATTCCATCTAGAGCGGGCAGAGCAAGTGGTGGGCTCCTGGTACTTGTGTCATTAATACTTCCCAAAATTGAGGTTTCTTTGAATTGGTCTTCTGCCTTTTTCTTGGTGGTCTTATTATCAATGACCGGGCGGAAAGATATCTTACTTTAAAAGTTTTATAATAATATTCCGAGTATCGCCCTGTCAGGAAGCCTCGAAGAGCTTACATATTTTTTAGACTTTGCTGGAAAACTCCAGGACAGGGAATTTGATATGATTTGGGTTAGAGATTTTAATGTTTAATTGTGTAAATATGAATTACCTTATTTATGTGGTGCTTCCACAGAAGGTAGAGAGTCACTTATTCACTTTATCCACTCTAATTTAGGTAATGCCTTGAATACCCTCATCTATAAATTTGATCTTGTTTTTGCAAGGGATATGACAAATAGTCAGACAAGGGAAATACCCACCTATACAGGGAGCACGAATGGTAGCATTATTGATTTTATCCTTATTTGCTCTTCACTTTCACGTTCAATTGTGGATTTTAAAATCAAATCCCACTGCGCCAGTGACCACAATCCCTTGAGCATAAAATTAGCTCTTAAAACTAGGGTAATTTCACCTAGGATAGTATGTAAGGGGAAAGTGGCTTTTAAAAGAAATTCTGGCCCCCGTATGAGATGGGAGAGAGTAAACCCTAACACTTTTCATGAGGACCTTATAACACAAAATAAGGTCCACATTAATACTTGTTTGTCTCTGCAATCCACTTGCGTCCATCTCATAACTGCTTTTGAGTCTTTAAGCTGTGCTATTTCTGAGGCACTGACGTGTGCCGAACATCCCAAAGGCGTAAAACCTCAACGTTGGTTTAATTTGGCCTGTACGGCTGCCCATAGAGACTTAAAAACAGCTATTAAAACTATTCCATTTAGTCGTGAATTAGTTAAACAGGCTAGGGGCTGATATAAGTCAGTCCTTGAGGAGAGGAAGAATGAAATACGCACTAGCGCATGGGAAGATCTCATGGCAGCCACGGAATTGAGGGACCCCTCTCAATTTTGGAAGGTGGTTAATCACCCATATTTCTCAGGACAGGCAAATAGGGAGGATGACTGTCTGATACCAGAGGGGGTCTGGATAGAACACTTCATCTGTATTTCAGTCTGCAAATAAACCTAATTATGGTGTCGAGGTATGTGGCCTCTTACGTTTGGCTACTTCCATTCCAATTAAGAGTGGAATTTTACTTGAGACATATGAGATCACCATTCAAAGTTCTATCCCTTCCTCATGACTAACGTCAATAATTGCTCCGATATTTAAAAAGGGTAATAGGCTTGACCCCTTTTGCTATAGACCCATTTCTCTCATTGACTCCATGGCAAAGATTCTGGGGAGTGTCATTTTGAACTGGCTTGAGGAGTGGGTGGCAAGGACAAACATTCTATCGCCAATTCAATATGGGTTTAGGCCTGGATTAGGCACTGTGGATCAGGCCCTAAATTTACACCTTATCCTTAGCAAATATGTTATTGCAAAAAGGGAATCTATCCACTTAGCCTTTATGGATCTGTCCAGTGCATTTGATATGGTGAACAGAGTAAAATTGTGGGAAATAATGGACACAATGGGGGTTGAGCAAGATGTGTTGGATCTGATTAAACGTTTATACTCTGACCTCACTATCATAATTCAGTTTGGACAACATGGCGAAAGATCCCATCCCCTTGCATCCAATCGGGGTTTTAGACAGGGCTGCACTTTGGCACCTTTTTTATTTCGGTTGTATATAAATGGCTTGTATAGCTATTTAGCTCAAAATGGTACGGATTTTTCCAAGAATGAGTTTTAGACAATTGCCGATTTTATTGTATGCTGACGACGCCGTTCTAATTGCCCGCACGGCCAATGGTCTACAGACCCTTTTGGATCTTTTTTTAACGCACACACAAGAGCTTGATTTGAAAGTTAATTTTAAAAAGTCACATGTTATGATTTGTGGTCCTAAAAACACACGCACCAAGTGTTTTATAATGGGGGGAACACCTTAACAAAGGTAAAAGACTTTTGCTATTTAGGTTTGCACCTAAGTTCGACTCTGTCATGGAAATTCCATTTGAACTTTAAGCTCCAACAAATGGAAAGAAATGTTGAAGAAATCTTTCGCTTTGCCCGTAGATTAGGGCATAGACCGGTTCACCAGATCATCACGCTCTATAAATCCAAATGTGTTTCGGCGGCGATTTATGGGGTGGCCTTTGGGGATACACCAGTTCAAGTATATTACAACGGGCAGAGAATACATTTCTCCATCGGCTACTTATGGTACCCAAGAACGTAGCGAATATTATATGCCATGAGGAGTTGGGAATCCGCTACATTACAGATTTGATAGATATTGCCCCCCTTCTGTTATGGATAAAAGTATGGTCAAATCCGGCGGCTACTTTAACACATGATTGTGTAAAAGACTGTATTTCGTTAGCAAACCACATCAAAATTCCATGGTTAAATTTTGTTCATAACTGTTTTCGAAATTTGGACTTGGAGTTTATGTATTTCAAACCAGAGCTCTTGCCTGCCAATGCGAAAGAAATTGTTAAATTCCGATATAAAGAATATATTACGAATCTTAGATATCAATTGGCAGAGAAATTGAGTTCTTTTGATTTATATGTACAAATTTCATCATCAAATTCAATAGAACCTTATTTTGTTTGGTTTCCGATCCCTTCCCTATATTCTTTACTTGTACTTTTTAGATTTAACATGATTCATTTTAGAGTGGCGTTTCCGACAAAATACGTGTGGGAAAAAACATTACTGCCATGACCTTGTGACAATTTTTCGAAACAAAGTACTTGTCACTTTATTTTATTTTGTACACTCTACTCAGCTCCTAGGGAAACCTTTTTATTACCTATTTTGTGTAATTTGCACACCCTTTCTTATAAAGAAGGATTGATTGGCATTCAAAGCCTTTCATCCAAACAAATGTGCTGCTCTATTTTAAGTTTTACCAAATCCGCTATTACCATTAGTAATCGATATGAATTAGCAACATGACTATTTATTAAGGGAATTCAAATACTGTTTTACTGTTGTATACGATTTTATAAGTATTTATTATTATATATTGATTTAGTAGGCTTAAGTGGTATGTTTAGATTTTATAGACTTGCAGATCGAAGAGTCTTGCCTTTGAATTATGCAATAAGTACTGTATTTTTATGTATGTATGTATGTGTACTTTTATGGCAATACACCAAATAAAGTTATTTTGACTGACTGACTGACTTGAGATACAAGTCAGACTTAATGTGAAAAGTTGTTTGACACCTTGGAGTGCCCATTTTGGTCACACTGTTCAGAATGTTAGCACAGCTGAGGGGTCAGTTTGTACTCCTGTCCTTGCCAATTGGGTGACCCAGTCTTTCCACAGTAAAAACTGTGCTTTGCTTGTTTACTGTCAGGACATGTGAAATACATGTCCTGCCCATGTCATATTTTGCACCCTGCCTTAGGACTTGGTAGGTGTGCCAAAAGGATGACTTACACAGATGCATTACTTTCAATGGCAAAGTTTGACTAGCAGTGCTCGACTGCTCTGCCAGTCTGCAGTGGTGGACTGGGGAACTCGTTTACTTTGGGGGACCTCCATGGTGGCGCATCCAATACTGCAAGCCTTGGGGTAACCCTTTAACTTACATGCCTGGGCACCAGGGTACCATATACAAGGAACTTACAGGTAAGTTATCCACTTCCAGTTTGATACAGCCAATTTGACATGTAGTTTAGGGTCAAGGAACTGGCATTGAGGTCTGATTAGCAGGCCTCACTGCACTCTGAGTCAAAAAACCAGCAGCATCAGCTGAAAAACTGAGGGGTGACTGTTAGAGATTGTTTCTCTAGTTGGCAGTGGTATGCATCCTGTCCAAGTAGAGTCCACAATCCTAGTCAGGGTAAGTCAGGTGCATTCCCTAACTGACCCTGTCTCACCTTCTGGCAGCTTGGCACAGATCATCCAGGCTTAACTTAAGAGGCAATATGTAAAGTGTTTGTGCAACACTTAAAACAGTGAAAACACCACACAAAAATCATACACACCAGGTTAGACGACTAGATCTTGATTTAACACACAAAACAAGACCAAAATAACAAAAATTCAACAAGTACTAGTTGAAATATCTGCAATTGTAGTGCTTAGAAACTTTTTTTTTTACACAAATTGTATTGTGTTTTATGAGACATAGTTTCATTGACAAAAGTAAGTTGTATAAATCTTAAAGTTGTGAAGCATATGTTGTTACTTTGTGTTGATACATTCAATATAGGACAGGATACGTCTTAATATTGCAACATAGAAATCACCCACATATGCCCCTCCACAACCTGTTGATCATGTCACCTAACTACAGGAACTAGTTAGATATTTATCCCTAGAGGGTATATGAAACTGATATCTGTCGATAATGGGAGGCATATAGTAGCAAGGTATCTGTCCAGGCAGGTGTGAGAGAGGACATCCAAGTGCATCACTGTTGTGTGCAGCAGTCATCAAATTACCAATAGTTTAATCTACATTTGTGTCAGTCATAAGGGGGTGACCGATGGCATCCCCAATAAAGAAAATGTCATACAATTTGTGTAAAAGGGTCGGTCATTCAGGTACCTTATCTTGTTCTTTAAACACCTCCAGAAGAGCAACCCATCTTATTGAACTGGGTTGCTTGCAGAGGCCTTGATACTCTTCATGCTGTAGGGCATCACTCTCTGCAAGCCCCCACTGGGCCACTTTGTCCCACCACCTAGTCATTCTTGGAGCTAGCAAGGATTTCCATTGTTGTGCTATAAGTCTTTTTGCCAACAGCAATGCCAAATCTGCAACTTGTATTATCACCTTGGAACCCACCCCCTCCACCCAGCTGCAGATGGAGGCCGAGTAGACACTGTGCGGGCGTACCCCACTGATTCATCTCTATAACATCTGATAGAGCTGATGCCACTCCTGCCCAGTAGTCGCATATATGGGGACGCATCCATAGCATATATATATGAGGTCGGAGTCTAGAGCTCTATAGCGGAGAAGGCAGTGGGGAATATTCTACAAAGCCTATGTGGTGTTAAATATGCCCTGCGCTGAATGGAAAACTGGATTAATTTAAATCTAGAATTGCAGGAGATGCTTTTGGAATAGTCTGAAGCAGGAAAGGACATTGTCTGTAGGGGGTGGGCGGGTGTTTACCCAGAGCATATCAATCTGTGGAGATGACCCTGGCCTATCTGGGCAGAGGTATAACTATTTTCGATAAATTGCGGCCCGCCAGACAATATGACAATAATTGCAGTTGCCCCTCTATGCAGTGCACCTTAAAGACAGTGGCTCCCAGTCCACCTTTCGTTGTGGGAACCTGCAGTTTGGCAAGACCGACCCTGCGGCAGACTTTGCCCCCAAGCGAGTTTTCTCAACGTAGTACTTAGTAATCAAAATACCCATGCTGCTACAATTACCCGGAGATGTATGAAATAATATAAAAGGCAGGGTAACATTACCATCTACACATGGGCCAGCCGGCCCGCCACCAGTAGGGGTAGAGAGATCTAAAAAGTGATCTGTGATTTGAATGAACTGATCGCCCTCACTAGGTTGCCCTCGGTTATGTCCTTGGTATCTCAGTAGACATGTATACCCTGGTAACGAAAGGTATGGGCAGCTACAGGTAACTCATCTCTGCTTCAGCGCAAAGCGGGGCCTATAGAATGGTTAGTAAATTCGAACGCAGATGACTTTCCAATATTGATGTGGAGACCGGAGATTGTGCCAAAAGTTGTCAACAAGTGGGGCATGCTCTGTAATCCATACGAAAGTCTTGAAAAAAAGTATCATGTCATCCGCATAGAGAGACACAGAGTGAGTTGTCTGACCTAATGGTATACCCCACTCAACAGACGCCTCATGAAAATGTTGTGCTAAGGGTTCAAGTGCTAGGACAAATAAGAGCGGTGATGGGGTGTAGCCCTGGCTGGTTCTGCATGTAATCTGAGGCGACTCTGAAATGTAGGTTTCTGGCTATAGGGCAGGTATACAATAGATTAACCCATCAAATGTAGGCCAGTACGAGTAAAGATCCTCAGATGGCCTACCAGGTTTCAGTAGAGATGTACTCACCTCTTTTGTACAGGGGGAATGGGAGCCGACCCTCCTTCAAGGAGGATCTATATAGTTTTTCTAAGAAGGGCACTAATTCGGAGGAGTACATGGAGTAAAATTCTAGTGGAAGTCCACCTGATCCTGGTGTTTTAGGTCTGTCGTGTTCCTTGTTGTCCCCATGTATTTCTCCCAGTGTTATGGGTGCGCTCAAGATTTCTTTTCCGCCAGGCGACACCCTGGGTAGGGTCGCAAGTTGTAGGAACACGTCAACCACCACAGGGTCTGGGGCCGGTGGGGCAGTATATAGTTGAGCATAGAAAGTGCAAAATGCTCTGTTGATAGTTTGCTGAGTATTGATCAAGCCATGAACAGGGTCCTGTATGGATAAAGTAGGTATGGGTATGACATCGAAACTTGTCAGCCTAGCTAATAATGGCCCTGACTTGTCAGCCTCCACATGTAATCTCCTGGCATAGGCTTAAAATTGTGGCTATAGGCAACAGTAATGTAATGCAGAAGGGTTTCCCCAGCCGCTGCTGTCTCCCTTAATTATTCTAGTACATCCCTCTCAAGTGGTGCATAAAGTGAAAATGACATACTATAAACCCAGAAACTCCCATTCTTGTTCCAGTTCCTGTTAACACTAGACCCAACATTCGAACCCACCACAAGATATTCACAATGGAAAAACATTTGCCTTCGCAAAGGAGGTATAATTCGCTATGTCATTTCAAAGAAACCCGAATAGGGAGTAGAACCATACCGACTAAGGGAGAGCCACCCAGACCTCAGCCCTGGATATAGAGCAATGAGGTAACAAGGAGCAGCGATCATAAGCATGTAGACAAAGGTTACATAAAATCAGTATCTGAATCACACGCAGGTTGGGCAAGTCTTAGTTAAGGCACATTGCCTATAGGTGATATTCGCAGCCACTCACAGGGTTCTTCCCAGCAGTCCCAGGCCCCAATAGTATAGGTGTAACCTGAAGAGAAGCATATAAGATACATCATGCATCCTCCCAATGCCCATTATCACATTAAGTCATGAGTCGTCTGCGGGGTGATGGATGGAAAGAGTGCCATGCTGGTTGCAGAGTCCGAATCAGAGAGACTATCCTGTGAGGAACTGGAATTTATGTGGTTGTTATTAAGTCTAATAGAAGTTACTATATTAATCTCCACATGCTGTTCCTCCCAGGTCTGTTGTAGAGATTGAGCCATCTTCCTCATCGTTGGAGTGGCCAGAAGAGGGCTCCATCTCCACAACACACCTGGGAGGAACAGCATGTGGAACTTAATATAGAGACTCTTCCTGGTAGAGTGTTCTCAGGTCCAGAAGAGTACTGATTTGGTAGCATCAGAAATCCATTTCTTATAACCAGTGGTACCTTAGAAGTGGGAGTGACTTCATAGAGGGGCTTTGAAGTGCACACAGGTCCTCCCTTTCGTGCCCTGGTTCCATACACACTACAGGGGGGTAGACTTCTCTTTGTGTGGGGACAAGCACAGCCCTATTCAGGTGCAAGTGTCAGTTGCTCCCTCCCATCTGGCTCAGGAAGGCCCATCAGCCTGGTGATGGGTCATCAGGATGTAAATGACACACCTCAGTTCCCTTTGTGTGTGACTGTCTAAAGGGAATGCTTAAAGCCCAGCTGTCACCCAACTCAGACGTGTCTTGGAGGCAGGCATCAAGCATACAGGGCTTAAGAGCAGAAAAATACCAACTTTCTAAAAGCGCTAAAGAAAGATGACCTGGGTCCCTGCTTTAAAGCACATAAAAAGGCAATTTCTCCAACCCCTAGTTGTTTTGTGTAGGAGTATAGAGAAAAGTTTTTTTTTTAAACTTACTCCTTGAATACTAAAATTAAGAACTTGGACAACATTAATATTGTCATTACTTATGTGATGTAATCTAGCAAAGAATAATTTGTATGTATATTGTTATGATTTATGATCTAAGACCAACATAAACAGATCAGCAAAAAGTGAGGCAAAACAGGCAAAAAGGTTTGGGGAAGACCACCGTAAGGCTGTCAGGTCAAACAGTGACCATACAAAAAAAGGCAACTTCGGGGGCATTGCCTGCGGAGTATGGCAGGGGCTGTGTAGAAGTCAAGCTCCGTCACACTGTGCAGCTGTGAGGCAAATAATCCTGCTTCAGAGAGACCCCTGAGCTGGTTCTGAGGGATCTCATATAGAAGAGTGACCCCATCCTCAACCTCTTAGGAAGGGTCCCTCGGTGAGCCATGACTGCAGGACTGGGAACAGTATCACCGCTGTGACCTGAGGGCTCAAGATGGCACCGCCGCTACAAACGGCGCAGCAAAACAAGATAATACTGTAGCGGAGGCAAGTTTGGAGAGGATCTCCAACCTGCATTTTTACTCTGATGACTCAGTGACCCGGGACTACTGCCGGTGAGGAGCAGGGAGAGGCGGCGCATTGGAACCTGAGGTAATTGCATGCAAGCCCGTGAAGGGTGGGGGCGGAATATCACTCACCTTTACTGGGACTGTAATCCGTAAGCATATGGTGAAAGAAAATCAACAAGGAAAGCTCTGACTGAGTATCGGGCCAATGGGACAGCTCCCCCACAGGGATCTCCTGGCACTGGCCTGAGTACAGCTGTTGTCTAAAAGATGGAGGTCCCAAGCAATGTTAAACATAAGATTGGGCTGTGAACTCCAACGAGGAAACATACTGCCATTCTCCAAACGGTGTGTGGGAGAGAGAGGAAAGGAAGCTTACAAAATATTTTACCCTCATCATATGATTAGGACTTCTGGATGATTATCACTTTATAATTTTCTTGTTATCCTGCTGGAGATAGTATCTGTATTCTTCTTGATAGTCATTGCAACCGCCAGAGGTGAAGCCAGGGAGCCAAGACGAGCAGCCCACCTCACCACCACGCAGGCAAATACTACTCCACTGGAACTTAGAGCAGTGGTGAAAGGATTTAAGACTGTTCTTAGTGGTACCACCACTGCCCTGTTGGAGGCGGCCCTAGAACTGTGAAACTCTAGTCCGCTGGGTGTATATACAGTGGAATAAAGTAGGGGCTGAGAGGATTCTGGCTGTACTATTAGACAGAATAACCAGCAAGCATTAATGATGCAGAGGTAAACAATAACACTATGGTACACATGAAGACCTCCCACCACACCCAAGGAGGAGCAGAAAAAGGAGACTGGGAGGAAACCCCCTCACCAACACAATTAACAGCAGACAAGGGCCTAGACTCACACTCAGCAATACTATTAGCGGCCATTGAAGATACTAAAGAGACTCTGGAAAGGAAGATTGAAACAGTAGCACTGGATGTAAACCTATGGGAAGACCAGATGAAATTAGTCTACAGAGTGGTAGAGACTGAATCAACACTAGCACTTATGAGGTCAACGACCCTATCTCATGGTGATCGTTTTACCCAACTGGAAGAGGAAATGACAGTACTCTGAGAGAAAATGGAAGATGCGGAATGCCGGTTGCGTAGGAATAATATTAGAGTGGTGGTTCTCCTTGGGAAGGTTGAAGGCTCATCGATGGTCCTATATATAGAGGATTGGTTGGCTAACATGGTGCTGGAGGGGAAGACTTCAAAATATTTCACGGTGGAGAGAACCCATTGAGTGCTTGATAAGGAACCAAAACCAGGTGCACCAGCTAGAGTGACAGTAGTTCTACTCCTAAATTATAGGGATAGAGATGTGATACTACAAAGAGCCAGAACACGTGGACCCTCATAAGTGGAGGGAGCCAAAGTGGTCTTGTACCCAGACTATATAATGGTGGAGCGAAAACAGAGAGCCACCTTCCTGGCAGTGAAAGACACCTATGGACCTTAAATACTCAGTATACACTGTTCTTTCCAGCAAGACTTTGCATCATCATGGAAGAAGACACACACTGCTTTTCAACTCCGACAGAGGTATGAGAGTGGCTTGAACGCCCGGAATACACACCCCCACAGAGTGGACGAGAGCTGTGAGCCATCAGTGAATGGGAAGAGGCAAAGCCACACAAGAGACTAACACAGAAATCCTCTCTAAAACAAGTAGAAACCGAAAAGGAAAAGGTGGTGGAGGCTTTACATCAACACCAGGCAAGTTCGGGGCGCACGAGGTGGGATGTTCTCCAAGAAGGGGGAAATGTTTTGGAGGACGAAGGATCTGAATCCATTTCCTTGGTGACAGCAACCCCCACCACCGGTAATAACACCGATGACCTCAGGAGAAATAATCTATTGACTATCTGGAAACTAGAAATGGATTCCCTAGGTCTGGGAAGAACTGTATATTTCTCACAGACTTTGCCATGCTGCCTGTGACATCAGAACACCGCTGACTTAACTGGTTCCTGTTTTCTTTTCCTTTTTTGTTCAGCAAGGGGAGCGAATGAGGAACCGTATATTGGGGTGGGGCGGCCAGTTGTATGTCCATGGCATGGTAAGATAGGGTGGGTGGGGAGTTGGTGGGTGATGTTCAGGTATGGTATGGTTTGGGGAAACAGGGTTCAGGAACGATCCCTGAGCACAAAAAAAGAAAGAAGATAGAAGAGTCTACAAACCTCCACATGACCACTAATAGTATAGCAGTGTTGACAGGGAATGTGAGTGGGTTGGGTCACAAAATTAAGCGGGTCGAGTAACTAAAGCTCTATCACGCTATGTCGTGGATATAGTTTTCTTGCAAGAAATTCATATGAGCGGCACATGCCCCATCGCTAAGTAGAGGGAAATATAAAAGTGCCTGGGCATGCTGGAACACTAAGGGATCCAGGGGGTGGCTATCCTGGGGCGGACATCTCTCCCTTTTGAAACAATTAGGATATGGAGGGATGCCCTAGGTCAATATATAGTGATAGTGGGGCGTTGGAAGGGAGAATATGTGGCCTTGGTTAATGTATATGTGCCTCGGGACTTCAAATTGAAATGCCACAAGTACTAAGTTGGGTAGTACTGGAGATCTCACAGGCCCTGACAAAAGTGGGTGGCGATTTTACCATGCTTATGGGCCCATTCATGGATGAGATGTATACAAAACAATTGTGAATAGCCCATGAGGGGAGACTTAGTGGTTTACACAGGCATTGGGAATGGAGGATGTTTAGCGCTCCCTTCATCTCCAAGATAAAGCCTATTCTTATTACTTGGCAGCTCACAACATACATTCTCACACAGATTATGTATTTACACCTACGCTGACATTCCACAGTTGCACAGATACACAATTCAGAACACAGGGAATATCAGATCACTCCCCCTGGAAGTCAAAATGCAGACTTATAACACAAGACGGTCAGGTGAACACAGGGAAGAGCGTGGCTCCTAACTTCGCCAGAAGAGTTAGTGAGGCTAACCAAATTAACAGAACAATTATTTAAGGAAAATGGGGAAATGGCGACAAATTAGATTGTCCTCTGGGAGACTTATAAATCAACAATAAGGGAAAAGATAATTGCAGAGGAAGTAGAAGATAAAAGGAAGAGGGACAAAGAATGTAAAGATCTAGAAAGGGGGATAAGACCGTTAGAAAATGGACAGGCTCACTCACAGACGGTTGAAATAACCCGGGAGCTAGAATGGAGGAGAACAGAATATAAAGCAGTAGCGGTGAATAAGGCCAAACTAGTATATCAAACTAGACAAGGGAGAATATACAAACTAGGGGACAAAGCGGGGAAACTCCTAGTATGGCTAGCAACTAGCGAGGTGGCAAGATCACATATACTTGAGATGGTGGTCCTTTGAGGGAACAAAGTGCAGGGCAGTGACCTGATTGCAGAGATCATGGCAGGATACCTACAGGAGATTTATAGTGGAAGAGACAGAAAAAGACACAGAGAAGGAACTTTAAACAAAGTGAGGGCACTGGAGCTGAAGGCAGATCTGACAGAAGAGATCAGAACAGCACTCTCCCAGGTGCGAAGCAGAAAAAAACGTGGCCCAAATGGTTTACCGGTTGAAATCTTATGTCATTTATCCGCCAAAGTAATACCTCCCCTACAGAAGATGTGTATTAAGGTTTATCAAACAGGTGAACTGCCTAGAGATTTACATACTATCAAAGGCCCCAGCGAACAAACTGAGGGGAGTGATATTAGAACTGGTACACCCAGACCAAAATGGCTTCATGCCACACAGATCAATATGCTTTAACTTTAGAAGATTATATAATAACATAGTGGCAGCAGCGGACCTACAGGTAACACTAGCAGTGGCCTCACTAGATGCTCAGCAATCATTTGATTCAGTGACTTGGCCATTTATGTTCGCATTGTTGGGAAAAATGGGATTTGGCCCAAAATGTTTGAAATGGGGCAAATTACTATATACTTTACCACAAGCAAGAGTGAAAAAGAATGCATTCCTTTCAACAATAGAGGAGGATGTGACAGGGGTGACCCCTGTCGCATTATTATTTGACCTAACAAAAGAACTGCTAGCGGAATGAGTGAGAATAGACGCACAAATTAAGGGCTTGACATGGGATCCCCTTGGGAAGATCGTATCTGGCTATATGCAGACGAATTGCTGTTATGTTTGGCCGACTCTGATAAAACTTTAGACAGAATAAGATAAATAGTTGCATTATGTGGAGAGTACTCTGGACTCCATATTCATTGGGATAAATCCTTTATCTTCCCAATGGGTACCTAGGTAGCGAGCGCTATTCTCCAAATGCCGCTGCGGATTGAAAAGACGCACTTTAAATATATGGGAATTTGAATATCTGCAACTGCCACCTTACGTTATGAAGACAATCTTTCACCTTTGCTACAGAACTTAAAAATAAATGTGAAACATTGGGGATGGTTACTCCTTTCCTTGATGAGGAAGGCAGCATTTTTTAAATGGTAGCACTCCCCCGATGTACCTATATATTACAAAACAGCCCCCTACAGGTTACCTAAAAAACGGTAGATACGATTTTTCAGAACTTGTTATTGCAGGAAGGTACCCCGAGAATAGCACTCGCAACATTACAGCTATCTACATATGACGGGGGGTAGCCCTTCCCAATGTAAGACAATACTATGAAGCGGTAAACCTATCTATAATTAATGATTGGGCATATACAGTGATGATTCACCCAGCATTTCTAATGGATAGGGAAATGATGGGAGAGATAGAGTACTTGCATGTGTTCTAGGAAGTAAAACTGAAAACAGAAGCTCCCCCTGCTACAAAGCTGTGCATAGAGTGGTGGCATGAACGCCACAGAGTGATGGGACAGAAGGGAAGACTTCCCCAGGGGTCCCCATTATGGGTGAGCACAAGGCTAAAAGAGGTCACTAAACTTGAGGGCTTTTGACAGTGGGACCTAATAGGGATCAGCGCTCTGGTGGATGCATGGGACGCCAGTGAAATGGCACCATTCTCATTTTTTCAAACAGAATATAAGATGTCATTCCTTCAAATACTTAGATATTTACAACTGCAACATGATCTGAAAGCACTGATTACAGTTGGGGAAGAAATTATGGAGCCCTCCCCGCTAGAGTATATGTTACAGGATGGGCCTTTGGAAACGAAAATAATTTCTCCCACCTGTCAGACCCTCAGGAGGAACAGCCAGAAAGAATTGGCAACACTGAGAAATAGATGGCTGACTGATATCGGAGATATGGAGGATGCAGATTGAGTAAATGCACGGCAATTCCTTAGGCACATAGCGATTAAGGCCTGCCATAAGTTAATACAGCTCAAAATTCGACATAGAGTGTATTACACTAAAACACACCTCCATACCATAGGAAAGATATTAGATTACTCCTGTCTTCGTAAATGCAGACACCCAGTAACTTTCCAACATATCCTTTGGGACTGCCCGGCATTGGTGGAGTTCTCAGAGAAAGTACACCAAAGGTTAGAGGCGGTCACTGAAGTGGGTATTGAGATGACTGCCCCTATGTGCAAGAAAAGCAATATATGAAGAAAAAGGGTGCCCCTAGAAATTTGGAAAATTTTGGAAAGGATGGACTTGCGACAAATTAATATTTTGATTGCTGGCAACCTTGGAGGGTGGGTTGGGCGGGGGATGAGGTTCAGGAAAATAATGTATTGTTTATTGTATGTTATAAGGTTTGGAAAATCAATATATGCTTTACAAAAAAAGAGGCATTTCCTTACACCGAGTAAATAGACAGAGGTTTGAAGTGGACCATTGTCAATTGTGATACATTTTGCCAACTTTAGCCCTTTAAGTAATATTTTCCTTTCTTGTACTTTGCAGTTTTGTATTTAACATTGTCAATATTGATTTAAAAACTCTAGCATGCAAAATGCAGTTGACTAGAAAGCCTGGACTTTCTGACTGGCCTGTTTGACAGGTATGAGCATTGGATACCAAAATCATGAACTTTTTAGTGTTTCTCCTACAATGGACATAGAATCGTGTGACAGGAGTTTTATGAATCGGCCACTTTGCTATCTGTGATAAGTAAGAGTGCAAAAAGATCAAAAATAATTTAAATTCTCTCGGTTACCTACAGCGCAAACATAATAATTAAATTGAATGGCAGAAACAAGGATAGGAGGTAAGAAAGGAAAAAGAAGCATATCTTAATGTTATTTTGAGACATCAAAAAGCCAGTCAACTAATCTGAGACCTTAGCTGGCCCACTGGTGTTCTCTGTGTATTGAAAGGAGCCTCCGCCCTGGAAGTTCCTTTCAACATACAAAAAGTTTGGCCACCTTTGAGTTTAATAGCTAAACACCAAACGTTTAACATTTTTTTGTTTTTCTAAAGCAAACACACAAAGCAGGTGTTTGTTTCAGAGAAGCGAAACCCTATTTGACCTCCAGTCCTTGGGAGCCTACTCCCAGGGGTGTGTTGTTAATTATTTGTATTTTTTATCTGTCACTGCCAGCTTTTTCCTGGGAGGGGAATAAATACATTACACCCTCCACCGTAAATTGGGCAGGCAGTGTAATGTCCTCCCTTTGACCATAGTCCGTCGGAAGGAGTTTTCCAGAGGCTACGTGGTCGGAAAATCCCTTGGTCCACCTGGCTCAAAAAGAGGCAGACGTGCCTAGGGTTTAACATACAGGGTGCACTGTTGCATGGTGACGGAGTACCCTATCTGCCAAAGTCTAAACCGGGACTTCAGTTTTCAGAGGGTTGATTTTTAAGGGATGAGTTGTCATCCACTGTCTGAGAAGGTTTTAGAGAGGTGAGAAATATCAAGGGTAGTGGAGTTTGGTAAATAAAATAAAATACAAAAGTAGAAGGAAACCTGTGTTAGGCTAAAAATGCATCTAAACCTTTGTACTTTAACTTGCTCATGCTTATTTTCATGTAGTCTTTGTGGAGTAGCTTGCAAGTCTGTTTTGGGAAACATTTTTCAATTATTGGTAAACATTTAGAAGTATATACAGGTGTATTGTGGGTACCTCACAAACAGTGCATGAAAGACCTAGAGTTCTTAGGATAGATACCTTCTGTCCATAATTCACACATTTTTATTTAATAGGAACACTGATCTGTTTAATCTGTATTATAATGCACTAATACCAGAAAATGTGGTGTGGTCCTGATTTCCATCACAAAGTTCTAATGTAATTTACAAAGCACCCAACTTTAAATCTTGCAGGTTATGACCAGGATCTTTTAATGCTTCTATAGCACAATAATGCATACTTACATGCATGTGTCCTCCACAAATGTGCATATGTTGCAAAATGCAAACTAACATCCAAATACGAGACATCTGCTCTCAGAATTAGTCCAGAATGAATGGGTTTAAAATGCAGCAGAACTACTTTGTATTCATTTCAAGATCAGTTTGTTTTGAACATTCACATAGAAGCACTGTAAATACTTCTTAGCCACCAAGACATTTCTACATACCAGTGCACTGACAACACCCATCTATTCTTTAAAGTCTAATCTGTCTAAGACCCCTTACAAATCATATTCTGCCTAGGCCGCAGTCAGCTCAAGATTTCAACAGTATAGCTAAACCTCGCCCAACAGACTGAATTGACCCTCATAAACGGACAACCACTGAGAACCTCTTCAAGAACCGGCTCAATAATGTGGATTTATCTAGTTTCTGTGACTGAGGACGTCCTGCCTGAAATCCATGGGCTTTTTCATTTGTCTCTCTCTATCCTTCAAAGATTAAATCAAGAAATAGGCCCCAGCAACTTGGTTCCAATTTACATTACATTAATACTGTTCTCCTGTGGGAAATGAGGTCTCTTGTTGGCAATGGTTTGCACCCTGTCCAAGTAGGGTCCCTAACTCTATTCAGGATAAGGGTGTCACACAAATAAGATAGATAACCTGGCTTTCACCCCCTTGGTAACTCACCTCAAGCAGTCAGGCTTATACCAGAGGCAATTAGTAAATTATTTGTACACACACACACACACACACACAGTAACACAGTGAAAACACTACAAAAGGACTGCACACCAGTTTTGAATAATAGCCAATATTTAAAAGAAGACCAAAATGACAAAAATCCAACTGACACAAGTCAAGATATCATTTTTAAGAGTTTAGGCAAGTCTTAATCCATAGGAATCAATGGATGTATCTCTTTAGCACAAAGTACCAGGGATGTGTCAAAAACAAAGACGATGGAGGCCACAGGGGAGGGGAGGTGCCAGAAAAGCAAAGTGATGAATCTGTTCCTTACTGGCAGGGGAGGTGATGCATCAATTTTTTCCTCACAGAAATGGCGATGCATCAGTTTCCAGACACGTGGCCTCAGTTCCTTACTGCAGTGCATGATCAATGAGAAATTGGCACCCAGGGACGATGCGAGGAAAATCCAGATGCGATGTGTTGATGGGACCGACCGTGGTAAAATAGGAGCTGCTTCGATTCTGCCGCCACGAGACAGGTGTGACAAAAATATCCAGCCGTGGGGCAAGCACTTGTCAATTCTCCAGTTGCAGGACAAGTGCTGCATCGATTCTTCAGCCGTGAGACAGGCACTACTTAGATTCTTCTGCCGCTGCATGTTGAAGCATGGATTTTCTCCTTCAGATCACCAGCTTGCAATTCGGAAGGCCCAGGGATTGGAGTTGGCACCACTTGGAAAGTCAGGACTCTCAGCACAAGATTAAGTCTTTGATGTCCCTGAGACTTCTTAATGGGAGGAAAGCTCAGTCCAAGCTCTTGGAGAACCTTTTGAAACAGGATGTATAAAACCAAGACCAGACCTTTCACTCCCAGAACAGATGCAGCAAGCAGCAGGCCAGCACAGCAAAGTAACAAGCAGAGTGGCAGTTCCTCCTACAGCATCCAGCTCTTCTTCCTGGCAGAATTTCCTCAGTCCTGAAGGATTCTAACTATGCTGTGTCAGAGGTCTAGTTCTTTTACACATTTCGGTCTTTGAAGTAGGCAAACTTCAAACAGAAGTCTTTGTAGTGCACAAGACCCTGCCCTGGACCCAGACACACTCCAGGGGGTTGGAGACTGCTTTGTGTGAGGACAGGCACAGTCCCATTCAAGTGCAAGTGTCAGCTCCTCCCTCCACTCTAGCTCAGGAAGACTCATCAGCCTGGTAATGGGCCATCAGAATAGGCAGGCACACCTCAGCTCCTTTTGTGCAATGTCTAGAGTGAATGCACAAACAACCCAACTGCTATCCTGACCCAGACGTGTGATCAGCAGAGAGATAGAGGCACAGAGTGGTTAAGCAAGAAAATGCCCACTTTCTAAAAGTGGCATTTTAAAACTTGCAGTTCGAAAACCAACTTCACCAAAAGATGTATTTTTAAATTGTGAGTTCAGAGACCCCAAACTTCATACATCTACCTGCTCCCAATTGGAAATTACACTTAAGACATTTCAAGGCAATCCCCATGTTACCCTTTGGAGAGAAAAGCCTTTCAATAGTGAACACCAAAATTAGCATATTTTACTATCAGGACATCTAAAACACACCATTACATGTCCTACCTTTTAAATACCCTGTAACCTGTACCCTGCACATAGGGCTACCCTGGGCCTACCTTAGGGATACCTTACAGGTAATAAAAGGGAATGTTTGGGACTGGCAATTGGGTGCACATGTCAGATCAACATGGCAGGTTAAAACTGCACCCACAGACACTGCAATGGCAGACCTGAAACATATTTACAGGGCTACTCATATGGGTGGCACAATTAGTGCTGCAGGCCCACTAGTAGCATTTGATTTACAGGCCCTGGGCATACACCATGCTCTGTACTAGGGACTTACTAGTAAATGACATATGCCAATCATGGATAAACCAATCCCCAATTTATTTTAGACAGAGAGCATATGCACTTTAGCGCTAGTTAGCACAGGTAAAGTGCCTAGATTCCTAAAGCCAACAAAAGCAGGTCAGAAAAAATAGGTTAGAGAAGGCAAAAGGTTTGGAGATAACCCTGCAAAAAGGGCCAGGTACAACACCTCCCATTTATGAATTTTCCACCCATAGTCCAGAACCTCGTCTTAGCTCACATCGACGGTGTAACACTCTAATCACTGCATCTATTAAAGCAGTTTTTTATGCAGCAGCTCAATTAATCAGCAAGCAAAGACACTCTAAGTACATTTCCTTATCTTAGAAGATTGACACTGGGTCCATCCCTCTGCCAGTGTCTTTGTTGTTCCTTGGACTACAAAACAGTTCAACTAGAAACCCCGAATACCTGGCCGCAACACATTGGTACATGCACTACTATATACTTATCTGTTGGCAGTTGTCTTTTTCAGTATAGGAACCAAGACCCTGGAATAACCTCCCTGTTCTGCTGTGACTTTTGTTTGTTGTGTAATGCAGGGGAAGCTCAAAGCCCACCTCTTCACAATATATTTGTGTATTGTCTTATTAAGCACAATCTCGACCCAGACAGCTATACTTTTATGGTACAAATGTTCAATGGCAATTGATTAACACAATGTGTTGCATCAGACAGGGGTAATGGGGGCTTTCGGCCGTGCAGTTTGCAAGGCTTTGCACCTTACAAGATGCAAGTGAAACAAAGGCGTACAGAAGTTACAATAGCATGCGATTACAGGCTAAATGAGTGCTATTCTATAAGGCCTAAAAGTCCTATGAGCCAAGATAACTGAGAGTGATGCAGAGTTACAGCAATCTTCCCAGAGTTTTAGATATTACCTCTCCTCTCCTTCTTTCTGAGATGTGTCATCCTCTGCATTTTTCGCTTTTGCTCTCTTCTCATTATAAACATACATGCATGTATCTCCTTGCTATGCACGGTGCCCACTTTATCTCTTTAATAATAATAATAAAAATAATAAGGTTAAAGGTAGAGATTGCGATGAATATTTAAACGGTATTTTGTGGAAAGTATGTTCGTTTTTTAAAGGTCATCTTTCACTCTATTCACTGGTGTTAACAGCATATGTGTTATTTTTCTTTTGTTTGCCTTCAGGTTTTGCTAGAAATTTGTCAGAAGGTAGCAATGCTAATTACACAGAATATGTAGCCACCAGGTGGTACCGCTCGCCAGAACTGCTATTGGGGTAAGTGACTTTGTAAAAGACATAACGCCAATCCAATTAGCCTTTAATGTCAAATTTAAATATTTGTATTATAAGGTTAACGTGAATCACAGAATGTGTCCTTCTTGAGATCTTGTTAAAGAATTTTATTAATAAATCATTGCCAGTGCATTCATACATCAAGGCTTTCAATTTCATGATTTAAAAAAACCTCTGTTTAATGATCATTTCTTTTGTAGGCTGGGGTATAACACAGTCTCCTGCAGCTTCTCGGTGGATGGGCCTTTCAGGGGACCCTCGTTCAGAACCAGTAGTAGGAATATCAATGATATCTGTGAGTCTCAGGAGCCCATGATCTGGTTCTGCAGGGACCGTCATTTTGCTTTACACCACTAGGTGTAATATAGCCTTTTCTAGTGTTTAGCCCTATTGCACATGATAGAATATAATCCAGGTGTGGTAAATTGGCACCACATCTGATTGACACAGCTCAATACAAATTACACTGCGGCTAAAGACATTTCTATGTTTCTTTTGCATAGAACTGCACACCGCATGGGTGGTTTCTCTGGGTTTTAAGGTGGGTGTTCTGTGGTACGACACATTCTGCACTTAGGTACTTTGGTGGAGGTTAGAGAGTATTGTGAACCTCCCAATTTATGGAGGGGCACATCCAATTAAGTTTCCTTAGCGCCCCGAGGTAATGCATGTTGTAACACGAGGTAGGCTCATCCTGCTTCAGTGTTATGAATCAGACAACCCTGCCAAATAAATTTTTATCTGCACGAGTTAGATGTACATCTGTGAACCATCAAATAGTAGACTCACACACTTTATGTATTATGTGCAGTCAGTACGTAAACCAGAATAATAGTAATAATTATAGTAATCTCAGCAGTTATTATGTAGAATAAGACGAATATTAGAAAAACTCAAAGCTCTTTACGTCACTCAACCCCTGCTAATTGAAATAAATTAATCTAATCCCTACCTAACACACACAACAAAGCAGTCCTCTCATGGCGCGCTCAGCAGCTGGTGCATGTGTCAAGGGCTTACCTTTCCCCTATGTATCATTTCCATCGAAAGTGAAATCACAGCACAACAGGACACTTATTTTCTTTTAATAATCGCCATCAATCCCCATCACTGATGCGTTTCAAGTCTTGATCATGGTGATATATACATGCCAGTCGGTAGTTATGGTTAGGACCTAGTTTCCATAGGGGTGATCCATCAAATGAGGGTAGAGAAAAGGGGGGGTGGCAAAACATGTTTTCCCCATGCATTTCGCCATAGGAATTTTGAACACAACTACAGCCCGAACCGCTGGACAGAATTACACAAAATTTGGCAGAAAGCTAGCTCTTGGTCCACAAAGCATGCTTTTTTGTGATTTAGTGTACATCCGTCCAGTAGTTTTTAAGATATTGAAAAAGAGAAATAGATATTTAGAGACAAGGAGGATCTGCGGATCCAACTGTCCCCCATGCTGATATCTGATTGGCTGCCAACACTTCAGCCAGGAAGGGTTGCTTGCCATTTTGGGACTCGGCTTCGGCCAAGTCTCAAAGAAAAGAAAAACAAAGAAATGGGGCAAGGATAGAGATACCCTGAGCACCTAGCCTTGGTGCAGGGGCAGCCATTTTTAGGACTCGGCTTCAGCCAAGTCCCAAAGAAACGAAAAAAGAAAAGGAGCAGGGATAGGAATACCCTGAGCCCCTAGCCTTGGTGCAGGGGTCCCCCCAGCATTAAAAAAAACTCAGATAAATCCATGGATGGATTGTGATTTAAGAAAAAAAAGCACCGGCTCCCACACTGTAAATTTATTTGGCCCCCAGGTTGGCCAGGTCCTGTGGGCTCTAGGGTGTTAAAAAAAAGGAGGGGGGCATGCCCCCTGGAGCCCGGGGGACCACCACCTCCCCGGGGAAAACATTATAGTCCCCGGGGCAAATGCTGTTAAATGCCAGGGACCAGTGTGACTCCCTCTTGCCACCTTAACAGGGCAATTAATGCAATGTATGAGGGGGCCATGCAGCCCCAGCGCCCGGAAACCTCCCCGGGACAAAAGTGAATTCATGAGGGCCTCGTGGAGTCATGTACGGCCCTGGGGACTACCACTTCCCAGGGCCAGCTTCTGCTACCTCTCGAGGTGCCCACCCTTGTGAGGTAGCTGTTTGCTTTTGCTTGACGGGAGCTTACAGCTCTAACCAAGCAAAAGCAAACATAACTCTGCTTTCAGCAAGCAGGAACTGTCCAACAGCTCCCGTTTGCTGAAAATTGAGTTTTCATTTCTTTCTCTGCATGCAAACAGGCGTGCAGGGAAAGAGATTAAAACATTACTCCTGCAAGCAGGGAGCTGCTATTTAAAGCAGCTCACTGCTTGTGGGAGCAATGCTGACTCCTGCAGGAGACGGGAGATGGCTGGGACCGCAAGGGCCTTCAGGCTCCCCCCACAGTCCCCATAAGCTTTCATATGGCCAGGCCCCGGGGGCCAAAATCAGCCTAGGGAGGGGGAAAATATATATATATATATATGTTCGATGGCATGTGTAGCTGCAGATACACATGCTCTGCATTATCCTGCCATCTAGTTTTGGGCTCGGAGTGTTACAAGTTGTTTTTCTTCGAAGAAGTCTTTTCGAGTCACGAGACCGAGGGACTCCTCCCTTTTGGCTCCATTGCGCATGGGCGTCGACTCCATCTTAGATTGTTTTCTTTCCGCCATCGGGTTCGGACGTGTTCCTCTTCGCTCCGTATTTTGATTCGGGAAAGTTAGTTAGTTATCGGAAAATTCGACGGTATTGTTCGCGCTCGGTACCGGTTTAGTGTTAGCACATCGACACCAAAGAAAAAAGCGCTCCGGCGGCCCTTCGGGGCTTCCACTCTCCAGCGGGGCCTGGTCAGCCCGACCGCGTCCATCTTCAAACATCATGGACCGGACCCCCTTCTGCTTCTGCCCAAACTGCCACGCAAAGTATCGTTATACAGACCAACACTTGGTCTGTAATCTGTGTTTATCTCCGGAACACAGGGAGGATACTTGCGAGGCCTGTCAGGCATTTCGATCCAAGAAAACACTACGAGATCGAAAAGCTCGAAGACTCCAGATGGCGTCGACACCGGCCGAGCAGATCGAGGAAGAGGAGAAATTCTCCATTCGATATTCGGACTCGGACGAGTCCGAAAGTGAGCAGCCGAAGACGCAGCAACAAACTGTGACTAAGCCAGCCCCGGCAAAGACTCACTCAAAAATAATAAAGGCCAAGGGGATGCCACCGCCAACAGGCCATGGCTTAACCCGAAAACACGGTGACCAAACATCTGCACCGAAAAAGGTCTCCCAGCAGCCAAAGACATCGGACTCCGGTTGAGATACCGGCTCCGAACAATCTCGGCACCCCAAAAGTCAAGAAGGTTTCCTCAGAGCCGAAAAAGACTGTACAAAAAGCTTTGGTGCCGAAACATGCAGCCTCGGAGCCGAAAACAGGCTCCTATACAGAAGAGCAAGGCCTTTCAAGTCAGTTGCAAGGGCTCAGATTTGAACAAGAACTGGGCATGGGAGAGCCAGACCATACCCAGAGGAGGCTGCACATACAAAAGGACACGGGGAAAATCCAAACTCTTCCTCCAATAAAAATCAAGCGAAAGCTAGCATTCCAGGAGACGGAAATGCAGCCAAAAGCGAAAGTGGCTAAAGACAAAACACTACCAAGGTTCTCGCCACAGCAATCTCCATTGCTTTCGCCACACCTGGCCCCGGTAGTGACACCCCCAATGATGCAGTCGCTGACACACACGGGGATGACCCGGATGCATGGGACTTGTATGATGCACCGGTCTCAGACAATAGTCCCGATTGCTACCCAGCAAGGCCGTCACCACCTGAGGACAGCACTGCATATATGCAGGTGGTTTTCAAGGGCAGCTACATTCCATAATGTAGCAATGCATGCAGAGCCCATAGAGGACGACTTTTTGTTTAACACCTTGTCAGCCACTCACAGCTCATACCAAAGTTTGCTAATGCTACCAGGCATGTTAAAACACGCCAAACAAGTGTTCCAGGACCCAGTTAAAGGCAGAGCCATCATGCCTAGGGTGGAGAAGAAATATAAACCTCCCCCAACTGACCCTGTGTTTATCACACAACAATTAACTCCTGATTCGGTGGTAGTGGGAGCAGCCCGAAAGAGGGCGAACTCCCAATCCTCAGGAGACGCACCACCGCCCGACAAGGAAAGTCGGCAATTCGATGCAGCAGGCAAGAAGGTGGCAGCACAGGCAGCCAATCAATGGCGGATTGCCAATTCCCAGGCTCTACTGGCTTGATACGACAGGGCACATTGGAATGAAATGCAACATCTCATTCAGCACCTTCCCAAGGAGTACCAAAAACGTGCCCAACAGGTTGTTGAGGAAGGACAAACTATTTATAACAACCAAATAAGGTCGGCAAGGTCAGTGAACACTGCAGTAACCATTCGTAAGCACGCATGGTTACGGAGCTCCGGGTTTAAGCCTGAAATCCAGCAGGCTGTGCTGAATATGCCGTTCAACCAACAACAATTGTTTGGGCCGGAGGTGGATACGGCAATAGAAAAACGCAAAAAGGACACTGACACGGCCAAAGCCATGGGCGCAATCTACTCCCCGCAGAGCAGAGGCACTTTTAGAAAGCCGCACTTTAGGGGGGGGTTTCGTTCCCAAACCACAGAGCCTTCCACATCACAAGTCAGACCCACATATCAGGGCCAGTATCAGAGAGGAGGTTTTCGAGGAACATATAGGGGTGGACAGTTCCCAAAGACAAGAGGGACATTCCAGGGCCCAAAAACCCTGCAACCCAAACAGTGACTTCAATGTCACAAACCCCCACCACTCAACACCAGTGGGGGGAGACTTACCGCATATTACCACAACTGGGAAAACATAACTACGGACGCATGGGTCCTAGCCATTATCCAACATGGGTATTGCATAGAATTCCTACAATTGCCACCAGATGTGCCTCCAAGAGCACACAATATGTCCAAACAACACTTAGACCTGTTACAACTAGAAGTCCAAGCATTGTTACAAAAACAAGCAATAGAACTAGTACCCAATCATCAAAAAGGAACAGGTGTGTACTCCCTGTATTTCCTAATTCCAAAGAAAGACAAAACGCTGAGACCCATATTAGACCTCAGAACACTGAATCTTTACATCAAATCAGATCACTTTCACATGGTAACACTTCAAGACGTGATTCCCTTGCTCAAAAAACAGGACTGCATGTCAACATTAGATCTCAAGGATGCATATTTCCACATACCCATACATCCTTCCCACAGGAAATACTTAAGATTTGTAATCCAAGGCGTGCATTACCAATTCAAAGTGTTGCCATTCAGGATAACAACAGCCCCAAGGGTATTCACAAAATGCCTTGCAGTAGTAGCCGCTCACATCAGGAGACAGCACATGCACGTATTCCCTTACCTGGACGATTGGTTAATAAAAACCAGCACTCAACAACAGTGTCTTCTACACACACAATACATCATAGAAACCCTACACAAACTAGGGTTCTCTTTAAACTACCAAAAATCACATCTACAACCACGTCAAATACAACAATACTTGGGAGCAACACTCGACACACAAAAAGCGATTGCCACTCCAAGTCCACAAAGAGTAAAGGCATACCAAAATGTAATATTAAACACGTACCCAAACCACCACTACCAAGTGAAGTTTGTAATGAAACTTCTAGGCATGATGTCTTCATGCATAGCCATTGTCCCAAACGCAAGACTACACATGCAGCCCTTATAACAGTGCCTAGCAACACAATGGACACAAGCACAGGGTCAACTTCAGGATCTAGTGTTGATAGACCGACAGACACACCTCTCGCTTCAATGGTGCAATCCTATAAATTTAAACTAAGGGCAGCCATTCCAAGACCCAGTGCCTCAATACGTAATCACAAAAGATGCTTCCATGATGGGGTGGGGAGCACACCTCAACCAGCACAGTATACAGGGACAATGGGATGTTCAGCAAAAACAACTGCATATAAATCATTTAGAACTGTTAGCAGTGTTTCTAGCATTGAAAGCATTTCAACAACTAATAGCCCACAAACACATTCTTGTCAAAACAGACAACATGACAACGATGTATTACCTAAACAAACAAGGAGGGACACACTCATCACAACTGTGTCTCTTAGCACAAAAGATTTGGCATTGGGCGATTCACAATCACATTCGCCTAATAGCACAATACATCCCAGGGATTCAAAACCAGTTGGCCAACAATCTCAGTCGAGCTCACCAACAAACACACGAATGGGAAATTCATCCCTAGACAGTGCTTTAAATGGAAAAATAGAAGTGCAGGTACTCTGTAATAGAGTACCTGCTTGTTTCTGAGAAGTGCCGGTACTCTCCAATTAAAAGTATTACGTTTTTCTTGAGATATGCCGGTACTCTCCCTCTCAAAATAAAAAAGTGCCGGTACTCAGTACCGGAGAGTACCGGCCCATTTAAAGCACTGTCCCCAGATACTACAAACTTACTTTCAACGCTGGGGAACACCAGAAATAGACCTATTCGCAACAAAAGAAAACGCAAAATGCCAAGACTTTGCGTCCAGGTATCCACACCCTCAGTCCAAGGGCAATGCGTTATGGATGAGTTGGTCAGGGATATTTGCTTACGCTTTTCCCCCTCTCCCACTCCTTCCTTATCTGGTAAACAAATTGAGTCAAAACAGACTCAAACTAATACTAATAGCACCAACCTGGGCTCGCCAACCGTGGTACACAACACTACTAGACCTGTCAGTAGTACCTCATATCAAACTACCAAACAGACCAGATCTGTTAACTCAAAACAAACAACAGATCAGACACCCGAATCCAGCATCGCTCAGTCTAGCAATCTGTCTCCTGAAGTCTTAGAATTTGGACATTTAGACCTTACACAAGAATGTATGGAGGTCATTAAACAAGCTAGAAAACCTACTACAAGACAAACTTTGCTGCTGCTTGGGGCTGGGAGGAGCCCCCTTCCTGTTTCCTGTGTGCGCGCCCGTGAGAGCGGGTTGCGCTTACCTGCCTGACACCGCGGGACAGCGCGGGAGGCTCCCATAAAGGAAGGGAGCACTCCCACTTCGCGGGACGAACTTTGCTGCTGCCTGGGGCTGGGAGGAGCCCCCTTCCTGTTTCCTGTGTGCGCGCCCGTGAGAGCGGGTCGCGCTTACCTGCCTGACACCGCGGGACAGCGCAGGAGGCTCCAATAAAGAAAGGGAGCACTCCTGCTTTGCGGGACGCGCGCGGGCGGCGCCCAGGCGAAGCACGGGCCAAGGGCAGGCCCGTCCTTCGCCCGTCGTCGCCAGGAGGAGGCTGGGCTGGGCCCCCCCCTTTTTCATCTGCCATTGAGGATCCCCCGGCCATAAAGGAGATGAGAAACGTTATTTTAATCTGATAAGTTTAAAGAATTATTGCCTATCTTGGGCCGGACGGTGGCCTTCTTGGGAAGCTTTGGAACCTGCTTCTACCGTTGGCGGGATTCAGCCTCAGGAATACCATAGGATCTACCACACGCTGGATACCCAAGTGACAATTTTCTTTTTTTTTTCTTCTCTTTTATCATTTATCTCTCATATTCTGACCTTATATTCGAGTAGACTGCTACCTGTTGATAAAGTGCCTTCTCTTTGTACCTCACCTTGGCTAGCCATTTAATTAATCTAGTTGGGGTGGCGCTATTCTGGCTAAGGTAACATAATCACTAGCACATCTTATACATCCTCACCCCCCTACATTGTACTTAGAGCAACACCCTATCAAATATGGGGAAAAGGAAACATTCAACATTGAGCCATCCCTCAAATTTAAAAGATAGTACTTCCATACTAAAGTACATCTCTGGGGCTATGGGGATGATAGACAAACAAATTGCCAATGTAGAGGGGAAAATCCTGACATCCAAAGATTACACCGCACAATCACCAACGAATGTGGTGATAATTGACGACTCTACTCAATGCAATAATGATGCCCTGAATAAAGACGCTATAGATAAAATTGGTTGCATCCAAAATACTTTAGATTCAATATTCACATTGGAGGACCTCTCACCTGCACCTAAACGCTGAAGAAAGCCGCCCATAGAGAAGGCAGATAATATCTCTAAAAATAAATCTCCCAAGAACGATCTGGTACTCACACTTGATCGAAAGCCCCCAAAGAAATCATCTCAAAAGAAACTTCCGATCAATCCAGTTGACACGACCCGAACCCTCCTCGTAAACATCTATGACCTGATAAATAGTATGAAATCAGCAATTGGGGCCACATTGGACTACTTGTCGGAACGCTTAAAAGTGGTGGAGTGTAAGGTTGACGCGGGTGTGGGAATCATAAAGTCCCTAAACACAGAGACCTTACATGATACTAAACAAGACTTTAGGGTAATAGAGCTGAGTCAAACTTCTGAGTGCAATTCTCAACCCTTCCCCCAGGATAGGGCTGACGACTTACCCTTGATCCCAAAGATCTTGATTAATTCACAGGTACCACCTATATCTCCAAGCACTAGTTATACACATTCGACCCACAAGCCTCCAATTAGAACACAATCATTCCCACAAGCATCAATTATTAATCACGAATCAGCTACAACACCTCAGAATATTCCACCACTAATTAGGACAAAGCACCCCCAGACAGTCAAAGGGAGGACCCATTGTATTGGAACAAGACCTCCGAAGCCTATATATTTACCAAGCGACCACCTACATCTTCCTCCGGAGGCAACTCCATATGTCGTGGTCCTGGCAAAGGTCCCTCCCATAGGCGACCAATATTAGGAAACGTGGCCGGCGTTGAGGAACAAGGCCCTGAATTGGATAGGAACACGCCTGGGTCCTGGGATGGTGGGGGTTCTTTTTGATGACATAAAAATGGCCAGAAGAGTCAAGTGGATAGGAAATAGGGAGAAAGCAGTGGAAGGAGACTGTGTGGTCCTTTCATTCAAGACCCCTGAACTGGTGCACAGCATTATCCATAAACTAGGCGTCAGGCAAGCCACCTGTCAAGGAATCTCACTACTACCCCTGGAGTTCTTTTACCCAAGACACTGGGGGCGTAATTCAAGGAACTTCCAATCTGTAAACAATCAAGTATTAAATGTCCCGGACCCTATTCCCCTTAGTAATAGATTTCAATCACTTAACACGCTAGAAGATTTGGATTGACTAACTAGGATTAAGAGAGATTCCCCACACAAGGAGGCTCTGATCGCAAAAATAGAAAAGCCTACCAAGAATAGGGGAGATGTATTCCGTGAGACGGAACCCGACAGGAACATCACAGACATCCATTTGAATCCGGGAAATCTTCCCTCTCCAATAACCTACACTCTAGATGATGGACTATCCACATCAAGTATAGAGAAGGAGTGTCCTCAACCCCTCCAACACATGAAAACAGCTATACTCTATTGGAATGTGGCAGGCCTAACCAATAAGATTAACAACGAGCTCTGGGTGAACTTCATTGAGGAGTTTCCCTGTATATGTCTCCAGGAGACCTGGACATTAAATCCTGCCCATATAAATGGCTATAAGACATTTCATACACCAGCTGTACAGACCAACCATGGCAGGCCAAAAGGAGGCTTATGTACCTATATTTCTAACAAGGTGTGGTTACACAACCCAAAAATGCAAATCACGAAACCTTATTACCAACTGATAGAGTCTAAGCTCAATCAGAATATGCACTTAGTACTTATTAACTTTTATAATAACGTACTGCCAAGAGAAGCCTCTAAAATTTTAACAGAGATGAGGGAGGATTTAGAGAGAATATGTGCAAGTAACAGACGTGAGACTCTTATCATATGGGGGGGTGATTTTAATGCACATCTTTTTAAGGAACCCACAGGAAGGATGTGTGGCTAGGATACCGAAGATATTGGCATAGGGCCGCACTTTTCACATACCATTCAAGGAGACGCAATGAACTTAGTGGCCCAAAAACACAACCTGTCTCTTGTAAATGATTTATGTTCAAAAGAGTTACAGTTTAAACCAACCTTCAATGGAAGGGGTGCCAATATAGTGATTGACTACATTTTAATGTCAACTCATTTTGCACATTATTTTACTAACTACACAATTCAATAAGTGACCACTTCCCCCAAAGCTTGGAACTGTTACTAACTCCTGCCCTAGAGGCCAAAGTTGGAAAGGTAACGATGGCAAATGATATTGAACTAACTCCGGGTAATGGCTATACACTAAGATGGACTTGGACTGATCCACAGGTATTATTGAAACATATACTAAGTGAACATAATCGAGCGTTCATTGATTGCCTCGGCGAAGATACGGCCCCAGGAAAATGCATAAGTGCTTTCCTACAGATAACGCAAGCTGTGAAAGAAACAATGGCATGGGCACTGCAGGGGCCCCCGTAAGAGGGCCCCGCAAAGTATTTCAGTGTCTGCTTTGCAGACACTGAAATATGCGACGGGTGCAACTGCACCCGTCGCACCCCTGCAACTACGCCGGCTCAATTCTGAGCCGGCGTCCTCGTTGCAGGGGCATTTCTGCTGGGCCGGCGGGCGCTCTTTTGGAGAGCGCCCGCCGGCCCAGCGGAAATGCCCCTGCAACAAGGAAATGTCTGAATGTCCGCCGCGGTCTTTTGACCGCGGTGCGGTCATTCGGCGGCGGAACCTTGGCGGACGGCCTCCGCCGTCCGCCAAGGTCTGAATCACCCCCAATGTCCTCTTCCGGAAAATAATAAATACACCTGTTCTAGGTAACAGCGATACTCCCAGAATGGAAATTTCAATCTCGGAAGAGGACTGGATTACGTACTTTTCCAAGATATACTGCCAATCCAACGACAGAGCCCCCCTGGACCCTTTAATGGCCTCAGACTCCCAGGAAGTCCTATACCCAGCAGTATCACCTCAGTTTACTTTAGAGGAGGTAGCGGAAGCCATAAATATAAGCAAAGCTGGGAAAGCGCCGGGGCCTGATGGTGTCCCAATTGACTTATACAAAGCTAACATTCACTTATGGGCCCCTCTATTGACGCAGGTATTGAGGGCTTTCTGTTCACAAGGTCTTCCACCGACCTGGCGCGACTCTATTATTATACCCATATACAAAAAAGGCGATCGCCTTAATCCAGCCTGTTATAGGCCCATTTCCCTCCTTGATACATCAGCCAAATTAGCGGGGAGAATAATCTTAAATAGACTCCAAACATGGGCGGAAGAAAATAATATTTTATCCCCAGTGCAGTACGGATTTCGTACAGGACTAGGCACTGTCGAACAGGCTCTGAATTTAACCATCTTAGTGGGGAAGTATACGAAGATCAGAGAGGGTAATTTGCACCTGGCCTTTATAGATCTATCGTTAGCATTTGACTGCGTCCTGCACGAGAAGTTATGGGATATTCTAACAAGAATGGGAGTCGAATCAACAATAGTTCATTTTATAAGGGATTTGTATACAGGCTGTAGAGCAAGAGTAAGGTACGGGACGAGAGGGGAATGTACCAGGTCCTTTGGAATATACAAAGGGGTGCGTCAAGGTTGCGTTCTTGCTCCACTTCTATTCTCATTATACATAAATAATCTAGAAAGAGAACTGACAGGTAAATGCAAAGACCTTCCTCAAATAGGTAATCGCCCCGTCCCCACACTTCTTTATGCAGATGATGCAGTACTCATGGCCAGGTCAGCGCTAGCCCTCCAGAAACTTTTAACCACTTGTATAAATTATATGACAGACCTGGGACTCAACTGTTCAAAACCCTATAAAATGAACTGTGGCAGGAAACTAAGGCCCTCATTCTGACCTTGGCGGGCGGCGGAGGCCGCCCGCCAAAGTCCTGCCGTCAGGTTACCGTTCCGCGGTCGAAAGACCGCGGCGGTAATTCTGACATTCCCGCTGGGCTGGCGGGCGGCCGCCTTCAGGCCGCCCGCCAGCCCAGCGGGAAAGAGGCTTCCACGATGAAGCCGGCTCGGAATCGAGCCGGCGGAGTGAAAGCTGTGCGACGGGTGCAGTTGCACCCGTCGCGTATTTCACTGTCTGCGCAGCAGACAGTGAAATACATTTAGGGGCCCTCTTACGGGGGCCCCTGCAGTGCCCATGCCAGTGGCATGGGCACTGCAGGGGCCCCCAGGGGCCCCGCGACCCCCCCTACCACCATCCGGTTCCCGGCGGGCGGACCGCCGGGAACTGGATGGCGGTAGGGGGGGTCGGAATCCCCTCGGCGGCGCAGCTAGCTGCGCCGCCTTAGAGGATTCCAATGGGCGGCGGTACACTGGCGGGTGACCGCCAGTGTTGCCGGTCCGACCGCGGCTTTACCGCCGCGGTCGGAATGCCCATTGGAGCACCGCCGGCCTGTCGGCGGTGCTCCCGCGGTCCTCCAACCCGGCGGTCATGGACCGCCAGGGTTGGAATGACCACCTAAGTCCTATAAGTTTACTATCCACGAGGATAAGGTGAAGATAGCCCCTACCTTTTCATATCTGGGCATAATGTTTGACAAACAGGCCACTTGGGCACACTGTTTGAAGATAAAAAAAGATCAGCTTATTAAAACAACGGCGGCCCTGAAGATCTTTTCTAAAAAGATAGGGGGGATTACCCCGACAAATATGGTAAAGATCTACAAGGCCAAGTGTATCCCGGCGGCCACTTACGGAGCTCGTATTTGGGGGTGTACTAACTGCAATGCGATTCAGACAGTGGAAAACGATTTTCTTAGACACTTGCTAATGATACCAAATAGCACATCATCATACATTAGTCACACAGAACTTGGGGTCCAATATGTAATCGATCTGATAAAAATCCAGCCATTAATATTGTGGCATAAGGTGTGGACCACTGAGCATACTGGACTAAACAAGGCCATTCTATCTGATTGCACAAGGCTAACATACTCGCTCAGAGTTCCATGGCTGAGTTATTTCATGACTTTTTTCCAAAAAATGGGTTGCAAAGATTATTACTTAAATCCACAATCACTGGAAAAAATAACCAGAAGAGAACTGAGGGCCTTGTCATTGAAGCATTTGGAAGAACAGAGATGGGAAAAGGAATCCAAAAAATCCACTGTAATGTTTAATCAACTAACTTTGTCTACGGATGCCATCCAGCCTTACCTAGCAAGTGTGGCAAACCCCCGACATCGATTTGTTTTTACAAGACTCCGTTTAGATATCTTTCATCGGCTAGTAACTTTCCCGACCATGAATGATTGGAGTATAATTTTAAGAGTTTGTCCTTGTGATGCGAAGGCCCCCCAATCCACAATGCATGTGGTCCTTTTCTGCAAATTTTAAAACACAAAGAAAACGGCTTTTATTGCCTTTTTTAAGGTCGATTAATTTGCATCGGTGTCGCGACGCATATTTTATCTTACAGCTTTTATCCTCAATTGAAATGTGTGGAATTTTAGCAAACTTTTTATGCTCAGTATTGACTGTAAGGAAGTCTATGGGAGTTCTGGACTAATTTCATTGAATTGTTTGGAATTTTTTACCTTATGGAAAATACAAAAGAGAAAAAACAAGAACTGCAAGGACACTCGATCTGGCATTGGTGTAAATCTATTAGGGGTTTATATACCTGTACTGAATGAATTTAGAATGTGCTTTTACTACTCCTCCTTTTACTACTTACTTCTTTTATATATATATTTATTCATTATTAAACGTGTTATTATTTGATACTTTTATGGCCGGTTGAAAGCCGAATAAAGTCTGTTTGAAACCTACTACAAGACATTGTTATGCAAACAAATGGAAAAGATTTGTTTATTACTGCCATAATAATCAAATTCACCCACTACATGCTTCTGCAAAAAACATTGTAAGCTACTTATTACACTTACAAAAATCTAAACTAGCATTTTCTTCTATTAAAATACATCTCATAGCAATATCTGCCTATCTGCAGACTACACATTCAACATCACTTTTTAGAATCCCAGTCATCAAAGCATTTATGGAGGGTTTAAAAAGAATCATACCCCCAAGAATACCACCAGTCCCCTTGTGGAACCTCAATATTGTATTAACACGACTCATGGGTCCACCATTTGAACCTGTGCACTCTTGTGAAATGCAATACTTAACCTGGAAAGTAGCCTTCCTAATAGCTATCACATCTCTTAGAAGAGTAAGTGAAATACAAGTATTTACTATACAAGAACCCTTTATACAAATACATAAATATAAAGTGGTTCTCTGTACAAATCCCAAATTCTTACCAAAAGTTATATCACCATTCCAACTAAACCAAACAATGGAACTCCCAGTCTTTTTTCCACAACCAGACTCAGTAGCCGAAAGAGCCTTACATACGTTAGACATTAAAAGAGCACTAATGTATTACATTGATAGAACTAAACAGTTTCGCAAAACAAAACAATTGTTTGTAGCCTTCCAAAAACCTCATGCATGAAATCCAATATCCAAACAAGGCATTGCCAGATGGCTAGTGAAATGTATTCAGACCTGCTATATCAAAGCAAAAAGAGATCTACCTATTACACCAAAGGCGCACTCCACTAGGAAGAAAGGCGCCACAATGGCTTTTCTAGGAAATATACCTATGACAGAAATCTGTAAGGCAGCCACATGGTCTACACCTCATACATTCACAAAACATTACTGTGTAGATGTGTTAACAGCACAACAAGCCACAGTAGGACAGGCTGTATTACGAACATTATTTCAGACAACTTCAACTCCTGCAGGCTAAGCCACCGCTTTTGTGGAGATAACTGCTTACTAGTCTATGCACAGCATGTGTATCTGCAGCTACACATGCCATTGAACGGAAAATGTCACTTACCCAGTGTACATCTGTTCGTGTCATGAGACGCTGCAGATTCACATGCGCCCTCCCGCCTCCCCGGGAGCCTGTAGCCATTATAAGTTGAATAAAACCTGTAAATTTGTAAATTTTGTAAATACTCACTAGTTTTATACACATTATGTACATACATACTTACTCCATTGCATGGGCATCTTTACTATATACACAACTCCTACCTCACCCTCTGCGGGGAAAACAATCTAAGATGGAGTCGACGCCCATGCGCAATGGAGCCGAAAGGGAAGACTCCCTCGGTCTCGTGACTCGAAAAGACTTCTTCGAAGAAAAACAACTTGTAACACTCCGAGCCCAACACTAGATGGCAGGATAATGCACAGCATGTGAATCTGCAGCGTCTCATGCCACGAACAGATGTACACTGGGTAAGTGACATTTTCCATATATATATATATATATATATATATATATATATATATATATATATATATATATAACATTGTTATTGTGTTAGCTCATCAGTTAAAAATCTCCCTAACCATTTTATGTCAAATCTGTACTTATCCCTGCACACCTCAGAAAGCTGTGAAGCAATCAGTTTACGTGTCTCTCCCTCCCAAATTCCTAGCGTCTCTTTATACCATTCTGCCCAATAAATCACTTTTTAGACAGGAGGAGGGGTTACTATGCAAACTTTCATATCTGCACTGCAAGTAACCAACAATGTCTCAGTAAAAGACCCATTCAAAAGGCAAGCAGATGTATCCAACTCTGCTTCTTTCTTCCTGCCAAGCCTGTTATGTGCAAGGTCGGATGGTCTTGCAATGTTAATCACTTAAACATAGCTCACTATTGAGATTGAAGATTCCAGAACCCCTGGCCCCAGCAACAGCCACCCCGCCAGCATCCGCTACGATGCCAACACCCTCCGCGCACTCAACACCAGCCGAGACACCACCTGCTTCCAGGCCTCTCCAAAGAGCACACACGGATCCTTCTCCTGCCACAACTGTAGCTTCACCTGCAACAGAGCCCACATACCTCCTAGGATCGAGACCAACCACCTCCGTTGCATACTCCTCAACACCCGCTCAGCGCGCAAGCACGCCATCGAAGTCTGGGACCTGCTCGACTCCACCTCCCCGGATGTGGCCTTCCTAACCGAAACTTGGTGGAACGACTCCTCAGTAACTGTCAGAGTCACCAGATCCTCGGGGTCTGTGCACGTTCCCAACACTTCCACCACAAGACAGCTCCAATACTCTGATTAGATTTATCACAGAGTCTAAGAGAGTCCAAGTGGGGAAAAGGGGATTAGGACGGGAACAGCTGGGAAGGAGACCTGTAGGAAGCAAAAGGTTAAAACACAACATCAAAATTACATCTCATGAAACAGTACCATGCTACAACTTTAAGCTTCGTCTTTTCCGAAAAACATGAACAACCCTAGAATAGTCCTAAAACTGACTAGGCTTTAGATGACCGAATGCCTGAGGAGGAAACAGGAAAAGTTAAATAGGACTTTCAGATTCGAGTACTTTCTTTAGCATGAGAATTAGGAAACACTCTGAGCAATTTCTAAACAACCATATGAATCTCCTTTTAAGAATATATATCAGGAACACACAGCATTACATCTAGAACTCTGGTATTGTTGTGTTCATCTCAGAAAAAACATTGGGAAGTGAATTGCGCACATTGCAGATTTTTATATGAGTATTAAACACCATAAAGGATTGTGCACCATGAAATCACACAACGTAGATTCAAGGAATAAATCACGCAACGTGTCAACTTGAAATGCTACCAAGAAAATGTCTTAGAATAGTAGCGCACAGTAATTTACATTATTTATACACGAGGAAAGAATTGCGCGTCTTGCCGATTCAAATGCCACCATACAAATGCCAAGAAATGGTAGCGGACAATGAACAACATGAAAAGCACTCAGGGAAAGAATCGCGCGTCTTGTCGATTCAAATGCCACCATGCAAATGCCAAGAAATGGTAGCGCACAATGAATAACATGAAAAAACACTCAAGGAAAGAATCGCGCGTCTTGTCGATTCAAATGCCACCATGCAAATGCCAAGAAATGGTAGCGCACAATGAATAACATGAAAAAACACTCAAGGAAAGAATCGCGCGTGTTGCCGATTCGAATGCCACCATGTAAATGCCAGAAAATGGTAGCGCACAATGAACAGCATGAATTACACATGAGAAGTGAATCGCGCGTTTCGCCGATTCGAATGCCACCATGTAAATGTCAAGAAAAGGTAGCGCGCAATGAACAACAAAGTTAAATGCTCATGAAACGAGTTGCACGTCTTGCCAACTCGTAAAACATCATGTAAATGTCAAGAAATATCAGCGCGCAATGAACAACAATGTAATAACGAAGTCAAATCTTTATGGAATAAATTGCGCGTCCTCCCTATTTGCAAACTACCATACAAATGTCAAAAAATGGCAGCACACAAGTAATCTGTTATTCATTTAAGAATTAAAATCAAGAATAATAAAATTCTCAATTACGGTGTTGGGAAATGTCCAAACACCGTCTTACCGCCTGGAAACAGTGATCACCAATGAGAGATGAGTGCAGAAGACTGGAAAATCCAAATAGGCCGCCGGGATAGGAGCTCAGGAAGAAGCTGCTGCTCTGCACCGGGACCTCTGAATAGTGAACACTGGAAGTTGGGCTGACTCTCTTTTATAGAGTCTTGGCCCAGCCTAGAACCACGCCCAGGCATGTTGCAGGGAAAGTCTCTAGAAGGCCCTGGAAAGGGACCACACCCTAACACACTCTGAATGTCTGCAGCAATACATTGCAAATGTACAGTATTTATAAGCACCTTAAAAATGAATCTTTTGGATGGAATTCTGCAATGCAAAAGGTTAAACAATAACATATCATCACAATGCATAAATTACATTATCTTGCGAGTGTTGGGTTTTTGCATTCTAGATGCCCGTAGAGCGCGCACTGTCCTGGTGTTGACAGTACTCCCCTCTCCCAGGCGTGCTCTAGGGCCTGGTTTATCTGGATTGAGACGATGAAAGCGTCTCACAAGTACTGGAGCATGAACATCAGATGCAGAAACCCATGAATTACTTTCAGGGCCATAACCTTTCCATGAGATAAAGTACCATAGGTTACGCCCTCTCAGTTTAGAGTCCAACACTTTCTTGACTTCATATTCTTCTTCCCCCTGTACTAGAACAGGAGCTGGATGAGGGTGGACCTTTTGGACTGCCTTTTTTAAGAGGGAAGTATGGAACACTGGATGAATCCGTAATGATTTTGGCAATTGTAGTTTATAGGTCACAGGATTGCTTTGCTGAAGAACAGTGTAAGGACCTATAAATTTGGGGTTGAACATGTGCTTCTTCTTGAAGTCTATGGGGGTTATTCTAACTTTGGAGGAGGTGTTAATCCGTCCCAAAAGTGACGGAAAAGTGACGGATTTACCACCAGCCGTATTACGAGTCCATTATATCCTATGGAACTCATAATACGGCTGGTGGTATATCCGTCACTTTACCGTCACTTTTGGGACGGATTAACACTCCTCCAAAGTTAGAATAACCCCCTATATGTTTTGTGGAAAGCCACACTTTGTCACCAGGTTGATACTGCGGTCCCTCACAATGTTTCTTGTCATAATGCTTTTTGTATTTTTTTTTGTGGCTTTTTCTAAATGTTGTTGAATCGATTTCTGAGTTTGATGCAAATGTTGAATTATTTCTGACACAGCTGGAGTGAGAGAACTTTCTTGAGGAATTGTGATGGGCAAGGTGTCAGGATGATAGCCAAACAAACCAAAGAAGGGTGTAACGCCAGTAGACGTGTGGAAGGAGTTGTTGTAGGCTAACTCAGCTAACCAGAGCATTGATGTCCATGAATTAAGTGCTTTTTCAGCGTAAGCACGTAGGTATTGCTTCAAAGTCTGATTTAGTCTCTCCGTTTGACCATCTGTTTGAGGATGGTGGCTAGTAGATAGGGTAGATGTCACTTGGAGTGTTTTACACCATGACTTCCAGAAGTTGGAGGCAAATTGCGATCTCCGATCGGAGAGGATCACTTTTGGCAGTCCATGATAACGAACCACTCTATTCAGTAAGATAGTTGCCAGTTCACTAGAGGTGGGTAATTTCTTGCAGGCAATGAAATGTCCATATTTCGTGAGACTATCTACTACCACCAGAATTACTGAATGCTGTTGAACCACTGGCAGACCTGTAATAAAGTCTAAAGAGATGTGTTCCCACGGACGACTTGGGGTTGGGAGTGGGTGTAACAACCCTTTCGGTTTTGAATGACTTGTTTTAGTGCGAGCACAGACTTCGCAGTTGTTTACCATTGTTTTTACATCCTTTGTTAAGGTAGGCCACCAAAAATAGCGTTGGATTAATTCAAGAGTTTTAGGAGTACCAGGGTGACCTGCTGTAGGTATAACATGCAACCAATGAAACACTATCTTGCGAAGTTTGGTAGTGGGCACGAACAAACGAGCATCGTGAAAGGGCAATCCTTGCTTGATTGATCTTTTCGGATCTGCTTGGGCCCACGCCTGCCATTTTTCAACAGTGAATGAATTGCGGATGTCTTCAAAGAAATCTTCTGTTTTTATGATACATAGGACCTTGTCAGGAGCAATGATAGCTCTGGAGGTTTGAACTGCAGGCAATGTGGTAGACTCTTGGCGGGACAAGGCGTCAGCTTTGCGATTATCTTTACCAGGCCGGAAGGTTACCACAAAATCAAACTCTGCAAAAAACAGCATCCAGCGTAATTGCAGAGGAGTCAAAAGTCTGGCAGAACTCATGAATTGAAGATTGCGATGATCAGTATATACTGTGACAGTATATTTAGCTCCCAACAAATGATGTCTCCATTCTTTAAAGGCGTCACGAATCGCCAGAAGCTCTTTTTCAGCAATGACATAGTTCTGTTCGGCTTCGTTCAACTTCCGAGACATGTAAGCTACAGGATGAAGCTGACCAGTGTCTTTGTTTCGTTGTGACAAGACTGCTCCTATCGCCACATCTGAAGCATCAGCTTCCACTATGAAAGGTCGATCCGCATCTGGATGAGTCAAGACTTGGGCAGTGGAGAAAGCTTCTTTCAACGTTGAAAAGGCTTGGTCTGCTTCTGGGGACCATACAAATTTTTCTTTCTTTCTTAATAACTTAGTAATTGGAGCCACTGTCTGGGAGAAATGATTGATGAACCTCCGGTAAAAATTTGCAAAGCCCAGGAAACATTGTACATCACGAACAGTCTTTGGGATGGGCCATTCAGATACGGCTTTTACTTTACTTTCTGCCATCACCATACCTTGAGGGGTAAGGATAACCCCTAAAAACTCAACTGTGGTAACATGAAACTCACACTTGGTTAGCTTGCAATATAAATGGTGTTTACGAAGGGCTGCCAAAATTTTCTTGACATGTTGAACATGTTCATTCTCATTGTCTGAGTAGATCAAAATGTCATCAATGTAAACTATGGCAAAGATATCGAGGTACTCTCTAAGAACGTCATTTAAGAAAAATTGAAATGCTGCTGGAGCATTGCACAGACCAAAAGGCATGACGGTGTATTAAAAAAGGCCATATCTTGTTTTGAATGCCGTTTTCCATTTGTCACCCTCTTTCATTCTGACTAAATGGTAAGCACCTCGAAGATCAAGCTTCGTGTAGATTTTTTCTTTCTTTACTTGTTCCAGTAAGACCGGAATTAGAGGCAAAGGATATTTGTTCTTGATGGTGATTTTATTCAAGCCCCTATAGTCGATACAAGTTTGAAGCTCTCCGTTCGCTTTTGGAACAAAAAACAAAGGAGAAGCTGTGGGAGACTTAGAGGGGCGGATGAAACCATTCTCTAAGAATTGATCCAAGTATTTTCGTAAATGTTGATTTTCATGTTCTGACAGGGCATACACACGACAGTTGGGAAGTATCCCCCCTGGGACTAGATCAATTTGACAGTCATAAGATCTATGAGGAGGTAAGTTCTCTGCTTCCTTCTCATCAAATACATCTTCATAAGACGAATACTGTTTGGGCAACTGAACTTCTTTCTCTGCTGCAGTAGCTATGTAAGAATGGCGAACTTCCGATTCTTGAGTCCTTTGGAGACAATGTTCTTTACATAGCACTGATGAGAACACGATCTTTAGTTCTGCCCAATTAATCTCTGGATTGTGATGAGTTAACCATGGCAAGCCAAGGATGATCCCATACTGGGGAGCATGGATCACGTCAAGGATGAGTTCCTCTTTATGTTTCTTTCTTTGATTTTTACCTTCACAAATGATTGTCAAGGGGACAGTCAGAAGAGTTATCGGACCTCCAGTCAAGAGTTTTCCATCAACTGCCTTGATGGTTTCTGGGGTCTTCTTTTCAATACATGGGATCCCCCATGCACGAACCAATTGGGCGTCAACAAAGTTTCCGGTAGCCCCAGAGTCGACTAGAGCCTTCTTGAAATAGGTCTTTTTCTTGACCTGAACTCTTATTCCCAATTTTAGATGTTTGGATTGTGAAGGATCCACGGTGACACCCAAGAGCAACCCTTCTCTGCAACTTGGGTGCTTTAGATTTTCTGACTCGACTGATGCATTGGTTGCAACTTTCTGAACTGGGCCTCGCTTGCTCTTTGTTTTGATTGGACAATCTTTGGCGAAATGACATTTCCGCCCACAATAGAGACATTGCGCATTTTTTTTGCGTAGGTCCTTTTCATCTTTGGTCAAAGGTCTCCTGATGGGTTCAATTTCCATCGGTTCCGGCGTTCTTTCTCTCTGAGTTCTTTAGTCTTTGTTATCATGAGCATGCCAAGAATGTTTTTCAGTCTTTTTACGCGTTCCTTTTCGTTCATTTAAACGATGATCAAGCCTCAAGACAAGGTTTATTAAATCTTGACAGTTTGCAGGTTGTGGGTCGATTTGCGCTAAGATGTCTTTTAGCTCCTCTTTGAGTCCCCTGTAAAACAAGGACGCTTGTTTTTCTTCAGGCCAGGATGTCTCAGCGACCAGCCGATTAAAGTTGGCTAAGTATGACACTAAGGGTCTGATTACAACTTTGGAGGAGGGTGTTAATCTGTCCCAAATGTAACGGATATACCACCCGCCGTATTACGAGTCCATTATATCCTATGGAACTCGTAATACGGTGGGCAGGATATCCGTCACATTTGGGACGGATTAACACCCTCCTCCAAAGTTGTAATCAGGCCCTAAGTCCTGATTCCCTTGGCGTAAGTCTAATAATTTACGATCTGCTGACTGTGTTACAGTTCTACGATCGAAAACTCTCTCAAATTCACGAACAACATTTTTCCAGTTGTACAACAGGGGACTATTTTTACGCACAAGAGGAATAGCCCAGGTAGCTGCATCTCCAGACCGATATGACAACAAGAAAGCTACTTTAGACTGGGCATCGGGGAAAGTATGTGGTCTGCAGGTGAAGTGAAGTTCCACTTGAACCAGAAAAGATTGCGCTTTCAAGTGATCACCTGAGAAGCGTTCTGGGGGAGCTAAAGGAATGGCTGAAGGAACATTGAGGGAAATGTTAGTCGGATTACCTCCAGAAGTCTGAGAAGAAGTACCTGGCCAAGACACACCTGTGGGACTTTGTTCTTTCTTCTCAACCTTATTCTGTAACTGACTCACCCTCTCAGCTAGACTATTTGTCAAATCCTTTGATGATACCACTTCTGACTGGAGCTGGGTGATAGCCTTGACTAGCTCGTCCATTGTGGCCATGCTGAGAACATACACAAACCAGGAGGATAATAATTTGTGGGCTCACTATTCTGTCAGAGTCACCAGATCCTCGGGGTCTGTGCACGTTCCCAACACCTCCACCACAAGACAACTCCAATACTCTGATTAGATTTATCACAGAGTCTAAGAGAGTCCAAGTGGGGAAAAGGGGATTAGGACGGGAACAGCTGGGAAGGAGACCTGTAGGAAGCAAAAGGTTAAAACACAACATCAAAATTACATCTCATGAAATCAGTACCATGCTACAACTCTAAGCTTCGTATTGAAACATGAACAACCCTAGAATAGTCCTAAAACTGACTAGGCTTTAGATGACCGAATGCCTGAGGAGGAAACAGGAAAAGTTAAATAGGACTTTCAGATTCGAGTACTTTCTTTAGCATGAGAATCAGGAAACACTCTGAGCAATTTCTAAACAACCATATGAATCTCCTTTTAAGAATATATATCAGGAACACATAGCATTACATCTAGAACTCTGGTATTGTTGTGTTCATCTAAGAAAAAACATTGGGAAGTGAATTGCGCACATTGCAGATTTTTATATGAGTATTAAACACCATAAAGGATTGTGCACCATGAAATCACACAACGTAGATTCAAGGAATAAATCACGCAACGTGTCAACTTGAAATGCTACCAAGAAAATGTCTTAGAATAGTAGCGCACAGTAATTTACATTATTTATACACGAGGAAAGAATTGCGCGTCTTGCCGATTCAAATGCCACCATACAAATGCCAAGAAATGGTAGCGGACAATGAACAACATGAAAAGCACTCAGGGAAAGAATCGCGCGTCTTGTCGATTCAAATGCCACCATGCAAATGCCAAGAAATGGTGGCGCACAATGAATAACATGAAAAAACACTCAAGGAAAGAATCTCGCGTGTTGCCGATTCGAATGCCACCATGTAAATGCCAGAAAATGGTAGCGCACAATGAACAGCATGAATTACACACGAGAAGTGAATCGCGCGTTTCGCCGATTCGATTGCCACCATGTAAATGTCAAGAAAAGGTAGCGCGCAATGAATAACAAAGTTAAATGCTCATGAAACGAGTTGCACGTCTTGCCAACTCGTAAAACCTCATGTAAATTTCAAGAAATATCAGCGCGCAATGAACAACAATGTAATAACGAAGTCAAATCTTTATGGAATAAATTGCGCGTCCACCCTATTTGCAAACTACCATACAAATGTCAAAAAATGGCAGCACACAAGTAATCTGTTATTCATTTAAGAATTAAAATCAAGAATAATAAAATTCTCAATTACGGTGTTGGGAAATGTCCAAACACCGTCTTACCGCCTGGAAACAGTGATCACCAATGAGAGATGAGTGCAGAAGACTGGAAAATCCAAATAGGCCGCCGGGACAGGAGCTCAGGAAGAAGCTGCTGCTCTGCACCGGGACCTCTGAATAGTGAGCACTGAAAGTTGGGCTGACTCTCTTTTATAGAGTCTTGGCCCAGCCTAGAACCACGCCCAGGCATGTTGCAGGGAAAGTCTCTAGAAGGCCCTGGAAAGGGACCACACCCTAACACACTCTGAATGTCTGCAGCAATACATTGCAAATGTACAGTATTTATAAGCACCTTAAAAATGAATCTTTTGGATGGAATTCTGCAATGCAAAAGGTTAAACAATAACATATCATCACAATGCATAAATTACATTATCTTGCAAGTGTTGGGTTTTTGCATTCTAGATGCCCGTAGAGCGCGCACTGTCCTGGTGTTGACAGTAACCGACATAGCCATAGCCATCCCGAACAGATACAAAGTCGCTCGCCGAGACCGCACCAACAAAACCGGAGGAGGCATAGCCATCGTCCACAAAGCCACCCTCGAAGTCAAAACCACCCTGGACGACTCCTTCAGCGCCGCCGAACTCCTTCACTTCCAAGTCCGCACGGACCCTAACACCACGCTCAGAGGAACACTCATCTATATACCCTCAGGGCACCTTTCAGCAACACCATCGTTGACCTGGCCAGCAGCCATGCACTCGCCTCCACGGACTACATCCTCCTTGGGAACCTGAACTTCCACCTCAAAAACAACAATGACACCAACTCCACCACCCTCACTAAAAACCTCGCCAATCTCGGCTTCACACAGCTCGTCAACACACACAGCCGGTCACACCCTTGACCCCATCTTCTCCACAAGCAACCACGTCACCTTCAACCATACCACCGAACTCTACTGGACTGACCACCACTGCTTCCACTTCACCTTTAAGAAGCAGACAGAACACCACCTCACCGAACAGCCACCCCGCCGACGATGGGGTAAAGTCACCCAACTCTAACTGTCCAACGGCCTAGCCCAGAATCCGCCCGTCGACCCCACCGACCCTGACATCGCCACACACAACCTCCATCTATGGATCAACGACTGCGCCGACCGCCTTGCTCCACTCAGAAAACCCTCCACCAACCACATCAACAAAAAAGCCACCTGGCTCACCGACGACCTCCTAGCCTCCAAACGCCACTGCCGAGAACTCAAGAAAATATGGCTACTCGAACGCACTCCAGACAACCACACAGCATTCAAGCATGCCACACGCAAACACCACCAACTCATCAGGCTAGCAAAAAGATCCTCCTTTAAGACCCGCCTAGAAAACAACGCTCACGACTGCAAAGAACTTTTCAGCATCGTAAAAGAACTCTCCAACCCAAAGGCCACCGTCAACGACACCAAGAACTATGCGAGCAACCGCCTTCCACCGAAAAATCACGGACATCCATGACAGCTTCAACTCCCCTCACATTCTGGACGCTCCCACCCCACCCACCACGAACTACACTTGCTCCAGCCGACTGACCTCCTGGACCATCATCAGTGACGACGAAACCTGCAAGACCATGAACTCCATCCACTCCGGATCGCCATCAGACACCTGCCCACACCACATCTTTAACAAAGCAGACACAGCCATCACACCACACCTACGGAAAGCCATCAACATCTCCTTCGAAACTGCAAGATTCCCGGAAAGTTGGAAACACGCCGAAATCAACGCCCTTCTCAAGAAACCAAAGGCGGACCCCAAGGACCTGAGAAACTTCTGGCCCATCTGTCTGCTCCCTTTCCCGGAAAAGGTCATCGAGAAAATCGTCAACACTCAGCTCACCCCCTTCTCGCTGCCACAGACGACATCAGAAGCCACCTCGACAATGGAGAAACATCAGCCCTCATCCTCCTAGACCTATCAGCCGCCATCAACACCGTCTGTCACCACACACTAAAAACCCACCTCCACGCAGCAGGAATCCAGGACCAGGCCCTCGAATAGACCGCAACCTTCCTCGCCGGCAGAACCCAAAGAGTCCGTCTCCCCCGTACCAATCCAAAGCCTTCAACATCATCTGCGGCGTACCCCAGGGCTCATCCCTCAGCCCGACGCTGTTCAACATCTACATGGCCCCCCTCGCACAAGTGGCCCATCAACACAACCTCAACATCATCTCCTACGCCGACGTCACCCAACTCATCCTCTCCCTCACCAAGGACCCGCACACTGCCAAAACCAACCTCCACGAGGGACTAAAAGCCATCGCCGACTGGATGAGAGACAGCCGGGTAAAACTGAACTTGGACAAAACAGAGGTCCTCATCCTTGGGCGCACCCCCTCTGCCTGGGACAACACATGGTGGCCGACCACACTGGGTCCCCCACCGACACCCACCGACAGTGCACGAAACCTCGGCTTCACCCTCGACTCCTCACTCTCTATGACAAAGCAGGTCAGCGCCATCTCCTCCTCCTGCGACGCCCGGGACATCTTGTTTGGGGTCAAGGGCTACAAGTTTTTATGTTTACTTTGTCCTTGGGACAAGTAGGCCCAACCCCCTGCAGCACAAACCCTTTGGCTGCCTGATTACAGAGAGTGGAACTCTCTGCAGTTGAGTTAATGTGTTTCCAAAAGTTAATGCTGTTCGAACTTGTATTTATGGTTCATTATTTGAAAGTCTTCATTATTAGTGTGAGTGCTGTAAATAAATGTTTTAAGGTCACACTTCACTACTGACGTTGGTTCCAGTACAAAAAAAAAAAACGTGTATACACGTTTGAAAAGTTTAGGCTATGAGGCTAAGTTTAATGCTCCCAGAATGCTCTCTGATTATATGCAAATGAAGTGTCATTTAGTAAAATGTGTTGATGCATGCTAGTATTTCCCAAAAATATTTCTAATGGAAAATCAGTGTAACCATTTTCAACACGATTATGGGAAGCATGAAAATAAACAAACACTGACAAAACCAACTGATCTGACATATTTTTATAAGTCTTTTAGTTTCATCAATGCGTGTCTTATTTTGACATGGCTTTTGTAACACTTTATTGTTGTGGGAGCTACCAGGCCCTCAACATTGTAACAAACACTGGCAAACCCCCCCCAAAAAGTTTTTGAACTCTCTAAAAGCACACCAGTGGCATAACAAAGGCCCCGCAGCCGCCCTCCAGGGGGCCCCTTCAGCACAGCACCTGCCCTGAGTGAGTCTGGAGAGGGGGCTCCTCCATGTTCTTTACAAAGGGGCACCCTCCAGTTTAGTTACGTCACTGATTGCCACTGTAGTTCCTGACACTGAACAAAACTACTTTGTGTGGCAATATGCTCCTTGTGGAAGAGCAGAATGCGATCACTCACAGTAAAGCCGGCCGAAAGAGAGAGAAATAGAAGTTTAATAAAAACAAAATGTCTTTGTTAACACCAGACCTAATTAGGGACCAAGACCCACATGTAGGTAGCTTTTTGCATGTCGCAAACAGCGACTTTCGCTGTTTGCGACATGCAAAAAGCACACTGCGATGCACAAACCCAGTTTTGCGATTCAGTAACCTGGTTACCGAATCGCAAAACGGGTTTGCGACTCGCAATTAGTAAGGGGTGTTCCCTTCCTAATTGCGACTCGCAGTGCAATGTAGGATTGTTTTGTGACCGCGAACGCGGGTGCAAACCAATCGCAGTTTGCACCCATTTCAAATGGGTGCTAACACTTTCGCAAAAGGGAAGGGATCCACATGGGACCCCTTCCCCATTGTGAATGTCACTGTAAACATTTTTTCAGAGCAGGCAGTGGTCCTGTGGACCAGTGCCTGCTCTGAAAAAATGAAACGAAAACGTTTCATTTTTCATTTTTGTTATGCATCTCGTTTTCCTTTAAGGAAAACGGGCTGCATTACAAAAAAAAAAACTGCTTTATTGAAAAGCAGTCACAGACATGGTGGTCTGCTGTCTCCAGCAGGCCACCATCCCTGTGAGGGCCGCCATTCGCGAGGGGGTCGCAAATTGCGACCCACCTCATGATTATTCATGAGGTGGGCATTTGCGAAGCCCTTGCGAATCACAGATGGTGTCAGGGACACCATCCTACATTCGGATTTGCGACTCGCAATTTGCAGGTCGCAAATCTGAACCTACCTACATGTGGCCCCAAATTCTTAAAGAAAGTCACAAAAGTGCACCCATGGTATATGTTGTACCCTGTAAAATATTTGTGAACTGTATTTTAGCATGGGTAAATACGATGTGTAGATTTGCTCATGTAAAAATCTATTGAGCAAGTTCATTTTCCCTCCAGCCACTTTCTTCCCAACCCTGGAAGAAGTTCTAATTCTGCCATTGTCAGGAGTAAATGTCCAACCTTTCTTATTATGGGAAAATATTAGAGAGAAGCTGGTAAAAATCTTTAAAACATGCAGGTTAGTAGGTTTGCAGACTCAAAGGCATTCCAGCCCTAGAACTATTGCTTACTGCTTCCTCCAGCCCCAGTATGCAGATCTGCAGAAAGGTGGCAAAATAAGGAAATTGTTACAGTAGGGATTGAAACTGCAAGTATTTAAGCCCTACTATGGTAGTAGCCCTGACATAATCAGAGAGGCTATTATCAGAGCACTTACATAATGAGATTGCTGCCATAATTTGTCGCCACACTACATGGCACCAAAGGGACAAGTAGATCTTTTTACAGGACAAGTAGATTTGAGAAGCAACCTGTCCACTGGACAAGTAGATATTTTAATAAATTCCACACCCCTGAGTCTACAAATGGATCCCAACAGAAACAAGAAAAACAGTAACCCTGGCCCTCGTCAGCAGCAGACTCGACTACGGCAACGCCCTCTACACCGGTATCTCAGCCAAACTCCTACAATGCCTCCAATGCATCCAAAACGCCTCCGCCCGACTCATCCTCAACATCCCTTGCCACTGCCACATCACCCCCCACCTAAGAGACCTTCACTGGCTCCCCGTCAACCAGAGGATCACCTTCAAGCTCCTCCCCCACGCACACAAGCCACTCCACAACACCGGACCAACATACCTGAACAACAGACTCAGCTTGTACAACCCCACCCGGCAACTCCGCTCCGCCAACCTCGCCCTCGCCTCCATCCCCTGCATCTGGTGCAAATCCTCTGGCGGCAGATCATTCTCGTACCTCGCCGCCAAGACCTGGAACACCCTCCCGTCGGATCTCCGACAGACCTTCAGAAAACTCCTCAAGACCTGGCTCTTCGAGCAGTAGCAGCACCCTCCTCGCCCCCCCTCCCACCCCCCCACCCCAGCGCCTTAAAAACCCTCACGGGTATGTAGCACGCTTTACAAATTGATTGATTGATTGATTGATCTGCCAAGTTATTGTTATTTTAGTTAACACAACTAATGTCAATGTCCCACACACCTTCAAATCCTGCAGCACACATATTTTTATACGTAATTTGGGAAGAGACTATAAGTCTCTGAGTTCTCGCACTCCCTTTTGTGTGTTACACTACAACAGATTTTCACATGCAAACATTAAGTGAAACGTGTTTCTCCAAAAGTGGAAGCACCTAGCTTCCTCTGTTTGCATGAATAATTTGTTCTCCCTGTTTTATCTTGATAAAGCCTAAAGAACTTAATTTTTCAGCCTAAATAGATACTAATTAATTTTAGCATCTGAAAAGTCTTTAAGAACTGCCTTGTTTTTTCTAACTTATAACAGGAAGGGGAGAAAGGATTACGGTAATACAAGAAAATACTGCAAAGCACAGTTCGAACAAATCACCACCTCTAAGAACTTCAAGCTGAAACTGCTGCTGGCTAGAATTCAAGCTTTGATCTTCAGCCATTGAATTTCAGCATTAACTTCCACATCCAATTAAGGATACATTTTCGGTAGGATGATGCACTAAACACAAACCCATGCTATTTATGAACTTCTCAGATAAAAATGTCCCAGGTGAAATTAGTCTATTCCGGATAATTGCCACATAACTTCCAACATTAGATCTCTGAAACACAAGGCATATTCATAAAAGTAAATCAAAGCACACGCCTAGATTCTGCCTATTCCTAAAGGGGACTATTAGGACCAAAGTTGCAATTGTAAAGTTACTAGAAGTTAATTTAAGCCCAGATTTCTAATCTCCGTCTATAAATTGAGCTCTCCACCCCTGCTATGGAGAGCTCTGAATGGAAAGTATTTACCTGACACAGTTACACACAGCTGATTCAGTAGCTCAACAAAAACACAAATTCAGCCCACACCATGGACTCATCCCTCTTCTTCTTTGTAGAGAAATGGGTTTTGCCCATTTTATCAACCCAGATGTTTTGCTTTTGGATCACCTGGTTTTGGACTTTTGACAGTGAGTGAGCCTCACAGCTGGTGACTGACCCACGGTAATCACATGGTAAACAGACTGCACATGTTTACTGCCAATGTCCTCCTTTTAAGATAAGGCAGCAGTGGGTGCAGCAAGGGGAAGGGGCACTTGGCATGTTATACGTGAACACATGCACAGTGTGAGGGCTGCGCACAATGGAAGTCTCACCCCAGAGTGCTTACATCAGTTCTTTTCTTTCCGTGCCAGTCAGTGGAGATTCAGAGACAGCTATCTCCAGTCATTATTTGACTGCCTTTTTTCAACATTTTGTCAAGCTTTTTTTTTTTAGACTTTGGGCCTCATTCTGACCCTGGCGGACGGCGGAGGCCGTCCGCCAGGGTACCGCCGCTGAATGACCGCACCGCGGTCAAAAGACCGCGGCGGCCATTCAGACATTTCCTCTGGGCCGGCGGGCGCTCTCCAAAAGAGCGCCCGCCGGCCCAGAGGAAATGCCCCTGCAACGAGGACGCCGGCTCAGAATTGAGCCGGCGTAGTTGCAGGGGTGCGACGGGTGCAGTTGCACCCGTCGCGTATTTCAGTGTCTGCTTAGCAGACACTGAAATACTTTTCGGGGCCCTCTTACGGGGGCCCCTGCCGTGCCCATGCCATTGGCATGGGCACGGCAGGGGCCCCGCGGCACCCCCTACCGCCATCCTGTTCCTGGCGGGCGAACCGCCAGGAACAGGATGGCGGTAGGGGGTGTCAGAATCCCCCATGGCGGCGCAGCAAGCTGCGCCGCCATGGGGGATTCTAAGGGCAGCGGTAAACCGGCGGGAGACCGCCGGTTTGCCTCTTCTGACCGCGGCCGAACCGCCGCGGTCAGAATGCCCTGCGGGGCACCGCCGGCCTGTCGGCGGTGCTCCCGCCGACCCTGGCCCCGGCGGTCTTAGACCGCCGGGGTCAGAATGACCCCCTTTATCTCCTAAGCAGTGGGGTTTAAGCCCTGTGGTTCCTATCACAGACAGATTTCGGTGATCGATTCCCATCTTGTTTGCCTTTGGTGTTTGGAGCTGGACCATGACTTCATGACTTGTGAAGACTTCCATGCCATGAACCCTAAGGCTGAGGGAGCATTCCTTGAAGCCATGACGCTCCAGGTCCCTAGGAAGGTGCAGGGCAATTCCAGACACTTGTCATCAAGTAAGTCCCACAAGAACTCCAAAAAGTGAAAGAAGTCGAAGCGTTGGTCAAAATCTTTAGACAAGGTGCTGGAACAACATCACTCTAGGCACCTCCCACGTGGAGCTAGCCTCTGGGTCCGCTCTGTTCCTCCATGACCTTCCTGGAGTCAAAGCGACACCACCCAACTCTGTTAATTTTATGAAGCCATGAACCTAATTTTTGCATGGGTCAATACCTCTAGAGCTCCTTTGGGTCTCATAGGCTCGGCGGGTACCCTCACTGGATTTCCGACAGGGGTCCATCCTTTGCCCCAAGTGAGAAGAGCGGCTGAGATCCTGGACCTTACACTGTCCTCGGTAGCAGTCAAGGTGAACAAACTTGACAGAGGTGCTTCTACCAGGAGTCGCCCTGTAGGAGGCTGGACTGGCTTGTAGTGAGTACCTAGGGGTACTTACACCTTGCACCAGGCCCAGTTATCCCTTATTAGTGTATAGGGTGTCTAGCAGCTTAGGCTGATAGATAATGGTAGCTTAGCAGAGCAGCTTAGGCTGAACTAGGAGACGAGTGAAGCTCCTACAGTACCACTAGTGTCATATGAACAATATCATAAGAAAACACAATACACAGATATACTAAAAATAAAGGTACTTTATTTTTATGACAATATGCCAAAAGTATCTCAGTGAGTACCCTCAGTATGAGGATAGCAAATATACACAAGATATATGTACACAATACCAAAATATGCAGTAATAGTCTTAGAAAACAGTGCAAACAATGTATAGTTACCATAGGATGCAATGGGGACACATAGGGATAGGGGCAACACAAACCATATACTCCAAAAGTGGAATGCGAATCACGAATGGACCCCAAACCTATGTGACCTTGTAGAGGGTCGCTGGGACTATTAGAAAATAGTAAGGGTTAGGAAAATAGCCCACCCCAAGACCCTGAAAAGTGAGTGCAAAGTGCACTAAAGTTCCCCAAAGGACATAGAAGTCGTGATAGGGGAATTCTGCAGGAAAGACACAAACCAGCAATGCAACAACGATGGATTTCCAGTCGAGGGTACCTGTGGAACAAGGGGACCAAGTCCAAAAGTCACAAGCAAGTCGGAGATGGGCAGATGGCCAGGAAATGCCAGCTGTGGGTGCAAAGAAGCTGCTACTGGACAGTTTTCTGCAGGAACGACAAGGGCTAGGAACTTCCCCTTCGGAGGACGGATCCCTCACGCCGTGGAGAGACGTGCAGAAGTGTTTTCCTGAAGAAAGACCGCCAACAAGCCTTGCTAGCTACAAATCGTGCGGTTAGGGTTTTTGGAGGCTGCTGTGGCCCAGGAGGGACCAGGATGTCGCCAATTGCGTCTGGGGACAGAGGGGGCGTCGAGCAAGACAAGGAGCCCTCTCAGAAGCAGGCAGCACCCGCAGAAGTGCCGGAACAGGCACTACGAAGTGGAGTGAAACGGTGCTCACCCGAAATCGCACAAAGGAGTCCCACGTCGCCGGAGGACAACTTAGGAGGTCGTGCAATGCAGGTTAGAGTGCTGTGGACCCAGGCTGGACTGTGCACAAAGGATTTCCGCCGGAAGTGCACGGAGGCCGGAGTAGCTGCAAAAGTCGTGGTTCCCAGCAATGCAGTCTGGCGTGGGGAGGCAAGGACTTACCTCCACCAAACTTGGACTGAAGAGTCACTGGACTGTGGGAGTCACTTGGACAGAGTTGCTGGATTCAAGGGACCTCGCTCGTCGTGCTGAGAGGAGACCCAGGGCACCGGTGATGAAGTTCTTTGGTGCCTGCGGTTGCAGGGGGACGATTCTGTCGACCCACGGTAGATTTCTTCGGAGCTTCTAGTGCAGAGAGGAGGCAGACTACCCCCACAGCATGCACCACCAGGAAAACAGTCGAGAACGTTACAGAGTTGCAGTAGTCGTCTTCGCTACTTTGTTGCAGTTTTGCAGGCTTCCAGCGCGGTCAGCAGTCGATTCCTTGGCAGAAGGTGAAGAGAGAAATGCAGAGGAACTCTGATGAGCTCTTGCATTCGTTATCTAAGGAATCCCCAAAGACAGAGACCCTAAATAGCCATAAAAGAGGGTTTGGCTACTTAGGAGAGAGGATAGGCTAGCAACACCTGAAGGAGCCTATCAGAAGGAGTCTCTGACGTCACCTGCTGGCACTGGCCACTCAGAGCAGTCCAGTGTGCCAGCAGCACCTCTGTTTCCAAGATGGCAGAGGTCTGGAGCACACTGGAGGAGCTCTGGGCACCTCCCAGGGGAGGTGCAGGTCAGGGGAGTGGTCACTCCCCTTTACTTTGTCCAGTTTCGCGCCAGAGCAGGGCTGAGGGGTCCCTGAACCGGTGTAGACTGGCTTATGCAGAAATGGGCACCATGTGTGCCCATGAAAGCATTTCCAGAGGCTGGGGGAGGCTACTCCTCCCCTGCCTTCACACCATTTTCCAAAGGGAGAGGGTGTAACACCCTCTCTCAGAGGAAGTCCTTTGTTCTGCCATCCTGGGCCAAGCCTGGCTGGATCCCAGGAGGGCAGAAACCTGTCTGAGGGGTTGGCAGCAGCAGCAGCTGCAGTGAAACCCCGGGAAAGGCAGTTTGGCAGTACCCAGGTCTGAGCTACAGACCTGTGGGATTATGGGATTGTGCCAACTATGCCAGGATGGCATAGAGGGGGCAATTCCATGATCATAGACATGTTACATGGCCATATTCGGAGTTACCATTGTGAAGCTACATATAGGTAGTGACCTATATGTAGTGCACGCGTGTAATGGTGTCCCCGCACTCACAAAGTCCGGGGAATTGGCCCTGAACAATGTGGGGGCACCTTGGCTAGTGCCAGGGTGCCCACACACTAAGTAACTTAGCACCCAACCTTTACCAGGTAAAGGTTAGACATATAGGTGACTTATAAGTTACTTAAGTGCAGTGTAAAATGGCTGTGAAATAACGTGGACGTTATTTCACTCAGGCTGCAGTGGCAGGCCTGTGTAAGAATTGTCAGAGCTCCCTATGGGTGGCAAAAGAAATGCTGCAGCCCATAGGGATCTCCTGGAACCCCAATACCCTGGGTACCTCAGTACCATATACTAGGGAATTATAAGGGTGTTCCAGTAAGCCAATGTAAATTGGTAAAATTGGTCACTAGCCTGTTAGTGACAATTTGAAAGAAAAGAGAGAGCATAACCACTGAGGTTCTGATTAGCAGAGCCTCAGTGAGACAGTTAGTCATAACACAGGTAACACATTCAGGCACACTTATGAGCACTGGGGCCCTGGCTGGCAGGGTCCCAGTGACACATACAACTAAAACAACATATATACAGTGAAAAATGGGGGTAACATGCCAGGCAAGATGGTACTTTCCTACACGCCCGTTCAGAACCTTTCTTCCCTTTTGAAAATACCCTTAATGATTTACTGATGGGCCTAGGCCTAGGCCCGGCCCTGCACAGGGGCACATGTGCACAGGACAATTGCCTGCCTCCATCGCCCTGCTCCTGAGAACCCAGCTTTCCTCACCCAGCACCCCACCCCTGAGAATCTGATTTTCTAGGCCTTCACATCCAGAGTTATCCTTGGCGCATTCCCTACCATACCACCATATAGGGACTCCAAGAGGTTACAGAATGGTCTTTTTCACTGCCTTGCACTGCAGTTGGTGAACACTGCGTGTCTTTTGAGCCAATACAATCACACCATTTGGGTTTTGGTTGTGCAAGTGCTGCCCATGGTCATGGCGGCAGCCCAAGCCATACTGACCCAGGCTATTGCCAACAGCAGAGATGCTGAAACGTTCACCATTTGGTGTGCACTGGATATGTCTGGTTGTCTAGGCAGTGCGATTATGTCATCATTGTCACTCAGACTCTATGCCTGGCAGAGGTATACTGTTTTTTGGGGGGATGTCCAGGCATCCTGTGTGAACATGCCTTTCGATGGGACCCGCCTCTTCGGTTCCAAGGCAGATTCAGTGCTCAATGCTTTAAGGACAGCTGGGCCATTGTAGATGTCACTTCGAGTGTTTTACACCATGTCTTCTAGAAGTTGGAGGCAAACTGCGATCCCCGATCGGAGAGGATCACTTTTGGCAGTCCATGATAACCAACCACTCTATTCAGTAAGATAGTTGCCAGTTCACTAGAGGTGGGTAATTTCTTACAGGCAATGAAATGTCCATATTTCGTGAGACTATCTACTACCACCAGAATTACTGAATGCTGTTGAACCACGGGCAGACCTGTAATAAAGTCTAAAGAGATGTGTTCCCACGGACGACTTGGGGTTGGGTGTAACAACCCTTTCGGTTTTGAATGACTTGTTTTAGTGCGAGCACAGACTTCGCAGTTGTTTACCATTGTTTTTACATCCTTTGTTAAGGTAGGCCAACAAAAATAGCGTTGGATTAATTCAAGAGTTTTAGGAGTATCAGGGTGACCTGCTGTAGGTATAACATGCAACCAATGAAACACTATCTTGCGAAGTTTGGTAGTGGGCACGAACAAACGAGCATCGTGAAAGGGTAATCCTTGCTTGATTGATCTTTTCGGATCTGCTTGGGCCCACGCCTGCCATTTTTCAACAGTGAATTAATTGGGGATGTCTTCTAAGAAATCTTCTGTTTTTATGATACATAGGACCTTGTCAGGAGCAATGATAGCTCTGGAGGTTTGAACTGCAGGCAATGTGGTAGACTCTTGGCGGGACAAGGCGTCAGCTTTGCGATTATCTTTACCAGGCCGGAAGGTTACCACAAAATCAAACTCGGCAAAAAACAGCATCCAGTGTAATTGCCGAGGAGTAAAAAGTCTGGCAGAACTCATGAATTGAAGATTGCGATGATCAGTATATACTGTGACAGTATATTTAGCTCCCAACAAATGATGTCTCCATTCTTTAAAGGCGTCACAAATCGCCAGAAGCTCTTTTTCAGCAATGACATAGTTCTGTTCGGCTTCGTTCAACTTCCGAGACATGTAAGCTACAGGATGAAGCTGACCAGTGTCTTTGTTTCGTTGTGACAAGACTGCTCCTATCGCCACATCTGAAGCATCAGCTTCCACTATGAAAGGTCGATCCGCATCTGGATGAGTCAAGACTGGGGCAGTGGAGAAAGCTTCTTTCAAAGTTGAACAGGCTTGGTCTGCTTCTGGGGACCATACACATTTTTCTTTCTTTCTTAATAACTTAGTAATTGGAGCCACTATCTGGGAGAAATGATTGATGAACCTCCGGTAAAAATTTGCAAAGCCCAGGAAACATTGTACATCGCGAACAGTCTTTGGGATGGGCCATTCAGATACGGCTTTTACTTTCCTTTCTGCCATCACCATACCTTGAGGGGTAAGGATAACCCCTAAAAACTCAACTGTGGTAACATGAAACTCACACTTGGTTAGCTTGCAATATAAATGGTGTTTACGAAGGGCTGCCAAAATGTTCTTGACATGTTGAACATGTTCATTCTCATTGTCTGAGTAGATCAAAATGTCATCAATGTAAACTATGGCAAAGATATCGAGGTACTCTCTAAGAACGTCATTTAAGAAAAATTGAAATGCTGCTGGAGCATTGCACAGACCAAAAGGCATGACGGTGTATTCAAAAAGGCCATATCTTGTTTTGAATGCCGTTTTCCATTCGTCACCCTCTCTCATTCTGACCAAATGGTAAGCACCTCGAAGATCAAGCTTCGTGTAGATTTTTGCTTTCTTTACTTGTTCCAGTAAGACCGAAATTAGAGGCAAAGGATATTTGTTCTTGATGGTGATTTTATTCAAGCCCCTATAGTCGATACAAGTTCGAAGCTCTTCGTTCGCTTTTGGAACAAAAAACAAAGGAGAAGCTGTGGGAGACTTAGAGGGGCGGATGAAACCATTCTCTAAGAATTGATCCAAGTATTTTCGTAAATGTTGATTTTCATGTTCTGACAGGGCATACACACGACAGTTGGGAAGTATCCCCCCTGGGACTAGATCAATTTGACAGTCATAAGATCTATGAGGAGGTAAGTTCTCTGCTTCCTTCTCATCAAATAAATCTTCATAAGACGAATACTGTTTGGGCAACTGAACTTCTTTCTCTGCGGCGGTAGCTATGTAAGAATGGCGAACTTCCGATTCTTGAGTCCTTTGGAGACAATGTTCTTTACATAGCACTGATGAGAACACGATCTTTCGTTCTGCCCAATTAATCTCTGGATTGTGATGAGTTAACCATGGCAAGCCAAGGATGATCCCATACTGGGGAGCATGGATCACGTCAAGGATGAGTTCCTCTTTATGTTTCTTTCTTTGATTTTTACCTTCACAAATTATTGTCAAGGGGACAGTCTGAAGAGTTATTGGACCTCCAGTCAAGAGTTTTCCATCAACTACCTGGATGGTTTCTGGGGTCTTCTTTTCAATACATGGGATCCCCCATGCACAAACCAATTGGGCGTCAACAAAGTTTCCGGTAGCCCCAGAGTCGACTAGAGCCTTCTTGAAATAGGTCTTTTTCTTGACCTGAACTCTTATTCCCAATTTTAGATTTTTGGATTGTGAAGGATCCACGGTGACACCCAAGAGCAACCCTTCTCTGCAACTTGGGTGCTTTAGATTTTCCGACTCGACTGATGCATTGGTTGCAACTTTCTGAACTGGGCCTCGCTTGCTCTTTGTTTTGATTGGACAATCTTTGGAGAAATGACCTTTCCGCCCACAATAGAGACATTGCCCATTTTTTATGCGTAGGTCCTTTTCATCTTTGGTCAAAGGTCTCCTGATGGTTCCAATTTCCATCGGTTCCGGCGTTCTTTCTCCCTGAGTTCTTGAGTCTTTGTTATCATGAGCATGCCTAGAATGTTTTTCAGTCTTTTTACGCGTTCCTTTTCGTTCGTTTAAACGATGATCAAGCCTCAAGACAAGGTTTATTAAATCTTGACAGTTTGCAGGTTGTGGGTCGATTTGCGCTAAGATGTCTTTTAGCTCCTCTTGGCCGCTTGTTTTTCTTCAGGCCAGGATGTCTCAGCGACCAGCCGATTAAAGTTGGCTAAATATGACACTAAGGCCCTCATTCTGACCCTGGCGGTCCTAAACCGCCAGGGCCGCGGGCAACGGAAGCACCGCCAACAGGCTGGCGGTGCTTCATTGCCCATTCTGACCGCGGCGGTAAAGCCGCGGTCAGAAAAGGGGATTCGGCGGTTTCCCGCCGGAATACCCCTGGGAGGGCTGAACCTCCATGGCGGCGCTGCAAGCAGCGCCACCATGGGGATTCCGACCCCCTTCCCGCCAGCCTGTTTCTGGCGGTTTTGACCGCCAGGAACAGGATGGCGGGAACGGGTGTCGTGGGACCATGGGGGCCCCTGCACTGCCCATGCCACTGGCATTGGCAGTGCAGGGGCCCCCTAACAGGGCCCCAGCATGATTTTCACTGTCTGCATGGCAGACAGTGAAAATTGCGACAGGTGCAACTGCACCCGTCGCACCCCTGCAACACCGCTGGCTCCATTCGGAGCCGGCCTCTGTGTTGCAGGGCCTTTCCCGCTGGGCCGGCGGGCGCTCCTTTGGCGGGCGCCCGCCGGCCCAACGGGAAAGCCAGAATGGCCTCCGCGGTCTTTTGACCGCGGAGCGGCCAAATGGCGGTGACCGCATGGTGGGCGGCTACCGCCGCCCGCCGCGGTCAGAATGACCGCCTAAGTCCTGATTCCCTTGGCGTAAGTCTAATAATTCACGATCTGCTGACTGTGTTACAGTTCTACGATCGAAAACTCTCTCAAATTCACGAACAACATTTTTCCAGTTGTACAACAGGGGACTATTTTTACGCACAAGAGGAATAGCCCAGGTAGCTGCATCTCCAGACAGATATGACAACAAGAAAGCTACTTTAGACTGGACATCGGGGAAAGTATGTGGTCTGCAGGTGAAGTGAAGTTCCACTTGAACCAGAAAAGATTGCGCTTTCAAGGGATCACCTGAGAAGCGTTCTGGGGGAGCTAAAGGAATGGCTGAAGGAACATTGAGGGAAATGTTAGTCGGATTACCTCCAGAAGTCTGAGAAGAAGTACCTGGCCAAGACACACCTGTGGGACTTTGTTCTTTCTTCTCAACCTTATTCTGTAACTGACTCACCCTCTCAGCTAGACTATTTGTCAAATCCTTTGATGATACCACTTCTGACTGGAGCTTAGTGATAGCCTTAACTAGCTCATCCAGTGTGGCCATGCTGAGAACATACACAAACCAGGAGGATAATAATTAGTGGGCTCACTATTCTGTCAGAGTCACCAGATCCTCGGGGTCTGTGCACGTTCCCAACACTTCCACCACAAGACAGCTCCAATACTCTGATTAGATTGATCACAGAGTCTAAGAGAGTCCAAGTGGTGAAAAGGGGATTAGGACGGGAACAGCTGGGAAGCAGACCTGTAGGAAGCAAAAGGTTAAAACACTACATCAAAATTACATCTCATGAAATCAGTACCATGCTACAACTCTAAGCTTCGTCTTTTCCAAAAAAACATGAACAACCCTAGAATAATCCTAAAACTGACTAGGCTTTAGATGACCGAATGCCTGAGGAGGAAACAGGAAAAGTTAAATAGGACTTTCAGATTCGAGTACTTTCTTTAGCATGAGAATCAGGAAACACTCTGAGCAAATTCTAAACAACCATATGAATCTCCTTTTAAGAATATATATCAGGAACACACAGCATTACATTTAGAACTCTGGTATTGTTGTGTTCATCTCAGAAAAAACATTGGGAAGTGAATTGCGCACATTGCAGATTTTTATATGAGTATTAAACACCATAAAGGATTGTGCACCATGAAATCACACAACGTAGATTCAAGGAATAAATCACGCAACGTGTCAACTTGAAATGCTACCAAGAAAATGTCTTAGAATAGTAGCGCACAGTAATTTACATTATTTATACACGAGGAAAGAATTGCGCGTCTTGCCGATTCAAATGCCACCATACAAATGCCAAGAAATGGTAGGGCACAATGAACAACATGAAAAGCACTAAGGGAAAGAATTGCGCGTCTTGCCGATTCAAATGCCACCATGCAAATGCCAAGAAATGGTAGCGCACAATGAATAACATGAAAAAACACTCAAGGAAAGAATCGTGCGTGTTGCCGATTCGAATGCCACCATGTAAATGCCAGAAAATGGTAGCGCGCAATGAACAACAAAGTTAAATGCTCATGAAACGAGTTGCACGTCTTGCCAACTCATAAAACATCATGTAAATGTCAAGAAATATCAGCGCGCAATGAACAACAATGTAATAACGAAGTCAAATCTTTATGGAATAAATTGTGCGTCCTCCCTATTTGCAAACCACCATACAAATGTCAAAAAATGGCAGCACACAAGTAATCTGTTATTCATTTAAGAATTAAAATCAAGAATATGAAAATTCTCAATTACGATGTTGGGAAATGTCCAAACACCGTCTTACCGCCTGGAAACAGTGATCACCAATGAGAGATGAGCGCAGAAGACTGGAAAATCCAAATAGGCCGCCGGGACAGGAGCTCAGGAAGAAGCTGCTGCTCTGCACCTGGACCTCTGAATAGTGAGCACTGGAAGTTGGGCTGACTCTCTTTTATAGAGTCTTGGCCCAGCCTAGAACCACGCCCAGGCATGTTGCAGGGAAAGTCTCTAGAAGGCCCTGGAAAGGGACCACACCCCAACACACTCTGAATGTCTGCAGCAATACATTGCAAATGTACAGTATTTATAAGCACCTTAAAAATGAATCTTTTGGATGGAATTCTGCAATGCAAAAGGTTAAACAATAACATATCATCACAATGCATAAATTACATTATCTTGCGAGTGTTGGGTTTTTGCATTCTAGATGCCCGTAGAGCGCGCACTGTCCTGGTGTTGACACTTGCTCTCTTTTGACCTGCGCTGTCTCAATTTCTTTCTGAAGAAGGAGAAATTCAACTCACGTTGCCTCAGGTCCTGCTGCCCAGAACCTAGAGACTGGATGGTAGTGTTGGACTTGCAGGACATCTACTTACATATACCCGTCCTGTCCTGATCAGAGTCAAGATCAAGACTGATTTGCATAAGGCTGGGTCCAAACTGGGGTGGCATGGTGAGAAAAGGAACAATGGATTTCACTCAGATCTGTGACTGGGGATGAATGTTTGAAAAGTTTCAGCACTCCGTCCATCATCCTTTTGTGTTGCTAAAGTTGCCCTAAGTGGGAAGGGTATGCCCAGACGTGGGTTCCTTGCTCGCTAGGCCACTGGATTCAAGCTAGACTGTCTGATGAGGGGTGCATTCCCGAATCCGGTCCCAGGATGCTTGTTTCGGTTCCAGGGAGGCCCTGGCCTGGCAGTTCGGGATGGACTGTTCCCATGGGGAACAGGGATAAGACTGATTTCCATGTGGCTGGGTCCAAACTGGGGTGGCATGATGAGCAAAAGAACAATGGATTTCACCCAGATCTGTGACTAGGTGTTAGTGTTTGAAAAGTTTCAGCACTCCGTCCATCATCCTTTTGTGTTGCCTCAGTGCGAGAAACATCACATGTCAGGTCAATGTACAGAGCACAACCAACAATAATCAAATTAAGTCCCACCTGACATGTTAACTATCTTCTTCGAGAATACTTGATACAACTTCACAGCTCTGGATCACCCAGGCTTGTTTTCAACTCCAAATGACTATGCTCATTGAATTAGTCTATCATTGCCCCTCAGGATACCAAATCATCTACAACCTTGTAATCCCTGTGAGATAGTAGCATGCATTGCTCCTCTGCCACTCCCTATTCCAAAGCATCCCTAACCCACAATACCTCACTTGGGTTCTGGGTCGTCCCCATCTAGCATATAGCAGTTCTTAGTTTAGCAAGCAGGAGTGTCATTGCAGGAGTTTATAGGAACTCTTGTGCCCCTGGGTTTCACCACCATACCCAAGAGACCCTCCCCTGGTGTCAGAGGGACCACAATTCCCACTCCTTCCTCGATGCGGGGCACCACCACCTTCCAGAAATCTCACACCCCAACGCATTGCATGTTAGTTGAAGGACCCTGGTCCCTACTGCCCCAGAGTGTGCACAACCCAGCACCCTGCCGGTATTCATATGGTTAAGCCGGGCAGGCCTTACATATGTATGGTGTAAAAAATTCAAGTGAGGTAGTTTGATTTGATTATTAAAGGACACTATCTTTACCAGACCACAGGCATGTGTCCAATTTGAATCGTCAATGACTTCCCGCAGGTCATGTTCCCATGATGCCTTCGCTTTGTACACAGTCTTCACCAGGTCTACCTGAATTGCATTATAGAACAGGGAAATAAGGTGCTGACCCTCCCTCCATCCAATCAGCCCTCCCAACACCTGTGATGGTGGAGGTGCCGCCAGGTACGTACACCAGAGTGCCTTCGCAGTGCTCTCTAGTTTGGTAAACTATAGAAAGTGGCCCCTTCCCACATTAGAAGTGTCTTGAGCTTCCCAGAAAGTGAGGAAGACCTCCCCCGGATATAAATCCCCAGCCAAGAGTCATCCACCCTCCCTCCGCCACTCTATTGACATATCAAGGTCAGTAGATCAGAATTATTCTAGGTGGGCCCTGCATATCAATTTTTTAACCACTGATTCCAGTATTTGTTCTGTGCAGTATGGTGGACCGTATAGGGTATTGGGACATATGTACGTCCCCCTCTCATTAAGATGTGCAGCAGTGTCACATTGTCAGTCATACCCCGCAGTGGCCGTTTCTTCTAGTTATCAGAATCTGTCAGCCATCGGGCAGCATGCTGCAGATGTACTGCAGGGTAATAAAGTATGTCCAGAAGGGCCAAGCCTCCCTCCTCCAAACCCCTATTCAAACAGGAAGCGCCACTCTACTGCTATTCCCTGCCCATACCAACGAGATGAGGAGACTATTTAAAATCTGAAAAAGATTGGCGGGAATAGGGAGAAGCTCGTTCTGCACTAGGTATAGACACTCGGGGACAAAGACAATGTTAGCAACAGACATCCTCCCCATGACCAACAAAGGTAGAGTGTTCCAGAATTCGACTGACCTGGTGAGACCCCGCACCACTGTGTCCTCATTAAGGAGCCAATGATCCTCTACTGCCCTAGTGACCATGATACCAAGGTACCAAAAGCTTTCTGATTCCCATCTTATGCACAAACCTGGCAAGTGACTCAGCAGCAACCCAGCTAGCCCCCTGAGAGGGTACATCAGCGTTTTTCTGATGTTTACACATAATTCAGGCACTTTTCCAAAACTCTGCACGTGGCTCCACAGGACTTGGTGCACCTGTGTAGATGTATGAACATATACCAATGTATCATCTGTGTACAAGACAATGTGTGTCTAGTTACCCACCCGTATTCCCCAGGGCTCCAGCTCCCTGTGCAGCAGAGCATCTAGGGGCTCAATCACCAAGGCGAATAGGAACAGCAAGAGGGAGCATCCCTGTTGAGTTCCCCTCTCCACCGCCTGGGCCTTTGACACCTTTCCCCCCACCCTGACGTGGACCGAGTCCCATCTCCCTGAACGCCGACTTAATATAGTTCCACCTAACTGGCTGATTGCCTTCTCAATATCAAGCAACATAATAGAAGCCATCTCTTGATCTGACCCAGCAGCCTCATGTGTGACATGAGTGGGGCATCTCAGATTAAATGCAGTGCTTCAGGAAGACATAAACCAACATTGGTCATCATGGATCAGACCCCGAATGACTCCCTGCAGCCACTTCACCAACACCTCCGGAGACTTTTTGCATCAGAAATGATCATAGGGAGTGGTCTGTAGGATGAAGGACCCTCAGTCCCCCCCAGGTTTCAACAGCATTTGTAACAATCTGAAGTAAAATAGCTCTTACTAAACCTTACTTTACATGGAGTTTTCTATGTGTGTCAAAGAGTTATCTTATTGATCTCAAATATAATGTAATATTTCATTTGTAAGAATATGCATATTCTTCAAAGGATATTGAAGGTAAAACTAAAAGGGCATTGAAAATAACCTTTCACTTTTAGCACCTGTGGATGAAGACCCTTTGCTGATGTTTTACTATTGACAAACAGAGGACACCATGTAATCCTGGAGAAAACCTTCCCTTCTAAAAGCACCTTTCGGAAAAGGAGGAGGAGAAGGTGATGTGATTCTCTGTCCTACCCAGGAAAACATGTCAAAGAAGAATACAAGACCGACTAACAGGCTCCTAGACAACTCCTACTGATTGCAAGTCCCCTGGCAACAATTACTAAAGCACGGATGCTTGTATCAGCTATGCAAGAAGTCTCCTAAATCCAGCCTTTAGCTACAACGTTTGACTCTTTTGCTACTCCCTTTAGCGCAGTCAACAATCCCATCTTCATCAACCAAGGGGAAAAAAAGGCAGGGGGAGTTGTCCCCCATTCAACAATATTTCCCTCTCAGTCTCCCAGTTATCAACCCCTACATAATGGTCAGCATGGTGGCATTGTCAGATGGCCTTGCATGCGAGTGAGGGGGAGGCATTGTCAAATCCTGTACTCTGGGAGGATATGTTTTTCCATCACCATCCCTCCGAGAGGTGGATATTTAACAAATGGGGAAGACACTACATCAAAGTTAACCAGGAAACTAGACCAAGAATGTTGGAGAGGGTGACCCATGTGTTGGATGAGATAACAATGTCCATTCAAGAAATTGTAAAGCTGTGCAATGAACATATTTTTTGTCCAGGGAATTGGATGAAAAGGGATATGCCTTTGCCATACAGGTGATAAAGGCCATACCACACATGTGCCTGTGCCAGTATGCAAGGTCAAGCGATAGGTCTCAGTCACCTCGGGCTAAAGTGCTTACTGTAAGGTTCCCCTTAATCAACCCTATTTACAACCAACGTGTACCAACCACAAACCCACTCCCTCCTAGTCTACAGTACCAACCTCAGCATCCAGTGGGCCCAGTATTATGTAGCTCAGGATGTGAGCAGCGTCCTTGTGGACATGGACAAGAACCACCAAACCCATGAAGATTGACTTTATTCAAGGTGGAAGGGTCATCTTGGAAGTGGTATGCAATGGAAAAAGGTTTTTCTTGGAAATAAGTGGGCAAGTATGTTTATATAGTCAAAGGGGGATATAGAATAATGGTTCAAATTGTGCAACACAGCAATCAAAATTATAGTGCAAAAGTTCTAAAGTAAAGTCAGTTTTGTAACGAAAAGTCAAGACAGAAAAGAAAAGTCTTAAGTCATGGGCTAAACGAGATGGTGGGCTAGACAATGTGCTTTGAGTTGGAAGCAGAAGCTATTGGCCATACTCAGGCTCCAACGTCACCACCATAACAAACTCCCTACTCAGATACTGACAGGTAACCTCTCATGGCATGGTCAGACACCTCCTGAGATAATTATCTCACTGAGGTAGGACTTTGAAACAGCTGAAACAGACACACTGGGAAATGTAGGGTGCTGCAGTGGGGGAGTTACGGGGTGGGGCGGGTGATGTGTGATGGTATCAGATGATAAATTTGCTGTCCTGGAGGTGGAGGGGCTGTCCAGGAGGTGAAGAGGCTGTGTTGTAACAGATGCTCATCAGAGGCTGCCATTTGATGTGTAATACATTTCACATTCAAGCTGCATGTGAAATTTTGGACTGAATTGCAATAAATACTTCTGGATCTTTTGGCATTAAACAGCTCATGGACGCTTATATACTTGACTTTGTGTCTGTGTACTTCGGTATCATTGTTTTGTAGAGGCTGGTCAGCTTGCACCTCTCAGATGCAAGCAACCCACCTACCAAATCTTTGAAAACCCAAGAGAGTGCCTGCTGACCTACAATAACCTGCATCATGGTCTCGAGAGAAGCAGCCGTGGTGTCGAACACTGGTGCTGGTGTGGTGGGGGTCACCTGTGGGCTCATACGTGTCTGGTTGGAACATTCCCTCGGCTGCTGTTCTTCTAAGCGGGCACTTGTGGGAGGTGGGGATGCAGCAGGGAGTGCAGCGTCATAAGATGATGACTGATTTATGGCACATCCCTGGCTACTTTCTGGACATTTATTGGTGAACAATTTTAAGTAGTGATTGTATGCAATTTGCTTTTTAAAGGTTTGTGTTATGTGTGTAACTATATCAACATGGTTGAGACGTGTTGTAATTTCCGATCTGTATCTTACATAATATAAACTTAAAATTTTATAAGGGTAATCTGCAACCCACAGTATGACAATTTTAAGTGAGGCTATTAAACAGTACTGTACAATTCATTCAAAGCAAGGTTTTTCCTTAGTGTTCTTGTGTGTCAACATATTCTTATGTATCAAGTTTTAAAATAGACATAAAATAATGTAAAATCAAAGACATACTCAACACCACATTTTACAGGACAACATATTGGCAAAGCCAACACGAAAATATTGAAACCCATATAACATTAGACCTGACGAACAACATATTTAACACATATATCCATGTATAGTTTTATTCTGAAATCATACTTACTGCCTTTCTGATGCGCATGTGCCTCCATATGACTATTGAGGACATGAGAAGCTGTCCTCAAGTCCCTCCTATGCAGTGGTGTAATCCTGAAGGAAGTACCGGGAATGTAGCTGAGAGTATACTGTCAGCACATTATGTGCCTTCAGGCATGCCCAGCGCCAGAGGTTCCCCCCAACCCCTCCCCAGCATTTGTGACTGTCCTTCACTTTCCAAATGTGTACACTCACTGCTCTGCAATATGTGGTGACATCGTTCCAGATTTGACTCCACGGTGCCTAGCTGGTTGTCAGCCCACTGACAAAGCTGAGGAAATTTTGGGAGGACCCCATAAGAAATCATATGCAATTCTTCTTAAGAAAAACTGGTGACCCTCTCGTCACACTCCTCGGCCATTTTGGTAAATAAATGGCAAAAGGAGCAGAAGGATTAGGAATAGCTTCATGGTGAAAGGATGGTTCAGAAACGGGTTACCTCTTTCTGTGTGTCATTATCTGTTTGTCGAAGTAGAGATGTGCCCTGAGAGTGGAGATCTCTGCCCCAGGAGTGATATATGACTTGAGAGCATAGATCTCCAGCTACCAAAATAAAAGAATAAGTAACAAAATTTAAAGTTAAATACATGCACTTCGAAAACTTTAAACCTAAAAAAAGCTATTATTTGATGAACCTTACATGTTTTACATATTTTGAAGACTTTTACAACATGAATGGGTTAATGCATCCGTGTGATATGCAAAAAATTGCATTTGATTTAACATGCACATAGTGTACTTGAGGAGTGTTGCCAGTAGCAAATGTCGTTATGTGAATGATGTATGTAGTCAGAACAAATCACATGTGAATGCATGAGTGAATCAGTGAAGTGCTGATGAGGAAAAAAGGGAATGGCCATATCGGAATCAACTGCAACAGAGATTTATGGTATCTTTAAAAAAACCTAGGTAAATTGTACAAAATGCAAAAGTTCTATACATGAATAAATACAACGTTAATGTTAGGTGTTTATTGTGATGGAGTAAAGTTATCACTGTCTGTGTTTGGGATACCATTTCCTAGTCACCTGTTTAGTGCCAGAGTGAATTAGTTAAACTTAGCTAGTAGCTACATGTCACCAAGATCTCCAGCAACCAACTGATTTGACTGTCAGAAGATGTAGCTTTCTTATGCGCAGCCAGTATTTTGACGTGCATGTGTAGGTTGAGAGCAGGCTGTAGGTGAATTGAGGCCATGCTCCCAGTTTGCAACCATGTGAAGTATCACATCAGGTGAGAAGTGGCATCTGGCATTGACTGCTCTCCTGGACATGCCAAAGATGTTTATCCTTAATTTATAGATCAAATCATTCCTGTTCCCCCAGAAGAGGGGCAAGACAAGATAGACATTCAACAATGTGGTGGAACAAATGTTTCTGATGGATACAACTACCTGTGGATTCCTCACCTAATGAATTCTCCCCAATGCTCAGCATTCGACGGAAAGTTTCTTTCCAGCTCTGCACGTCGGCGAGAACGTCACAATTGCCCCACTCCGTCTGACGTCATCGTGGCAATAAGAGATCCTCAACAGCGTGCTGACGTCAGTTCCCTTTTTTCTGTGCCTCCGATAACGGTTATTTCTACCAGCTCTTGCGTTGATCGCTGTTGAAGGGATACTTTGTATTTATCTGATAATGTCTGTTCCGAAGAAGTCCGGATTCAAGCCTTGCAGAGAATGCGGAGGTCGTATGTCAGTCACTGACCCGCATAATGACTGCCTCTGGTGTCTGAGTTCAAACCACGACGTGGGTCGTGTCAGAAGATGAATCCGAAAGCTCTGAAGGAGCGGGAGGCCAAGTTATTTTTAGAGAAGGCTAAAAAGGAGAAGAAAAGGAATCGGCATAGATCTTTGTCGGGGAAGTTGGCGAATATTCATAAGCGGCATCATCATGATTCTCGGTGTCATTCCAGAAGAAGCCGTTCGAGGTCGAGGTCTCCTTCTACTCAAAGCCATAAGTCGTGGGAGGTCAGCCCGACGGTGACTCCCCAACCTCTGACTCCACTGACTTCACCGGCGCGGTCGGTCTTCAAAGTGACAGAGCCTCGGAGTCCACGCTTTTCTCCAGGGCAGCTTATGTCCAAGATCCGGCACCGGCTCTACAAGTGTATCCTGTCTTCTCTACTCTGGGATCGGATCCGGCGGCATTCCTTAATGCCATGTTTACCATATTTCAGAATATGGCACCAGGAGGTGGTGCGCCGGCTGGCCCCACTGGTCCCTTGGCATTTTTTCTGGGCGCTCCGGCTCCTTACAGACCGACGACATTTATGCCATTCTGTCCGGCAGGGGGCACTAGTCCGGTGACGGCTGTGCAGGTGCATCGATGTTGGTGGAAGGACCTTCGACGCCGATGCATGTCCCGATGGCGGCAGGAGTGTCGATGGAGTCGCCTCAGAGTCGGATGCCGTTGGTTGGGAAAGATCTGCTATCCACGGTGACGATGGATCCAATGTCGGCGTCAGATGGTTCCGGAGATCGGATTATGTCACCAACTCCACACCGATCTTCGACTTCGGTCAACTCTTTATCGACTCCGAAGCTGGAGGCTAGATTGCATTCCCGAAGGAAGGTCGTAAAGCTGTTGGAGGAAAGAGAGTACTGTAAACAGCTCCTGAAGGGAAGGGGAAATTGTGGAACCCCTAGGTGACTTTCAGGGGTTACACTCTGCCAGTGGGCTTGGCACTTCCCCGGATTGGGACTTAGCCTCACCAGGGGAGTTTACCGAGGAGGCTGCCTCATTTCATTCAGTTGTAAGGAAGGCTGCAGATTTCTTGGACCTCCCACTTCCTTCAGCTGAGGTCAAGACCAGTATTTTGACAGAGGTGTTGCATCCAGCCTCAGCTGTTGCAGAGCCGTTGCTGCCTTTTAATGAGGCTCTCACTGACCCAATTTTGGATGTGTGGAGAAAGCTGGTTTCTTCGCCGGCAGTTAATAGATCTGTTGCCCGGAGCTATAGAGCAGCTCCAGGGGACCCAGGGTTTCTTGCTAAACATCCGTTTCCGGAGAGTCTTGTAGTGCAGGCGTCATGTTCATCGAGGTCTGCTCCTGGCTCTTTCCCTGGTGTGCCTTCTGACAGAGAGTCCGAAAGAATGGAGCAGTTGGCAAAGAAGGTGTTTTCATCATGCAGCATGGCTCTCAAGTCGATGAATGCAACCTGCATCCTGGGTAGATACATTTATGCTCTTATGGACGCGGCTAAGGCTGTGCTGCCTGAAATGCCCCAGGACTTTCAGGGACTTCTCTCGGATGCCCAGGTTGCAGCAACGCAGGTCATACAATCAGGACTGGACACTACGGACTCGGTTGCAAGAGCCATGAGTACCTCCATCACCAGCAGACGACATGCTTGGTTACGATCGTCTGGGTTCTCTACAGATGTTCAAGCTACCTTGTTAGATCTGCCCTTTGACGGTGAAAAGCTTCTTGGCACTAAAGCTTATTCTGTGCTGAAGCGCTTCAAGGACTATAGGGCAACGGCGAAGTCCTTGGGCCTGCAAACTGGTTTGACCCTATTTATGTTGTTTAGACGATTTAGAGGATTTGGACGTGGGGCGTCCTTTCGTGGAAGATCTCAGCAAGCAGGCCAGCAGCTCTCAAGTCTGCCTTACAGATGTTTTAGAGGGCGGGGTAGAGTCCGCACTAGAGGGGCCACCCAACAGCAGCACCCTGCGTCTTCCTCTTCATCGGGGGGCACAGCAGGGGAAGCAACCTTAGTCCTCTCACCATTGCATCCCATGTCTCTCCTGTAGGGGGAAGATTATCTGTTTTTCATCGCATGTGGGAGTCGATCACATCAGACTCTTGGGTCATCAGTATTGTGAGAAAAGGCTATGGCCTTCCCTTGCGGGAGACTCCTCCTCCCTTCCCTACCCCCGTCTTTATTTTTGTTCAGAAGACCATCTTCTGTTGTTGGAACAGGAGGTTCTATCCCTATTATCAAGAGGTGCAGGGGAGTTCGTTCCGGTGCAGGAAAGGGGTCAGGGATGTTACTCAAGATATTTCCTAATCCCCAAGAAGGATGGTGGGTTGAGACCTATCCTGGACCTGAGGATTTTTAATTGGTTCCAGAAACAGGAGAAATTCAAAATGCTGACTCTAGCAGAGGTACTTTTGGCGCTGAACAAGGAGGATTGGATGGTGTCTGTCGACTTGCAGGATGCTTTTTTCCATATTCCCATTCTCAAGTCGCACAGGAAGTATCTCCGGTTTGTGGTGGGGTCGCAACACTACCAGTTTGCTGTCCTGCCTTTTGGTCTTACTTCAGCACCTCGAGTCTTCACGAAGGTGATGGCGGTGGTTGCTGCAAGTCTCAGGAGGAAGGGAATTGCGGTATTCCCTTACCTGGACAATTGGTTGATCAAAGCCAAGTCTCCAGAGCTCCTGTTGCATCACCTGCAGATGACAACCCATTTGTTGTTCTATCTGGGCTTTTCGATAAATGTACCCAAGTCTCACCTAGAGCCCTCTCAGCGCCTCCTGTTCATAGGGGCAGTACTGGATACAACATTGGATCGGGCCTTTCCTCCGCCACAGGGGATTCAGGACATTCAGGCGTTGATTCCAATGTTTCAAAGTGGAGCGGTTGTTCCATTCCTCAAGGTTCTTCGTCTCCTCGGTCTATTCGCTTCATGCATTCTGTTGATCACTCATGCACGCTGGCACATGAGGGCTCTTCAGTGGTGTCTCCGCAGGCAGTGGTTTCAGCACAAAGGAGATCTCGAGGAGTCAATAAAGATCTCCAGAGACACTGCAGCAGATCTACAGTGGGGGGCTGTGGACAGCAACCTTTCCCAAGGAAGGCCGTTTTCACTCCCACCACCAGTGGCCACGGTTATAACGGATGCTTCCACTCTAGGGTGGGGAGCTCATCTGGGGGACCTGGAGATCAAAGGTCATTGGTCTCCATTGGAGCAGATGTTTCATATCCATCTGCTGGAATTGCGGGCAATACGTTTGGCTCTCAAGGCCTTCCTCCCTTCCCTTCGCGGTCAGTCGGTCCAAGTCCTGACGGACAACACTACAGCGATGTAGTATGTCAACAAGCAGAGAGGAGTAGGGTCGTACCTTCTCTGCAGAGAGGCTCTGCGGCTCTGGTCCTGGGCTCAGGACAATCAGATTTGCGTAGTAGCGAATCATCTGGCCGGAGTTCTATACGTACGTGCGGACAGTCTCAGTCGGCACTTCTAAGCCGTTCACGAGTGGCGTCTCCTTCCGGACCTGGTCCGTTACATCTTCCGAATGTGGGGGTTTCCTCAGGTAGATCTGTTTGCCACTCGGGAAAATGCGCACTGCCCATCGTTCTGCAGCCTCAAGTATCCGGCGCAAGGAGCGTTGGGGGACGCGTTTCAGATGTCCTGGAAAGGTCAGTTGCTTTATGCGTTTCCCCCATACCCTTGATTCCTCGGGTTCTGAGGAAGATTCTCCAAGACCGGGCACAAGTCATTTTAATAGCTCTGGATTGCCCGAGAAGGGTGTGGTACACAGCCCTTCTCCACCTTTCACTGTGCCCACCGCTCCGTCTCCCTCACAGGGCTGACCTCCTCTCGCAGTCGCAGGGGCAGGTTCTACACCCTCACCTCCAGAGCCTGCACCTTCATGCCTGGAGATTGAACGGGCAGCCTGAGTTCCTTTTCTCTCCTGACGGAAGTGGTGGACATTATTTTATCAGCCAGGCGACACTCCAGCAAATCTATCTATGTGGGCAGATGGGCAAAATTTGTTGCTTGGTGTGGAGAAGCAAATTAGCCCTTTAAAAGCTCATTTGTCGGACATATTGTTGCTTGCGTTGCCTTTGGCATAGCAGGGTTGTGCAGTCGCTACTGTCAAAGGCTATCTATTGGCTCTTTCTGCCTTTTTATGCTTACCTGATAACCCCTCTGTATTCAAATCCCCTTTAGTGTTAAGGTTTTTGAAGGGGCTTACGAATAGGTTTCCTCCCACTGCGTTTCTTATGCCCCAGTGGGACTGAAATTTAGTTTTAACTTTTTTAATGGGTTCACCCTTTGAACCTTTACATTCTTGTCCATTAAGACTATTAGTCTTGAAGACTGTTTTTCTAACGGCCATCACGTCTGCTAGGTGTGTGAGTGAGCTTCAAGCTCTCTGTGTTCATCCCCCTTTTACAACCTTTCATGCGGACAAGGTGGTGCTGAGGACCAGGGCGGCTTTCCTCCCCAAAGTAGTCACTCCTTTTTATTTGGGGCAGTCTATCACACTCTGGTCCTTTTATCCTCCTCCACATGCATCTAAGGAGGAGGAGAGACTACATCGGCTGGACCCAAGGAGAGCCTTGAGTTTTTACATAGACAGAACAAGAGAGTTCCGCTTGGACGACCAACTCTTTGTCTGATATGTGGGGAAGAGGAAGGGCATGGCCGTCCACAAACTAACACTATCCAGGTGGGTCATTCTCTGCATTAAGATATGCTATTCATTGGCAAAGAAGGTTCCTCCTGTTGGAATTAGAGCCCATTCCACCAGGGCTAAGTCGGCCACTTCGGCCTTGGCTAGAGGTGTTCCGGTGGCTGACATTTGTAAGGCGGCGACTTGGGCTTCCCTCCATACTTTCGTGAAGCATTATTGCTTGGACTCGGAAGTTAGGAGGGATGGCCATTTTGCGCGGTCTGTGCTGCAGGATTTCTTGGTGTGATCAGTCAGACACCCACCTCCGAGGAGGTACTGCTTTGGGACTCTATTCATTAGGTGAGGAATCCACAGGTAGTTGTATCCATCAGAAGAACTAGTTACTTACCTTCGGGAACGCCTTTTCTGGTGGATACACTAGCTACCTGTGGATTCCTCATGGTCCCACCCGCCTCCCTGTTGTCTGTCTGTTCAGACCAAGATCTCCTTGGGTGTTTATATATATGTATATTTGTATATTTCTGTATGTATATGGGTATGTATATATTTATATATATATATATATGTGTGCATTTTTAAATGTGTATTTTTAGAAGCAAATATATTGATATTATTTGTTGTTATTTTTTTAATAAAATTTGTATAAAGGTTTTCATTGATGCAATTGTAGTGAATGAGTGATGTCGGTTATCACCTATTAGCCTCAAAGGCACGTAAAAAATGGTGTAAACTGACGTCAGCAAGCCGGTGAGGACCTCTTATTGCCACGATGACGTCAGACGAAGTCGCGTGGAGTCGAGCAATTGTGACGTCCTCGCCGACGTGCAGAGCTGGAAAGAAAATTTCTGTTGAATGCTGCGCATTGGGGAGAATTCATTAGGGGAGGAATCCACAGGTAGCTAGTGTATCCACCAGAAAAGGCGTTACCGAAGGTAAGTAACATTTTCTTTTCTGACTGTGTCTTGCTTTTTTATCTGGGCAGCCTGCATGTAATTGGTTGCTGTTGTAGTGAGTTTCACCTGTGAATGGGTGTAGCGGGGTGCTGACTGTTCACTCCCTCTCCCCTTGCAGAATGTTGTGTGTTTGAAGACTTGTTTCAATATGTGTTTTATACTACTTGTATAAAATTCATATTTTTTCATTTTAAAATGTTAATTATAAGTAAATGCAAATAAAAGAAAAATTCGTTTTTAAGCATTAAAAAATATTTCTCCTTATTTTCCTCTTTTTTCTTTTGTGGTGTTTTTCCTTGTCTCCATCGACTTTTATGAGATTGAGTTAGAGTACCAGCGATTGGTAATATGTAGTGTTTGTTTTACTCTATGGCTCGTCTGGAGCAGGTTTGAACTCATGTTTTAGTTGTTTTACCATAGTAGATTGAAATGTATTTTTTGTGAATAGCAGTTGTCTCACTATTTTGTGGGTGTGTGCACGTGCCTTCCTAGTCCCCTGCTTACATTTCCCATAATTCCACCCACTTAGTAGCAGATATTCACCATTTTTCAACAACTCCCACTTCTTCCTCCCAAATTGAATGCAAAACATGCATCTGTGTGCAGAGATCTTCGCACTGGTGATGTAGAACTCTGCATACAAGTGTTGGTTTAAGCTGAGATCTCTGCCTGGATGCTGGTAAATAGCATTTGTGTGTACATAAAGTAACACTACTAGAGTACTTCCCATACTCAAACATGATTTTGTGAACAGACTCCCATTATGCTGAGGAAAAAAATAAAGATAACATAATAGTAGCAAAGCAACTCACCTTAAGGTTGAATTCGGTGCAGCCAGCAGTTGCCCTAAATGCTCTAGGAATTAGTTCCTCCCTCACATATTGTTCACTCCCTAGTAGAAATGTCAGCTTCTTTTATTAACTGATGTATATTTGTTAGAAACAAAATGGAATCTGTGTTCGTTAGTGCCTGCAAACAGTCTCTTTTATTTCTTTCAGAGCCCCGTACGGAAAAGCTGTAGATATGTGGTCCGTTGGCTGTATTCTTGGGGAGTTAAGTGATGGGCAGCCATTATTCCCCGGAGAAAGTGAAATAGACCAACTGTTTACAATACAGAAGGTACTCGGACCACTTCCTTCTGAGCAAATGAAGCTTTTCTACAGCAACCCTCGTTTCCATGGACTTCGGGTAAGGGATGCAAACCAAAAACGGGTAAGGCAAACAAACTAATCCTTACAAATGTTTTCTTTGTCGTCTGTCACCATGGTCTTATTTGTAATTGCAATTAGTGATTCGTCTCACCATTAACACTGGAGTGATTTTTATATTAGTGTGCATTTTATCTTCTGGTGTCATTTTTGTTGTATTGCTTTGATTATCTGTTGCTTTGTATTATCATCAAGTTAACACCCAAATATTGTTTTATGGTGCTGCTGCTTCCAACTGTAAGTCTCTGATTGTAATTGTTTTTCTCACCATTGCGAATTCAAGTACTTAACTATTAAATATTAATGTGTACAATTTGCTGTTGAGGCATTGCCTTTACTGTATGCCTTGAATATATCCTGGTTGAACTAGTGCAGTGCGGTAAATCTTATAGACTGAAAAAGAACGAGAGCTTTTCTTTTTTAATTTACATTTTTTTTAAATCAAAGAAATGCGTACATGTGTTACCACAACAAGAGTTAGGCCTGTATTATTAACTACAGAGATAGAAACTAGGACGAACTTGCAACTGCAAAAAATGATAGGGATACTGTTAGATGGAATAGTAGATCCAGTTGCAGCTTGGGCGCTTAAAAACCGGAAGCCTACGTCTTTGATGGTGTTTGGATGTGGACATCCTACTTCTGTATCTTATGGCCGTTTCTTTTCCACTTGTTAATTAGATAATTAAAGAGTTTTAGCCAACAGCAAATGGAACTGTTCTAATCATACTGTATGCATACCTTATCTATGAAGTGGTAGCTGAAGCCCTTTCATAAATGGGGCTATTAGATTCACTCTCAAAGTGTAGAGCTCAGCTTACAATTTCCATCAACATGTGTGTGCGTGTGACTACACTAGACAATTCAGAAGGCCTTTTGAAAGTTAACTACAGTCCTTTCAGTTCCTAATTCTGTATTATTGAAACAGTGATCACTCCATGTTCAATTTTCTATCAAGAACTTGCTGTTTCCTCAGTAATTCACAATCCATAATTGAACCTCACTGATGAGATATCTTAAATGTACTCTAAGATTTGATTTTCAAGGAGGCAGTTGCCAGTTTCCAAAATCAGGGTGGATCAAAATTACAAGTCAGAGTTTGAAACCTATGCGCTTTCAGGTCATAACTAATTCACAGAGTTTCAGTCTACCCTATGTGACCCTAACAGATAGTGGTACAGGTTGCAAAGTAGGCTACTGATTGTTCAGTGGTCACATCCAATGTCTCAGAACTTGATCTAAACAGTAAGTGACAAACTGAGCCTTTGACTTGCATAGTGACAATGTTTTTGAACATCCTAGCCTCGACATCAGATGGCAAACAAAGTTTGGAAGGCAGATGAAAATATCTTGAAAAAGTTGTAGTAGTTTAGGTACACATGTCCTCTCTATGGAATTGCCTGTAACCTCCCTGCTTCCATTGGTAGAACATGCTCCATCCCAGGTCACACTATAAGCCAGTCTATCAAGCTTTTTCGCTTTCTATATTCACTTTCATTTTCTGAAATGTGTGTTACTGGCAGTAAAGGAGTTGAACTAGCATTGGTCATGTTAATGTTGGAGAGAGAGGATGCAAATAATGAATAGCCACAAGAATATCTGTGATTAACTATCCGTGTTTATCTGATAGAGACTTCTAGTTGCAGATTCCTTACCTTAGAATTTCCCACTGGCGTCAAACTGGATCTAGAGATCTTTCTTCGAGCAGTACCCTTGTGCGCCGTCAGGTGGCATTGGTTGACTTCACGTGTGTTGTTGGCATCATGGTCGCAGTGATGATGTTGCAGTCGTATATAGGCCATTTTGTCGATCCTTTTGACTTTTTGGTGGGTCGAGGATGACATGGAAGACCGAGTTAAGCTGTGTGACTCCTGTCACCAAATGATGTCGGTGACGGATCTGCACCTCATGTGCTTGTGGTGCCTGGAGTGTGAGCATACCCTGAAGTCATGTTCCGAGTGCCTGGCCGTAAACCCAAAAGCATTGAAGGAGAGGTCCCTGAAGCTCATGGCAGCCCGGCAGTTGTCTCCACATTGCTCCCGGTCTTGTTCAAGAGGAAGGTCACAAGACAGCGTGCAGAGTCATCACCACTCTTCGTCGCCCTACTCTGAATCCTTGGGGCACTCAGTTCACAAGAAAACGAAGTCAAAGAAGGCCAAGCGTTCTTTGTCTTTGCCCAGCCGATGCGACGCGGGTAGAGCGTCAACTCTCTAGGCCTCCTTCTGCAGAGCCTACTTCTCGTTCAGCTCCGCACCTTCCTGAGTTTCTGGGAGCTGGAGCCACCCCTACCCAGCTAAGAGAGTTTTACAAGGCCATGTGCCTCATTTTTGGGCAGACCGACCCACCTTTGGGCCCTGTGAGTTTAGAAGGGGGTCCCTCAGGCTCCGTGCCGGCTGCTTCGGCCCCGGTCTCTTAGGGCCCCTCCGGATCTATTATCAGATCCATGCTGATGCCGGTCATGCCAACGTGACCTTCCCTGGCGCCAGTAAAGACGTTGACGCTCCCGACATTGGTTGGGCCCACAATTGATGTCGACCCAATCATTATCCCCGACGACCTGGAGATGGAACGTCATCGCTCGGCTCCAGATCCGTCTTCAATGGGGTGTACCCACCCTAGGTTGGATCCTGACCCTCCTTACTATGGGTATGGGGAAGATTTGGAGGGGTCACTGGACTCTCTAGAATACCAGCTAGACAATCCTGATTCAGACTGGGCACAGGAATTGGGTGACACATGCTTTCTCCCCCTACCGTGGCAATGGAGGAGGGAGCATCATATTCCATGGTGGGTCAGTAAGGCAGCTGAGGTCCTCTGCCTTGAGCTTTCCTCTGTGGCGTCAGGACTAACCTCATGGCTGAGGTGCTTCAGCCTGGGGCTTCCACCTCAGAACCCTTTTTACCTTTCAATGAAGCCCTCACGAATGTCCTCCTGGGTACTTGGTCCAGACCCAGCAGAGGGGCTCCTGTGACTAGGACAATTGCCCGCGACCATCAGCCTGTGCCGAACGACCCTAAGTTCCTGTCCCTACGCCTAAGATCCTTGACATTCAGACTTCTTCCTCATCTGTTGCATTCCCATCCGCTCCTTTGGTTCAGGAATCAAAAAAAACGGAATAGCTTGGGAAGAAGATGTTTTCTTCCTCCCATCTGGCATTGCAGTTTGTGAACACTGCATGCTTCTTTGACCACTATATCCATTCCTAATGGGACATGATCACGCAGGTATTGAGGAGGCCCAGGCCATCATCTCCCAAGCTGTTGCTGATGGGAGGGATGCTGCCAAGTTCACGATACATTGTGTGCTGGACACGACCTGCTCTCTGGGCAGATTGGTTGCGTTGACGGTGGCCTTACGGCGCAACACCTGGTTGAGGACATCTGGCTTTTCAGGGGATGTCCAGCAATCTCTCATGGACATGCCCGTCGATGGCAACTGTCTCTTCGAAGACAAAGTGCAATTGGTGCTCGAGCATTTCAAGGAGTCCCGGGCTACTGCTCAGTCCCTTGGTCTCGCAGCAGCCCCTCGCACACCACAGTCCGCTTTTTTCCCCTTTTGTGCTCAGGGAAGGAGCTCCCTCCTGCATCCTTTCCCTGTCAGCCACCGAGCCATACTGCATAGCCTATGCTTGACCACAGATGCTGAATCCCACAGGCTTTGGGTCACGGAGCCAGAGCTCTGCCCAGTCCATTATTGCCCCTGCTGCAGCCTTCAAACCCTCCTACTAAGTTGCAACAACCCGGACCAGTTGGAGGCAGGATCCGCCATCACCTGCCCCACTGGGACTCCGTCACAACAGACAGGTGTGTTATGCAAATAGTCCGAAGGGGCTACTCCCTCCACTTCAAGACTACACCTCTGCCGATACCAGCGTCTTACCATTGCTTAGCAGAGGACAAGGGAGCCTTAGAGAGGGCCTCTGTGGCAAAAGTGCGTCACGGTTATTCCTGCTACTTTCTGGTGCCCAAGAAGGACAAGGGCCTTTGTCCTATCCTAGACCTCCGGGACCCCAATCTCTTCCTCGGGAAGGAGAAGTTCAAAATGCTGACCCTGGCTCAAGTCCTGTCTGCCTTGGACCCTGGAGACTGGATGGTAGCCTTGGACTTGTAGGACCCCTACTTTCACATACCCATCATGCCTGCCCATAGAGGATACTTTCAATTTGTAGTAGGTCACAAGCACTTTCAAGTTACCGTGCTCCCCTTCGGCCTTACCTGCGCTCCTCGGGTGATCACGAAAGTGATGGCAGTGGACACAGCTCATCTGTGCAGGTTAGGGGTTTCAGTTTTCCCCTATCTCGATGACTGGCTGTTGAAGGTGAGCACACCCCAGACTGTTGTCTCCCATCTTTAGACTACTGCGAACCTTCTACATTCTCTGGGGCTCACTATAAACGTGCTGAAGTCAAACCTGCCTCCCTCTCAGACAATCCCCTTCATCGTAGCTATTCTAGCCACAGTGAAGTTTCGGGCTTATCCTCCCGAAAAGCGAGTCTGGGATATTCAGGTTATGATACCTATGTTTCAGCCTCTATCCTGGATTTCGGTGAGAATGACTCCGAGGCTGCTGGGCCACATGGCCTCCTGCATCCTGTTAGTGACACATGCCAGATGGCATATGCGAGCTCTGCAGTGGGTCCTGAAGTTCCAGTGGGTGCAGCATCAGGGGAATCTCTCGGACATGGTCCAGATCTCAGAGGGCACTTCACAAGATCTGCAATGGAGGCTTTCAAATCAGGATTGGGTCAATGGCAGATCCCTCTCTTTCCCCCAGCCAGATCTCATTGTAGTGACATATGCGTCACTCCTAGGATGGGGCAGCCACATGGGAGAGGTGGAGATCCGAGGTCTCTGGTCTCCGGCAGAGTCCAGACTTTACATCAATCTTTTGGAGCTCTGAGCGATTAGGCTTGCATTGAAAGCATTCCTTCCCTCTCTCAAAGAGAAAGCGATGCAGGTGTTTACGGACACCACCACCGCCATGCAGTACTGCAACAAGCAGGATTGAGTGGAGGCGTGGACCCTTTGTTAAGAGGCTGTGCGTCTCTGGACACGGCTGGAACATCAGAGTATAACCCTGGTGGTTGAACATCTGGCGGGCTCTTTGAACGCCAGAGCAGGCAAACTCAGCCTTCAAAGATTATTGGATCACAAATGGCATCTCCATCTGGAAGTGGCGCAAGGTCTCTTTCAGCAGTGGGGAGAGCCTTAGTTAGATCTGTTCACCCACAGAGAATGGGCAATGTCAGCTGTTTTGCACGTTGGAGTTTCCAAGGCTGCACTCACTCGGCAAAGCTTTTGCTTTTGGTCTCGAGTGGAACTCAGTCCTTCTTTACGCCTTCCCGCCAATACCACTTCTGCCCAGAATTTTGAAGAAGATCAAGAACGACTAGACCCAAGTAATCCTTGTGGCTCCGGACTGGGTAGAAAGAGTATGGTATCCTGAGCTTTTGGGCATGGCCACAGATCCTCCGATCAGACTTCTCCTCCGGGAGGATCTTCTTTCGCAACAGCAGGAGATGGTTCTCCGCCCAAACCTGTCCAGTCTCCGCCTTCTTGCATGGAGATTGAGCGGCAGCAGTTGACAGCTTTCAGCCTTCCGCCTGAAGTTTGTAATGTTATCTTGGCATGCAGGTGTCCCTCCACCAAAACCGTATATGCCTGTCATTGTCATAAATTTGTGGCATGGTGTACCATCAAAACCGTTGATCCCCTTTCTGCACCTCTATCTGAGGTTCTACTGTTCATCCTCTCTCTTACCCAGCAGAGCTCTGCTTTTGGTACCCTTAAAGGCTACTTATCTGCCATCATGTCCTTTCTCAGATTACCAGATCAACTTTCTTTATTCAAGTCTCCCACTGTTGTGAGGTGCCCTAAGGGACTCATCCATTTGTACCTCCCTACCCCATTCATAATGACCCAGTGGGATTTGAAGCTGGTCTTTACCTACCTTATGTGTGCTCCTTTTGAGCCACTCCGTAATTGTCCTTTGCAGCTCCGCACACTAAAAACTGCATCTTGATTTCTCGCAAAGTGAGTGAGCTTCATGCTCTTTCGTCGAAGCCACCATTATTTTCTGTCCATCCTGACAAATTGGTGCTTCGTACCAGCCCTCCTTCCTTCCTAACGTTGCTATGCCTTTTCATGTAGATCAGTCCATCACTTTACCTACTTTTTACGCACCCCCACATCCCTCTCATGAAGAGGAGAGACTCCACCGTTTGGATCCAAAAAGAGCGTTTGCGTTCTACCTCAATTGTACCAAAGATTTCTGGGTGGGCGATCAACTCTTCGTAGGGTATGTGGGTGCGAATACGGGGCGGACGGTACAGAAGCACACCATCTCGCGATAAGTAGTGCTTTGCTTCAAAATGTGTAATACTTTGGCAAAGATGCAACCCCCTGAGGACTTGCATGCTCACTCCACCAGAGCAACTGCTGTCACCATAGCATTCGCTTGCGGAGTTCCTGTCCTGGATATCTGCCAGGTAGCAACAGTGTGCATCTCTGTGCACGTTCAGAAAACATTACTGCCTGGACAGCCAGGTCTGCAGAGATGGCTACTTTGGCCATCCGGTCCTGCAGGAATTTCTGGTATGTTCTTGGTTTTCAGCACACCTCTGAGGATGGTATTGCTTGGGTATCTATTCTAAGGTAAGGAATCTGCAACTAGAATTCTCTGTCAGATGAACACGTCACTTATCTTTGGTAACGATTTATCTAGTAGAAACATATTCTACTTGCAGATTCCTTATCGACCTGCACTGCAAACTGATTTCTAGGGACATGGATCCTTTTTCAGGGCCTTAGTTCTGGTGCATCATTCTCAGTGTTTTTCATGGCCCCACACTACTGGCATGTAAAGTTGTGAAAAGAAACTGACGTCAGAGTGCCAAGGTGGCTCCTATATTTGACTGCGTCATCACAGTGACCACGATGCACTTCGAAGTGACTGATGGCACTTGACGGCGTGCAAGGATACAGCTCGAAAAAAAATCTCTGGATCCAGACTGACGCCTGGAGGAAATTCTAAGGTAAGGAATCTGCAACTAGAATATGTCTCTACCAGATAAATCGTTACCAACGGTAAGGAGTAACTTGTTCATCGCTAACAGATGTTCTTGAAATTAACAAATACAGAATTGTATTATTTGCATAAGTATCTCAAGATTAACCCATTCTTATTTTTTACAGACAGCTTTAGTGCATAGTTGCCATAAACCCCTTGGCATTTTCTAGCAATCTGTTTCTAAATGTGTTTTGTAGTAATGCCTGACCCTGAGTTTAGAAAAAAACTAAAATAATTACTTGACATGCTTTACTCTTAAGCACGTTTTAAAGTTTTTAAATCATCCTTGTGTTCTTTGTATACAAAAACTTAAGTTTTGAAACAAATGTAGTACATTTTCAGGTGAAACCTCTCTAAGCTTACTAGGGCTCAGAAGATATTCTCCCTTTATCTGTTGGTAAGCAGCCTATCTACTGTAAGCAAAGGGATCCACAGAAGTCAGATGAGGACCACCTAAACAATATGTCCTTTTTATGAAACTGTGTTGAAAATTGTGAGTTGATCAGTATCTAAAATACCGTTTTGTGAAGTTGTTTTTCCATGTTATCTGACAACAGCCCAAAGCTCCAACAACTTCCCAGAACTTGATGTCTAGCCATCAGTCTTCCTAACTCATGTTCGGAGTGCTCTGTTGTCTTTGAGATATGCTGAATATTATCCTCCACTGTGTTAACATTCTGCTCATGTGCCACTGTCTTTCCATGTTGGTTTATATTTTGACATTTAGATGAGTAAAAGCATCACTTTGACTAATCATGAAGGTGTTGTTCACAACAATGTTTCTTTATCACCTCTAAAACATATATCATCCGCACCCTAAGTGTCTGTGGCAGCACCTGAGTGTTCCATGCTACAGGATGAAGGGACTTATCCTGTTTATTCGAAAAATAATGAATCTCATCTGTTCGTCTTCAGCTTACTTCATCATATTTATGACTCAAACCTAACTAATACCTACATTATACACTTTAGGGTGAGCACCTGCTCCTGAAGCGCGATCTAATGCATGTACATCCAGCCATTCTGCATTCTAACCAACATAATTTGCATTTAATCCATATTAGGCTATAAGATTTTGTACTAGTATTGCAACTTCTATGAAATAGGCCCATAAGGTGTTAGGCCCTGTCATAACTTCAATGTTTCCTGTTAAGCTATCAGTTCTGTTTCTTTTGGAATGTCTGAGCTGCAGCTCATTAATGTAGACGCTTGAAGAGGATTTAGTGGCTTTTCACTAGAATTGAGAGCAACCCACAATCCAAACTGTTAGTCCTCCAGAGTAAGAAGTAATGGACTGAGATCAGCAACTGGCCCTAACAAGACTAGACAAGAAATGCCACACAACTGAATCGAGCTCCACATTTTGAAAGTCCCTATGTGCGCTATGCAATTACTAAATAACAATAATGTAGGTCTTGCAAAACAAATGGGAGAAAGCTAAGTGTTGGGGGATTGCTGTTGTCACTAAATTTCTGCAATAATTTTAACATTAGTTTTCATGGCTTTTCAGTCAGCATGAGGAGATCAACAGAGTATGAATGGATTTGGAGTGAGCGTTCAATTGGAGGATGACGCTCAACATTGCCTATCCAGTCTCTGCTCTTCCCGACAAGCCACTCCCCCACTAGTACGGCTGCCGTAATCTCCGGGTAGACGCCAAGCACGGAGAGTCTCATGCTCCGAACTTGGAGATGAGTGCACCAGTAGATAAGGATGATTCGGACCATGTAAAGCAGCCCCTCTTTCTTTCCCCGACTTCCCTGAACCTGGCACCTCAGAACCTGGATGGGACACCCCTTGTGGCTCCTTACAGCCCTATACTTCCACTATTGAGAGGCAAGCTAAATGTGCACTTTATGTATATATATTTTTTTCTGTGGCATCTCACGAGGGTAGAATGAGGGAGTCTCCCATTGGTATGTAAAACTACATCTGACACTCGAAGTATGAGGTTGCGAGTATTTCCTTCATTAGAGGTTCAGCAAACACTTTTATGGGACTTTGATGCATGCGCAAGACTGACCGATGTCAGGAGGAGGATGAGGCTAAGAGGAGCACTAATATCTCAATGGCCCATTGAAGGTGGGAGGGATGATCTCGGTTACTGCCAAGCCAAGATTAGAGTTGATTCACCTGTGATTTGTGAAAAGGGTGAATAGGGCTCCAATAAAGAGGATATAGGTGCAAAAGACTGGAGAGTGTGCGCTAATGGCCTAGGTTAGCCACAAGGTGCATTTTTAAAGTAAAAAGAACTGCTCCATCTGGAAAAGATAGAGGCACAAGTACTTTTTACAGAGGGCAGTGAGGAAGTTCAAATACGGATTTAATCGTCGACCCTGTTGTTTAGTCCGAGAGAAGCCATCAAAGTGGGGAGCCAGACTGTTTTCAGCTGTAAATTGGCAAAAAGTGGACTGTGAGGCTCTGACAAAAATACCCGCAATAATATAGGGGATGCCAACAAGTCATGTCTGGCCAAAGGAGCAACTGAACCTAATAAAGGGGGGACTGCTGAGATGAGGTCAGCTAAGAATACAACTACCTGAACAAGAGACAAGTGGTGGTATGGGGGGAACTAGAACCGTTGAAATAAGGTCTTGGCAGCGAAGGCAACTTGGACACTAAGATGGCCAGCCCAGTATCTAATCTACCCCAAGCTCCTAAAGTGCCTCATACTCTGGCAAAAAATCAGCAGGTTCAAGGGCTGACAGACCTCAATAATAGAGAAAGGCTAAACGGATGAAATTGAGAAGAAAATAGATCAATATTCAGCCCAGCTTGAGGAGGTAAAGATGCAGGTCTCTGACTTAGAGGACACTCAAGGTGAGCTAGATTCAGCTAAGACCTCCCAAATAAAGGAGATCAAATCAGGTATGCTGCAGTTGGAAGATCAGGAAAGTCATCTAAGGAGATCAGACTTGCACTTTGTGGGTATGTCTGAAAGAAAAAAATCAGCGTCCTCACTAGTAGAGGTCTTGGAAAACTTAATAAAAACCCATGTACTTCCAGAGTTTAAGGATGATTTGATGATTATGAGGACACATAGGGCCTGATTCTAACTTTGGAGGATGGTGTTAAACCGTCCCAAAAGTGGCGGATATACCACCTACCGTATTACGAGTCCATTATATCCTATGGAACTCGTAATACGGTAGGTGGTATATCCGCCACTTTTGGGACGGTTTAACACCATCCTCCAGAGTTAGAATCAGGCCCATAGTGTTCCTTTTACAGAGTATGCCAATTCTGCACCACTGCGCACAATGTTAGTAAACACTTGAGACTTCAGAATTCGAGAGAAGATTCTCTCTCAGGCAGTTAGACAATGGAGCTTTAAGTCTTCAGAGCACTTCAGCTTTCAGGTGTTCCCTGATATGACTAACAAGACTTCAAAGTGACGGAAGGAACTGAGATCACTGATCCCTGAGCTTAAGGCAGAGGGGATCCAGGCCATATTACTGCTGCCAGCAAAACTGAAGGTGCTGCAGAATGGGACGATCAAGATTTTTGAAGAGGTTGAGGTGGGAAGAAGATACTTGCACAAACTTCAGAAGGGAAAAACATAAATAGTTGTGTGCAGGGTCTTTTTTTAATCTTGATGGGGCGGGAAGATTTTTCACTCTTCTTTTTCTTTTCACTTTTTGTCTTCTTTTTATCTTGTTTTCAAGTTATTAATTGAGTTGTTTGGGATTGGCATTGTTGGGGTCAGGGCACTGAGCGTAGTCAGCACACTTGTGGGTGAAGGGTGGATAGGGCATCTATGCGAAAGGCAAAGATGGTGTATGGGTACCTAAAGAGGGGGGAAGATGAGGGGTTGTTGGTGGAGTGGGCACTGCAGAAGGGGGCATGAGAGGTGTGGGGGGTAGGAGAGGCCACAGCGCAAAATTAGGGCTGCTGCTGGGGATGAGAATAACAGTTTCAGGATTTTGAAAGATCTGAAAAGGACCTCCATAAATATGGAGCGGGTAGCAGGAGAGATCAGGATAATGAAGAAAAGTGATGACCGGGTATGGGGCTGTATGGTAGTGGGATTTAAATAGGAGTGCCACATGGATAGGAAGGGCCATCTTAAATAGGCTGGAAAGGCAAAAACCAACCTTTGTGTTTTTACAGGAGACACATGTTACCAAGGAAAAAGAGAGGCAAAGTAATTGGGGGGCCTAATTGTAGCATTCTGCCACCTCTGCAGCACATAGGGTAGCAGATGTTTTAGCTAGCAAGTAGATTAGGGGCAATATTATCCAATCATTGATAGATAGCAAAGGGAGATGGGCAATTGTTGAAGTGATGGGTGATACAGGGCCAATCACATTAGTGTCAACATATGGTTCAGTAGCAAACGAGCTAGAGCCCTTGTTTGATTTGGTCTTCCATCTAGCTCAATTCTCTAAAAAATTTATAACGGAGTCAGGGACTTTGATTGCATCTTAGTCCCAAAAATGGATTTGAGCAACACTAAGATTAAGCAAAGGAAGTCTGGGAGAGAAGCACACGCCATAGCTAGGCTGAAGAAGGCGATAGGTCTTATCGACTCTTGGCACAGCTGAAAGACTGGCTTGAAGCAACATACATTTTGCCTGCCTATTTCCAGATGTCCTCTAGGTTAGATTAGTTTCTTATTACAGAGTCCTTTTCAAATGTAGAGGTAGGATGTAACCCTAACTGCTTTTCAGACCATACAGCTGTTTAACAGTTCAAATGCCCTCTAGGAAAACCTCTAGGCAGGTGTGGTCCCTTAATACATCTTTGTTATCGAAGGAAGTCTTTCTGAAAGAGATGGGGAGCAAAACATACCTTTTTTGTGGAAAATTAAGGCTCTACTCCGTTAGAAATTAGTTGGGAGGCTTATAAATCAACAATGAGGGTTGAAATCATAGCTGATGAAAGCGCCTGGCAAAAGATATAAAACAAGCAGCTGTTAAATCTTTCAAAAGCACTGTAAAGTGCAGAAGCTGAGCTAGAACAAGGGCCAGATAAATTAAGTTATGGAGCAAGAGAGTTAGCTAAAAAAGAATTTATAAACCTTCTTGCTGGAGAAGGAGATTGTAAGCTTGCAGACTTCTGGACAAGAAATATACAGAGAGAGAGGAGTTAGTGGTAGATTGTTGGCATGGCGTGCTCCTACTCAACAGGTGGAAAAAAAAATGAACAAAACAGAAGATCAAACCACAAGAAAAATAGAAAGGGAAGAAGAGGGAATAGAGTCTATCTTTAATCTCCATTTCTGTTAGATTTATGACGAGAGTAGCGATCCCTCAAATGAGGATATCAAAAGATTTTTATGTCTGGACAAAGTTCTCTCTCTGTCATTGGAGGTAGCAGACAACGGATCCACCTGATAGAAACAGAGGAAGTGGTGGAGTTGGTGTCACGGTTTTCACTTGGCTTACCGTCGAAGTTAATGAGGGTTGGGGAACGACCCCGATTCCGGCAGGTTCTGCTCTGGCCGAGGTAGGGGCGACCCCTTCCGGTAGCCACGGTGCTGTTTGACAATAGCAAGCCACTACAGTCCGTGCCCTCCAGAAGGAGTCCCAGAGGAAAAACCCCAAAAGGGTAAAAAACCTCCAGCAGGAACTCCCTGAAACAGAAGGAGGACACAAGGGCGTTAGAACTGAAGATCCGAGGGTACAGGAAAACTGGAGACGAAGACCGGTCAGGAAACACTGGATCCACAAGAGGAAACCAGCCGAAGCGTGACTACCACCAAAGGAGTGTTGCAACGCAATGAGCAAGCAGCTGAATTCCCCTTATATACCCCTAGACAGGAAGTAGGAAACAGGAAGTAGAAACACCACCATCTTGGATTGGGGAAAAGAGTATAGTATAGAATAAAGAACATGCGTCCAACCAAGAGAAACAATGCATACTGGGAAGAGAGGAAGTGGGCAGCATGCTGGGAAAGGGAAAAGGCATGCATATAAACACCACCATGTGCAGTTATCCGGCTTTTGCCTGTGACTACTGGTAAGTGGTGAAGCAGAAAGTTACCTAAATGCCTGAATGTAAAGCACACTAAATGCGCTATGTGCGGCAGGATCTAGACCCAACTCGGGGTCTTATCTCTTGCCGTGTCTGCCCCTGCGGCAGAAACAAAAGAAGGGGGCGCGGCGAGTGCCGCGACCCCTGGCCGGACTCACGGCTTCCCCCGTGGCCTGTCCGCAAGCCGCGGCTTCCCCCGCGGCCCGCATGCAGGCCGCGGTGTTCATCAAATGCCGCACCGCTGCGGCCAGAGCCTGCGGCCGCCGCACCGTGACAGTAGGTCCCCCCCCTGAGGCCCCAGGTTTGTGAGGGAAGAGTTGAAAAAAGCGACGGACCAAAAGAGGGGCATGAACTGAAGGGGCATCCTCCCAGGAACACTCACTCATAGGGTAGCCTTTCCAATGAATAAGATATTGGAGGCGTCCATGGAAAAACCGAGAGTCACAGATTTCCTGGACCTCGTACTCGGGCATATTCTCAACCAACAGAGGGGGAGGACAGGAGAATTGTCTGTGAAAAGGATCAGGAAGGTAAGGCTTAAGTTGAGAGACATGGAATACAGGGTATATCTTCCAAGTCCGGGGCAGGCGAAGACGCACACACTGGGTTAATCTTTTTGAGAATCAGGAAGGGACCATAAAAACGGGGTTTGAATTTGTTCTGAGTAAGTCGGAGAGGTAGGAATGTAGAGGAGAGCCAAACTTCATCATGGACCCGATAGTGAGGAGCCGCACAACGTCTCTTATCAGCTATCTTTTTCATGCGAGACTTAGTGGCCACAAGGTTGGTATGGATAACACGTTGGACACCCCGTAGCTGTCGAATATAGGAGGAGATGGCAGGAAGATTGGAAGTATCTTTCAGGGGAGTTGGAAAGGCCTTAGGATGGAAACCGTAGGAGCCATAGAAAGGGGAGACCTGTGTATGGAGTTGTTGTAGGAGAATTCTGCGAGCGGTAAATAGGTAGCCCAATTACTCTGCGTAGCATTGCAGAAGCTACGTAAATATTGTTCGAGGTTTTGATTGGGTCGTTCCGTCTGTCCGTTAGTTTGAGGATGGAACCCTGATGATAAGGCCACTTCGATTCCCAAGGTCTTACAGAATTGTTTCCAGAATCGGGAGATCTATTGAGGCCCCCTATCTGATATAATGACCTGAGGTAATCCATGAAGTCGAAAGATTTCTTGTGTAAAGATTTGACCTAATTCTTTTGCCGTTGGTAACTTTCTTAAGGCCGTGAAGTGAGCCATCTTAGTGAAGGAGTCCACGGTTACCATTATTATGTGATTTCCCATTGAAGAGGGTAAGGAGAACATGAAATCTGTGGAGATGGTGTGCCATGGACCTGGGGTAACTGGTAGTGGGCGAAGTAACCCTACTGGTTTAGTACGGGGTGTCTTGGCTTGAGCACATATAGGACAGGATGATACATATTCTTCAGTATCTGTCTTGAGAGTTGGCCACCAGAAGGAGCGAAGCAGCAGTTCTTGAGTAGCTTTCATTCCTCGATGACCTGCGATGGGGGAATCATGGCACATACGTAATGCTTCAGTCTGTACTAGTTTAGTGGGTAAGAACAGGGCCTTGTCATGATAATAATACCCTTGATCTATATGAAGTTGCGGACGCAACTTATTCAGCTCTGTGTCTTCTAGCCGGACATATTCGGAACTGACTTGGTCTAAAAAAGTCTGTACTAAACCAATGATCTTGTTATTGTCAAATAGGTTCTGAACAGGAGAATCGCTGCACTCAGGATAACGTCGGGACAAGGCATCCGCCAGGATGTTCTGAGAACCAGGGATGTATGTGATATAAAAGTCATATTGGCTAAAAAAGAAAGCCCATCGAGCCTGCCGGCTATTCTGACACTGAAAGCTTCTTAAGCACTGTAGATTTCTGTGGTCTGTCCGGGCTTCAAAGGGTTCTTTCGAGCCCATCAGAAAGTGTCTCTATTCTGTGCATGCGGTCTTTAAGGCGAGTAATTCACGTTCTAGCACGGAATAGTTCCGTTCTGAGTCGGATAAAATGTGGGAAAGGTAGAATACCGGGTGCTCTAAATCATCATCGTCTTGTCTTTGCAGTAAGGCAGCCCCAATGGCTCTTTCGGATGCATCTGCGACAACAATGAATTGTTTGCTGGTGTCTGGGTGTCGTAGAATGGGGGCTTGAATAAAGGCTTTCTTTAAGTCTTGAAAGGCTAACTCTGCGTCTTGTGTCCAACAAAAGCCCTTCTTTAGATGGTCTTTTTTAAGGGTTTGAGTAATGTAGCTGGTTCTCTGGGCAAAGTCTGCTATAAATTGTCGATAGAAATTGGCTAATCCCAAAAAACACAGAGTCTCCTTGATGGAAGAAGGAGATGGCCAATTCAATATAGCTTGCACCTTGTCTTAATCCATAGCGACTCCAGTTTGGTTAATGCAATACCCCAAGTATTTTACTTCCGTCTGATCAAACTCGCACTTTTCAGGTTTGCAGAATAAATGGTGTTGTCGAAGTCTCTCTAGAACTTGGCGAACATGCCTAGAGTGTTCCTCTGGGTGAACAGAAAAGATTAAAATGTCATCGAGATAAACCACTACTGTTTGTTGTAAAAGATCGGAAAAGATAGAATCCATGAACCTTTGAAAAATGGAAGGGGCATTGGTGAGTCCGAATGGCATTACTCGATATTCGTAGTGACCAAAAGGTGTTCTAAAAGAGGTCTTCCACTCATCACCTTCTTTAATTCTTAAAAGATGGTAGGCTCCTCTGAGATCCAGTTTGGTGAATCTCTTTGCCCCTCTGACTGCTTCTAGGATGTCCTTAATGAGGGGTAACGGGTACCGATCCTTAATAGTGATCTTGTTTAATCCTCTGAAATCAATACAGGGACGCAAATCTTTAGTCTTCTTAGGCACAAAGAAGAGAGGAACCCCTGCAGGTGAAGAGGAGGGAGCAATCAACCCGCTCTGTAGGTTCTCAACAAGATATTCTTTAAGAATCTGCTTCTCAGGTTCTGTTGAGAGAGTACATTCGCCCAAAAGGAACCACTGTATCTGGTTCTAAAGGAATGGCGCAATCGTATTCTCTATGGGGTGGCAGTTCAGGTCTTTCTGGCTTCTGGAATATGTCGGCATATTCCTGATAATGCCTGGGAACTCCCTGTAGGACGTTAATAGAGCATCCCACCTTAGGGGGTGCTGCTAAGAGACCCTTTGGGGACCAATAATCCCCTGCTAGGTAGCAGTGGTGCTGCCAAAAGTGAGAGGATAAAGAAATAGTTCTTGTTTCCCAGTTGATGTAAGGGTTGTGCCGTGTGAGCCATGGAATTTCCAGGATCATGACGTGGTGTGGTGATGAAATTAAATCAAACGAAAGGTTTTCTTGGTGTTTCCCAAACTGTAGACAGAAAGTAGGGGTGGTATATTGTACGGGTCCTGAGGCCAAGAGTGATCCATCCACTGTGTGTACTTGTTCTGGTACTTCCTTAGGTATTTGTGCTATCTGTCGTTCTTTGGCCCATGCTTCATCTAAATAGATGCCACTGGCTCCGCAGTCCAATAAAGCCAGGGTTCTTTCTTCCCGGCCATCCGTTAAGTGAAGGATAACTGGTAAAAGAAAAAGAGCAGTTCCTTCCTCCCTGGAAGAACAAATGGAAGGTATTTCACGATATCCCGTCCTCACCCGTCTCACTGAGGACGGGAGTTGGTGTTTCCCAATGGCTTGGTTGGACGAATGGGGCAAGTACGAATTAGGTGACCAGTTGCACCACAATATAGACAAAGTCCCTTCCTTCGTCTGTGTTCTCTTTCACTAGCTGATAAAGGTCCTCGAGCCGTATCAATTTGCATTGGTTCTTCCTCTGTAGCCCCCTTAGGTTCAGGACGGACTTCCTCGGTACGATGAGAGAAGGTGCGAGACGTCACTGAGTGTGATGGCAAACAACTCTTCTTTTTCTCCATTCTTCGTTCATTCAACCGATATTCTATCGTCAGAGTCTGATCCATCAATCCTTTAAGGTTCTCTATTCTAGCAGAGTGCACCAGTTTGTTCTTAATGTCCTCTCTGAGACCTCTGCGGAACAGTGTCACCAAGGTACGTTCCACCCAGGATGTTTCTGCTGCTAATTGTCTGAAACAGGTGATGTATTGTAATACATCTTGATTCCCTTGTTGGATATCGCAAAAAGCTTCTTCTGCTGAAGCCTCGAGTCCAGGGCGCTCAAACATCTGTTTAAAGGTAGTGACAAAGGTGGAATAATTAGACAGGCAGGGATCATTTCTTGTCACTAAAGGAGTGGCCCAAGCCAAGGCTGGCCCTGATAAGGTGCTAATCAAATACCCCACCTTGGTCTTGTCTTGCACAAATTGCGAGGGGCGAAAGGCAAAATAAACCATCAAAGCATCCAGGAATTCTCTCAATTTGTTAGGATCCCCGGAAAAACGAGGTGTAGTGGCAGATACTGAGGGGACATCAGTGGTCCTGGATGCAAAGGCTTGTCGATAGACGGTATTTTCAGTACGTAGCTGTTGGAGTTCTTGAGCCTGTTGTTGTATCGTCATGAGCAGGGTCTGGCTGGTGGGTTCCGTATTTGCCACTGGATTATCCATGGTTCCGGACTGCAACTGGATTTTGGGGCGTTGCAATCTGTCACGGTTTTCACTGGGCTTACCGTCGAAGTTAATGAGGGTTGGGGAACGACCCCGATTCCGGCAGGTTCTGCTCTGGCCGAGGTAGGGGCGACCCCTTCCGGTAGCCACGGTGCTGTTTGACAATAGCAAGCCACTACAGTCCGTGCCCTCCAGAAGGAGTCCCAGAGGAAAAAACCCCAAAAGGGTAAAAAACCTCCAGCAGGAACTCCCTGAAACAGAAGGAGGACACAAGGGCGTTAGAACTGAAGATCCGAGGGTACAGGAAAACTGGAGACGAAGACAGGTCAGGAAACACTGGATCCACAAGAGGAAACCAGCCGGAGCGTGACTACCACCAAAGGAGTGTTGCAACGCAATGAGCAAGCAGCTGAATTCCCCTTATATACCCCTAGACAGGAAGTAGGAAACAGGAAGTAGAAACACCACCATCTTGGATTGGGGAAAAGAGTATAGTATAGAATAAAGAACATGCGTCCAACAAAGAGAAACAATGCAAGCTGGGAAGAGAGGAAGAGTGGGCAGCATGCTGGGAAAGGGAAAAGGCATGCATATAAACACCACCATGTGCAGTTATCCGGCTTTTGCCTGTGACTACTGGTAAGTGGTGAAGCAGAAAGTTACCTAAATGCCTGAATGTAAAGCGCACTAAATGCGCTATGCGCGGCAGGATCTAGACCCAACTCGGGGTCTTATCTCCTGCCGCGTCTGCCCCTGCGGCAGAAACAAAAGAAGGGGTGTGGCGAGTGCCGCGACCCCTGGCCGGACTCACGGCTTCCCCCGTGGCCTGTCCGCAAGCCGCGGCTTCCCCCGCGGCCCGCATGCAGGCCGCGGTGTTCATCAAATGCCGCGGCGGCCTGTGACAGTTGGTGAGGGTACTTCCACGTTTTAAAGCTTCAGGAGAGGGTGGTTACCCCCCTGAATCTTACATATGCATGATTAAGTATTTAAAGCTTCCACTCACGCAGCTGTTTAATTATGTCCTGAAAAGTGGAGGGGGGGCGATATACCCCCTTCATTTAAGAAAGGAATCCTAATTTGTTCCTCTAAGAAGAGAAAATAATCCACAAAAGGTGCACCCTTATCGTCATATCACCTTATTAAACTCAGATTCTAAGGTTTTTATGAAGATTTTGGCCAGGAGAATGTCAAAAATAACAACTGACCTATTGGCAGCGGACAAAAATGGATAAAAATTTAAAACTTTGGAAACAATGAAATTCTCTCAATTAGTTGGGACAATAGGTATAATATAGCAGGCCTCAAGGCACAGCTGTCATTAAATGGCAACATTTCAACTTTAAAAAATATTCTTTGAGGCACAAGACAAGGTTGTCCATTATTACCCTTGCTGTTCATGCCTTGCCTGTAGTCCTCCTGAAGGTTCACACAAACAGACCCATTAGGTGTTTGGGCATTAGGACTGCAAAACATCTTGATGATCTCTAAGAATTAAATTGCATCCCCTTGCTCAGGAAGATTGGAGATAAATTAGACAGGTGGCAGCAGGTTCTGATCCCAGTTGTTGGAGGGTCACAATGATTACATTGCATATTTTGCCCTTAATACATTTTCTCTTCTTGATCATTCCAGCTTACTTAAGTAATGCATTCTTTATAAAACTGATTCAATGATTTAATCATTCTTATGGAATAAGGCCAACCTGCGAATAAGTAGATTAAAAGTAACTCTTCGCCTGGAAGAGGGAGGGATGTCACTCCCAGATTGGAAAAGTGTATTATCTGGCAGCTTTTCTAGGTATGCACACTAGGATACATAATATATTGAAGGTGTCAGTGGTAAACAATTTTTATATGGCAAAAATTATGAATGATGCTACACCATAACCAAGCCTTATTAAATATTGCTAGAGAAATCCCAAGCTGCTTAGATATCAGAAGATTACATTATTTAAGCTCAGTGAAAATCAGCTTTGGAGTTATCTTGCCATTCCACAGACCCCTCTAGCGCCCCCCCCTTAAAGTTGTTTGCCTCTCAGAGCTACAACAACCGACATGAAAATGGGAAAGAGCTAAATGGGAAAGAATCGGAATTGGTTGAATACTTACAAAAAAAGATGTTTCACTGGAGGCAGTACAGGCAAATCTTCCCCGGGGCAGGTTTTTAATACTCTAGGGTATTTTCAAGTCTAAAGTGTGCTCAAGACCTTCCTCCTGCACCAGATAGAGGCATCAAGGGAGAGAGTGAAGGTGGCGTATGATTATAAGAATACAAAGAAAAAGCTTTGGCAATGGGTAAAATGTTTGCATATGAGCCCTAGAAAGGCTGATGAAATGTTTTGTATTGTTCAGGGGTAGTGGAGGAAGGAAGTTGGAGTGAATTTGGCAGAGGGAGAGTGGTCTGAAGCTCAGTTGCTCGGGGGCCACGTTTTAAGGGCATGCAAATATATTCAGCTTTGTTAGTGTACTACACCCTTAAGAAATTACAAAAGGGGAATGGGAATATTCCGAACAACTGCCCTATATGTATTTTGGTGGGGTCATGGGAGCACATGATTTGGGGCGGTCCTAGGTTGGTGGGATATTGGGATGGGGTGCTAAAAACTGTTCAAATGGTTTTAGGAGTTCGGTTTGTACAAGATGCTAAAGCTTAAGAAATAAGCGGGCCTGATGGCATATTGCTGTTTTAATCACTCGGCCAGTGATAACTAGCCAGTGAAAATCAAGGAACCTGCCCAATTTAATAACCTGGTTGGAGTTTACAGCAAAGAGTTTTGGTATGCCACAAGCGTAGGGAGGAGTAGGAAGATTTTTTTTTAAAGTTTGGCATTATTTTTTGCACTACCTGGAAAGCACTTTAACAGAGGGTACTGTATAAAAAATAGTTTTCACTTTATGCACTTTAGACATTATGAGCCTATACTATCTTAATTTATTGTGGGATTGTTGATTGAGAAGTGTAGAAGTGTTTGAATAGGTAGGTTGGCAGGTTAGGTGATGAATTTGGATGATGAGTTAAGGGGCTTTAGCTAATGTATAGAAAAGCACTGACACTGAGAGCACTTAATAGTAACACAATTTTCTCTTGCACTTTATCCATGCCGAATCCACTTTTATTGTTATATGCTGTGGATTTTCAGTGGAAGGGTCTGTAGATGCGAGGCCTGAATTTTAGTTCATGTAAGATGACCTTTGAATGTGATGTATTAGTGATAAACGGAAACTGTCAAAATGAAAAATAAAAAAGGTGATTGTTAGAGTCCTTGTAAGTAATCATTATACTGGACCCCATTAAATTAGGTATGCCTTTCTCTTCAGAGTGTTCTCTAAGCCTTTCCTTAACTTCGTCCTGTTGATCATTTTTCCTTGTTCTGCATTTGCCTTCAAATTCTCCTCTGGGCTGCTCTGATTTTGGTTGAAGAAGCATACTTTATTTAATCGTCCAGTAATTACTGTGCTTGTAGCACCCTAGACTTCTCCTGTTGATTTACTTTCTTGATCTCAACTATTACTTGTTTAAATGTTCACTTTTCATTCATTAAAGTTAAACATGGCTACTATTATTTATTGTAACATTGTTGTGTTCCTGATCACTGTAAATGTCATTTGCAAATCCACAAAACATGTAACTGTGTTCTACAAACCTAATAAACTTGACACAGAAACATTTGCAGATGTTCCAATTCTAAGTATCTCTAACTCATGTCCTGCATACATTGCTTCCTTCTCCCACACACACTACTTAATGAAACAGTCTTGATGCCTACACATATCAACTTGATAATGGTATGTAACATAGCTCTGAGGCTGACTAATGCTGTTAATTTGGCTGCAGTCATGTGACCATTTACGAAAGTGCTTCCTTGGTACAAACAGGACAAATCGTTAATTTGGGACTCATAAAATATTGACTTATTTAATTACTTTGCTAAATTAACTCATAATGATAATTATTTTAATAATTAGGTTCATAAGTGGAAAGTGGAGGTGTATGATAAATATATGTGATGTGATTATAAATATCTATTAGGTATAACCTGGTGATTTAGTTTTGGCATATAAAGAATGCTCTTAGTCATTGTCTTATTTCGCTTGCCTGTTGTGTTGGGTACATGTAGAATTAGGCACATTTTCTGTTTCTTTTGTAATACCCATTTCTATATTGTTGCTGTGATGTACCCTACTGTAATCGTTATTTTCAGTTTTCCTTAAAGGTGACCAGACATTCGTTCAGCTCTTAAATTAACTTAATTCCCTCGCATTGTTTGTAACAGCTGGGCGGCCCAATTATTTTGCCGAAATTTCTGAACAGCAGAACTTTAAATTATTCAGCTGTTCCCATGTTTTTCCAGTCCAAGTTTGTCAGGCAGAGGCTTGATTTTTTAATGGTCTTTAAGGGTGACCAGGCCGCAGAGGGCAATACATGTTTTTATTTAAAAAGAAAAAGGCACAACAGGAGATGGACAGTTTTCAGAACTGTGCAGTTTTTTTCTATTTTAAAAGCCTTGCAAGTAAGGCCAGGTTTCTGCAAGCCAGGGCAGGTTCTTTTTCTGTTCAAAAAAGTACATCAAAAAGAACCCCTAAGGAGAATTGACCCCGACAGGTCAGTGCGGTCCCTGCCATAGAAATAATATTCATACTTCACTTTGTTTGTGCTGTGACCATGGTCTGTCAGTTAGAGATAGAGAGAGTTTATTATGTCTATAATGGAGCAGTCCCACTATAGCCAGATAGTCTTTCATGTCCGGTGGAAGGGACAGAGGCTTATCTGTCTTATTCCTCCTGCTGCTGACAGCTGTCCCCGACCTTTTCTTAGATATCTAGATATAATGAACAGAATGTCGATGGTAGGACTCCTACCCACCTGTGGACCTAATAGCCTATCTCATGTGTCTCCTGCAGGAGAGGTTTGGGACATCAGACAGTGCCTTTATACACATGATAAGTCTATATTTTATGTCTCATGAGTTGGCAGGCCACTGCGCTGCAACATCAAACAGCAGTGCATTGCCATATAAGTGTAACATAGTTGAGATACAAAGGATGATCAGACCAAGATCAATATGTGGAATAGGTTTTGCCAGCTACAAGAATAACATACTTGCTAAAGGTATTGAGCATGTAGTGCGACTGATGAGTGAACAGGACTTTGGGGCTCTTTGACTTCGTCTGTCAATAAGATTTGGTTTAACCTCTCAGGTTTATATAGGTTTGACCATGGTTATATCATCAGAAGGTGATCTCACTGTTGTTTCAATTGTTGTGGAATAGATTGTCAAAAAGTGGACAAGATAAGTCGGGTGCCGGTATGCAAACGTCAGATAGGGCCACAGGAACATCAGTAATTATATTAGCGAATTATAATTCAAAGTTCACATAAGTGAGGCCTGTTGGAAGGCAAAGATGCCAATTTCTTAAACATTTTGAATGATAATGTAAAAAACAAACTCAATAGATAAAGAATAAATGAATAAAGAACACTAAAAAAAACAAATAAGGACTGCACACATTTGAGGTGACGGAGTAAAGCATCATCAAGGTCGTAAATCCAGAGGGTACCATTAGAGCTATACAGGTTAGTGTCAAATGGGAGGAGAGACCCAGGTGCTATAGCAGAGACATGATGTAGTGTGGAAGGTGGAGGGAGAGGAAGAAGGATGTGAGCTGCAGGTGCTCTCAAGAGGTGTGTGTAGTAGTTGGTGCCCACTCGCAGAATGTCTCCAAAAGTGTATCCCATGTCTCAGAAATGGAATATTTACAGAGACCCTTCACCTCCTCCCTGCACAGCAGTGTGCTCTCAGCCTGGGCCCACCCCAGCATGGATATAAAACATGTGGAGGCTGCTGGGTGGTTCTGTAGACTGTCTCAACAGTGGAGTATTTCAAATAAAAAGGACCACTCAGGAGAATCAAAGGCCTTATACAAGTCTAGAACCAAGCTCCCTGAGTGGGGAAATTGAACTGGGGCCTGTGTAAGTACACAAGGAGGTGTTTCTTGCAGGTACAAAAACGTTTTGGTACGAGTGGACTGTTTGTAGTAAGGGGGGGCAGACAATCTGCAGAATGTTGGCAAAAATTTTGTAATCTGTATTTAACACAGCAAGAGGTCTATAGGATTCTAGCTCAAGTGCGTCTCTACCTGGCTTAGGCAATGAAATGAGTAGGGCGTCTCTCTTGTAAGTGGCAAGGACACTGCAGTGAGAGCAGTGTCATACAAAGTTTTCAGGTGGGGTGCCAGCAAAGGTGCATACACTTTATAAAATTTGTCCAGCAAGCCATCTGGTCCTGGGGTTTTGCTGGTGGCAAGAGCACGGTTCGCTTCCTGCATCTCAGAAATGGTAAGCTCTCCATTGAGTTCCTCCCTACAGTGTGGCAAGATCTTTGGTAGAGTTACGCCGGTCAGGAAGTCACTGATGGCACCCCAGGGTACCAAAGACAACAATGTATGTAGCAGTATGTAATGACGCGTGAAGGTGGAAAGTATATCCCACACTGTGTGGAGTAATAAATTGTCCCCCATCAGAACAGATAGACAGAATGGGACGTCTGTCTACTTCCTAATGTGTCAACCATGCCAGTAGTGTACCTGGGCGGTCTGCGTTGGGGTGTGTATGTTTAGTGTGTTCAGCATAATTAAGGCAGTGCAGCCTTTCCAACAGGGTAAGATGCTGTCACTGGGATTGGTGTAGTTGTTCTCGAGTGTTGTCGGAGGTCCAAGCTTGTTCTTCGAGGCCTAACAATTGACCTTCTAATTAAGAGATGTCAGCAGTGAGGTGACAGCACATGGTAAGTGCATTACCCATACAGTGTTCTCGAGTGGACACTGTGAATGCATCCCATTCTGTGAAGGAAGATGAGGCTGAACTAGTGTTAATTTCAAAGTACTCCATGATATTATCAGCAGTGGATGCATGAAATGGGGGGGTCTTCCAGTGTGGAGGCCTGTAGTCGCCAGAGGGGTATAGGTGGCGGGATGTATTCCCAACATAACTGCGGTTGGAGCAGGATATGGTCAAAGTGCATGTGACAAAGGTATTCCGTACATGCAATATGTGGAATAATGTCCTGGTTACAAGCAAACCTGTCTGTGCGGACATGAATTCCATGTACATGTGAGTAATACGAGTACACTTTGGTGTTGGGGTTGCATGTCGCCACATATCCAGTAACTCCCAATGCTTTAACCATGTAGTAATGGTATGTGCATTAGAGGTGTCTTCAGTGCGGGATAAGGGAGGGAAAGAGCGATCAAGTCCAGCATCCAGGATACTGTTGAAATCCTCATCCAGCCCACAGGTGATGTCATTCCATTGGGCGAATGAAGGAAAGGGCCTTGGTGCATATTGCATGTATCGCTTCACAGAGCGATCGCCTACCATCCAAACAGCCCTCCAGAAATACATATTGTCCCTCAAGGTCTACAGCCATGTGTTTGACAGTAAACAATACTCCCTCCCGAACCCATATCATGACCCCTTGAGGATACGTAGAATAACTTATGGAGAACACTTGGCCTGACATGTCTTCTGCAGTCTGGATGCCTCCAGACATGTAATGTGTCTCTTTGAAGGAGGCTATGTGCGGGTGTCTGCGGTGTAAAAGTGTACCGTGTACCTACGAGAAAGGATATAAATACCTCTAGTGTTCCAGGTGATGATGTTAGTGGCGGCCATAGTGTGGTTTCTAGGAGTGTAGGAGCCCTTGGTGCCCTGGGTATTGACACCTGATTTCAACTGGGCATCTGAAATAGAAACAAATGCATGTCGTAACAATAAAGAAAAAAATACAACAACATAACAATGAACAGTTAATATTGTTGAGAACAGGCTTACAACAGGTAGCTAACCCAAACCAGTAAGGTTAAAGGGACCAGTAAGAAGGATCCGGTCCAGGGAGATGAGATCATGAACAGCAGCTACCTTCCATATCGAGTGAATACGAGAAATCAGTCTGTGTGATCACGCGGACCCCCGCAACACAGGAGCAATTGAACCCAGAAATGTCGAGGGCGACACGAGGAGCTTTCAAAGAGAGTCCCAAAAAAGAATTAGGAAGCCCCCATCCCCCGAAAACAGGAAACATATCACAATTAACATACAGACAGGTGGGGAAAAGCAGGTGAAGGAAATATGCATGCACAGTCACACAACTTGTCGAAGAATATCGTCTGACATTTGAGGAATCACTGCAGGCTTTCCATCAGTGCTCAGGAGACAATGTCAGATTTAAGAGAGTCATTGTCGCTTGAGGATCTGGCGCTGCCTTCGTCCACACTATAATGTGGTATGGGATCAAGACATCTTCTCAGTGCCTTACAGCTTTCTTGGATGACTTCCTCCAGGTTCCGGGAATTGTGCGCCCGAGGGGCCTCAAACTTTAGGCATCATGCACGCTTCTTGTGAGCAAGGCATAAACAAATCCTTTGATATTATGAGCATCACACCTCATATTTTATTTTTCTGTCTATTCAATTCATTTAATTCACAATCTTCAAGCAGAGGCAAACAGAAGCCATTGTGCGCGCTATGTGATGGCCTAAAGGTTTAAACCGTGTTCATTAAAGTGGTCTGACCTCTTCAGTTTTGTTCACAAGGACATTGCATTTAGCAGACTGCTTTTCATAGCCATGTCAGGGTTACAAGATGTGTGTATTGTCTTTAGTCTAAAAAACAGAAAGATATCTGTTCTTCATGATACAACACTCTTCTCTAAATTAGGTATTGTGGTAGAAATGTGTCACATCTATGTACAAGTGGGGAGGGGTAGAAAATAGTGGCAAACATCAGAGCCCTAACTGCCCCAACAGAATTAAATAATTAGTCCTGTCTGGGTTAACATGAGAACAGAAACATAGGGCCATGGGGCCTTAGTATAGGTAAGTGTAACGTACAGGACTAGTAAGGTTATGTCTGATTAATTGAACCTCTGATATTTGGTGAATGTAGGCTTAATTTTGTCCATGTGTGGTAATTATTTAAAAAGTACTTTAAATTATATCTAAACTGATTCTTGACTCTGGTTTGTGCCATTTCTCTGCCCTTCTAAAGTCAAACAAGAATATTTTATTTCACCAGTTTGATATGGAAACATTCAGTAGATATGGCATTATTCACCTGGACGTTGAGAAATAAACTGTCAGTGAGATATAACTTTAAGGTTCTTCACCACTGAATTGTTTAACGGGGGACAGTCAATTCTATGGGCCACCAACTATCTAACCAAGCCATCCTCTCTGACAAAGAAAATATCTCTCTCATACCTGAAATCAGTTTTAAAGCATTTTGATGTGGTGGAGAGACATTCTTCAAACAATGTCTTGTTAAACCCATGACCTCCATTTGTCTGCAAAATCGACATGATATCAACATACTTTGCAAAGTAGGAGCTAAACAAATAGATTAGTCTAGCCAGTGGGGTAACATAAATACTAAAATGAGAGGGACTTATTGACGAGCCCTGTGGAATCTATGTGTTCTGATATAAATATGTTGGATAGGGCTGCATTCATCCTCACTCTTTTGTGCGCCCTTGGAGATAAGCACTGACCCAAAGTAAGTCATGTCCTCTGATGCCCATCTCTAAGAGCCTATCAAGTAGGACCTATGTGAGATAGTGATGGAGGCTACTGGAAGATCAAACAGTATAAGAACTGCATCACCTTGTTTATCAAAAATCCGTCTTATCTTGTCCACCTTTGATATCAGAACTGACTCAGTGTTAGGCGTATCTCAAAATCCTGAGTGGTATCCAAGATCTTATTAGACTGTAAAAATGTGGTGAGAATGTAATTCACTTGCTTCACCAACATGCTGATTTGTGCCGACACTAAGGATATGGGTGGAATATTTGCTAGAATGGCTGGGTCGGCATTGGATTTTTTTTTCAGGTTAGGGTGATCATTGCATGCTTCCAACTCAATGGATCTGGAGCCGATTTTAGAGAGATATTGCACATGTTCATCAGAATTGGTACCAACAAACTCACACCTAGGTGTAACAATTTTCTAAAACAAGGATCCTGATTTCACTGAGACTAAGGACCAAGGTCCCCTATGGGGTGGAAGGCTCAAAATTTAAAATCTCAAAGAAAAATCTTGCTAACAGGAATGAACTTCTCCTATCTTGGCATAACTCCCTCATCAGAGTTGTTGAATCTCCCACAGACTTTTAGTATTTTTTTTAAAGGAGAATGCCGCCCAATTATCTCAAGTCTGTTACGCATTCTGAATACTTACTTTTAGGAAATCTGGATTAGTGAAAGAGCTGGTGATTTTGAGGCTCTCCTTAGTCTCCAGTGAAGTACCCTCGTTTTGTAGTGAAGACCTGTTTATATCTACAAAGCTCCTTCAGATATAACTCTTCACAGATGTATCATATTTGCATCCTTTCTTATTGCTTACAGTTCTGTTTCACTTAGTGTAAGGCATCTGAGAACCAAGGTGCAAAAGATGTACTTCATGGAAGTCTAACTCCTTTGATTGGAGCAACTACATCCAACACTGTTGTAATCTATTTGCTCACCGATTTGCTCATAACTAAAACATTGATTAGTGTATATCATTGATCAATGATATACATTAAACAAACAATACAAAAAGGTAAAGTTAAAAAGGAGTTTAATTGTTTACATTGTAGATGGAAAAGTTAAGTTGACTGGAACTTCTTCCTATTGGAAATACATTTTCAAAGAAATCCAGAAAGAGGAGAGGGTCAGGGAAGTTAAGACACCTGATATTGGATGCATACGTCGGATAGGAATGACATAAGGGGTAAGGTCATGGGTGCATTTAAATACCAAGCAATCAGATAGATGGGGTAGAAAACAAGAGAAGGGAGCTAAGGGAAGGGTAGTACAGACATTCAATAGCAGGGAGAAAGACAGTTTTATATGTACTGTAGAAGAACAGTCTAATTGAGAAAAAACAAACAATAGTATTGGGAAACTATACCGTTGTTATAGAGCTGAAAGTGTCATGTGTGAGACACCAGCAAGAAGTCTGGTTGAAGAAAATGAAAATCATAAATTATCCTGAGATTACATGGTGAAAGAGACAGAGCAGGGTGGGCGGAAGGGAGGGAGAAGGGTGTAGGAGAAGGAGAATGTTAGGCATGATCATGGAAGGAGAATATTTTATACTTGGAAGGACTGAAGTGTACAGAGGGAGGATATCCAGGAACTGATGGAACAAAGGCAGTTTGCAAATCATGTTGTGTAGGGTGGAAATAAATGAAGCATAGATAATAATAAGTTGAGAATTGTCTTGTTTGACATTGTGTCATGTAAAAGAAAAGAGCAGTGAGCTTAACTCCCTAGAAAAGACATAATGTAGAGAACGATCTGTCACAGGTTATTGTGTTGGACTAGAGTGCTATGTAAGAATATAAGAATAGAGTCAGGAATGTACAGTGCCAGAGGGAATGAGGGTTGAAAGGATGGAAAGTAGCTTGATCTACTACGTCCATCTAATATTTCCAAAATGGCAGACAGTCCAAGTAAGAAGTAGAAAGGAGAGTTTGTTATAGCAGGAGGAGTGAAGGTGGTGGGAGGCAATTAATAGGGTAATCTCAATAGAGTGGGTAGAATGAAATCGAGATTGAGGAAGAAGACAGTGGGAATCCAGAAAGGCTGACTGTTGGGGTTAGACAATGAGTTTAGAAAGTTTTAAAGTTACAGGAAGAAGGAAAGGGGATGAAAAAAATGAAGAGACAGAGTGGTCTATGGAGAGCTTTTGAGCAGATGTAAAATGATGTGATGCTTAAATACGGAAGGAGAAAAAGTGTATCAAAATGCGAAACAAGTAGTAAAGTCACGGCATCTAGGAACAGCAGTAGGATTTGCATGTTTCCAAATAAGATAAGTGTGCGAGTTGGGAAAGCAACTACAAAATGATGGTTTCTCAGGAGTGCGAGAAATTGAGAAAGTCAAATACACAGAGGAAAGAAGTGAGTCTGTGGTGGGATAACGGAATAACAATCAGGGAATGGATGATTATTCTTGCAGTTGGGGATTTGTGTAATTATAATTTGTTGTCTGGAACGCCAATTCCACATTGAAACAAAGATGCAAAAGTGCTCTCAGTGTATACTGCAGAAAGTATGTGTTTCTTAATGCTACCCAAAACTCCATCCGTCACAGAACTCTTTTTATGTAGATAATACATGAAGTGCTCAGCTGCTGCTTTAACAGTATCGGATATAGGGATACCACTGTGAAGAAAAATAAGTAATTGGCTTAGATTGGATGCCTTCTGGGTGAGATTCAATGTACCATTGTATTTTCTGAATAGCATTTTAGCTAGACATATGATATGGCGATATTTATAAAGATGACCAATGCAAATATTACATTTAAAGAATATTGGTCAATTTTGATTAAGGGTTATTTGCTTTGGTAATGTGCCAATGGTATAGCAACACCTATGTAAATTATATATGAGACTTCATGGGTGCTTTCCCGTCAATTACCTACATTACAGTTGATTTTCTCTCAACGAGCATGATTCACAAAATGTTAGCAGAAAGTCTTAAACCTAGAAATAAACATACACCTATACTTTGTGACTTAGAGGAGTGTGCATGAAAATCTACGCAAACTGTGAGTGTGTGTAGGTATTGCAGGGCAGGTAATCCTCATGAAAAGGTGCAGCAGATTAGTGTATTTTCAAGAAGAATACAAAAAATATATGGTCTGTACAGGAAAAGTATAAGCCTAAACTCCCACAGCAAAAAGTTATGATCTTATTCCAACTGAATATGATAGAAAAGTGTTTGTTTATTCTTAAGTGATTCAAGTTCTTTCTTGAATCAATATACCAATATCAATTGGACCATCAAGGCATATCATTAAAAAGAGTGAAAACTGATGGATTAAAAACAATGGTGCTCCTATAAAGTGACAATGCAGTGAAAGGTGAATAGGTGAACGTAAAGTGCACCAGTGATATTTACAAATATGTACAATCAAAAAGCATGTGGCAGTAAAAATGTAATGGTGTTCCAGTAAAACACCCATAATTTATGTTGTCATAAATCCTCTCAGATATTTTTTTATAACAGTCCACATTAGGTTCATTGTTGATGTTTCAACCCTAGCAGTGCATGAATTACAAACGGGTCATCATCGGGACAAACAAGAGTTGTTGAAAGCACCAACAGGGCACTAAGCCGGTAATCCAAATCACAGATGTATTGCCACAATCATCAAACACAAAAGAATCTCCATAAATAGTCACAGCAGCCCCCCGGCTATAATTTTTAGTTGCTGTATGACCTATGTGCAAAGCATTGAAGACCTGATTGTTTTTCTAGTGTTGCCGCTTTGAAGTTGATGTTGCTCGCAGACATGCTTATAACACATGCTGATGTAAAGTTGATTAATACCTGTATGGGTATAAACCACAACAACATAATAAATTGGAGTCTTACATCGGTTTCAAGAAACGTGATAGGTCCCACTGTTCCTGGAGGGCTGGACCAAGAAATTAGGAACCCACTTGAATCTCTTTTGACAGCTTTTGGTACTGCGTCAGGGGTATTCTGTATTGAGTATTGTCCTTGTCAGAGGTGTGTTCTGTCCGTTGGCACATCATGAGCACTCCAGGTTTCATTTTCAGATTGACCGTTTAAAATTAGAATTATTTTGAAATGCCATTTGTTGCATGTATAAACTCTGATGTTTTTTTGTTATAAGAAGTACTCTACTATCTGTACTTGCTCTGAGGTAGAGGACCTTGAACTTATTTTCTATAATGGGCCCATCTTACAAACTTACTTGGACTGTTTTGAGGGAATATTGTAATGATTCCTTTTATTCAGCGTTCATTGTTCTGAACAGGATGGGACTTTGCTTAGTTTTGTGGGTGGTATAGGGCACTACTCTTAATTTTCGGTCTGTGTTGAGCCAATGGTTGGCTATACTGAAAGCTATAAGTAGTCTGCAAAGTATTTTAAAGCTGCAAAATATTTTAAAGCTAGGTCTCTATTACACAGCAAAAGCACAGCAACTGGGTATGACTCTTTCGTCAGAGTTTTGGCACAGTTCTCAGGATCACAGCAATATTTAATGTACATGTTTACAACAAAATAGTGTGCTCCTTCTTAAAGGTTCCTTTTGAGGCTGGGAGGAGCAGCCCACTGACCCTCTGCCTACAAGTTTTCTTTGTGTCCCATAATGTCATCCATCCCTGATACTGAGGATTGGAAAGGTAAGTTGCTTGGTTCTATGTTTTAAAGCACTGTTTCTTAACCTTTGGCCCACAGACACCTGGGGTCCCAATTCCTACTCGGGGTCCACAACTGTTTAGAAACATAAAGAAACCGAGCAGAGTGATAAAGTATAAATATATTTAAAAAGCAACATAGTCCACAACTGTTTAGAAAATTAAATAATACGATCAGAGTAATAAAGTATAAATATTTTAAAAAAAAGCAAAATGTAAAACTGGAAATTTCTGATGGATACAACTACCTGTGGATTCCTCACCTCATGAATACTCCCATGGCGCCAGCATTAGACGGAAATCTTCTTACTAGTCTCTGCACGTCGACGAGGACGTCACTGTCTCGCACGCGACGCCGTCTGACGTCATACAGGCAATAAGAGGTCCTCGACGACGTGCAGACGTCAGTTCCCTTTTTTCCGTGCATTCGAAACGGTTATCTTCGAGGGAGCAACTGTTACTCTTGCGGTTACAGTGTATATCTTGCTGCGTACTCTTTCTCTGTGGAAATAATGTCGCAGAGAAAGTCTGGATTTAAGTCTTGTCGTGAGTGTGGAGGCAAGATGTCGGTGACGGATCCTCATTCCGATTGCCTTTGGTGTTTGAGCTCCGACCACGACGTCTCGACTTGTGATTCGTGTCAGCACATGAATCCGAAGGCCCTTAAAGAACGCGAGGCGAAGCTGTTTATGGCCAAGTCAAAGGAGAAGCATCATAAGAAAAAGTCTTCTCCAAAACATCGGCGTCATCGAGACTCCCGGCGCCGTAGAGAAACTCGGCGTCATTCAAGGGAGGCTCGTTCCAGGTCTCCGGATCGGCGCCGGAGGACATGGGAGATGAGCCCCACGGTGACGCCGCATCCTTCGACGCCGTTGCTCTCTCCGGCGTCTCCAACTTCGCCTGGACAGGCGTCGGTGATTGAGGTATTGGAGCCTCAAGTGTTTTCTCCGGCGCAGACGCCGAGGCCGGCGTCGGGGTCGCCTCCGAGTCAGGCACCCCAGTATCCGGCTTTTCCCACCCCTGGAGCCGATAGTTCCGCATTCTTGAATGCGATGTATGCCATCTTCCAGCAGATGGCTCCAGGGGGTGCTCCGGCTGGGCCTTTGGCCTTTTCTTTGGGTGATCCTGCGCCTCTTCGGCCGGCACCCTTTATGCCCTTTCTCCCGTTTGGGAACGTGGGCTCGGCGCCAGTGTCGGCGCCGGTGGCCGCTCCGATGGCTTCGGAGGGATTGGCCCCAGGGATTCCCATCCCGTCGACGTCGAGATTTCGGCCTGTGACTCCGGTGGGTCCATCCGTTTCATCTGCTCTTCAGTCGGCGCCGAAGTTACCTGTGGCGCCGGATGCGGCGTCTGTGGCTTCGGAAGATCGGCGCCGATCTCCGACTTCGGCGGAGGTATTGTCGACTCCGCGGATTGAGCAACGACTGCATTCAAGGAGGCGTGCTCTCCGGGTACTAGAGGAGCAGGAGTACCAACGAGCTCTAGAGGAAGGAGAGCTAGAGGACTCGGGTGATGGGCTGCGTGGACTGGAGTCGGCCAGTGGGCTGGACACTTCCCCTGAGTGGGACCTTTCGTCCCCGGGGGAATATACCGAGGAAGCTGCTTCCTTTCATACAGTGGTACGGAAGGCAGCTAGTTTTTTGGACCTGCCTTTGCCGGTGGTGGAGGCGAAACAAAACCTTTTGACAGAGGTGTTGCATCCGGCCTCAGCCGCGGCGGAGCCTCTATTACCTTTTAATGACGCTCTGCTGGATCCGGTTTTAGAGGTGTGGAAGAAGCCGGCATCTTCCCCAGCAGTTCACAGAGCCGTGGCCAGGAGGTATCGGACGGCTCCAACTGATCCTGGTTTCCTATCTAGGCACCCTACGCCGGAGAGCTTGGTTGTGCAGGCCTCCTGTTCGTCCAAGTCAGCGCCTGGTTCTTTTCCGACGGTGCCTGGGGACAGAGACTCAAAAAAGCTGGAGGCGCAGTCGAAGAAGATTTTTTCGTCCTGCAGTCTGGCATTAAAAGCCACCAATGCAACCTGTATCCTGGGGAGGTATATTCATGCTCTGATGGATGACATCTCCTCTTCGTTTACAGAGCTTCCCCAGGGTCTTTTGGATCTTGTCTCTGATGCCCAGGCTGCTGCGACCCAAATTATCCAGACGGGACTGGATACCACCGACTCGGTAGCCAGAGCAATGGGCACAACTGTGGTGGAAAGGAGACAGGCCTGGCTCCGTAACTCGGGCTTTTCGACAGATGTACAGTCCACATTGTTGGATCTCCCGTTTGATGGGGACAAACTGTTTGGGGCTAAGGCTGATTCGGCCTTGGAACGGTTTAAGGAGAGCAGGGCCACGGCTAAGTCGCTGGGACTCCAAGCTCCTTCTTCCACGGCCTCTTCCAGATTCTTCAGGAGGTTTCGTGGATTTGGGCGTGGCTCTTCCTCCTCTTCCTTTCGGGGAAGATATCAGCAACCTGCCTCTTCCCATCCCTATAGATCTTTTAGGGGGAGGGGTAGGGTCCGCACCAGGGGAGCTTCTCAGCAGCACTCTGCCTCTTCCTCATCCTCTGGCGGGGTGCAGCAGGGGAAGCAGCCTTAGGCTTCCACCATTTCCCACTCACTCCTCTCCTGTAGGGGGAAGATTACAGCATTTTCTCACCAAATGGGAGACTGTTACGTCGGACACTTGGGTTCTCAGTGTTGTGGGAAAAGGCTACACCCTTCCCATTCGGGAGTTTCCGCCCCTCATCCCGCCCCGCCCTTCGTATTGTTCACAAGAACACCTCCTGTTGCTAGAACAGGAGGTAGAAGTCCTCCTTTTAAAGGGCGCGGTGGAGTTGGTCCCGGAGCAGGAAAGGAGTCAAGGAGTTTACTCAAGGTATTTCCTGATTCCCAAGAAGGATGGTCGTTTGAGATCAATTCTGGACCTGAGGATCTTGAATTGGTTCCTCAAGCAGGAAAAGTTCAAGATGCTGACCCTAGCACAGGTGCTTTTGGCGTTGAACATGGAAGACTGGATGGTGTCTGTCGACTTGCAGGATGCTTACTTTCATATCCCGATACTCAAGTCACACAGGAAGTATCTCCGGTTTGTGGTGGGATCGCAACACTACCAGTTTGCGGTCCTTCCGTTTGGTCTTACTTCAGCACCTCGAGTCTTCACGAAGGTGATGTCGGTGGTTGCGGCAGAGCTCAGAAGGAAGGGGATAGCAGTATTCCCTTACTTGGACGATTGGTTAATCAAAGCCAAGTCCCCGGAGCTTGTGTTGCGTCATCTGCAGTCAACAACCCAGTTGTTGTTCGACCTGGGCTTTTCGGTGAACGAGCCCAAATCTCACCTAGAGCCCTCTCAGCGCCTCCTGTTCATAGGGGCAGTACTGGATACAACATTGGGTCGGGCCTTTCCTCCGCCTCAGCGGATTCAAGATATTCAGGATTTGGTTCCAATGTTTCGAAATGGAGCGGTAGTTCCAGTCCTCAAGGTCCTTCGTCTGCTCGGTCTTTTTGCCTCCTGCATTCTGTTGGTCACGCATGCTCGCTGGCACATGAGGGCTCTTCAGTGGTGCCTCCGAAGGCAGTGGTCTCAACACAGAGGGGATCTAGAGGGTACTGTCAAGATCTCCAGAGATGCTGCTGTGGATTTGAAGTGGTGGATTGCAAGCAACAATCTTTCACAAGGAAAGCCGTTCCAGCAGTCGCCACCAGTGACAACAGTCATAACGGATGCTTCCACTCTAGGGTGGGGAGCTCATCTGGGGGATCTGGAGATCAAAGGTCTTTGGTCTCCAGAGGAACAGATTTTTCACATCAATCTGTTAGAGTTACGGGCTGTACGTCTGGCTCTCAAGGCCTTCCTCCCTTCCCTTCGTGGTCAGTCGGTACAGGTCCTAACGGACAATACTACCACGATGTGGTACATAAACAAGCAGGGAGGAGTGGGGTCGTACCTTCTCTGCAGAGAAGCTCTTCGACTATGGTCCTGGGCAAAGGACCATCGGATTTGCTTGATAGCAAACCATCTGGCCGGAGTTTTGAACGTGCGTGCGGACAGTCTCAGTCGCCACTTCTCGGCAGACCACGAGTGGCGTCTCCATCCAGATCAAGTCCGTTTAATCTTCCAGAAGTGGGGGTTTCCTCGGGTAGATCTGTTCGCCACTCGAGAGAACGCGCATTGTCCGTTGTTCTGCAGCCTTCAGTATCCGATGCAGGAAGCGTTGGGGGACGCGTTTCAAATGACCTGGTGCGGCCAGTTGTTTTACGCGTTTCCTCCCATACCCTTGATTCCTCGAGTATTGAGGAAGATTCGCCAAGCCTTCATATGTCTTCCAGACCAACCATCTTTATTTAAATCCTCTATTGTTATCAGATTCTTGAAAGGTCTTCTAAATCAATATCCTCCAAAGCCATTCGTTATGCCGCAATGGGATTTGTCCTTAGTCCTGACTTTCCTTATGGGGTCCCCTTTTGAACCTATGCATTCTTGCCCCTTGAGGTATTTGGTTTTAAAAACAGTCTTCCTGATAGCTATAACATCAGCAAGGAGAGTGAGTGAGTTGCAGGCCTTATCAGTAAAACCCCCTTATACAACTTTTTATGGGGATAAGGTGGTGTTGAGGACCAAGGCTGCTTTCCTCCCGAAGGTTGTTTCACCCTTCCATTTGGCCCAGGCAATTACTTTGTCCACGTTCTATCCTCCGCCTCATCCTTCCAAAGAGGAAGAAAGACTGCACCGTCTGGACCCAAAGAGAGCGTTGAGCTTCTTTATCGATAGAACAAGGGATTTCAGGCTGGAGGATCAGCTGTTTATTGGATACGTGGGCAAGAGGAGAGGAAAGGCAGTCCACAAGAGAACACTATCCAGGTGGGTTGTTCTTTGCATTAAAATATGTTACTCTTTGGCAAAGAAGGATCCTCCTGAGGGCATTAGAGCTCATTCCACCAGAGCTAAGTCGGCCACTTCGGCCTTAGCCAGAGGTGTTCCTGTGGTCGACATCTGCAAGGCCGCAACTTGGTCGTCCCTTCACACTTTTGCAAAACATTACTGTTTAGATTCTGAGGTTAGAAGGGACGGCCATTTTGCACGGTCAGTGCTGCAGGATTTCTTGGTTTGACCATTTAGGCACCCACCGCCGGGCGTGGTACTGCTTTGGGACTCTATTCATGAGGTGAGGAATCCACAGGTAGTTGTATCCATCAGAAGAACGAGTTACTTACCTTCGGTAACGACTTTTCTGGTGGATACATTAGCTACCTGTGGATTCCTCACGGTCCCACCCGCCTCCCCGTTGCCTTTATGGTCTTGCCAAGTAATCCTTGAGTGCGCTCCTCTTGGTCCTTGAGGGTGCAATAGATGTATATATATAATATATTTGTATATATATATGTGTATATATCTTTATGTATATACTTGGTGTGTGTATATATTTTAAAAGAGAGAGTTTTATATATATATATATATATGTACATAAAAAGATTTACAGTTATTCATACAATGTGGTGTATTTTACAATATAATGGATGTTGCCTTGCTCTTTCATTGCATTGCCTGGTTGTTCTCATGCACGTAAAAAATGATTGGTACTGACGTCTGCACGTCGTCGAGGACCTCTTATTGCCTGTATGACGTCAGACGGCGTCGCGTGCGAGACAGTGACGTCCTCGTCGACGTGCAGAGACTAGTAAGAAGATTTCCGTCGAATGCTGGCGCCATGGGAGTATTCATGAGGTGAGGAATCCACAGGTAGCTAATGTATCCACCAGAAAAGTCGTTACCGAAGGTAAGTAACTCGTTCATTTAAACACTTCCTAAATGTGAAGGAAATTGAAATTGGAAGCTTGGTGTTATTATTTGCTCGATTCCTGGGAACAGGTCAGATACAGTAAACAGAATCTAGTATGAACGATTTGTGGCCTCAGTTTACACACAGGGATGTGCCAAGTAAAATAAAGTATGCATTAGAAATAAAAAAGACAAAGTGACTTGCTTTCAAATTTTGAAAAGCTCCAACCTTCCATTTAAAATTAACATTTTAATGTTTGTGCAATTTTTGTTTGTAAATTATATAAAGTATTTCGTACATATTGATTCAGTGGGGGTCCATAGAAGTCAGAAGGATAAGAACTGCTGTTTTCCACGAAGGCATGATCCAGTGCTTGCCCTACTATGTGGTTCAGTTTCTCACTAAAGTAAAGTAGTTAACCATACTCATTCTTAAAGTATAGAATTATAATTTGGGGCATGAAGCAGCTTTTCTTGTTTACTTACCAAGTCTGGAAATATAGAATCATAACTAATGCAAGGGAATAGTTTTGGCTTTGGTAAAAACTTCAAAGACTTTGGCAGTTTTCTGCTGCATAGGATGTTCAAGAGTAGAATTGTAAAGTTGTTTCAACTACAATAGCCCTTTTTTGTTCATGCTAATTTGTTAAATTTTCATTACAGAATACAAAACAGAATATACAATTTCTTGTGAAGTGAATTGATGTATTACTAAAACAAATAGCAATTAATAGGAAAGAAAAAAAGTAAAAAGAGATAATATAGAGAGAACAATTGGTAGGCTTAAGTGTTGTCAATCAATATTTACAGAAATTAGGTCTTTGTATTCTCTTATCAACATCATTACTGTCAAAGCACAATTGCTGTTAAATGTTACATACATAATATACTCTCTGTTCATTGTCTGTATTATTCAGTATTCTTTATATTTTTAAAGAGGACCTCTACTTTTGAATGGAGCCATCTAGTATCTTCCAAAAAGGAAGAAGGTTTTATTACTGTTATTCTGTAGTAATTGTCTTTTCAAGTCATCACATCATTGCACATAAATTATCCCAGTCCACCATGTATGATGCAAAGATTTTGAACCATCATTCCTACAACATAGAATTGATTTTGATGGAGTAGCGAAAATAATATCAAAAGAGAGCAATATCCACTTCTGTAGTTTCAGCATAAGCCCCCAACATTGACCAGATTGTCTCAAAGACAATGTTTGAGTTACAAATATTACAATATTTCTGTCCATAACATTTTGTTACTTCACATTCTGCTATCATGTGCATTAGAGTTCCTTCATGCACAGGATTACATGTTATTCATTTGTATATTTTTGAACCTTCAAGAATAACGATAACTTATGTTGATTGCAATAGCTTTTATTTTGAAAGGGATCCCCATAACTTCAGAAAATAATATATTTCAATATCATGTAAGCCACATCACTCTTGTGTAACCAAAAAGGCGTTATGGCATCCACATTCATTAGATCTTTTGCTATAATTATGTTTGTATTTACCTATTGTTCCTGGTACCTTGGGTCATTATTAATCTTGACCAACTTATTTTTCCATATAGGGAGATAAGAGTCTTTCACTGTGATCTTAGCTTTACTGTACAGGTGTTTGAGTAAATATGTAGTGTCACAAATAATGCATGAATTAGTGTTCAAGATTGTGGTTCTCGTACTAGAAGTGATAAAAAAAAAGACCCACTACTCATTTGATGTCTTGCTATTATGAGCCATGGTAGTGCAGCCTATGGGTCAATGAAGGCCAGCAGCTTATACATTTGGAGGACCATTTTTTACTGATTTCTGAATTTTTCAGGGTTACCGTTTCTGAATTTGCTTTTATCACATCCTCTAAATTACATTGGGACATCAACCCAAAGTATTTTAAGGGACCTTTATTCAATTTTAAGTTGTGTAGTTCCAACCTATATCTTTTACATAGATTTTACAATGGCATGCATTCTGATCTAATGTTGTTTAAGGTATCTATGGACACATAAACATATTTCTGTGTACTTTGCGATACTTTTGGAATGGGTGATTCCACATCACAAGCAGAACAATGTCATTGCGAAATGCTGTGAGCTGATAACATCCTGATCCAGTCGTCTTGCTCTTGAATTTGTTTTCACATCACAGTGGACAATGTAATGGTACAGGATGATAATAAACAACAGTGGAGACAGTCATCACTGTCTACTCCCTTGTCTAAGATTCAAGTATTCTGTGGTGAACCCGTTTGTCCGATTTGCAGCTCTTGCCATTTGATAAAGAGTCATTATTATATTTACAAATTGTGCCTGCAGGTGTACTTTGAGAAAGGTTGATTGGAGAACCCCCCCCATGACACTTTATGGAAGGCTTTCTCCTTGTCCAGTGACTATAGTCTATTAGTTATACTTTTTGCTTAGACCTTGGAGTCCAAATGGTTTAGAGAAATCATATGGAAGTTGGCTGAATTTAAGGGTCCTTTAACCTCTTTTGGTATTACAATAATATTAGTGTCTTCAGGCAAACCTGGGACTTTCCTTTGTTTACAGATAATTTTCCCATCAGCACTAGCAGGTTAGAACGTAGTTTCTCATAGAATAGAATTGCCATTTTATCTGGGCCCCCGGTGGTTTTCCTAGAAGTACTTGAGGTATAGTTGTTTTTTGTCATGAAGGGGAAAAGGTCTGCATAGGTCAACTCTGTTTTAATTGCTTCTGTAATGGAAGTCAATATGTTTGATGTATCCATCTATATTTTCTTTATCTGTCTATAAAACAAGAGTAGAAGTCTTTGAAAATAGTCATTATCTCCTGACTTCTCATTTTGACATTACAGTTCCTGTCTTTAACTTATTAAATGAATCCTTGACCTTTTATAGTAAAGCTATGATGATAGCATATTCCCTGCTCTATCTGAGCTTCATATTCATATTTATCTTTTAGGGATATTAATTTTAAGAAGTGTCATTGTCTATGAATGATATCTGCAGTTTCTCCAACCATTTTATCTTGTGTTCCAGTTCTAACAGTAGTTATTTTTTTCTGTTTTCAGATGCAGAAATGCCTATACAAATCCCCCAATAAAGGATCTTCGATCCCATCCTAAATTTTGGTGTAGTTTGTTTTATTGCTGCTAGAATTGTCACCCCATTCTTTTTGTCTGTCTTTCCGGAGACAGCTATTTTGTCCACTTATTTCTCTTCATTGACATAATGTCTCTTTGTTTGCGTCTTGTTTCTTGTAATTATAAAATATTATTTTTAAATCGTTTAACATAATCTAATATCTTCCTTCTTTTGACAGAATGATCGAAACCCTTAATTTTCAGGACAAACCTTTAAACTTCCCACGGTGGATGGGTGAACATAAATATGTTAGTCTTCAATCTTCCCGTGTATGTACGGATCTTGCATTTTTCACATTTTAATATTTTCCCTATGTAGAAACTATTCAAAGCCTGAAAAAGAAAAGAGTCAGAAAGAAAGGGGAAAGAAAACAAAAACAGGAGAAAAGTAATAGAGTGGCCATGGCTGCTTGTCTTTAGTGTAAAAGAATTTACTTTGTTTAGTTTACCTCTACCGGTTAACTTTGTAGCAAGTCTGGTACCGCTAGATCAAGCAACTCATAAAATTCAACTCCCTAACCAAGAGGAAACATCCATTGACAAAACTGGTAGCTTGAATCACAAGTAATATTCTGAGTGCCAGTTATTAAAACATAGTGGTTGGTGGTCTTACAAAATCCACATATACCTGTTTTGATTACAGTGATAGAAGTGCAAATAAATATTTAAAAAAACCTTCTTTCACAAAGCTCACAGACTTATCTTAGTGTATTGTATCCACGTTATTGCTCACATACTAACAAAGAGCGGTAGTCAGCTTGTTAAAAATCATGAGGTAAGGCTGGGAGTAATGACTTCCTTTAGAATGTCAGCCAACCATCTTTTCTTGACTATGATAATCCAGAAATGTCTTTAAAGCACGTGCATCATTCAAGGTGTTCTTTTGTCCATTGTCTGTGATCTTCATGACCGATTAATTCAAATTGTATATTTTCTGTCAGGCATCCTGGATCTCAGATCTAGAAAGAATTTCCTGATTTGTGCTGTCTATAGTTCTGTGCAAAGAATATTTTAGGAATCTGCCATTCAGGGTCATCTTCATCGTATGTGCATAGTGTAGAGTCTGGCAATCATTGATCTTGGATGTACATTTTCAGCACGTTTCTGTATAGGAATTCTGTTTGCCATTTCAATTTCAAATTCTCTTGTTGAGCTCAAATCGATAATTGTTGGGTGCACTTATTCAGATATTTCACACAATTGGAATCTTTTTTTCTGGTTCTTCTGTAAGACCACAAATCTTGGCGTTGACCCTGCTGTTTATATTTTTCAAAGCAAAGTGTTATTTTTTTAGCTTTGCAAGTTTGGAAATTTTTTCCCTTTTACATTTTTCCAATATCTTGTATGTGTCCTCAAGTATAATAATCTCAGTCTCACCCATCCTCATAGACATTTTACTTTTGCCCTTCTGTAATTTTACAATATTTGTCTTTGTGGAGTATATTATACATATCTTGTTATTCAGTCATCTCATGACCACATGTAACTTGATGTAACTTGATATCGGAGCTAATTTTCCTTAATCAGTGATAGCATTGGTTATCATTTATTCTTCAGCATTGGGTGATGATTTTTCAAAGTATTACATCCTTAATTGAGTTTGAGCTTTTCAACTGCCCTTACCATAATGTTTTTGAAATGTATGTAGCTCAGCTAAAACTTCCTCTCCAACCTCAATTTTTATCTGCCGGTGCAGTGTGGGTTCAGTTTGTGGCAAATGCCAGGCTTGTTCTCCACTTAGGAATCCAGTCACTTTCCCCCAATGCCAATCAGGGCTTCATGTTATTTCTTTGGTTAATTTGCTACAGCACAGTTTCCGATCACCTATTGGGTTGAATACATACTTTAAGGATGAGATTCTCCTCTGAGTTTGTCAGTTTACTACTGGGTCTGTCAGAGATACTTCAGGAAGCCTTCATTTCCCCAGGCTTCAAGCCATGCCCCTAACTACTGCAGCCATTTCAGAGTTGCCTTGCCTTATTCTCTCATGAGCTGGAAAGTGGACCAGTGTTTACCAGTAACAGGACTTGTTCTGTTCATGATACTGAAACTAATGTGATGTGTTAGCTATATGTCTGTTATGTAGAAACACAAAACAGTCATCTTATCTAGGATCCACATTGTTTTGTTACCTCAAGTGCCCCAAAATTAACTATTTTGGATAGTGCTACACAAAATAATTTACTTTGTCTTTGTTTACACCCATAGCCCCTTCTCACCCCGCACTGCTTAGATGTTGATTTACATCTATTCTAATTGTTTATGTCCATGGAGACACATTCATTGGAGAGGAAAAAACTGTGTTATATTCTGTACCTATAGATCTCTCGTTGCATTTTGTAATTAAAGAGATTTTTCTCTGTGTATGCTTGAATATCATACAATATCTACTCATCTCTGTTGTAACTTCAGTTGTAGTTTTAAGACTCTTGTTCCTGTCAGTGACCTGCAACAGTGGTTACTGTTAATTTATGCTTTATAAATTTGCAACGTGTTCTTAATTTTTCGGTTTATTTGGTAAAAGTACATTAACTGTTTGTGTGCTTTGTACACTGCAGACAGTGGGGTCTATGTGTTGTTTTACAAACTGGTATCCTAATCTAAAGGGATTGCAAAGTTCATGTCCATTGAGTATAACCAATATGGCAATCTGTGATAGTTTGCTTAAATTTCATCATTAGGTAGTATTTTGATATGCATAGGTCACTGTGCTGCTGTAGGCCCCTGTAGTGTTGATGTTTGCAAGATATATAACCTTATGAAGCAGCCTTGCTGTCTTTAAACAGTGCTTCCTCAAAGATGGCTGGAAATTTTCAACTTTTACTACTGCTTTGTAAGACACTAACTCAGCGGTTCACATCTGGTGGTCTGCGGACCTCCAGAGGTCCGTGACACATTCCCAGGGGCTCTGCAGGCCTGGGCCAGCAGGAAGGCACTTCTCCAGCTGGGGCCTCTACATAAGTACATGCATGTTTTTATATTTGTTAGTTCGTTTGTGCAGCAGTTTTAAGAGCACTGCAAAGTTCCTTGTACATCCAGCCTCTTTTCAGCAAAAACATAAGAGCCAAGATAACCCTGGTAATTAATGTACCTGCTGGAAAGAAATGGGAGTTTTGTCAAGTGGCAGTTTTTACTCATCTAAGGTAGTATAGATGGTTAATATGCCTGCTGCAAAGAACATGTATGATGCAAAGAAAAGTATTTTATGAGCATAACACAGTAGGTTGCTCTTTTGTCAAAGAGATTATTTTGTTACGGTGCAGTTCATAAGTTACAATCGTAATCTAGCACAGTGAGCTATGAACTGCCGTCAGAGAACTGCATGCAAACAGCATGGAGCAAATTAGAAAGTTATGTTTTTTCTCCAGTCTTTCGGTATCCTTAGGCTGCTGAAAAAAGGTTTGCTTGCGTAGAAATATATTATTATTACAGTCAACGCAGGGGTGTGGAATTTAATAAAAGATCTACTTGCCCATAGGACAGGTTGCTTCTTAAATCTACTTGTCCTGTAAACAAATCTACATGTCCCTTTGGTGCCATGTATTGCGGCGACAAATTAAGACAGCAAGATCTACATACTGGGGCTGGAGGAACCAGTAAGCAATTGTTCCAAATCTGGAATGCCTTTAAGTCTGCAAACTTACTAACTTGGATGTTTTAAGGATTTTCACCAACTCTTCTCTAATCTTTTCCCATATTGAGAACATTGGAAATTTACTCCTGACAATGGCAGAAGTAGAAGTTCTTTCAGAGTTGGGGAAAAAAGTGGTTGGAGGGAAAGTGAACTTGTAAGCTCAATAGATTTTCACATGAGCAAATCTACACATGATTATTTTCTGGTGCTAAAATACAGTTCACAAATATTTTCTAGGGGTTTGATTTCCTGGTCTACTTTGGTAAGCTCTTGTGAATTCATGAAAGCCACTAATTCAAAGACATATCCCATGGGTGCACTTTTGTGACTTACTTTCTTTAAGAATAGGGTCCATAATTAAGTCCGGCGTTAACAAAGACACTTTGTTTTTATAAAACTTCAATTTCTCTATCTTTCGTCTGACTTTTCTGTGAGCATTTGCTCTTCCACAAGGAGCATATTAGCACACAGAGTAGTTTTGTTCAGTGCCAGGAACTACTGTGGCAGTCAGTGGCGTAATGAAACCTGAGGGGGGGCCTTGCAAAGAACATGGAGCCCCCCTTCAGACACACCCAGGGCAGGTGCTGTGCTGAGGGGGCCCCATTCGAGGGGAGCTGTGGGGCCTTTGTTACGCCACTGTTGGCAATGTGTGCTTTTTGAGACCAAAAACCTTTTTTGCTTTTTGCCAGTGTTTGTTACAATGGTGAGGGCCTGGCAGCCCTGACAACAATAAAGTGTCACAAAAGCCATGTCAAAACAAGACACACATTGACGAAACCAAAAGACTCACAAAAAATGTTGGATCGGTTGGCTTTGCCAGTGCTTGTTTATTTCATTGCTTCCCATAATCTTGTTGAAAATGGTTACACTGGTTTTTCATTGGGAATATTTTGGGAAATACTAGCATGCATCAACACATTTATATAAGTGATGCTTCAAAGAAATAGCACCTAAAATGTACTACTTGCATTTTTTTCTGAACATTTTATTTTAAAAGCAAAGAATTATAACTCTTGCGCACAAGCTTCTGAAAACATTTTCATCTAATCAGAGAGCAGTCTGGGAGCATTAAACTTAGACTCATATTGTTAAACATTTCAAACGTGTGTACACTGTTTTTTTTTCTTTTACTGGAATCACTGCCAGTAGTGCAGTGTGACCTTAAAACCTTTATTCACAGCGCTCACCCGAATAATTAAGGCTTTTCATTAATGAACTATAAATACAAGTTCGAACAGCATTAACAAATGGACACACCTTTTACCTCAACTGCAGACAGTTCCCTTCTTTGTAAACTGACAGATAAAGGGTTTGAGCTGCAGGGGGTTGGGCCTACTTGTCCCAAGGACAAAGTAAACATGAAAACTTTTTGCCCTTGACCCCAAACAATATGTCCCAGGCGTCGGGATAGCTAACCACTGTGTTATGTTCTGAATCCTGAGTTTGTGCTTCTCCAGACCAAGCACTCTTAGAAAATGCCTACCAGAATTGATGACGTGAATCCTACACCTTGTAGTCCACTGTAAAGTGCTCTGACGCCCTACACTGGTATGAGAGATGCTATAAAACAAATGAAATACGTGTGACAGAGAGGCTATGAAGAGATGAGAGCCACTCATGGTTTTACTTCCTTTCCCTACCACATATTTATGTTAAAAAGATCTTAGATCTTATGTACCTAAAAAATAAAACCAGAAATCGCTTGGGAAATGTAGAATCTGACCTGAGGATTCAGCTTTCCTAAATAAAACCAAACACTGAAAAGTTAGTTGCCAAGATGCAGCACCCCCCTTCCCTTTAACATTTTTCAATTTTTGCATATCTTTTCAATATAAAATAATTATAGCTTTACCATTTCGAGTATTTGTTTGCTGTGCACTTGTTTGTGTAATTTTTGCAATTTACTGTTTCAATGTTTAAAATTAAATCATACAAATTGCTTGAGGGTGCCCTGCTTCCAGTAGTGATTCCCTGGGGGTCCTCAGGAGTCAAAAGGTTGGGAACCACTGCGCTAACTCATTGCATCAGCTAGAGGACAACAGCTTAGCCGAGGCCGGTTGTTGAGTCCCATGTTCAGCTGTACATTATTCATTAAAGCTAACTGTCTAGCTCACCTTCCACAAAGTGATCTTATTTGATACAGGGTTTGTAATCTTGCATTTCTGCAGGCTTTGAAAATTATTTTTGTTAGGCCATTGCAGGAGGAAATCTTAAATCTGTATTTGATTTATTGTCTTGAGTTAAATGCATACATATGACAGAAGACAAAGAAATGCATTTGTATTAGATTGATGTTTGTTTGACTTGCTTTTTTAATAACTCGCCGTGTCTCCATTTACGTTTCCAGGACTTTGGTTAACGGGGTCGCTCTGGATTTGATTTGATTCTTGCTTCATTGTGCTGCTGCACTTTTTTCAATGCATGATTTGTTAGCACACATTGCGGGTTCTACACAACACTATTACTAACATTGGTTTACAGATGCATTTAGTTGGCGTGTTTTTTTTAAGTCAGTGCGCTAGACAGCCAGGCAAATCAAACCAAGAGTAGCATCTGGGCAATTGATTCTTCTAGTATTAGTTTCTCTTAAAAATTTGGTAGGTTGGTATCCTGATTCAGGATATTCGACCGGTTTCACTGTAGCAGCAAGTTTTATTTGGAAATATTGCCGGTGTGGCAAGAAATTTATCCAACCCATCGGAAAAAGTACTTTATTAAGTAATCTTTTTCTTTTACGATTGAGATTGTGTAACGTTATGTGGTCTACACCAAAATCAGTTAGAGTACTAAAGAAGGCTACTTATGATGAAATTGACGACCTAGAATGTGTGGTGCCCATGAGGTTTGATAAATAATGTGCCTTATGTTTTTTAGGGCCATTCAGAGGCTTTTCAGTTTTGCCTGGCTGTTGTATCCTAAATTCTCCTTTCCCATCGCTGGTGTTTGTTTAAGATCGTAACCCCCATTCCTTTTCCTAAATTTAATGCATGGCAGCATGGTGGCTATAGGTAAGGTGTGGACTGTCTAGATCACGTCATAATTTAAATAGTTTCATATAATTGACAATGACATGACATACACCCATGAGAAATTAGGTCAACTAAGACCCACAAAAGGAAGTTTTACAGTTGAAGTCAACAATCTTTGCTCTTCGCTTCAAAAGTTTTCTATGGTTTTAGTTATACTTTTGGTATTTTATGAAACAAACTATGAAATGTCACCCTTTTACACGAAAATTGACACATTTGTGGAAACCCTTCTGGGGCAAGCTTTCCGAGCAATGCAATTCTGTTGAATTCAGTTGATGGTTCAGCACACCCTTTTAACTTTCTTGTTTGCACCACCTCGTTGCAGTCTTTAATGGTCCATATGGTACTCAACTGCCCTTAAACGTGTTGTGCTTTGATCCCAGACAGTAAAGTATGCACATCCGCTTTGCATTTCACATAAATGGTAAATACTATGCATCGTATGACCTGTAGTCTATTATGGTTGGGAGGGCTGTGTCTCAACAGGTGCATTACACAGTCTGGAGAACCGGTATAGTCGCTGCTTCCTATGGCACTGGTCTCTTACCTCCAGGGTAAATTTTCAAAACTTAGACCCAAATTGACATAGCTCAACACTCAATTTAACAAGCATTTTTTGTCCTAAAACATTTTGCACTTTTGCTAAGAAACCTGCCGCTACATGCTTGATATTTTTTGTCAAATAAAAGATTGTCCCACATGCACAATGCTCATCGATGAATGCTTGCTGATAAACCTAGAGTTCAACTCACAAAGCAGTTTTCAGTGTGCAGGGTGACATTTCAATTGAAAATGGCTTGATTTAACAGTGTAAATTCACTTTTGTAATTAAAAAAAGAGGGTTTGTATACATTGAAGGGGATATACATGCATTGTATACAATGTCATGGTGTAATATTACTGATATGTAAATCTTCCCCAGCGGGCGGGGGAAGCGGGTTGAGTTGTGAGAGCTTTCGAGTCCAAGAATAATCTGGAAAAAATAATAATTTTGTGGCTGTTCACAGACTCGTGAGTGCGTGGGTATTCGTTAAATTCTTCATGACCCACCCCGACCAGAAAATAGTGCTCTATGTACTCCTGTCAGAGGAAAAACTTCCTAAGGTCGAAATTGGAAGTGAACACGCCTCAGTTGATTGACGAAAGATATTTTCACATGCACACTGTGTAGAGTCATGTATGCGGAAATGTCTTTGCATGCAAGTAATTGTGAATTCACATCATTTTCCAGGAGCACTTTGGAATCCTGTAACTGTTCCAGGTTCAGAGGAGAGTGCCTGGAACCTTTGTGAATTCAACAAATATGTAAATCTGCACCTATGCGGAAGCGTAGATTTACATAGTTTTTGAGGCTCCTACCCCTAGAATTTACTAATCGGCTCAGACATATATGTTTAATACAACTGCTAATTTTGTACAATTTATTTTCAAATAGTGCGGTGGCCTTCTATATAATAAACACTTTAACACACTCTTTTCGCAGTTCCCAGCAGTTAACCATCCCCAGTCACTGGAAAGAAGATATCTAGGAGTTATAAGTGGTGTCTTGCTTGACCTTATGAAGGTAAGAAGCTGTGCTTTCTCTTTGCAGCACCTTATGGTTTGAACTGTGCGCAATAGAATATCAGCTTGAATAAGTACTTTATCTTCAAATGTAGACTCAATTCTTTTTCGAAAAAAGTAAAATAACTGTCTTATATCTGCTGAATATTTGCTCATTTGGAAGCTACAATGCGGTCAATGTTTTACTTGATGCAAAGTCTCAGTATATCTTTATCATACATAGATCAATGATATGAATACTGTTAACTAGGTAGTTTCCTTTCTCTAAGTTGCTCTATACAGAATACTCTTTATTGACACGTTAGGTTACAATGACTGAATAAAAAACAACGTGTAGTGATTATGTGGTGGCCCCTTATATCACCATAAAATGGAACGCCACACAGTAACATTTGTCAAGATTCCGGACTGTCAGTAGGAATACGTGTAGGCTCACAGGCAGGGTTGGCTGTAACGACTGTGCCCTCAATACGTATGTAATCAGCAAATGCCGGATGCAATGACCGGCAGACAGTTGCCCACGTTTGACACCACTGCTTTGATTTCAGATTCCGCTCAGAAATTGAACGCGAGTGCCGTTGATTGCTTTCAAAGGAGTTTTGCTGCGCGCGTCCTTACTCTTGTGGCTCGTTGACTCGTGTTTTGACTCTGCCTGGTCAGACCCCGTACCCACACTCTTGGTAAGTGCGGGCGCAGGGGGTGAGTAGTGCGTGCCACCTACTCTATGCCTTGAATCAAAAGCACTGAATCACAAGCAGGAATCTGTGTGCAGCATCACACATTTTTGCTCACTACGTGATTGGCGCAAATCCCAAAGGATGGATGCTCTCACTGCGCGACTGGCACAGGTGCTACTATCCTCTTTGAGTTATCAACTGAAAACCCCCAATGTTTGGTTCTCCAACGCCTTCTACCATGCTTCACATTGTTCCACAGGACAAATTAGGGCTCAACACGTGGTTGTTGTCCCACGGTTCGTCAGAATTTCTTGTAGCTTCTTTTGTCAATACAAATCAACTTCAGCTTCATCGCAGCAAAAGTCACTTTAACCTTGTTTCTGCACATGCTTGCCAGTGACTAGCACGCTTATTTTAAACAGAAAACAAAAGAAAGAACAGAAGAAATAACAATTCACAGCAAGACTGAACTTCACTTTGTACCACGTGGATTTTCCACCGCAAACTAAATTGAATTGCCCATTTAGTTTAACTGTGTCAGTATGCAATATGTCACACCACTTTCACCATTTTTAGAAGAACCTGCAAATTCTCCCAAGCAATGAGGTGACTGGATAAGGTCGTTCAATGTCTAGCTAGGTAAGGGAAATAGAAGTGTTAAGATGCAGACCAGATGGGAACAAATCGTTTATACTATCATACTGTTATTTAGGGAATACTGGCCAGAAAGTGCACCTTGGAACCACATGTAATCGTATCTTTTTTGTTTGCTGCTGACATTAAGTCTGTCCCGAGTCAGCCAGTGTTGCTAAGATCACACACAGATTCTCTGCTGCATCCACGACAGTTGGCAAGCACTGCACTCAAACCACCGTTACTGCGACCATTTCCACTCCATCCAGTACCTCAAAACTCAGAAAGCTTTGGACATTGCTAATTAATTCACTGAACATGGATGTCATCAATAGCCTCTGAACTGGAGTCTTTACTCTAATTTCTGTAGGCGTCCCACTTTCTTGTGAAGAATGACACCATTGCAGCTAACTTTGATACTGAGAATGGACTGGTGGTTGAGTTTTAGTTTATATTCTGAAGTACACCTCAAGATGTTGGTCATACTCCGATCACAAATGATGGATAAAAAGGGAAATGTACATTTGACAAATGAGCACCCTGAACAAACTGCAATTTTAAGTCCATAAGAGCTTCTCATATGTAAGTAACATTTCGTCTGATCACTGCTATTAGAGCGAACACCATGGAGGAAGGCACTTTCCACCTAGGGCACTCTTAGTATCTGTTAGTGGGTAAAAATTAGCTTGATCAGTATTAGGAATGTTTGTGAAATTTGTGGAAATTGCAAATGATTTAACCCTAGAAGAGACAGTTGAGGACAGGCAGAAAAATGATCAAAGGACAAGAAAGACCTATAACTGATGTGCCCATTGTGCAATAATAAAAACAGAGAATCCTACAGAATGCTAATTAAGCAAGTAGATAATCTTACATATTTTAAGCTGATACAGTTTCTGTGCTTACACAGGACATACTGTATGCCAGTGAAGCTGCAAAGGACGAACCATAACATGCCCCATCAGATAGATGACTAAAAGGCCCACATATCCAAATGCCCTCTGAAACTGTTGTTAAGAGTAGTGACACACATAAGACCCCAAATTGTGCAACAATGGTCTATTATACATCATAACACGAAAAGTGGGATTAAGGGAATAAGAAATTGTGTTACCTTCTTTGCTACTGGCCATGGTATGGATGAGGAAATACACACCTAGCTAAGTGCAGTGGGCATGTGATCTATAGGAATGTGTGGTCATATGAGTGCAGAAATTAAACAGAAACATTCCATGCACACAACCTAGGACAGTGTGTAACAGGATATATAGATTGGTTTCGACAGGTTGTCAGTGACTGTGAGAATCAGTGGGCTGACAACACCAAATGTGATAATATTCATTATGTTTGAAGACGACTGTACTAAATAGTGGGTATATCAATCTTATTTGCACAGTGACATGAGAATAAGTATGTGTGGTGATTCTTCTTCAATGTATTGTGAGTTGCTGTGTTTTATTCCCTAACGAATAAAGATTTAATCAAAATTATTGTACACTCGTACCACCAGATAGGATAATCAATAAACAACCATTCCATTTAAAAATTAGGATCATTGCTCACCAGTAAGGCACTGTGTATTTGATCCTGTTTCCGCTGTAAAGCTCCTTTTTCCAGCATAAATTAGGTTATATATTTCTACATTTTACCTAACCAGGGCTTACTAGGTGTTCAAAAATGGGGACATTAAAGGCCAGTAAATGGCAACATATGCTTAGACACATAAGTAAATTTGCACCCTGCATGCAGTTCCCTCATACGCGGTCATTAACCCAGAATTTATGTGGTAATGATGGGGTGGTAGCACATGGAAACAATAATTTTGGAGGTACAACCTTCCCATTACCATGCAACTCATGATTGTCCCTTTATTTATTTTTTAAAGATTATATAGAGCGAACTTGGCATTAGAACATTTTGCATGATAGCTAGACTTTCCCACAATATTTTTTTATTTACAGGGAGATCAAATGACATGCCAAAAATCACAGGATGTTGTGCAAGGAGGGATTCGAACCTGGTTCCAAGGTCAGCAGCTCTTACTGTTAGGCCACATCTCCTCCCTCTAGCAGTCTTATATACTCAAATATCACTATTTCTTTTGGTTGCTGCTCTTCTTTTTCCTTTCCTATGTTACATTTATGTCTGCACAGAGGATCATTATCCTTCACAGTATCATGCTAATGTCTACCTGTGGATCTCTATACATGCAAAATCCTTTTACCGTCTACCGTCTTTTACCAGCTTGGAGACATGCTGTATTATCCTTTATTTATATGATAGGCAAATAGGGTTTATCCGCCTCTGTGGTATTTCTTCCTTTGTGGCTTATTTAATTGGCTTTGATTTCATGCAGATGTCTTTTTTTTTGTCCTTTAATACAGGAACCTTTATTCCTCGTACAAATACTTGTCTCATTTATCATACTGCAGTGGAGTTCTCCTACTGTGTGGAAGTAATTTGGACTGTTCACCCTACGAGCTTGGACAATGATAGCTGTCTTCCGTAGGACTTTCTATTATATGGTAACAAAGTGCTTGTAAGGTTTTTTCAGAATATGTCCATGGGTTTCCACTGGCAAATCTTTAATTTTGGCAATGCCTTTTCTTGAGGTCCTCATTATTTTTTAAAGCCTTTGAGCCTTTTTCACAAGCTCAGTGGGATGATAAAGCTACTTCTCATTATGTTTTACACTGCTTTCTGAGTTTCTCCTCTCATTTCACCATCTATCTTTTTTCATTTGCTATGCTTTTAATTAGATCAATTCAGAAGGTAGGGATCACTCATTTAACTTCAGTTTCAAGCTAGTCAGATATTGTAGTATGAATGCCTGTATCAGTGCAAGGTGGAAGGTGTCTTGTGTAGCTTCACCCACCGTCTTTTATTTTTCCTTCTTCATTATTTGCAGCAGTTAATGTATGGTGTCAGTTGATTAAGTCCAACATATGTTGAAGCAGTATATTTTGTGCCTTTTCCTTACAATTACATAAATAAATTACAGTTAAAGTATACTCCAGGTTAGCTGGTTTCAGTTATTTTACTGGTCAGTGTACGTTTGGGCCTGTTCAGTTGTAATCGAGGCAACTTTATTAGATCAGGGCAGCACAACTCATATATATATATATACATATATCACATAAAATGATGTTTCTGGAAACCGGACATAAAACTAAGGTTGGTTTTAGTGATGATGCACTCTTTTTAAAAAGGGAGGGGCACTAAGAAAGAATAAAAACCCATGATAGTAGGAGACAAGGGAAAGGGAGGTTATGTAAGGGGAGAGGGAAACAAAATCATGGATATACTTGAATTCCCCAGTTTTGTTATACTAAAAATACAGCGATGTTCTTGCACAAATAGGAGTGGGGAGAAAGAAAGAAAAATGGGGACAGGAAATTCAAAGATTAAGTTTTTATGGAGATAATAGTGGCAGGCAGGCAGACACCTGCCTCTGAGTATGAAAAAAGGTACTCATACTCTGTGTAAAATGGGGGGGGGGCATGGTAATTGCAGGCCGCAGTCGTCACTGATAAGCATTAACATGGGCCATACACAGTATCTTACTTATTCCAAGGAGTGACCACAAGCAGTCGCTCCTTCTTTTATTTATGCCCTCAGGCTGTGCCCTCAGTATGTAAGAAATGCACCATAGTATTGTAGAGGCCGGTTGGCACTCTACATCCCTTCCAGCAATTATTAACTGAAAACGCCCACCGTCTACTCGGTACACATATAATCTCTCAATCTCTGACATGGTGCAGGGTTAAGTCAAAGACTATACCCCTGGCTTCGACTTTCTCCATCCTGCTCTGCCATGTTGACAGTATGGGATTGCCCTGCGCAACCTTTTGATGGGTTTGATGGCCCCATAGCTGTGCGGGTATCTACCTGGGTGCCTTCAGGGAAGTGTTCAGGAACTCCACATCAGAAGTGACAGCTTTATCTTCCACTTCCTGGTTCTCCTCTACATCCCCAGCCGGGGATGTCACTCGTTTAAATCAGGACATGCTGCGGGCAGCTGCCACGTTGCCCCCCTGTACAGTGACGATGGTCCCTTGAATGCCCACAATCTTCCAGACCTATTTCTTAAAAGGTGTGCATAACTTCCATCCTGGATGACTGGCTTAAATTATGACTAGGTCCCCCACCGACAGATCAGGGATTGTCGCTTGCCAAGCCAGAGTGACCTTGTCATTCGTATTCCTCCTACTCTCCTGGCCTGTCCATCCAGTATTGTGGGTCGCCATTGAGGCCCAGTTGTGATAGTGTCTCTAGTGGCTCTTTGCATCAATAGGTCAGTTGGTGCACAGTTTATTGTGCTGTGGGGGGTTTGCTGGTAGGCTCATAGGAACCTGTTGAGACAAAACTCCCATGTCCTCACTGCTGTCTACACCTATTCGGAGCACCCTATTTAGTGTACGCATAAAACGTCCCACCTCCCCGGTGGCCTTTGTCACTGAGGGGTCACTTTCTGGTGTTGGATGTTCATTGAACACAGATATTCCTTAAATTCTTTCCCCTGGAATGGGGGTCCGTTGTATTTTTTCACTTCGTCCTGGAGCCCCAGCATAGCAAACAGCTTCTCCAAGAGAGGCTTTGCTTTGGAAACGCAGTGGACTGTTTAGTTTCAACCATCGGGTACTTCGTATTGCTGTCTATGATTACTGCTGTGAACCAGCCAGCCGTGAATCCTCCAAAGTCCATGCTGACTTGGGACCATGGCTGCACACATGGTTCCTCCGTAATGTACGGTGCTGGAGACAGGTCCCCATTTATGATCGCACAGGAGTGGCAGCCCGCACCTTCTCCTCCACCAAGGTGTCCATGCTGGGAAACCACACCCTGTCTCTCAGTCTTGCGTTAGTCTTTACCACTCCTTGGTGGCCCTGATGAGCCTAATTGACCACCCTGACATGAAGACTCTGCGGTATTGCAATTTTCCTTCCTCTGAGTAGCAGGCCTTCACTGCTGGTGCTCAGTTCATCTCCCACTCACCAGAGCTGGCTTATCACACTTTGTTCAGTCCCTTTCAGTAATTTGGATCCATTCAGAAATTGTGCCACTGCTCCCTCAGTAGTGCTTCTTTGGCCTTTGACAGACTTGCATCAGAAAGAGTTGGTTCAGTGACTTCTGCGATTGACAACGCCCTCGGGAACGTGTTGTGCACCATCTTCCTTACAAATTCTTCTGCCCCTTCATCCTCCTCAGCCCTCTCGGGTCCAGACTCTCCTTGTGGATGTCGTGATAAGTAATCTGCCAGCTTGTTGACCCTCAGACAGTACATTACGTCAAATTGGTACGATTAAAGGTGCACTGCACACCACTGAATGCGGAGCATGTCAAGATGTTCTTGAAAACAGTGCCACCAACGGCTTATGGTCAGTGATGACCAGAATCATTGCCAACAGAGATAAGAATGGAAATGGTGGCAGGCCCACCTGATAACCAACGGATCGTGCTTGATCTGCGCATACTTGGTCTTCACATCTGACACTGGTCTGCTGGTATTTGCAATTGAGACCCAGGACCCTTTGGTCTTTACCTGTAACAGCACAGCTCCTAGCCCCACTGGGCTTGCATCAACCACCAGCTCTGTCTGGTGCTTTGGACTGAAGTAAGCCATGGTGGAGTCTGCCAGCAGGGCCTCCTTCATTTAGCGGAAGGCCAAGTCAGCTCACAAGTCCCACTCCCACAATGCTTGGTTTCTCGTCAACGTCCTCAGTGGCTCAGATAGAGTTTATTTTAAAAAAAAAATGTATTTATTGGATTTGGATTTGATATGGCATACAACACTTGCAACAAAGTAGGCCATCCGACAGTAACATTGTTGATGAACATACCATTCAAATATACATTGTTCCAAGGAAATCGTATAGTGCTATGTGCGTAATATACAAAGTGCAACAAAAAGAAACCGGTGTGGGATTTTTCAGTATAGACTAGTGTGTGTGCGCCACTTGTGCCTTGCCGCGATGTTGTCTACTGGGAGAAAGAATTTAAACTAGGGGAGAAGTAGGGCCTACAAAGGAGATGGAGGTAGCAGGCCATAACTGTTGAAGGAGAAATACATTGTGCTCAATGGTGTCCCTAAGTGTAGTTAGACAGAAACTACGGGGTGGAATGGCCAATAGGGGATGGGAATGGGAAAAAAAAGAAGGTTCCCTAGGAAGCCCTCTTCACTTCAGTACATTCTAAGGAGGGCAGAAAGAAACGCAGTAGTCCAGACCTGTGAATAGGGATTCCATACCTGCGCGTATGGCTGGCAATGACCTCTGGGGTAATTTGTATTACTCACGGGCGGAAGGGCTCATCATTTCCTACCCTCTGAAGGAATTGCTTGAGAATGGCAGCCCACTGAGGCGAGATAGGATGTTTGCGGAGATGCCAGACCTCCTCATAGAAGAGGGCCTCTTCCTCTATGCCCCCCACACTTGTGCACCGCCCTGTGCCACACGGACACTGATGGAGCCGTCGGTGATCGTCACTGGAGTGTAAGTGAACGCTTGGCAAGGAGAAGTGCCAGTGCTGCGAAATGCTTGCGCACTTTGTATTGCTTCCTGCGCTTAAAAATGCCTAGGGCGCATGCTTCACATGTGTGGAGATCAGGCAGTTCTGTGATCTCCTGTAGGGTGCATGTAACGATTGCCATTAACTATGTAGGGCCAGTCTGGACCATAGCATATGTGTGAGATCTGTGTCAGGGGCATGACCACGGGGGCAACAGACATGCACATGCGGGAAATAGTGGTTTAATTGGGCACAAGAAAACTATGTTTTAATAAAAAAGAACTGGATATTCTTGAACAGGGAGTTCTGGGAATCCTGCTGGAGGAATTCTAACGCATGTTCCCTTTCCCTATCATGGAGTACTCTCTCCAGATCATCTTCCAATTTATGCCATAGTGCTGTGAGTGGAAGATACGTACGTTCATGGATGGCCTTATACAGCCATATAATTAGCGACCCTTGCATATGGCGAGTATGGCCTGTAACACCAGATGTATGGCGGGTTCTGCTTCCGTTGTGCCACAGAGGGTTTGAAAAGTGATGTGAAGTTGACGGTGAGAGACTGGCCATCAGAGAATAGTCTCCCACCGTGATCAGTGACCAGACTGTCCATGGTCTCATGTCCCTTGGTAAATAATTACCCAGTAAACGTGGGGAGGCTGACCAGAGGGAATGCTGGGGCATACGCCAGCACCCTATGCACAAGATGGTGTACTTGGATCATGCAGGAGCTAGCCACTGCCACTTGCAATGGCCATGGGGACATGGGTAACACCCTTGGAAGGAGGAGGCCCCGTAGTGTGGCTACCGGTAAGACCCTTGCTTATCACTTGCTTCTCCCATATAACGCATCGCAGTCCACCATGACAACCATTGCGACTGTGATGCCAAATAGTATGCCACAAATGGGAGGGCACTCTGCCCTCCTCAGCCCACCGGGAGCTGTAAATTCTTAACAGAAACATGGCAATGCTTGCTGCACCAAATGAGTGTACACAAAAGGGAATCAAGTTTATTAAAGAATGACTTTGGTGGTATGACAGATAGTCTTGTAGAGTGATACAAGAGGTGAGGTAGAATGGCCATTTTAGCCAATGCAATTTTACCAATTGGGGCCAGGGGCAAGGACTGACAAAAGTACGCTAGCAACCTGATGCCATCCAGAGCCCTTCAGAGGTTCCCCTCATAGAGATCAAATGGGGTATGATAAAGATGGACCTGCAGGTAGTGGATCGCTTCTCCACACCAATGAAGCTGCGCTGTGCCAAGGTGTGTAATTCGTGGCGACTGACCAGGGCAAAGTGAATAGATCGCTAGTTTTGCCTAGTTAATCCTGAGTCCTGTGGCTCCAGCAAATGCAGTTAGGGAATCGTGAAGTGAGGAGAGATCAGATTTCACATCTTGGAGGTATAAAAGTAGTACACTGCGGATAAAGAGGCGCCATGCGTCATGTCCTCGAGGGGTATGTCCCATTCACCACCCTCCTCGTGCAACTGAATGGGCAGAGTCTCTATCGCCATCGCGAAGAGCAGGGGGGATTGCGGGCACCACTGCTGGTACCTCAACCTACCGGAAGGGGGAGGAGATGAGCCGACCCAGGCGAATCAGAGAGGATGGGCTAGTGTAGAGCAGCCTGGTATAAGCAAGCAGATTTTTCCCGACACCCCTACAGGCCAGCCAGAAAAGATAAGTGCGAAAATCATCCCTGGACCCTGTCCTGCACATGAAAACGTGTTCTAATGTTTTGGGAAGTGCTTTAACCTGGGACTAACCTGTTCTGATCTGAATGTAAAAACTCTGGAAGGACTTGGGTGTATCTGGTGTTGCGAATCTTTCCCAAAATTATATAATCAGCACCACGGATGGCGATAGGTTGGTAGGACCTCAGATGTTTGTGGTCCCTGTTCGGTTTAGGAATGACAACTAGAAGGGATTCCCAGGGTGACTGTGGGAGTTTGCCAAGGTGGAGGGCTACCTCAAACATCTCTATAAGGCGGGGGCTAGCATTGAAGAGAAAGTAGCATAATATTCCTGGAGTAACCCTTCTAGGCCTGGAGTTTTGTTGTGGGCTAGGTACTTGATCACCTGCATGACCTCAGATGCAATGATTTTGCATCTGTGGGAAGTCTTGTCACGACTCACGTGCTGCTTGCGCCTGGAATTTGCAGATCTGGTGGCGTGAATCTTCAATGTTCGGCTTTGGCCCAAAAAGGGGCGACTCTTTCTGGTAGCCACGGTGCTGTAGGCAATGGAGACACCAAGAACAGACCGTGCCCTTCAGAAAGTAGCGCCAGAGGGAAAAACCCCTTCCAAGGGGAAAAACCTCCAAACAGGAAAAGTCCTGGAGAAAAACAAGAACAACAAACAGGAATCCAAAAGGAGCAAAAATCAGAAAATACAGAATGCTGAGTCCAAAACCAAAAGGCAAGGAAATCAGGAGCGAAGACACCAACTGAGCAGAAAGTGTTGCAGCGCAAGGAAAGAGGAAAAACACAGCCCTTATATACCAACAAACAGGAAGTGACCCACAGGAAGTAAAAGGACACCATCTTAGATAGGGAAACAATATATAGAACAGAATAGTAGAGGAACCATAGAGAATAGGGAACAAGGAATGCTGGGAAAGCACAGGAATCTGGGAAGGAGGAAAAGACATAAAGAAAGGCACACAACAGACTGCAAACAGAAGAAAGGACAAAGAAACGAAGAAAAACAGGTAAGAGGGTTCAGAGACCCCTGGGACAGTGAAAGGCAGAAGGAAGAACGAGGCCCCAAGCAAATCTGGGGCCTCGAAACGCGCAGGAGAGGCTGGGGGCGCGCCGCGTCTTAATAACGCGGTGCGCGGCCCGAGCCGAACGCCCGGTCGAAGTCGAGCTCTCGGCTCGCGCCGCACCGCGCGGCGCGACAGTAGGTCCCCCTCCCGAAGGCCCAGGTTTAAGAGGGAATAAACAGTGAAAGCGTTGAGTCAGGAGAGGAGCGTGAACGGAAGAGGCATCTTCCCATGAACATTCACTGAGAGGATAACCCTTCCAATGAATCAGATACTGAAGTCGTTTATGAAAAAGACGAGAGTCACAGATTTCCTGCACTTCATATTCAGGAGCATCATTCACAAGGACAGGAGGTGGACAAGGAAACTGACGTGAGTAAGGATCAGGCACATAAGGTTTAAGCTGAGAAACATGAAAAACCGGATGGATCTTCCATGTATGGGGTAAGTGAAGACGGACAGTGACAGGATTGACCAACTGGAGAATACGGAAAGGCCCATAGTAACGAGGTGTGAACTTGTTTTGAGAGAGACGTGAGGGCAAGAATTTGGAGGAGAGCCAGACTTTATCTTGCAGATGATAATTTGGATTGGTTGTACGTCTCTTGTCTGCAGCCTTCTTCATATACCTCTTGGTATGTAACAAATTAGATCGAATTAGTTTATGGAGTTGGAGAAGGCGTTTGGAGAAATAGTTAATAGCAGGTAGAGGAGAGTTGGATTGTGGAGAAGTAGGGAAAGAGGTAGGATGAAAACCATAGGAACAGAAAAAGGGAGTGACCTTGGAGGCACTATGGACTGAGTTATTGTAGGAAAATTCAGCTAAAGAGAGGTAAGTGCTCCAGTTACTTTGGGTAGAATTGCAAAAGCATCGAAGATATTGCTCTAGTCCTTGGTTCAGACGCTCAGTCTGTCCGTTGGTCTGAGGATGGAACCCTGAAGACAGGGCTCTATTCATATTCAGTATTTTACAAAAATGCTTCCAAAATCGGGAGATGTACTGAGGTCCTCTATCAGAGATTATGGTATGTGGAAGTCCATGGAGACGGAAGACATGATCTATGAATATTTGACCTAGTTCTTGGGAAGTAGGCAGCTTTTTTAGGCCAGTGAAATGAGCCATCTTTGTGAAAGAATCCACTGTGACCATGATAACCCGGTTTCCTGCTGATGGTGGGAGCGAACACATAAAATCAGTAGAGATAGTATGCCATGGGGCCGATGGAACAGGCAAAGGTTGTAGTAATCCTGCCGGTCTGGTGTGAGGTATTTTGACTTGGGCACATATGGGACAGGCCTGAACGTATCTTTCCACATCCAGTTTCCAGGTAGGCCACCAAAAAAATCGTGAAAGTAATTCTTGTGTGGCTTTGATGCCTCTGTGACCAGCTACAGGGGAATCATGGCACATTTGTAATGCTTTCTTTTGCACCTTGTTTGTAGGGAGGAATATCAGGTCTTGGTAATAAAAATATCCTTGTTTCTTGTACAATAATGGTCTTAGTTCTTCCATGTCATGGTCCGATTGGTTGGCGTATTCTTGTTGTACTTCTTCCAGGAAAGACTGAGCCACTCCAATGATCTTACTGGGTTCTAGAAGATACTGGGATGAGGAAGGAGAACACTCTGGATATCGGCGAGACAGAGCATCAGCCAGAATGTTTTGGGATCCTGGAATATATGTAATATAAAAATCGTACTGACTGAAGAAAAAGGCCCAGCGGGCCTGACGACTATTCTGGCATACAAAATTTCTTAAACATTGTAAATTACGGTGGTCTGTCCTCACCTCAAATGGTTCCTTGGAACCCATCAGAAACTGCCTCCACTCAAGGCAGGCTGTTTTCAGAGCCAATAATTCCCTTTCAAGTACGGAATAATGTTGTTCAGCTGTGGAAAGGATATGAGACAAATAGAAAACAGGATGTTCAAGGCCATCATCCTCTTGTCGTTGGAGTAAGACAGCTCCGATGGCTCTCTCAGAAGCATCAGTTACTACTATAAATTGCTTGGTGGTATCTGGATGTCTTAAGATGGGGGCTTGGGTGAAGGCTCTCTTTAAGCTTTGAAAGGCTGCTTCAGCAGCCTCAGTCCAGACAAATCCCTTCTTTAAATTGTCCTTCTTTAAGGTGTGAGTTATGTGGCTAGTCTGACTGGCAAAGTCTAGAATGAATTGTCGATAGAAGTTTGCTAAACCTAGGAAACATTGTGTTTCTTTTATGGTAGAAGGAGAAGGCCACTCTAGGATAGCTTGTACCTTTTCTTGGTCCATAGCTATGCCGGTGGGACTTAAATGATAGCCCAGATATTTGACTTCCGTTATGTCGAACTCACATTTCTCTGGTTTGCAAAATAGTTGATGATCACGAAGTCTTTGAAGAACTTGTTTCACATGGGAAGTATGGAGTTCAGGATTTCTAGAATAAATAAGAATGTCATCTAGGTAGATCACGACTGTCTGATTAAGTAGGTCTGAAAACACTGAGTCCATAAATCTCTGGAAGATAGCCGGGGCGTTAGTAAGACCAAACGGCATAACCCTATATTCAAAATGGCCAAATGGGGTCCTGAATGCTGTCTTCCATTCGTCGCCTTCTCTTATGCGTAAAAGGTGGTAGGCTCCTCGTAAATCCAATTTAGTAAAACGTTGGGCCCCTCTGATTGCTTCCAGTATGTCCCTGATGAGAGGCAAAGGATAACGATCTTTAATGGTGATTTTATTCAGACCTCGAAAATCCAGGCACGGACGAAGATCCTTAGTCTTCTTGGGCACAAAAAAGAGAGGGGCCCCAGCCGGAGACGACGATGGAACAATAAGACCACTCTGTATATTTTCGTCCAGATACTCCTTTAGAACTTCCCTTTCGGGTTCCGTGAGGGAGTACATCCTCCCAAAAGGAACAATTGTGCCGGGTTCTAATGGAATTGCACAATCATATTCTCGATGTGGAGGTAGCACAGGTTTTGACGGTTTTTGGAAAATATCCTGAAACTCCAAATAGTGGTCTGGGACCCCTTGGACCGTATTAATGGACATACCAGTGGCACCTTCAGTAGCTAAGGATCTTTTCGGAGACCAATACTTGTCGGAAGTAAAACAGTTCTCGTGACAAAATTGCGAAGACAAAGAGACTGTCCGGGTAACCCAATTTATATATGGGTTATGTCTAATGAGCCACGGAATTCCAAGAATGATGGTATGGTTAGGGGACGTAATAAGATCGAAGGAGATGTGTTCTTGATGGTTTCCCACCTGTAGACTTAACATCAGGGTAGTGGTGTCTACAGGACCAGAGGATATCAAAGATCCATCCACAGTGTGTACCTGTTCGGGTACTTCTTTTGCTTGAGTAGGAACTAGGTTAGCAGCAGCCCATGTCTTGTCCATGTATATACCACTAGCACCACAGTCTAGTAATGCCATAGTCTTTTCTTGACGACCGTCAGGAAGTTGTAACAGGACAGGAAAGATGAACAAGGCAGTTGTATTGTCATTAAAGGAGCTAATGGAAGGTATAGCTGTAGATCCCGTCCTCTCCCTTCTTACAGAGGACGGGAGGTGGCGTTTCCCGAAGGTCTGGACGGACGTACTGGACAGGTACGGAGTATGTGACCAGCAGAACCACAATACAGGCACAACCCTCTCTTGCGTCTGTCTTCTCGTTCACTAGCAGAGAGCGGACCTCGGGTAGTATCCACCTGCATGGGTTCCCCTTCGATGTCTCTAGCAGGAGTGCGAGGTTCCTCGGAACGCTGCAGGTATGCACGGGAGCTACTTGGTTGGGTAAACCCTCTACTCCTTTTCTTTTCCGATCTCCGTTCCCGAAGACGATATTCGATGGACAGTGCTTGATCCATCAGGCCACGAAGATCTTCCGCTCTGGTAGAATGCACTAGTTCATCCTTTATTTCTTCTTTGAGTCCTCTACGAAATAATGTTACCAGAGTACGTTCCACCCAAGTGGTCTCTGCCGCCAGCTGACGAAAACGGGTTATATATTGCAGGACGTCTTGGGAGCCTTGTTGGATGTCGCACAAGGCTTCTTCAGCGGAGGCTTCCAATCCAGGACGGCTAAACATTTGTTTGAAGCGACTCACAAAGGCGGAATAGTCTGACAATACAGGGTCGTCGGAGGACACCATCGGGGTTGCCCAGGCCAAGGCTGGGCCGGATAAGGCACTGATAAGATAACCCACCTTGGTCCTGTCGTGGGAGAATTGCGTAGGTCGGAAGGCGAAATACACCGTTAAAGCATCCAAGAACTCGCGAAGCTTGGTTGGTTCACCAGAGAAACAAGGGGTAGAAGCGGAGATTGTCGGAACATCACTGGTGCGGAGGGCCAAAGCCTGTCGTAACGCAGCATTTTCATTACGTAGTTGTTGCAACTCCTGGGCTTGTTGCTGAATCGTGGTTAACAGAGATTGCTCCGGATCTGCAGCAGCCGCCACTGTATTATCCATGGTGTTTGAGGACGTCGGAATGGTTAGGCGCTGCAATCTGTCACGACTCACGTGCTGCTTGCGCCTGGAATTTGCAGATCTGGTGGCGTGAATCTTCAATGTTCGGCTTTGGCCCAAAAAGGGGCGACTCTTTCTGGTAGCCACGGTGCTGTAGGCAATGGAGACACCAAGAACAGACCGTGCCCTTCAGAAAGTAGCGCCAGAGGGAAAAACCCCTTCCAAGGGGAAAAACCTCCAAACAGGAAAAGTCCTGGAGAAAAACAAGAACAACAAACAGGAATCCAAAAGGAGCAAAAATCAGAAAATACAGAATGCTGAGTCCAAAACCAAAAGGCAAGGAAATCAGGAGCGAAGACACCAACTGAGCAGAAAGTGTTGCAGCGCAAGGAAAGAGGAAAAACACAGCCCTTATATACCAACAAACAGGAAGTGACCCACAGGAAGTAAAAGGACACCATCTTAGATAGGGAAACAATATATAGAACAGAATAGTAGAGGAACCATAGAGAATAGGGAACAAGGAATGCTGGGAAAGCACAGGAATCTGGGAAGGAGGAAAAGACATAAAGAAAGGCACACAACAGACTGCAAACAGAAGAAAGGACAAAGAAACGAAGAAAAACAGGTAAGAGGGTTCAGAGACCCCTGGGACAGTGAAAGGCAGAAGGAAGAACGAGGCCCCAAGCAAATCTGGGGCCTCGAAACGCGCAGGAGAGGCTGGGGGCGCGCCGCGTCTTAATAACGCGGTGCGCGGCCCGAGCCGAACGCCCGGTCGAAGTCGAGCTCTCGGCTCGCGCCGCACCGCGCGGCGCGACAAGTCTGGGGGAGTTGGCAATGTTCAAAAGGGGAGTATTTATCAGAAACGAGCACGATGCAGCCACTGAGATGTCCAGTGGTAGTTGGTAGATAGAGGAATAGTAGGCATGAAATTCCTGTAGGATCTCACTCTCTGTACGCATTGTGGCTCCTGAGCATATGACTGTTTCTGTGATGGGACTGACAGAGGTCTCCTGTTTAATCAGCCAGGCTAGGAAACGGCCCGATTTATCTCCCTCTCTATGGACCTTAGCTGCGGAGGCTGTAAAGTTAAAGTGCCTCAAAAGCTCTAGAAGAGCTGCATAGTTTGATTTTGCTGCTATGAAGGCAGTAGCAGATGTGGGGTCACAGTGTGCTGTTTTCTGCAGTTTAACAAGAAGCCTTTCAGCCTTCTTTATTTATTTGTAGAGTGCCCTGCTGATGCCCACAATCTGACATGGGCCTCATGATCCGAGGCAATAGGTCCCAAATAGTCAGAGTGGCGAATAAGGGGTACCAAGGATTTAGAGCGGGCAAAGCAGTCCAGACACATAGAGGTTGTGGGGTATAAAAGCAGTATATTTTTACCTTTGGGTGAAGAGATTGCCAGGCATCTGAGAGGGACCATTGATGTGTCTAACTCAAAAATGATCTGCCTGCGCATAAGTGGGGGGGAGGGCAGCAGAGGAGGTTGGGACCGATCTACTTCTGGATCCAGTACACAGTTATATTCGCCTCCTAGTATCAAGGGTATCAGCGTCTTGTGTGCTAATCCAGCAGAGAGGGTGTTTCAAAAAGTAAAATGACCAGCACTGAGGTCATATATGCTTCCTTTGAGTATGGGCCTGCCGTCCAGGCGTCCCTCGAGTAACACATATCTGCCATCCTTATCCACTATTGTGTTGATTACTTGACAGGGGACACCAGGCCTAATCCAAAACATGACACCCGATGCATATGCAGAGTAAATAGTGGCATATATGGTGCCCTCCAACGCTTATGCAGACATGCTAACTCCTCCTTCGTTGTAAGTGATTCCTGTAAAAATGACTATGTGAGCATGTTGGTGTATGAATAATTTGAGTATCTTTTCCTAGTTGTGTGCATTCCACACACGTTTAGGATAAGGCGTTGGATGTCAGATGTGGGAGCCATAGCATGTGAAGGGAAGTGTGCCCACCAAGCCTGTGTTTCGTAAGGTATGCAAGGCCTGCCTGCCATTGCTAGCTGCGGCTGAAGGGGGGAAGTAACAGAATAAATTGGACATGAGAAGGGGAGACAACAAATGGATCCTTCCACAACCGGTAGTACGCCCAAACGAAGCATAATCTAAGAAGAACTCTAGTGTAACGTGGGAGTGCGGCCGGACTCAGGAATGTAGCGTGGTGTCCAATTCGCTCTGAGACACCATGTCAGACCCAGCAAGGACCATTGATGGCCCAGGAACCCACCCTAAGAGAAGTGTAGTAAAGTGAACAAAAAGAGAGCAGTGGGCCTGAGCGAGTGTGTCCTCCCCTAGTACTGGGCAGTAAAGGCAACACAGGGGAATCGGCTGGCGGGGACCGAGGGCAGGGCCTCCTGTATCTGTGTGCATTTGAGATGTTGTGCACTGTCTATGTATCAAAATCTTCAACAGTATTAGAAACAAATCAACAACACAAAAGTTAACAGCGTGCGCCAAGTTCACCCAGAGTCTAACAAGGAAGGATGGAGTGTATTCAGATGAGGTTGCCTACGGTGTGAGGGGTGACCAACGGGGAAGTTTGAGAGTCCTGGTGGGAGTTGTCTGATAGGAGGGCGTTGTCCTCTGATGTGAAAATATGTTGGGCCTTCTCATTGTTTGTGGTGCCTACGTTGGTTCCCAGGTTAGCTGCAGCCTGCAAGACCCATCTGCTCAATCTGCTGAAGATCAGGGGATATCGTCAAGGATGTGCGGAGAATGGCTTCCTTCATGACCTGCTTTTCTGGTGTTGACGTGGCTTGCATGGATCTAGGGTGAGCAGAGCCAGTTCCAATAGTGGTTCCACATTGTGTCTATCGGCCACGCCCCAGGCATCCTTATGGTTCATGAAGAATGCAAAGGTCCCATTTGACATGATCATAAGGCAGCCGGGAAAAGCAGCGAGTATTGACCCCCAACTGGCGGAGACATTGCTTGACCTTCAAAAAGGAGGAGAACTAGCTTTGAACAGCACTGTTGTAGTTCAGGAACAACATGATGAATTTGTCCTCCACTTGGAGCGGACCAGCCTGTCTGACAAACTCCCATTTGTGATAAGCTACGCAGAATAGCATCACAGCCCTAGAAATGAAATGAAGGAGCTTTGCCGACATGAGGTGTGGGTGGCCCTGGAGGAAGCAGGCACATGATGAGCACTCTCCAAGGGGAGGGAGTGAGGTCCGAATGTGAGGTAACTGTTTGGATCCAAGAATCCAAGTAGGAAAGGGGATCTTGACCATTTGGAGGGCCTTGCTAAGTCATTTTTGCGCAGTAGACATGGTGACTTGATCCTCTTCCGCTTCAGATGCACGTCTCTCCACCATGTCCAACCATTTTGAATGTTTATCCATGCGTTCAAACATCCGATCCGTTTTGTCATGGCATCGATTTTTTGTCGATCTTGGTGAGATTATGCTGCAGTGTTGCAATGATTTGTTTCAATTCCATATCGTTATCTGTACCCGCTGCCACTTGAGAGTTTCCTTTTGCCTCCCCACTGTCTTCCAGAGACTTTGAGGACTTTTTAAGGTTGAACTGCAGTTTAGGTTGTGTACGATCCGACTTGCCCATAACTGCAGTTGGGTCGGGTCACCTCCTGTTTTAAGTACAGCCACTGCCCACCACCAGAAACCTGGACCAACGCCACATCGTGACCTTCCCCCTGGAGTGTAAAGGAGCACTTGTGAGAGGGGGAGAGAGAGTGGGCTATGCCTTTCCACAGACAGAGCTCCCAATTTGGAGTATCGGAGTCCCAAAGTCAGGGTTGGTGCCCAGGCCTGATCCAAAAGCTCTGTGCCTTGCTAGTGTTTGTGGGCCTCTTCCCCTAAACTGTCTGCCCGGGGACCCCACAGTCCCCACCCTTACAGCAAAGCATCGTCCTTGCCAGCCTTTTAATTCCCAGCAATGAACCAGAGGAGGGTTCAGGCCCGAACTTTCTAAACAAAAGGGTCCCTGAAAACAATATAGTAGCTAGTCCAGGGAAATAGAAGCTAAAGCTACAAGAGAAAAAAAAGCTACTCTAGAAATGTACTTTGTGTATAAATATACAACAAAGGGTCACAATATAACAACATTCATATTGTATTGTATTGTAATCGTATTTATATAGTGCTTATTACCCCTGACGAGGCGTCAAAGTGCTTTTCGATGAGTAGCACGCTACTCTGGAACCCAACAAGAATTAGTGATGGATTAGTATCGGGAAATAATGAGTACAGTTTTAGTATTATTATGAGTTAATTTGAGCCGCGGATATGAGAGTTTGTTAGTTCGATTAACTGGAGTAATGGAGGGGTGGAGGAGGAAAGAAATCAGAAGCGTTAATTGGGAGCATATTCTTCATTTACTCAACCCAAAGGCTTGGGATGATTAAAGGGGGGTGGAGGAGGGAAGAGTATGTGGAAGGGTTAGGGGGAGCAAAGTAGCAGGGCGAGATAAATGCGGGAGAATTTAGTAGGATTGTGTGGGAGGTCACAGTAGTAGAGTGAGGTTTGGTGAGTTAGATGTGGAAGCGGAGGGAACAGCTTAGGCAGAGTTATTTAGGAGATGAAAGTAGTAGAAGGGATTTGGGATGAGTCAGAGTGAGAATGGAGGATAGTTTGATAGAGACATGACATATGATGATGAGTAGATAAGTGTGATAAGATGAGAGCAGGAATTCATAGATATCTAGTATAACAACCCACCCAGGAGCCATGCAATGATCCACGAACATGCCAAGCACAGAAACAACATATACACATACACACATATATATATATATATATACACACACACACACACACACGAATACACACACATATGCACATACAATACATAATTAGAACCATGGGTAAAAAATACTTAGTTAAACAGGTTTAAAGAGTGTGTGTGTATTTTATTGTTATGACATAGTAGCGATACATATTTTCTAAAGAAACTATAAATAAATAGAAATATACACATAATCTGAAAAAATATTTATCAACATAGGCATATGCAGTTCATAGTTGTTTGAATATGGTGGTTATGAAGGAAAGAGCCAACTCTTGAGTAGTTTTCTGAAGACAAGAAAGTTATCTGTGGCTCTTATAGTTGGGGGTAATGAATTCCATAGTTTGGCTGCTTGGACGGAGAAGGATGTACCACCTATAGTCTTTTTCTTGTATGTTGGTGTTCTAAGGCGGGGTGCCAATCTTGAGCGGAGGTTTCTTTGTTGGATGTATTTGGTAATTTTCTTTCTGATAAAAAGCGGTCCTGTTCCATGTATAGCTTTGTGGGTGATACAAAGCAGCTTGAAAGTGCATCTTCTGGCAAAGGGTAACCAGTGTAGTGCTCTCAAGGCAGGGGAGATGTGGGCTTGCGGCTTTACATGTAGTAGTAGCCTGGCTGCGGAATTCTGGATACGTTGTAGTTTTTTCATAACAGATAGAGATGATCCATGGTAGAGGCCATTGGCATAATACAGTTTGGATAGTACAAGCAAGATAGTAGCTTGCACCTTGTGTGGAAATCAGAGGTGGGGGAAGATGCATCGTAAAGTCTTCAAGGTGATGAAGCTTGTTCGTGCTAATTTGTCCACTTGGGCATTCATAGTTAACTTGGAATCCATGGTGATTCCTAGGTTTTTAACTTCCTTGGATAATTGAGGAGGTGGTCCAAGATCGTCAGGCCAGATGCACAGAGGGTCATAATTTTTCCAGTCACCACATATGAGTATTTCTGTTTTGGAGGTATTTAGTTTGAGATGGCTCCAGGTCATCCACTAATCAACGGCTCTGAGGCAACTGAAGATTTGTGAGTTTTCAATGTTTTTGGGGCATTCTAATTTAAGTAGTATTTGTGTGTCATCTGCATAGTTGTAGCATGTGAGATGGAAATCATTGATCAGTTCTGGTAAAGATATCATGTAGATGTTGAAAAGCAAAGGTGAGATGATTGACCCTTGGGGGACCCCTGCTTTTGTGAGGTAGGGTTCGGACGAGAAGGGGGGCGAGTGGATGATATTAGATCTTTTTTGAAGATAGGAAGTAATCCAGTCTAGAGCAATCCCTTGTATGCCGGCTTTGTGGAGTCTTTGAGTTAGGGTGTCATGGTCAACCGTATCAAAGGCAGTTGAGTGGTCAAAGAGAAGTAGTTCAGCAACTCCATTGCGGTCGACTGTGTTTTTAAGTTCATCCCAGATTGCTATGAGTGCCGATTCAGTGCTTCTTCCTGGGCGGAATCCAGTTTGGAAGTCTGAAAGTATAGAATTGTCTTCAATGAATTGTGACATCTGGGCGAATGCTGCTCTTTCTATCAATTTGCCCATGAAAGGTCCATTTGTGATTGGTCTGTAGTTGTTGGGGTCTTGCGGGTCTAGGTTAGTTTTCTTTAATAAAGGTCGTATGTATGCCTTTTTCAGGTCTGCAGGAAAAGTTCCTGAAGTTAAGGAGTTGTTGATGATTCTTCTTACAGGTGTGGCAGCAGAAGTAGATAGAAGAATGTTCTTGAAGATTTGTGGTGGGCAAGGGTCAGAAGGGCAACCAGAAGGTCTGCTTGCTTTGACCAAATCCATAAATTCATCCTGGGATATTTGTTTGAAGGACTGTAGACGTTGGGTTGGTTTATTCTTAAAGGGTATTTTGGGAAAGGGTTTGGTGCTGATGGTTTTCTTCTGTTTTAAATAGGAGTCCAATGTGTCTGCCTTGGTTGTGTAGTGAGTTGCCAATTTGTTTGTGAAATCTTGAGTAGTGGGATGACTTCCTTCCATGCATGTAGGTTTTCGAAATGCATTGAGAATTTTATAAAATTCCTTGGTTGTAGATTGAGCATTTTGAATTCTGTCTGAGTAGTATCTTTTTTTTTAGCTTTTTTGATTGATGATTTGAATATCCTGTTAAGTTTGTGTAGCTGCAGTTTGTCTTGATTGTTGTTTGTTTTGAGACAGGTCTGCTGCAACTTTCTGATTTGTTGCTTTATCTTTTTAAGTTCTGTGTTTCTCCAAGGTGTTGGTTTTCTTTTGTTGTGTTTAGTTTTTCTGAGTGCTATTAGGATATCAAAAGCTTCCTGTAGCCACTCATAAAGTTTTGGCACAGAATTAATTCTATCTAGATCTGTGTTTGCTGTTAGTTGTGTTTCTAAGTGATCCAAATTGAGTTTGCTCCATGGTCGATAGGTGTATGTATGTAAGTAGTTGTGGGGTGTGTTGATTTGTGGAGTTGAATGTCGGAAAGTTATCATATGGTGGTCTGACCAAGTGATTGGCGTGATGCTATGAATAGTAACTAGTTCAGGCTTAGCAAAAATGACATCTAGGATGTGACCAGCGATGTGTGTGGGATTGTGTACAATCTGATGTAGGTTCAATGCGACTAGGCCAGTGATGATAGCTTTTGGAGGGGGCATTTTGGGTTTGTTAAACCGTATGTTTAGATCCCCAAGAATGCATAGATTGGAGTATATTGTAATAAGGTTTGAGACTGTGTCTAGAAAAGCATCTGGGAATGTGGAGTTGTTAGGTGGAGGTCTGTAAAGGAGGAGAAAGTTACAGGAGGAAGTTGGAGTAGGGTGGCATCTGGTAAGGAGGGCTTCACAACCTTGTATGGAGATGTTGTCTGTTTTACTGAGGTTCATTGCCTGTTTGAATATAATAGCTAGTCCACCTCCTCTCTTGCCTATACGGTTTTGAGTGATGGTTTGATAGTCCGGAGGAACGGCTTTGTGCAACACTGGTGCCATGTCATCTCCCAACCAGGATTCAGTTATGAATAGTAAGTCAGGTTGTGTGTCTGTGAGCAGGTCGTAGATGTGGTGTTTGTTTTTTGAGAGTGATCGAGCATTTAAGAGCTGGCAGTTTAGAAAAGGTGTGTTAGTGGTAGTGTTGTTTTGTTTAGGAGAAGGGCAAGTAGTATAATGTGACCTTGAAGCAGGAGTGTTGCTAGTTGTGATAACTGTTTGAGGCTGACAATAGTCTTGCTTTTCAATATAGTGTTCCTCTTCCAGCAGATTAAGGAGGCATTTTGTTGGGTCTGTGTGTGTGGGTGGTGTACTTGGTGGCTGAGAGAGCCATGAGGAGTGTACTTTTTTTTGTAGGGTAGTTTTATTATGTAACAGACAAGGGGATGCGAGGTTGCTATGAGCGGCATGTTTTTTATTTTGTTTGTGTTTGTTTAGTGTGGATGGAGTATGGGTTAGGGGTGGTGGAGGAGCATGTGAATCATGATGTAAGGCTCTAAACTGTGCAATGGAGGAGAGGCGAGTGAATGAAAGTTGCTGGGTTGGGGTGCTTGTGGTAGGTGTTTGTGAAGAGTGAAAAAGTAGGGGTGGATATGATAATGTATGTCCACATTTATTTTGATAGCTACATGTCCAGTCCTAGGCTACATCCAACTCGTGGCCTTCATATAAATAAATCTAATTTTGTGAAGATATATAATAATTTTATTCATATTTTGTTGTATCATATCAAATACATTGTTAACAATGAATTAAATCAGTTATACCACAGGGACACAAAATTCCTATATATAAAAATAGTTATCCAAAATTCTTACAAAAATAGCTATTATAACAGCAATATGATATATTATAAATCTATATACATATATACAAACAACAATAGTTTCCAATACATCAATAGTTTTATACACCGTTACAAAAACATAGTAGGAACCAAGAGCCTACGCGCGTTTCGGGGATCCTCTCATATGGAGGCCACCTTCATCAGGGCTGTTCCCAAATTTGCCTTCCCAAAATAGATACAACTGCCTTAGGGCGGACACTTACATTGCACAAAATGTCGATTCCTTGATATTTGTCATATAGGGTAATATCTGATGAAGTTTCTAGATAGGAGTCGTAATAGAAAATAAACGGTCTTTCAGGTGGAGAAAACAACAGACTGTTTGAAATCCACCATATTGCCCATTACAGTGTTAAATATAATGTATTGCCTTTTTTAGTTTTATGGCTCATTAAGAAAGGACCTTCTGTCCCCAACTGGAGTAATAATTTAAATCCATCGCTTCGGCATAGAAGATATCTACATGGATCGTGCTAGACGATAAAGCACGAACACAAGTTGTTCTTATCTGCGCTTCTACCTTGTAAACACGTGTGTAGGAATGCTTTCCTTTTAGCCTCTTAATCACGTGACTACATCAGTCCAGGCCCATTCTGTGGGCCCACTGAATGGATTCTTCCCTTGGGGCACAGGACTTAATTAGTCTTTCCACAATCACCTCTACGTAGGTCTAGAATGAAATGTTGATGCCCCTTTGGCAAGCTAGTGTCACTGTTGCAGCCTGAAATGTATAGATCCTTGTTTATAAGCCGCTCCACAGGAGGACAACATAGTCACAGAGGCTAGGCTTCAATAAACCAGCAGGCCGTATCTGTCACTCTCCATGTGGAGGCTGGGGCCTAATGAAGCACCAAGCTGTTTGCCCTTTTTCCCCCGCTTAAGTTCAGTTTCTCGCCAACACAGAGTACACTATACCATGCCTCAGACGTATGCTTACCTGATATTTCGGGCATCGGGGAGGCGATGCAGGTGCAGATACTGGCGTTGCGCTGTCCTCACTGCCCGCTGCAGGATCTCCGTGGGTGCCCGGGGCTCCAGTTGTCAGCTGCAGCAGTCTTGGTCGCTGCCTCCAGATGCTACATTCAGGCCTACGCTTGCTGCGGGGCCAGACTCGCTCTGTGGGGCCAGGTCTCCGCCCCAGCAACAGGCCTCGCCATTGGCGAGGGCCCAGCTAGCCAGCCAGCCACTCCCTGCTCACTGCACTCTTCCAGCAGAGGCTGCCGCAATCCAGGCACCTGCCTCTGCACTTACTTCTTCAGTCTGCGAACAGATGGGCAGCACCGCAGTTGTCCGATGAGAGGCGTGCTCAGTTCCCTCCGCTTCACGTCTGGCGCCACCAGCGGATCCCAGGTGGGCATCACCTTCAGGAACATGAGCCGGTAAATATTATCAGGTCCTCAGGCGGTCACGGATCGCATGGCAGGCATTTCTTAATTTGCGACAAAAGTGTCAGTAGTGCAGATTGCGTTTTTTACTAAAAGAAATTTGAGGATAATTTTGTCAGCCCGGAGAGCTGGCCTAGGGTGGGGCCATTTTCATTTGTGGCAAGCTCCGCCCTGTTTATCTCTGGTTGAGGGTAATGAAGATCAGATGGGAACCTAAGAAGCTTACAGCATTCCGCAGGCAGTATTTCCTAAAGGCTAAAGGTTTTATTTTAAAACAAATGCTCAAAAGATGTTAAAATGTCTAGCTGAAGCTAGTTTTGTTTGTCTTAGTGGTCGCATGGGGGAGGGAGGGATATACACCAGTGAGACAAACCTTTATATGTAGGAATCAGAAAGGACCACTTGATTATATATGTATACAAGCATGGTGTTTAGGGCTCTGTAATAACTTTAGGGTTACAAAAATGGAGGGGAGTAATTCTAAACTTTAAGGGCAGAATTCTTCTTAGATTTTTGTCCACTAGAATGTGTTATTCCCTTAAAAAATAACTTTCCAAAACAAATGGTGACTCATGAATAACATCTTGAGCTATTGGTGCTACTGCAAATCACACAGCCTTTAGATGTTTGTGGTAAAGATTATTGTGAAATACTGAATGGGTGCAAGTTAATTATTGTGTATGTGGTCAGCTATTAGTAACGTCTGTTAAAAGTACAATGCTAATTCCTTGAGAACTGAGACTAAAAATTCAAAACAATTACCCTGGTATGAAAAGCAGTGTCATGATCTAAAAATGAAGGCGAGAAAAAACAGACAAAAATGGGAATGCAGCAAAACAATGGGTTAAGGAAACAACGTTCTCTGTAACTCTAAATAAAGAAAATAAAATGATATATTATACAGCTAATTGGGAAGAAATGATTGGAGTTATTTCTTAAAAACATTAAAAAAAAAATCTGGAAATGTACAGGTAGGGTCCTTGGTGATGGTAGGGGATTGGACACATACTTCTCTCAGCCCGCGGCCCCCACCAGGGACTCTGGCCCGACCCATTATTGTGTGCCTGCTAAATTATAGAGACCGGGATGCAGTTCTCCACACGGCCAGAGAGTGCAGCCCAATAGCTTATAACAACACTCTTACAATTTTATCCCAGATAGACACCCTATCTGCCACATACTGCCCCCGAATCGAACTTTATTTGGCAGCGAGGACTCTCTAGAGCGGTATTCTTTCCCCTGCATCGGCCGCTAACGAGCATTGACAGCTGCGTGTACAGCTTTGACTTGGCGGGTGCTCTTTCACCCAACTGGGTCTTTAACACTCTACACGCCCTCTATGCCACTTTTAAATCAGCCTGAGCCGCCTATTACGGAGGAGGGTGATGTGCGAAGAAGCCTTCGTGATATGCAGCTAACCACTTTGGGCTCTCTGTACCCGGGGGGCAATTTGTGACTGCCCCAACAGTGCTTTGCGAACCCCACAACACTGCATTATATCATCATATATATTTACAGATCTGAACGGCAGTTTGCGCATGCAGCAGTGCATTTCCTTCTTCCCCCCTGGTGTTTCAGTCGCTAGAGTTGCTGTACTCCGTCCCAACACATAGGGGGGTAGTCACTTGATTATATGCAACCATGCAGACTACTGCTCCCTCTGTTGGGCCATGTGCTATGGCGCAATGGGAATATGATATTGGTATACCCTTATCTAATGACGTCTGGAAATACTGCTGTGCACATATGCAAGCCCTATCCCCAAATTATCGGCTGCACTTGATACAGTTCAAGTTTATTAATCGATAATATTACACTGCGCTGCAGCTTTGTTGCATGGGTTTGCGCTCAAACTCAGGCTGCCTCAGATGCATGGCGCAGATTTCCGACACTCCACTTTGAGTTGCAGAGTGACTCAAGTCTTTTGGCAGGAGGTGTTTAATGTGATTGATGAGATGGTTGGACTAGTGCAGCCGCGCATTCGGCTGCTTGCACTATTAGGATATGTTAAAGATATGCAGCCTGAGTATAGAAAGCTAGTGGGATACCTACTTATCTTGGCAAAGCGCAGAGTTGCCATGTGTTGTGGGCGTGAGCGTAGCCCACGTAAAGTAGATGGGCTAAAGGACGCAGCATATTGTCAGGAGCAACTAAATATATACTGGGATTAATGCAGGCGAATGCGTGACCCATTGACATATGGGCCCCTCTACAGGCATTCCTTCGCACGCAGACCGCACTGCCTGGGGCGCATAGTTGGTGTTGATCTTCAACACATGATGGGGACTAACTGGATGATCGTCTTTCCTCCTGCAGAGGTTGCCCAGGATTTTTATTATTAAGAACTCTGTAGTGATTGCTGGAGTGCTTGTCTTCCCCCCTCTCCCCTTGTTTGAAGGTTCTTCACGGTCTGGGTGTTTTTCTGCATTGTTGGCAGTCTTATACTGCAATGAATAGATTGATTGGAATCTTCCCCTTATTAAGGTATCTGGTTTCTTGTGTATTCTGACGTCGGACGATACAGCAACATAGACCAGGCATGGGTGGGAGATTCCTGTTACTGTATTTGTTGTAACCCGCTATGAGAAACCCAATTAAAAATTAAAAAACATGCTGATAGGGGCTAAGCAGGATACCTGTGCTACTGGGTGTATGATCTCAGATGGGTGACTTATTTAAATGAAATTTATAAAAATTATAACAATATCAGTATAAGGGAATGGATAAGACCCGAGGAGGACTATTTGACAGTAACCTGACTTAACAAGAAAATATCTTGCTTGAATCTAACAGGGCGACAGGCCCTGATCATTTACCTGCTGTCATTGTAAAGAAAAAAAATCCAAAGGGGTGGGCAACCTTTTTCCTGTAGTCTATCTGTTAATAACCGAAACTGGTACCATTCCTGATAGCCGGAAAGGACAATTATTAATCCGAGCCACAAGAAAAATGATGTCCCAGACCCAAAAAATTACTGATTAATTAGCTTGACTGATGTAGGAGTCAAACGATACTTCAGAGCAATACTTCTATATTGGAACGACTGGATAGAGAGCAATGACCTAGTCCTTATTTTACAGGATGGCTTTTAAAACATGCTTTCAACAATTGATCACCATTATAGCCTTTGGTTAATGGGACAGAAAGCAGTTGAACTTCAGGAAATTCATTTTGCTGCTTTGTTGAGTATTATAATGAATTTGACTTAGTAAACCACGCACTTTTACGGAATAAATGAAGGAAATTAAGGCACATGAGTATATTCAGTGGTCTTCTGGCCTTACTGAAAGAGCTACATTGAGATAATAGGCAATGGTGGAATTGGATGTGAAGGATTCCCTATTGAGTAAGATCCCAATAGGAAATGGTCAGGGATGTGCTTTTGCCACAACCCTATTTGCACTCTAGCTTGCCAATCTACCAGATGTGTTATAGGAGGTGCTTGACTTCTCCCAGAGAGTGGGATGTGAAGAAATATATCGTTTCCTTTGTATGCAGATAATCTGGTCATTTGAGATCTGGTAATTGTAGATCTGTCCCAGGTGGGGCTTCAAAAGAATCTTGAAACTTTCAATAATTATTGTACCACAAACTAATTGTTTATAAATATGGAGAAAACCAAAATTGTAATAATAAATAGCAAGCAATTTAAATGGTAAATATGGTTAAATATGGGAAATGGTAGTTGGATACCCTGTTCGTACAAGTATTCAGGTCTGATCTTGCATAAAAGCTTAAATTGGAAACTCCACCTGGAGAACCTAAAACTCAAGCCATGGCAACAGTTGGAGGCCTAAGGAAATTCAAATGGGATTTTGGATGATCCTTTGTGGAGCCAGTGTACACAGCTTATAGAGCAATGGTTCTCCCAAATTTTTATATGGCCGGAAGTACTATGTTTGGGTTCCAGACAAGACTGGAAAAAGATGGAAGGATTCGGGATTCCAAAATGTGTAATGTCACATGGAGTAGAAACTGATATGACGATTTGGGATTATTTGGCTATGAATCTAATCATATGCTTTTGTTATAAACAGTTCTCTGCTCCAAGGCAAAATATATTAACTCTTTGTGCCAGGAAATCTATTAAAGCAAACTGTGTTGGGCAAGAAAAGTAAAACTACAATAAGAATTGACAATAATTTTAGTTTTCTGGATCTTATATTTGAGAACCCAACCATTTTGAAAAAAAATGTAATCTATTTTAATGAGTCTAACTATAGAATTTGTATGTAATAAGAAAATAGCATTTTCATTCGCCGGTCATGATTTACTATAGGCAATGAGTGACATCCTTGCTACACTGAACGGGAGAACTCTGTTACTGAAATAAAAGGCACAAAGTTTACTCACTGTTTTTTTTTTTTTTTAAATGTGTCCTCATCACCAAACCTACTTGACCCACTTATCAAGAATAGCCGCACCAACGCTTCCATCAAGCCAAGTTGTAGAAGAGAGCTATTCCTTTTTGCATCGCAGAGTGTCTATTGGTATTGCTCTGGTCCTAATGAGACAGGATAGAGCACAAAATTAGTGTTCTTTATCATAGGATTCATGTATAACTCACAACCATTCAGTCACAGGGGACCATAAGTCATCTTTACTCTTACTCCTACATATCCTTTGGTCCATTAAATAAACTTTCTTTACGTGCACGATCCAGTCTTCTAGTTTAGGTGGATCTGGGTCGACGCATTTTTTACAAATGGTATGCCTTGCTAACAATATCAGGTAAAAGATTACATTTCTTCTCTTCCAAATAGTGGGCTCTCCCTGTAACTCTTGGGATATCCCAAACAGAACCAAGCAAGGGCTTACCTTAATATCTTTGGTGATAATTTCCAAAATGACTGAACTTACATTCCCCCAGTATACTTCCAAACCAGGGCATCCCCGAAACATGTGTTGATCATCCACCCTGGTCTAATTACACTTCTTGCAACACTTCTTAAACATGCCGGAGTTCCACGAAAGCTTATGCGGAATCCAGTAACTCCTGTGTAATGTAAAGAAATAGTTTCTTTTTTAATGCAGAAAACCTACATAGAGTGGAATAGGATGCTTGCCATAATGCTTCCCACTGGTCGCTCAGCAAGCATCTGTCCCATATCCTGTAAGGAGGTGGCCACTCCAGATCTTCTGCTTGATATATCTGCCCATACCACTTCAGAATGTCCTTCTTAATCACCGGGAGGTGTAGGCTAGCTGTGATATCCCCTGGGGATTGCAGTTTATGTGCTTCTGCCCATGAAGCTAGCTGTAAATATTTGAACTTGGACAGATTTCCTCCTGACTAGGTATTTACCTATATTTAACTCCAACCAGCATTTTAAAATCTTATCATCCAACAGATCACCCCAATGTAGTACCCGTGCAGTTCATAGCAGAGAACATAACCTGTCCTGTAGGCATCCGGGGTACCAGGTGAATCCCAAATCGGTGCATAGGGAGAGAAATATGATATTGACCATACTTTCTGTAGCCTGATCCTCGAAATTGCAGCCAATACTAGAATCTTCATCCTCACTTTCCTGTAGTATTTAGGATCCCCAAACGTGTATAGGAAACCAACTTCATCCGCTCGAGATCCTAACCCAACCCACAGCATCCTGTCTATATCACCATTACCAGAATCTACTGATGTATTTAAAATGGCCCTAGCAAGCTTTAATTGGAACACCAAACAATAGAATTGGATATCTCGCAACTGTAAACCACCTTTCTTGAAGTTCTGTCTTAATTTCTTCTAAGATATCCCAACCCCTCTTGACCCCCAAATAAAACTACTTATGTTCCCATGTATCTTTTTTATTACTCCCTTTGGAAATTTTAATGGGATACAGTTAAACAAAAATATGAGCTTGGAGAATACTCTGCCGTATATCGTAAGAGATAAATTCTGCCATCTTTTGAGGGCTTTATTGATCTCTCTTCAGAGGTTTTACCCAGGTTGACCTATGCATTAGTATCTAAATTGTGGTTAAACGGGATGCCTAGATATCTCAGATCCTCTTTAACTAAATGACTCTGATATCTATGTTCCACACCATTAACTCATTTTTATATGATTGATGGCATAACCCCTGATCGCCCTAAACTTGTTTGCCAATTTCTCAAACCTGTGCAGAGCAGTACTGACCTCAGACATATAAATCATCAGCATAAAGAAAGACCTTTGAATGTCAATGGTTTAAGAAGGGGGTAATATAGCGATCCTCGCTAACCTTCAGAGCTAAGGGTTCAATGTATAGAAAAAAGCAACAAAGGCGACAGAGGGCACCCCTGCCTGGTGCATCTGGTTACAGGGATGCAAACTCCCAGGACCTCACTGACAAGTACCCTAGGCTTAGTCTTCAAATATAATACCTTCAGGGTTTTTATATATAAGTTAGGGTTGCCAAACCTTTTTTAACAGAACCATAGACTGGCCCAATGTACCCGGTCAAATGACTTGCCCACATCGAAAGTTAGTACTGCTAAATGGAGATTGTTAGTGGTAGCCAAATCAATAGTACCTATTAATAGGCAGGTTATGTTGCACATTTGGCTCCCTTGGATAAAGTCTTGCAGGCCCTGATGAATGACTTTATTTGCAACCTGCTGAAGCCTCTTTGCCATTATTTCTACCAAGATCTTTTATTCTGAGTTCAATAATTTTCTAGGGTTTTTATTAGGCTTCAAAATTACTAAGATGTTAGCCTCACACAATGACTGAGGAGGGTGTTGCCGTCAGAATAGTATACGATTAAAGAGTGTTTTCACAATAGGGCGAATCTCTTCACATGTGACTTTATAAAGCTCCCCTGGAATCCCATCTGGCCTGACTGCCTTCCGACCACTAATATCATTAAAGGCATACCCCAACCTCTTCCTTAGTTATTTCTTGCACTATCTCTGCTCTAGATTCCTCTGAGAGGCATGACAGGTGAATTGGCTCAAACCATTATCTGGGGATTTACCTTACCCACTTCTTATAGACACACCGCGGCCTAAACCTATTCTGTTGGTGGTGATGAGGAATATTTTTTTTTAAATTCCTTCATGCTACCTACCTAGTGCACCCCACCCTCTTCCAATTCAAGATATAATCACAAAATTAGAAACCCTCAACCAGCAAATTATACCACTGTATGTCGAATCCTCCTCTCCCCAGCCCCCTTCTGCCCTTTTTAACTCCTTGTCCCTGTTAGCTCCCCTTTAGGCTCTTACGTTCTTATATCCCTAGATCTTAATACCTCATTGATATCCAGCTTATCTATCTGATACTCAGGTATGGAGGAACATGGCTGTGAGCTAAGCCCCGGCCGCGGGTGTGGAGATTTAGGGGGTTATTCCAACTTTGGAGGAAGTGGTAATCCGTCCCAAAAGTGACGGTAAAGTGACGGATATACCACCAGCCGTATTACGAGTCCATTATATCCTATGGAACTCGTAATACGGCTGGTGGTAAATCCGTCACATTTGGGACGGATTACCACCCCCTCCTAAGTTGGAATAACCCCCTTAGTCTTTCTGTCCCTGGTTTGTGAAACTCAGCTAACTGTCCCCCCAATCTGCTTCTTACCCCCCAGTAGTTTTACTCACCTTTGGGGGTTGTCTTCATCTATCAGCCTCCCCCAAACAGACAAGAGCAGATGTCCAAAATCCTCGACATGCAGTCTGGCTGGCATCGGCTGCTGCAGCCCTTGCGCAGGTGTTGCTGGGTGGTCTGGAGGACCTCCTCTCGGGAGACAGGCAGCAGCACTAGCACTTGTTGTGGAGGTGCATCCCAACCAATTGGTGTAACAAGGTCAACTGAGCAGGGCAGGGTGCTTCCTGGCACAGCTGCCGCATCTTCTAGAGTGGTGGGAGAGGCATGTGCTGAGCCGGATAAAGACTTTGCTTCACTGGTGGATTTTATCTACCCAGATGGGATTGCAAACTCAGTAACCTCTTGGCACATACTTTTATTGAATCATTTTAGTCCCAAAAAAGTCTGTATGTCCTGTCAGAATAGTGGTAAGTTAGAGGGGCCCCTGGAATTTAATAGAGTACATGGTACATACCAGCTCAGTTTAGGATCTAAGCCATATTTGCAATTGAGTAATTTATATGAAATCTCTGGAAAAAATGAACAGATTAGCACATGAATCTCCATTAAGAGTGAGATGGAGAAAGACAGAGAAAGTGAGAGCTCCTGTGCTGGTAAGGGGGACAAGGGATATAGGAGCAGTTTATAACAAAGAGAAATTGAAAGCTTCCTGACGTAGTAAGACCTTTAAGTTGAACTTACCCCAAAAAACCCCTCTGCTTTTTCTTTTGACTATCCCAGAGAAGCTGGTGGTGACCCTAAAGGTGATGTTTCTGGTTTTGGAATGTTGGAATGTTGGTTTCATCATTATTTCAGGAAAGCAACAATATCTATGCAGTGGCCAACAGATGTGATCAGCTGGAACAGGCAAGCGAGTCAGTTGGGTCAGAACCTAATGTTCATGATCATACAGAAGCAGGGGCAAAGGAGTTTAGTACACCATTAGCGGAGTCAAGTAACAAAGAGACCTGAGTGCTCCCACCCTTACTCATACCCATAACCTGCAGGAAACTTCCCTAGCAAAGACTAAGTCAGTTCAAGCATTTCAACTAATTGAGGATAGAAGTGGGACAGAGAGGCTTATACTGGACCTTGTGTAGGAGATTAGAAGTAGATTTGATATCTCGGAGAACAACCAGAGAGAGATTCGAGACACATGCCAAAAGCTCTTAGATACGATTGATGCTTTGGCTTCAAGAACTGTTGTACTAGAGGATGCAAAGGCAAAATTGGCAGTTGATGTGAGAAGGAACTCCAGAGAACTTGAGGAGTTAAAAATGCAGAACAAATTAACACAAGCGACTCTGGAGAGGTTAGAAAATCAGGCAAAATGTTAAGATTATGAATGTCCCAGAAGTATCTGAAAATTCGAATATCAAGGCATTTGTCACCAAGTTGATCAAGGATGGGTTATTCGGGTGTTCTTTTGAGAAGAACATGAATGTTAAAATCCAAAGAGTGCATAAAATTAGGAGGAATACGGAAAAGCATAGGAACATTCTGGTTAACTTTCATTCTTTTCAGGTGAAAGATGCTAAAGCTTTGAAATCAAATGTTGAATCGTTTGGGGGATCCCCTTGCTCCATAATTACAGATTTAGGTCAAGCTACGGAAGAGAAGATGTGGAATATGGGTTCTAAGATGTCGAAATTCAGAGAGATGAAGCTGTCTGCCCAATTGAAATTCCCCACCACATTGAAGGTCGTGTGGAACAATAAAATGTAGTTTATCCATAGTACCAAAGAGGTTCATGCTCTGCTTCAACAAGTGCAGCAGAGGTGATAAGAACTTTCCTCACTGTAAGCACTGACAGTAATCTCCAGCTCCTCTGCAGCTTTTTCAGTAGCACTGAAAACGCAGCTCCCCTCATCAGTGCTGAAACAACTGAAAAGCAAATAAATTAATGTGAGTGACTAGGCAACGACCCAAGCCTCCCAGAGAAATGAGCTGTGAGTTTCAGCACACTAGGTTTTTAGAGGGCTAGGGCCTTGGGGTAATGGTACTACAGAGATGAAAGTGCTGCTTGCTTCTTTGCATCAGTTATACTGAAATTTGGAAGGGTGATAAAGAGATTTTTCATTCACAAAAGCTCTGAAATGGACTTTTTGAAGGGAAAAAATGCAAACCTACAGATCTCTTAAGAGAACACAATTTGAACTGTCCAAGCATCATTCTTCGCATTCTGGAATGAAATTGGAAGTAGAAGCATAACATTAAATATTTGTCATAAACTGACATTTAGGCTTTACAGAATAACACCAGAGAATTAAGAGTGACAGATGTACCATGACCCCACATCCTATACCCTGTATTGATGGTCATAAAGTACCACTGTACATATCTAATGAGGGTATTGCAAGTCAACGTAGAGTTCTGCAACCTTATTGAACCTTTGAACATATGCCTCTGTAGATGCACAGAACTCCACATGGTTACCACCATTTTGACTTTATCCTATATTTTACTCATACTAATTCACAAAAGTAGATACATTTTCATTAAAAATAACACAAAACTAATTCAATCCAATTAGTAGAACCAGAGCTATGAAAAATGAAAAATCACCTAAAAGATCAAAGCATCAGCCGTGGGTATCTGGTTGCAGGAGACCGAGGCAAAGTCAAAAGTTAAGTGAGACTGTGATGGAGAACGGCTCAGATGCACAAGGTGGATTGACCGCGGTCTTGGCTTACTTTCAGTCTTAGAACAAATTCTTAGAAAAAGCCAGGAGAAGATAGAGTTCAGTGGGGAAAGGCAACAGGCTGATTCCAAGGAGGAGTTGTAGTTGCTGGGAAGTGCCTGACGAGGTAGTTAGTGGTGGTGGAAAATAACTTTGAGCAGAAGAAGCTGAATTTTCAGGCCGAGATGGTGGTAGTTGTAATTGATGGGAGGGGGCTGTTGCATTTAATTTACTGGCCCAGGGTACATATAGTACATTATACAAGTGACTTATAAGTACATTAATTGTGCCAGTTAGCTGTAAGCCAGTTGTACCAAGTTTTAAGGAGAGAGCACAAGCAATTTAGCGTTGGTTAGTAGTGGTAAAGTGCACAGAGTCCTAATGCCAATAAACACAGAAAAACAAACACAGAATTCAGAAAAAAAGAGGATTGATGGCAAAACATTTAAGGGAAAACCACACCAATGATGGCAGGTCTAAAAAAGCATAATTATGTGACCTATATGCAAACAATATTGCAGATACTGCATTACAAACTGCTAGTTCCTAATTAACATATCTATATTTTCAGAGGCTTCTTACAAGGTTTACCACCCCAGGTGGCTTCATAAGTAGTATAGAAATCAGTTGTCTACCTTCAGTAGGATTACTAGTTGTTACTCTTTGGTTAACGTACAACAACTACGGTCTCAAAACTTGTCTTGTGTTCTCTGTTGTTCACTCAGTACAATGGGGTGGTTTCTGGGTGGGGAAAATGGGAGTTGGGTTTCTTCTGTTTGCCTTATTTAATTATTTTCTTGTGCTTCTCTCATTTTATTGTGACTACCAATTTTATTCATTATTCTGTATCCTGGTGTTCTGCACATTTTGGGTACCTGACTTGCTTAGCAGAAATTGAAATGACTTTAGGTGAGGATTTAAGTGAGGGAGGAATCATTGGGTGGAAGAATGCTGCTGGCTCATCATCCCTAGTTAAACACACCAGTGTAACTACACATAACTCAAATATTTAAAACTACACCTTGTTTCTTAGGCTGAAATAGAAGGGAGGTGGCTTATTATACAAGTACAGAAAGATAACTGTTCTGTGGGTACTTAGTGGCCTGTTCACACTGGTAAACGTGCGTGTGAGTATCTCTAGAAGTGTAAATTTACTATTAAACTTTGTAGTAAAATTTTTTACTCTTGGCTGTTTATCCTTTACAAGTGTAAATTTACGTCAAACTGTAGTAGTCAGGGTGTGGAACCTAATTTCTGATTGTAAAGTTACTATTGGTAACATTTCCCACGTAGACGGCGGTCTCTGCCACTGTATTACATAAAAATTATTTTTCTAAAAATGTATTTTAAAAATACCCACCAAAAGTAAAACTGTTTACATTTAGTTACTAAATATTAGAAGTTACCGAAAGGTAACTTCCCATATTCCAATAACAAAAGGTAAATTCTAAAATATATGAATTAATTGAAATTTATCTAAAGTTTTCTTTTACATTTGAAAAGTTATTAAAATTAAAGTATTTTACAATAAAATACGTATTATTTTTATACATTCTTAGCGTTAAATTCAATGTATACATATGTTTACAATTATGAAATAAATTCATTTATTTTAACATTATTTCCTGCAGTGTTCTTTTTTTTTTTTATCTCTATCTCCATTACTTTCTATGGGAGATTGTTGCAGTGCTAATGGTGGGACATGTGTGGTGCTGCACATAACACAGGTCTAAGCTGGACTACATTTACAAATGTTTTGTGCCTTTTTTTGGATGTAGTATCTGTAGAATTGAAGTTTATGAATGACAGTGGGCTTACTGTTTTGTGAGTGGGGGGCATTGCCCTGTAAAAATCCCCCTTTGCCCCTTTTTAAACCCCTCCTTACTCCTCCCTTAACCCCTCCAATTTTGTACGAAATGTTCCCCACGTTTCAGGCACCTCCTACATTTACTAGTTTAACGTAAGCCTAGGTGTGGGGAGATCTCAACAGTCAGGAGGAGAGCTTCGCACTTAAGAGGCAGAGCCCTCCACACACAGGTTAGTGAATAGCATTTTGTGATACATGAGTAGTACTACCAAACTTACTATAAAATGCAGTTTATGACTAGGCTATTTAATGTTTATCTCACTGCCAAACATATTGGATGCACTGAACTAAAATTTGTCAGAACTTCATGTCAACTAAATCATTAAACAAGGGGCTTAATGGGGTACTTCAACCTGCCTGTGGAAGGAATCTTAGACCGATAGATGGGCTGCAAATTTTGGCCTTCTAGATCTCACAAACAGTTACTTAACTTATGTACCTCTCACAACTTCTCTCACACGTGGAGAGTGTTCAACCTTGATGAGGGAGATTTCACTTTTTTCTCCAAGCCACATCGCAGCTATTCAAGGATTGGCTTCTTGGTGCTCAACACATCCAAATAGCAAATGTCTCAAACCTGAAAATCAAGTTACTGCTCCTCTTGGTTCATGCATGTCTTTTAGTGTACTACTCTTCCAGGGACCCACATCCAACACAGAACATGTGGAGAAAGAATGAGAGTTATTCAAAGATCAGGATACAGTTTCCCTCATTAACAATTGAGTTGTATTTTGGAGAGAATGTTGACTCCTGTTCATCGCTGCCAATCCTAACCAACCTTACGGTATACTGGTTGGAATCATGGCCACAAGAACTAAAGATTATAACTCCAAATAAACCTCTCTGGCAAAGATGATAAAACAACTGGAGATATTACAGATATGCTCAAGGGACTTCACAAGGTTGGAAGTTCTCAGAAAACTGAAATGTGAATATACCAGAATTCTGAGCAAAATAGCCCAATTGAGTGTTTCTGATTAAGACTTCTAGTTGCAGATTCTTTACCTTAGAATTTCCCCCCAGGCGTCAGTCTGGATTCAAAGATTTTTCTTCTAACAGTACCCCTGCGTGCCATCAGGTGGCATTGGTCGGCTCCACGTTTGTTGTTGGTGTCGTGGTTGCCGGTTAGGAAATCGTGGTTCGTATATAGGCGCCACCCCAGCACGCTGATGTTAGTTCTTTTCTTTCCATGCCAGCCTACGCGCAGATCTGAAGAGAGCTACCTCTAAGGTCAGTTTTTGACTAGGCTTTTGACTTTTTGTCATAGCTTTTTGACTTCTTGGTGCATCGAGGATGTTGTCACTGAAGACCGGCTTCAAGTCCTGCGACTCCTGTCACCGTTTGATGTCCGTGATGGATCTGCACCTCGTATGTCTATAGTGTTTGGAGAGTGTCCGCGACCCGAAATCATGCTTTGAGTGCTGTGCTATAAACCCAAAGGCTTTGAGGGAGCGGTAATCGTCGGGACATTCAGGTAAGCATAAAAAGAAGTAGAAGAAGCAGAAGCGCTCTTTGACTTCACCCCGTCAGTAGGATGACGCAACGCGGGAGAAGGAGCGTCCTAGCTTCAGGCCTCCATCATCAAAGCATACTTCTGGGTTGGCCCTGAACCTTTCCAGGTTTTTGAAAGGCAGTCTCCTCTGCCCATTTGAAAGAATTCTACAAGGCCATGTGCCTCATCTTTGGGCTGAGCACCATCAGGCCCCGCAGGGTCGGCAGGGGCCCCCTCAGGTTCCGCGCTGGTGGCTTTAGCCTCGGCTCCGGGGGGGGCACCCAGGGATCCGCTTTTGGATATGAACCGGCATTGGTTGTACGTTTGCGACCTTCTCTGTCGACAGTTCTAGTGTCAATGCTCCTGACGACGACTGGGCCCACAAGCAGTGTCGATCCCATACTTATCGCCAACTCTGACACCGAGCTGGAACGGTGTCTCTCGATGACGATTCTGACTTTGCAGGGACTTTGCTCCCTAGTTCGGATCCTGACCCTTATCCTTATGGATAAGAGTTCAGTGACAGTATGAAGGGGTGACTAGACCCTTTAGAATACTAGCTTGAAGAACCTGTGGACTAGGCTCAGGTACTGGGTGAAGCCAGCAGTCTTGACACCTCCTCTGACACTAGCATGCTTTCTCCTCCTACTGTGGCTATGGAGGAGGGGGGTGTCTTATTCCATGGTGGTGCGAAGACCAGCTGAGGTCTTGCGCCTTGAATGCTTTCAGTGGCTGTCAGGAATGACCTCCTGACTGAGGTGCTTCAGCCTGGGGCTTCCATGTCAGAACCCCTTTTACCCTTCAATGAAACCCTCACTGATGTCCTACTGGGAACCTGGTCCAAACCCAGCATAGGGGCTCCTGTGAACAGGACAATAGCCCATCACTACAGGCCTGTGCCTAATGACCCAACTTTCTTGACCCAACACTCTACCCCTAAGAGCTTGCGTTCCATACCGCACCTCTGGATAGAGAATCTAAAAGGCTGGATCACCTTGGGAAGAAGCTCTTTGCTTCCTTCAGTCTGGCATTGCGGTCTGTGAGCACCGCATGCCTTTTGGGCCGTTATACCCACACTCTATGGTGCATAGTTGCACAAGTGCTGCCACAGGTCCCAAGGAGGCTTGGGCCGTTCTCTCCCAAGCTGTTGCTGACGGGAGAGACACAGCTAAGTTCACAATTTGATGTGGGCTGGATATGACCGACTCTCTGGGCAGATCGGTGCTTCGACTGTGGCCTTGAGGTGCCATGCTTGGTTGAGAACATCTGGCTTTTCAGGGGATGTCCAATCCACTCTCATGAACATGCCCATTGACGGCACCCGTCTCTTCGGAAACAAAGCAGACTTGGCGCGCAAGTGCTTTAAGGAGTCCCAGACTACGGCCCAGTCCCTAGGCATCACAGGAGCCTATCGCCCCCCTCAGTCTGCTTTCTCCCCTTTTGTGGCTAAGGAAAGGGTGCCCAGTCATGTCCGTTCCCCACCAGCATCCATGTGGGTCAGGGAGCTAGTGGTCTAGCCAGTCCTCCGCCCGTCCCTCAGCCGCAGCCTCCAAACCTTCCTAGTATGACACTTCTCTACCAGGGACCAGTCAGAGGCAGGATTCGCCATCACCTTTCCCGCTGGCACACCATTACGTTAGTCAGGTGGGTTTTGCAAACCGTCTGAAGGAGCTACTTCCTTCTCTTTGAGACCACCTCTCCATCCATGTCACCATCCTATGATTGGATGTCAGAGGCTCACCTGGCACTTCCCCGTGATGAGGTTATGTCTCTTTTGGCCAAGAGAGCCATAGAGAGTGTCCCTCTGCCAGAAGTAAGTCATGGTTGTTTTCAAACAACATTTATTGGTTTTTCATTTAGAAGCAAAATAAATTTCAGAAAATGAACATGGTTATTCATAAATTCACGAGCGCCCCACCCATTTTGGGCCCCTTTCGTCCAATTCCGGCCCTCGGCACCTCCGGAGGAGGGACCGCAATCTAATCCGGTGCAACAAACGTTCACAGCTCGTATTACTTCCGGCCCCTGGGCCGCGGCGGTGATTACCTACAGCTGTAGGCAATTCTCCCCATTAAGAGTACTATATAAACTAACGACTTTCAGGTCACTTTACCCAAGCGGTCCTGACAGAGAGGTCGGTATAGGCGCACAGAGAGCGCCCACCTTTGATGCAGTGAGTCTACCATCGATGGATACACAGATAAGAAGCCTTTCTCTTCTCTTCCTTTCTTTTCTTCTTTTACTTTGCCCACTTTCCTTTTTCCAAGCTGTCTCCCCTTTTTTCTTTTTTCTTTTTTCTTTTTCTTTTTCTCTTTCTTTTTCTTTTCCTTTCTCTTCCATGTCTGTCTTATTCCTTCCTTATTCCTTTGCCCCCCCCTTTTTTGCCCCCTCTCTCTTCTCTTCCCCTTTTTTCCCCTTTGTTCCCCCTTCTCTTCTCCTTCTTTCTCTTTCTTTTGCTTTTTCCCTTTCCTATTCCTATTCTCTCATATATATTTCTTTACCTTTACTCCCCTTCTGCTCTCTCCCTTCTAACCCTAGAGTCTGACTATAAGGGGACGCTCCCTCTCCAGGATACCAGAGGCTAGTAGCCTTTATTGTTAGGGTAAGGAATTGTCTTCCCTGACCTACCACTCGCTGCGCATAACCTGCAGTGCTGCGACCGTTTTATCTGCAACCAGTACTATTGTGTTATGCATGTAATTTTGTCACGTGTGCTGTGGTTTGCCATGAATTACCTTCTCACCGCCAATTTTGGTCTGTTTATGTTATTGTATTTGCCATAGGTCCTCCCCAGGTATTCCCTTGGCTAAGGTAGACCCTTCCTTCCCTTCCCACTTTTTTCCTACTGCGATTTAAACTGCAGCGCGCTACAAGCATCTGCAACAGGGATCCAACGCCCTGATGAATGCCCAGAGACCCTCCATAGCTCAATCACAAGGGCAGAAACATGTCGGCTAGATAGGTGACCTTGCGAGTCATTGTTCTCACACTGGTCTCCCATTTCTTTTAATCACACCACACAGAACCTTCTATTAAAACTCACCCTGGTATCTGAGTAGGTGTTTTTATTCCCATAGCATAGCTGGATCCCTACTTTCCAGAAATCAAACTAATTTACGCACTCCCTCCTGTTCCTTTAACAGCGAGGTTGAGTCCGCCCAGGTGGTATTGTCCTACCTGGGTGGGGCTAGGTGGTCATATGATGAAGCATGACACTATATAGTGTGTGAGACCACCTAGTCCGTAAAGGAAATCCGCCTCCACAGACCTTAAACCACCCCTCGTTTTATCTTTAGTTGAGATTTAGGATTGGTATAGTGACGCAATTAGCACACTTTCAACCCATTTATAATTCCAAAAAACCCCGTACTCTCTTTTGTGACTTAGTATTCATAAATTCTCACAGTTACCAAGCAGGTCGTCTTAACAACCTAAACTATACCCCCATCTCCTCCCCAATGCCTCTTGTGGAAACATTTCAGTCAGCAAATTCTACAAAACGGAGAAAGCAATCAATCTTACCTAAGTTGGTTGTGGTTGTCATTCCCGCTACTTCTTGGTGCCCAAAAAAGGACAAGGGCCTCTTCCCTATCCTAGACCTCATGTCCCTCAATCTCTTCCTCAAAAGGAGAAGTTCAAAATGCTCACTCTAGCTCTGGTCCTTTCTACCATGAACCCAGGAGACTGGATGGTAGCATTAGACTTGCAGGATCCTTATTTCCATTTTCCTGTCCTGCTGGCCCACAGACGTTACTTGCGGTTCGTGCTAGGTCACGAGCATTTTCAATTTACTGTGCTTCCCTTTGGCCGTACCAGCTCCCCTCTGGTGTTCACCAAAGTGATGGTGGTGGTCGCAGCTCTTCTGCGCAGGTTAGGGGTTACAGTCTTTCCCTACCTCGACAACTGCCTGTTGAAGGCGAGCTCGCCCCAGGCTGTCGCTTCCCACCGCCAGACTACGGCAGACCTCCTGCATTCGCTGGGGTTCACTAAAACATGCCGAAGTCACACCTGACTCCCTCTCAGATGCTCCTTTTCATCGGAGTTGTTCTTGACATGGTGAAGTTTGGGCCTATCCTCCTGAGCGGTGAGTCCAGGATATTCAGCCTATGATACTGATGTTTCAGCCTCTATCCTGGATTTTGGTAAGAATGACTTTGAGGCTGCTGGGCTTCATGGCCTCCTGCATCCTGCTGGTGACCCATGCCAGATGGCATATATGGGCTCCGCAGTGGAACCTGAAGTTCCAGTGGGCGCTGCATCAGGGAAATCTCTCTGATATGGTCCAGATCGCGGAGGGGACTGTGCAAGATCTTCAGTTGTGGCTTTTGAACAGCGATTGTGTCAGAGGCAGATCCCTCTTCCTTTCCTAACCAAATCTGACAGTCATGACAGATGCGTCACTCCTGGGATAGGGCGGTCACATGGGAGAGGCGGAGATCAGAAGCATGTTGTCTTCGGCCGAGTCCGAGCTCCATATCAATCTTTTATCGAGCTCATGGCGATCAGGCTACCATTGAAAGCATTCTTTCCCTCTCTCAAAAGAAAAGTGGTGCAAGTGTTCATATACAACACCACTGCCATGTGGTACTGTTACAAGCAGGACGGGGTGGGGTCATGGACCCTTTGTCAGGAGGCTCTGCGCCTCTGGACTTGGCTGGAACATCAGGACCTATCCCTGGGATTTAACATCTGAGGGGCTCTCTGAACGTCAGAGTGGACAAACTCAGCCATCCATGTCTGGTTAATCACGAATAACGTCTCCATCCAGAGGTGACGCCAGGTCTCTTTCAGCAGTGGGGAGAGCCTTGGTTAGATCTGTTTGCCTCTTCAGAGAACACACAATGTCAGCTGTTTTGCGTGCTAGAGTTTCCAAGCCGGCACTCGCTCAACAAATCTTTTAATCTCTAGTGGAACTCAGGCCACCTTTACGTCCATGCCACTTCTGCCCAGAGTTCTCAAGCAGATGAAGAACGACCAGGCCCAAGTCATTCTTGCGGCTCCAGACTGGGCACGAAGAGTCTGGTATCCCATGCTCTTGAGCATGGCCATCAATCCTCCACACAGACTGCCTCTTTGGAAGGATCTTCTGTCGCAGCAACAGGGGACGGTACTTCACCCGAACCTGACCAGTCTGTCTCCTTGCATGCTCTGGTCACCCTCAAGGGATATTTGTCTGCCTTCTCGGCTTTTCTCAGCCTGACCAACCCTTTTTGTTTAAATCTCCCATTGTTGGTAGATTTCTGAAGGGTCTTACCCTTATGTTCCTCATTCTCCATTCATAATGACCCAATGGGATTTTAACCTGATTCTTACCTTCTTGATGTTTGCTCCTTTCGAGCCACTTCACAACTGTCCACTTCGGTTTCTTACCTTAAAGACAGCCTTTCTGGTCGCCATCACTTTTGCTCGCAGAGGGAGTGAGTTGCAGGCTCTTTCCTTGAACATACCTTTTCATTTCCATCCATCCTGACAATATGGTGCTTCGTACCAGGGCTTCCTTTCTACCTAAAGTGGTCACACCTTTTCATGTTGGCCAAACCATCACTTTTCCTACTTTTTACGCGCCCCCACATCCTTCTGCGTAAGAGGAGATACTCCACCGCCTGGATCCAAAAAAAGCGTTGGTGTTCTATCTTGATTGTACCAAAAAGTTCTGGGTGGATGATAGACTCTTTATATGTTATGTGGGTGCGAAGAAAGGTTGGGTAGTGCAGAAGAGAACCATATCTAGATTGTTCGTTCTCTGCATTAAAATGTGGTGCGCATTAGCTGAAAAGCAACCCGCAGGGGGTTTGCGTGCTCACTCTATCAAAGCAACAGCTGCCACCACTGCGTTAGTGTTGGAAAATGGGTTATTGGTAGGGCAGGTAGGTACCTACACCTAGCAACAAGCCACTAACCTCCACCTAGGTACAGTTAGGTCTCAGTAAATTAATCCCAGCTCAACCCTTGGTAGCTTGGCAACGAGCGTCAAGGCTTAACTTAGGAGACAAAGTGTAAAGCATTCAAATATCACAAAACAGTAATTAAATAAAACACAGGAAACAGTTTAAAAGTCCAAAACCAATTTATAAAAATAGTTTATATTTTTATCTTTAAAATGACACAAAAACTATTAAAATCTGTTCAGGGGAACCGGAGATATGAATTTTTAAAGAATTATTACTTTTCTAGCGCTTAGAAACAAAAAGCGCCAATCGGGTCATCTGGTTGCACCTCGACCGGGGCAAAGTCAAACTTTCAGGCCGACCGCGATGGAGCCCTGCTCGGCTACAGGTCGCGGGAGGCCTCGGTTAAAAAGTTACCTTCTGACTTAGTCTTTATTTTGAAGTTTTTCTTCACCGGGACGAACCTGCCAGTTGAATCCGACCTCCTGGAGCCCTTGTCCGGATACGCGATGTGGGTTTCCTCGGTGGAGACTTTTACCTTCGGACTTAGTCGTTTTTTCGAGATGAAAATCCTTCGACCGGGGTAAACCTGGATCTTGATCCGACGTCCATGGAGCCCTTCTCGGATACGATGGCTGGGAGGTCCCGGTCAACTTTTTACCTTCGGACTTAGTCTCTTTTTTGGATGTTTTTCTTTACCGGGATGAACCACGAAGTCAGGCCGGGTCGCGGTTGAGGCAAGCCGGCTAGAATTTCCGCGGCGGGTCGGTCCCTCTCTGGAGCTTTTTTCAAAAAATTCTCAAATCTTTTCCAAACTTCTGGGGCTTCACCCAGATGTTCTTTTAAGGTTCTTTTGGGGTCCACAGCTCACCCCAAGGGTCCAGAAGTTCTGTGATGGTCCTTGGGGGGTGCGGACTTCAACTCCCAGAATGCACCTGGCGCAAACTCCTTTTTGGCCACTGGAGAGTGGTCAGCTGGTCGCTTTCTTCAGGAGTTGGTGCAGGGGACTCTGGTTAGCAATTTTTCACCTGTAGCAAACAGGGAGTCCCTCCTTGAACCAGTTGAAGCCAGGCAAAGTCCTTCTTGTGGTGAAGCCCAAGTGTGCAGCTGGTGCAGTCCTTCTGAGTGCAGGTTCCAGGTGCAGGCCAGGGGTCCAGCAGGGCAGTCCTTCTTCTCCTTAAGTTCTTTCTTCTTGAAATTTGGTGGGGATCTGAGGTGTGGGGGCAGGTCTGCCAGTTTTATCCTTGCTCCTGGGTGAAAAGCAGGGGGGCCCTGGTTCTCCAATCAGGGACAGGGTCGTCCCCCTGTGATGACCACTTCCTGGGAAGTGTGGCAAAAATCCATCCCAGAAGGCAACAGTCTCTAAAAATCCAACATGGATGAATCTGATTTTTGGAGGTTACATCTGGCTGAGCCCACCCACTGGTGTGGCTAAAAATCATAAACACACCCCTCTCCTGCCCTCTCCTAATCTAATCAAGGGGGCACCTAATTGTCTGGGGTTGCAGGATGTGGGGGTGTTGCTGGGTGCTCCAGATGTCCTTCTCTGCCTTTGAAGACCAGTTTGGCAGCCCTCCCCCTTCCTGCCTCACCATCTGCTGAGGGGAGATTCTCTCCCCAAGCACATTCCTTTGTGTGAAGCCAGGCCACTTCACACCTCATCAAGGCAGCCTGGCAGAAGCTGCTGCAGGCTGGCCAATCAGAGCACAGCAGCAAAAACAATGCAGAGCTGAAATTGGCAACTTTTTAGGTAAAGTCTAAACTTTTTACCTGAACAAGTTATATTAAATCCAACAACTGGAAGTTGTGGGATTTATTACAACAATTAATTTGATACCAAACTCTTGGTATGTAACATTTAAGGAGACTTTAAAATTTAAAATAAAGTCTGCCCATTCTAGCCTATGAAGGCCATTTACTTCAATGAGGGAAAAACAAATTTTGCTGTTTTTACCTCACCAGGGCTTATAAATCTATTTTTATAAAGTCCCTGCTTATAGTTAAATGGCACCCAGCCCTAGGGGCACATAGGGCACACCTTAGGGGTGACTTATATGTAAAAATAAGGTAGTTTAAGACTTTGGAAGTACCTTTAATTCCAAAGTCGAATTTGCATATAACTTTAATTTAAAAGCAGCCAGCAAGGCAGGCTTGCTTTTCAAATGACACTGGGCACCTCAGCAGTGCACCTAGGTGTGCACCACCTATGCTGTGGTCCCTAAACCTACATGCCCTTCCATATACTAGGGACTTATAGGTAGGTTAACTTAGCCAATTATAATTAGCCTAATTTGCATATCCATTTTACACAGAGCACAGGCCCTGGGACTGGTTAGCAGTACCCAGGGCACCATCAAAGTCAGGGAAACACCAGCAAAAAGAGGAAAATGGGGGCAAAAAGTTATGGGGCCTCTGCAATCAGCCCTGTTTTCTCACAAAACCCCCCCCCCAGCCCACACGCCCAGGAGACTCAGCCCAACCCTGGGAGAGTCTTCCTGGCTTGTTAGGCGAGGAAGACAGTGAAGAAAACTGGCTGTCCCTTTGCAGGGCCTACTCTGCCTTATATCCTCCTGTCAGGGTCACTCCCTATGGGTAGTGAAGCCATCCCAACAGTAAAAGGACCCAACTCAAACTGAAACTTTCCTCTAGGGGGGTCTTCCTCCTTTCTCTCTGCCAACTTGGGTAGTGAGGTGCCCACCTCCCCTACTCCAAACTTTGCTAGGGTAACACCTAGCTTACCCAAAGAGGTCACCCAACACTTGAGCAACCCCACCATGACCAATAGGGTCAGGGGGCCTACTTTGCTATTGGCCCTGGGGTCTGCCTCCCAGGCCAAGTACATTGCTGCCAGGAAGGCTAGCACCCAGCAGAGGCTACTGACAGCTGTCAGTACCCAGAACCACACCCTAAGCTCTCCACTGACAGGTGGCTGAGCTGCTTTAGGGGCAACTTTGGGGTCCTGGCACCCCTCTTGCTGTCTAGAGTGGGGGGCTACCACCTCCTGTGGCAGACACCCTCCTTCCACTCTCCCTTCTGTCAGTGCAGGGGCAACACCTTGCATCTGGACAGCTGCCTGACTACTCAGGACTTCCTTGGGGTCAGGTGAGGCCTCACCAGTGCCAACTCTGGGCTCCCCCCTTACTGGGGCAGAAGGCCCTTGGCTCCCTGGAACTCTCTTCAAGAGTGGCCTACCCTTCCTTTTCTTCTTTCCTTTTCTTGGGGACCCCTGTCTCCTAACTGTAGGGACTGACTCCCCAGGACTTTGGGTTGGGGGGGCGCCCTGGGCGACCACCCCATCTGTGACCAGACTCACCTCTGGGAGGTCATTGCCCAGGATACAATCTAGGGGAAGGTCAGCACTGACTACCACCCTAATCCAGTCAAGGATACCCTCCCTCTCTAGGGGCACTATGGCTACAGGTTTGGAGGTGACCTCCCCTGTGGCTATCCTGACTTTCTTTGTCTTTCCTGGGACATACATGTCTGGGGTCACTAACCGGTCACTCACTATTGTGTGACTGGCACAGGTGTCTCTCAGGCCAGTGGTAGGGATCCCATTCACTTGAATGTGGTGGAAGTGCCTACTCCCACCCTCAGGGATCACCAGCTTACCATCTGGTCCTTTCTCCCAGCTCAATGCTAGGAGGACTTCATCATCTGAGGAATCCTCCTCTATGGCTACACTGGACAGCCCAGTGCTAACCACCTTCTTTGGACAGGCTGCATCTCCTCTGAAGTGACCTGTCTGCTGACAGTCAAAGCAAGCCCTACTGTCCAAGAGCTTTTTTAACCCTGGGTCTAACTGTCTCTGCTGGTCAGAGTGGGAGTGGGATTTACTCTCCTCCTTCTTAGGGTTCTGGGGTACAGAGGGAGTCTCTGTGGTGGGCTTACCACCTCCCTCCTTAGGTTTTTGGGGACCTGTCCCCCCCTTCTTGGAGTCTCCCCCCTGGGACTTGACAACCACCCTGGTTCTCAACCACTCATCAGCTGCCTCCCCTAGCTCTCTAGGGTTGGTCTGCTTAGAGTCCACTAGATGCTGGCGTAACCTTTCTTGGGTACAATTGGTCAAGATGTGCTCTCTCATGATCAGATTGTATAACCCCTCATAAGTATCTACTTTGTTACCAATAATCCAGCCCTCTAGTGCCTTTAGTGAAATGTCCACAAAGTCAACCCAAGACTGGTTACTGACCTTCTGGCTGTCCCTGAACTTCATTCTATATTGCTCTGGGGTCAGACCAAACTTCTTGGCTAAGCACCTCTTCATACTAGGGTATGAATCTGCCTCCTCCCCCCTTAAGGTCAGAAGCCTATCCCTCCCTGAGTTGGGGACCAACTCCCACAAAAGGGAACCCCAGTATTGAGGCCTAACCCTTCTCATTTGGAGTGCCCTCTCAAAGGCCCCCAGCCACTTATCTATGTCATCCCCCTCTATATAAGCAGGAACTACCCCCTTGGGTAATCTGGGGCAAACTCCCCCACCCATGGACACCTCAGCTTCTTTATCGCTGCCTCCATCTCTTTTCTCTTTGTATGCCCACTTTTTCTTTTCTAGGGCCAGCTTCTCTGCTTCCAAAGCTATGTATGCTAGCTGGGCCTCCAGCTCTCTTTCTCTGATGGATGGGTTCTCTCCTCCTGAAAGGACCCCCTTCCCACCACTAGCTTTGGATCTGCCCCTAGTGACTGTATTTACTGAGGACCGTTCTTCCTCATCCTCACTTAGGCTCAGATGCCTTCCCTCCCCTGAGTGGTTAGAGCTAGCATCCTCCCTTCTTTCTCCCTCCTCTGGAGCTTCTTCTGACTCTACCTCTTGGGCCTCAGCCCATGCTGTCAGGGATGTGATCAGGATTTGCTTCCTGAGATCAGTGGTTGCAGGCAACCCTCTTTCAATACACAACCCCCTAAGCTGGACTACTGTCAGTGTGGGTAGGCTAGCCAGATCAAGCTCCATGGTTCCCTAGTTTTGTGTCAACAAAAACATTTTGCAAAAATTGGAAACAAGAATTTAGAAAAATTTAAAAAATTCAATAATTGAAATTAATCCAAATTAAAAATGAAAAACAATTTTTGCACTAGGACAATTTAAAGGATTTTTAATTTGTTTTACCTAAAACTGTAACGTGATATTGAACACAAGTACAGGATCCCGTCGCTGCTTCCAATTATGTTGGAAAATGGGTTATTGGTAGGGCAGGTAGGTACCTACACCTAGCAACAAGCCACTAACCTCCACCTAGGTACAGTTAGGTCTCAGTAAATTAATCCCAGCTCAACCCTTGGTAGCTTGGCAACGAGCGTCAAGGCTTAACTTAGGAGACAAAGTGTAAAGCATTCAAATATCACAAAACAGTAATTAAATAAAACACAGGAAACAGTTTAAAAATCCAAAACCAATTTATAAAAAATAGTTAATATTTTTATCTTTAAAATGACACAAAAACAATTAAAATCGGTTCAGGGGAACCGGAGATATGAATTTTTAAAGAATTATTACTTTTCTAGCGCTTAGAAACAAAAAGCGCCAATCGGGTCACCTGGTTGCACCTCGACCGGGGCAAAGTCAAACTTTCAGGCCGACCGCGATGGAGCCCTGCTCGGCTACAGGTCGCGGGAGGCCTCGGTTAAAAAGTTACCTTCTGACTTAGTCTTTATTTTGAAGTTTTTCTTCACCGGGACGAACCTGCGAGTTGAATCTGACCTCCTGGAGCCCTTGTCCGGATACGCGATGTGGGTTTCCTCGGTGGAGACTTTTACCTTCGGACTTAGTCGTTTTTTCGAGATGAAAATCCTTCGACCGGGGTAAACCTGGATCTTGATCCGACGTCCATGGAGCCCTTCTCGGATACGATGGCTGGGAGGTCCCGGTCAACTTTTTACCTTCGGACTTAGTCTCTTTTTTGGATGTTTTTCTTTACCGGGACGAACCACGAAGTCAGGCCGGGTCGCGGTTGAGGCAAGCCGGCTAGAATTTCTGCGGCGGGTCGGTCCCTCTCTGGAGCTTTTTTCCAAAAATTCTCAAATCTTTTCCAAACTTCTGGGGCTTCACCCAGATGTTCTTTTAAGGTTCTTTTGGGGTCCACAGCTCACCCCAAGGGTCCAGAAGTTCTGTGATGGTCCTTGGGGGGTGCGGACTTCAACTCCCAGAATGCACCTGGCGCAAACTCCTTTTTGGCCACTGGAGAGTGGTCAGCTGGTCGCTTTCTTCAGGAGTTGGTGCAGGGGACTCTGGTTAGCAATTTTTCACCTGTAGCAAACAGGGAGTCCCTCCTTGAACCAGTTGAAGCCAGGCAAAGACCTTCTTGTGGTGAAGCCCAAGTGTGCAGCTGGTGCAGTCCTTCTGAGTGCAGGTTCCAGGTGCAGGCCAGGGGTCCAGCAGGGCAGTCCTTCTTCTCCTTAAGTTCTTTCTTCTTGAATTTTGGTGGGGATCTGAGGTGTGGGGGAAGGTCTGCCAGTTTTATCCTTGCTCCTGGGTGAAAAGCAGGGGGGCCCTGGTTCTCCAATCAGGGACAGGGTCGTCCCCCTGTGATGACCACTTCCTGAGAAGTGTGGCAAAAATCCATCCCAGAAGGCAACAGTCTCTAAAAATCCAACATGGATGAATCTGATTTTTGGAGGTTACATCTGGCTGAGCCCACCCACTGGTGTGGCTAAAAATCATAAACACACCCCTCTCCTGCCCTCTCCTAATCTAATCAAGGGGGCACCTAATTGTCTGGGGTTGCAGGATGTGGGGGTGTTGCTGGGTGCTCCAGATGTCCTTCTCTGTCTTTGAAGACCAGTTTGGCAGCCCTCCCCCTTCCTGCCTCACCATCTGCTGAGGGGAGATTCTCTCCCCCAAGCACATTCCTTTGTGTGAAGCCAGGCCACTTTACACCTCATCAAGGCAGCCTGGCAGAAGCTGCTGCAGGCTGGCCAATCAGAGCACAGCAGCAAAAACAATGCAGAGCTGAAATTGGCAACTTTTTAGGTAAAGTCTAAACTTTTTACCTGAACAAGTTATATTAAATCCAACAACTGGAAGTTGTGGGATTTATTACAACAATTAATTTGATACCAAATTCTTGGTATGTAACATTTAAGGAGACTTTAAAATTTAAAATAAAGTCTGCCCATTCTAGCCTATGAAGGCCATTTACTTCAATGAGGGAAAAACGAATTTGGCTGTTTTTACCTCACCAGGGCTTATAAATCTATTTTTATAAAGTCCCTGCTTATAGTTACATGGCACCCAGCCCTAGGGGCACATAGGGCACACCTTAGGGGTGACTTATATGTAAAAATAAGGTAGTTTAAGACTTTGGAAGTACCTTTAATTCCAAAGTCGAATTTGCATATAACTTTAATTTAAAAGCAGCCAGCAAGGCAGGCTTGCTTTTAAAATGACACTGGGCACCTCAGCAGTGCACCTAGGTGTGCACCACCTATGCTGTGGTCCCTAAACCTACATGCCCTACCATATACTAGGGACTTATAGGTAGGTTAACTTAGCCAATTATAATTAGCCTAATTTGCATATCCATTTTACACAGAGCACAGGCCCTGGGACTGGTTAGCAGTACCCAGGGCACCATCAAAGTCAGGGAAAAACCAGCAAAAAGAGGAAAATGGGGGCAAAAAGTTATGGGGCCTCTGCAATCAGCCCTGTTTTCTCACAGTTAGCAGGTGGAGTATCAGTCCTGGGCATCTGCCAGGCAGCAACGTGGGCATCGTTTCAAATGTTTACCAAACACTGCTGCCTGGACACTCAGATCAGAAGGGATGGCTAATTTGAACGTTCGCTACTGCAGGACTTCCTAATATGATTTTGGTTCACAGACCCTACTATGGGGGTGGTATATCTTGCAGTGAAATTCTGAAAAATATAATAGTGTTGTAAATCTTTCTAATCTATTTATAATGATGTCACAGAAACAGTTTTGTTCATTTTTATAGTTAGAACTATACACATTTTATTCAGTTGGATAAGACATTGATTTAAAAAAAATCATAAAACATTCTTTGTACGTAATCTTTAGTGTTTCTGTTCATGATGAAAAGACTTGCAGAACTTACTAGCAACAAATAGTTCTGTGAGTCTCCCAGGACTCTTTGTTACCCAGAACCATCCATATGTAATGCTGTGGTAGTTGTGGGCTACAGTCCACCGATTTCCTGTCTCTAGTTTGCCTTTAACCTGCTATTTCCACGTGGTTAGAAACACCTTTTATTGAGCCATATCATGATTAGATTAGCAAAAACTTAGAGCAAAAAAAGAGCCACGCCTTTAAGGCTTTTCTAAACTTAAGCAAGTCTACCTATTGGCTTAAGGCTAGATGTAAGGAATTCCACTTCAGAGCAGCAGTCACAGAAAATGCCTACAAAGACTGCAGATGTATTTTGGGTACCTCAAGCACATGCAGTCCTTTGGATTTTAAGGGGCTTCTGGAAATTACCACTTCAAACGTTCAAGAAGGATAGGTTGTGTTTTATCATATAGAACCTTGTTAACTAAATAAAGGGATTTGAACAAAATCCGTTCATTTTACAGGAAGCCAATTTAAAGGGCCAGATTAGGGGACAAAGGTCTGTTTTCTTGAGTGCCAGTGTCAGTCCTCTGGCATTATTGTGTACCAGCTGGAGCCAATGTACTGCACATTGAGGTAGATCAAGGGAAACAACATAACTGCAGTCCGGGCATAAAAAATGATCCAAAATGTGCACTGTGTGTAAAAGAAAAAGACAGAGGATACTTTTTGAAGGTCGAAGTTGGAAAAAGCACGTGCTGACTGCTGCATTAATCCAACTTGTCATAATGGGGACAGAGACCAATTTGATACTGAGATTTGAATTCATGTTGCAGGAGCTGGCTTTTGGCAAAGGGAAGAAGGCCAGATTGACAGTTCCAAGAAAGGGGAAGTTTTCACTGGCCACAGGATTTCGACTTTATCACCATTAATTGTCGGCACATATAAGTTTCGACTCTTGTAAAACAGTCACTCAGGTTTGAGGTGCAGCTGATAACATCACCCAATAATTCTTTATTCACTTTGCATATTATCTGCTTACATGAACAGGCCAGAGGCAAAATATTCGATGAGGCAGACCAGATGAATCTTTAAAGATTTCAAAATAAGTGGAAACAACATGAAGCCCTGGGGGCTCTGCAAGTAAGGTGTCTAATAGAGGAGATACATGAAGAATGAACAATTTGTAGTGATCTATTATTGAGGAAATCTCTGCCTCTCCAGACCAGACTCTTGACAGCTTGATCTGGTGTTCTATAGTAACAAAAGATGCAGACATATTAAGTAAAATTAGAGTAGCGGAATGTCACCATCTTCACAGCAACATAGGTCATCCAGTGCTGCTGCCTTCTGTACTAGAGCCAGGGTGAAAGTCTGCTTGTATAGCGTGCAGAGGACTATATTGCGGTACATGATCTGCTAGCTGGATGAATATTATATCTTCCAAGAGCTTGGCCAAGTAGGGAAGTTGAGATATAGACCGGTAGTTAGGCACGTTTCTAGGAACTATCAAGGGTCTTTCAGCAATTGGGTAACCCAAGCAACTTTTATATTGTTCACAACTCTCTCCCTGAAGAGTGAAGCATTAATAATAGATTGGGCCTAGGTCTGTTACACACACAGGAGACTTTGAGGCAGTTTTAACTTAAAAGATATCTGCCAAAGATCCAGTGGGTTGACTTATCTGTACCAGCAGGGTAAATTCATCAATACAGAGGGGGGGGAAACAGGTCAAAAACCTAGTAGATTATCAAAGGGAGCAATCTAAAGAAGGGGAGGAAAACAAAATAGCTTTAGGCAGTACTGTGGCCTGGGAAATAGTGGCAATGTTATCCTTAAATAATAAATTACAGTAGTCATGTTTGGGGTGTTAAAAGTGTTATCAGAACAGCTGGCGACCGCGGCTGTTTTGAAAGTATGTGTGATTAAGCATTTGCTATTTAAGTTTAGGGGATAGACAATAGTTACAATGCCATTGTTGCTCGATGCTAGGGAGAGCCAGTTTCATTTCTAAGAATTCCATAGAAAACCATTCTCACAACAGTTTAATGTGATTAAGGGATTTCTTCTTCAGGGAGCAATCTAATCAAGAGTAGCAGTAATCTAGATATCTTGGTTACCGTTTATAGAGAATGTTCCTAACAGTATCAAAGATTCTAGTAGTTGTGCTGAAATTCTGTTCCATTATGGTAGACTATGGTTGCAGAACGATTAGCCCTCTTTTTAGCAGCTGATTTAAACTGACATTAAAATGTGATCCAATAGAGATTTGATGAAGGACTAGCAAAAAGATGACAGATCTGGCGTAGGTGGGTGTTCAAGCAAACAGTATCTAAAGCATGGCCCTTTGCGTGGTTCGAGATCTAGGTGCACATAGTGAGATTAAAGAAGGCAAAGAGCTCTTCTAATCTGGCAGGAAGCACTTGAGAATGATTATCCAAGTGAAAATTAAAGTCACCCAGAACCAGGATTTGCCTGCAGTAATGCAGTAGCTGACAAATTATAAGGCATAAGCCCTGCCTGGGGAGGCAGCAGATCAAAAATATATTCTAGGGAGTCTGAGGGGTCTGTCAGTCTAATTAGTGAGGTTTCAAGAGCCAATGGGGAAGTAGAGTCCAATTTAAAACATTTCAGACCATTCTTAACCCGAATGGTAAGTCCCCCCCCCGCCTTTATGGATGTGGTGGACAGAAAACAACAAAATTATTGGAACTATATTAATTCATCAATTCATGATAACCCTACAGTTATTCGTGAAGCAAATTTCAGCATGTCAGATTATCAAGATTATATTCTGATATATGGTTGTTTATGGCGAAGTTCTTAATTTGAGAGCACACATTAATTAATATAGCGGATACAAAAGTTAACAGGCCTTGTTAGTGGCCTGAGTGAAAGCCTTGAAGAGGGAGGTGGGCTTTGCAGAAAAGAGGTGAGCAATGTAAAGAAGAACTCCAATGGAGGGTTCAAAACAATGTATGAGGAAAACAGGCTCCAGAAAGCTTCACAATTGTGATACTAGGATGTCTTATCACTGGATGGCATTGCATCCCGTCAGCGTGACTGGGCACTGGATAGTAACTCAGTTGTAGATTGGTGTAGATGTTCTTGCCTTTGGCATGCTGCTGGTGTGGTTGCTCTGTGGGCTGGTTTAAAATATCCATCACACGGCCAGCACCTGATAGCTACAACAACTAGTGGACTAACCAAAACAACAGAAGCAAACAGAGTGCAACCAGAAAATAAGAAATGCTGAGCTCAGGGCTACTCACCGCAGTTATTGCTCAGGAGGATGGAGGAAATTACACCCCATTTTAAATTTACATGACACCAACTTCAGAAAAAAAGAGATAGCACTAACAACCAGTGAGATCACAGTTCACTGCAAATCAAAACCCCCATCCGGTCTCACTTAATAATCACTTTGAAAAAAACAGGATAAAAAATATCACCCCATGTTTAAACAGCAAACATTCTGAAAGCAGTAATGGAATATGTGAAGCATCCGTAATTAAATTTCAGCAGTAACTTTAGAAGAGTCTTAAAAGTTCAGTTACTGTTACAGACGTGTACATTGTCACACCCCATGAACTTTGCTGCTGCTCTAAACTATCAAATGTTGTGCAGCGTTGGCATCTGGTATGGGAAGCTAATCATGTCAAAATTACAACTCCCCATATAGGACACGTCCTGCAATGCATAGCATGCTGCAAAATGAATATGATACACACCAAAATAAATGTAATGAGTGTCAAAATAAATATCATACCTGGCAGAGTGCGTCTGACTTGAACCAAAACAAATATGAAACCTGGCAGAGTTACTATGCTACTTAGTGATTAATATGAATAATTAACAGTCTGAATTGAATAAGAGGTATACTGAAATATATATCAACCATACTGAAATACATATAGCCCTCACTGTAAACAATAAAGCAATCACTAAAAGAAATGCAATATTCATCAAAACAAATGAGACATTTCTTGAAATGTCTGACGTATGCTAAAAGGAATATGACATACATTAAACTTATTATGACAGATTGAAATTAATATACGGTACTTAAATGAATATATATTATTCTGAAAAGAATATAATTCACATTGAAAATTATATAACACACACTGAAATGAACACCAAACATGTTGCAATGTACATGAATTGCGTTGAAATGAATACTACCCTGATTGCAATAAATAGGAGATGATTTAAAATTAATATGGCTTGTGTTGAAATTAACATAAACCTCATTGAACTAAATTTAACATGCTTTTAAATGAGTGTGATCGAACCTGAAATTCTCATAACATGTGTCAAAATTATATGGAATGCATTGAAATTAATATGATGCATATTCAAATGAATATGATATATGTTAAAATTTATAAGTTGCATCTCAAAGTTAGCAAAACAAGCGTTAATATGAATATGACATCCATTGAAATAAATATAACATTGATTGTAGGGAATATATAACACATGGTAAAATGAATATGACATGAGTTGAAATTAATTTGAGCTTCACTGAAATTAATTTGGCATGTTTTTAAAAGAATACAAGTGATGTTAAAGTGAGCATGACATTTATCAAAATGAATACGTCTTGTATTGAAAGTAATATCATACACATTGACATGATTATGACACGTGTTGCAATGGAGATGATTCATGTTAAAATTAATATGATGTGTCTAAATGAATGAGACATCCATTAAAAGGAATATGACACATGCTAAGACAAATATGAAATGCATTAAAATGAATATGAACCTTTTAAATTAATTCAACATGCCTTAAACTGAATAAGACAAATGCTGAATTTAAATGAAACTTGTCAAAATGAATATGTTATGCTTTGAAATTAATATCAAACACATCAAAATTAATATTGCATATATTGAAATGCACATGACCTATATTGAAATGGAAAGAAGGAAAACCACGGCACATCCCAAGAAGTGATAATGTTCCAGTTTATTCCTCGTAATGTCTTTAGATGAAACAATGGCCTGTGGCCCAAGCTGACATCTTGGAGCCAGAATCAACAGATGACAACAGAAATCCTTTTCAAATTAACAGCAGCCCAAATAGACAACAGCCAACACGTGTTTCGTCTGGGTAGACTTTATCAAGGCTGTGGATATACGCAAAGAAATAGAGTATCAAATACTGGAAAACATTTTAAATAAGAAAAATGTGTTTGTTACCAAAGTAAAAACATTTATTTAATTAAAGAGAAGGGAAGCCCGATTGTTAGCCACGAACGTGTGACCCAAATGCAGAGATAACGTTGCAACTCTCCATATTCATTTGGAATGTGTATCACCAAAAAGAGTGTCAGAAAAATGAAGGTGATCTGAAGTAAATGTGTCAGAGAGAAAGTGAAAAAGGAAAGACAGAACCAGGGAATAAAAATTCTTTAGGGGGAAACAATCAAGAAAAGCAAAGAAGAAACGAAGACAACACACGCACCCACAGTACTATGGTGATACCAAAAAGTGAAGAAAGAACCATGTGTCAGAGTAGACGTGTGTCCTAGATGTTGAAACACCGAAAGAAAGACATGCACCGTTAGAGGCATCGGTGTTTTGGACAAGGAGAAGAGAAATATAGTGGATTGACTGATCCAATACTCAAAAGACACACCTATAGTGAAGATATTTAGCTCAATGTTCCAAAGTGCCAGAGACAAATTGATGTCTTATGATTTGAGAAGGCGGTCAAGTAAGGAAGAGCATGAGGACCATGGTAAGCCTGTATAGTGAAAAAGAAGGCGAAATCCTGGTAAGGGCGTTCCGTGACTACCATGTAAGCCCTCTAATACTAGTTATTTAACATAACATGGACTGGTTAGAGCATCGTTATTTAGAGTGGTGATCATAACCAGTAGGGTTAATACACAGATTGCCGGAGTAAAGAGTATAGTTGATGCAGTGATTATTCATATGAAACCGAAATGCGGTAAAACGAGATAAGTAGAATGCCCATAATTAAAGAACGTGGCGTTTGTGTACGACCTAATGTGTCGTAGACTGTATAAAATGTTTAAGGCAATTGCAGGCGATGTATAACATCCGTAAAAATCCCATAAAGATGCCGGGCTAAATCGTTAGTAAGAGTAAATGCTTAAGGCAATTGCAGGCGATGTAGAACATCCGCAGAGCCCCCATAAAAATGCCGGACTAGCGCACCGCACTACCAGTCTGTATGTGCCCATACCTCAAATATCTCCAAGCGTTTCCCTCTGCGTTGTGTTGACGGCGCTGCGAATAATGATTACGCGCCGATGGTGGACTCCCTCTATTTGAAGCCGAATTGGGAGTGGAAATGAAAAAGGGACTGCCAAACTAAAGCTGTATCCAATTGAGATGGAAAGTGGGCGCCATGTTGGAATGTCGATGAAAGAGGTAGAACAAAAGAAGAGAGAAATATATGTGACACCCGCTACATGGAGAAAGAGGAATATGGAGAGCTACTTTGGAGTTATAATGTCGTGTGAGATATAATATTTGTATACTGATAAAGCACAGAGACCAGAACTACCGAAAATGTAACAATAAGGTTATCTATAGGTAAAGGTATTTGTAAACTAACAGACGCTAGTACACAATGACATTTGACAAGTGGTGTGGAATAATGAAAATACTTCCATGTAAAATACAAGGATTACGCAGGAAGACAAAGTGTTTACAGTACAGCAGAGGCCAATGAAAAATATAAAACATTGCCACAAAACATTACATACTGAGTCATGAAATCGAGAGGGATAGGAGGAACAATCCGATGTCAATGCATATAACATATATTTTGAAATATCATGAGTGCTGTACATGGAAAGGTGGTGCAGGTTGTGAGGGCAGATTTGGAGATGCCGAAAATGCTATAGAAAGACATGTAAGTCCTTATCCGAGTTTAAGCCCATCTCCACTGCTCGTAATTTTATAATCCACCTACTCTCTAATTGCCTTAGCTGAAGAGTTTTGTTGCCGCCCCTAGGGCAGCCGCCCAGGGTGGCAATTCCAAAGGTGTGCAAATTGAGCCTCTCTTGTAATGGGTGTTTCTTGTTGAAATGAGCTGCAAGAGGGTAATCGGTGTTGTTGTTCCTGATTGCCCTGATGTGCTCCTGTAATCTTTCCTTGAATGGTCTAATGGTACTTCCAATGTATATCTTCTTACATGTGCAGATGATACAATATACGATATATTTAGTGTTACAGTTCATGAATTGTTTAATAGTGTGTGTAACATCCGTGTTATGCATGAACCTTTTGGTTTTGTCCTGTACATAATCACAGATATTGCAGTGTCCACATTTATAAAAACCCAGGGGTGGTGGGGGAAGCCAATTGCCTTTGGTGATAGTGGGCAGGAAGCTATGGCAAAGTTGGTCCCTCAAGGTACGTCCTCTGCGGTAAGTCATGTCCGGTTGTGTCCGGAGACTCTTCTCCAGTGTCGCATCGGATGTTAGGATCTTCCAATGTTTTCTTAAGATTTTGAAAATGTCGGCACTTGCGCAGCTGTAGGTAGTTATAAAAGATGGTGGCTTTCTTGTGCCGACCTGTCTATGTGATTTTTTTGGAAAGTAATGTGGTTCTGTTGACTTTCATGATTCGATCATGTGTGTCACTAAGCAGTTTGTTGGGATATCTGCGTTTGGCAAAACGATGTTCCAAGATTTTCAGTTGTGTCCTAAATTCCTGGTCATCCTGGCAGTTCCCTCTGACTCTGGTGGCCTCCCCATACGGAATAGCTCTGATTTGTGAGTGTGGATGTTAACTACTGGCATGAAGAAGCGAGTTAGTTGCCGTGGGTTTCCTATATAGTTTAGAGAAAATACAAGTATCTTTGATGTACAGTGTTAGATCAAGGAAGTCCACACAGCTAGTGCTGGAATGACTAGTGAACTGTATGTTATAACAGTTGTTGTTTAAGTACTGGATGAATGTGTCTAATGTATTAGAGTCACCTGCCCAGAAAAGAAGAACATCATCAATATAGCGGCCCCAGTAGATGATGTGTTGTGTAAGTTCTGGCGGGCCGCTGCTCCATAGATGATGGTGGTCGTAGTGACCTATGTAGAGGTTTGCAAAAGATGGTGAAAATTTAGCTCCCATGGCTACACCCTGTTTCTGTCTGTACCAGGTCCCCTCATGTAGGAAGACATTGTTGTCCATGGCAAGCTCAATTAGATCCATGACCATATAGGAGTGTTGTAAATAACTTGCATCCCTCTTGTCCAAAAAATATAGTGTTATATATAATTTAGTGATGATACCAACAGTGTCCCACCACAACAGGCAACCACTTCCAGCAACAAATCCACTTTTTTGTTGGAAATAGAAAGATTTTGCAGAGGACAAAAACTCAACAAAATTCCTTCCACCACACACACAAGAGAACCAGAAGGGGCCGGAGAAAGAGTGCCCGAACCAGTAACCAACACAACCAGGGTCATTACAAGATCGACAGCCCGCAATCTGAAGACTTAGACGTAGACTTGACTCACAATGAAGATCTCTGTGTCATGAATTTGTCCAACACTACACTTGACAGCGACCAATTGAGTGTTCTCAGTAAGGGTCTAGGCCTTGTACCCATGTCTTTCCCTGACTTCACACAAATCCATATTGATCTTTTTAAATTTGTGCGTAAGTGCAAACTCTTGAAACATTTTGACCTTAAGCACTCACATACTGTAGATGATGTGGTGAACATCACGCCCTATGATCTTTCCATTGGCAATCTTAAGGACATACAAACTCTCCTTTCCTTAGAGGATATTAGCCACAGTAACACAGTACCCACTTGTGAAGATATTTTGGCTGACCTAGGCCTGACTCACTCAGTAACTTGCGACAGTGGTCTCAGACCTTCTTCCAAATTTACACCACTACTACCACCAGACAATTCAATTGACGTTTTCCAAAAGCTAGTCACTAAGGAAATTTATCATCTTGAAGACCAGTACACACTTGGACGAAAAATCCGTACACACAACTTGACCCCACAGGAGCATATAGGGCCTTACACACACTGCAACTCAACGAGGACTGTAGGAGGCTGGACTGGCTTGTAGTGAGTACCAAGGGGTACTTGCACCTTGCACCAGGCCCAGTTATCCCTTATTAGTGTATAGGGTGTCTAGCAGCTTAGGCTGATAGATAATGGTAGCTTAGCAGAGCAGCTTAGGCTGAACTAGGAGACGTGTGAAGCTACTACAGTACCACCTAGTGTCATATGCACAATATCATAAGAAAACACAATACACAGTTATACTAAAAATAAAGGTACTTTATTTTTATGACAATATGCCAAAGTATCTTAGAGTGTACCCTCAGTGAGAGGATAGGAAATATACACAAGATATATATACACAATAGCAAAAATATGCAGTATAGTCTTAGAAAACAGTGCAAACAATGTATAGTTACAATAGGATGCAATGGGGAAACATAGGGATAGGGGCAACACAAACCATATACTCCAAAAGTGGAATGCGAACCACGAATGGACCCCAAACCTATGTGACCTTGTAGAGGGTCGCTGGGACTATTAGAAAATAGTGAGAGTTAGACAAATAACCCTCCCCAAGACCCTGAAAAGTGAGTGCAAAGTGCACCAAAGTTCCCCTAAGGACAAAATAGTCGTGTTAGAGGGAAAATGCAAGGAAAACACAAATCAGCAATGCAACAACGATGGATTCCTGACTGAGGGTACCTGTGGAACAAGGGGACCAAGTCCAAAAGTCACAAGCAGCTCGGAGATGGGCAGATGCCCAAGAAATGCCAGCGGTTGGTGCAAAGAAGCTCTTACTAGGCTGAAGAGCTGTGAATACTGCAGGAACGACAAGGGCTAGAGACTTCCCCTTTGGAGGATGGATCCCCCACGCCTTGGAGAGTCGTGCAGAAGTGTTTTCCCGCCGGATGGACGCCAACAAGCCTTGCTACACGCAAATCGTGCGTTTGGCGTTTTTGGATGCTGCTGGGGCCCAGGAGGGACCAGGAGGTCGCAAATTGGACCTGCAGAGAGAGGGGACGTCGAGCAAGACAAGGAGCCCTCACTGAAGCAGGTAGCACCCGGAGAAGTGCCAGAAACAGGCACTACGAGGATGCGTGAAACGGTGCTCGCCGAAGTTGCACAAAGGAGTCCCACGTCGCCGGAGACCAACTTAGAAAGTCGTGCAATGCAGGTTAGAGTGCCGTGGACCCAGGCTTGGCTGTGCACGAAGGATTTCCGCCGGAAGTGCACAGGGGCCGGAGTAGCTTGCAAAGTCGCGGTTCCCAGCAATGCAGCCCAGCGAGGTGAGGCAAGGACTTACCTCCACCAAACTTGGGCTGAAGAGTCACTGGACTGTGGGGGTCACTTGGACGGTGTCGCTGGATTCGAGGGACCTCGCTCGTCGTGCTGAGAGGAGACCCAAGGGACCGGTAATGCAGCTTTTTGGTGCCTGCGGTTGCAGGGGGAAGATTCCGTCGACCCACGGGAGATTTCTTCTGAGCTTCTGGTGCAGAGAGGAGGCAGACTACCCCCACAGCATGCACAAGCAGGAAAACAGTCGAGAAGGCGGCAGGATCAGCGTTACAGAGTTGCAGTAGTCGTCTTTGCTACTATGTTGCAGGTTTGCAGGCTTCCAGCGCGGTCAGCGGTCGATTCCTTATCAGAAGGTGAAGAGGGAGATGCAGAGGAACTCGGCTGAGCTCATGCATTCGTTATCTAAAGTTTCCCCAGAGACAGAGACCCTAAATAGCCAGAAAAGAGGGTTTGGCTACCTAGGAGAGAGGAAAGGCTACTAACACCTGAAGGAGCCTATCACAAGGAGTCTCTGACGTCACCTGGTGGCACTGGCCACTCAGAGCAGTCCAGTGTGCCAGCAGCACCTCTGTTTCCAAGATGGCAGAGGTCTGGAGCACACTGGAGGAGCTCTGGACACCTCCCAGGGGAGGTGCAGGTCAGGGGAGTGGTCACTCCCCTTTCCTTTGTCCAGTTTCGCGCCAGAGCAGGGGCTAAGGGGTCCCTGAACCGGTGTAGACTGGCTTATGCAGAATTGGGCACATCTGTGCCCAACAAAGCATTTCCAGAGGCTGGGGGAGGCTACTCCTCCCCTGCCTTCACACCATTTTCCAAAGGGAGAGGGTGTCACACCCTCTCTCAGAGGAAGTTCTTTGTTCTGCCATCCTGGGCCAGGCCTGGCTGGACCCCAGGAGGGCAGCTGCCTGTCTGAGGGGTTGGCAGCAGCAGCAGCTGCAGAGAAACCCCAGGAAGGGCAGTCTGGCAGTACCAGGGTCTGTGCTACAGACCACTGGGATCATGGAATTGTACCAACAATGCCAGGATGGCATAGAGGGGGCAATTCCATGATCATAGACATGTTACATGGCCATATTCGGAGTTACCATGGTGAAGCTACATATAGGTAGTGACCTATATGTAGTGCACGCGTGTAATGGTGTCCCCGCACTCACAAAGTTCAGTGAATTGGCTCTGAACAATGTGGGGGCACCTTGGCTAGTGCCAGGGTGCCCTCACACTAAGTAACTTTGCACCTAACCTTTACCAGGTAAAGGTTAGACATATAGGTGACTTATAAGTTACTTAAGTGCAGTGTAAAATGGCTGTGAAATAACGTGGACGTTATTTCACTCAGGCTGCAGTGGCAGGCCTGTGTAAGAATTGTCAGAGCTCCCTATGGGTGGCAAAAGAAATGCTGCAGCCCATAGGGATCTCCTGGAACCCCAATACCCTGGGTACCTCAGTACCATATACTAGGGAATTATAAGGGTGTTCCAGTAAGCCAATGTAAATTGGTAAAAATGGTCACTAGCCTGTTAGTGACAATTTAGAAAGAAATGAGAGAGCATAACCACTGAGGTTCTGATTAGCAGAGCCTCAGTGAGACAGTCACTACACAGGTAACACATTCAGGCACACTTATGAGCACTGGGGCCCTGGGTTACCAGGGTCCCAGTGACACATACAACTAAAACAACATATATACAGTGAAAAATGGGGGTAACATGCCAGGCAAGATGGTACTTTCCTACAAGGACTTAGTACTAAAAGAGGCCGACAAAGGCGGCAATATCGTCATTATGAATCGGTCGGACTACATCAGAGAGATTGACAGACAACTGGAAGATCCACACGCCTATTGTAAACTACAGGGCAACCCCATTGCAAGGATCACTAAGGCTATCGAGACAAAGCTCTGTTCCTGGAGAGACAAGGGTCTTCTTACGGACCTAGAATACAAATATCTATATAATCCTACACCCAGTTTTCCATGTATTTATACTCTCCCCAAGATACACAAACAGGCTACTTTCCCTCCTGGGAGACCTATCATTTCTGGTATCAATTCTCCCACAGAAAAACTCTCTGAATACATTGACTTCTACTTACAGCCCTTCGTGTGTAATTTACCCTCGTACATCAGGGACACCTCCCATCTCCTTAGCATCATCGCTGACTTTGAATGGACCAGTGGCCACACCCTTGCAACATTAGATGTCACCTCTCTATACACTTGTATACCCAAAGACAAGGGTATGTTGGCCATACAATATTTTTTGGACAAGAGGGATGCAAGTTATTTACAACACTCCTATATGGTCATGGATCTAATTGAGCTTGCCATGGACAACAATGTCTTCCTACATGAGGGGACCTGGTACAGACAGAAACAGGGTGTAGCCATGGGAGCTAAATTTTCACCATCTTTTGCAAACCTCTACATGGGTCACTACGAACACCATCATCTATGGAGCAGCGGCCCGCCAGAACTTACGCAACACATCATCTACTGGGGCCGCTATATTGATGATGTTCTTCTTTTCTGGGCAGGTGACTCTAATACATTAGACACATTCATCCAGTACTTAAACAACAACTGTTATAACATACAGTTCACTAGTCATTCCAGCACTAGCTGTGTGGACTTCCTTGATCTAACACTGTACATCAAAGATACTTGTATTTTCTCTAAACTATATAGGAAACCCACGGCAACTAACTCGCTTCTTCATGCCAGTAGTTCACATCCACACTCACAAATCAGAGCTATTCCGTATGGGCAGGCCACCAGAGTCAGACGGAACTGCCAGGATGACCAGGAATTTAGGACACAACTGAAAATCTTGGAACATCGTTTTGCCAAACGCGGATATCCCAACAAACTGCTTAGTGACACACATGATCGAATCTTGAAAGTCAACAGAACCACATTACTTTCCAAAAAATCACATAGACAGGTCGGCACAAGAAAGCCACCATCTTTTATAACTACCTACAGCTGCGCAAGTGCCGACATTTTCAAAATCTTAAGAAAACATTGGAAGATCCTAACATCCGATGCGACACTGGAGAAGAGTCTCCGGACACAACCGGACATGACTTACCGCAGAGGACGTACCTTGAGGGACCAACTTTGCCATAGCTTCCTGCCCACTATCACCAAAGGCAATTGGCTTCCCCCACCACCCCTGGGTTTTTATAAATGTGAACACTGCAATATCTGTGATTATGTACAGGACAAAACCAAAAAGTTCATGCATAACACGGATGTTACACACACTATTAAACAATTCATGAACTGTAACACTAAATATATCGTATATTGTATCATCTGCACATGTAAGAAGATATACATTGGAAGTACCATTAGACCATTCACGGAAAGATTACAGGAGCACATCAGGGCAATCAGGAACAACAACACCGATTACCCTCTTGCAGCTCATTTCAACAAGAAACACCCATTACAAGAGAGGCTCAATTTGCACACCTTTGGAATTGCCACCCTGGGCGGCTGCCCTAGGGGCGGCAACAAAACTCTTCAGCTAAGGCAATTAGAGAGTAGGTGGATTATAAAATTACGAGCAGTGGAGATGGGCTTAAACTCGGACAAGGACTTACATGTCTTTCTATAGCATTTTCGGCATCTCCAAATCTGCCCTCACAACCTGCACCACCTTTCCATGTACAGCACTCATGATATTTCAAAATATATGTTATATGCATTGACATCGGATTGTTCCTCCTATCCCTCTCGATTTCATGACTCAGTATGTAATGTTTTGTGGCAATGTTTTATATTTTTCATTGGCCTCTGCTGTACTGTAAACACTTTGTCTTCCTGCGTAATCCTTGTATTTTACATGGATGTATTTTCATTATTCCACACCACTTGTCAAATGTCATTGTGTACTAGCGTCTGTTAGTTTACAAATACCTTTACCTATAGATAACCTTATTGTTACATTTTCGGTAGTTCTGGTCTCTGTGCTTTTTCAGTATACAAATATTAGATCTCACACGACATTATAACTCCAAAGTAACTCTCCATATTCCTCTTTCTCCATGTAGCGGGTGTCACATATATTTCTCTCTTCTTTTGTTCTACCTCTTTCATCGACATTCCAACATGGTGCCCGCTTTCCATCTCAATTGGATACAGCTTTAGTTTGGCAGTCCCTTTTTCATTTCCACTCCCAATTCGGCTTCAAGTAGAGGGAGTCCACCATCGGCGCGTAATCATTATTCGCAGCGCCGTCAACACAACGCAGAGGGAAACGCTTGGAGATATTTGAGGTATGGGCACATACAGACTGGTAGTGCGGTGCGCTAGTCCGGCATTTTTATGGGGGCTCTGCGGATGTTCTACATCGCCTGCAATTGCCTTAAGCATTTACTCTTACTAACGATTTAGCCCGGCATCTTTATGGGATTTTTACGGATGTTATACATCGCCTGCAATTGCCTTAAACATTTTATACAGTCTACGACACAGTAGGTCGTACACAAACGCCACGTTCTTTAATTATGGGCATTCTACTTATCTCGTTTTACCGCATTTCGGTTTCATATGAATAATCACTGCATCAACTATACTCTTTACTCCGGCAATCTGTGTATTAACCCTACTGGTTATGATCACCACTCTAAATAACGATTCTCTAACCAGTCCATGTTATGTTAAATAACTAGTATTAGAGGGCTTACATGGTAGTCACGGACCGCCCTTACCAGGATTTCCCCTTCTTTTTCACTATACAGGCTTACCATGGTCCTCATGCTCTTCCTTACTTGACCGCCTTCTCAAATCATAAGACATCAATTTGTCTCTGGCACTTTGGAACATTGAGCTAAATATCTTCACTATAGGTATGTCTTTCGAGTATTGGATCAGTCAATCCACTATATTTCTCTTCTCCTTGTCCACAACACCGATGCCTCTAACGGTGCATGTCTTTCTTTCGGTGTTTCAACATCTAGGACACACGTCTACTCTGACACATGGTTCTTTCTTCACTTTTTGGTATCACCCTAGTACTGTGGGTGCGTGTGTTGTCTTCGTTTCTTCTTTGCTTTTCTTGATTGTTTCCCCCTAAAGAATTTTTATTCCCTGGTTCTGTCTTTCCTTTTTCACTTTCTCTCTGACACATTTACTTCAGATCACCTTCATTTTTCTGACACTCTTTTTGGTGATACACATTCCAAATGAATATGGAGAGTTGCAACGTAATCTCTGCATTTGGGTCACACGTTCGTGGCTAACAATCGGGCTTCCCTTCTCTTTAATTAAATAAATGTTTTTCCTTTGGTAACAAACACATTTTTCTTATTTAAAATGTTTTCCAGTATTTGATACTCTATTTCTTTGCATATATCCACAGCCTTGATAAAGTCTACCCAGACGAAACACGTGTCGGCTGTTGTCTATTTGGGCTGCTGTTAATTTGAAAAGGATTTCTGTTGTCATCTGTTGATTCTGGCTCCAAGATGTCAGCTTGGGCCACAGGCCATTGTTTCATCTAAAGACATTACGAGGAATAAACTGGAACATTATCACTTTTTGGGATGTGCCGTGGTTTTCCTTCTTTGCATATCATAACTGTAACCCTTTTTGGGGTGATAGTTCACGCACTCTGTGGCTGGGTGCATACCACTTCGAGCACCCCCCCTATCGTTTTACGTCATCATGGACTTGGTAAATAAACAGTAGCTTATATTTGGAAAGTGCGCTCTTTCCTTTACACAGCCACCTTTTGCTTATATGTATTTATATTGAAATGGATATGACTTTAGTTAAAATTATTAAGTCAAGTGTTAAGGTGAATATGACATCCATTGAAATGAATGTAACATTCATTGAAAGGATTATGGCATGTTAAGACAAGTATGTACACATGTTTAGCCCGAGTTTTAACTGGTTTTGATGCTGTTAATATCATGAGTTAATAAATATTCTAGCAATGGTCCCCATATGTTCTTGGGCCACAGAGCCTGGGGAATGGTGGAATAGTAGATTTCTAGTTGGTCATTTCAGTATAGCATATCCTAAAACCAGGTCTTTACTTTTGGGTATGGAATCCCCGTTCCACAAACATCGCACTCCTCTCCAAATCCTTAGCTCTTCATGTATACCCTCTCCCTCCTAAACCCTTAATCATCAGTCTTTATCTATTTCTCATCCTACCTCATACCTGACTTTCCTTTCATCTCTCAGCCCTTCCTTTCTTCTTCACTTCTCATTCTTTACTTCTCTTCAATCGTGCTTAGGGCCTGGTTTACATTTTTGATGCATGGGGAACAGTGGTACCTGTCAATGATTGAAATGTCTGTCGACAAATTCAAAAATTGGTGGTCAATATGGTAATTCACTCTGTCGCCTGGGCAGAGGATGGGCCGACTGACAAAATATAAAGGAGGCCCTAAATGCCATACTTCCTCCTCTATGCTAACTCCTCATCCCCCACCACCCTTCAGCCATACTCTGTTCCCCATACATAAGTCATCACTAACGTCTGATTTCTAATTATCACTTCAGATCCCTCACTCTGCATCACTCAGTCTACTTTTTGTTTCAACCCTCATTTGTCCCTCCACAATCCTCACTTCTTATTCCATCCTTTTATCTCTTACTCACTCTACATCACTTACTTGTCACACTTCATTCCACACCTCTCCCTATTCTACTTTCCTCATCCCTCACTGCTCATACCTTTCCTCTGCTAAATAAGTGAAATGTACAATGATAATAGCTTAAATTGTATATCACACTGTCTATTTTAGGACATGTTGGCCCATTACATCTCATGCCTCAGTTCTCATTCCTCACTCGCACTTGTACCCTCTTGACCTTACTCCTCTTTTTTCGCTTCTCATCCTTTTTTAATCAACCATCATTCTTTATTATCATCCCTCACTCCTTAGTACTTAGCCCTGATATCTAACTCTTCGTCCTTCATTTACCATTTGTCACCTCTAATCCCTCACGTTTAACTGCTCCTTCCTCCTGCCTCACTCCTCAACCCTCACTTCTCATCCTTTCTCACATCCCTCACTCGCCTTCCTCTCCTCCCTCACTCCTCCCCACTCAACCCTCATCCCTTGTTCCTCTCGCCAAATCCCTCACTCTCTCACTCACTTTTGTCACACTTCTTCCCTCATTCCACACTCTTCACCTCTGATTTCTTACTCAACATCCCTCTTTTATCACTCCCCTCACTTCAGCAGTGACAAGGGCCCTGGACAAATGATGTTTCCTAAAATGTCTACCACCCTGACCATATTAGGATATCCTCACCCCTCCCTCCCTCCCCATAACACAGATCTCAATCTTCACCTTATATTTCTCAGTCATCACCCCTCACTGCTCCTGTCTCCATCCCTTAATATAGCCCCACTAATCAACCTTCAGTCCTCTGCCCTCACACTTCATCTTTCATTCCTTATTTCTCATCTCTCACTTCTCATCCATCAGTCTCCATTCTTCATCGTTCAAACATGCAGGATCTAATCCCTTTTAAGATATCCTCATTGCTCACTCATCATCACTCAGTCCTCACCTTTCATTCTTCAGCCCTCATCCCTTAAACCTTATCTATAACTCCTCACTTCTGATCTGCCACTCTCATTCCTCGTAACCCGTCTTCAGTTTCTCACCTCCAGTCCCTCATCCCTCAATAGTCCATTCGATCTTCCCTGACTCATCTTTCACTAATCTTCTCTAACATTTCATCCCCACACTGTGCCTATATTTCCTGTGATGAATTGAGTGTTGTACTCTTTAAAAAAACATTGTTTTATCATTGTTGGACATTACAGTGCATGCAAATACAACACATGCCTCTATCACGCAAATAATACAATGCACTAACCTTTGTAACAGAGTGCGTGGCATTACATAATGGACCTCAACCACACAGTCTTGTGGCATGTATGTATGTGTGTGTATGTAAGCATATAAATAAAGATATATACAGAAGTGTGTGTGCACACACTCATATATGTATATATTTATATATGTATGCATATACGTGTGTGTGTGTGTGTAAATGTGTGTGACATACTAGGTGCTCTCTTGTGTCTGGACAAACATTTACCTCTCTGGAGAGCTCTAATAAGAGCGCAACTTGTGTTAGGGGTTGCTTTTATTCGCTCCAGGTTGGCCTGGATTATATTTTTCCAATTCAAAGCTGTGATACAGTGCCTAGAGTGTTAGAAGATCTTTTTAACTTGGCATGGATGGCACTATCTAATCCAATGCTTAAGGACTTTGCTGTAAAACTGGCAAAAGACTGCCACTTTCTGCCTTGGCATGGATGGAACTGTAGAAATCCTATGCTTAAAAAGTTTGGTAGAAAAATGGACATTTGATGTGAGCAGATTCAGATTGTCTGTGGCGTTGTAGGGTGCTCTACAGAAAGGAACTGCGCTGTAATCCTGAAACGATAAAGATGTATACACAGATATGTGTGCACACACATATACTGTATATGGATAGATATGTATTATGTCTTTTTTATTTTTTAAGGAAGAACCCCCTTTTTTCATTCATTACCTCCCTTTACCTGTACCCACCTCTAAACTCAAAAATTATCCCTACCTCACTTTACCTCTACCCACCTTTAAACCCTAAAATCATCCTTACCTCCTTTTACCTCTACGTGCACATAAAACATGTTATTTAAAAAAATACTTATTTCATCGGCCTCCCTCGCTCTGTGGTCGTGGGCCTCTAGAAGATCTGCCCAGTCCTCCATTTCGTATTCAATCTGAAGTTTCATTTACCAAGAGGTGTGAAGGTTGTTTAACAGTGTCAGAGGAAAGAGTTGACAGGCCAGGAGGTTTTTAAGGCTGGACATCACACAGCGGAAGTGGCCCCCCAACCCAAGATAGGAAACCACAGAAGAGGGTTGCAGGGTCCATGGGTGCATTCCCATACTGTGAGCAAGGCATTGTTGAAGCTGTAGATGCCTTCAGGCCTGCTGTGAGGGGAGGTCAAACTTGTCTCGGAGCGTTGCGGAGGGTTTAAGGGTACCGTCGACCATGATCTGGCCCAGATAAGTGATATCCACTACCCATCAGCTTTCCCAATCCGGCATCTCACCACCGATCTGCAGTCTGGTATTGCCCCATTGCAGTGTGTGCTCATGGAGGTGGAGGTCCCCTCCAAACATGCGATTAGCTTGTCTCCATGATTTCATCATGACCTGCACCATTGGGTTGGCAGACATAGCATGGAGCCCTCATCTTCATAAAGTTGGCACAGTCCATGAGGGCATTGGAATAGTTTTTGTTCTGCTTGAACCTATAGCAGAGGGTCTCGCACCCGGGGAGCATGTAGGTGAATTAGGAGAAGTGTAGGGATAGTGTATAGTTTTCTAGCTAGATGGGGGTGGAGGAATCCCCAGACAAAGGAGCAGATACTCCTATTGACAGAGTGGAGCACAAAGAGGGCGGCCAACAGAGGTAGCATGCCAAGGACATATGTGTACCGTGGTAGTGTCACCATGCATACTAGCTGCACTCTCCCCTATAGGGAGAGGCCCAACTGTGACCATTTTTCAAAATCCTGCTTCTTACTTATGAGCAAGGGGTCCAGATTGTCTGCAAGCGTGTGGTCCAGGTCTCTGTTAACATGAATCCCCAGGTATTAGAGGCAAGACAGCATCCATCGGATGGGAAGGTCTGCATATGGTCACACGGGAAAGTGGTAATGCCCTGCTCTTGTCCCAATTTAACTTATGACCCGACAATGCTGCAAAATTGCTGAGGATGTCTCTTAGGGTTGGGAGTGAGCGTGGGAAGTCCGTGAAGGTAAGTAGGACATCATCTGCGTAAAGATAGATTGTGGACTTGCCTCCCGAAATGGGGACTCCCAGTATGAGTGGGGCATTCAGATAGAGGCTGCCAGTCGAGTCTCACGTCTAATGGAGAATGGCTCTGACAGGAAGCCTTCACAGTTCACCTGCGATGTGGTTGAGTCATAAAGCCAGCAGACTTTGGCTATGAAGTCATCGCCCAGGCCGAAGTGTTGCAGGATCACAAAGAGGTACCACCATTCAACTCTGTCAAATGCCTTCTTGCAGATCTCTGGCCGACCACAAGGTACGCTCAAGGGTACAGAGATTATTCCTGGATAATTGACCGGGTACAATTTCCACCTGCTTATGGTGTATGAAGGTTGGGATCACTTTCCACAGGTGGGCCGTTAGGACCCCCACCAGGATCTTGATATCTCTGTTCAGCAGAGAGATGGGTCTATAGCTCCCACAGAGCAGACGGTCTTTGCCCTGTTTAGGGAGGACTGCTATTGTCGCCTTGTTGGAAGTAAAGCCTAGGGAGCCATTGCATACTGTTTACTGAAAGGCCTTGTACAGGGAGTCAACCACACCTTTGCCTGTCCACTTATAGAATTCTGCAGGGAATAATGTCCTGATGCTTCAATATGGGGAAGTCTGGAGACCGCCTGGGCTATCTCCTCTTTACTAATTTCGCCGTCTTTATTGAGTCTGGCTATGGGTATGCATTCAGAAAAGCAGTGAACTGGGCGGGATCTTCTACCGTCTCCGGGGTCCAAAGAGTCCAGTATAAATCTGCGAATTCACAGACCCTGGTGGTCATTATGCTTTTGGTGGTCACCTGACTGCCATGGCGGTCGGTCCGCCACCAGGCTAGCAGTGAAGACCGTCATATAACGATTGCAGCGGTGAACCGACCCAGACACAGCCACATCTGCGCCAGTACTGGCAGTGTGGTCGGACCACCGGGCCGGAGGTGAGTACCTCTGGCCCGGCGGCAGCCGTGAGACTGCCAGCAGTATCATAACCTGGCAGACCGCCAGGTTTTCTGGTTTTTGCACTGCCACAAAATCCCTGGCGGTAACGCACCCGGCAACAGGTATCTCCATTCCTGACGCCGGCACCCTCCCCCCATGTCCACACACATGCACCCCCCCACTTCCATGCAAATGCAAACAACCTCCCCCCACATCCACGCACATGCAAACACCCTCCCCCTCTTTTCAACGGCTGTGCCCGCACCCTCCCCCCCGACTTCAAAGAACATGCAAGCACCTGCCTCCCACTTCAGGGCACATGCATGCACCCTCCCCCCCAACCGCACACAACCATACACACACCTCCACTCACACATACACCCCTCTCTGCAATCATGCACACCCCACCGCATTCATTCACGCACTCCCCCCTCTCCACATTCATGCACACACACTCCCCCCTCCACATTCATGCACACACCCAGACGTTGTATCCATTCACACACCCAGACACCCCCATTCGCACACATACACATACACACATACACCCCCCCCCCCCCCCCCCCCCCACCTGTTTGATTTGAAGGAAGAAAGCACGCTTGGTGCCCGTGGAGGCGTATATGGAGCCGATGCGCATGATATGGTCATTGAGTTTAACTTTGACAAGGATGTAGCGGCCATCTTGATCGGACCAGGTCTTGAGGATGGTAAAGAATAATGACCTTCATAGAAGGATTGTGACACCACATTTTCGGGACGGGCCATAGTCCGATGGTGAGGTCCCGGGGCAGCTGCTGTGTTATTGCTCGTCCCACCCAGTCATAACACAGTTTTTCAGATTCGAGGTGGGAGAGATGGGTTTCCTGCAGTAGGGAGACATCTATGTGCTGGGATTGCAAATAGGACAGTACTTTCTTCTCTTTGATGTAATGCGTGAGCCCGTTAACATTCCAGGAGATGGCTTGCAATTCGAAGGTTGTCTTGGGTCCTGAGTTGCACGTCTGGGGAGTGGGTGGGTGGGGTGGTTCTTGGGAGGGGGTGAGTCGTGGGCAACGGCAGAGGGGGTAAACAGGGGGAGAAGGCGATTCGATACAGTAGGAAACCCTCGGTCACAATGGAGATGGTGGTGTCTGCTACCGTGGGTGACGTATGCAAAAGTAAGGAAGGTGGGAATGAGGAAGTGAAGTAAGAGAAAAGAAGAAGGGAGGGAGAGGGGAGAGAAAGTGGAGAACAGTGAGATGGCCCTGAGTCAAGTGGGAAACCTTAGAAAAGGCCGGGATGTAATGCGTGAAGCCATTAACATTCCAGGAGATGGCTTTCAGTGCAGAGGTTGTTGTGAGTCCTGAGTGGGACATCTGAGCAGTGAGTGGGGTGGTTCTTGGGAGGGGGGGATTCATGGAGTAGGAAACAATAGCAAGAGCAGAGAGGGTAAGCAGGGGTGAGAAGGCAATACAGTACATAGGAATCCCTCGGTCACAGTGGGGATGGTGGTGTCCGCTACTGTGGGTGAAGTGGGTTTAAGTAAGGAAGGTGGGAATGAGGAAGTGAAGTAAGAGAAAAAGAAGAAGGGAGGGAGAGAAAGAGGAGAACAGTGAGACAGCCCTGAGTCAAGGGGGAAACCTTAGCAAAGGCTGGGAACTATGAACCGCAGCTCTAAACTTGTGCGGCTCACAAGCTGGAGGCCCCAAGAGGGGGAGATGGGCAGAGGGACGAGGGCAGTGTAGAACCAGGTCAGCAATGGAGCTGCAGAGGGAGGAGGAGAAGGAAAAGAAGAGGGGGGGGTAGCCAGCGTCCCGGTCCGAGGGGAGGGGCTCAGAGAACTATTGGGTGTCCCAAGGTGCTTGGATTGAGAATACACAGGTGCACTATGACACGGGCAAGGGCCACTTAGTAATCCAGCTGTGTGTCGGGATGTAACGTGGCATTCAGGTGGTGCGAGGTAGTGGGCTGCTGGAGACAGTGATGGGGCACGGGGTGATTGGTACTGGTTCTCCTCATGGTGGGGGAAGGAGAAAGGGGGGGTGGGGGTGACGGAGTAGGGAAGACTGGACGGTGGCTGGGGCTGACTAGGTCAGGTTATGCTAAGGTGGATGGAAGGCAATGCAGCAACAGAGAATCATTACGTTCAGCACTGGATATCATGCAAGCATAGGATGCCTAATCATTGGGCCAACTGGCCCCATAAAAGTACAATGGCATTGATACGTAGGGCTGAGTACGGCAGCATGATCACTAGATATATAAACAGGACCTGCAGTGCCAAGCATTAGCAATCAGTGGAAACAGAACAGCAGGGATTATAAGATGTAATGGAATAACACTATCTAGGGGACAAAGGGGGGGCTAAGGGGCTACCTCCCTTGTGTGCACTGAGGTTTCTAGAGATGCCTAATCATCTGGGGGCAACAGGCCCCATAGCTACACGAAGACACCATGGCATAGGGCCGAGTATAGCGGTATGACTAGGAGCTATGGAGATGGGGCGTGAGGTGCATGACATAAACAATCAGACTTAAACTGACCAGCAAACACTGCAAACTGCAGGGGACTAGTGTTGTATAGAGTACTAGGAGCTAGCTCCTGAACATGCATCAATGTACCTAGGGCTGTTTAATCATTTGGTGGCAACAGGCCCCACAGCAATGCTAGGGTATTGTGCCAAAGAGCCTGCAATGCAGTATCATGAACGGTCAGTCTCAAATGGATTGGCAGAAGCTGCAACTTATAATGACACAACACAGTACAGGGGCTTAGGGGTAGTCCTTGTGCATGCATTAATGTACCTGAGGATGCCTGGTCATTTTGGGGGTAAACAGGCCCCACAACAGTACAAACATTTTGTGGTACAGGGCCGCATAAACAAGGCAGCATGAACTACAGTCTGTTATAGGATAACGCTGTATAGGAGACTAGGCTCTAGTTCTATGCATGCGTTAGGGCTTATGGAGACATGGTCCAACTGTATGCCAAGGTACAGGGGCAGGATTGGTAGTGATTGCTGTGGACTCCCCTAAAGGGGGGGCACAAGGGGGGGCACAAGGGGGGCTAACCATATGAACAGTACGGACAGCATTCTTGTAGGTGCAGTGGGTCTACTTATCATGCTATCAGACGGGTGTTCAGAGGTCCTAATTGCAGTGGCAGTTGCAAGGGCAGCACATCCTGGTGAGAGGCAAGCTTCAGTCTCCTGTGGGGGAGGGTTTCAGCGGGGACCTGGATTTGTCCTGGCCCTAGTCCTAAGAGAGGGCAGCTTCTGCCCGTTAAGCTGTGTATCTGTCATCCTGTGACCTGGAGGGTAGCTCCAGGACTCTGCCTCATTTCTGGTTCCTGCCAGCACCCCAGGGACTGTTGAGTGCAGAGGGAAGAGAGGATGCATCCAAGGAGATTGTCCATGAAGTGTCCTAATGCTACTGGGTCATAAAAGTCTCTGGACCGGACATCCTTTGTTATTCACATACGAACAGGTTTAAACAGGCTGAATTTAATGTCTAGTTTTCGTAGCTGCAGACAAAGGGCCAGGAATGCCTTCCTTTTGTCATTGCTCTCACTGGAGAAGTTGGAAGTGATAGATATTTTGTGGCCCTCATAGTCGTATGGACTGTGGGCAGCAGTCAGTAGTTGTCACACCTGTTTGTGTCATAGGAAGTAGGCTATTACAGGGGCGTGCTCTCCTGGATTAGTCTTTGCGTGTGGGACCCATCCAGTGTGCCTGCTGGAATTCTGGGAGGGGGGAGAGTGAGGTGGGTAAGGGCGGGAAAGGTATCCCTGAGGAAGTTCCTGATATCTATGCCCTCCGTCTGTTCTGGAAATCTGAAGAAGCGGACAATGTCTCTGTGGCTTTGATCCTCGAGGTCTGTCAGCTTGTTCCGGAGGTACAGAAGTTCTTGATCCCTGTCCGGTGCGGCATTGAGCCTGTCCTCCATGATCATGAGGTAGTGCTCCATCCTTGCCACCCTGTCCTGGAATCCAGCAATGTCAGTGCAGATGGAACGGGATTCTTCAGCAAGGCCTAAGATCTTGGTGTCCATGCCCTCCAACTGTCAGCCGACTGTTGTGATTTCCTGTAGAATGCTCTCCTTCATGATTTCCAGCCTTGGCACTGCAGGGGCGTCTGGTGGGCTTCAGGCAGGTGGTGCCTGTTGGAAAGGCATGGACTGTTGTTGTGAGAGGGCCTCGGAAAAAAGTAGTTGACGGGCAGATTTTCCTGTAGGTGTGTCTGTAAGGTGGATCTTTCGCACCGGAGGGTGTTACCGGCAAGAAGGGAGCAAGCAGGGAAGGAGGCCGGGAGGGGTGCTGCCAGGTCTATATTTTACTTCTGGGCCCTGTGGCGTGGGAATAGGTTGGAGGGCAACTGACCCGTGGAGGTCATGTGTAATGGGGGCCATGCAGTTGCCACCTCTGAGTGGGAGGTGGGCCCTCTTGTGGTTCAGAAGAGCTCGCCTTAGGATCCTCAGTGTGTCGGTTCGTCTTCCAGAGAGGAGTAGGGGAGCATGGGCTCCACCTCCCTTTTCGCGTCCTGTTTACTATGGGTGGGGTAGAGGAGTGCTGTTGGTTAACAATTTCCACTCTCAGACCCAGGGCTGAGGAGTGGCAATAAGGATTGTGCCAGTTGAGTATCTGGTGCATTGGCGCAGTGTGTGAGTGGGCTCAGGCAGGCTGCGGGCTGATCAATCAGCAGGATCCCTGGGCGTGGTGGGGAGGGAGCCCTGTGCTCAATTTGCAGGCGTGGGGTGTCTCATCCATTATTCTCCTCATGACGTAGACTGTGCTGGCTGTGAACGGGGGCCTTCTCCCATGTGGCCCGGTGTCTCGTACCGCGGGCAGGTGAGACATGGTGGGCTCCAGTGACCCCTCTGGTGATTGTTGCGAAGGTGGGGTGCTCAGGGCTCCCTGTGGCCTCTTTTAAGGGGCAGTGGTGGGTGTGGTAGAAGGCTCAGTCATGGTTGTGTTCTTCGGGCGCAAAGCACGTTCCTCTCAGTCGTATCAGGAATTTAGCTTGCGGCTTCCTTCACCGCAGTTGGCCCGAGTTCAGGGTGCCAGTTGTTGAGCTTGCAGCGGGTGCTGCAGTGCCGCAGCAGGCCGTAACTGGTGGTCAGAGCACCGTTGCTGTCTCAGGGGATGTGGGAGGGGTGATTAGGGTGCCCCCATAGCTCCTTGGGTTCTGCCGTCGCTCCCGCTGCCTAGCGGCACGCGGAGCTCCTTCAGCAGGTGACCATCATCGTTCGTGGCCAGACCATGCCCCCTGGCCATATCCATTTCAACATAGGTCATGTTAATTTCAATATATGCAATATTCATTTTGATGTGTATCATATTAATTTCAAAGTGTAACATATCCATTTTTACAAGCTTCATTTTAATATCACCATTGATCATATTCATTTTAAGGCATGTTGAATTAATTTCAGTGGTGCTTATATTCATTTCAATGCACGTCATAAGCATCTTAGCATGTGTCATATTCCTTTCAATGGATGTCTCATTCATATTAACACCTACTTTTAACATGAGTCATATCCATTGCAAAATGTATCACAGTCATGACAGTATGTATCATATTACTTTCAAAGCAAGCAAAATTCATTTTGATAAATGTCATGTTTGTTCTAAAGTTACTCATATTCATTTTAAAACTTGTCAAATTAATTTCAATGAAGCTCATATTCATTTAAATTCATGTCATAATCGTTTTAATATGTGCTATATTAATTTCAGTCAATAATATATTTCAATGGATGTCATATTCATATTAACACCTGTTATATTATTTTTAAGATGCAAGTTATCCATTTTAACGTAGATCTTAGTCATTTAATATGTACCATATTCATTTTGACAAATGTCATGAGAATTTAAGCTTTGGTCATGCTCATTTGAAGGCATTTCAATTCAATGGGACATATTAATCTCAACAAAACCATATTCATTTTAAATGATCTATTCAATTCTGTATATCTCATATTCATTGCAATCTGTGTAATATTGATTTCAATGCAATTCATATTCATTGCAACGTGCAGTGTCATTTCAATATGTTATATTATTTTCAATTTGCATTATATTCTTTTAGGAATATAATATGTTCATTTCAGTATCTTATATTCATTTTAATCTGTCATATTAATTTCAATGTATGTTACATAACTCTTGGCATATGTCAGTCATTTCAAGCACTGTCCCATTGTTTTTGATGAATATTGTATTTGTTTCAGTGATTGCTATATCGTTTACAGTGAGGACCATCTTTATTTAATTATGATTGGCATATATTTCAGTATATCTCTTTTAAATGCTCAGTGTGTTATCACTAAGTAGCATATTTACAGGTTTCAGATTTGTTTTGGTTTCAGTCAGATTCACTTTGGCAGGTATCATGTTTATTTTGACACAGTTTACATGCATTCTGGTGTGTGTCATATTCATTTTGTAGCACGCTGTGCATTTCAGAAGGTGTCCTATAAGGGGAGCTGTAATTTTGACATAAACGGCTTCCCATACATCTGGTCTTTTGGCAGTCCAATAAAGTCGCCCTGCAGAAAGAAAGTAAGCTTTTTAGAAACGTTGCAGTTTATATAGAAACATGTTTTTTTTTCAAAATAGTTCAAATATTACAGGCCAGTGTACTCTTGTCTTCTAGAATTTACTGAAGCTGAATCCGTCTGATCGGTTCCTGACAGAACAAAGTTTGAACCATCCTGCCTTTCAGACTCAAAGACTTTTAGATCGTTGTGGTAGTTCACCATCCAGGTCATCCAAGCGGAAGCCCCACCATGGAGAGGGCAATTCTTCCAACAGGTCGGTGTGTTTGTATTTACCCGTCATACAATTTTTCTGCTATTAATACTCAGGAGGACCTTTCAGTATTTTATTTCAAAACAAGAGCAATTTTAAACTGAGGAACGTTTTGCAGAATTCCTCTTTTGCAACCACAGTGTACGACTTGGTGTCAACAAAGTTCGGGACATCATCTGCTAATTTGCCTGTCTGACTTGGCCATCAGATTAATTTTTTATTGCACACTGCTAATGCGTTGTCTAATCTTAGTTTTTTATACGTCTATTATTGTTTTCGTCAACCTGCTCAATTACAGATTGTGCATGTGGAATGGTGCAGAAGTAGTATACGCCTGTACAAATTGTGATACAGATGCCCAAACCGTCATACAGATGCACAAATCGACCTGCACAATCGCATCTGTCCTCATGCATAATTTATGATTGAGGCAAGGCTAGCAGTTTGGCAGCCACTAATTTGTTTACGTCTCCCAGTCATAGAGTGAGGCACCCCTATCTGCAGCTGCCACAGACCCCTTTCCCCAAGTGAATCTATAATGATATTCATTTGGCATGCAAAACAGCAACTGTTATGTATGTGCAAAAGACTATATTTGATATTGTTAGGGTGTCTGTCCTCATCGCATGCTCCCTGTCAGTATCTGCTTCCAAATGCCCTGTGCATAGTGAGTAATAATTTTGACATTTCGAAGTACTAGGGTGTTTCTCAGTTTACAAGCAGAGATATTTACCTTTGAAGTTCAGCAGTGAGCCGTGCAATGGATTGCCCAACACCCATCTGGTGGCAACGCACAACGTAATCAAAGGCAGTGCTATGTAAGAGCAGCTACTCTTGGCAGAATGACAGAAACACTCATAAAAAGTTGCACGTTTGTGTTACTCAAACATTTGGCGTCCTCAAAGATATTTCACCTCTGAATATGGGGTACAATTTAAAAGCTCTTAGCTAGTGTGAAGAAAAGTTTTAAAATCTATGAAGAACACAGTAGCGCGGATTATGCTTTTTTTCACATGTATTCCAACACCAGCCATAAACATTACATCTCAAGATACGTTTCCCATGCACTCTATGGAAAATACTGTACTTTCAAACAATCAATCATGTAATAACATGTAGTTCAAAGTCCATGACAAAATCGCAAATGCTCTCCTTTGACAGTGTCTGCCTTTCCTGCAGTAATTTCTCTTCTCGTTCTCGTTTCTGTTCAGATCCCAAGCAACCATATAATTACAGAACTTTAGAACGTTATGCTCCTATTTGTGGAAGTCATCACCCATAAGATTAATCAACATATATAACTTCCTTCCTTACATCGTCTTTATTACTAAGTCAAGTTCTAGTTCATATATCTTACTCATGCTTAACATCTTTCTGGTTGGGCATTACATTCTAAATTTCTCCAGAATTTGGCAAGATGGGATAGTCTTTATATCCATATCCTCAATAGAATTGAAAACGTTCCTTCATTATAGGTAGGAATTGTTACGGTTTATGTCAGGACCAGCAGGAAGGATTATGCTAGTCTAAATCTTACCTGTCGCCAGAAAGGCTTTATTGCTCACAGTAGAACCTCTTGAAAGTTGAATCAGGCACGTTCACATCATTTTGCAGACGTGATTCAAAAGAGGACACTTGGGAAGCCATGGCACCTCTGACTGAGTGAGCCCTGAATATGTAGACATCTATAGCAGCTTCCTGTGTTACCAATCTCACCCATCTAGTTATCACTGCTGGGGACACTGCAGAAAAGGATTTCCTGATTTACATGAACAAATGATTGACCTGTTGGGGAAAAAAAAATCAGTCATACTTTAATATAATTTCACACACTATATATAAACTTTGGGCAATCACTTAAGGCTGGATAGGAGATAACCTTGGTAATCGTCTTCATTCTTCTATTGATCATGAAGGTGACATCTCCCAGTGTAAACATGCAGATTGACATGCCAGGTGTCCTGATATCTGAAACTCTCCTACAAGATGTTAGACATAGCACTATGGCCAATTGCTCTTTCCTGGCAAGGAATTCATTTTTATTTCAAGAAAGGAGCAAATTCAGTGCTGTGTTCACATCGCATAGCCCATAGTAGCTGGACTTACTTGCCAATGGGTTTTCTGTGACCAGGACACCATCTACAGGGGTATGACCTGCTGAAATTGCAGAACATAAAGGTTATACTGATCTGAATGCCTGCCTTTTTCCCCTGCAAAGAAAGGATACTTAAGACATGGACGGGGCCAGAGCCCAAATGGCCCAGGTCTCGTTCCACACACCAACTGGTCCATGTCCTCCAAACTGACTTACCTTTTGACAGTACTGTCTGCCAGGTCGTTTGATGAGACTAGCAGCATGGCTAGAAAGTCCTGGGATCTCCCAGCATTCAGTGTAATCCTTCCGGCCAATTAAAGGGGAGTTGTTTCTTCCACCAGACAGTGGCACAACCCTTCTAGGTTTGTGAGAAGACAAGTTTGTGGAAGACAGACTGGAGAATCCAAAGAAAGTTCTATCAGAACTATATATTATACCTAGGATCTGCAGATTGGAGTTATCAGAATCACACTTGCTGTCTGTCTTCTGAGTCCTGTCCGCTGCTCTGCTGTTTCCAGGTGAAGGGTCTCGATGTCTGATGTTCCGGCCCTAATGCAAATAGGTCTGTGGAGCAGAGACCCTATATCTTTAAAATGGTTCAGAAAACATCCTGTTTCAGTTTCCATGTGCTGGGGTACTATAGATACCTGGAATGCTAGCCTGCTACAGTGTTTCCTCTCCACAGTAGACATTTCACTGTTACTGCTACTTGATTCTTAGTCAGAATTGTCCATTTCTGTTAACCTGCTTCATATTGTTCCCCCTAGACTTGTTATATAACGGACAAGATATTGCTTTTCATTAGGAGGTCACAGCACTTCGCTTTGTCATTAGACCAGAACTGACAGCGAAGGACCCTACCGGAAGCTCTAGAAGTTGATATGTGACCCCTATTCTTATGACCACTTCACTCTGATAGATAAATCTTCGCACCTGGCTTCCCAGCCTAATCCACTGGCATGGATTTGATCACTAGCATCAGCACTAATCTAAAGATGACTCTTCCATTCTGCGCCTCCATTTGGTTGAGTCACCAATGTATCTCCTCACTGGCTTCATTAGAAAAGGGGATATATTCTGCGTATGCCAACCCCTTCCTGTGATCTACTGCCTTCGGACCTTGAAAGGCCAGTAGCGCAGAGGACTAGAAAAGATGGCTTATATGCAAGATGCTAGTAAGCCAGCCAACCTGGTGATTTGGTGGTGCAAGATCTTGGTCTTCATTAGTGCCCTCCTTGGTTCTTGACTTATCTGGGATATCTTCCTTGCATGTAGTTTCAGCACCTCCTGTTCGGAATCTTTTGTGAACCCATAAATGGAATCATGTGACATGGAGTAAGGCCTGAGTTGGATTTGTTGATGACATGTTCTAGTTCCTGTATCAGCAAGATTGCTTGGGATTCAGAGGTCCCCCGGGAGGTAACCTTAAGCTTTCCTTCAGCTGAGGGGTTCAGAGTAGCGAGCTGCCAGGGGGAGAAGTTGCTTCCCAAGAGGCACTAGGGCGTTGCTCACTGCTCTATTTATTAAGGTATTTACTGCCTCAGAAAGCCTTTGATCTCATGGAATGGCGTCTTCAATGTTCTCCTCTAAGGGACATGTTATCACTGCTTCTTTGCAGGTTGAGAAGAATATGATATCCCTAAAGGACTGTGGCAAAATAACCATCATGCTATTAAGGAGATATGTACAGTCTGTCAAATTTTAATTACTAAAGCTGCAGAGTGATCCGCGATTTTCAAAAATTCCTTGTCACTGGCTGCGTGCTATATCCATAGTGTGGGGCTGACAGGATCAGCAAGAGTTTGTCGGGGGTGCACTCTTTCGCGACACTGCCTGATGGAAGGACCCCAGCACACCTCAGACAGCGGGATGCACTGCAACGGGTCACCTAAATCAGGGCACCTGCAACTACCTGGAAATGAAGTAGGTTCAGTGCAATTAAATATCCCACTGGCAAAAAACAGCACAATGCTCTCTCTGTGTAGAAAAGTACAATATTAAAATTATATGTGAAGGACAAAAACAACTGTTATGTGCTGCTGGAGCAGTACACAACAAGGGCAATTAGGATGTTTTCCTGGATTTTGAAAGTTATGTTATGACGTGATTGGTTGTTTGGAACTGCCGCTTTTTCCTCTAGGGTTAATGAGAATTGTAGTTAGAGTTGTATTCTGTTTTAGGGCTACTTTAAAACAAATAAGACGGAAGAAAGCATATTCCTTGCGGCCAAACCTGCCATAGAAGTGAAATCTATTGCTTTTTCTCTCCAAAGGCCTTTAAAGCTACTATCCCAATTGGAAGGCAGTGAGCACTAAAGTAGCAAGCGCATTGCTGTTTTACTCTTTATGAAAGGCTGGCCAATGACAGCAAGCACAGCACTTGGGTTGTTGTCCTGGCCCTCAATTCTTCTTGCAGTTCCTCCTTTTAAACCTGGGTCTTGGTGTAGAAAAATGCCTGCAAGGCTCTTGTGTGCAGTTGGAGTGGTGCTGGACTCCTTTCTGCGTGCCCCAGAAACCCAACCTAAAATGGTGCCTGCATCATCATCAAGCTGGTGCAGGGCATTTGCACTAACATCCTGTGTTTTGTGTTTTTTATTGCAGTCATTGCCTCTTTCCAGCCTGCTGCACAGTCATTTGCAAGATGGACCTATGGTTTGTTCTTTTGCGAGAGAGAAAAGAGACACAATTTACAAAATCCACCAAACCCCACTAAATGCTCAGTGGTATCATGTTCTTGTCTCAACTTACGTGGTGGTACTAGTTTTTCAGCTGTTGGCATCAATGGATTGTTGAAGGGACACTACCAGCTTTGTCCTCCTATAGTTTTCTTAATGGGAAATGGGATGGCAGGTGTCAGACACAATATAAAGACAGCCAATACGTTTATTAGTGGGTGTGAGCCAAGGTATAAACCTAAAGTCTTGGCGTACCTCCACCATCCTTTGAGAGGGTGGTTTATTATTTTTCCCTATCCCCTTCTGAATTGTTCTCAATCATTAGTACCTTTTACAGTTTGATTGAATATTCAGAGATAGAAATAAATGTCTGTGGCCTTCTAATCTCATGCAAGTGTATATATATGGTCGTTCTAATGATGGCGAGTGCAACTAAAATGCCAGTTCAATCTTATCAGTGCAGGTCCCTGGATAGAAAAGGCACCCGCAGAGTGGCGACTTACCCTTTTCTATCACTATGCAGTCAAGCATCTATGAGAAGCAAAATGCAGTCCACAGTTTTGAATCAGGCATTAAGCCACCGGACAATGATGTTCCTTGAATCTGTTACCCTTTGTGTCATTTCAGGTTGCTTTATCTTCCACCTGAGCTCCCCAGTACCTGCCCTTGCCTGCAGAGCATCTCACTTACTGTTGTGCATGTCATTGCTCTAATGCCCACTGTTTGCCCACGAGGTAGTTTGTATTTGAAGCAGAGTTACCATAGATCTGGATATGCAGATACAGAAGATACTGACATGCAACCATAACAATTCTAAAAACAGAAACCATGCTGCACATAGATGTCAAGGTCTTCCCTATTGCACATATCCGATGACAACAGTTAAGCTCGATGATTACAGCAGTTGAACTTGGATACAGTTATACCAAGTGTAGAAACTCTGCTCAGCAGCACGTACCTATCCAGTGGTACCTGTTTTTTATGATGTAGGTCGTGTAACAAGAATCTTTCTGTCAACTCTTGTCAGTATGACTCAAGTTGACCAAATGCAAATACATCATTGTGATCACCTTTATGATCAGTACCTGTGCTTTCATATTGCATATGATATTTGGTCAAACATCCAGTAGCCGGGCCTGCCCGCTAAAGGACCTTTCTCTCATGTAATAAGCAAAACAGCTCAAAAGTAATTTAAAATAACCCGAAAAATTAAAGTAACATGCATTTTTTCCATTTAGGGTAGTGTTTCTCTAATCTGCGTTGCAATAAATAGTCTTAAGAAATATGTAAATGTTTATAGCCCTTGCACTGTATACTGTAAGTAATTATTGGTCATATTCAAATTGGGGTAATATATATTGAAAAAGGATATTGTATTTAACGTGTATATGGTGTGTTTATTATATAGGAACCAGACCAGCAAGAGCACTGCCAATCAGCCTCATCATAGATCAAACAGCAAGGATGCTCAGAGTTTAAGTGTCGGGCATCCAAGAGGGGAGGAGTCTGCTCCTCCCAGCGAGACCTTCATAAATGGAAACCACCCCGTCACCTCCACGCACAGTCCAACTGTGCATACAAAGAAGCAGAGCAACCAAAGTGGATCTGGCAGCAAGGACCAGTCAAATAATTTGCCACATCTTCTCAGTCCCAAGGAAGGAAAGACGAAAGCAGAGTTTGATTTTAATGTAGAACAAAAAGCGCCTGATGTTCCAGGGACAAAGTATTTGAAATCAAACTCGCGCTCTCAGCAGAACAGGCACTCTTTTATGGAAACATCGCACGGCAAGACTGGGAGTTTGCAACCTCATGAGAAGCACAGTCGCCACGGCTATATTGACACAATACCCCAGTCTTCTAAGAAGCATTCTCATAACAGGGCATTGTCAAAAAATCCTGGTGTTCTAACTGACTCTAAGTCTGTGGGCAACCTAAGTGAGTCTAGGGGTCAGATTCTAGAGCCTAACAGCAGATATTTTCCATCCAGTTGCCAGGATTTGAACTCTCCTACGAGTCCAACGCCACCCAGGCACAATGAAAATAGAACTATGCTAAGTCCTTCTGGGAGGAACAACCGGATGGAAGGAACTCTTGATGCTCGAAGGCCACAGGCGAGGCACTCGAGAACAATGGAGGAGCTGAAAGTGCCTGATCAGATGGAAGGAAGCCATTCCCATTCGCTGTCTGCACCACATGAGTCCTTGTCCTATGGTCTTGGTTATACCAGTCCCTTCTCCTCTCAGCAACGCCCTCACAGGCATTCCATGTACGTGTCCCGAGACAGAGTGAGGGTGAAGGGTACAGAGAGTAATTTGACTGTAGGGCAAGGGATGGCTTCTAGAGCAAACAGCCTACAGTTATTATCCCCACAAGTACAACATCGCACACTGACCAGGTCTGTTGGATCATCAAGAGAAGACTGCACTGAAGACAGCAGGGTTAGTGGCAGTTTTATATTACATAATAATGCATGTTTGTATTTAACTGTGAGTTAGATTGCACAAGTGCAAGTGGAAAGGTTTGAGTAAAGCATCTGAAAGGTCCATGTACAATTTTGTGTACTTATGAAGGTATTCCAAAGTTTTATTTTTATCCACATTCCACCTCTACTCTCATTCTTTCCATCTATAGTCTTTCCGGCTTTGTGTATTACTTTTTGTGTCCAGGATAGGATACATTCATGCTAACAATGCTCTCTACTTGAAACAGTGTACTAACCTTATTGTTTAGGAAAGTCCTTATAAAACTGGTCATTGAGATATGATTTTCTAAAACTTCTGTTGCTTTCTTTTAGTCAGTCTCATCGCATTCTTTTTACATCGGGGTGGGCAAAACTGACCTGAAGTGCTCAAATATGTCATTGAAGGATGTGATTTGTATGTAGTCTTAATAAAGTATCACGTTTCATTTATTCATTAGCTGTTTCATAAAGCTCAATCACCCAGGCCACTTCAGAGAGCTAAATATAAAAAAATACATATAACAGTGAGAAGTTCAGCGTATATCAGTCTTTTAGTCTAGCAAGATTTAAAGAGAGAACCGAGGTTGGGATTCTTCTACCACTTCCATGTGAACATTGTGATTAGTTGAAGTCTTGTTTGAGGTCTCTGGTGTTCAAGTGTTGCAAAAATTGAAAGTAATCTGTTTCCATTCGAAGTCGAGGGCTAAGAATGTTCCATAGTTTTGAGTCATGGGACCCCAGTAATCTTCATTCATATTGAAGCTTTTTGAAGGGGTGGTGTTTAATCATGTATATCTGGGAAAAGTGCAAACTTATGGCTGGAGTGTAGTTGGTTGTCACTGTTTGAAAGGCATTTCCCATAATATACTTTGCACAGTATGCATAGAGGTTTGAATGTGATCCTGAACTCAATAGGGAGTCACTGGAGGACTTTTAAGGGCTGGTGTGATGTTATCCCATTTCCAAAGGTTCAAGCGTATGCTGGCTGCCTGATTCTGTACCGTTTGCTATCTAGTGATGAGATTTTTAGGAAAGCCAGTAGAGATTACCTTGCAGTTGTTTAGTTGCGCCATCCCCAAGGCACATGCATACTCAATTCAGTAATCAGTTTGGATAATTTGGAAAACTTTCCAGAGGAGAGAGTTGTGAAATGTGGTTCATTTTAGACTTGAATTGCTTTCTGGTGTGAAATGTAGATATTAATTTAAAATAATCTCTACATTTCTGGCCTGTTATGATGAGACATGGTTTACACAGTTAAGAAGGCCAAAAGAAATAAAACTTCTGTTCGTCAAGAAGTGGACTTGTCTAGGCCATCTGCATTTCTGTAATCTTTTCCATGCTGTTCTCAAGATGAACTACTATCTCAGTATTATCTACTTATATCTTAAATTTTACCTTATGATAGTCAAATTCTTGAGTCAAAGGAATAATGTAGATGTTAGAGTAGTGGAAGTGGGGGTGGGAGGGTAGCACTGTGGACGTTTGCATTGTACTTTGGGAGGGGGGTGAAACGGAGGATCACACCTCTAGCCAGCGGGATGGTGTGGTCATCCTTGTCATAGGCATTTGCATGGTCAATCAGGATCGTGGGTTAATGGTGACAAGGAAGACTTCCCTAATGTTTGGCAGTATGATTCCATGCCTGAGAATGTCTGAAGCCAGGCTGTTGTTTGTTCTGGATGGAATCTGCTCCGTTTACTGATGCATTTGTCTGGTGACTTCACTTTCCAAGATTTTGTTTGGTTCTGCGAGACTGGAGACATGGCAGTAAGTGGACAGTACATGACCACTTGCACTTGTTTTTTTTTTCCAAGCAGTTCTTTATTGAAGTTTAAATAGAAATGCAAACTCCACCATCCGTACAATAGTATTGTATAATAAACAGTACCGTAGAGTATATCCACTAAGTGGTTTTATTTGATTTGGCGTTATGCAGATACAATTTAGCTTCACGCAGTACCGATCCAGTACAGTCTGTACAGTATACAACTGCATAACTAGTCCACAGAGCGAAAGCATCAGTGAATGCCTCTCTCTTCGTCCCAGGCCCAGGAGAGAGCACAATAGAAGAGAAATGTCATGAAGACTCTAGGAGGTTCCTTGTGTATATCGGATGGAGCTGTAATGTGATATAACCAACCCTGTTAAACAAATCTAACTCTGTCTGTGTGTGTGGGGTGCCCAGTGGGAAAATGCAGCATAAACTTGGATCAGAATGGGGAGGGTAATTGGGGGACAGAAAGAGTCGGGACAATGAGTACCTCCCTGTTGAATCCAGGGTAGAGAAAATGCGAGGATTCCTGGAAATGGGATAGCCAAGCGGGAGCCCCAGTGGCAACCGCACAGACAAGGGCTCACTCATGGTGCACTTAGTACAGTGCAACGGGCTAGATAGTAACAAGTCCAACCCTCCCTGCAGGGCCAACAGATAGGTGTGAGCAACCAATCAGCTCTCAGGGAGGTCTCTCGTCCTCCTTAGTTTGTACTTTATCTATGTAAGCATCCAGCTGGGGCTTCACCCCGTTGCATTGACAGCATTCTCCATGCAACCGTTTTGGCAGTCACCCACTTAAAAAGGCCCCTGAGTCAGAGTGCCAGTAGTGGTGTGGTAGCGGACTTCCAGGCCATGGCTATATGGTGCTTCAGTAGCGCGAACGCCAGGTGTTAGACCTGCCATCCTTAGGGTGCTATTACCCCAGACTTTTTGTCTTTACCTCCTGTTTTGTTGCTATATCTTTTTATTGGCCTTAGGACTCTGAGCCCTTTACCACTCCTGACCAATGCTAATATGCATATGCTTCTCCTCTAAAACTTGGTAATATTGGTGTTGCCTAAGTCATGCCTAAGGTAGGCCCTAGGTAGCCCATAGCCCATAGGGGGAGGGTGTCATGTAAACAAAAGGCAGGACATATACTTTTCAAGTCTCATGTCCTAGTAATGAAAAACTCCCCAAGCCGTTTTTCATTACTGTGAGGCCCGCATTGGAAATTCCTTACAATACCTTTAAGCTATAATTTCTTATCTGAGAGGAGTAGCTGCATCATGTTTAGTACCATTTGGAATGGTAATAATGAATCCTCTTGACAAGTAAAGTCAGATTTATTATTACTATTTTAGAAATGCCACTTTTAGAAAGTAGGCAAAAGTGGCATTCCTCTGTACTCACTGCCTTGTGTGCCCACAGCCTATTTCCAGTACATGTCTGGCTTGGGCTAGGTGGCAACACAACTTGTGTAATCCCTTTAGACACCCGCAACATAGCATACTCAACTGCATCTACATGCATCAGCATACAGATGGGTCTTCCTGGAGAGGAAGTTGAGAAGGGCTCACACCTACACCTCATAGGGTAGTGTCTAGAGTACACACAAAGGGATTGATTACCTCCCACTGATAGTCTGGAGCAGAGGCTGACCTGAAAGGGGGACTTGTGCACTTCACAAGAACTCCTTATAGACACCCCCACATCAAAGGCACTTTCTAGTATAACTACTGGGTCCCTGCCCCCCTAAAATGAGTAGACTTCTAGACTCAGGAAATGCGCTGGGGTAAAGACTGCTGTGTGCCAGGATTGCCACTCTGCCAGAATTGACTGCTGTCAGGAACTGCTGTCCTGCTTTGCTGTATCATCCTGCTGATCTGTGCCCCGTACGCCAAGACTCGTCCTCCAACTCCAGAGTGACTCCAAGCGGCCATGCTTTCTTTCACCGCTTGTGTTCGAGCTCAACATGAGCAACTTTTTCCCAGTATCACTGCTCGCATCTGTGACCTGACTAGAGGGACCCAGCTTTACTTTGCCACTCACCTGCAACTTCAACCCGAGCGGCATGTGCCCAGCTTCGCCTCTCGCATCTGTGACCTGCCTTGAGCAGCCCAGCTTTCCTTTGCCCCTTATCTTCAATTTCAACATGTGCGGCTTTTGCCTAACTTCGCTGCTTGCATTTGTAACCTGCTTTCCCTGACTCTCGCCTTCAACTACAACTCAAGCAGCTCTGCCCAGCATAGCCGTACCCCACTCCCCGAGAGGAGCACAATCAAGGACATTGCACACCCATTCGAGGAGTCCCTGGCACCACCCCTTTGAACTATTACCTTCTGCGTATTCATCTTACTACTTGTGAGTCCACAAAGCCAGTGCTTCGCTATTTGTGAATTGGATATAAACTTAAAAATAACCATAAACAAGCTTTATTTTTCTACATCTGTGTGAAGTCTTTTCCTGTAGTGTATCTCTTGTAATTATTGTGTGTGTGTTGCACAAGTACTTTACACATTGCCTTCTAAGTTAGGCCTGCCTGCTCTGTGTAAAGCTGTAGGAAAGTCATTTATTTGACTTGGTGACCCCCCTCCACTTTATGCCTGCTTTCTGGTGCAATTTCGACTGAAAGTGCACTGGGTCCCTGCTAAACATGTCCCCAGTGCCAGATCCCTTCACCAAAACTGCACAGTCGTTTTTCCCATTTGGCAAATACTAGTAAATAGTACCCCTGGTACCTGGGGAACGGGGTACTAAAGGAAGGCCTCTGAAGGCCGCAGCATGAATTGTGCCACCCTCAGGGACCCACTCACTAAGTGCACACAGTGCTGCTTTTGCAGACTGTATGTTTTGGTGAGGACTAAAATGAAAACACAACATGGTACACAGCATGTGTGCCCTACCCCCATGCACTGCAGGCAATATATGTAAGTTACCCCACTTACCTTCCAGCCCTAAAGGCAGAGTGCATTATATTACATGCGAGGGCATACCTGCATGAGCAGATATGCCCCTGCTATGTCTTTGTCGATTCTCAGACATAGTAAGTGAACAGTGAAGCCATTTTAAGTACAAGTGCTGGACACTGGTCATTACAAGTTCCCCAGCTACATGATGGCTTCATTGACAATAGGGATGTTTGGTATCAAACTTCTCGTATTAATAAACCCTCAATTAATCCAGTGATGGATTTATCAATACATGTACTCAGAAGGGCACCCTGGAAACTTACCAACTCCTCGCATGGGCACTGACTGGTCAAAACCAGTGCAGCCTCCTTAGACAGAGTTCTGGCACCCTGAGGTGAGAGCCAAGTCGCCCAGCAGAGAAGACTGAAGACAACAACTGACTTGGCCCCAGCCTGTCTGCAGCCTTCAAAGAACCTGCACCCAGAAGACGACTGTCCTGCAGCCCAATGACCTCCAAGGTCTTGGGAGAGCTGCCTGCCTTCGAGAAAGACCAAGACCTCCTGTGGACAGGGGACCTGTCCAGAAAAAAACATTTCTAAAGAAGAAGTCCAGTCCAGTGAAGGTTCCCGAGTGCTTCTGACCAAGAGTCCACTGTGGGCTGACCCCTGCCAGACCCCATAACGACCCCTGCAGCCTAAATTCGAGGTCTGACCCTGACCGCAACCTGCCTGGTAAGCTGTTTCCCATGCCAAAAGACCGCCCCCTGCTTTCGGAGCCCTGAGCCTTGGGGAGCTGGACCCTGGGTGTCCCTATGACCCCTGGCATCTCAACTTACCTGGGCAGCTGTGGGTTGACCTCTTTTGGCATCCTTGCCAGAGCCTGCAGCCCGTTTCTGAAAGTGATCTCCTCCACTGAATAACATTGGGCGTCCAACGCTGTGTTGGCACTGTGCACCCGGCTACCCTTGTTTTGCTGAGGGTGTAAATTTGGTGCTGCCTTGTGGCCCCCCCCTTCTACTTACCTCAACTCCAGGAGCTCGACCCTTGACCCCCCTTTACTCACCTGTAAGCAGCGCTTCCGAGGATACCCCGTGTCTCCATTGGATAGCATAGGGCGCCTGACGCAGTGTTGGCACTCTGCACCCAGCCGCCCATGTGCCACAGACAGTGTATGTTTAGTGCTGCCTTGTGCCCACTCCACACACCCCTGTTCTCCCCCACCCCCCAGTGCTTGCCTCAACGCCCAGAGACCAACCTCTGACAATGCTTGTACTTACCTGGGAGCAGTGAGTCTTCATCTCCCCCAGTCTACCTTGGTTAACATTGGGCACCGACTCCGACTTTGACCTCTGCACCCTGCTTCCCCCGTTCTGCTGGAGCTGCACTTTTGGTACCAACCTTAACCTTGCCCGGTGCTAGTCTAAAACCTGAAGACTGGGATTGTAAGTTGTATACTTACCTATGAAACTGCATCCTTGTTTTCCTCCCATAGGTTAACATTGATGACTCTGAAAATTGCTCTGTTGATTTTTGAAATAGCAAGGTTTTTCTAATTTAAAAATTGCTTACCTCATAAGGAAGTTCATTGATTCAAAACTTATATAAAAGCAACTGTTATTTTTCTAAGTTGGTTTTGAATTTATTCTTTGAGTATGTGTCTCATTTATTGCCTATTTGAGAACAAGAAATGCTTAACACGACTCCTTGATAAGCCTAACTGCTCGCCCACACTACCACAAATAGAGCACTAGACCTATCTATTTCTGCCTCTGCAAACCGTAGGGGATCTATTGGACTATCTGCGCAGTGTACTTCATTTTAGTGCACTATTCAGAGAGCCAGCCTCCTACACAAACCACCATAGGGATGGGCACAGGATAATTTATGATGTGTCATCGACTTGCCCTGACTAGAATTGTGGTCTCTACTTGCACAGGGTGCATACCTCTGCCAAATAGAGACCCAATTTCTAACATTGGTAATCAGGGGTGAGGATTGGGCTTGTGTTTGTGCAATACCACATAGTGATTTAGTGTACACTACAACTCCACATTTAAACCTATTCTCCTATTTTTGCCTGACCTGTGCCAATTGGCATTTTACTTTTTTGATTTTTTTCAATTCCCCCTAACTGACCTGTTTGATTTTTTTCTGCTAAATAATGTCTCCCTTTGGCGAAGCGGTAGCTGCACCTGCAGTAGTTGACTTTGAGCTGGCCAGGTTGGAATCTTACACAGTGCAGCAGCTAAAGGATTTCTGCAAGGACTTTCAAGTGTCTCAAGGGTTTTCACCAGGAAAGTGGAACTATATAAGGCTTTGAGGGCCTGGCCAAAAACCCAGGTTGTAGGGCAAGATATCCCAGGGGAGGAACAAGAAATTCTTGAGGAGGAGGGGGTGACCTTATCCTGGATTCCCATGAGGAAGTTGAACCACCTGTGGAAAGGACTAACAGTCTGCCAAAAGCAAGAGTGGTTTTCAGACCATGGAACAATGTCTCTTCCGGGATCCTGTCACCAGAGGAGTTGGCGGACAGGAGGGAGGAGAGAAAACTCAGGTTGGAACTTGCCAAATTGGAGCAGGCCCGAGAGGAGACAATATTGGCTCTTGAGGAGAAGAAATTGGCCCATGAGCTCAGTTTGGGAGAGCTGGACATAAGAGCCCTGGAAGTGGGATTCAGCAATGGAAATGGTGGCAGCATACCTGCAGTGTCTTCAAGTGAGTCCAAAATCAACATCCCAAAAGATGTGATGCCCAGTTTCATTGTGGAGGATGACGTGGAAAAGTGGCTAGCAGCCTATGAAGTAGCTTTAAGAGTGCACAGAGTCCCAGAGAAGTTCTGGGGAGGTAGTCTTTAGTGGTACATGCCCCCCAGTGGGGAGGAACACCCTTCTTACTTTAGAGGTGGGAGACTAGACCAACTACCCTGCTATGAAAGCCATCTTAGTCAAGAAATTTGGTCTGTGTGAAGTATTTTCCTGTGGTGTATCTTTTGTGATTATTGTGTGTGTTGCGTAAGTACTTTACACATTGCCTTCTAAGTTAGGCCTGCCTGCTCCGTGTCAAGCTACCAGAGGATAAGCACAGGCTAATTTATGATGTGTCATTGAGTTTGCCTGACTAGGATTGGGGTCCATTCTTGGATAGTTTGCATACTTCTGTCAACTAGAGACCCAATTTCTAACACCAGGTCAACAAATCTGACTGTATATCTATTCTTTCATGTCCATGTAGTGAGCCCGAGGCGGCAGTGCAGTTGATCGAACTGCAGTGGTTGGACAATAATGTCTGTCCAGGCCTAAGTAGCGTCCTACCAGTACTGAGCAATATCTGGGCAGTCCCACTCCATTTTTTTTGTTTAAACAATATTTTTATTCCTATCATAATACAAGCATGTCAAACATAGGGACATAAATGTTTCCTGTCTCTTTACATAATCCATAAGCGCACAAAATCTAAAGGTGGGTACATTCAGCAAGAGTGTAGTCTTTCATCAAGCTACTCATACCCAGGTCTGTTGGTCTTTCATCACAGTCATCTCAGACTTTTCAGCCATCCCAACTAAACAACCCCAACAAAGCTGCACCATTACCCATCTCCCTTTGTTTGACGTTCCCACGTCTAAGGGTGGGGGGTAACACCACCACCCAGCTCTCTATGACTCCTTTAGGCTCAAGCGGTGTCTATTTGCATCCAAGCTCCAGGTGCACTCCAGGCTTTCATGTACCCATGTCTCCCACCACATTCGTTTCCCCTGGAGATGCTGTTGGTATCTGCAGATCTGAGTGACACAAACATTCAACCAAACCAGAGTATCCCAGGCTCATGCCACCTCAAAGGATACACAACATCTTTTCACCTCTCAAAGCAGAGCCCCACTCTAAAATAACACCCACTTAGGAAATTCACCTCGCCATTTAAGAACTCTAGGGCACCCAACGTCTTTACAGTTTGTGGCTTCGCGTTCTGCAAGGACCAAAGCCAAGTTAACAAATCTGAATTTAATTTTTGCTTAGCCGGACGTGGGAACAAACCCAACAAACAGAGGCCTGGGGAACAAGGGATGTTACTCTGTAACATCGTTAACACAGGCCACCACATCCTCCCGGAAGTTTGAAAGGGAAAGTCACGGCCAAACCATATGGAACATTTCAACTCCCATCTCCCCACATTGAGGGCATGTTGCCCCAGCAATTTGGTAGAACCTGTTCACTCTTCGGGGTGTTATATATACGCTATGGAAGAAGTAGAAATGTATCCATTTAAAACAGGTATTCATGAACACCTCCGGAACCTGGTCCAGGAATTTTACACCATCCTCTTCAAGAATCAAGGTGCCCAAATCTCCCTTCCATTTCTCTTGAAGATATGTCAAAGGTGTAAGCACAACTGCCCGAAGTACCCTGTGGAAGCATGTCACTTCTTTGTATGTACCATTTGTGGTGCATATAATATGACAGCTTTGGTATGTGGGAAGCTCAACTGCTCCAGCTGTCCAGTGCTCCCTGAGTGCAGCCGTCACAGCTCCTGCAGCAGGAAGTGCCTCCCTGGGAAGCCATGCTCCGTTTGCAAGTCCTGGAACAAGAGCATCTCTCCTGCTTGATACAAGTCTTCCACTTGGGTGATACCATGAGTCGCCCTCTCAGGCAGTCCCCACCAGTCACCCCTATGGGGTAAGACTTCTAGTCGCTGTAGTGGTAAGTCAGGGGAATACAGAAATTGCATTTGTGCTTTTTGTAGGCAACATAACCAACAGTGTGTCATAACTTGGAGTTTCCCTAGGCTGCTTCTAGTGATCCACCAGGGTAATAGGAGAAGCTGAAAGAACGCCCATGCTAGAAGGACCTCCCCAAATCAGCTGTCAACCTGCCACCCACTGGGTGAACTACTGCATCTATGCCACCAAATAATAAACCTCAAAGTCTGGGGCCACAAGACCTCCATCCCGTGATGGGGCATTGTAACTTATTCATCGCTACCCTTCTACTGCCCAGACCCCACACAAATGCAATCATTAGGGACTAGATTTTCTGAAACAGTCTGCGGGGTACCAATTTTGGCAGCACTGCAAAAAATTCAAGCAGCCAGGGCAGTGCCACAATCTTAATGATGGCAATGTGGCCAGCCACCAACAGAGGCTTCCAAAATTCAACACTGGATCTCAGGGCCCGAATGGCTGCATCCATGTTACTCTGCAAGACGTCTGCTGGCATTTATATATTTTTCAATCCCAGTTATTGCAAGCACACCGGCTCCCATTTCATGTCCTTCGGGGAAGGGGCTGGTTGCACTCCCATGCTCAGTGGAGATATGCTAGACTTTTGCCAGTTGACCTTTAGGTCAAAAACTACTCCAAAGCGGTCCAGGAGGTCAACCGCTGTCACCACTCTCGCCACATCCACAACCACATCTTTTTAAGAAACAGTAGCATGCAATCTGCGTATCAGTCAATATGATGCATCGAGCCCTGTATCTCCAGCCCTTTATAAGCCGCTCCTGATCTCGCTCAGCAGCCCAATGGCACAACCATCAGCGCGAAGAGCAACAAAGACAGCAAACAGCCCGTTGGATTCCTAGAAAGTCTAGACCTTTTCACAAATCTGCTGCCCAGGCCCATTGTTTCCAGCATCCTATAGAGAAGCTGCCATTCTAGGCTATCGAAGACCTAATCTATATCCACTGCCATGACTGCAGTCACTTGTTTATCATAGGTTTCATCGGCCATCAGTGCTATAATCATGCGAATATTGATCACAGTATTCCGACCCGGTATGAAACCTGTGCACCAATTACTGCATTTTGAGGCAATAATCGCATCACCAATATTCAGCTTGATATTTTATAGTTGAAATTAAGCATCAACAGAACCAATGAGCCTTCATATTTTTGGAGGGGCAACCCGGTTTCAATAGTGGGACCACTAGAGCCTCACAGGTACAGGCCAGTAGCCAACTGGAGGCACACACTGCTTTATAAACTGCTCCTATTTAGGAGTTAGGGTCTCTATATATGTGGCATAGAATTCAACCAGAAGCTCATCCGTGCCCGGCACCTTCTCATGGGCCATGTGTTTCACAGTGGCTCGGACCTCAGCTACCTCAATATCTCTACCTAGGTCCATAGCCTCCTCCCTTGTTAGAATCGGGGATAGGAGAGTATCCAGGAAATCACCCATCCCCATCATCACCTCATCGGCAAGACTCTCATAAAGGGATGCATAGTACTCCAGAAAACTGTCATTTATAGCACTCTGCTATACATTCTCTCCCCCTGCCCTGCGTCAAGCTCCAGTATCATAGATCCCCGCTTCATCAGATTAGTTAACAAGGCTAAGATAGCCTCAGATTTATCTTGCCTGACGTGCGCCTGGATAGTACATACCAGACAGTTGAAGCATCTGACCTTCTCCACCTCCCCCACCAGCCGTTCCTTGGCTTCCAAAAGGTCCGGGTGTAGAGCCAAATCCCGGGTCTCTGCCACTCTACCTCGTGTATCTCTGCCTCCTGAGCTTCAACTTCCCACAACAACGTGCGCAGCACCCTCAACACCTGCACAATACATTGCCTCTGGATCACCACTTTAAAGGCATTCCACTCTACCTGTGGAGTGGACGCCATAGCCGTATTAAGCTCAGAGTACTGACTGATCCCGTCCTCAATGACTTGTTGAAATACTGGCTCCTCAAACTCTTCTACTGTTAAGCACCAGTTGGGAAAACAGAGCCATCCCCACTCCCAGCACAGGGCTAACAGAACAGGATTATGATCCGACTTTGTCCTGGTCAAGTATTCCATTTCCCTCAATACTACCTGCACCCCTGGAGAGCAAAGAAACGTATTAAGAAGGACATGTAGCTCATGAAGACTCAAAAATGAGTAGCCCCTGTCCCACAATGCGTCAATAAGTTCCCATTGCTCCTTCCACCCTGAAGATTTCCGTGCCACTCTAGAAACTTGGGAGTCTGTCACTGGTGAATGGGATTTATCCAAGGTCGGGTTTGCAACACAGTTGAAATCACCTCCCAGGAGGATGGCATGCACCATGCAGGGAGCCATGACCCGGGATAACTCCTCCAGAAAGCTCCCCTGATCTACATTAGGAGCATATATGCTAACCATTGTCAAGTCCCGACCTACTAACCTCCCTGTCACCACTACATATCGTCCAGCTTGGTCCACCACTTCACCAGTTTTCTGGAATGGGACACTAGGGTGTACCCAGATGATCATCCCACAAGCATATTCCAAGAAAGTGGTATAGAATGTTTGGCCCCACCATCGCCTGTCAAGCGCTAATCCCGTAGCAGCTGGGCAGTCCCACACCATGTGGTAAAAATCAGCTTTGAGACGTGCATTGGGGGCACCCGGATGGGACAGTCAGAAATATGCAGTTTAAATGTATTGGGGTCAAATATGTTTGATGGACATAGTTAAATTGAGTGTATTTCAGGCGAGACTTCCTGGAGACACCCCGCACCTGCCCATTGTGCTTCCGTCAACTCCCGGCGAAGGGATCAAGTTAATTTGTCCCTGAGAGCCTGGAGAGATGGTATACAGAGTTCCAGCAGTCTGTTGTATAGCACTGTGATCACACACATACCGGTTCTGTGTCATAAAAGCACCTGAAGCATGAGGACACAGCCGGTTCAGCGCTGTCTGGCCCCCACACCACCGTTATAGCTGCCACCAGTAGGAAATTGGCTTCATGTATCTCACTTCTCTTCTGTAACTCTTGAAAGGACATCAGGAGCTGATGTTCATACAGATCCCAGATTGTGAGAATGGCCGCCTCCTTCCACATGCTTGTGTTGTGTTGAACTGCAATCTCATCAAACCCCGGGAGCACCCACAATGGCAAGGTAGGCGCGTGAAGTACTGGGCCATGATGGGAAGTCACATATTTCTTCCAGCAGGATTTATCCAGACTGGCTAGACACCCCTCCTGCGGGGCCCCACATCGCTGGCTTACGAGCCAGCCCACTACAGATTGGATCCTGTCACAAGCCACCACATGGACCACTGCAGTTGGGAGGCTGAATAGTACAGCTTGTAGTGCGGGGCACCTAGACCCCCCACTTCAATGGAGTGACTAGTTTTTGTAAGGCCACATGTTTCCTCCTTGAGCCCCTTATCAAGTCAGAGACAAAGGTATTCATTTCCTTAAAGAAACACAGGGGCAGACTGACTAGTAGGGCTGAGAAATATTATAACACCAGGGCAGTACTAGCATCTTTTCCATGGATACCCTGCCCATTGGGGTAAAGTGCCAAAGTGGTCCAGAAAGTTAGTGAGTGGCCTGCCCCTGCCAGAGCTCTGCCCAAGCAGCCATCCACCAAATCCTGTTCTGCTCAGCAAATAGTCACACCGAGGTAACAAAAGGTGTTGTATTGCCAGATGAAGCCAAAGCAACGGAGGCCCTCCCTTCCACTCCGCTTCAGTAAGCTTGCACAGTGGGAAAAGACAGGACTTAGCCCGATTCAACTGGAGGCCAGACACCACGCCAAGAACGTTGAGCGTCACCATCACTTGATGTAGATCTCAACAGTATTCTCAAAGGTACATCAATGTGTTGTCTGCATAAAGTGAGATCACCTCTCAGCCATTGCTGCTCCTCATTCCGCACTGTGGTCCTCAGCAGCAGAAGGCCAGTACAAATATGAGAGGAGAAAGGGTACACCCCTACCTGGTTTGTCTGCACACTTTGAAGGCAGCAGAGATTTCCCTGCCAGTACGTACTCTGGCTACTGGTTCTGTATAGAGCAGATCAATCCTTGAAGTATCTCCGGGCCTAGACCCATAAGTTGCATCACCCCATGCATAGAGGGCCATCCCAGAGAGTCCAGGGGTTTTTCAATGTCCAGTGATAGGGCAACTCCCAGAGGTGCCCCCTGCAGCCGCTCATCCATAAGACAGAATAACCAACAGATATTTAGAAATGTATTCCTCCCGGGACAAAGCCACTCTGGTCATAGCGGAACAGGTGCGGTAACAGATGATCTTACCCGTGACTTTGCAGCCTGCGTTCAGTGAGGGAAGTGGCTGATAGGATCGCACCACCCACAGGTCTTTATCGGGTATCGGTAGCACCACGATCAGTGCCTCATGCCTAGATGGTGGAAGTATGCCATCAGACTTCGGACTGGAACACCTGCAGGAGTTTCGGGGCAAACATTGCTTGTAATGTGGAGTAAAACTCCACCAGGTGTCCGTCTGTACCCGGTGTTATATTATGTGCCATCTGGTCCAGCGCGAGACAGAACTCTGCGAGTGTTAGAATTGCATCAAGGGCTTATCGGTGGACAGAAGCCAAGCAAGGGATTGGCAGGCCATCTAAATACGTTGAAAAGGTAGGTTCTCCCACCCCACCATTATCCTGGTACAAGGGACAATAATAGTCAAAGAATGGCCTTGTTAATGGCCAATTGCAAAATGAACATGCCTCCTGTCGGGGACCTAATGGCCGTCAGTTAGGCCTCTCATTTTCGGAGTGCAGCAGCCAGGCTGGGACACACCCCACCTTGTCTCCCTCTGCAAGTTATTTGGCTGTGTATTCTGTGTAATCCAGCCTCTCCAGTCTGTCCGCCAGTGCCCTTCGATCCTCCCAGAGGGAGTACAGATCCTCAACCCATCCTACTCCAGCCCCCATATCGATTTCAGCTGCTCGGATACTTTCACGCCATACTCTGTTTTCATGCAGAGGCCATGCGGCAGAACCCCTTTGAAGACGTGTTGTTGTTTAGAGCGAAGTGCTGGGTACCATGGGTACCTACTGTCTCACGGAACATTGTATCCTGCAGTGCGGGAGCAGGAAGCCTCAAGATGGAGATTGCAATGACAACTCCACCAGGAGAGAATTTTGGTCCAACAGGTATTCAGCCGTCCGGACAAAGGGGGTAATCTCAGAATTACACAGAAGGAAATCAATTCTGGTGTGGAGCTGGTGAACCTGAGATAAGTGGGAATATTCCAGTGCCACTGGGTTTATGGAATGGCAGATATCGTGGAGCCTTTTGTGCATCAGCCAGTCCACAAGGGAGCACGCTTAGTGGGTGGCCTGTGTACCTGGAGTGGAGGAGTAGATCTGTCAATGTCTGTGTCATAAACACAATTAAAGTCACCCCCCCTCCAATGTGCGTGGTGTATGCAGATTTTGAAGCATGCCTGTAGTGAGGGACTCAAAGAAATGGGATTGTCTACCAGGGTCATACCCACTTTGTAATGCTGCACCTCCACTATCAAATGTCTTCACTCCGGGTCTACCCTTTGATGCACAACTGGCAGGGGTACCATTCACTCCAACCATAGCAACACACCCTATGTATAAGCTTAGTAAACAGTGCCCACTGTTTGACCCCTCCAGTGGCACTGCAGACATAGTAACTCCACAGCCATCCTGTGTGTTTCTTGGAGATATGCTATGTGAATGTGTCTGTGTTTCAGGTGCAAATAAACCTGATGATGTCTCTTAGGTGTTCCCATTCCCTGTACATTCCAAGATGTGTATATAGAGGGGGGATCCAACATTTCCTGATGCCATTACAAGAGATCACAGTACCTCCTGTCCATAGCTCGCCTTCCTCCAGGTCACCCACCTCCTCCCAATCCCTCACCCCCCACCACCACACACTCACCTGCACACATGGACAAGAAGAAAAAAATATAATGAGAGCAAGAAAAAGAACTTGAGAAGCAATCCCTACTCCCCTCCCCAGGTCGAAGCAGAAACAAACCCTAGACCAAAAACCAACCAAGAAACAAAACCAGTTTAATGAAGTCTGCCAAGGCCGGGGGGGGGATACACCAATGGGAAAGAGGTGTATGGAACCAGATCTGCCCACCACACTCTAAAGTGAGCAAGACCCCTGATTCCATACAAACCATGGTCCAGCAACTGTGCCCTCCAAGTGCAGCAGTGTAAGATATAGTGACAGCACTTATATCACTTGTTCCATGGACGTTGGGGTAAGTCCTGGGCCAGCACTTAGCTCCAGCTGGATGACAGCCAGTACAAGTATCTCATCATCATGCAGCAAGGACATGGAAGGGGCTGATGAGTCCGTGGTGTGGTTATGGCGGGACTCCAGTTCAGCCACAGCCAGGGCCTGGTCTCTCGCAGCCTGCTGCTCAGTTGACCTGCCTATGGGAGAACCTTGGTACCATCGCCATTGGGGGGTGTCTGTGCCGCACTCTGCCAGCACCAGTCACCTCACTTGTAGGAGTTGGAACCTCTTTGGACTCCAACCATGCCCAAGCCTCTGTCTGGGAAATGAAGAAATGAGTGGTGCCAGAAGCAAGGACTCCTAGTTTAGCAGTGAACATCAAGGAGTATCATTAGCCCATTTGGCAAAGGTGATGCTTGACCTTCATGAATGAGCTCTATTGGGATTGTGCCTCTGTCATGTAGCCAGGGTACATAATCACAGAACTGTTCTTTACTTACCAGGGGCCCTTGGTGTGCGCTACCTGCAAGATGTGGTCACATTCGTGACAGTTAAACAGCCATGCCACTACTGGGCTAGGGGGAGCCCCGGGTGGGCCAGCCGACCAGGTCTCGATGTGAGCACTCAACTGAAAAGAATGTGGACCTCCTCTCCTCAAACACCTTGTTAAGGAGCCAGTCCTCAAGAAAAAGATCTGTGTTGGACCCTTATGTCACCTCAAGGAGCCCCACTATTCAAATGTTATTGCACTGGAATGTCCGTCAGCATCATTTGCTCGGATTCATAGGAGGGTCACCTCTTCCTGAAGGGATTTCAGCTGTGATTGCACATCTACCCGGGAAGGGCATAATCCGGCAGTAGAAGATTCGTTGGTATCTACCCTGTCCCTCAATTTGGCCGGATCAGCCCTAAGTAGGCTCATCTTCACCATCAAAGCTTCCAACTTGTGGGTCCAGAGTGGCCTTTATGTCCCTGATGGCCCTAACAGTTCATCGAACCAGTCCATGGGGGATGGCCCCTCCATCTGGTCCAGGAGTCCCACATCCACTGTGCTGCCGCTCCTGGCACAGGCCAAGATGCTCCTCCCACAATCTGCTGGCCCCCCTTCGTGCAGTGCTGTTTGACCATGGCGACTGGGCAAGGCTCCCTTGCTCGGGGCAGCAGAGCAAAGTGTCTCAACCACACTCCTAGTATGCGGTTCCCAGGGACCAGCACAACTGAGATAAACACCACTCCCCAGCAGTTCTCAACTGGAAGGAGACAGCGCCAAGCAATGTCCTCTGTGTCGCTTCCAGTCTCCACTTACATTAGTGCAAGGAGCCCCAATGACCCCCCCACTTGATTCCCCCTGCAAACCACAGCAGCCGTGGGTATCTCCAGTGCCGCACAAAGACGTCCCCCAGTTGGGCCAGGCCACATGCAACGGGAGGCACCTATGAGGCAGGTAGTCCTGTCTTCCGATGGTGAAACCGCTCAGAATGCCATCTGTGGTAGGTGTACTACCTATGGCCCGCTAAGTATTGTCTCCCCACAGCCAGTACCGCAGAGCAAGAAGTGGAAGCTCCAGCCAGTTACTGTCTGTAAGGGACATTCTCCCACACCCCTTGCCCTCCCCTCTTCCCCCCCCAGGTCCTGCGACCCATGCAAGCCAAGATCATGCTCTGTTAGTTGCAGAATTGTATGTTGACAGTTAAGGATGGCTGTCCGTGATATTCAGGCGGGGAACTACAAGCCAGCAGTTTAAAGGCGAGGGGGCCAGCTCGCCATCACATGCCCCTCTTGTCAGAGAGCACAATCTTGTCAACCATGGGGCTATCCCCCTTGTGACTGACACCCATCTCAGTGGGCCTTACAGGATACCGGGTGCTCTCGGGCCGGTGTCTGTGTACCACTGTCCGCTGCGCTCCGCTTCCTCCGCCGAGCAGAGTAACTGTTGGCCGTCTCATGTAGCGACATGCACAGCCTTGATCTTGATCCAGGTGGACCCAGAGCCATGCCCCCTTGCCACCGCCACACCCGAGGCAATGGGGCTGCCTTCCAACCCTTTGGGCACAGCACAGAGGCTTGGCAGTAGCGCCACTGCTCAGGAAGGGGGCTGAGTGAGGCAGTCTCATAGCTGCTTCTTGTAATCGTTGCTCCCGCCATGTGAAGAGCTGTCACCTCCCATGGCACTCCCAGTCTGCAAAAGCATGCCGGGCCTGGCAGGGTGGCGAAGAAAGGCCTTGTCACACCTGCGGGGCTTGATCCTTTGATCGATCAGGGGTTGGACTCCCGATGTTGGTCGGTGATACAGATTTAAGCAATGGAAAAGAATAATAGAGTTGTTAGGATAACTACACTGTGCATAATTCACAAGCGTGAGAAATCTGTGTTTACTTATTTATTGATTTATTTGTTAAAGTTGTTTTTAGCAAGACATAGCTTTAATGACAACAGAGTGCTTCATACGTAACAACAGGTAGGTGCAGTAGAATTTTTCAGTGTAAGTGTCCTAGTGCTATTATAACATCTCCAAATTATTTCTGTAAAGGAAGTTCATGAGGTTTTTACTAAGATCCTGGGAGGTAAAGGGTGGATTTTGAGTTGTAGGTTGATTTTATTAGAACATTAAGTTTTAATATTTCTTAAAAGATGCTAAAGATACCCTTTTTTTGGTTTTACGCATTGTCGGTATATTCAGTGAGGAAGGGGGGTTATGTATGTCGGTTATCACATTTGCAAGGTCAGGCAATACTAGATAAGAAACAGAATATTATAGTGTAAGGGGAGTAGATGCTTGTTAAAGGGACTGTTTTGCTCAGAACTGAAAAAGGGATTGACGTTGGTGGAGATGAGTAGGCGCAGAGTTCGTTAGAGAAGCCAGTCTAGGGAAACATTTCCTAACCATTGACAGAGTATGACCATTTCACAAATATTTGAATTGGTGGGGCATTCTTAGGTGAATATCATTATTGATTCATTCAGAATTTTGCTTTTGGAAGATGTTGGGGAATTAAGAGGAGCTGGAGTTATGGGTGGTATTGCAGTTACAAAGTGGGGTATTGTATTGTAACCTCCAGTTTGTCTGAAGCTATTGAAAGGCTCTGAGGACAGGATTGATGTGTTCTGAACCCAAGCTGCCACGTACTATCGTACATATAAAATCTGGAAACAGTTGAAGCTTGTTGATATTTGTTGTGTAAAGCCTAAGTTCAAGAATATTGCAGTATTCAGAAAAGGATGAGATGTACAAGGAATTTGATTTTTTTTTCAGTAAGGGCAGATTGTAGCTAATTTTGTGATTGCCGTTCTTAAATTGAGCATTAAACACAATTTATCAGCCTGATCTCAATATGACAGAAGTGGAACAAGAATGTATGCGAACTATTGTAAAGGGAGTGATATTGATTGGAACAGCTTACTGATCTTTAAGTTATTTTGTGGCGTGCCGGTAGACACAGTTTTTTGCTTTGTTGCCTAAGTTTGGAAAATGACTGAGGTGTACATCTGGAATTTGTGGTCAAAGCAGGTGATGAGGTAAGCCAAGGGTGTCAGGTACATCTGAAAAGTAATGGAGATGAGGCAGATCTGTATAGGACTCCTCAAGAGAGAGTGTTTCTAGATGAGGGAACCCCCAAACAGACCTCTTTAGTTAAACTGTAGAAGAAAGAAGCTTGACATCTGACTGTCAGCTGGTTGATTACACAGTTTTGCCAATTAGATGTGCAGGTTATTTTATTTGGCTTCACCAATTCCAATGGACAGTTCTAAATGACAAATACTGTTGTGTCCTCTTTATTGACTATCCAGATATTTTGTGATGTAGGTGAAAGCTAGTTCTTCCTCTGTCTAGGGTTGAATCTACATGGGAATGGAGATTGGAAGCCCCAACCTTATCGAGCTGCATTTTCATTATTGAGAGGTTAGACGTGATGTCAGCTTTATTGAGATGTTTTTCAGTGTTTATGCTAGTTCACTGAGGGAATTAGTGATAGTTTTTCATTCAGGAAAATGTTCTTAATAGATTATAAATTAGTGCTCGGAGCTCGTAAGTAGCCTGTCAATATGGAGACAGGTTAGTGACCTAAGAGAATGGTTCATGGTTATTTGTTTGGAGTTGTTCCACAGGGATAAATCTGAGCGTAGATAGTAGAATGACTGGGAATCTGGGGAGAAAATTTCCGTTTGCTTGTGTGTCTGGTTAATGATTTGATCAGAATGAGGATATTTTGTATGTATAAATAAGCTTCATTCGACAATTAAGTCATAAAAGCACATACAATAAATCATCATAAGATGAAACATTCAAGTGTTAAAGCGTAGACATCACAACATAGACTTAAACATCAAAAATAAGGTAAAACCGTCAAATCAAAATAACTCGGGCGACTAAGACTTAACATATGGTAAACAGTAAAGCTGAATCTCTAGATATCCCAAAGAAGGATCACTTAATGAGTGTGCCAAAGCAGTCAGCTTAACCCATCTACACAAAATAAAATAAACAAAAAGACAACCTATCATAAATGAGAAATAAAGTAACCCAACGCAATTTGGTCAGAAGTACAACTCCAGATAACAGTGATGATAAAATTTAAGTGAAAACATTACATTGCGCTGATAGCCCAGGATCTAATGGCCCAAATCCAACCCAAGAATTTCGCTTCAGCACAAGCATATGTAGGATTGGGTTCACAACTAAGGATCCTCAATGCTGAACTGCTACTACAAGTGCCCAATGGCTTACAGAGTGGCTTAATCCATTTAGACCGTGCTGAGATTCAACCTGGACAGGTGAAAAATACATGACCAGCGGATTCTATAGAGATGTTACAAGTTGGACATAAAAGTTCGCTATTTAAAACCCAGTTAACGGAAAATGCCCTCAAAGGAAGGGAACCAACCCTCAAGTGAAAGTATAGTTTCCTATGTATGGAAACAAGGATAACATCCCAATAAAGTTCAAGATGGCAATTGTTTTTAAAATCTAAGACTTTCCCAGCTAGGGAAAGACTATCAACTGATTGTGCCTCAGTTTGCCAGACTCAAAGCCAGTAGCATTTTTTTGATCATCAAAGGAGAATAGCCAACTGTTAAAAGAAGATTTTCCCATAGGGGCTGTAGGCCAGTAGCTGTTAGTAACTTTTTGATTTGTCAGAGCCAATGGATGTTATTATATGTATCAGCCTCTAAGACATCCTGCAGGACTATTCTAGAATGAGCCAATTCAGGTTGGGACTACAGCATTCGCCAAAACAACAAAGGGCGATGTCTGGCTTTATCGACAGTGGTTCTCCTTTCCAAGTCAAGCAATAAAGGCACTAATGGTGTACTAGCTGGGAGAGGAGTCAAGTTCCTCAAATATGCATTCTCTGCATTTGCAAGAGGGGAGAGAATAACAAACTCCCACAGCTCCGAGCCATACAACACAATATTAACTGCTTTTTCATTATAGATTTCTAGGGCTCTAGCAAGAGGTTTAGTGTATGAGGATGTGTGATCTTTGATAATGGCACCTGCAATCTGCTTGTCCTTTTTAAATCAATTTGCGGCTTCCAAGCCAGAGTCAATGATAGAGTGACGCCCAAATAAGTAAAGACATTTACCCTTTTTAGGTGGGTCCCCCCCAGCTTGAGTCTTACCTTGATGTTGTTTTTGTTTATTGAGGACCATAAACTTTGTTTTTACTGAATTCATCTCAAAACTCCTCAAAGGGGGATAGCAGACGCTGAAAACCACTAGGTGTCTTAGAAATAAGGAGAGTATCATCCGCAAATAAAAGAATGGGTGTTTTTTTTTCCTGCCAACTTAGGAACATCTGAAGGAACACAAGAAAGAAAGGAAACAATGCCCTTAACCCCTTCAATGCGGGCGTCGGCCACTGGCCGACGCTCGCACTACCTCCCTGGTTCAGGTCACCAGGGAGGGGATTAATAAATCCTCGGGTGCGTCGCACCCGAGGATTTATTATTATTTTTTTTGGTCCCAGGGAGACACGGAAGCTCTTCCGTGTCTCCCCCTGACCCCCACCCACCCCTTTGTGCCGTCAGCGCGCGCGAGGCGCGCTGACGTAACAATGTTGATTTCCCCATTGGAGCAGGAAGCAGCCTTGCGGCCGCTTCCTGCTCCGTTGGGGAAAACGGCCTTCCCCGCGTTCGGGAAGGCCTCATAAGAAAGGGGAGAGCCTCCCCTTTCTTACGAGGCCTTCCTGAAAGTGTTTCTTGGCCCAGCGATCAGGGCCAGGAAACACTTTCAGGTTTCCTGGCGGGGCCAGGAAACAGTTTCAGGAAGGCCTCGTAAGAAAGGGGAGAGTCTCCCCTTTCTTACGAGGCCTTCTGAAAGTGTTTCCTGGCCCCCGATCGCAGCACAGCTGCGATCGGGGGCCAGGAAACACCACTAGACGCCAGGGATTTCACTTGGGGGGTCGGCCCCCTCAGAAAACGCTCCCCCCCCCGGGGGCATATTTTAAAAGAAAAAAAAGGTAGGTGCCTTAAAACAAACAAAAAGAAAATAAATGGACAGGGGGTAGCCCGTGGGCAGGGCGACCCCCTGTGGGGGCAATATTTTTTTTTAGTTGTTGTAGGGTTTCCCTGGGGGCCATTTTGGCCCCCAAGGAAACCTTACAACAACAACAACAAAAAAATCTATATTTATATAGATCTATATAGATATATCTATGTAGATATATCTATCTACATGGATATATCTATAGATAGATCTATGTATATATATATATATACATAGATCTATCTATAGATATATCTATGTAGATATATATATATAGATATATATATATATATATATATATATATATATATATATATATATAGAGAGAGAGATAGATCTATATATATATATATATATATATATATATCACTTTTGTCAATACGTGTGTGGTTTCCCTGGGGGCTGCGATCGGCCCCCAGGAAAACCAGACCCATATATAGATTTGCCACCAGTTCTCTTGCAGCTTGCATCTTCAAAGCAATGCACATACTTCAACTGACGCTTTTCAACTGTATCTTTTAGGCAGTAATAAAAAAGTCAAGTAAGTATTGTGATTATGTTTCTGCTACAAAAGGGTCAGACTTGTCTAGTGGCAGTTTTAGTGCCAAAAAGAAGCGCAGAAGGTTTATATGCCTACTGCAAAGAGCAAATCTATATTTTATGTAAATAGCTGAGTACATTAGTAAAGTCAGCCATTACCTGCGCTATAATACAAATGAAATGTATGTGCAGGGTGGAGGGCGGCTGTGGAGAGATGAAGGGCACTTTTGCTGGGTGGTAATAAGGGAATCCGAGGAGGAGGGAGTGGGAGCACCAATAATGATTGTTGGACTGGGCGCAGGAGGTGCTAAAAGACTGACAAATGGTATGTGGCAAGGTGTTTTTTGAGTGTCTTGAAAGAACGTGCTGATTGAGGGAAGAAGCGCAGGTGAGGTGGCCTCTACTGTTGCACGTATCTTACACACACCATCGATTTTGTGACTGTCTACGTAGGCTAGTGTTTTAGAGCAACAGTTTAGCCAATAGCAGAGATGGCATCTTGATGGATGACTGCTGCTGTCACTCGGGTTATAGAGGACAGCTCTGACATAGGATCAGAGACTGAGACATCAGATACTGAGACAGCATCTGAGGGATAGGACAATGGCACAGACTCTGGGAGTGATTTTTCAGTCGGAGGAGTCCCATTCGATAACTCCTCTTCCAGTACATTATGAGGGAGGTGATGAGGACAGTCCTGCTGTCCCTTCGCAAGCAGTCTGTGCAACTGGGTAATAGTGGGTTAGCCCAACCCAGAGAGCAGGTGAATGCGGCGGCAAGCAGAGAGAGAGAGAGTGCTCTCTTGGGAGCTCCTCAATTTAGTTCAGCCCCAAATTCCACCGCCCAAATCGTATTGTGGAGACATCAAAATTATCTATTGCAAAACAAACTGGTTTTGTAAGGCAGGCACCTGTGTTTTTGGTCCTGAGTTCGGTGGCCATATAGAGAAACACACTAAACCCAAACATTTCTGGAAACTAGACATTCGGGGGAGTCCACCGAGGTGTGACTTGTGTGGATTCCCCAAAGTTTTCTTACCCAGAATACCCTGCAAAGCTGAAATGTTGAATAAAAACTCTATTTTTCTCGCATTTCTGTCACACAAACTACAGGAATATGCTGGGATCCACAAAATTCCTACCACCCAGTGATTCCTCACCTGTCCTGATAAAAACACTACCCCACTTGAGTGCCTACACGTAGTGCCTGCGTCAGGAATGGATCACCCCAGGGTCAACAGCTGCCTCATGTAAGGACCAACATTGACCGTTGTGTGATCTATTCCTGTCGCGGGCACCAGGCCTACCCACACAAGTGAGGTACCATTTTTATCGGGAGACTTGGGGGAACGCTGGGTGGAAGGAAATTTGTGGCTCCTCTCAGATTCCAGAACTTTCTGTCACCGAAATGAGAGGAAAAAGTGTTTTTGTGGGCCACATTTTGATGTTTGGAAAGGATTCTGGGTAACAGAACCTGGTCAGAGGCCCACAAGTCACCCAATCTTGGATTCCCCTGGGTTTCTAGTTTTCAAAAATGCGCTGGTTTGCTAGGTTTCCCCAGGTGCTGGCTGATCTAGAGGCCAAAATCCACAGTTAGGCACTGTTTTCTATGAAAAAATGTGATGTGTCCACGTTGTGTTTTGGGGCATTTCCTGTCGCAGGCGCTAGGGCTACCCACACAAGTGAGGTATCATTTTTATCGGGAGACTTGGGGGAACGCTGGGTGGAAGGAAATTTGTGGCTCCTCTCAGATTCCAGAACTTTCTGTTACCTAAATGTGAGGAAAACGTGTTATTTTAGCCACATTTTCAGGTTTGCAAAGGTTTCTGGGTAACAGAACCTGGTGAGAGCCCCACAAGTCACCCCATCTTGGATTTCCCCTAGGTCTCTAGTTTTCAAAAATGCACAGGTTTGGTAGGTTTCCCTAGGTGCCGGCTGAGCTAGAGGCCAAAATCTGCAGGTAGGCACTTTGCAAAAAACAGCTCTGTTTTCTGTCAAAAAATGGGATGTGTCACGTTGTGTTTTGGGGCATTTCCTGTCGCGGGCGCTAGGCCTACCCACACAAGTGAGGTATCATTTTTATCGGGAGACTTGGGTGAACGCTGGGTGGAAGGAAATTTGTGGCTCCTCTCAGATTTCAGAACTTTCTGTCACCGAAATGTGAGGAAAACGTGTTTTTTTTAGCCACATTTTGAGGTTTGCAAAGGATTCTGGGTAACAGAACCTGGTCAGAGCCCCACAAGTCACCCCATCTTGGATTCCCCTAGGTCTCTAGTTTTCAAAAATGCACAGGTTTGGTAGGTTTCCCTAGGTGCCGGCTGAGCTAGAGGCCAAAATCTACAGGTAGGCACTTTGCAAAAAACACCTCTGTTTTCTGTCAAAAAATGGGATGTGTCCACGTTGTGTTTTGGGGCATTTCCTGTCGTGGGCGCTAGGCCTACCCACACAAGTGAGGTATCATTTTTATCGGGAGACTTGGGGGGAACATAGAATAGTAAAACAAGTGTTATTGCCCCTTATCTTTCTCTACATTTTTTCCTTCCAAATATAAGAGAGTGTGTAAAAAAGACGTCTATTTGAGAAATGCCCTGCAATTCACATGCTAGTATGGGCACCCCGGAATTCAGAGATGTGCAAATAACCACTGCTCCTCAAAACCTTATCTTGAGCCCATTTTGGAAATGCAAAGGTTTTCTTGATACCTATTTTTCACTCTTCATATTTCAGCAAATGAATTGCTATATACCCAATATAGAATGAAAACCAACTGCAGGGTGCAGCTCATTTATTGGCTCTGGTTTCCAAGGGTTCTTGATGAACCTACAAGCCCTATATATCCCCGCAACCAGAAGAGTCCAGCAGACGTAACAGTATATTGCTTTAAAAAATCTGACATCGCAGGAAAAAGTTACAGAGTAAAACATAAAGAAAAATGGCTGTTGTTTTCAGCTCAATTTCAATATTTTTTTATTTCAGCTGGTATTTTCTGTAGGAAAATCTTGTAGGATCTACACAAATGACCCCTTGTTGAATTCAGAATGTTGTCTACTTTTCAGAAATGTTTAGCTTTCCGGTATCCAGCATTGGTTTCACACCCATTCCTGTCACTAACTGGAAGGAGGCTGAAAGCACCAAAAATAGTAAAAATGGGGTATGTCCCAGTAAAATGCCAAATTTGTGTTGAAAAATGTGGTTTTCTGATTCAAGTCTGCCCGTTCCTGAAAGGTGGGAAGATGGTGCTTTTAGCACCAGAAACCCTTTGTTGATGCCATTTTCAGGGAAAAAAACACAAGCCTTCTTCGGCAGCCCTTTTTTCCCATTTAAAAAAAAAAATCACTGTATTTTGGCTAATTTCTTGGTCTCCTCCAGGGGAAACCACAAACTCTGGGTACCATTAGAATCCCTAGGATGTTGGGAAAAAAAGGACGCAATTTGGCGTGGATAGCTTATGTGGACAAAACGTTATGAAGGCCTAAGCGCGAACCACCCCAAATAGCCAAAAAAGGGCTCAGCACTGAGGGGGGGGGGGGGGGGGGAAGGCCCAGCAGCTAAGAGGTTAGGAAATAAGGAAAATAAAGTAAGGGCCAAGAAACAGCCTTGGTGCATCCCCTGTAATATTGGAAAACAATCAGTCCACTCTCCCTGGCCACCCCAAGAGACCTGGGCATAATTGCCCTTATGTAAACAGATCAAAACAGTGAGAAGATCCTGAGGCATACCCATGTCTAGAAGTGCATGCCAGAGTTTATTCCAGAGGACCAGGTCGAATGCTGATTTGAGACCATGAAGGCAATAAACAAGCTACCTCTGCCAATCTCCACTATCCTCCTAAACAGGAGCAAAAAGCGAAAGACCTGATCTATGGTACTTATTTTGCTACGAAACCCATCTTGATAGAGTGACAGGACCTCATTAGCCTTAATCCATTCCTAGATTCTACCCAAGAGAAGACGTATGAAAACTTTTTATGCACAGTCGATTAAGCTGATTGGTCGATAATCGCATGGTAGGGATTTGTCCCCTTTCTTATATATGGGGATGACTTCTGCTCCCTTCCAAAAATCTGGTATGGGAGCTCCGCTCCCAGATGTGTGGAACTACAGCAGTCCTATTATAGTGCTGTGAAACATGCCTCAGGTGTGGTGGTGCAGAAGATTATAGCCCCTCTAGGCCCCAACAATAATGGGAGCGACCACAGCGGCTAGTCTCAACAAGTACTTTGCCCAGTTCCAACAAGCTATGGAGATCTGTGCAGCAGAAATCTTAGCCTGATTTGAACAGGCTGGGCAGTTTTGTTTTGGTCTCTCTGTGGCAACTAATAGTCTCGCCCCGAGACACGGTGGTGTATCTTCCAGGAGTTCAAATGTACATTTTTTTTTAAAATAGTTATTTATTGGTATTTCAGAAATAACAACAACAAAGTAAGGATCACAGGGCAATGGATGAGGACGGAAGAGAAGAACAGAGTACATGCAATACACAGCAAATTATGTTCTTATGAATACAAAATGTAGACGAGGAGACAATATGTAGAAAAAGATGGCAAGGGTATACAGGAATGAAGGAAGCTAAGGTCATAAGGCGCATAGAACCAGAGATACAATACAGAAGGGGTGATCAGTCTTCCAGACAGGTCCTATACGCAGGAGAAGATGGTGTCTGTGTTCGGCGATGGTAGTTCAGGGAGTAAAGGTCCAGTCACTTCCTTCCGTCCCAGGTGCAACACCAGGGGCCCCCAGATGTCTTTCGGACAAGAGCACATGGGCATAAGCTCCCAGTAATTGGAGGCCTGCCCTTGGCCGTATGAGGCATCTCGCAGCCAGTTCTCCACCTTAGGCACAGGCCTCCCCCCCCAGTGGATGGCCACAGGCTGTTTGGCCAGTAGAAGTAATATTGCAGTGCGACATCGAACTCCAGGAGGCATATCCCTGACGTAGCCTAGGACACCCACCACTGGCGTCTGTGGCGGTATTGACCGGTAATCTGTGCCAGCACACCAAAGATACCAGTCCAGCAGCTGGCCACCTGGGGGCAGTCCCACGTGAGATGAAGAAAGATAGCTGGCAAGGCGGCACACCTCAGGCATCAGGCCTCCTCAGCGAGGCGCATGCAGTGGAGCTGCACGGGTTTGCAGTATAATCTATGCAGATATTTAAAATGTATAAGTCAGAATCTGTAATTGGGTGACAGAGCAACAGATTGATTACAACAGTATTTCCATTGTGCCTCAGAAATTGGAGAGGTGGTGTTGAGTTCCCTAGCTGCATGGGCTACAGAAACGCACACCTGCACCTCCATCTGCACTATGGTATAGAAGTGAGGGACCAACTTACGAGAGGAGGGATTTGAAAGCATATGGTCTAGAGGATGCGGCGTGGGGGAAGGTGCAGAAAATGTGTTGTGTAGCGTTCAATATGCAGCTTGGAGCTGGTGGTAGAGAAGAGTGTCAATTGTAGTAGGACGGGGATGATCATCAGCTTCAAATGGAGGTATAAACCAGCCATCGGGGTAGAGATCCCTGAGCGGGAGAAGATTCTGCCGGGAAGCCTGCTGTCTGGTTCCCTCATCCATCAGCAGGGGGAGCATGGGATTGTGTGCGAGTGGTATGGGGGGCATACAGGGAGGAAAGCCAGGCACATCGCTGGAGACCATCCCATGCCCACTGGACACAGGGCACTATATCGATCTCTGTGTGGGGGCTTGTATAGCTGATATAGTGCTGTGGTGAGGGGGGAAGGGAGCCACATAGTCTGCCTCCAACGCTCTGTGTGGCTGGAAGTGTGGGGTCGAGCCAGAAGTGTACGTATTGGGTTTGCGCGTTGTGTGCATATAAGTGCATGCCAGGCGCTCACAGGCCTCCTTGCTGGGATAGTAGCGTTAGTGTTTCCCATGCTATTCTCGGTTGTTTACCTGCCCATGACAGAGAGATTAAATTTGAGCTGAGGCATGTCAGGAACTGTGCTATAAGCAAAATTGGGAAAAAGTAAACAGATATAGAAATGTAGGCAGAATAACTATTTTGTCAATGGCGATCCTCCCTGCAATAGAGAGCGGTGATTGAGATCAGGCCGGTATACGCTCCTCCAGCCAGACCATAACCTTGCCATAGTTTGCCCTCCATAGTTCGTCAGTGTCCCTGCTGAGCCAGTTTCCTAAGTATCCAATGGGCTTAGAGGCCCATTGCAGAGGGTATTCAGACTCAAATGGACATGTGCCTGAGGTGAGAGGAAATATGATAGATTTTACCCAGTTGATGGTAATACCAGAGTAGCCGCCAAACCTGGCCACCTCTCATATAATTGGGGATAGATTTATTGGTGGCTCTTATATATAAAGTGTGATGTCATCCACATGCGTGGACACCAATATTCCCCTGGCTGTGAAGATAAGGCCCCTATAGGCATGGTGGTGTCGCAGACGAACGGCCAGTTGCTCCATCGACATAGTGAATAAGATAGGGGAGAGCGGGCAGCCCTGCCTAGTCTCATGAGTGACCTGGAAAGGGGCTGAGGTAGCACCGTTCAAATGGAGGCACACCATTGGAGAAGCGTATAGAAGGCCTATCAAGGGTAGGAATCCAGGGCTCAGACTGATCCATGGAATTAGACAGAATAGATAGGGGCACACTAAAGAGTTGAATGTCTTAGTGGTGTTTAGCAGCGCGGCAAACTCTTCCAAGTGGGGATCTATGGTATACATGAGGGGAAACATTGTTCGGAGGTTGTGAGTAGTTGAGGGGCCTGGTACAAAACTCGACTAATCTGGCCAAGCAATGTCAGGCAGTAAAGGGAGGAGCCGATTGGCGAGTGGTTTAGCAAATATTTTGTTATCACCGTTTATCATGGAAAGGGGTTGGTACAAATCACAGCAGTTGACAGGTTTAATGGGTTTCAATATTGCAGAAATTACCACTTCTCTGAGCAATGGCGGGAGCTGGCATCACTCTCAGTAATACTCATACATTGCCAGGAGGTGGGGGCGAGAAGATGGGCATATTCCTTATAGAAGGATGTAGTGAGCCCATCTAGCCCTGGCGCTTTTTTCCAAGGGAGATTAAGTATCACATAGGTGATTTCCTCTACTGTGAAGGGAGCATCTAGGTAGAGCTGGTACACGCGGTCTGGCCAGAGAAGCTAAACTGTGATGAGGTATCTTGTCAGAGCCATTGCATGAGGTATAATAGATGCAATATATAACTGGGAGTAGAACGAGGTCATGGTCTGGAGTAAGTCATCAGGTTGTCTATGAGCTCTGTGATATAGGCCTTAGCCCATGGTTTGCGAAGCAAGGTGGCCAGCATCTTGCCTGATCTGTCGCCCTCACCGTAGCGTCATGCGACGTCTCTTTGTCATAAGACAAGAGTTTCTCTCTGAGGGTGGCAAGGATTTGCATATTAAGCATCCTGAAGAATTTGAGTCCCAGGGCCCGGATTTCACCATCCAGGGAAGCAAGCTGTCCTTGTATCGCCCGGAGCACTCCAGATTGTTTAACTATGCAGGTGCCCCGTATCACTACTTTCCCACAGTAGAGATGGAGAGGTCACTGAGCCTTTGTTATGTGCAAAATAATCAAGGATCTCTGTCCGAATGTCATTCAAAAAAATAAATGGAATCTCTGAGGGCATTGGGTGCCAGCGGCCAAGCAAAGGCCCGAGAAGGGGCCAGTGGGGTAGTTATTTCAAGTAGGATGGGTGCATGGTCAGAGAAGGTTTGGGGAAGATTTGTGACATTCGTGACCCAGGTGAGTACATTGTGTGTGATCAGCCAGTAGTTGATTCTGGATCATGTACCATCAGTGGTTGTGATGCAAGTGCCTTCCGCACTGTCAGCGTGTTTTAGTCGCCAGACATCCAAGAGGCAACTATTGTAAGTGACCGTATGAAACTGAGCTGCTGCATTAGGATGGGGCCTCCTGGAGACACTGGAGTGGTCAGTGGTATGATCAAGGATGACATTGAAGTCACCATCCCAGAGAATGGCACTAGGGCCCACAGAAGTGATTAAGCACCAGACTTACTCAAAAAATGTCGGGCTCTCTGTGTTTGGGCCATAGGTGGAAAGAAGTGTGATTGGATGTTACATACCTCCCACCTGTATTGCGCAGCATGTGTTGTGTGTGCCAGGGCAGGTCCTTCTGGATGAATATGCATGAGCTCCGAGTGTAACTAGAGTATAGGGACACTCGAGCCCCAACAACCCACCGAGCATGAAGTCGAGTGGTAGTCATCGGAGTTAAGTGGAGTTTCTGCAAGGAGTACATGTCATCATGTTGTCTATGAACTAGAAGGGCTATCCACTGATCATTAAAGCCACTAACATTTCAGGTTAAGCACTGTAGCACAGTCGTCGAGCATCGAAAGGGACTGTATGGGTTGCAGCAGAGGTAAGCATGACACTGTAGGTGCAGCTGAGTGCTCAGAGCAAGAGCATTGCCGAGTGTAAAGCATGTAACAGACAAGCGGCGGACAATAAAAATTCCAACAAATCCCCCCCACTTCAACCCCCCAAACTGGTTGAACGATCCTATTCCTCCCCCCACCCAAACCCCCGTCCCAACAATAACTTAGCACAATGGGACTCATCCTGTGAGGTCGACAGAGAGCCAGGTGAACTCCCCAGTCAGGGTACAGCTGGGTGGCTGAGAAACTAGGAAAGGATCCCAATGAGCATTGGTGTGGGCATAGCAAGAGGAAAAGAAAACCAAAGGCATGGGAAGGGCAACCCACAGATGGAGAACCAAATGGCAGACTAAGCAGAACAATATGCAGAGTTTTACAAAAGCAGGTGGCCCAGCAGTTGGAACCATGGCCACGGGCTGATGAACATCTCCTGGGATATGGCTGTTGGGGCCTCTAGTTGTCATTGAGACAGCCATCTTCATTTGAAGGTGGACCCTTCTCGAAGGAGGTCTTTGGGGGCCAGATAACGTGACATATGGCTCAATACAGCAGGCTGTTAACGAGTAGGGCCAAGGAGGCTCATAGGGCACAGCACATCTCCCCACAGGCAGTCGCAATGGTTGAGAGTGGTGATCTGGAGTGGGGAATGTCACCCGCGCTTGAAATCACCCAGGGTCCCGCCACACCCCAGTCTCTCCACATGGGAGGGCTGGGGACATGAGCCGGCCTGGTGTCGGGGGAGGGGGGTGCGGTCTCCGCGCTCATCAAGCTGCACATGAAGGTCCAGGGGTGTGAACCACAGGGGAGCACTAAGAGAGGACACCCCACGCTGCACTAAGTAGGATTTAAATGGGCCTCCAAAAGCCTCCTATTTCATTGTGGGTGTGAGTCAGTTCCCTGCGTCGATGCCACCCCTATTTCTTCTCAGTGCTGCCATGTCTCGGCAGGCTGCATTGGGTGAGGTTACAGGTGGGGGAGTAGTGTCAGGGCCACAGATCCGTCATTGCGTCCACCTCCGAGTGCCCCCAGTGTTTAACAGAGTCAGGGATGGTGGCGGACACTGGACAGCAAGATCCGTGGGTCGCACCAGCCAGCACCCTCAGGTCCCAGGCACAGGAAGGCAGCACACTCGCAGGGGGAGGCCTCCAATGTTATTAAGCAGGCCTGCCGAGCATGGAGCACTCGGCGCCACCCGCAGTTTACAGCACCTGCTCACTTGACTCCTGCGAGGAGCTTCAGCTGTGGCTCTTCACCACACTCACGGCTCTGTAGTCCTCCTAGGGCTCCACACTTCTGGCTCCAGCATAAGAGGTGTCAAGAACCCTGCAGGCCAAACTCCCACCCACAGTACCAGCCAGAGAGAGCAGGACGCCCAGCCTCCATGTGGTTGCAGCTGAGGCTCCAGTGATCAAAGTCTCAATCTGGCATTCCTAGGCTGCAGTCCTAAAAAAAAAATAGCGGTATACTGCTCGCACTACTGTCTGTCAGGGGTCATCGTAAAGCTTCATTTTCGGTGTTTTTCGCCCAAACATTGCGGCTATTTAATGGATAGTGCAGTCGGACAGCAGAGCCTTCCTATGAGACAGCCATCTTGCTGCTTGGCTCACAAGCTCCCCTAAAATGCACATTTTTTGCTTTGTGAGGATAGAGTGAGACAGATGTTATGTCTCTTGAGAACATACTTATTATTTATTGTTTTCCTTTGAGCAGTGCTTCATGGGGCCCAAATGATAGTTTCGTAAAGGCTGTTGAGTGAGGAAGAAGAATTATTTAGGGTTTGTACAAAATTCATCATTGTGAATTAGAGACATTACATCCTTCTTTAAAGAACTGTTTACAGAGCTTCTGGTCAATGCATATCAGCGAGATCTCTACTGGAGGGTAATGTGTATTTCATTTCCGAATATGATGTATGTTTAGCAGCTGAAATGTTTTTGAAGAAAACATGTTTTCAGGCTGGACAGGAGCATTGAGGCTATGAGGTAAGAGGACACATTTTCTCAGACTTCTGGGTCACTGAGCGTGATCTGTGAGATGAATGGCATTTACGTATGCAGGAGAGCATGCTGTTGTTAAAAGATAGAAGGGAGTTTGGAGAGCCATAGATAATGCTGAGGACAAACACATATCCTAACCACTAACAGGTTATGACAATTTTTACAAATGTTTGTATTGGTTAGATGTACTTTGGTGACTATCATTTGTGATTCACACTTTTCAATATGTTCATGGGGCTTTATTGCTTCATGAGACTTTACATTACTGTTGACTCAGTTTCTCTGTGACAAGTGCTGAGAAGTGGTTAACCTAGTTTCTGGGATGCATGTACCTCAGTGAGTTCAGCAAGGTTTGTTAGATGTGTTGTTTGACATTTGTTCTGCCATTGAAGGTAGATCACTATTAAAATATATTCTAAAATATTGGTTAAACGCCTTACCACTGTCTGGCCTAATCTCTGATTATCATTTGGGGTTTGGCAAAAACTGTCAAATTTGGGACTATATCCGAATAGTGTCTCATACGATTAACATCACAGAACCCAACCAAAACCAAATAATGCTCTTCACATTAGCTGCACAAAAGGCACTTGAAAAATTAAATTGACGCTTTTAAAGAAAATGACTAAATAAAACAATATAGGCAAAATAAGAAAGCCTTCATGTTGGCTCAAAATAGGTTATATCCTTATGACAGAAGTGTCAGAAAAGTCCCTTCCAGTTTCAGAGGGAAGCTATTCAAACAATCAGGGTGGTAGTCATATCAGCTGCTTATTAATTAAATAGAAATGGGGCCAGTGTACAGACTTATTCGAGCACACATGGCGTTATAATTTTATTAGTGATAGAGCCAGCTGGTTTTGTCTGCTTCCTGACCCATGTGTCAGTATGTAAAACCTTAATCAGGTGTAGGTAACCTGGCCTTATATTCCAGTTCCTTTGCTTCTACTGTAAAGGAGACTGACCAACTCTCCAAGTGGCAATAGTTAGTCCACAAAATAAAAATACAGCCTCTTACCTTTTCCTACCAGCACAGAAGAGGCCATGCGACTTCGAAGCCGTAACATTTCCAGCTCTGCAAGAGCCCTGCGTAAAGCCAGTTTTTCTCAGGGAGGTAGTCCATTCGTGCCTACCCCAGAGAAAAGATACATGTTTGAGATATAATTTCAAGAATGTTTGGTTCTTGTAAAGAGCACATGGGTCTGTTAACCTTTTCTATAAGGAAGTGAACACACGGCTGTAAAAATGAAAACCTGTTTTATTTCATAATTTATATGAATTAAAAGAAAACAGTTGGTCTTGCACTGGTATTCATTTTCTCAGCAGCACCTTATATTGTTTAAAGAGAACGCTTGTAGGACGCTGCAGTACCTTAAGCCATTACTAGAGGTCCCTTGTAGCAGGATGAAGTACTTAAGGCACGGAGGAGAGATAAAAGAAGGGAGGTTGGTGAGGGAGCAAGCAAACGGAGACAAGAAGAAGAGAGAGGCTAGCGATGGCTGGGGAGAAGGGGAAAGAGAGACATGCCATGCAGCCTGGAGGCACCTTGAACATAAGCGATGGCCAGGAAGGCAGCTTGAACAATAACAAGGGCACTGTGCAAGAGATATGATCGGGGAGAGAAAAGGTTTGAGAAAGGAGAGCAAATAAACCAGGATAAGAACGAGGTTGAGAGTACAAACCAGATGCTCTGCAATTGTACTCTCATACTCAAATGTTATAGAAGCTTGCAAAATAGTCCCTGGCGTCAGCAGTGGGTTGGTAAACTAATCAGATGTGGGATAAAAAAAATATGAAAGCATTCGAAAGAAAGTCATCAAATCAGAAGCTTGCGACCAGGGTGGGACGAGGAAAAAAATAGGGGTGGGCACCAAAATAAAAGTGGCCCCCATTTGCAAACCAGATGCCTAAAGAAGTGGCACACATTTGTAAATCAGTCCAATCTGTACTTGAAAAGACACGCTGTATAGTTGTTTTTGCAAGATGTAGGGACTGCATGCGTTTGTTGCAAGCAATGTTTGTGGGGAAATCAACAGTAATAGCCGGCCAACCTGGTCATAAAACAAGCCAACTGCTAAAAATAAGGCCCACTCGCCGTGTTCTGTCAGACAAGCCCATCATGCACTACCTGGTTGCCCAAAAGGCCTGTGCTACTCTGCTGGAACTAAAACAGACAAAAAACATCCAATCGCGAGCAAGAGGCAGACCTGAAGCCTTGGTGCTGAGGGTGGTTTAACATTTTTAATCCCAAATCTGTTACTATGACGACTGGACACAACAGGTGACAGAGAATAATGTTTCTCTTGTACAGTTCTACACTGCCAGAACGACATTACTTTGTGTTTTGCTGAGCGAGTCATCTGTCCAGTTCACCGAGGATGCTATTGATATTAGTGCATTCTTTATACGACAGACAGGTCTTCCGCCACTTTTTGCGGCTGTCCTCTTCCGATAAAATTTAAATAAAGTCCTTGATATTAATGTATGCCAATTACGTAAGTGAACATAACGGTAAACTCTGTCATTTCAACATCACTTACATTGAAGTATAGGGTAATATCCTTTGCTCACGTACGAACCCTGCTACCAACTGTGAGCAATCGGTCAGATAGCTTCAAATATTCCACTACTAATGTGCCAGTCAGGAATGTATTTATAGGATATGTGAAAATATGAAAGTAAAACAAAATAAAGAACAAATTATACATTTTCAACTTTTTACAGTTTACTTCTATAACAATGGGCTCACTGCTTTGTAAAAGGAGGTGTAAAGTATACCACAAAATCACAATTCTCTTGTTGCTCAACCTTGATCATCTTTGGACCTTTTCAGCTACGGTCGCAACAATTCTGTTTCGGGCTCCACTTGCCCAGAGGTCTGGGCCCCCAGGTCCCTGGGAAACTAGAATGAAGGCTGAGGCTTCTGTGTGCCTGGTCGAAGGACAACAATGGAAAAAAAACAAGTAGAAAATCAGCTCTACTATACCTAGTGTTGGCAGTTTTGGAAAGACAGTGGGATTTACAGTATTTACTGGTCGTACTATGTTGCCATCTCTGACAACTTTCCTACTAAGTTCAGGCATTGTGTAGATTGTAACAGTCATTCATTCTGCTGTTGTGGTCACTGTGTCCCGGGGCAGAAAAACACAAGCTCAACAGTGCCCATGATGGGGGTGGGAGCGTGCGTATGCATGCACATTTTATACTGGGCTTCTGTGGCATAGTAGTACACCAAAGTGTGGTCTGGTGTTTCTTCAAGTGTAAGAGGATGGACAATTTGTTAGCTTTTTAGCAAACATTAGGTCATGTACAAACATTTTGATTGAATCCATATGCACCAGTGAGTGGAATTAGCTGTCTTTGCTGGTCCCTGTTATACAACCTGAGAATCTCAGTGGAGGCAGAACAAAAATCTTGGGGTCAGACACAGTACAGTAGGTAAAGTGTATGTTTCTTACGATGCAGTCAGAATTCCATGGTGGCACATAATATGGTGTAAATATGGTTTATCCCCATTACTTTGCAGGCTGTAAATGAGTCAATATAAGTATGTATTTCTACTTTTACAAGTCAGTATATTATTTCACGGGACTTTTTTATTTTATTGATTTAGATCTCAACAGAGATCAACAATGTATACAAACATTAAAAATCATTAAAACATAAACAACTCTTTCCTTATAAATAAACTGCTAATACATTACTAAAATGTGTAAAAATTACCACACACAATTTAATTTCGTGGTGATTTTACTAAGGTAATCAAGTCATTGGTTTAGTTCACACTGTATTTAAAGCATATAGGTTTTAAAAAAATGCTTCCTTAATTCCAATACTGACTTTTGTGGGGAAAACAAACAATACATGACTAACATCTTAAATCCTACCTTTACACAAATCACATATACCCAACGTATCTCCTTTGCCTGGCCAGTGCTTTGTAAAAATATTTAGTGGTAAAATACCCAATCGTAGCATGATTATAAAGTGCCTAATACTATGATCCAGTGTAAACTTCAAATATCGTTGGTTCATCTTAAAGGGCAGGCTATCTGAACAGAATGTAAGTTTCCAACTAGGCACAATGTGTGATGTCCTGTGAATAGCTTAATCTGGCTGTTGGAGTCCACAGTTGCAAGTGATCAATAGAACACTGAAGAGTAGACTGGAGAGCAGTCTCCAGATTAATGTTAAAGGTGTACACACCTACTTTATCCTTAAAAGTTTCATTCTTCAAAAGGGCTCTCAAAGTGGCATCAGATGCACAGAGGATATTATAGGCCTATCTGATCACATCAGCAAAGGATCTAGAATAGGCGCTAAGAAGGGAAAACTCTAAACGTAATGCCTGAACTGGGATTGTTTGACTCAGTGATACTATTTTCTGAAGAAACCTCCCTTTGAATACATTTAAAATACACCATTTACTTATTGAAATATATTCCAATGTGTAGGAAAGAATAGGTGGTATCTTTACCTGAGAGATATCTGAAAGAAATTTAAAATGTCTCTTACCCGAAGAATTATACAATCTTTTTAAAGCCCATAAATGTACAGAAGCCTTGCCTCCTAAGTGTGTAAACTGCGTCTTTTCCCTCTAAAAGGTATCACCTTAGTTTTGTAATATTAATTTTCAAAAGGTTTTCCTCATATTCAGAGAGTACATCCATATTACCCTGGAGGCTAATGGGAATATGGTAAAAAATTACTACATCATCTGCATACATTAAGATATGTATATTATAAAGTGCAATTTTTGGCGGGAAGTTATTAATGCTATAAAAACAGGCAGGGAGATCACTTAAGTTTAAAGAAAACAAAAGTGGAGCAAAATACATCCCTGCTTCAAGCCATTTTGGGTTAACATTTTTGGAGTCAATGCCTTGTCTCCCAACCCCATTAGAACTGTGCACCAGGTGGATGTATGCAGAACAACAATAAGCCTTAGTACAGAGTTAGGGATCCTCAGGCCAGCTGGTTTCTTCCAAGGTTTAGGTCTGTCAACCCTATCAAAAGCTGTAGAAAAGTCAACAAACACGCAATATACAACTTGAGATTTACCCACCACATACTTATCAATAACACTTTGCACAATAGAAATATTATCAGTCACGGAGTGCATGGGCCTAAAACCTATTTGAACTAGTGGCACAACGCCCTTCGTATATGCCCAGTCCTTAAGATGATCCAAGACCCTTAATGCAAAAATCTTCCCTTTTGCATCAAGTAATGCAATTTTATGATAATTACACAGTGTTAGGTAGGAACCTTTTTTTATACAGAGGGATTACTACACTTCCTGTCCAAGATCTAGGGATAAGTCCTGTTGCATAACAGTATGAAAACAAGGGAGTGAGGATCTTGCTCCAGCCTTCTGGGTCTCCTTCCAGAACAATTATGGGGATTTTATCAGGTCCCATCACTGCTGTGGATTTTGCGTGTCAGAAGGCTTGTGATGTATTCCCATTACGTTGAAGCCACTTTTGTGGAGTCTTTCACTTCCCTGTAACACTATAGAGGGAATCACATTGGACATTACTTTGAGGGTGGCAGCCAATCAAATCTTATCTTAAGATGTTAGTTTTGTGGATTTTCGTCCACATGTTGTTTTAACTCCACTTTTCCTGTGTTTTGGGTTAGGACCTTAGATGTAGGTATGTATCAGGTTTTATATTTTTCCTCTAATTAAACTAGTATTAGGTAGGGAATTTGTTTTACAAGTTTCTATATACTTTAACAAATGTATTTAAAAAACAAACACAAAAATGTAAAGTACATTGTACTATCCAATATTTTACTAAGATAGCATACTACAGAGAATTTTTAATGTTTAGCATATTTAATTTGTTACACAAAAGTCTATGGAGTATTGCATTAATACCTATACATCACTGCGCTACTTAAAAGAAATTGCGCAGTTTTCCGTAAAGTGTTGTAAACATATATAGAAAACTATAAATACATGTCTCTACCTATTACCACTTTTTAAAAGTGGTAATATATAGAGGTGGGCTGGATGTTTTATTCCACCCCCAGAATTGGCAGAATTTGGCTACTCTGCATTACTCTTGTAGTGCAGAGTTCTGGCCAAATTCCACCAATTGCCTTGTGTGGATTATTTTTCTATGAGGGTCCAGAAGCCCGAGCGACATTTGTCATCCCATAGCGCTGTTTTCTAACGCAGGCGGTCACGGTCAAAAGACTGCTTCTCAAGTATATTTGCTGCATCCCGGGTAGTTTTTCTACTCGAGCAATAGCAAAATCGACTAGGGTGGCGGCGTGCTCTTGCGCACTGCACAGTACAGTTCACTCTGATTTTTCAGTGCTACTGCAGCTAAATTGCAGTACGAGCAGAGAAACGTATTATTTCCACCCTTTGGTTGAACTCCATGGAATCTCGCAGAGTTTTCATGTAACTGCAAGAGTTCTGCCCACCCTCAGTAATAGGTAGGGATCAACAATAACCCCTACTACTTACCTATATCTAAGGTCCTAACCCAAAACGCTGCAAAAGTGTGCTGAAAACTTCATGGCTGCCTTTTACATTTTAATATGACAGTCATTAGCCAATCAGATACTGCCTTCTCATCGCTATATACTGCAGTATACCACAGTATACTATGGCACAAGATAAAACACTTAGGGGGTCATTCTGACCCCCGCCTGCGGCGGAAGCCGCCCGCCTGGCGGGAACCGCCAGAAGACCGTACCGCGGCCAAAAGACTGCGGCGGTCATTCTGACTTTCCCGCTGGGCTGGCGGGCGACCGCCAAAAGGCCGCCCGCCCGCCCAGCAGGAAAGCACCAGCAACGAGGAAGCCGGCTCCGAATGGAGCCGGCGGAGTTGCTGGTGTGCGACGGGTGCAGTTGCACCCGTCGCGATTTTCAGTGTCTGCTAGGCAGACACTGAAAATCAATGTGGGGCCCTGTTAGGGGGCCCCACAACACCCATTCCCGCCAGCCTGGTTCTGGCGGTGAAAACCGCCAGAACCAGGCTGGCGGGAAGGGGGTCGGAAGCAGCGCCGCCATGGAGGATTCACAGGGGCAGGGAAAAACCGACGGGAAACCGCCGGTTTCCCTTTTCTGACCGTGGCTTTAACCGCCGCGGTCAGAATTGCCCTTGATGCACCGCCAGCCTGTTGGCGGTGCATCCTCCAACCCCGGCCCTGGCGGTCCATGACCGCCAGGGTCGGAATGACCCCCTTAGTATTTTAACACTTATAACTTTTACACCACTTACAGTTTACACCTACTACTAAATATTAACATTTACACCTCATGATGTACATTCCTGTCACATTTAATCTACATTCGTTCACCCCCGTTCACCCCCTTTCATGTCGGTTTCAAGTACCACACTCCACTCTACACTAGTCCGCTCGTTGCCACTCCACTGTACAGAATAACACTGTCACTCCACTATACCCCACTCCACTCTAATCCACTGTATGCCACTCCAATCTACCCCACTCCACTGGATGCCACTCCACTCTACACCACACCAATGAAAGCTGTTATACTCTACAAAACTATTCTGTTACACTCCAGTCTACGCCACTCCACTGTAAGCTCCTTCACCCTTCGCTACTCAAGCCTATGCTGTTCCACTCTATGGCACCCCACTCTATGCCACTCCATTGTACGCCACTCCACTCTACGCTATTCCACTGTACACCATTCCATTCTACGCCACTCAACTATAGGTCACTACACTCTGACGCTCCACTGTGCTCTATTACACTGTACACCACTTCACTCTACTTCATTCCACTCTATGCCACTCCAATGACCCCACTTCACTTCATGCAATGACGCTCTACACTGTTCCACTGAATGACACTTCACTCTACACCACTCTAGCCTATGCTGTTCCACTATATGGCACTCTACTCTGTTTCACTCCACTGTACGGCACTACACTCAACGTAATTCCACTCTACACCACTACATTGTACTCTATTCCACTTTATGCCACTCTGGTCTGCGATGCTCCACTTTATGCCACTCTACTCCACGGTATGTAACGCCACTCTAGGTCAATCCATCTATGCTATTTCACTGTACCTCACTGCACTGTACGCCACTCCAGTCTACTCCACTTCACTCTACGCCACTCCACTATATGCTGTTGTAATCTTCGCAACTCCAGTGTATGCTATTTCACCGTACCACACTGCACAGTACCTCACACCACTCCACTGTACACCACTCCAAAATATGCACTCTACTGTATGCTGTTTCACTCTGTTCTACTCCACTCTACGCTATTCCATTCTATGCCACTCCACTGTATGCTATTCCACTGTACACCACTCCACTCTACTCTGCTTCATTGCATGCCTCTCCAGTGTACGCTACTCCCCTCTGTGCCACTTCACTATAGGCTATTCCACTGTACATCACTCCACTCTACGCCATTCCACTGTCCACCACTCCACTCTACACTATTTCACTATACGCCTCTCAACTGTACTACATTTCACTCTACACTATTCCACTGCATGCCAAACCACTATACGCTACTGCACTCTACGCTGCTCCACTGTATGGCACTCCACTCTACTCTACTCTATTACACTATACGCCACTCCACTGTACGTCACTTCACTCTACGCCAATTCACTCTACACTATTCCACTGTACACAACTCCAATTTAGGCCACTGTGCGGCACTGTAGTACACTCGATGCCTCTACACTCCACAGTACAGCACTCTAATCCACTCTGTGCCACTGTATGGCACTCTACTCCACTTTATGCCACTGTACAAAACTCTACCCTACTCTAAGACACACCACTCCCTTTATGCCTCTCCACTTAACTCCACCTTACTTTATAAACATACTAGTCCACTGTACTCCACTGTACGTAGCTTAATTTATTCTTTCTATGCAAACCCAATTCAAACTATGCAAACATTAGAAATTCCAAAGTTATAGTTATAACTTAAATTTAGAATTTACACACCGCATTCAAATCACTATGTTGTGCCCTCCATGCACAAACCTGTCACCTCACTCTTTGCACTGTTAACTATAACTCGCCCCTTCTCTGTGCACTAGTTATACCCTTGCATATTACATCACTTACAATATGTGAAATCATAGCATTCATAACAACACTTATGGCATCTTAAATGACATGATTTGTGAGAACACAGTACATGGTAGAGTAGCAGGGTTATAGTTAATATGGGGTAACAAGCAAGGTGACAAGACTGTGTATGGAGGTGCGCGACATAGTAATTTGAAAGTGGTGGGTAAATTCTAATTTGTTTTATTACATATTGTATTGCTTTTCCAACATTACAGCATTCTTATGCAACAAAAAACAGTACCTCACATCCCCCACGCACTGAGGTCACTAGCTAGAAATCTGTGCTCCCAGTCCCTTATCTTGGAGGTGTGCAACATTCCACCCTCACAATCAGTCACAATGTGCCTACCCTTCGTCTCCTTCCAGTGCAGCCATGTACCTGTTCTCCCCCTCATCCCTGTCATGTTATTCACAGCAGACTGCTCTAGGCCTCACTCGCCCAGCCATTCCAAATCTTATCAAACCTTTTGGGGCACCCTCTCCCCTTATAGGTCACCTTTTCCCGTGCATAACAAATATCCATTGCACTTTTCCAGTCTCTCACCACCATTAACAATGAGGAGCCACATTTGTGTGCCAGTTCTCTTGTAGCCAGAAGGAAACACAGATTAAATAGAAGCCACTGGTAGGAAGATGCAAATCTGATCCACTTTATAACCCCAACAATACTAATTGCACCCCTGTGTCCACATGAATCTCAGTGGTGTTGTCTAACCTGTGGGTCATCCCTTCCCAGTACTCATGGAGTTTTGGACACTCCCAAAGTGTATGAAGGAACGTAGATCTCTGCTTGAGCCTCGCAAACACTTCTCATCCATTTTTTTACCCATTTTATGTAAAAGGACTCTGATATGGTATACACAATCTAAGATCTTGAGCTGTGTCAGTCTGTAGCGGCCCTTAATAACTACTACTCTGGGGAACTGCAGCGCATCTCCCCACTCCTCGTTCTCAAATTCTCCCACATCCCCCTGCCATCTGATCCTCAGGGGTTCTAAGTCCTCCTGCGTGTTTCTCATCAGAGTCTGATAGGTGAGAGAGAACGCTTTTTTAAGCACTGGCCCGTTCAGCAATCTTTACTCCATGGGTGAGGTCTCCATAGCATCCTTACCTGGTGGGATCCTTGTCCTTAGCACATGCCACAACTGGAGGTATTTAAACACTTGGGAGTGAGTATTTAATATTCCACCCTAAGATGGTCAACAGCCACGAAGATCCGACACCTCCCCCAACCTTGTGCCCATCCACAGTAGGGTCCTCGGCGTGAGGCGCTCATGCCAATTCATTTATCTGTATGCAAGTACCCTCAACCCCCATTGCCTCTTGATGCAGACAGAAAGGTGGGTCCTCTACCTGCGCATATGCCCAGACATTGATCACACATATCTGTGCCATCTCATAGTAGCCCTTAACTATGCCCCCCTCATACGTGGAACGCTGAAGAGTGGACAGTGCTATTCTTGGGAGCCCCCCTACCATAACGACTTTCTCAGCAGTGCATCCACTACTTGAAGAACCCTTTGGGAATATGAAATGGATTGTTCTGAAGTATATACGTAAAGGAAGGAAAGGCTGCCATTTTAAACAGCTCTGCTTCACCCATCACGGTAAGGGACAGTGCTGCCCAGTGCCCAACATGTGACTCCAGTCTCTAAAGCAGTGGTGCAAGATTATCTGCATAGTGGAAGTCCTCATTTCTGGATATCCATAATCCCCGAGTGGCATAGGAAGGATGCGCCTTGCCTCCATGTACCCAGTGGGAAAATCAAGGATTTCCCCAGTTAATCTGCAGCCCTGAGTACTTGCCATAGATCGCAGATGTTTTGCCCACCCTTTCCAGAGTCCAATCAGGGTCAGCCAGATAAAGCAACACTTTTTCCGCATAGAGCCAGATGCACACCTCTCCCAGATGTGGGGTCCAATCTCCACTCTTTAGTCCGTGCATCAACTTGCACTCACTCAGCCAGCGATTCCAATGCCAGTGCAGATAGCATCGGCGATAGAGGGGAGCCCTGTTGCTTCCCCCTCCCAATCAGGAAATCTGGGGAGTGAACCCCATTTACCTTAAGCCGCACTCTAGGATTCATGTAGAGCAAGCATACCTTGGACAGAAGTTTTGGCACTTTTCCAAGACTTCAAAATTCTAGGGCCACTCCACCGAGTCAAATGCTTAATGAGCGTCGAGGGAGACCACTGTCAGTGGCACCCCTACTCTTTTTGCTGCCACAGTATTGTTCTGGAGTCTCTCAAGATTGAGTCTGGTAGATCTCTAGAGCATAAACGCATTTTGGACCGGGTGTACCAAATCCAAAATCAACCCCCTCAGTTGATTTGCTAAAGTCGTAGCTAGAATGTTTGCTTCAACATTTAGGAGGAAAATGGGCCTGTAAAAATCCCATTTATTCAGGCAGTTTCCCTGGCTTCAGGATGGGAATCACAGTTGCCATCCTCAGATCTTCTAGAGTTACCTTTCACATATGCTTCTATGTACATCTTGTGCAGCCGGGTACTATTTTAGCAGACAGTCTCCTCAGGAACTCCACCAGGAGTCCTTTAGGGCCTGGGGTTTTCCAAGTCTGCAACTGTGAGAGCGCCATTCTGCTCTTGCCTTCCGACAAGTCGTCTTCGAACTCCAGTGCCCTCCCTCTCTTCAGTATACTACTGGGGAAGTCCCTCACAAATTCCCTCAACTCTGATTTCTGACTGAGTAAAAATTCACTAGGTAGTCTGCCATGGCCTCTGCTATATTGCCGCTACCCCTCACCTTTATCCCCGTTCGGCCCACAGGCTCGCTAATGTGTGACTTCTACCCATCTGTTGCTGCTAGACACTCTAAGAGTTTGCCCATCTGGTAGTCTAAATCATATATCCGTCTCTGCCGAGCCAGGCACATCTGTCGCACCTCATTGGTCTCCAAGGCTCGATATTCCTCCTGTGCCCATATTAGATGCTGAAGAAGCTCTACCATCAGGTTTTAGGCATTCCTATCCTCTAGTAGTCGAATGTCTCTCTGCTTCCAAGCCATCCCACTCCCTCTTCCGTTTGTCCCCCACTTCTCCCGAAATGTTCTCCCTCCTTACTGTAAGTCTCCCACAGGGAGGTTGTGCTGCTTGCTGTCCCCTCATTTTCTGCAAAGTATAGGTCTGTGACCCTGATAAGTCTTGACACCTCCTCGGGAGAAGTCAGCCGCCATGCTGCCATCCACCACTCACCTAACCCTCTAAAGCGCGTGTGGTCAAAGTAGTTTCCAGAGGGGAATGATCTGCCATTCCTTTTGCCTTAAAGGCAGCCAATATCAGTCTAGGTACAATCAATGTGAGTCTGAAGAAATAATTGATTCAGAAATGAGTATTATGAGCCCCTGAGTAATGGTAGTACCCCCTATTGTGCTCACTTAGTGATCCCCAAACATCCTTCAGTCCCAATGCCCTAACAGATTCTTCCAGTTATTCCCCATGACCCTGCTTTATGAGTCAAATGCATGTCCAGTCTAGCTGTGGGTCTATTATCATATTAAAATCGCTCCCAGGAAGGTAGTCACTTGCGGGACGTCCGCTATATTGCTGCTTGGTAGTCAAGGCATTATCATCTGGAGCCCACAAGGGATGTACACATTAACCAACATTAGTGTCTCACCCTCTCAGTCCCCCAGGACCACTGCATAAATCCCTACTGCATCTGTCCACACCTTAGTCACCTCAAATGGTAGGGATTTTTTTTTTACCAATGTTGCCACCCCTCTTGACCCTGTAGGGGGAAGCAGCCTAAACCACGACTTCTGAACAACGAGGTTGTGGACAACGAAAGCGGAACAACGCTTTCGTTAACCACAACTTCCTTGTTCAGTGCCTTAACCACGCATGGTTAGGGGTAGGTTTTGGGGTGGTTTTGGGGGTGGGGTGGGAGGGTTGGGGTGGTTTTAGTGGTGGGGGTAGTTTAGGTTTTAGGAGTGGGGTGGGGGTTGGGGTGTTTTTGGGGGTTGGGTAGGTTAGGTTTTAGGGGTGGGGGTTGGGGTGGTTTTAGGGGTGAAGTGGGGGGGTTGCAGTAGTTTTAGGGGTGGGGGTTGGGGTAGTTTAGGTTTTAGGGGTTGGGGTGGTTTTAGGAGCGGGGTGGGGAGTCACCGTAATTTTTGGGCGGGGTTGGGGTGGTTTTAGGGGTGGGGATCGCAGTAATTTTAGGGGCAGGGGTTGGGGTGGTTTTAGGGGCGGGGGTAGGGGGTTGTGGTAATTTTAGGGGCAGGGGTAGGTGTTGGGGTGGTTTTTAGGGGCGGGGTGGGGAGTCGCAGTAATTTAGGTGTGGAGGGTTGGGGAGTTTAGGTTTTAGGGGGTGGGGTGGGGGGTTGGAGTAGTTTTAGGGGTAGGGGGTTGGTGTGGTTTTAGGGGTGGCGGGGGCACGGTAATTTTAGGGGTGAGGTTGGAGGGGTCAGAGGGGGTCACATCCTGGAACCATGCATGCCATTCCTTGCATGCCTTTACCAGGAATGGTTTTACAATGAAAAATTGTTGTTAAGGAATTCGTGGTAAAGGCATTAATGGTAACAAAATGGTCGTTTCGACTACGTTGTTCAGGCATGCGTGGTTCCAGCATGCGTTGTTCCGACTTACATTCCCCTGTAGTGAACTCTGCATGTCTCACCACCTTATATTTCCTTCGCCGTAAAATAGGTGCATGATTCCCCCTCATATACATATCCTACAGGAATATCACATCATTTGAATATTGTTTGAGTGCCTTTGTCACCAGTCCACGCCTAATTTTATGGCCCAGCCTATTGACATTCCACGTCAATAAAGGAAAATTGTGTTCACCCATTCCTGCTGATATTGATCTTGCAGCCCTCTTGTGCTGCTCCTCTTCAAGCTCGGTGACCTCCCCAACTGTACCCCACCAGCACAAAATGTAGCAAGCTGTTAAACATTAACCCAGCTCCCACTCCATTCTGCCTTACTGTGCTGCAGTCATACAACTGGCCTCTCTCCCTAATTCATGGTACGTTGTTCGCCCCATCAACACAAAACCTGTTTTAATCCTCATTGTTTGCCAACGTACTGAATTCTGTGTCAGCGAGGCAGTGTCTGTGAGGCATGGTAATAATCCTTCCCAACTCTAACCTTTCCCTTTTTCTCTTTCATCTTGCCTTGGCGGGGAAAGAGTCAACCTTTTCTTCAAACCCAAAGACACCATGAGCCGTAGCTTATCTCAAACAAATTCCTCCGAAGTCATTGGTGTTACCACTGGTGGCGGTGTCCCACCTTCCTGGGCCCTGGTCTCCCACTTCTCCTCATGTGAGTCCTCTGCACTGCCCCGCAGAGCATCCCACCTGGTTCCCAAGTCCCCAACTCCCCCACAGCACCCCCCCTTGGTTGGTGATGCGCCTCTAACACTTTTGTTGATTCAGACTCTGCCTCATCCCTGGTTGGACTGAGGGACCATTTCCTCTGGGGTCTACAGCTTCGCTTAACTTCTCGTCATTCCAGTGTTGATGGGACTTCCTTTGTCCCCTTGGGGGGTAAGTATCCCCCATGCTCCAGCCACTCCCATGTCTATGCTGGTGTGGTGAAAAAGTACACTTCACGATCCAAGCTAATGTGGAGCCTGGCAGGAAAAAAATTAGTGTATATTATGTCCAAGATTTTGCAGTGCCTCTTGACTGTCATAAACGTCTCTTTTTGCTTCTGCAGCGTTGTGGTCTAGTTTGGATAAACATTAACCTTGGCCCCTCCACCTGCCAGATCCCATGTGTTCTAAACCCTTAACAAGATTGCATCGCTATTTCTAAAGTTCAGTACTTTTGCTAACATGGACCTGTGAAAGCCCCGGCAGTTGGCGGTTTGCCCAGCACTCTGTGAGCCTGCTCCAGCGTGAATCCTTTGGAGAGCTGCACCTCTAGGACCACCATTGCGGGTCAATCCTCCAGAAACAGTGCCATTGACGGGCCTTTCGCTTTCTCTGGGATGCCCACCACCGTAACGTTCTTTTTCTAGCTGCATAATGCAGGCATCATGATCCAGTACTGTTGGGCGAGTTTGCGCCAGAGTCGATTCTGTTTCCACCACTCTGTCGACCAATTTCCTGTGGTCCTCCCTAAATAGGTTCACATCATGGGCCGCTGTTTCAATTTTCTGTTTTAGCGCCTCTTTAGTGTCTTTGATAGGTGCCAGAATTATCACAGAGCGGGATTCTAATCCTTTTTCCACTGCTTGTGGCGGCTGCTGGACTGCTGCCCCCAGTGCTCCCAGCCTTCCCCTTGGGTGGCTGCATGGGCTTGTTGCGCATCATTTTTGCCCTTTCTCTTCTCATGGTTATGGAATACACTGCCCCCCCTCTGATCCAGGAGCGCGGTCAGACTCGACCTCCCCTAGGTCTTCACAGTCAGGCCTTAATGCAGCACTCCAGTTTAGGCATTCTCAGGGCCACCTCTGAATGGGCCGCAGTCTCCTTGCGGGGCTACGTCATGCCATTGCTCCCCAACTGCTTCACCCAGGACTTGTGCACCTCTAGGCCCTCCCAATAGCCTTCCTCTTGGCCAGCCTCCTATATCAGCAGCGCTCCTTCATGCCCTGGGCTCCAACCTGGGCTTTCTACCTCTTCCTCTGTGCCCGGTGCAAGAAGAATCCCAGTTGGTTGCTCCCAGCAAAATACTTGGCTAGGAGGGAGGGGGCACTCCCCCTGCCACTCCACTCACCTCGTTTCTGGTTCCGTCTCACTTGAGTCACCCCTGGGGCTCTTCACGGTCTAATTACTCCCTCTTATTATCTGTTTGTGGGGGTCCCATCTGACCACCCCAGCACCAAAGAAATAGACCCAAATCAGTGCAGCCAGCCAGGGCCTGGTCAGGGTCTTTCCCTGCTTGGTTTGCAGGTGGCCCCTTAGTGCCTTTATTGTGTCCCTGCCCCTGCTGGGCCAGGCGGTGCAATTGTAGGCCCCTTATGTTTAAGGACACACATAACAGGATGTCCCGTCGAGGTCCCCACGGAGCCAAGTATCCATTTTTCTAATGGGGGCTCTTCCCTCACCCATTTGAGGCCCCACTCCTCGTCACTGTAGAGTCCCAAGGCCTGTTCTCGGCATTCCGCTTTGCTGTGCTCTGCTTTCAGGTGGGAGGCCCAGCTCCTGATGGACAACTCTTGTAGGACTTGGCCCACAGCCCCTGTACCTCCTCTGCCGCTCAGGAGTCAGTCTGGTCCCAGCGCAGCCTCTACAGCCAGGCTACACCCTGCTCACTGCCTTCACCAGCCCCATCTTGTCCTCTGCGCTGCTCCCCCATACCATCTCTCTCTGTGCCTGCTGCCACTTCTCCGGCTCTACTCCGACGGAGTTTGGGCTTTGCCCCCCCTGGCTTGGATCTCCAATACCCACTCGCTGACCCAACGGGAGCAGGATAAGTTGCCCCAGGTTGCTGCAGCTCAGCGGTTACCCTGCTGTCTTCATGTCTCCCAGGGCACGCCCCCTGTAAATTCTACATTTAACTTATAACTTTAATTTTTGAATTTCTGAAGTTTGTATAGTTTAAGTTGGGTTTGTATAGGAAGAATAAATAAAGTTTTCCTAAATATAACATAGCTTTAAAGATTTCTTAATGATATTTATTAACGGTCAAGCAAACATCACAGACCACCACTGAAGCGTTTTGACTACAAAGTCTTGATCACAGTGAGTGTATCTTCTATGTTGTTACTTTATACTGTCCTAAATGAGAGCTTACAAGAAGCATTCTGGGACCCGTAGTCATCAATCCTTAACTAATAAGAACAAAACATAATAACTGAACTATAATACAACATTTCTTACATCGAAAGGAGTTTCGAGCCCCTTGTGGATGCAACCATTATTTCAGTAATAATTCTGATGTTTGTCAGCTTAATGGCTCTTCACGAGACCAAGATGTCCTGTATTAAATATTACCCATTGTTTCACACTCTCTCGGATAGCTTTGGGAATTCTAAACATATTGTGCAAGTCACAAATGTTGTATGTATCACATTAAACATACAGGATTGTAGCCAAACATTCCCACTTAATAATTTGTGGACCAATGAGTTATGGGAATTGTAGTTGATATGATATTTTCAGTTAGTGTGACTGTGGTCTTATTATTTTCCTATATAACATTGGTAAGTGGCCAACTGCAGTGCACTCGTTAGAGGCCCATGTAGACTACATGCCATATTTACATATTGCTTTGTGGTTGTTGCTGGTAAGTGAATACTTATTAGTCTAGCTGCCCATTCGTACCTAGACCATATCTTTTACATACAACATTTCTTACTTCGGAAGGAGCTTTGAGCCACTTGTGCATGCAACCATTATTTCAGTAATTATTCTGATGTTTGTCAACTGAATGGCTCTTCACGAGACCAAGATGTCCTGTATTCAATATTACCCATTGTTTCACACTCGCTCGCATAGCTTCAGGAATTCTAAACATATTGTGCAAGTCACAGATGTTGTTGTATGTATCACATTAAGCATATAGAAATGTATCCAAACATTCCCTATCAGTTATCTGTGGACCACTGAGGTATAGGAATTGTAGTTGATATGATATTTTCAGTTAGTGTGACTGTGGTCTTATATTTTACTATGTAACACTAGTAAGTGGCCAAATGGAGTGCGCTCGTTAGAGGGCCGTGTAGACTGCAAGCCATATTTACATATTGCTTTGTGGTTTTCGCTGGTAAGTGAATACTTCTTGGTCTAGCTGCCCATTCATACCTAGACCATATCTTTTACATCTACAATGCTCTACTTATACAACTTTTTACTTAGGTTTATGCTGGCAGGCTGTAAAAATGTGCCTCCCTTCTACTTGTCAAAGTATGATATCCCTGGGACCTTATTATCTATACGAACAGTCGAGTGTAAAGTAACCATGTCCTTCCTTGTTAAATATCCCTCCAATTCCAATTGCTGCACATATACCATAGTTGTAAAATACGAGGATATACCCTCCCTGTATCAAAGTAGAGATTTATGTTTCTATATTCTGCGTACCAGAGCAGAGGGGTGGGGGTATAAGCTAACTGCTTGTCTTCACCCACTATCTGGGCCACTGTACCTACTCTGTCATCTCACTTATAATTCCAAAGTTATATATCACTCTTCATGTTATCACCTTAGGCAGCCAACTACAGACAGCTTCTTAAAACTAGATGCATGTATCACAACACTATCAACTCAATCTGTTAAATCCAAAACATATTCTACAGATGACTGTACAGTTCTTCATCCCCATTTCGTGCATGTGGTATTTTAGTTTTGAGCTGTTCTATAAATCTTGATTCTAAACATCTCAATTTCAACAGTCTATCACCCTGTCACTCACTTTCCCTTATGGTGGCTATTGCACAGTATCTCATGTGTCACCAGTCAGCTCTAGAATGGGTCCGAAAGTGTTTAGTCATGGCATAGTTCATATCTCTATTTTCCACTGCCCTAATATGTTCCAGTATTTGTTTTCTCAGTGGGAATATTGTGCTGCCTACATATCTCATCCCGCAGAGACAGTGAATGATGTGGGAGTCTCCAATGTTATCCTTTCCTTGATGGGAAAATCCTTAAATTCCCTTCTGTTGGACCCTATCCAACATGCCTTGCATTTATTGCAGAAAGCTAATCCTCTAGACTGTTTGTGCGGCCGATTAGACTTTTTAGTTGACTGAAAATGGCTATTTACCAGATAATCATTTAATGAGTGTGCTTTCCTATATGTGGCATCAGGCCTCGCTACCAATAAATTACAGATGTCTCGATCTTTCTTGATTAGATTCCAATATCCAAAGTATCCAAGATCAGATGACTAGCGCTCCCCCCATGAGCCTCGCCTCAGTGCCCCCACTGCAGGGATGGAAGTGGAATCGCTTCCCCTTCCACTCCCGTCCCCCTCTACCTCCTGTGGCGTCTGATGACATCAGCGCACAATTGCGCGCTGACCTCCTCAGTGGCCTGCCGTGCTTCCAGCATGGATTGGAGGAGAAATGCTTTTTCATTTCTCCTCCGATCACGTGGAGGGCCTGAGAAAGGCATCAAAGGAAAGGAAAGGCCTTTCCTTTCCTTTGATGTGTTTCTCAGCATTTCTGCTGCCCGATCGTGATACAATCGGGCAGCAGAAATGCCCACTAGACGCCAGGGAGGTTGGTCTAATATAATTAGGCCGATCTGCCCCCGGGGGGGCAGAAACCCGCTAGACACCAGGGACAATTTTTTTTAATGTTTGTGTATTTTTTCATATGTGGGGAGCAACCCCTTAGGCAAGGGTCGCTCCCTGGGGGGCAAATTTATTTTTAGGCCATTTGGGCAGATCGGTCTATTTTTATTAGGGGCAGATTGGCCTAGTTACTAGACACTAGGGATATATAAATTTTATGTTTACTTTTGTTTTTTATATATGGGGAGTGACCCCTTAGGGAAGGGTCGCTCCTCTGAGGGGGGCAAATTTATTTTAGGCCATTTCTGCTCCCCTTGGGGGCAGATCAGCCTATTTCTATTAGGCTGATCTGCCCCCGGGGGGGGGGCAGGCATTGGTGTGTGTGTATATGTGTGTTTTGTTTGGGGGGTCAGCCCCTTAGGCAAGGGTCGCTCCCCATGGGGGCACATTACTGCTGGCCATATCTGCCCCATCTCCCCCCAAGGGGGGCAGAAAGCCCACCAGAGAGCAGGGAAGATTTTTGTTCCAAAATAAGAGGGTAGTTGTATGGCCATAGCCCCACCCCAAATAAATGGGGCCAAAGTTGTTCTGCCCACTAGTGGGCAGATGGGACAATTACCCCTGATCCGCACTGTTGGGGGGGCAGAAAGTCTACTAGATGCCAGGGAATAAAAACAAATTGTGGGGTGGTGCCTACCAACCAGCATGGTTAAGCTCGCCCCCACACACTAAAACATCTTATCCCACGGCAAGCAAGAGGACATTTGATTATTTTGGGTTTCGGTTTTACATTTGGGTCATGAGAGCTTGGCTAACTCTCAAAATCGTCCCACTTGGAATGGTGAGGGCTGCACTTTTTGGACTTTGGGATGCTGCCATGTAGAAAAATCTACAAGACCTAGACACATCTGAAAACTAAACATCTGGGTGATTACAGGGCGTTGTGCTTCACTTGCACCCGCACCATTTTCTTACCCACAATGCCCTGCAAATCTCCAACTTTGCTGGAAATCACACATTTTTCCCACATTTTTGTGATTGAACCTTCCGGAATCTGCAGGAATCCCCAACATTCCTACCACCCAGCATTGTCTCATCTATAACGATAAAAATTCTGCTGCACTTGTCAGCCTCAAAATGTTTTTTTTCAAACTGCCCTTTTGGACCCGCTTTGGTTCCCCCTCAATTTTGAATTTTTTTTTGGCTTGTCCCTGTCACAGGCACTTGGCCGACCTACACAAGTGAGGTATCATTTTTACCAGGAGACTGAGGGGAACGTTGGGTGGTAGGAAATTTGTCCCGGTGCGGTGATCCCACACAGAAATGTGGGAATAATTTGATTTTTTTTTTTTAGCTAAATTTGAGGTTTGCTGAGGATTCTGGGTAAGAAAACATTGGGGGATCCACGCATGTCACACCTCCCTGGACTTCCTCGGGTGTCTAGTTTTCAGAAATGTCTGGGTTTGGTAGGTTTCCCTAGATGTCTGCTGAGTCCAGGACCAAAAACGCAGCTGCCCCTCCCCCTGCAAAAACAGGTAGTTTTGGTGTGCCACGGCGGACCGCGTCGCGATCTGAGCGTTCACTCGGGGTGCGTCTGTGGTTCCTGGCGGCCGGGTGTGCCGCGCCCCTTCTTTTCTCTGTTTCCTCGCACAAGGCCCCAAAGTGGGCATGGGGCCTCGGCGAGTCGTGGGCACGGCGCGCCCTCGATATTAGACGTAAGCACCTTCCCCCCAACCCCTCACTTACCTGGTACAGCCTGTTCCTTTCTTCTTTTCTTCTTTTTTCTCTTCTTTCTCCTTTTCCTCTTTTTCTTATTTTCACACTTAGCAGCCATGTTCTTCTTTCTCCCAGCATGCCTTTCTTTTTCCCTGCATGCCTTAGGACCCTTTTTCAAAATGGCGCCTTTTCTCTATATTCTCCTATGATTCTTTCCCAATCCAATATGGTGTCTTTCTTCTTCCTGTTGGTCATTTCCTGTTTTAGAGTATATAAGGTGTGTGATTCTTGTTCTTCTTGTGCTGCAACACTTCCTTTGGTGGTGATCTTCACTCCTGTTATTTTTTTTCTCCAGTTTTTTCCCTCGCTTGTTCCAGCTTCTTCCAGTATTGTTTTCTTGTTGGAAGACTTACCTTTTTGCTTCTTTTTTGTTACAGGGAGTTCCTGCTATAAAAGGTTTTTCCCTTTGGGGTTCTTCCTCTGGGACTCCTTCTGGAGGGCACGGACTGCCTTTTGGCGTTCCTTTGTCAGCAGCACCGTGGCTACCAGAAAGGGCAGCCCTTACCTTGGTCAAGGCAGAACCTACAAGAATCAAGACCACTCTGCAGTTCTAGTGGGCCAGAGACATAAACAACGAGTAGCCAGTGACAAGTTTTGTAATGGATAATTTTGAAGTGTCCACGTTGTGTTTTGGGGCATTTCCTGTTGCGGCGCTAGGCCTACCCACACAAGTGAGGTACCATTTTTATCGGGAGACTTGGGGGAACGCTGGTTGGAAGGAAATTTGTGGCTCCCCTCAGATTCCAGAACTTTCTGTCACCGAAATGTGCAGAAAAAGTGTTTTTGTGGCCAAAGTTTTAGGTTTGCAAAGGATTCTGGATAACAGAACCTGGCGAGAGCCCTGCAAGTCACCCCATCTTAGATTCCCCTAGGTGTCTAGCTTTCAAAAATGCGCAGGTTTTGGTAGGTTTCCCTAGGTGGCGGCTGAGCTAGAGGCCAAAATCCACAGCTAGGCACTTTGCAAAAAACAGGTCTGTTTTCTTTGGGAAAATGTGATGTGTCCACGTTGTGTTTTGGGGCATTTCCTGTCGCGGGCGCTAGGCCTACCCACACAAGTGAGGTACCATTTTTATTAGGAGACTTGGGGGAACGCTCGGTGGAAGGAAATTTGTGGCTTCTCTCAAATTCCAGAACTTTGTGTCACCGAAATGTGAGGGAAAAGGTGTTTTTTTGGCCAAATTTTGAGGTTTGCAAAGGATTCTGGGTAACAGAACCTGGTGAGAGCCCCACAAGTCAACCCATCCTGGATTCCCCTAGGTGTCTAGTTTTTAAAAATGTGCAGGTTTTGGTAGGTTTCCCTAGGTGCCGGCTGAGCTGGAGGCCAAAATCCACAACTAGGCACTTTGCAAAAAACAGGTATGTTTTCTTTGGGAAAATGTGATGTGTCCACGTTGTGTTTTGGGGCATTCCCTGTTGCGGGCACTAGGCCTACCCATACAAGTGAGGTACCATTTTTATCAGGAGACTTTGAAGAATGCTGGATGGAAGGAAATTGGTGGCTTCTCTCAGATTCCAGAACTTTCTGTCACCGAAATGTGAGGAAAAAGTGTTTTTTGGGCCAAATTTTGAAGTTTTGCAAAGGATTCTGGGTAACGGAACCTGGTGAGAGCCCCACAAGTCACCCCATCTTGGATTCCCCTAGGTGTTTAGTTTTCAAGAATGCACAGGTTTGGTGGGTTTCCCTAGGTGCCGGCTGAGCTAGAGGCCAAAATCTACAACTAGGCACACCAGATTTCAGTGTAAAAATGTGGTGTGTCCATGTTGCATTTCCTGTCACGAGCAGTAGGCCTACCCACGCAAGTGAACTACCATTTTTATCGGGAAACTTGGGGAACACAGAATAGCAAAACAAGTGTTATTGCCCTTTGTCTTTCTCTACATTTTTTCCTTCCAAATGTAAGACAGTGTGTAAAAAAGACGTCTACTCGAGAAATGCCATGTAATTCACATGATAGTATGGGCACCCCAGAATTCAGAGATGTGCAAACAACCACTGCTTCTCAACACCTTATCTTGTGCCCATTTTGGAAATACAAAGATTTTCTCGATACCTATTTTCACTCTTTATATTTCAGCAAATGAATTGCTGTATACCCTGTATAGAATGAAAACCCATTGCAAGGTGCAGCTCATGTATTGGCTCTTGGTACCTAGGGTCTTGATGAACCTACAAGCCCTATATATCCTCGCAACCAGAAGAGTCCAGCAGATGTAACGGTATATTGCTTTAAAAAATCTGACATCACAGGAAGAAGTTACAGGATAAAACGTGGAGAAAAATGGCTGTTTTACCTCTATTTCAATATTATTTTATTTCAGCTATTATTTTCTGTAGGGAAACCCTTGTAGGATCTACACAACTCACCCCTTACTGAATTCAGAATTTTGTTTACTTTTCAGAAATGTTTAGCTTTCTGGGATCCAGCATTGGTTTCACACCCATTTCTGTCACTAACTGGAAGGAGGCTGAAAGCACAAAAAATAGTAAAAATGGGGTGTGTCCCAGTAAAATGCCAACATTGTGTTGAAAAATGTGGTTTTCGGATTCAAGTCTGCCTGTTCCTGAAAGCTGGGAAGATGGTGATTTTAGCACTGCAAACCCTTTGTTGATGCGATTTTCAGGGGAAAAACCACAAGCCTTCTTCTGCAGCCCTTTTTCCCTTTTTGTTTAAAAAAAACAATCTTTTTGCTATATTTTGGCTAATTTCTTGGTCTTCTTCAGGGGAACCCACAAAGTCTGGGTACCTCCAGAAATCCCTAGGATGTTTGAAATAAAAGGACGCAAATTTGGCATGGGTATCTTATGTGGACAAAAAGCTATGAGGGCCTAAGCGCGAACTGCCCCAAACAGCCAAAAAAAGGCTTGCCATCTGAGGGGGAAAAGGCCTGGCAGCAAAGGGGTTAAAGTGAATATATAAAAATATAAAACATTGTTCGTGGTTCCAGTTTTTCTATTATTCTGTACTTCAGTAAGACGTTTGCATCAGATGAGGAGTAACTGCCAGGCGTCCATCGCAAAATTAAAATTAAAAGTGGTGGTGAGCTTTGCTTTGTATGTAACTAAAGTCAGTTTTTCAGTCAACCTCAGGTGGAGAAATGATTGAGATGTAGATTGTGGAGCCACCCGAATTCTTCGTCTGACTTTAGGCAATATCCAGATAGATTGTCATTTTTTCACTGAAATCCACAAATTCTGTGGACTGCTGGTAAGGTTTCCTTTATTAAACTCTTAAATTTAACACAGCCTAATAACTAATTCAATTACACATGATTTTCCCTGACTTGGCTGTGTTTCTCACTTTGCAGGATAGGAGCATTTAATTTCTTAGTATTCTGTTTGGCCTGTCATCCACTTCCTTTGTTTTTCAGCATGTCACGTACCAGTTGTTAATAATAGGTGTTTTCGGTGTTCTAGCTTTTCAGGATGACATTCTCATTCATGCAAATGAATCTGCATAACAAGATCTTAGAAAATGTTCTGTGATTTTTGAAGTCTTTGGGCTGACTGTAAGTGCAAGGAAAATTTGCTTTGGCACTAGGATGTGGAATATTTAGCTCATGTCATTTTCATCCATATATCAGACCAGAAATACTTATGTTACCCACAATGCCTCGCATCTGTGTGACCAAAATCACCTATTTAATTACGCCGTCTAGTTGAACTTGATGCCAAACGTATGATTTACTGTTTTAACAGAACGTGTAAAAGAATGTGTCCTGTTTAGGAAGAATAACGATCTAGTTGTATTGATCGTTTAAAAATGCATTACAGTGATGCTCTGACTTTTAAGCCATTGAAGGCAGATCAAATCTAATGATGAATTTATAAATAGGAAGAGACACCAGTGCTATACCTCGATACAATATCCGCAATTCTTTTGGTGTAAACAAGCAGCGTTGTGGACACTGGCGATTCAGTTTTTCTTTTGGTGATTTCATGTTTTTATTTTTTTTTGCATTTCGGTCCATAACTTTTTCCATTTTGACAAAACTTTCACCCTTTTACGGTTAAAGTCTGGGATTTTAAAGGCAAGAGTATGTTGGACAATGCTTCCAAAATAATTTGCTGTATAAATATGCATTTAGAAAACTGCTTTACATACTTCTGATGAGCATAATGAAAACTGCCCTATGTGATTTCTCCTAAAGGACAACAATTAGACGTGTGTGTTTGCACAACGGGGGCACTCATATTACAGATAAACAGTGGTCCTATAAACGAGATGTAACTTAGTTTGTAACCGAGTATCATTAGCAAGTTTCAAAACCGGTACTTATTACTTTTAAGCCAGAATGTAGGGGAGTAGTTCATATCAAATCTAAATTTGGAATTAAAAGAGAGGGCCAGAAAAATGAGGACTCCTGAAAAGTAGAGTCCAAGGAAGAATGTGTAAAAATGCTTTGTATAAATACAGGTGTATTTGCAGGCTTGGCTGTGTACGAAGTCCATCCCCAACACAGGCATAATGTGCCCAACATATGCTGTTTTCCTGTAAAGTATTAAGCAACATCCCAAAGACTCACCTACTACAGCCTTCACTCCCCTCTAAACAAACATGATGATGGATACCAGACGTTGTGGATTGTGTTCTGTGTTATTCAGAATTGTGTGGCGTGTGTTAAAAACACACAGTAGCCTTAATTTGTACACACACATAGTCCATTATAACAAAATTACTCTTGTTGAAAACGAGATGCTGGTCTGCACAGTGGTGGGAAAACATTTTAAAGCATTGTTGTTTTGACATTGCGTTGTCATTTCCACCATCCATAACTTGCCCTTTGTAGGCAGCTGTAAAACCTTTACAGTCCCAGCACATTCGGTAATTAAGCTCTCTGACTTGCAGTTTGATATCAGACATTTACCTGAGATTGATTCATGCCCATCCATGTGTGCAGATGGTCAGAGTGATGAGATGAGGAAGATGAGAGATAATGAACACGTTATACTTTTGGATTATGCATGGTTTGATGGCATGGTGCCTGTCTCATAGACGCACTGGAAACAAAGGAACGGTTTTGGAGCAAATTTCCAGATTCATAATCCAGCATTGACCCAAGAATTGCACTTTTCTTGGCAATGTGGCTGAAGGATTGTCTGAAGGAAACAGATTTTTTTTTTTACCGGTTCTAAGTTAATTGCTAATGAGAGTATGAAAGTTGTGTTTTCTAATTCTATCCACTCCTTTAGATAATCATGTGCTGAACTCTAATTGCCCAGATTATCAACCCACAGCACCTCTCTAAACTTATCCTCATCTTGTACCTTTCCTCCCCACTGCCGCCTCCTTCACTCTTACCTCCTTCACCCACTCTTTTGCTGCCTATGCTTCATACCTGCAGTTTCCATGCACACTTGCCTAACCTTCTGCTAAATTTACTCATCCCTTTTGCCTTCCACATGTGCGCCTCTCCGGCCTCCTGATCTCCTTTCTTCCAGTAATATCCATTTTCTCGCACACCACCATGTCAGATGCTTCCATTTTATCTTTTCCATGCGGCTCTATGCATAATTACTCCAACACCTTTAATCTTCGCTCCAACCTCCTTTCACCCCTTCTCTATCGGTTCCCCCATGACCTCACCCAGTCCCTCTCCTCTGTGATATATCTCTTTCCTACCACTGATCTTCTCTCGTGTCCTCACCCGCACCCTACTTTCTACATAACGTGTTCCCAATCTAACACCTCTCTGACCTTAAAAATATCCCCACTTACTCCTACTCTCTTTCTTGCCCTTCCTGCTCTCTCCACTCCTTGTCAAACTATATAACTTTCATATCTTCTATTGCCACCTTTCAGACATTTCAGTTCCTATGTGATCTTTTCTTTCCTCACTCCATCGCACACCCCTAACGTCCTTCACCAGGAAAAAAAGCAGAGGCAAGAATGCTGCCTGTTCTGTTCTCTGTGCAACCCTTCTCTTCCAAACTTCTCTTTTTTCTAGCCATTCTTTCTGCGCCTTGCCGTCAAAAACCTGTACCTCTACACTTTCTAACCCAGCATCATACTTTTTCACACAATTATCAAAACCTCAACTTACACCTCACCCTTTCCCATTAATCTGGTGAGTTCCCTTCTTGACCTCTTTGAGCAGGGAAAAAAGCCAATCCTTCATCCACCTCTTTGATGTCTACCTTTTCCCGCACCTCTATTTATCTTTTTTCCAGTTGTTCACCCCCTTAATAATCCATACCCTTCCCTCACCCACTATCATCTCTCTCTCTGTCTTGCTGTATCCCTTCACATACCACCTCACATGACCCGCCTGCTTCTCAACACTTGCTCAATGGGCTAGAACCAACTAAACATCTTCGATCTGATGCTTAACTAGTACTAAAACAAGTAATTTCACTAGTACCCCCTCTCCCAAGATATTGAATCCTGACACTAAACTGTCAGAGGATAGCCAAAAAAACACTAGCGGATGTTTAAAAAAAATGTTGAACAACTACCGTTGTTCAAGGCATCATGACATACTGCAAATATCTTCTAGTCTGCTACTCACCCACAACTACTTTCTTGTGTCCATTTTTGCTGCTGTACAGACCATCGTCAAACAACTGAATTTTTGTCAATGCTTACTGGACTCTATTACCAACATCTCATAAACTATTCCTACCTCTGCTTCTGGAATGACCTGAATATCTAGTTTGAACAAACTTCTCTTACACAGACAATTACAATTGTGGCAAACCTGCAAGCTTTCAACTTTATTCAATTCATCACTAGGCCACAAATCACACATTACAGGGCACTCTCTCAATGCAATCTTCTGCTTTCCTTGACTTATCAAGGTACCAGGAAAACTACCTATCCTCTGAATTGATTACCATCTCCTCTCTTGCACACTCAAGCTTCTTACACGAGCAAATGCTACAACAATTCTTGTAATTATTTTTATTGATTACATCAACATATAACACAACTGATTACCACTTAAGATCCTCGAAGCACCAGCTCAACATCGACCATGTATTACAGAAACCACCGGGCTCACGTTCAGTACAGAACTCAGCTCCCACCCCAGACCACACAGATGCTGACAATGCCCATCTCTTATTTCACAGCAATGTACTCAGTCCACAGTAAGTTTTCCATGTTTCCCAAATCTTGGACCATTTCTTATGGCAGCCTCTACCTTCATAAATTAGCTTTTAGTCAAACATGCACCAATCCATGTCCGCATTCCATATTCCTAGCAATGTTTCATTTTGCTACTGTCCATCCCAAATTCACCTACAGTCTAGAGTATTTTGGAATCTAATCATCTCCCCAGATACCTAATATATACATGTTATGTCATGATTGTGATCAAATTACCCAGTACCTGACCCATTCAGTCTTGTATTTCTTCCCTGTAGTGCTGCATCTCTGGGCATGCCCATAATGTGTGAAGAAGGAACCTGGCTTTGTGCAATCCCTGAGACAACTGCTTGATTCAGTCCTTCCCATTCTCAGTTGCCTCGTTCTGGATCAGTATGGCCTGTGCAGGATATGCAGCTGTATCCATTGGAAACCAGACTGGATTGGCACTTCTTTTGGGACTGCCAGAGCTTCTGTCCATTCCTCCTCCTTCATGTCCCCCACATCCACCTCCCGTCTTTCCTTCAATGACTGCCTGTTATCAGTCGAGTTGTCTAAGTATCCTGTCCTCCAGTGGGGATGATTCTGCAAGATTGGTGCCCATTTGTTTGTGGGACTCTAGTAAGTGTCTGACTTGCATGTATTTATACTGTTTCACTTCTGGCATTTGCTACTCTTTCCAGAGTGGGTTAAAGAAATTAGTTTCCAGTCTGGCCAGATATCACCCAGCTTAGCTATGCCTATGTTGCAACCTCTTTGCCTCACTAAGGTGCTTAGTTCTGATAGGGCATCACTGCCCCACAGGGGAACTTTCTTCATGAGGGTTCCCTCCCAACCAAAAACTTTGTGACTTCATTCCATATTACTTCAAAAGTTTGGATATGTGCCAGCAGATCTCTGGGTGGTCGACACTTGTACAGTGCAGCTGGGTTACCCCTGTGTCCCATTGCATGTCTGTCTATTCAGATCATCAGCTCATCTTTGGGTGCGAATGTCCAATCATTTCTAATTATCCACTGTGTGACCCAGTAGTATCTTCTAGTTGCAGGAAGTGCTATACCCCTGTTGTAAACTTCCCTAGTCAGTTTGGTTAGGGCTATGTGCTGGGCCATGCCCCAACAATTTTGACCTTGCCTACATGCAAACTGTGGAACATGCTTCATCTATCTGATCTTCTGGTTAAAAAAAAATCAATCTGCTGTACAGTTGGTAGATGAAGCCAGAAATTCAAGCAACAAAATCTAACTTCATCGACTCAAATGTCTCTACAAACCTCCTGATGCAAAATGACTACATGAATCAAACAGGATCTCCAAACCCAAATGCCTTCCGAGTTACCCTTTAAATCTTCACAGAAGTTTGCATCCTGTAGTGCACAACTCCCAAATATGTCCACTCTTAAGCGTTCTGTTACTGCTTCACCGACAACCTTTACGCAAAAGCAGAGAAGCTAGAACTAAACATAATGAATAAGATGCCAGCTGCCTAACCCCTCAAGCGCAAGAGAATTACCCTGACCTTACTTTTAGATAGCTGTCTGCCACAAACCTTCGAAAAAATGTTACTCGTTGCTCTACCATCCTACTGTTGCCAACAACTTCCATCCATTCTCCACCTTTGTCTCAGACCTCAAGATCTCATGCATATGCCCACTCTTTAAGGGGAACAATCTAGGTCCAGCAGACCCAGGCAACTATATATCAATCTCTATTGGACCATTCCTAAGAAAACGTATAGAAATAGCTCCGTTCACTCTGATTTGTGACTATGTAGAATTTAAAAAACTTCCTCTGAAATTAACAAATTGGGTTTGACCCTGGTAGAGGTACTGAATCTATTCTTATTTCTTTTTAGAACAAGTGAAATAGTCACCACATTACCATTGGAGTTGTCTGCCACATTTAACAAAGTTGACTACCACTTTCTTCCAGAGAGTGTAGCGGAACTTAACATCAACTGAAGCTTTATTCACTGGATCTCCTCCTATCTAGCGATCTGATCCAGCATATTCTTTCTGCCTCACACATAACTTTTTAGCATTTATATTTTCATACCTCAAAGTTCGATTATCTGCCACTTCTCTTCAACATATAGCTCAGCTCACTGCCACATCTCATCCAATCCTTCTGCCTGACCTGCCTCAGTTAAGCTAATGACACTAACATATTAAACCTGGAAAACCAGAGCGAGCTTGACACCCGGGGTTTAGCCGACTGCCAGCAAGCTACCGATCAAATGAATGCTTTTAGCTTAACTCTCCCAAAGCAGGGATCCTGAGAAGCAGAAATGGGAAGAACTGTCATCCTTCAACCATTGAGCCCCAGGAACTTGGAGTGTCACCTGCAATGCTGACACAGATGACAAACCTCAGAATAATCATGAAATGCTGCCTATTTCTCATCCCCAAGTAATCCAGGTCACAGTAAGTGCCTGCTGTGCCATGCATACTTTACTTAAATGTTATTGCATTTAGGCATCCACAGTATTAGATTCACATGCTTGAATCATTCCCATTATCAGACTTGGGAATCTGTGGTCTTTTCACATAGCATTAAACAGTATTACAAAACATCTAGAGATAAAATTGTTATTTAGCAGCATTGGATGCTACCTAAAATGTAGCTAATCAAGTGAATATGCTGAGCACTCCATTCTGCATAAAGGCCAGCATAGCTCAGATTTCTACTGCAGGTTGTGTATGAGACAGTGCTTCGACAGAGCTGTTTTCTATCAAAAATAGTTAAAGATATTGATTTGCACCTTTACTGAATATCTTGTGTTCAGATCCAGTTTCAGCTTGAACTGCTGGGGAATTTCCTGGGCCAAGGCAGACAAATTTACACTGTCACTGAAACTCCAGTGAAAAAAATCTCTCTTTAGGATGTACTCTATGTTAGAAATGGGGTCTTTAGTTGACAGCCAGGTTACCCCCTGTTCAAGCAAGGACCCTCACTCTAGTCAGGGTAAAAGAGAATCACCCTCAGCTAACCCCTGCTTACCCCCTTGGTAGCTTGGCAGAGCAGTAGGCTTAACTTCAGAGTGCTTGGTGTAAAGTATTTGTACCAACACACACAGTAACTTAATGAAAACACTACAAAATTACACAACAAAGATGTAGAAAAATAGGACATATTTATCTAAACAAAACAAGACCAAAACAACAAAAATCGGACATACACAAGTCAAGTTATTAATTTTTAAAGGTTAAACTCAAAAATAGCACTTAGAAACACAAAATGCTTTGATGAGGTGTTAACACGGCGTCGTAACGGAGTCGTTCCCAACAATCTGACACCAGCGGCGCCAGACTCTGAGTTGCGTAGACCCCCAGGTATAGTACCTTTGGTAAAGAGTGAAAACAAGCTGATGCGCGAAGACTGGGATCGCGGCGTCTGTGCAAAATGTTGAATCCACGCACTTCGAGCGGCGTCGGTCACGACTTGGTGCAGCGACTTCCACGGAGTTGCGGACTTCGGCGGGGCTGCAGCGATGACGGGCCTGCGAAGGTCGTCGCGTTCCAGCTAAGATCACGGAGTCGGGTGCAGGCGGCGTCATCGGATTCAGCAGCGGCATCAGTCCGAAGTCGATTTCCTTGAATTTCCACCAGCTTTCCTTTCAAGGGCCCAGGGACTGAATAGGGCACCACTTGTCAGAGCAGGAGTCTCTCCAGAGACTCCAGGTGCTGGCAGAGTGAAGTCCTTGCTGTCCCTGAGACTTCAAACAACAGGAGGCAAGATCTAATTCAAGCCCTTGGAGATTTCTTCACAAGATGGAAGGCACACAAAGCCCAGTCTTTGCCCTCTTACTCTGGCAGAAGTAGCAACTGCAGGATAGCTCCACAAAGCACAGTCACAGGCAGGGCAGCACTTCTCCTCAGCTCTTCTCCAGGCAGAGGTTCCTCTTGATGTCCAGAAGTGATCTAAAGTCTGTGGCTTTGGGTTCCCTTCTTATACCCAATTTCTCCTTTGAAGTAGGCCTACTTCAAAGTAAAGTTTCTTTTGAATATGAAATCCTGCCTTGCCCAGGCCAGGCCCCAGACACTCACCAGGGGGTCGGAGACTGCATTGTGTGCGGCCAGGCACAGCCCTTTCAGGTGTAAGTGACCACCCCTCCCTCCTAGCACAGATGGCTCATCAGGATATGCAGACTACACCCCTTCTACTTTTGTGTCACTGTCTAGTGTGAGGTGCAACCAGCCCAACTGTCAAACTGACCAAGACAGGGAATCCACAAACAGGCAGAGTCACAGAAATGGTATAAGCAAGAAAATGCTCACTTTCTAAAAGTGGCATTTTCAAACACACAATCTTAAAATCAACCTTACTAAAAGATGTATTTTTAAATTGTGAGCTCAGAGACCCCAAACTCCACCCGCTCCCAAAGGGAATCTACACTTTAATCAGATTTAAAGGTAGACCCCATGTTAACCTATGAGAGGGACAGGCCTTGCAACAGTGAAAAACAAATTTAGCAATGTGCCACTGTCAGGACATATAAAACACATTACTATATGTCCTACCTTAACCATACACTGCACCCTGCCCTTGGGGCTACCTAGGGCCTACCTTAGGGGTGCCTTACATGTAAGAAGAGGGAAGGTTTAGGCCTGGCAAGTGGGTACACTTGCCAAGTCGAATTTGCAGTTAAAACTGCACACACAGACACTGCAGTGGCAGGTCTGAGACATGATTACAGAGCTACTTGTGTGGGTGGCACAACTAGTGCTGCAGGCCCACTTGTAGCATTTGATTTACAGGCCCTGGCACCTGTAGTGCACTTTACTAGGGACTTACTATTAAATCAAATATGCCAATCATGGATAAACCAATCACATACAATTTACACAGAGAGCATATGCACTTTAGCACTGGTTAGCGGTGGTAAAGTGCTCAGAGTTCAAAAGCCAACAGCAACAGGTCATAAAAAATAGGAGGCAGGAGGTTAAAAGATTGGGGATGACCCTGCATAAGCAAACAAGTCCAACACTCGACTTATGGCCTAAATGAGATGTATACCAATGATCTGCATTTAGAATACTTTTACTGCCACCAAATGCACCGTACACTGGAGTGTATGATATGTCAGATGTTTCAACCCTAAACTCTTCAAGATAGGAAGGGTTGTTTATTATCAGGTTTATGGATGACTCTATAATGATCTCTAGTCTTCAGGGGATGATTTATTGTGAAATGTGCCATCTTCCACTTGCACCAGAATTGTGCAAATATTAAAGCATATTAAGATGTGACAGTTGAGCCATAATAAACAAACCACCTCATAAACAAGTAGCCTTAAAATTGCTTGGCAGGAGAAACAACCTCATTCTCCTCAAGGTCTTCTGAAATAACACCTGCAATTGTGTTGGGAATGCCATAAATCAAAGTGGTGATTAGAGCTGCTTCTGTTTGGGGTTTTTACTTATTCGACTAAATTTAATACAAAAAATCAAGAACATCTCAGACTGAAAACACCTACACATCCATTTACATGTCCACATCGTAAGAGCCCCACTAGATCTCCATTGGCTTTATGTTGCTACATGCTCAGTCTCAGGTCTCTTTGAATCTTCTATAGGGCCATCCATGCCAAATGTCCTCCTTCCATCAATGGAAAACAACACATACAGTCTCAGATAAGAACTCTCCATTCTAGAGTTTTAGGCCAGTTAACTAGCCATTGTCCCAAGAAGTTCTTCTTCATACAAGCAACACTACTCTGAAATACTGTTGCAGCTAAGACTCAAAACATCTTAGGCCAACTGGAATTAAGGAAGGCAGTCAAGACTATGCTCTTCTCAAGTTGAGACGAGTCCTTATTGAACAGATAGAACAACTTTCCATCATTCAAAAGAAGTGGACAGTAGAGAACTCAGAATGATTCCCAGCCAAAACTGGAGTAGATCACTTAAGAAGGCTAGGCACAAGCACATGCCTAGCTATCATTATCTCTTTTTGCTGCCCTCTACAAATGAGTGAAACTACACATTCACTATTCCATATGTCTCCATACTACTCCTTTGCATACACAACACCAAAACACTGCACACACAAGTCACTCATTATTCATACATTTCTCTCCATCCATATAACAATTAGTAAGCTTAAGCACACTCTCACTCCTTTTTCACTTCACTGCATGACACAGCACAGCGACAAATTCAAGAGGGCGACTCATATCCTCACACACATCAAAACACTATTTAAATATGTCATATGACAGACTCTTCCATTCGAGCAGTTCAATGCTGTACCATGCGATCTATGTACAAATGCGCTTTGAAACTTCGTCTGTGGTATGAAGCACTGTATAATGCAATGCAATGCACTTTTGCCCATGAACGTTGCTTGGTGTGACCGTAACTAAATACCATGCTTGTCAGGAGTTCTGTTGACTATGAATAGGTTGCAATGCTAGCTTTGTCAAACAAATGTCGGGTGCACTGATTGTCGGGCAAACCATTGCAACCCGTCCCTTTGTTCTTGCTTTGCTCTCGGGCAGGGCAGTAGATGGCTGATTTAGGGCTTTAAATAACCTGCCTTTAGACCATAGAGATTTTTTCTGCTAACATTGCTTTTTGAAGTGGGTGGAATTCAGATTCATAATTCATGCTACTGCTCAAAGCATTATCTAATGATTGCTGATATTTTCTTCAGAGAAGTGTTTCTTATAAATATTGCGAGAAACAACGGGGTTAAACTCGCTTCAAAGGAGATGAGAAAGCCATCTGCATTGTTGTACTGTAAAACATTATGGCTTGCTTTGTACAAACCCGATTCCAATGACTCTTAGAACGAGGAAACTAAATACTCAAGAATTACATATATTGGGGGTGTCAAGAGCTTGAAAAAGATACTTTTCGAAACTTAAACAGTGGTGGGCAGATTATTAAATCAGAATCAACTAGCAAACGTATATACTTTTACACAGCAGCCAAAAAATGTAGCAACCCCCATAAAGAACCAGAGTGGGTGATACTTTTGGTGTTTGTTATCAGGGTGACCCGACTGCGCCAGAGGGAAGCCATTCGAGACCCCCAGCTAAAGAGTCTTCGAGGGATGGCACAAGTGCGTTCCACACTCGTCAGAAGTCGGAGGTATGAACTGCTTAAAAGACAATACTGTTTTTAATGTTGTGCAAGCTGTATGGAATAGTAAGTTTGGGTGCTGCTCCTTTACATGTCTTCTTGCTGTATACTGCAAGAAATATAATGTCCTTCGTAATCTCTTGCGAATTAGGTTCACCCATTTTTGTTTATATGCTATTGTAACGCATAGATATACAATTCCTATGTCATGTCTCAAATAGCAGGTTTCAAATCCTATCAAAAGCATCACATTTGAACTTCACGTTACTGATTCCCTGAAGCTTCTTCCTCAGAAAAGGCTTATTTTTTAAATAGATTGTCATAAACTCCAAATACGTTAGTGCTTTATTGAGATGTCTTTGGTTAAATAAGAAACACTGTATTTTTCCCAAGAAAGACGTAACCAGTCTGTCGTCTCTTATTTTTCAGTCCTTCTAACTTGTTACTTTCTGTTGCTTGCTCACTGAAAGGGTGCAGTTTATCATGAAATCCACGGGGAGGATGGATCGTCATCGAAAGAAAATAGACATATATATAGTGACACTGTGCCCAGAAGAGTTGGAAGCTTTTACAGAGGTAAATTTGACCTATCGTCCCACATTTACTTATGGCTATGCATTAAAGTGATTTGGTTATTTTAGAATGTGGGGCAATAGAATTTCTTGCATGTTGTTGACACTCATGTCTTTGTAGAGCCAAACCTTCAAATAAACCTATCGTCTATTTTTAGGCTCCAATTTTCAACACACCACACATAATTACAAGGTGTTTTGCTGATTTTTTACGCTTTTGGTTATTATCTTGATTTGATATGGCGCTTGCATTGAAATGAAGCCGATATTGAAAGGCTCAACCGTGCAATATATTTTTAGAGATATTTACATTGAATTAAAAGCGCCATTGGCCTATTTCTCATGTATTGCATTCTGCTATCTGTTTTTTTTTCCTGTTTATCAAGTCAGTGATTATATCCGTTTTTTAATACTATCTGAAGGGATGATAAATTATGCCGTAAACTTGTCAAAGAAGTGAAGCCATTGAATGCACAGTGGCCTTTGTAATGAGTCAATTTGTTTCTACAAATGTCATAATGGCTTCAGTGGTAACTGTGATGGGGTCGTCTAAAGGTTTTACCAGCAATTATTCTTTCTCTATTAGGAGTCTACTGAGCCCTATTAACGTTTGATGTCACATGGTATTTGTAGGAAATTACCCTCTTTTTGGCATGGTTACCCCTACTTTTTTGCCTGCTCTCCGTGTGCTCTGACTGTATTCACTGGGATCCTGATAACCAGGATGCCAGGGACTGTGCTTTCCACCTCTAAATTTGGTTGCTCAGGACTTAGCACACCCCAAAATTGGCATACTGGTGCCCCCATATATGCCCCTGGTATATGGTACTTAGGGTCCCAGGGCATGGGGGCACCAGTGGTTCCCCATTGGCTGCAGCATGTATTGTGCCACCCATGGGAGCCCATGCAAAATGTGTCTGCAGGCCTACCATTGCAGCATGCGTGAAAAGGTGCATGCACCTTTTCACTACAGGTCACTGCAAGTCACCCCTATAGCAGACCCTCCAAGCCCAGAGGGCAGGGTGCAGGTACCTATGTGTGAGGGCACCCCCACATGAGCAGAGGTGCCTCTACGAACTCCATTTCCATTTCCCTGGACTTGGTAAGTGTGGGGAAGCCATGTTACCCGTGTACTGGACACAGGTCGCTCCCTGTGTCCAGCTACATAATGGTAACTCCGAACCTGGGCATGTTTGGTATCAAACATGTAGGAATCATACCCCAATACTGTTGCCAGCATTGGTTGTATGATTCCATGCACTCCTGGGGCTCGTTAGAGGACCCCCAGCATTGTTCCTACCAGCTTCTGGGGTTTTCTGGGCAGCCTGCACTGCTGCCCCCCCCTCGGACAGGTTTCTGCCCTCGTGCTGCTTGATCAGCTCAAGCAGAGGAAGGCAAAACAAAGGATTTCCTTTGGGCGAGGGAGGCAACACCCTCTCCCTTTGGAAATGGGTGTTACATGGCGTGGGAGGGGTAGCCTCCCCAAGCAACCGGTATGCTTTGAAGGGCATATTTGGTTCCCTCCTTGCATAAACCGGTTTGCACCAGTCCAGGGACCCTGTCCCTGCTCTGCTGCCAAACTAGACAATGGAAAGGGGAGTGACCACTCCCCTGTCCATGACCACCCCAGGGGTGGTGCCCAGAGCTCTTCCAGGTGGCACCTTGATTCTGCCATCTTGAATCCAAGGTGGTCAGAGGCCCCTGGGAGCATCTGACTGACCAGGTCAGGCAGGTGACGTCATAGCCCCCTCCTGATAGGTGGTCACCCTGCTAAGTGACCAATCCCCCTTCCTGGGCTGTTTAGGGTCTCCCTCCCAGGTGGGTTTTCAGATTCGACATGCAAGATTCCAGCAGGACCGTTCTGCATTGTTTACTTAATCTTCTGGCCACTGGGACTGCAACTGGACCCCCCCCAAGAACCGACAATCTGCAACTCCAGCAACAACTCTGCTTTGCAACATTGTTTCTCTGGCTCCTTCCAGCAACTGCAACATTTCCCTGGATGTGTATTCTCTGAGGGCCATGTGTCATCAGCCTGCAGAAGAAGCAAGAAGGAAGCTACCTTGGAGTGAAGGAGTCACTCCTCTGCATCCGCAAGCACCAACTGCAACGACGACCGGCTGCGTAGATCTTCTCTCCTCTGGAACTGCGTGGATCCTAAATCACAGGTGGTGGTCTGGAGTGATCCTCTTGGTCCTCTCTACCATCTGTCTAACTTGGGAGATGGTAAGACCTTGCCTGTCCTTGCAGAACAGTGCCCCTGTGCACTGCGACCCTTGCAGCTACCAAGGTGTGTTTGTTCCTCCTCCAAGGGATCTTCAGGCTCCGTGTAGCCTCAGCCTCCAACACTCTTCTCTGCAAAGCAGTCTCCTGCCTGCTGCTCCAGCGACTTGGGACTCCTCTTCAGGTGCGCTGAGTGGGCTCAGTGGGACTTCTGTGCCTGCTGCCTGTGGGTCCCTGTGGGGGATGCCTCCTCTTCTTGTGACTCTCCCAGTCCTTTTCCATAGTTCTCCTGTGGGTTTCGGAAAAAAACAGGTACTTACCTCTTCTCTCCTGGTCTCTGGGGGGCACCCTGGTACTTACCTTTTGGGGTTCCTAGTTCCTCCAGCTCTTCTCTACCGATTCCACCTTCCTTGGGTGGGGGACTGCCTTTCACATTCCACTTACTTAGTATATGGTTTGATCTCCCCCTAAGGCTTTCACTATTTCCTATTGTTTTACTATTTGCTGTTGCTTTCTATGCTAATCACTGACTTATTATGTGTATATAATAGCGTGTTTACTCACCTCCTCGTGGAGTATTGCCTATACAGCATTTTAGTATTTGTGTTACTACAATAAAATACCTTTATTTTTGTAACACTGTGTGGTTCTTTCATGTGTGTAAGTGCTGTGTGACTGTAGTTGTATTGCATAAGCTTTGCATGGCTCCTAGATAAGTCATGGCTGCTCATCCACAGCTACCTCTAGAGAGCCCTGGCTTCCTAGACACTTTCTAAACCTCACTAATAGGGGAGACTTGGACCTGGTATAAGGTGATAACACCATAGGTACTCACCACACACCAGGCCAGCTTCCTACAGTATTGAAATGCTTTTAGGGTGCACAGCCATCCTGACAAAAGCGGGATCTTGGCCAGGTTTCAGTAATATAAGACTACTGGTTGCTAGAAGATGGGATGGCAGAAGCAGGGATGGTACTTGAAGGTAGAATAGGTGAGCTTCAGGGACCTTGAGGAGATCGATGAGATCCATCCACAAATGGATACTAGAAGATTCGGAACTAGAAACTTTTATGCAGTCTGCCTAAGGAAGCTGTATTGAAGGGAGGCAAGACCTTATTTGTGATGTTAACACTAGTTGCATAGAACTGCCAGTAAGTGTACAAACATAAAGAAGTAAGCCAACATATTGTAAGTAGCGCACTCCAGTATAAGCTGACTTGTTTAATTTTGATGTGTGTGCGCATGTGTAACCCACGCTGTCAGAACCGGATTGGTCCTCATAGTGTGGGTAAACACCGTAGGCCCCAGACAAACACTATCCTTGTGTGTTAAGAGGACCTGCCCCTGTAGTGTGTTTAGGTAATTTCGTGCAAGTGTATTTAAAAAAAACTAAAAGTGTAGTTATATTTGCATCGGTCCCGTTATAACCTTCCCTGTTATCAAAGCGCTTGTGGAATTGGAATAGTAAATATACGCTTCATTACGGTCAGTGGCCGGTCCTCATAGTTATAGGGTATGGTATGCTGTGTGTATGTGTATACACATACAAAAACGGGTGTATGTATGTGTATGTATTGTTCCACTTCCTCCACAATGGTAGTACGTAGCATATTGCATTCTGCAACTCCGTATATGGTTTGTCATGTCAGTTTTAATGTTTATGTGTTAAAAATGAATGAGCAAGGCGAGGATGCAAAGGGTTACATTTTAGCTGTATGGTAAAATCACGTTGAAGAGGCCCCCTCCCCATTAAGAGAATTGTTTCCAAGTGCCCCGTATTTGTAACATGCCAATCTGTGAGACATTAAACAGTGCATTTCTCGTGTCAAGTTTCTACTGTCATAATAAACTGCAGTTTGACATTTGAACCTCAGTAATTGTGAATGTACGTTTATTAGTACATTTGCTCTAAAAAAAAGTGTTAATGGGCCACATTTAATAACACATATATACCCATGTGCCCATTTGCCTATAATTAATTGCCCAAGAAGTAAATATGTACTCAAAAAGTTAGCAACTATTTGTAAAAAAATATTTGGAGGTCGATATAAATAATAAAAATCCACCTCGCAAGAATATAGGTAATTAGGGATCTATCTGATTCTCGAGAGGTCAGTAGCTGAATAAAAGTAGTGTATACTCTATGCTACGTCAGAAAATGCCGTAGAAAAATCGGTTACCCCCTAAGCAGGTTAGTGAATCTTAGAGGATGAAGGAAGTAGCACAGTAGCAAAGTTATTTAGTCCATCGCTGTGTCCACAGGGCTTCAATATGGTGGACGATCCTACATGGATAAATTGCCATATCCATGTAAAACATGTAGGCCATGTGAGTTTCAGCCAGTATCTGTACTGAAATGTGAAGGATAACTAGAAAAGGGATTGCTGGCCAGTCTAGGTAAATGACAGAAAAGGATGGCGAGATACTATATTAAGAAAGAGCACAAAGAACTTCCCCTAATAACAATGCCAAAGAAAAGTGGGACCAGTACTTGCAAAGGAACATTTACCCAAGGAAGCAGACAAAGTGGTGGTAATGGTAGGATATAGCAATATGGTGAGAAGAAGGGACCCCATGGTGGTCTGTTAAGACAAAGATGCAGAGGTGAAGGACTTAGTAAAACTCTATGCAGAGAACTTACTGGAAAAGCGTAAAGTGGTGTGGTAACCTCCATACAGTATGAGTAGAAAGCTGCCATTAGAGTGTGCCCTATTAAAGTATCAGACATACTTCATTAACAAATGATCTCTGTACATGCTATAATGCGTCTCAAGAGTTGCTTCTGGGTTGGAATGAGGTATGTGAAGTAAAACAATAAACGTGAAAACAAGAAACTGACCTCCGAAATGGCCAATGACGCTTGAATGACATTATTTAAGTATGAGTTAGAAATGAGCAAGCAGGTCGCCTTCAAAAAAACACAAAGCATAACAAGCATTGGCAAAACCAGTAGTTCTTGCCTGTTCAAGAGCTATTGGCTTTGCCAATGTCTTTTAGCCATGTTGTACACCAGCATGGCTGCTGTTCACCATTGCTAAAAGTTAGCAGCATAGAGAAGATTGGGGTGGAGTGTCGTAGAGGGTAATGGCGAAGAGTGGAGTAGAGTGCTGTACAGTGGAGTGCCAGAGTGTCATTTATTGGAATGGCATAGTGAGGAGTTGCATAGATTGGCATATACAAGAGTGGTATAGAGTGGAGTGGGCTGGTGTAGAGTGCATTGGCCTAGAGTGTTGCAGAGTATAGTGATGTAGAGTGCAGTGGCATACAGTGTAGCGCCGTGGAGTGGCTCATTGTTGAGTGGGGCAGATTAGAGTGCCGCAGATCAGAGTGATGCAGATTAGAGTGGCACAGAGGCAGTGGCATAGAGTGTTGTGGCAGAGAGTCCTGTGGCGTAGAGTGGTGCACAGTGGAGTGGTGTAGAGTTGTTTGATGCAGAGAGCAGTGGCACAGAATAGAGTGGAGTGGCACAGAGTGCAGGAGTGTAGAGTGCAGATTAGAGTTGAGTGGCATAGAGTACAGTGATTTAGAGTGGTGCAGAGTAGAATAGCATAGAGTGGTAGAGAGTAGAGTATAGTGCCACACAGTGCAGTGGTGTAGACTGGAGTAGCATAGTGTGGCATAGTGAAGAGTAGAGTTGTGTAGAGTTCAGTGGCGAAAAGTGTAGTGTTGCAGAGTAGAATCTCAGAGTGCAGTGGAATATAGTGGTGTTGAGTCCAGTGATGCGGAATAGAGCGCAGTGACAAAGTGCAGTTGTGGAGAGTGCATTGGCATAGAGTGAAGTGGTTAAGAATAGAGTGGCATAGAGTGTAGTAGAGTGATGTAGAGTGCAGTGACTTAGAGTAGATTGTTTCAGACTAGAGTGAAGTGGCGTTCAGTAGCCTGGTGTAGGGTAGAGTGCAGTTGCGTAGAGTGGCATAGAGTATAATTTAGTAGAGTAAAGTAAAGTAGAGTACAGTGGTGCAAAGTAGATTAGAGTGGCATGCAGTGGATTGGCGTAGAGTGCAGAGGCACAGAGGTAAGTGTTACAGAGTAAAGTGCATTGTTGTAGAGTGCTTTGCCATAGAGTGCAATGTTGCAGAGTGTTGTAGAGTCTCGTAGAGTGTCGTAAAGTACAGCAGCGTATAGTGGAGTTGTGCTGAGTAGATTGGGGTGGCTTAGACTGGGGTGCTGTAGCGTGCAGTGGCAAAAAATGCAGTGGTGTAGAGTAGGGTGGCGAAGAGTGCATGGGCATTGCGTAAAGTGGTACAGGGTAGAGCAGAGAAGCGTAGCGTGAAATGGCATAAAGTGCAGTGGCGTGGAGTGGTCCAGAGTGCAATGGAGTGGTTCAGAGTAGAATGCAGTGGTGTGGAGTGGTGCAGAGTAGAGTGGGGTGGCTAGAGTAGAGTATTCATGGTGTGGTAGCACACTGCCATTAGAGAAAACACATTTTCAATTAAAATGACCATTACATTTGCACAGACATACAGTTTTACCAATAAAACTATACAGTGCACAGATGAAAATGTGTAGAAAAAGCATCACCTGGATTCATTATTTGGTTTGATCATTATATTGTATTTGTTTCTAGCACGTTTCAGAAAGAACAAGAAATTTGCTTCATATGTGCATTCATAATTCTGATATATTCTGAAATATTTACACAGTTCATTTAGTGCGCTAGTAAAAACTCTTTTGTACCCTCACTATCCAGCAAGATTGTCACATAAATCCTCTCACATTCAAGTCAGAGAAAGTAGGGTAAACAAGCGCCCTTGAATACAGCGCCTGGCTTTTGATGTAGGTCTTTGAATGCACAGCAAACGTAACGAGATGAGAACAAGATTTACACCCCTGTGTACAGAAGGGGAGAACTCAGAAGGATTATGTGAATAAGGTTTTGGCAAGGGAAGGCCTGAACTCAATCTGGTCAGCCTTAAGCAAATAAAGCCAGCAAATGGAAAGCAAGAAAATGAGATTTACAAACCACAGAGCCAATGGCAAGCAGCGGGCAGAATGCATTCCTAGGTTAACTTTCTGTATATACCCAGGATGTCTTTAGCAAACCAGACAACTCTGATGTCTGGTAGGCTGTGACCAAAAAAAAAATACTCTATCAGACAGTGCCATAAATGAAATGTATGTGTCGCCATTCTGGAGCGGAATTTTCTAAACAATTGCAGAACTATCTCTAATGATAGAAAGTGAACCACAGGTAATTAACTGCCATTTGGAAAAATATGTAGGGAGTGATCCCACCTATGATAGCTATCTTGTACTGATTATTTTAAGGAGTAATTAATGTGTTTGACAGCAGGAAGATGCCTTCTGTTAGACTTTTGTCTCTGGTATTGCTTTCTTTTTTACTGTGGGAAGAAGCTTTGTTATCTGTTTGTTGTGTTGTTGTATGTCCTGGAAAGACTCATTATCTTTGTGCTCAAATATATAACTTGGCAGAAACTGTAACTCTTGCTTTCGGGATACAGAAGCACTTCACCCCTGAAAGCAGTTATGGCCATAAAGTTGTAGTTTGCAGCCGGTGCTACAAAAACACAATATGAATCACACAAGTGTCCGAGTTAGTGGGGGTCCTCAGTAGTTACCTGTTTGAGTGTTCTGTGTTAGTGCCCGATATAAGGATTATTGTTAAAATGGGTCCATAAGAGCTAGCCCAACATGGAGGACAGGGCTTGGCGGTGTAGTGATTTCATCAGACTGGTATTTCACTGTCTACTCTCATTGCTCTGCCATTCTCCCATCTCTTCCCCCCTGACTTCCACATTCCCAGCTTCTCTGAAGCTCATCTCAGCTTTCCTTCTCCTCTCACTTCTTAGAAGGTCTGGGATGAGATCATAGTAAGATACTTTTTGCCAGATACCTTACATTTTTCCAGAAAGACCAAATGAGGAAGACACTTGTTCCTTCCTGTCAGTTAATTACTTGGCAACAGGAGTACTCCAGTCCTCAGGTGTTCTTCTTTTCTGACCTTCTTCGGGGGTTCTGCAACAGATTTCTGCATTCTTTACTCCTTCTGTTAGTCTGGCTCCTACTGTGGTCTACCTCCAGACTGGCAGACAATTTGCATGTCTTAGAAAGTGTAGGAAAGGAAGTCTTAGTAAGTGGGCGATGGCTCGACCTGCATCCACTTTGGTGTATGCCTCAAAGGTGCACCATCATCCACCCACATTTGCTCCTTAGCTGATGTATACATAAAGGCTGTCTATCATTACATGAGTTTACTTGAATTGACTTGTTTAGTAGTGAAACAAATTGAAAATGAGCCCCTATTCCTTGGTTCAGTTGTAAAAAAAAAACTACAGTTGGGGTAAAGTGGCCCCTGAGAACACTGAGCCCAGGTGCCACAGACCTGCTGCACTATTTATATCAGAGCCTCTGGATATGGACGAAAATGTGAGATGACCCATACTTTAAAGCTTTTATTTGCCTTGCCTATCATGATGTCTGTCAATGTCATGCCTATTTGAAAATGATTTACACATATTCCACTACTAAGAGCACAATTGTATCTAGAAAAGCGGATCCTGGCAGTCGCGGCTCATGCGCCATAAAGGGGCGGGGAGGTTGGGGAACTATAACATTAAGTTAAAAAATAAAATCAAAAAACAAAAACGTACTTGCTCTGTCGCACAGCTCCTCTTTTCTGGTCACTGCAGGGAGGCACAGGCTCCCAGCCTGCCCTTTGGCCAATCCTGATGGTACTCAGAGCAGCATTAGGATTGGCTGGAGCGCCTAGCCAGGGCGTGCTCAGTCAGACTGGGATCCTGTGCCTGCTCTCTCCAGCCCAGCAACATAGTGTCGGGTTGGAGAGAGCAGTGCGCATGTATGTTTGGCTGGCCCGAGACTGTCAACCAAACACACATGCGCACTGAGGGTAGTGCACAGTGCACTCCCCTTGTCTATTTCATCCCATTGGCCCCGCCTCTTTAACAACGTAACACAGTTTATTATCCTTATGTTGTTAAAGTTTTGCAGCTGCTGCTGTTCGCGGAGGTGGGGGTTGACGACGCTCCTCCGCCATAGCAGAGGAGCAATCTATCATGTCCTTTCATTGAAAAAATATATATTCTAAAATATTCTGTTATCCTAGCATTACATATCTGATAGTTACATTGTATTATTTAGAAAAACCCTTCAGTTCATGTAATGATCGACATATTTAACTCAGCCGTCTCCATGTACTGCAGATTGTGCTTGGAGTTCTAACAAGCACATTCTGTCTGTGTAGCGCCAGATGAAAAATAAGTTATATAATGCAAAATGACAAGCTACAAAGTCAGACTGAATTATTTATTCGTACATCAAAACACTCTTTAGATACAATTTGTAGAGAACGAGCATGAACTGAATAATCAAAAGAAAACACAGACGCATCAGCTAATCTTAAAATAGAAAGGAAACCCCATTTGACGCGTAGAGTTGGAAATATCCAGGAGTCCCGAAGTCCAAATCTCCCATCATTTGACGCCACCTTCGCACACCAATGTCTGAAGGGATCCCTAGTGGCTTTTTTTTTTTACTGCTCTTTCACTCCACGACCAACTGATAATTTTAGCGACTCCATAGATGATGCCTCTCGCCACCGAAAATACAGCTGCCACATTGTCCCCATTATCTCCTCACCAACCCAGCCCACTGCAGCACTAGAACAGAAGTGAGTCAGGAGTCCTGCTATCAAGCTGCTCTTTGGGCCTGGGGTATAATTACTGTGAAAGTGCGAATGTGCAATCTGAGCTATTTCCAATGCCTATTGTTACCAGTTACTTATTCAGGCACTGTTTACGAGTTAAATGGGAGTCCATGCGGAGATTCCCATCGCCCGGAGTTACTGTCGCCGCATGAAAATCCAGCTACTACGAGTTGGATGCCTTGCAGATACGGAATTACTGTATGGAATTCCGCAATGTTCTCTGTTCTCCGACGAATTTAATGTTCCCATTTACCACCTGCTTGTGGAGGGAAAGGGAGAATAGGTAAGAGGCAATTGCGGAAGAAAACATTTGGTGGAGACCCAGGGTTGAGGATTGGCTGCTGTTGCAGCCAAAACCTCATGCGATGTTCCCAGCCTGAATTTAAATCCAGTATCAGGTCTGATGTTACCAGTCCTGGGAAACCAGGTATGGGAAAACCAGGAGAATACCGGTATGTCAGTTTTCAAAGACATTGGGTGCAAACAACCTTGCCAAGCACTTTTCAAGGCGGAGCATGTAAAAAGAGCAAGAGTTCAGTCTTTTATTAAACAATTACACAAATAACATATGGATAAATCCCGAATGAATTCTTTTCATCTCTGTTTGTCAGTGAGAGTCCCCCCCTGATTCTCAGTAGGAAAAATATCTCCCTTCAGTATGTTTGTAGAGCAGTGGTTCCCAACCTTTTGACTTCTGTGGACCCCCACTTCATCATTGCTGGAACCTGGGGACCCCCGCTGAATCATTATTGGAATCCGGGGACCCCCACTGAATCATTACTTCAACCTAGGGACCTAATCTGTTAAGATTATTTAATTTTTTAAGCAGTCGCAGACCACCTGATGAGGCTTCGCAGACCCCCAGGGGACCCGGGACCACATGTTGGGAACCACTGTTGTAGAGCATTAGTTTGTAAAGTTGAGGTTTTTAAAGTACCCCTGAATCTGCAGCTAAATCAGTTTAAACTTTACCAAGGCTTTCAAATAATTATGAGTGTTTAAATAAGTAGGAAACCCCTATTGAAGCAATGTTTCAAAAATGTTATTAATGTTCGTTTAATTATTTGAGTTTATATAGAGTTTTTAGTCAAAGTGCATGTTAGTTCACAGTTCAAACTGGATAACAGAATAAAAACGGTGTGAAATAAAACAATGCAACAACTATATACAAGGTATATCTGTCACGCAAAACCAAGTTCAACAGATGAGCCTTCAGATTTCTTTTAAACTTAGGGTAGGGGAGAGGCTCACTGAGTTTTGAATCCAAAAAGACAAAAGAACTAAGATGAGAAGGATCCCATAGAGACCGGGGATATGATTGAGTTTGGCAGGTTGGTAATGGGCCAATCAATCAATTAAAAGGGACTTGTAAAATGTGGCTAATCACCGAATAGAGTATCCAGGTGCTTGCAGGTCCCGGAGAAAGCAGTGAAACGTGGGAAAAGCAAGAAAAAGGCACACATAAAATGGGTGAAAAAGCAAGAAGCAGTGAAAACGAGGGAAAAGCACGTAGAAGGCATACTATGGGGTAAAGCAAGGCAAAACTAGGGAAAAACAAGGAGAAGGCACATAAAAACAGGGAAACGGTAAGGAGAAAGCAGTGAGAACAAGGAGAAAGGATAGAGAAGGCACACAAAACAAATGGGGGGAAAAGCAAGGAGAATGCTGTAAAAACAGGAGGAAAGCAAGGAGATAGCAGTGGAAATGAGGGGAAACAAGGAGAGGCACACAAAAATGGGGGAAAAGGCAAGGGCAAAGCAATGAGAACAAAGGTAAAGCAAGGGGAGGCACACTAAAAATGGGGGAAAAAGCAAGGGGAACCGTGAAAAACAAGGAAAAGCAAGGAGGAGGCACTCAAAAAATTGGGGGGGGGGGGGAGCAAGGCGAAAGCAGTGAAATTGAGGGAAAAACAAGGAGAAGTCATACAAAACACTGGGGCAAAAGCAAGTTGGAAGCAGTGAGAACTAGGGAAAAAAGGAGAAGGCACTCAATGCAGGTCTTCAAGTTATAAAAATACACTTTCTCAGCAAATGAACCAAATATTTTACACAAATAAATTTGTAACATTTACAAAAAAAATGCATAGATGTTTGAACAGATAAATGGAGACATGGGAGAGATTGGTATTATTATATTTGGACCAACCTAGAGAAAAATCTAAAAGATGATGAATTGAGCCCATCTTGAATGTATTTAACAGCCACCAATCATACAATGAACACATTGTTCCATAGGAATCCAATTCATTTCTAGTCTTTGCTAACAGATGAGACCTAAATGAGGTCTTGCAGAGATCTTGTTGTTCCCTTTGTAGGGTACAAAGAAAGTTCAGTTATTCTTTTACTGTGTCAAGTCCAGTTCCAACCCCAGAATAGAGATCTTCAACATTGTCAGAGTTCCTAAACCCCACAGCCACAGAATTAGTATCAACATCTCCCAAGAACTATGTGACACTCACCAACTTTTTCCATGAGAAGATCACCACTATCTATAAGAACTTTAAACCTCAGCCTAAGCCCCCAGACTTCCTTCACGCATTCACCAAAATCAAAACAAACCACGACTTACCTTCTGTTCGCCTGATTCTTCCCCTCTTGATTCTGTCTCTGAGTCTCACTCCATGTAAAGTCCTTTCTTTAGTCCAAAGGCTGATCTTTTTCTTATCCTCTGTGAGCGTGCTCGGTGAGTCCTACAAGTGTATCAACACTGCTGCTTCACTTACCCGCCTTGAGTCTCCTTGGTTGGGAGGTCCAGTGGGGGAGGCCCCCTTGATTCCCTTGAGAGGTGTTCCTCAATCCACTCCTATGCCCTCTCTAGGTGTTTGAAAAAAAAAAGTGATGTCTCCTGAAACACAACCCATAGGTTGAATGGGTAGAGCAGTCTATACACTATGGGCCTGATTACAACTTTGGAGGAGGTGTTAATCCGTCCCAAAAGTGACGGTAAAGTGACGGATATACCACCAGCCGTATTACGAGTCCATTATATCCTATGGAACTCGTAATACGGCTGGTGGTAGATCCGTCACTTTACCGTCACTTTTGGGACGGATTAACACCTCCTCCAAAGTTGTAATCAGGCCCTATATGTAGTGACTGTCTGGCCACAGAAGAATAGTAATATTATGGGTGCCAAACTTAGAGGTGAACTCGCAGTTGGAAAGTTCAGGAAGGGGAGTTTGGGGCTTGGCCTAAAAGTTGTGGTTCTCCATATGAAAGGAGGAAGGGATGACAGACCTTTCTGCAGTATGGGAAGTGGGTAGTTTTGATCTTATGCACAGGGAAAGTTGGGTGGGGGGAAAGGACACAAGGGACTGACGTGCAACAAGGTTTCAGGCACTGCATACAGATTTCAGGAGGTACGAGAAAAATGTCAGAAGGGATCGGAGTAACGTGAGACACACCCCACACCTCTATCCTCACACGCCCTATTATAGTGTACACATGAAGGACCAAATAAAGATAATGTCATGGAACGCAAATGGTTTGGGTTTAAGGTTAAAAGGGAAATAGTGACACAATATCTCTGACAACACTCCCCTAACATAGTCTTCTTGCAGGGGACACAACTCCTCGGAAACAATTGTAGTGTCTCAGAAGGGCAAATATACCCTATTGGCACACAGAGGCTACACAGGTGGCTCCAGGGGTGTGGGAATCCATGTAAAACATGACCCACCAACTCAGGCGAACAAAAGATGGGTGGACGCGAACGGTTGGTACGTCACAGTCCTGGAATTGCAGAATAAACCAACAGTCCTCTTAGTTGAAGTCTGCCCACCATCCAGATTACAGCGCGGAGTACTTGATAAGGTGCAGTCTCTGCTACTTAACCCGAGGTCAGACTCCATATCTTAGCGTGAAATTTCAATGAAGTTATATGCCAGACCATGACAGGACTCGGGGGCAGAATCTTCTGTGGGGATGGCCAACAGACCTGGCACTATTTGCGAAGGCCCTAGACCTAGTTGCTGTGTGGACTGCTAAACAACCCCCGGAGAGACTGTATTCGCCCCCTGTCAGGGTGCATGGGTCACTCTCGAGATTAGATTACATTTTTCTCCCTTTGAAACAAATTTCCCTGATCCGGGAGGCAATGTTACTAGCGAGAGGCATTTCTGATCACTCTGCTCTGCAGGTTATGACTCTGATTCTATGGTATGGAGATTGAATGTGTGGGCCCTGCGAGATATTGAGCAGTTGGAGCCTTGTGGGATGGGTCCAAGGTATATTTTGAAGAAAATGAGAGGACGGTGGCTTCCACAGATAAGATTTGGCAAGCATATAAAAAAGTACTCCGAGACGGCCCTAAATGTTATAGCCTTCAAGAAGAAGGGAGAGACAGTAGGTGCCAAACTTGGAGAAGCAGCTCCTCCGGTTGGAGGCGGAGTGAATACAAAGGGTGGACCCCAAAATGTACATACAACTAGGAGTGACATGGAACCACTACTGCAACCTTACGCATAGTGCCGCACCCAATCAATACCTCTCCTAACACAGCATCAGTTATGTGACACAGGCAACAAAGTAGGTTACGCCCTAGCATGGTTGGACAGGCGAGAAGAGGAGGTGAGATTGGCCACCACAAAAAAATCACCATAAGGAAGACGTTCACTCAATAATATAAGTGGTTATACACTTCAAGGCATAACAGAACTGCCTCGGGTATTGAAGCTTTCCTAAGAGAAGTACCATTGTAGTTACCATGGCTGAAAACCGAGACGCACTAGATGACAACCTCGTGGTTTGAAATAGTAGGCGCTCTGGGGGGCAATAATCCCACCTGATTTAAATCATGCAGTTATTGGGGTATTCCCAAACCAGTTAAGCCCTGAGAACAATGTACCTCATATAGGCTGATCTCGCTGCTGAACACGGAGAGCACGGTGCTGGTAAGGCTGTGGCCTTGCTCTACAAAAACCCTACAGCAGCGGTGAGAACGAATAGGGTGACATCTGAGGTGTTTCAGTTGGAAAAGGCACAAGACCAGGGGTGCCCACTTTCCCTACTATTGTTTGTGTTATGCTTGGAGCCCATGGTGAACTGAATTTGGCATAAGGCTGAAATGTCGGGGTTCTGAGAGGTTACGGGGGTACCAGAGAAAATATAGCTCTATACAGATGATGTACTGCTTTAACTCACTTTCATAATTTCGAGGAATACTCCGGGTATTGCAACAACTAGAAACAGTCCACCCTGTGTCGGCAGAGGGACTGAGAGAGCTGCGGGTTGTGAAACAGGGGTTCAAAGACCTGGGACTCATGATCACCGCAGATGGGTATAGATTCTTAGAAAGGAACTTGGAAAGAGTCCCAGAGGAATTTAGAGTGGGTGTGAATAGGTGGGACACACTACTGTTAACCATTATGGGAAGAGCTTTCTTATATAAAATGATTACCTTACCAAAACGACTATATGTGATGCAAAATACCCCATCCGAAATACCTGAAGCTTACTTTACTAACTATATTACATAACGAGAAGGTTCCCCTGGAACAACAGGGCCAAGAGTATACAATGGAAGGATGGCTCTGCCAGACATTAGGTCATATTATAGGTCCATGCATTTACAGGTTATTAATGAGTGGAGTTTAACCTCCCACACTGCGCCGACGATGCAAGTCGGGAGAATACAAATGAGGCCAGATTTCTTTGTTCATTTCTTAATAGGAAAAAGGAGAACACTTACTTATACCACTGAAAGCAACCCTGAAAGTGTGGTAGGAGGCACATAGAGTCATTAGTTGGCTAAGAAATATTACGCTGTCCACTTCATTATGGAAGGGTAAGACCTTCAAAGAAGTTCACAAAATGACGGTTTTCAAGAAGTGAGAGCTTATGGGTGTAGCACCCTTAGGAGATTTCCTCTGTGAGGGGGAGATAAAACTCTACGAAAGTCTGTAACACTAATATCGGTTAGCCCCCAGTCAACGATACAAACTGTTGCAACTAGCACATACATTCTGAAGGGAGCAGGCACCGCGTGTGGATATTCAGGAACATTCACCCATAGAGAACTGGGTTACAGGGTGGAATACCCCGGAAGGTAGTATTACATCTTTGTCGTAACCTGATTAATCATGCACCAGATAACTTTCAAAACCTACAGGCCAGATGGAAGGCGGATATTGGATAAATGAAAGCTACAGATTGGGAGGAAGCCCTCGTGCACCCAAGAGAGGTAGACATGAAATCCTGATTAAGGTTAATACAGTTGAAAAAGTTGAGTCAGATGTAATATAATACTCAACTATTCAGAATCGGCAGGGCTGCTATCCTTAGCTGCCTGAAGCATACAGTAGAGGAGGGAACATTCTTAAATATCATATGGGGATACCACAAAATTAAGGGGTTCTGGGGAAATGTGAAACAGTAGATTCAAGAAGTTATAGGATTGAAATACCAGAAATGTCCCAATTTATACTCTTCGGAATCCCAAATCATGATGTAGTTATAGCCACCTGCAGGGATTTTGCTTTTTGGGGTTCATATTGGCCAAACTAGAACTAGCTAAGTTGTGGGGCAGTCGCAAGCACCCACCGTAGTACAAAGGAGGGAGAATATGAATATGTCAATAGAGGCAAAAGGATTAGCCTTTGAAAGCATGGGTTCCCCAGGAAGCTTGAAAAGGTGAGGGAAAAATGGCAAACATATCATGGACTTCAGGTACAGCAAGGGCATACAGGGAACGAGAACACTTTGGACTGAGGTCGCTCTCCCAACTACTGGGAGGAGAAAGGTGGGGAGAGGTATAGCAAGGGAGAGATGTTAAGAAGGGTTGGGGGGAGGGCTCGTTCATGTAAGATTTCATCAGCTCGATAGCCGGCTGTCCTATATGCTTGAGTTTTGTGCATTTCAACAAGCGAGGGAAAAATTGCTTGTAATAGAAGTAAAGCATACTATTGAAAGCGTAGGTACAGAGAACAGCCGTTGTCTAAATGAGACACGTTGAGACTGAGAATGAGAAGTTTCACAGTGAATGTTCTTTGTATTGTACAGTTAGCAAAAGCATGATAGATAGATCAGTGAGATTTATTTCTAAAAAGTAGGACCACAGTTAGAAATTATACAAAGGTTGTGAGCACTCTCAGTAGATGTAAAGGAAGATGGAGGACAATAAATTAAGTGATGGTGGTAAAAAAGTATTTCAGTTTGTAGGCTGTTGTAAATTGACAAACGGCAGAGAAACATGCAGAAAAAACAGTAAATGTATGAAATTAGAAATAAGCTTCAGTGTACTCAACATAAAAATGTGTCAAAACCTACAGAAAAAAATACAAAATTGTGGAACCACAAAGAGCATAAATAGTAATGGAATAAGCGCATGCCCTGGAGCAGGTGTTGTAGTATATCTTGAAAAGTGCCACAATAGAACGACCTGATATATAAGACAAAAGCCAGGAAACAACAGAACCAGAAATCCCCATAGAATGTAGAAAGACTAAACTGAAACATGATCCACTATGTCAAAAGCAGCAAAAACTTCCAGTTGTTCCAGTAGAGAAGAGATCCTGGCCTCTGCGCTAGGCTCAACATCGTGTGATTCTGGGCAAAACACTTAATCCCCCTCTCTAAATATGTGTAAAATTTGTATAATCCTATATTTAAAATATATATATATATTTTATTAAGAATTTTCAAGGAAACACAGTGTCAAGGTAATACAAATCCCCCGTAGTGAGGTCAACAGCAGTGTATAGTTACATCAGTAATTCAATGTATTATGCAGTATCCTTTGGACATCGACTCAATGGCAACCTTGCAAGCAGGGTTTGCCCAGTTCGAGGGGTAAGGGCATAGTTGCTGCATGCTCATTCTGTGCAGGTAAAGTTGTCTTTGTGTCTGGGGAAAGAGCCCTTGAAACCAACAGAAGGTGTGAGGAATGGACCAGGCGTGCAAAACTGAGAACAATCATCGATGGGACGGCGGCTGTCGAGCTTCAGAGTAAGGTGCCATCTGCATCTCAGCCACTTGGTCGGGGGCAGTGTGGGATGTAGTCCACACAGGGATGCTGGCGAGGCAGTGTGTGCTGAAACCAGGTGCATGTAGTATGTAGATGGAGAGCCCTCGGGTCATTGAAAGTGGTGTAAAGTTGCTTGCTAGTTGGGCCCGGCATGGGGTGAGAGAGGAGCCTGCGGACAATGTGTCCCAGAAATTGGAGATTGAAATGTTGCATAGTCAATGAGCCTCTTTGTACCAAATAGCCTCCCCTGCAGCCTTCCCTCGTTTGCACACTGCCCATGTGATGGCGCCACAGGCGGCGTTGATGCGTCCCTCCAATGCATAGTCAGGACTTTCTTCGCCTGCAGGAGGGCTAAGCTGGCAAAGCGGGTGCGTATCCTGTGACGCTTCCTGTGCTTGAAAATGCCCATGGAGCAGGCCTCCCAAGAGTAGATATCAGGCAGCTCTGTAACGTTGCATGCATAGAAAACCAATATGTTGTGAGGGAAGGGCAGGACCAAAGTATGTAACACAGATCGACCAATGCCGATTGGCAACAGGGACATCGCAGGTGCACTTGATGCACACCATCTTGTAAATTGTCTTCCAACCCCTCACCTAATATAAAGAGCTCTGTTTCTTCACAAATGGGTTTGCGCCATATAAATAATAATACATACATAACATTCACCTTGTCCGAGTGAGTATTACAGGGGGATGTGGAGAGACTGATCAATAAAAGTAAGAAAAAGAGGCCCAGATCTTTAAGACAAAGTAAGTTGAAATATCATAAATTGACAGGTTTGATTAAAAATGATAGGAAAACGGGGAGAGAAAAGTAGATTTAACATATCAAACAAACTCGTGCAATTTTTTTTCTAAGAGAAAGCAAGTAGCAATTCTTCTTTTGAGAGACTGACCTTAGGAGACATGAAAGTAAAGATTGAAGAAGCAATGGAAACTTATACATGTTCATTACTGGTCATTCTCAAGGAGCTGGGAGCGCTGGCAAAAAGTACTGAAGTAAGCTACACGTTTACATGTAGGCCTTTCAAGGTCGATCAGGATCTAACAATAGGAATAAGGTTGCCACTAAGGTCACACCATGCTCCAGTCGCAGGGCTCTGGAACTGATAAAGTAATGTTCAAAAGAACTTCTACATCTTCAGCTGCATACAGAGGAGTTTACATTATATGTTCCATAAGCTTTCAACAGTCGCTCAAAATGCTTCTTCCCCGAGGTTTTCATAAAATACTCAACTCACCACGCATGAGCAGCGTTCTCTATACTTTGTTCCTCAGTATGAAAGGTCAGCCATGTTTGGAAAACCCCATACTCCAATAAATGTAATGGAGAACTTTTTCTAATGCATCTGCCTCTATTATCTAGGAAAAGTGTTACTGCTACAGATATTTACTAAGTGTCCCAATTTTACCTTTTGAGAAGGTGCTCTTCAAATAATGCATTTTTGAAAAAAGGAAATACATCTAAACCATGTAACCGAGTTTGTGTGGGATCAAAAGCTAACATGTCATTGGTGTGTAATACAGTATAGAGCGGTCTGTTAACCACACATTTCTACAAAAAGGTCGAGGTCGGCACATAGGTAAACAGGCCTCTGCAAAGTCAACATGTTAAGGTTTTAATTTAGGGGTATTGTTGAGCTACTTCGTAAGTGTGGCCCTCAGTTGTTCTATAAAGAAAATCCCCTAGTGAGGCAACAACCGGTGCTGCAACAATATGGAAATTGCAAACCTGGCCAATTTGCTGAGTAGTCTGCACTATCCTTGTTAAATTGCACCCTCAAAGAAAATTGTTGTGAAAAGATAAAGTTTTTATGTTGTAAGTGTTCAGTATTACATCAGAGATATTTTTGACAAAGGGCAAATATTTTGTTGCATCTTGAAGATTGTACGTCTTTGCTTTGCATTGGCAAGAAGCTGTAAATCAAGCATCATGTGACCATGACCGCAAAGTAAAGGAAATAAATGGGCATTAGTGCATTGTAAATAGCACTGTCGTTAAAGAAAGCACGCGTTCTAAAAAAAAACATAAACCATCAATAAAAATGTCATCATGTCAGCAAAGTAAATATAAGAGAGAACACATACTGATCTTAAGTAGGAGTTACACAATGTAACCATCAATGAAATGCTACATGCTGTGGAAGCTCAACCAAGCAATGCCAAAACGCATGAAAGCCAGTTGGTAGTTGGCTTACCCAAAGCCGCTACTCACTCTTTCTTCATATTGTACTCTTTTGAAAATGTAGTGACAGGAGGTCTTCCAGAGAGCTAAAGAGGTCTGCAGCTGTACTTGAAAAGGAAAAATTAGCATACAAATGCATTGCAGGGATTCAGGAATGATGTGGAAAGGGTAGGTTATTGCATCACTGATCTCAATGGTAGGCAGAAGCCATTCTGAGAAAGAGTTAGAAATGGGGATAAATGCTGAAAATATATTGTATCTTTCTGCAGAATGGAATGGATTTTCTGCCTTAGTTTGGGTGGTAAAGATGTATGAAATGAAGGAACCGCCAAGGATTTAAAGTCATGAAGGTAGGTAGGTTGTTGATATATCAGTTCTTTAAAGGTTAGGCAGGTGAGTTTAAACTTGATTCTGGCTCCAGTGTGAATCTGTGGAGGTATTTTAACAGTGGGATAATGTGCTCAGATTTCTTTAAGCCAGAAAAAAAATGATGCATCCAAGTGGTGTATAGCTTTCAGAGTGGTTATATAATGTTTGTAAGAACCAATAGATGGGGTGGTGTTGTAGTTGATTCTGGATACTACTGTCACCTTGGCTGTTGATCGGAAGCCTGTTGGTTTTAGTTGGGACTTTAGTCTTTTGAGGAAAAACATAGCACCTCTGGCAAATGTAATGGTGTGATCAGTGTGATAATGCCTTAATAGGTGATGTCATGCTTTCTGACCTCCTGAGCAATGGAAGGTAAGAAACCCTAAATCTGCAGTTCTGTTAGACTAGGTATAATGACACTTGTGGTTCTGTAGTGTGGTCAGTTTTACTTATATTTTGCGCATTAGCTTCAGGCTTTAGGCCTCTGTGCACTTTGCCCTAAATATATTTTATTCATTTGCTAACAGCTTAGAGCCTCTGTGCACTTTACTCTAAATGCTTTTTATTAGGCTTCGTACTGTTATTTTACAGAATAGCCAGTTCTACGGTGTTGTTTTTTATTCATATCACACTGTTTTGCCTACTTCAGCACTGGAGTTCTTCATAACATATTCACTCTGTGCTTTCGTCAAGGATACAGTCTGGTACATTGCCGATAGACGTGGTAGGAGTCTAGACTTGCCATTCCTGCGTAGGAACATTTTGTGATCACGATGGCATGTTAGTTATAAAATCACTTCCTTGTCCCAATACATGCAAGAGGGAGATTCCGACCAGGGAACCACAACTAGACGCTGCCTGCCTCGTTGCAGATGCTGAACCAGATCACAGGCCTTTGCTCAGGTATGAGTGTGTCCGTCTCCCTAGTGATACAGAAAGGCAAGCTGGAAGCTTAACATGCTGTGCTCTAAATAGAACAAGCAGAGGGAGAGTAGAAACGGTTAGGAATTATGATAGCTTTATTTCTATGTTTTACTCTCCTGGTTACTATATCAATCCTACTATGTTGTATTGTTCTGGTTATTGCGGCTCACGCCTTAATATCTAAAATACAGTCGTTTTATTAAAACATTATATAAAACTTATACTGTCTTTGTCATTTGTATATGAGACCATATTGTGAATGAGAGAGTTGGTTTGGATCTGAGTGACCACGACTTCCCTGAGAAGTTCCAAAGATGTCATGCGCTCGGCTGCCCAATCATTTCTTCCCCGTGGGAGAAATGAGGCACTGCTAGTTAGCCGGAGCAACAACCGGATTTAGGGTGACAGAGTTCCTTACACGTGGGTCAGACTCAGTCCCCCACACCGTTATCGATCCTGCTGCCTAGAAATCCAGTAGTCTCATTTAGGATAATGAGAGCCCACGCGACATGGCGCCCAAGTGGGGCCTGGCTCTAATGTTTGGGTCCGACTGACTCTCTCGGTCTCGTATATATTTTGACTCCTCGGTTCCGTATGCGGAGACGTCCGTGGGGCTGAGGGTTTCCGCCACCACAGGTTGGGTACATCCTATTACTTAGTGGTTGGTTGTTCAAGCTTGAACTTTGAAAGGAAAAACCCCGATATTGGTGTGCCTTCTCTGTCCTAGAGCTATTATTGTTATACTAATGGCGAATCCAGTTGTAGTAAATATACCGCTTAATATGCGATTTCCGCTCACGGGTCATCTGATAGCACATGGACTGACGGTCCAGGGGGGTCCGGTCACTTTTGTGGTGGACGCCCATGCAGCCTATAGAACTGAACTTTTTTATTCTTGGGTCGTATTTCCAGCAGCTGATGGGGGTACAAATACTTTTCACGAATATACTGTTGCAAATGTCCCTGGACAATACAGGGCTTATGCATACTTAGAAATACCTTTATCTTATCAAGAACACCATAATTGGCTTGATGGCGCCCTCCCACACTCAGTAACACCAGTAAGGTTAGGTCCGTTAAGTAATGATGGTCCGACCTGGCCTTTATTGGCTACAAATACACCATATCCTGGAGTGGCAAATGTGGCAGTGGCTGAAGTGCGTCGATTATATATGGAATTAACTACAACATACAGACGATTAGTTCAGTTTGTGATGCAGACGTTAAATACGAATGCAGCGCGTGCTGCTCCAGCACACCCGCATGCGGTGGTACCGGGGATCAATCCGGCCACTGTACACTCAGTGATGGGCAAAGTACCGGCTAAACGTGAGGAGACTCCGTTTTGGCTGGCGCAAAAAATTAATACGCTGGAAGCAGTATTTCCCCATACGGGACCTCAGGATAAGCATAGAATTTTGACGATGTGTTTGCCGTATGGGATGGTTCCTACGGTGGATCTTTGTAATACTTGGGGCACGGTGTTTGCCGCACTCTATACTACAGCACACGGTACACCGACTTTGGCTAATTTGCCGGAGGTGCTTAAACAAATTCAGGATGAATATGGGGCTGCCCCTGCCTTGGATTTGGGCATGCAATTGATGGGTAATTTTGATGCGGTTTCTTCTATTATTTTGAGTAATCTCAAGGGGGAGGCTGTCGCACTAGCAGTGCGAATGCGTCTTCGGGACGTTCCGCAGATTAATCAGGAGCGGGAACTTCCGAGAATAATAGCTGAAACATATTCTAGTATTGGTCGTGATAGCCTAGGGGCTCGACCGCAGAAGCCACAATTGCAGGGTAAAAATAATAAGGATAATTCTAAGCAACAGCAACCTGAGGGTGCGAAAAAGCGCTGGGATAAGAAACAGCAAACACCTAAGAAGGATGGTGGGCAGTCTCCGCAACCGGAGACCCCACAAAATAAGTATAATCTCAGAAATAGGGATACTTTGAAGACGCCTGATAGATATCAATATACTGATACGCGCCAATCTCGTTCCTTTCAGGACTCCTCGGAGAAAAGAAGTGAGAGAGGTGGGCGGTCAGAGCGGAGGACGGAGTACGTGAAACCGAGACAGGATTCACAACGGTCAGCGGAGGTTTCTATTAAACAGGAAGAGAAACCGATGCAACAAAAACAGCAATTTAAAAAGAAGAAAGTGGCAGCAGTCTCGGTTAGACATGCCGCTCAAGAAGAGAGTTCTCTTGACGAACAAGACATGGGCGTTAGCACTGTTAGACAGCGCGGCAGAGGTCACAATAGTTCGCCGGAGTCTTCTAGAGCATCTGGAGGCGAAAGCAACTGATGACTTTATACAAGTCGAGACGGCGGATATGCGAGTCTCTGATCCTGATCAAGTATATCTTGTGACTCTACGGTTAGAAGGGGACATTGACCGCATTGTACACGCCATCTTTTGGGACCATGTGGTGAAATCATATGATGTCCTGTTGGCTGAACAAGATTGGCCACCTGACTTTGTTCGCGACTGTCCGGTTGGGGAGGAGGTTATTATGCCTTCCTTTTCACCGCTTGTTCCGAGAGAACTAGCAGAGTCCTATTGTAAATCATGGGCTCTAGCACAAGCCCCCGCCCTATATAGGAATAATGTGGGGTGGGATACACAATCACCTTATCATGTCATTCCAATTAAAAGCGAACCTTAGCCACAGCCGCAATATCCTATTAAATTTGAAGCAAGGGCATCGGTTAGGAAAATTCTTACACAATTGGAGTACCAAGGTGTGATTGAGCCTTGTGTCTCGCCGATGAATAATCCATTATTTCCGGTTGCTAAACCGGACCATTCCTATAGGATAGTGGTGGATTATAGACATTTGAATAGTCATACACGCACATATGCCATACAGAATTCACATAGCGCTGCGCTTATGAATAATATAGTGCGTAAAAAATACAAAACAACCTTGGATATCTCGAATGGATTTTTCTGCCACAATATAGCACCCGAAAGTCGGGACTATACCAGTTTCAGTGCGTTTGGCTCTCAGAAAAAGTTTTGTCGTTTACCTCAGGGGTATAAGAATAGCCCAGGACTGTTTTCGGCTCGTGTGACTGAACTTCTGCACGAGTTGGACCCTGAGGCGTTATCATATGTTGATGACATATATTTGACAGACGATGAGATTCTACAACATCTCAGACGCGTATCGCGCATTGTTGTGGGATTAGCTGATATTGGCTATAAGTTTAATTTTAAGAAATCAAAGATTGCCTTCCTCAGTGTTATTTTCCTGGGATATGAGTTATCGAGTGAGGGCAAGAGCCTGGCACCACATTTTTTGGAGAAATGTGCTTTATGCAGCCTCCTAATACGGTTCGGAAGCTTCAGTCATTATTGGGGTTTCTGAATTTTCCTGATTATGCTACACGTATAAAACCTTTATATGAACTGATTCGCCCGAATTTTTCAAATAGATTTTGGACGATTGAGCATACACACATACTGCGAGAATTGCAGAATGATCTCTTAGCGGTTAAACACTTACACACACGGGACAATAAAACACATTTGGTCATCAGGGTGATTCCTGGGGCTGTTGGATTTACGTATGTCACCTTTAATGAAGGGGAGACAGTCCCGATAGCATACAAGTCCCACTTGTATTCTGCTGCAGAACAACGTTTTGCACAGACTGAGAAAATTCTCACTGCAGTACAGATGGCTGTGATCAAAGAAAGACCGCTAGCCCAGGGCCAACGCATTATTGTCGTTTCCCCGATTCCGGCCTTAGAGGCTGTTACAAAAGCGAGTGTTCCTAATTCGAAAGCTTTACACCCGCGGTGGATACAATGGGCTACGTCTTTGACGGCCACTGATGTGGATTACATATTTGACCCTAAGCTGCAGACTCAAGAATTTCTTCAATATGAAATAGAGTACCCAGTTCCTGCTGGCACATTGCCTATAGACCAATATGAAGTGGTCATGTATACCGATGGCTCTGCGCAACCAGCGGTTGGGACTAAACAACAGTATTCTGCTGCATGTGCGGTGGTGAGCGGCACTATGGAGGGGGAAGTCTTCTGCCCCCGACATACTTATACTAAAACCTTGGGAGATTGCACGGCGCAGCTGGCTGAGCTCAAAGCTCTTTTGTTAGCGTTGGAGCATGCAGAGCCGGCGATATTGACCTTGCTGGTCTGTGACTCCTACTACTGTGTGCAATCCTTCAATGAATATCTGCACTATTGGAAAATGAATGGGTTCAGAGATTCTAAAGGCAACACCATTAAACATAAATTGTTGTGGGGTAAGGTTGCGGGTCTGAAAGAAACGCTTCCTAAAGTCCATGTTGTACATACACTTGGACACCAGCGCGTTGGAATACACGTTGCTGGGAATACTTTGGCTGATGAGGCTGCAAAGTCGGCAGTGGCTATCGCCACTGTAGCCGCAGTGACTCGTTCGAGTTCAAAACCAGACATAGAGATTTCGGCTGCCATAGAAGCTACGGCTGATGGCACGCCATTTCCTAAAGGATTCCCTTCTAAATATAGTTACTGCTTGAGTGGTGCACTAAATGCTGTTGTTAATATTCCAGGCGTTGGTGTACGTTAGTTACCGAATAAGATTGAGAGACCTCGATTAATTTCTGCAGCACATGAAGGGGTGGCATCTGCGCATGCTGGTGTGGCTGCCACGATTTCTCTTTTGCAGGCCCGTTATTGGTGGCCTGGTCTCTATAAGGAGTCAAAGCAGTATGTCCTTTGTTGTGACGTCTGTCAACAAATTAAAGCATCGTCGGCTAGACGCCCGCAGCAGACGCCTCTTCTGATTTCAAACAGACCATTACAGTGTGTGTACTTGGACCATTGTGGTCCGCTGACACCAGATAGTGCATACAAATACATATTGGTTGCTGTAGATTCGTGCTCCAGATTTGTGTGGGTCTGGCCACAGCGCTCGGCTGACGCTCGGACTGTTATTAAAGATTTGCGTATCTTTGTCGATACATTTGCAGTTGCGGCTTTTCATTCGGACCAGGGCCCTGCTTTTGCCTTTAAGGCTTTCAGGGACACCATGGCTTCGTTGGGGGTCCAACTCCAATTCTCGTCTCCATTTCATCCCGAGGGAAATTCTGTCGTGGAGCATTTAAATCGTGATTTAAAGCAATCCTTAACAGCCAGGGTTATAGGTACGGGTTGTAGTTGGCTAGCCCACCTGTATGGAGTACAGAGAGCACTTAATAACTTGCCTAGAAGGTCGCTGGCGGGTCGTACTTCATATGAGTGCCTGTTTGGAACACAAATGTATGTTCCTGATCTAGTTGGTCCTGGTGTGGAGGCGGCAGATACGCCCTTTGACATAAATGATCGTGTCGCTGTTTTGCAGGATTTACAACAATTTCGTGAAGATAACTCGTCTGCAAGTGCTGCCTCCTCTGGAATTAAGGATGAGCCAGTAACACCTACTGGTTGGATACCCAGGATTGGGGATCTAGTGCGTGAAAAGGTCGCAGTGAAGAAAGAATTTGGTCCTTCTTATCGAGCACCTGTCCCGGTGTTGGGGGTGAGCGGCACGAGAACTGTGATTTTGCCGCCGCTGCAAGGGGCCAAAGGAAATCGTTTTGTTTCCATTGATAATGTCAAGTTACAACATGTGGCCGATTCTGCACAGCAGACCAAGAGGGACACCCAGTAGTTCCGGCATCCCTCTCACTACTGGGGAAGAAGTCCCGCTGCAGGTGATTTGCACCGACCCTGTTTCCTCTCCGAGCTTGGGGAGGGTGGAAGATGATCTTGCGATTGTTCCACAGTCAACGATTGATATCGATTCTTTTGCTCAAGTTGCTGTACGTTCTACTGATGTTTCTGAACATGTGATTTATAGCGTACCTAGGAGAGAACCTCCATCAGCTTCCTTGTTCACTGTTGCACCTTTTGCGAGAACTGCCTCTGGCTGCTTCAACGACGCGGATGCGGCTGTATCCAGCTCTTCGTCTTCGCTGTCTTCAATCCGAGGTCCACGTAAGCTACTGGGTTGGCTTAAACGTACATATTTTGTTATTCCTTGGAACTATTTGTGGCTTTTTATGGCTGTAATTACTCTTTTTTTATGGTTGGGATTTGTGGTTACTTTTTTTCTAGTAATACATGGTCATTTTCTTCCTGATCGATCAGACATTGAGCACGTGGAGACTGTGTTGAGACCACATTTTTCATCTCATATGGTTCGAAGAGACTTATCCAATGTGAACATTTCTGCAATACCAATTCCGGATGGGATTGTGTGGGATAAAGTAATGTTTGATATATATGGTCCCACTGAATTGATTCAAATACCGTATGTCCTTAAGTTATCGATGAATGATATTGTTATTCCAGGCATTGTTTCTGATGATTGGGATGTGAAGACAGTAGATTCTATGCTAAAAGATTTGCAATATTATACTGTCTATGACGATGAAGATGCTTACCAATTTAGAGATAATCATGGTGATATGTTTTGCTACACCCATTATGGACACCACTTTATTCACAAAGCGAGTAGCCCTAAGTCCATCTTTAATTATGTACAATGGGAACATTGCTCGACTCCTCCACAAGGGAGTTCGAAAACGTATAATGATAAATTTGCATATTTTTCTGGGCATGATCAGCGAAATACTAAATCTTACTATTTTAAAGTGACACCGTATTCTAATAAGCAACTTTTGTTGACCAATACTAAATTACTATATTCTAATTCGTTTGTATCTAAACTTTCGGTCGAAGGATATGAATACTGGTTGAAGACTGTTGACTTGAAAAGTGTTTGGGGTACGAAAAATTGGCAGATGCAAGGCAGAGATACATTGTTTCGAGCATGCATTATCCCTGTGCAAATGATTTTCCTCAATGACACAGTACAACAGACTAGTTGTTTGGGCTTGGCGTCGATTAGAGAATTGACTTTGCCTAGTATACCTGTCCCTTCTAAATTAAATAACTGGCAGCACTATGTGAATGCTACTTTTAGTGAATTTACGCATTGGGTCCAGAATGGTACGCTTAACGCTTCATCGTTACATCCGGGCGGGTGGTTATTGTGGCCTGTAGACACTAATCGGTGTCATCAACGTTTACCTCTTCTGGGGGGTTCAGGACTAGTAGGGCAGACCCTCGTTACATTTCACCAGAACATGCTGATATAATAACTACATACAGTGTGGGGAAACTTTGTCAACAATGGTTGAAGTACTCCATGCTGGGTGCAGTTAAGTCACACCTCAAGTTACTGTCTAATGGTACTGATTTACAAGATTTCTTATCAGGTCCCAAGGTGCCCCGGAGAAAAAGGTTCTTATACGAAGTGTATAATGAGTTTTGGAAAATTTCCCAGCAGGAGGCTGCAGCCCGGTTAAGACAGATTGATCAAGAAAATCTGCTGCAGACTTTGTCTGTTGTTAATAATGGCATGCATACCCTTTCTGACCGTGTTTACACGATTGACAGCATTGTCTCTTCTGCTATTGACATTATAAAATCAGACATGTCTTCTTTATATCATGGGCAGAGTCAGACACGATCTATCATGCAGCTGGGTTGGACTCTTCAGACCTTGAAGGCGGGTCGCGTTCCATGGCAGCACATTCGTGCCAGAGAGATCTTTATCTCCTTTAATTTAACTCGTCAACAACAATTGATGGCTAAGAAGGAAGCGACGTATGTTATGTTAAATATTGAAAAATTGGAGAAACTGCCTTTTACGGTGGCTGAGATTCCGTCAGCTGAGTGGTTGATTCATGGGGTTATTAATTTGCCTATCTCCACTCTGCAATTTACTTCTTGTTTGAAGCACATTCCGGTGGGTAGATATGAACTATTGGGTGACAGTTACATACACGAGGTGTGGGAGCTTCCTTTTCAGTACAGATGTGTTAGTGGTTTGCGGGAAGTTTTTCTTAGCGGTAGCGAATGCGAAGCTTCTGTTAGCCATTCCATGGTTTGTAAACAGCTGTCCTTGCACGGAGCGTGTAATGCTTCGATTGCTAACTTAGCTTGTTATCTGAAGGGAGTTCCAGTCCCGGTAATTAAAAACACTTTCCAGGTGCTTTCTAACGGCAGTTACATTGTTCTTAACAGCGAACGCTGCTGTGGCATGCGTGCCGGAATAGTTTACGTCGTTGTCGTCAACAAGGCCGTTACGTGCTGCGGGAATGTGTTGTTTCCCCCTACTGAATTTAGGGAGGTAGCGGACATCTGGCCTCATATTGCTACTTCCAAGGTTGATTTCGACAAGTTGAGTCGGCTGAAAGCTTTATTGTTTCAAAAGCATGTGGCCCTTACATCTGCTAGCGAGACCTACGCTCTTCAAGTGGCAAGGTCATCGGCGGAGATACAGTCCCTTTTGAATACTAACTTTCCGAGTCATTTCGGTGAACTTGTGGGACGTATATTTAATGCATCCAGCACTGCTGGTATTGCTCATTTTTTCAAAGCCGTTGGTGTTGGTTTCGTTCACACCTTCTCTTCCATATTCGGTTTGATACCCTCGGCTATACACTCTATTTTCGGAAGCATTTTTGGGGGTTTTTCCAATTACTTTGGCTTTATTGGCTGGAGTTTTGCTGTTGTTACTATTTTTTCGCAATGGATGTCCCGCTGCGACGAGGTCCTATGTTGCTGCTCCCGTCAGCGCAGCTGTGTCGTGAACGCATGATGCAGCATTTTGGAGCTACACTCCTGGCTCATTTGGAGTGTGACTGGTCTTTGTCATTCAGGCCGGTTTTGGATTGTGTGCAACCCGTGTTTCGATGCCTTTGGTGCTCGTTTGAACATGCACTGGCTTTCTGTCTCTCACTGCAGCGCTCTCCAGTGGTTGATCTTGATCTGTTGATGTTCCCGATTAGGGCTCATTCCCAGACTTGTGCACTACGGTTGCGTTTGCTTCGTGAAGCGGATTATGAGATTCCCTTCCTGGAGGAAGATGGTTTTGTCTCTTTCCTTGGCACTACACGGGGTGCCGCCCTACATGGTTTTGGGGCTTTAGAACACACCTGCTCCATGATACTTTGTGGCGTGGATCTTCCGATATTGACATATCTCGAAGTGGAGGAGCTTGTACGTTCTATTGCTTCTGTCTGACAATTGGATTTTTTTTTCTCTCTCTCTCCCGACTAAATTGACACTATCTTGCAATTCGCTCTATCGTCACATGTTTCCTAAATTTGTGACTTTATTGTCTTCTCATCTTGTCGAAATTTTGTGTTTAAATTTAGGTTATGTTTTTTATGTTATTAGAACCACTTGCTACCGACAAGGGGAGGGTGTAGTGTGGTCAGTTTTACTTATATTTTGCGCATTAGCTTCAGGCTTTAGGCCTCTGTGCACTTTGCCCTAAATATATTTTATTCATTTGCTAACAGCTTAGAGCCTCTGTGCACTTTACTCTAAATGCTTTTTATTAGGCTTCGTACTGTTATTTTACAGAATAGCCAGTTCTACGGTGTTGTTTTTTATTCATATCACACTGTTTTGCCTACTTCAGCACTGGAGTTCTTCATAACATATTCACTCTGTGCTTTCGTCAAGGATACAGTCTGGTACATTGCCGATAGACGTGGTAGGAGTCTAGACTTGCCATTCCTGCGTAGGAACATTTTGTGATCACGATGACATGTTAGTTATAAAATCACTTCCTTGTCCCAATACATGCAAGAGGGAGATTCCGACCAGGGAACCACAACTAGACGCTGACTGCCTCGTTGCAGATGCTGAACCAGATCACAGGCCTTTGCTCAGGTATGAGTGTGTCCGTCTCCCTAGTGATACAGAAAGGCAAGCTGGAAGCTTAACATGCTGTGCTCTAAATAGAACAAGCAGAGGGAGAGTAGAAACGGTTAGGAATTATGATAGCTTTATTTCTATGTTTTACTCTGTGTTACTATATCAATCCTACTGTGTTGTATTGTTCTGGTTATTGCGGCTCACGCCTTAATATCTAAAATACAGTCGTTTTATTAAAACATTATATAAAACTTATACTGTCTTTGTCATTTGTATATGAGACCATATTGTGAATGAGAGAGTTGGTTTGGATCTGAGTGACCACGACTTCCCTGAGAAGTTCCAAAGATGTCATGCGCTCGGCTGCCCAATCATTTCTTCCCCGTGGGAGAAATGAGGCACTGCTAGTTAGCCGGAGCAACAACCGGATTTAGGGTGACAGAGTTCCTTACACGTGGGTCAGACTCAGTCCCCCACACCGTTATCGATCCTGCTGCCTAGAAATCCAGTAGTCTCATTTAGGATAATGAGAGCCCACGCGACAGTTCTGCTGGATATGATAGAATGTCTTTAGCAACAAAATAGGGTGATGGACGGAGTGCTGAAACTTTTCAAGCACTCATCCCCAGTCACAGATCTGGGTAAACTCCATTGTTCTTTTGCTCATCATGCCACCCCAGTGTCAACTCGGTCATATGCAAATCATTCTTGACCCTGCTCTGGATGGGAAGAGTCCAGCCCGAACTCCTATGCCAGGCTCTCCCTGGATCGTAAACAAGCATCCTGGGACCTACCTGTTTCAGATTATCACCCCTCATCATCCAGGCTAGATTGAATCAAGTGGCACAGTGAGCAAGGGACCCAATTCTGGGATTAATATGTCACCCCTTCTTCTGGGTGTTGAAAGGAAGACAGTTTCCATCTTCCCCCTACCTTAATTGGCATCCTTATACAGCAGCGAACCATCATATCCAGACCACTTAGCAACCTCCTCCTCCCAGGTTCACACTCTGGGGTGACCTGTCGCGTTCCACTCCATAGCCAGTTGTCTTTTAGCCATCACCAATGCCATAGCTATGAATACATTACTCCGGCATACCTGTCATTGTTATCTGTATATGTTTTTTCTTCCTGAAAGGTGGTGGCTTTTTCAATTAAAATTGCCACTCATGCTTCAGAAGTGTAACCTGAGTGACACATGAGTTTGTACTTTTCAAGCCCAATAAGCTGACGGTTATTACCCGGCAAGTGGAATTCCTGTAAATATACTATGTCAGACGCTTGTCTAGGCAGCCAATTTGGCTCCACCTTTTTTGTTTAGTTTCTCAGACTTTTACGTTTCATGTTTGGCAGCTCAAACTCCATGCCATTTACCTCATTTCTGATGGCCACTGCAAATGTGAGGTCTCTAATTTTGGCTGGTCATGCACATTTGTCATTTTTACACCATGTGGTGTCTTAATCTCAGAAGATTACCACCTCAGCTCCATCCAACCCCACACTTTTTTCAGTGAGTTTACAGCTATGCCCCACCCCCACAGTCGTACAGTGTTTCTTGTCGCCCCAACTTTGTGAACATTTGCAGTACCTGTATTGCTCTAAAATTATGCCACACCAGCAGTAGTGGAATATACTTTGATAGTTTTCAAGAAAAATTAAGGTTACGACTTGAGACTCTTCTATGATTTTCCCTTTTTCTTTTTCTTGGGGTCTGTCAACCTCCGATGTTGCTTCACTGTCATCTTGTTTGGCTGTTCCTGTGCTTACGCCTCTCTGCCTGTGTTCCCAGATCATTTTATTGTCAGATCTATAATTATTGCTTTCTTTTTCCGTCGTCCTCTTTGTAGTTCTCATTCATTTTGTGGTCTGCCTTTGCTCTCAGTGGTGTCCTGTCGGCCTCTGTCTTTCTAGCCACTTCCATGCCTCCTTGGGGGTCTGCAAGTGCCATGTTTTACCTTCTAATACGATCCTCAGGCTTGTGGGAAACATCATGAGATATGAATTCTTGCCTGGGAAGATGTTTTTCACAGCGTTGAAACTTCTGCTTTGTTTAGTACAGCCTGTATACAATCCAGGTACAGAAATGTTCTTGTATTTTCGTATGAAATTGGATCTCTTGTTCTTGCCACTTCTTGCATCTCTTTCCTGACAGTTAAGCAAATGAGCTATGATTCCTGTTGGTGGACTACCCAGTTTTGGTGGGACTAGCCCTTTTCAATATGAAATATTAAGATAGACTTTAGGATTTAAGTACTATTGTAATCCAGTTTTGAACACAGTTCTGTGCATTGCCCCTCTTTTTCCTCTGGAACCCCAACCATTCAGAGATTGTTTCTCCATGACCTTTGTTCTGCGTCCTCCAGATGAGCTTGTATAACTTTGTTTTTCGTTTTCAAGGTCTTCATCAATGTTCTGATGCTCTTTTCTTCCATGTTAATTAAGCCAGTCCACATTTGTTATGGCTCGCCCTGTCACTTATTTTCTGGACATTAGTCCATAGTACATTCATTTCAATATTTGGCTTATCTGGTTTTGTTCCAGCACAGTCTATGTGTCTTTTACTGCCAATGGAACTTTCACTAGTGTGGGTACAGCTAAGGATGTGGGTTGTTGTTCAGTTGGTTTTCCCCTGAAATCTGCTGGTGTTCATCACATTGTCTATTTTGTAGAAATGTATATTTATCCATCTGTTATTTTGGTTGGGTCTTGTGGCTCATATTGCTCTGTGATACATCTTTTCATCTACTACAGAGTTTCCACTTCTGACTTCCTTCGATCTCCATTTTGATTCAAATCACAGCACCTTGTCACCAGGGTGTCCCCTCTCTCTTGCCTCTTTATCCTTATTTCATTCAAAGTTCTTAGTGTGCAGAGAGAGAGAGTGGGTGGTATTTGGGTTGTTGTTGATCTGAGTTACATATTGCTTCTGCGTTAATGCAGAATCCCTTACTGCAGGCTTTTGGCTTCTTCTCCCCCTGTGTCCCTCCTCTTGATCTTATCAGGTGCTTGTTTCTTCTGGGAATCATACGTCCTTTGTTTTCTCCAGCTCTTCGTCTTGTGATTCACATTCTTACATTGTGTAAACTATAGTGGAAGAAGGAATCTGCCACAGTCTAGCCTACCCTCTTTTGGGTGCTGATTTTCTTTGTCAAACAGTTCTGCAGTTGGGAACCCCGCTGACTCTCCATCACTCTTTTTTCATCCCCCTACGCATTGTGGCTTAGGATTCCTTGAGCAAGTGTTTTATTGGCTCGTTGTTTTATGTTAGGGCTCCCTTACGGCCTTCATTGTTGAGCTGGTGATGCTGTCTTCTTCAATTGCTCCTCCTTTCTTCAGGTCCAGTTTATGCAGTGTCGCATGGGATGAAGGAAGGATGAAGGAGAACTGACCCATGTTCTGATGTCTCTCTGGCTTTTTCCTCCACCAGCTGGTTGATTCCCCTGTGCCCAAGTTACCGCTGGACATTGCTAGTGCTTTGCGGGAAGTGTGGAGATTTCTGACCCCTCAGATCACCTTGGCCCTCTTTTGTTTTGTTTAGTTCACCCAGCCTATCTCACCTGCCACAGGTGCCCATCTTCCCAACTACCCCCTCCCCACGAGCCATGCTAGGCTGTATGTTCTTGTGGGTGTCTGAATCCGCCATATGCATATCTTCTGGCCACTTTTTCCTTTTATTTGTATGCTCAGGGAAACAACTCCCCGCCTGCAGCTGCTTTGGTTTCCAGCCTGCCACCCCACTCTCTAGCTTTTGCAGACTATCTTCTTCCCCTCTGGGGCCTATCCCGGCTGCTATGGAAAGTGTCCAGTTGGTTGCCACATGACATTAGGATCCTGCCTGTCCTTTCTGGTGTCTCGATAGGCAATGTTTGCTCAGCCTCAGCAGCTCTGTTACCTCTTTTTTTTTACACAGGATTTGTCCCTTGATTGCTGCAGAACCGTGTGTTTAGGGAATTATGGTATGAGGAGCGAGTAGCTCTGTCTGTCAGCTGCCATCTTCTTCAGGGTTCGGCCAGACAGTCATCTTTTATGCTATTTAACCTGTATGTCCAAACTCTGACAGGCATTACCCACTAACTCAGTTGCCAAACTTTCTTCCATATAGATTTCAAACAGATTTTGCTCTGGCTGGGTCAACAAGAGCCTTCCTCTGCAAAGAGGTTACACAGCTGTCAAGGGCAATTTAATTGTGCATGGACCATAACTTTCTAAAGCTTAACCGTTAAAAAAACAGAACTTTTACCCTAGAGTAGGGAAGGACTTTGTTGGAACAGTTTTTTTAGGCCTATTTTTGTGTGTTAGCCAGTGAGCTCCCGGACCTAGGTAAAATCTTTTGGTGAAATTCTTGATGACAACATGGTTTTAACCACCTGTAGCCGGGTGGCTCTCGACCCGGCTACTCTTTGCCCTGACGGGTCGGCCGAAGTGTGCCCCGGGGGCACCGCCCAGTATAACCCGGAATCGGAAGACTCTGGAAACCCGGATGTCCGGATTTCCTCAAAAACAAAAGAAGGACAACCAACGCGGGCGGGAAAGGAGAGATGAGGAAGAGATCGGGAAACAAGCACCCGGGCGAGAACGACCAGGGGCGGCAAACGGGAGCTGAAGAGGGTGAACACCTGACGACGCGGGGCACGGAGGCCCCTAGAGAAGCCATCTCCCGCCACGTCCCTGGAGGGGCGTGGCTAAGGCAGGTACGTTCCTGCTTCCACAGCCGCTACCGGGCAATCCTCGGGAGGGGGGAGGGAGCGGGAGGTGGAACGGGCAAGACGGGTCGTCCACCGCTCTACTAGTTGAGTGTGGAGGACAAGAGCAGAAAAGCCTGCCTTGGAGATATACATATATATATGTTTTTTTTTCTCTTTCTTCCTTGGTAGTGATTCTATTTTTAGTTTTGTTGTTGGTGAAAGAAAAGCCTACCTCATCTTTAGGGATCGGCTTTAGAACCAGATAGTTTTTTTTTTTCTACTTCTCTTTCTTCCCTCTTCGCTTACTCACCTCTCTTGCTTTTCCTCTGACCGGATCCGTACTCCCCCCTTACCTACAACACTAAGACTCCAGGAGGACTGTGAAGACAACAGTCCTCCTATCGCTATCTAACTATTGTTTCTCCTTTTTTCTCTTTGTTATTTATATGCATTTGGAAGTCAGTGAATACTGGGAGCACAACACTATTGGGTGAGAGCTTGTATAGGACTGGTGGTCACCCCAACATCCCTCACACCTCTCCGCACCTTCCCCTTGCTAACCCCATACCAATAGCTTGAAAATATTCGACTTACCTTTCCTTTTCTCTTTTCCGCTCCCCGTCCTTGGCCAACCCGACACCGTTGGATCTTCACCTTTTCGGAGACAACGGAGACCCAGTCCCCGGAAGACCCACCTGAAGAGAATAGAAGAACAGACGTCAAATACAAGAAAGATTGAGAGTTGAACCCTAACAGACTCCATAAAGGAGACATACAGAAGAAAAATAAAAGTTTCAACTAAAAACCCTTATATCTCGACATGTTTCCGTTCTGTTCGCATCAACCTACACCCACCCCTCGTACACCACCATATTCACTCTCTGTTTACACCAGGTTTGGACTTTCCTTCCGAAGGTGCATTTGGCACCTGCTGCATCATCTTGCATTATGTCCAGATAGACTACTGCAATGATATTTACTTAGGCTTACCACAGAACTACACTTTGACTCTTGTTTACAACCTCAAGAAATTTGACTGAGTATCAGCTGATAGGAAGAGTCTGCACTGGTCGCCCATAAATCAGTCAGGTTCGGCTGTGCTTGGCGCCTTAAGTCTAATATAAAAAGCTTCTCTTATGGAGTCTTTCATGTGAGGTGTGATGTCCACAGAGATCTCTAAAATTATCAGAGCAATCTTTATTACATATTCCTAAAACAAAGCTGATATTACTAGTCCTTCAGGAAAGCAACTACACCTTTCCTACTTTAGCCGCACCATTGAGTCAAAAAGATACGACCTTTCAGACCTCATTTTATACTGCTCAATACATAGGTTTTTAACACAGCAAAAGCCTTTAACCATGAACGTCTGCTCAACATATCTGACTTTATAGTGCTCTTCCTAGACACACCATTGAAACAACTTCCTCTGGAATGACTAAGCACTATAAAGTGACCAAGTGCGAAGGTACCTATTGCGGCCAGCCCAAGTGTTACATAGGTCTCATCAGAGAACATTATAAAAAAAATTAAACTTTGTCACCTCCTCATAGGCTTTGGCAGGTCTCCAGTAGACGTCAAGGGTGGGTGCTAGATGCTATTGAATTTTATTAAAACATATTTTTCCTTGTTACACCTTTACAGCATTTTCATTGTCTTTCAGTGATAAAAGAGCTATTTTAATAATCTTTATTCCCTGAGTACTTTCTGCTTTAGCTATTGACTTCATAATGATTGTACTTACTAATTTCTGCCTTACCCTGCACTTGATGGATTTGAGCCTACCAAAGGTGAGTCAAAGCGCTTTTTAAGGAGGACTTTGACTTCTCTGTAAAGCAGTAGATTTTGTCCTTGAATGTAGTCATTTGATATGCATTAAACTTGTAGCGACTTTCCTGACCCGACCTTTTTTAAAAAAAATAACTTTAGAAACAAGGGAGGCTAATACCACCCAGTGATTGATTTGACATTACATTTGCAGTAGAATTCAATTATCGTTTCAGTCTTACCATAAAAAGCCATGCGCATTAAATTAATTTATAATGTAAAAGTGCATGCTTCATAGATCTGAGTTACTGACTAAAACTAAGAGCATTGTCATTGTTTTTTTCTGGTCAGGCACGCTAAAGTTGGCTTGTAGCAATAGTTAATCATGGCTGTGGCTAGCTTATGAATGCCTTTTTCAATTTTTGTTGTGTACATTTTCTTGAACATAACTTATACTGCAGTGCACGGTAACTTTTTTTAATGTTTTGTTCTGTGGTTTATTCACAACTTTCCTTGTATTTTTTAAAGTATTTTATTAGTGAGTTTAAGCATTCAACCAAACCCTTTACAAGTGAAGTGTCATAAACGGTGTAAATTAAAAATCGGAAACATAAAAAGATGCAAGTAAAGCACATCATATACGTTTTTCAAGGGAGCTGACATGTTGGAGACCAAAGAGACACCGCTGTGAAATTTAAGAGGAAAAAGCAATGTGAGATTTGTCAGGCACCGTGGGGAAAGGATTGGTAATCACAGTAGCATGCCTAACAGCCGTAACAGCATTTGAGCAGACAGATGCCGATTTGCAGCCACACTTCCTGACTGATGACATAAAATGTACGTATAAATGCCATTTAGCGAGGTGAACATTAGAAAAGAGCAAACTAAAAAAATCATAGTAACTGTTACATGCCAGATATTAGCGGCAGCACAAATAACCGTGTGTGCCGCTCTTCTAAGTACTGTTTCTGATTTTCAGCACATTCACTGTCTAGATTCTAGTGATACTCAAAGTAGGGGCCGCATGCGGCCCTTTTGACCTTTACATGCGGCCCCCAGAGCAGCAGTAGCACTAGGCTGCTGTTTACTGGATTTAACAGGGGACACTTTATTTAAACATGATAGAAGATAAGGAAAGGAAGTAAGGAATTTGTCCTGCCCCGCTTTAACTGCAGGAACACTTTCATTCTTTAAGCAATCTTGAAGCAAATGTCTACAACTATAAGTGTTCTTAAAAATTCAACAAGACTTTCATTCTTCCCCCACCCCCAACATTCATTCTTACCCCCACCTTCATAACAATGCCAGTAGTGAACTAAGAGGCAAGTCGGTTGTTATCTACACTCTTTGATTGGCCTGATTTGCTGTTATACATGAACAACTTTATAGCTTATTAAATCAAACACAGGAGAATGGTTTGCACAGCGCACATACCAAAGTCATGCTTTGTGAGGTCCTCCTACATACAATAATGAAGAAAAAAAAGGGAACGTGAAATAAAACAATTGCCTAGGATTACACAGTTTGGTAAAGTTAGGAAGCTGGGATTTATGCAAGGTTTTCTGGTTTCACATTGTGTGGTTCAGCCACTAGATCTATATGCTTTGCTGCCCCCTATCGCCACCATAACGCCACAAACCCTCCCCACCCAGAGCCCTCCTCCCTTTGATCGGCATGCGGCTAGAATCAATGCGGCCCTCGGTCACACCACAGACCAAACTTTGTGGCCCCTGGGAAAATGTTTTAGAGTACCCATGGTCTAGAACATGGAGTGGTAGAGTAGGTGGTTGGATTGCATGAAAGAGTTGCCAGTGTTGGTCTTGTGGCATTGATGACGCCCACTCTTTTAAAAGATGCATACATATATTTTAACCAAATACACGAATGGACAAATATCTCCTCCACATACATTCGGTACACACATAGGAGAGAGCATAAACAAAGGAGAAGTCTAATTCAGGAAAAGCAACTTTAAGGATGTAGCAACTCTTTTGTTTCGTGCATTTGCTGTCTTGCACTGTTATCCTAGAGTTAAACGCATATTCGAGTTACTGTTCTCAAGATACAAGTCAATTTGTTCCTTTTCTGGAATGATGCTTTGGACCTGACAGTCCTGACAGACAGCCAGTGGGAGGCAGCGCAGAGAACAGGCATTAAAATGATCCAAGGCAGTGACTCACCCTATGAGTAAGCACGCGCTGGTCGGATTCCACACACTTTGCTGTGCAAATGATAAATCACGGGTTCTTTCTTCTATTGTGTTATTGAAGAATGAAACCAACATTTGAGACAGCACTGTTGAGGGCAATGAGTGGACTCATCTGCGTTTATAATTAGTCATTAGCCAACAAATATTTTGGTTGTCTTTGTAAAATGAGCGCTCCAACCCTGTCCCCTTGATCTCCTGTTTATGCAGTCATCATGTACAACTCCTATTTCTGCAAGTGAAAAATATGATGAATACTGCCATGTGCTGTTTTTCACTTGTCAAGGACAATCAAAAATGTTTTAGTAGTTAACAATCTCAAATATTAGCTGCCTGCAAGTGTGAATGTGAATTGGCGCTAATGTGTCTCAATTATATTTATGGAGCTCCAAAAACAAAACACTGAGCAGATGCCTCTGTATTCTGCTTTGCCAGATAAGGTTTATTTTTCTACCCTGATATATCTGGCAAATGTAAAACGTAATTTATCTTTTAGTGATCTCCATTGAAATTATCACCATAACATTGTCTCACCCACATGCAGCATCCCGGAGTACCTCAGAAAAAAATTAATAATAAACATTTTTCCTAAAAAAACCAATGTTCTTTTAAAAAAGAAATATTTTCTGACACCCAATTGTAGATTTTATTGAACTTTTTTTTTTCATTTTCCCTTTTAAAAACTGGCTCTCTTGTCCTCGGTACAATGGGGACGGCCACTGTGTACACTGTATAAAGCTATAGAGAATGAGCACCCAAAAGGAAGAATGTGCTAAACGTCGGTGGGACTGGGCCAGTGCAGAGCCACTTTCAGACAGGGAATGGACTAGAACCCTAGAATACATGAAAGTAGTCTCAAGTAACTCTAGGTTGCAAATCAGCCATATTAAGTTCTAACGAAATACATATCTAACACAAGGGTTGTATACAAAATAGTTCCCAACACTGACAAGCAAATTCCAAGGCTGGAAAACTGATACCACTCCTTTAAGAAAGCACACTTCACCGGTGTCCCATCATGCTCTGTCAGTGGCAATCGCTTCAGTTCTTTTTGCGGCTCCAGGCAGCAGGCTCTTGAAGCACATAACTTATTATTTTTGCTTTTTTTGTGAAAAAAATCTTTCCAAAACTCTCTTTAAATGCTCTTTATTCAACATCTTTTATTGTAAGGACGATTAATTTCTGTTTTATGGCATATTAGATGATTTTGTAACTTTCACAGAAAAATACTCACTCTCTTTGTGAAATACCATTCCTCCAACAGGAAGAAGGCACAGACTTCTGCACATTAAGTTTCCATAGTTTATCTCACTGATTCTCACCTTCTGGGGAAGTGTTCCTATTGTCAGAAGATGTTGAGGATGACCCTCAAGAGCACAGAAAAACAATTGCCTTTATGGGTTCCAATAGGACCAGCGAAGATGTCAACAGTTAACTATAAGGAGGTCTGAGGGGCATGGATACGTGGCTTACTTTACCAAAGCCCTCTTCTCCTTATCTAAGGACTTCTTTGGAGGGAGATTCAGAGAGTCGTTCAGGCATTACAAATTTTGTTGTTCTCGGGCAGCATCAAGGACGGGGATAGTTGTCACCTGTTCAACATAGTGGCACTCAGAGTCAAAGTCCGGGAAGTGCTCGACATTGAAGACCACAAGGCCATCAAACCCACAACATGTCTTGACATAGAGAAATTCAACACAACCCACGACACTGAGTAGATCTCTGAACCTGCCTGCAAAGTAGATCAGTAACTTGAAGAGTAAAGGTATTCCTGATACCTCAGATTTAGAAGATTATTGAGTGTACTCTTCCTCTTGTGAAGTATTGTATCTTCTCCAGCTCCTCCTAGATGTTTAACTCTTAAGTCTACATCACCACATACCTCGAGGGTATAATATCCTCCATTAGACATTCTGTCAATGTTGTTAGTAGCAGTCAGAAGTCTGGCTTCAACAGATTTCCCCTGGCTACACGGGGGTACACAGTAAAAGGAATATAAAGAAATACTGTGAGCCATTTCCCAGCCATCATAATTGTATGGCTGACTCGCTACTAACAACATTGACAGAATCTAATGGAGGATATTATACCCTCGAATGATAGCCATAGTCCAGGCTTTGTTCCAATTTGCGATTTAGACTGAACAGTTAATCATGAAGACAACTTTGACCAGAAGACCATAATTATTAACTGGAATTTTTAGGTGCTACACAATAAAAAATATCCCCAGTCCTGATGATGACCCACTATTGATTTATGTCTATACATGGGTTTGAAACGTCGACATGAAATTGAATGTGGATTGAAATTGTAAAAATTCTAAGTGACTTCAGGGCCTTCTGGATTGACGGAGCCTTTGGAAGTCTACATTGCTCTTAACCACTTTCTGTATATATTGTATATAACACTATCACTCCCCTTCACAATATTCACCTTCACTGTGTTTTAAGAATTAGGAGCACCTAGAATCATAAGTAACTTTATAAATCTTTAAAAATGTGCAATATATGTTGTAAATTTTTCAAAAATTGAACAAGTTATGATAAAGAAATAAAATACGTATCAATTAATACAATAAAGATTGGATATATTTAATTGCCAAATAGATATCTCACCATGGAAGTCTAAGATTACTTCCCCCTTGCATTGACCATACAACATTAACGTTTGTCTATTGCCGTGGTCAAAAGGGTTAGAAGGTATTGCCTCATTGCTTTACATTGGCTTTGCATTATGACTTGCGAATGAAGTGCACTCTGTGCCTTGTTCACTTCCGAGATAAGATGTACAAAACCTAATTTGTGATTCTTGTTCTAGAAAGCATTTCAACGCAATGTTTCTATAGCCTCAGATATGATGAGTATATCTTGTAACGAACAAACATAATGAGTCCCACTCAATATTGACTGGACAGTTCTGTGTCCAAAGATTTCTGCCTCAGTGAGTGCATTGTCTATGCTACATCCATTGAGATAACTTTCTGCACATCGCCAAACCACTTTTGTCATGTGGAAAACGCCCATCATTGGATAAAGATCATCAAATTCTACTGCATGTTTATAAAAATAGTCAGCTACAATACAGAAAACACCTTAATCGTAGAAAATTGACAGGATAGGCTGTTTTTTAAGCTCAGCACGCACATTTGGGAATTTGTTTTAGAGCTATGTGTACTGTTGCATATCTTGTGACTGGAGATGGTATTACTGGTAAAAACCCAACCTTCTTCAGTGGGGCGGTATTCTGGGAGATCAGACCATGAATTCCAGCCCACTGAGAAACTGGCTTTTCTTCATCCTCCAGTCTACGCCGAATAAGCAAGATGATAAATTCAGTTAAAACAGCTTTGCAGACCGCAACATCAGGTAGAAGAAGATCCATGTCTTCAGCCACTTTGAAATGTTCTGGTAGACTTGGACATTTTGATGGCATGTTGTGATTTTGCATACTTTGGCAAAACAGTTGGGTTATAAGTTTAAAGCTTTGTTTGTTTATGCATACAGTGTTTTTACAACAGTTACTTCATTGGTACAGTTTTGAAAAAGCACCATGGCAATATAATGTATGCTGGATGTTCAAGACAAAGAAGAGCTGTCTTCAAAATCAAAAATATCAAGAGCAGCAATTGTAAATCCTTTCCTGGTAAAGTGACTTGGAAGTGGAGTGCTGTCGGATTCGCAAGATTTTACAGCATGAGCTTCTAACAGGTTCCTGCTCCATACTATGCCATTATAACTTGATACAATCCTATTAATTGAAGTGATTAGCTCTCTACTTTTGCACTTGTCATAGGTTGCGTGGGCAGCTATCATATGTAGCAGAGTTTTTTTTGTTGCTGTGAAGTCATTCATAAAACATGATTGGGAAAACCCAGCACATTTGCACTGCATAAGCCTGTCAGTTCATGGGATTGTCTTCCACTTCTTTGCTTAGATCTTCAAAGCCATCATCAGTGTTGCCAGCTTCTGTTCCGAACTCAAGAACCTTAAAAATGTCAAGACAACATCAGGCATTCTAGTTGATTCCCATGATTTGCAGAGCTCTGGGGCATCACAAAATTTGTCATTAAGTCCAAAATTTAAATCTTTCAGGACGTTTCTTAAAATGGTTCATGCTAATTGTACCGCATCCTGTGATCTTCTTTTGGCAGCAAGAACTTCAGGAGTCAAATCAACTGAGAACACCATTCATGTCTCATTCTTTTTGTTAGACTGGCAAAAATGAATTCTATCATTGTACCTTCTCATCCGGAAAAATCTTAATTTTATTATTATGGATAAATACAGTTTCTTTAATGTTGACCATTATTCCCTGATCTCACTGAGTGTCAACCTGTAGCCAGCACTCAACAGTGGCTTTAAAACTTCAGTTGCTTTTTCAAAGAGTGCAAACTTAACTGAAGGCTGGTGGTTATGTTGTTGCTGGGAGCTCACTGAACATTCATATTTTGGAATGCATTCAGTTTGGGTGGGCATACAAATCTGCTGCAGATACTATCACCTCGCTCTTTAGATCAGCTGCTAAGCTGAAAACTTAATCTTGGAAGAAACTAGGTGCAGATATAAACATTTTACCCTTTGAGACTCACATACTGTGTACTTTGTTATTTCATCAATTCCTTTGGCCCTTGTTCTGGCTAAACCACAGATAACATATTGAAGATCCTCTGCTTTCTGATCAGTTGTTGGAGGTGGACGAGGGGTAGCCATTGATCTTCTAAGTGGATGAGCATTGGGTTTGGTTGTCGTCACTTTCTCAGAAGACTCAGATTCTTGTTTTAATTCACTGGTTTCTGCTATTTTGTGACAATTTTGTTCAAAGCTTTTTTCCATTGTATATGATTTGTAGCACTTGTTGCTACAATGATAAAATATTTGATCCTCTTCACCCATCAGTTTCAATCTTATGCGAACTTCGTCTTGCCGTATTTCTGCAGCATCTCAAACCCTCTTCTGTCCAGCCACAGTTGATTTTAGCTTTTTTTTTTTTAGGGATATGGCATGTTCTTCTTTGTTAAAGGAGTCCTCAGATTTTGTAATTAGCAACACTCTGTCAGGAGGTAAAAATCCTCTACTTCCACCTGCTTCGCTCATGTTTACAAATTTGAATCAACGGAAAACCTGAAACAAAAAAAATATCAAACTAAATTACCAATATGGTGGCTGAAACACATCATTATAGAGCCACCATTTTGGATAATGGTGAAAGGGTTCTCTGAGGAGTTATTTTCTGTCTCTATAAGACTACTTGTCCTCCAAAAACTATGTTTTGGCACCAAAATTAAGTATATAGGTCACATGGTTCCTGAAATATTACATCATCACTGCAACACATCCTCCAGTTTTAAAAATGTTGTCCAGAAAAAAACAGCCGGAGTAGTAATGTCTGTTCAAGCTAAGTTACTCCTCTAATGATACAAAATCAATAAAAGTCAAAAATGAAAATCTCTAGACAACATTTTTTTACGGCGGTATAGCAAGGGGGCAGGACTACTTCCAGCAATAAGGATTGATTTGTTTGGATTGACAGTACAAGAATGTTTTATCTGAATAAGCAGGTGGAACAATAGCCAGACTGCTGTTTCTCGAAGTGCTGGCAATTTGGTTGTTCCTCATTGCAAATTAAGGCTCTTCACCTGCTAGTGCTCAAAATACAGAAGACGATTTTCTAGGAGAATAATGAATGGGTCACTAAGAACAAAGTGCTCTATGACATTTTTGTCACTTTGTGATATCCGCAACAACATCTGTTTGCAAATGCAGAAAACAAGAAATGCCCAGACTTCGCCTTCAGGTTTTATCAACTAGGGACGAAGGGGAATGCCCTTTTGACTGACTAGTCACAAATGTTTCTGTAGGCATTTCTCCTGATACCCTTCACTGATCCTCAAATTGACTTACACCAGCGCCTGGATAATTCTTTTAGTGCTGAAATTGCCACAATGGTTCCACAAGTTCAAGAAGCAGGTCCTACACTCCAGCTTATCATGCTTAAATTTGGTGATGTGGCTCCTAAATTCATACAATATGGAGATCTGAACATTATCCACTGGATGGATATTTTAAAGGAAGCCAGATGGACATCTACTAGAGCTTCCTATATTTTCTAATTGAAGAGATTCTGTATCTAGTGTATTGTGAAACATGTTGCTCAGTGTCAGGAAGAAGCAGTAATCCCATCCCCGTTTGGTTGGTTTAGGGTTTGCATGTCTCATCATTAAAGGTATATTTTGCTACTGTTATTGTTTACAGGAATTGGCCTGCACAAACCTCTTTCTTTAGGGTTCCTGTTATTAAAGACTTCACAGAAAGCATTAAAAATGATTTTCCTCCAGAAAGGAGACCTTCTGTCCTTGGTAACTCAGCATGGTCCCTTTAAAGCTCTTAGGACCCCCATTTGAATCTATTCATGGAATCGTCTTGCGGCATACTTTTGGGCTGACCGCTTTCTTAGCAGTAATTTTGGCTGCATGCAGGACTATTGTGCTTCAGGCCTTATGTTCCTTACACAGTGTTTCATGAGGACAAGGTGGGCAGGAGGTCTGTCGTAACATTTCTTACCAGGGTAGCCTTTTCATGTTAACCAGGCTATTGCTTTTCTTACACTGTTCAGAATCCTGGCTGTGGAGCTGAAAGGTCTTTACACAGTCATGATTTGAGGAGGATTCTCAAACTCTGTCTTCATAACACAAAACACATTAGGAGATTTGACTATTTAGAAATTGTGAATCTTTTCATGCAGGGTTGCCCACCTCAGAACTCTCTACATCAATGAGGAGTGTCTCTTGCATCATGCTCTGTTATCAGAAAGCACATAGATTCTTACTGAGTTGGCCCAAAGCTCATTCATCTAATAGTAAGGTTGCAACCACCACTTTGTTAATGAATATTCCTTGAGCAGAGATTTGTAAACCAGCTACATTGTGTTTGGTTAAGATATTCACAAGATGGTACTGTCTCGATTCAGATTCTAGAGTGGAAACTCTTGTAGGACAAGCTTTGTTGAGGAGTCTCTTTGGTTAGATGCTGGGTTTTCTTTTTGTACTACAGCCTTATGTTTGGGATGGCCTTGTGAGTATTAGTGGATATCCCCTAAAGAAGAAGGAAATGATGACCTGTATCCCTAGTTCTCCATTAGCAGAATGCCCATTGAATTCATAAGCAACATTCTCTCCTCCCTAGTGAAAGAATAGAAACATTGAGTCCAATAAGGTCAGCATCCTATGTCTCTGATCAGAAAGAACTGGAACAGCTGCCACTAACAGAACATGATGACATACTGGTGGAATGTGTTTCCATAAAGGAGTAGTGTCAGTTTTCCAGAATCTTTAGACCTTAGCTTTTACGTTAAAAAAAGGCTTGTGAAATGTTTTTTTCTTGTCACTAGGAATTGGCTGCATTTTTAAAAAGAAAAATAAACAGCAATAGGCAAGTAAAACACGTTCCTTTTTAAAACGAAGACTATCCTTTACTAGAGTAAATGTATATGTTTTTATTTTGTAATGTGCTCTTGGCTCCTACCCATGGGTAGGCCAATTTAGTTGTTACGATTACAATTGAGATTCTCTGAAGGAGAATTAGGCAAGCACTTTTTTCCTACGCAGAAATGCAACAGAGGACAAGCTGGGATAGCCTATAAGTTACAAAGATTCACAGTTAGAGCATGTGTTTATTACTGTACTTCAAGAACACATCTTTGACACCAAAGGATGAACACAACAGCAGCAGCATTCATACCATAAAGGGTGTTCTTTTATTAGGGTTTGTGCTAGAGGTCGGGTTTCAGCAGACAATTATCAGAATTCCAAGGTTTATAATCTGCATGCATAAGGAGGATCAGGTTCTTCTTTTTCAGCTGTGTATATACACTACCTCCTTTTAGTTGTCTTTTTAACATCGGAGTCAATATGCTTGGTGATTCTGGAGTAGATTTTTAACTTGCAGAAAGAGAATAGCACAGTAAACACTAATAACATTTTAAAGTAATTGCATGATGTATGAGTCTCTGTTTGGTCATTCCCATTAGCCAAAGTATAAACTAACTCTTTGGCAACCACCACACTTTTTGGAGGTCATTTTCTCTTAGCTTGGAAGCCAATGTCATGTAATTAGATATCTTCAACTGACTACCCCCAAACTTTGGCACTCTCTAACTTCCCATCTGATTGCTGCCTTTTTACCACTATTGATCTTACCTGTTCAATTTAGTGACAGTGGTAAGAACATTTCCGTCCTTGCATTCACTCTCAGACTAGAGTCATCATTAAGGTTAGTGCTTGACTTTCCAAACTGGGTCATTTTCTTCGGTGTCCTCCAGCATAGGCAACTTCGGTGTCAGTGCCATTCCTGCTCCAGGTAACATTTAAGTTATCATGCCTGACACCAATTACAACAGACTGTGTCATCAGTGGAGTCGTGTCTGGTACCTGCAGCTTTTTTCTGTTACTTCCTATAAAGGCTGTGATAGATATGATTTTGAGTATTGCTACGAAGGGGTGGGTGAAATCCAGTTGATGAATAAATGGGATAAGTTAAGGCCTCTAAATCAGCAGACATTGCAAAATTCAAAATTGTATTTGGTTTGAAGTAAGATCTGCTGGATTTCTTGCAGCTATACTCTGCCCGCTGTAGTGATGACTGATAATTTGCTTCTTCAAATGGAATTACCAAAAGAGCTTCTGAAACTAGGGTTGGTACCTTGAAAAAAAAACTTTCAGGAGGGTTCTGGCCCGAGGAATGTATTTGCAAGGTGGTTGAAACCTTGACCCTCCATTGCCATCCACTGAAACAGTCTGCGAGCACATATGAGGAATGTGGAAAGTCTTTCATATAGTCTTAAAGACATAGTTAATTGGCGCTCCTGAAGGCTAAAGACAAAACCATGTCTCACTCAAATATTCACAGACTTCCATCCAAACATTGGGTATGCTGAAATAGGACATCAAAAATGAAACGAAGCAATCAAGCTAGAAAGCAATTCATTATTTTACAGTTGATAGAATAAGCCTATCTTTGGTTTAACCAACCTCTTCTTTGATTTATCATAAGGTAACAAGTTAACCATCTGAATCACTACCCTGATGGTTTAGGAAAGGAAGCAATTCGTCAACTAACGATGGAAGAACAAAATCCATGAATTTGGACAGTGTCTCATGCAGGTTTTCGATGCTCTTTAATTTTTCATGCTTCAGTAGTATTTGCAATACACAATCAATTGATGACACACATAAAATTTTAGATCAATTTAATAGGGTTATTACCTTTATTAATTATTTTCGTTTTCACTGGTTTCTAACAATGTGGGAATTATTCAGTAATTTATTTTTCCTGTATTACACAGTTTGCATAGCAACTAGGATGCATGTGATAACAAAGTGACTTTTGAAAACCTTTAACTCTATGATTTTAGTAGACTGAACAATAAGTTAAAAGACCTGTCTCTCAGCATGTCTTAGTATAAGTGATGTGTTAACCAGTCCTTAGGCTCTCCTCTTGTAGAGTTAGTTCTGCTGGGGCGTTTTCCAGATGAGGAATCTGTTAATAGATGCTTAAAATAGACACATCTTCTCCAGATCAAGGGATTAAAGTGTTCTAACCTAGCTTACTGGGTAATTGAAGCACTGGCGCTTGCACAAGCTAGTAAGGAGAAGAGGAGTGAAGACCGATGGTGCTTCAGGAGAGGAAGCAAGAGCAGAAAAATATGCCAAAGGAGCAAGAGTTGGTGAAGGCCAGAGTGACTCCAGGTTTCATTACTGACCAGGTCTCTCTTACCCCTATCAATTCTCTATCCCAAACGTTTGTTCTCAGGAGCTTGGAGAAAATGAATCAATCAATTGGATGTGCTTATGTGATGGGCAGTGGTGTGTTTAGGCATTGTATGCATAAACTGAATGACAAGGACAAGGCTGCAGCTCTACTGCCACTTTGGAGGTGTATGAGAATTAGTGCAGAATGTATTAAAAAATGAGAGATGTGATCCTTCAGCAGCTTAGGCATGTCTCAACCTAGTCTTAGACACTTTAATATTGCAGAGTAACCAAAGAGTATGTGGATGAATGTATATTTAGAGTATGATTCACAGGAATTAAAGTGCTGTCTTTCAAAGTACTTTATGGCCAGTTTTTGGTGCAAGAATTGTTTTTACAGTGGCGTAACAAAACTTGAGGGGGGCCCCCTGCAAAGTACACAGTGGGGGCCCTCCTCCCTGGCCCACAACCAACCACCTTTGCTGAGGGGGCCCTCTGGTGCTCGGGGGTCCCCACACCACAGGGGATGGAGGGGCTTATGTTGCACCACTGCATTTTTACACTTGTCCCACAGAACTACGGCAGTACTTGTCTGACTCACAGGTTAAATAGGAAGGTTTTGAAGAGAGAACCAGAGGGAGCAGATTTGTCACCAGGCTAAGCCTAACAGGAATAGTGTTGTCGGCAGAGAGCTCAGAACCAACCTTCTAATGGACAGCAGAGTTTTCATAATAGACCGAAGCCCAAAGCAAATGGGGTTATCAACAGGATCATAATGACAATGAAGGCAAGACGTCTGTTTAAATAGTGGAGATCAGAGCTGCATTTTAAAGAATTTTGTTCAGCTTATATATTGAATCTCCACTTCCACATTGCTGAGGCATCCACATTGTTGAGGCATCCACTTGTGGAGGCAGTAATGGTCTATTTCAATAACTGTGCTGTGAATCCTGGAAACTTCTTTAAAATTGCTTCAAACATCTTCCAGTGGCTGCATATTGTACACGAAGATTGGCCAGCATGATGTTGGTAGGCCCTTGACTCATGGCATCTGAAAGGTACATCAAATGGACCACAGACATAGCAAGACCAGCATGAGGACCCTTTTCCAAGATCATCTGTGGGGTGAATTTGGAAGCACCCTATTGCCAAGCTTTATTTGCAAGTCAGAGACAAGGTGCAGCTAGTCTGCCAAGACTTGCAGCATTGACTACTTCAGTAGTGCCTGTATGCATCTGCAGTCAGACTGAGAGGAACACTAGCAGCACCCCTCTCCTTGTGTTCAGGCAATCCTTTATGCCACTTGTTGAGGAGCTTTGAGATAAATCTGGGGAATGCTTGGAACCGACCTTCTGTAACATTTCAGAGGTATCCCTGGATATGAATGTGGTGCGTCACTCATACCTTTCCCAACCCTGTGAGTGGCACTAATCCAGTCAATACCCTTTCACTTGAAGATCTTGACTGTGACTTGTATAATTCAAGATAGGAACACTTGAAACCAGTCACAAAACGTGGATACTAACCCAGTTCATCCTTGCGCCCCAGTTGTCGGCGAGGACTGATTTATAGACAGCAGCAGACTCAGTCAGTCCTTTGAATCATTTTCAGGTGTTCCTTTCATCAGCACCAGGAGGCCTGAAGCTCCAGGACTCCAACAGACTTCCACTATGATATAGGTGTGGAACCCCCAAAGCGTAGATCTCTAATTTCATTGTCAAATTAGAGATCAATTGATACATTTGGTTGGTGTGCATATCTTGGAACATGGATAGGACCCTGTGAATAAATGACCACTTGTGAGTCCTGCACAAGTAATGGGTCCACGTTCATCTTCCACTGGGCACCAAACACCCCATTGTATTGCTTGCCTCTCTCAAGGTAGCAGAGCAGTCCAAGGCCTACTCAAGGGAGGTGGTGTGGGGTACTAATCACCAGTCTCTGGCACACAATAATAACATTCAATAATTGTCCAGTCTCTGCTTTTTCTTTAGAAATTAAAAGTGCATTTTTCACATGCACACTACTCAATACTGTGCAGTAAATTTACAAATATATATAAGGCTGGTGAAAATACTTTGGTAGCATTACATAGGACCCCCTGTAGGAGGCTGGCCTGGTTTATAGTAGGTACCTATGGTACTTACACCTTATACCAGGTTCAGTTATCCCTTATTAGTGTAGTGTAGGCAATGTCTAGAAGCCAGGCTCTCTAGAGGTAGCTGTGGATGAGCAGCCAAGGCTTATCTAGGAGACATGCAAAGCTCGTGCAATACCACTGTAGTCACACAGTACTCACACACATGAAAGAAAATACTCAGTGTTACAAAAATAAAGGTACTTTATTTTTGTGACATAAATGCCAAAAATACCATAGAGACTATACTCCTTTAGGAAGTAAATAACACACAAATGATATACACTAGTATGTAAACACAGATGTAAAAACAGTTAGAAAACAGTGCCATTAGTGAAAATCACAATAGTTAGAAATGGGCCTGGGGGAATACAAAACCATATACTAAGAAAGTGGAATGCGAATGTCGATTTCCCACCTAGGCAAGTGTAGTGTGTAGAGGGGAGCTGGGAGTACCAGAAAACCCCAAAGGGAAGTACTAGAACCCACCCCAGTGCCCAGGAAAGCAAGAGTAAAACACAGTAACTTTCTCAGAACACACACAGAAATGAGAAAGATTATTATGCAAGAACCAGAAGAGACTGCAAGACACCAACAGTAGATTCCTGGACCTGAAGACCTGTGGAAGAAGGGGACCAAGTCCAAGAAGCACTGAAGAGTCCAGGAAGAACAGGAGCTCCCACTAACCCGGATGAAGGTACAAAAGAAGAACCACTGGTGAAGAACAGTCAGTATTGCACCCAAGAAGACAGAGTCGAATTCCTGGGTGGTGCAAGTGATGTCCCACGCCAGATGGAGGATTGCAGTCTGGTTTGTGTCGCTGGAGTTTGCCAACAAGCCTTAGCACATGCAAAACTCTCAGTTAGCAGAAAATGGCGCTGCCCAGGACCAGGAAGGACCAGGTGGACTCTATCCAGAAGGGGGAGTCAAAGGGGGCTCTCCGCAATTCAGAGAGCCCACAGAAGACCAGGCAGCATGTACAGGAGTCCCACAGCACGGGGACAAAGGAAGGTGCAAAAGAGGCTCATGCAGCACTACGACAAAGGCTCCCACGCCACCGGAGAATTACTTAGGAAGCTGTGCGTTGCAGGATAGAGTGCTGGGGGCCGGAACTGCAAGATGCACGAAGAACTTTGTGGAAGAATGCCAACAAGCCTTGGCAACTGCGAAACACGCAGTGCATGGGGGTACTGTCTTGCGTGGGGAGGCAAGCTCTTACCTCCAACAAAGCTGGACAATAGGACATCAGGACCGTCAAGACCACTTCAGTCCACCACCCGTTATGCAGGATCCACGCAGCTCGGCAGGAGAGGGGATCCACGCAGCCGGTCGTCGTTGCAGTAGGCGCCTGCTGAAAGCAGGGGAGTGACTCCTTCACCCCAAGGGAGATTCCTTCGCTCTTCTGGTGCAGGCTGAAGATGGGCTGTCCTCAGAGGATGCAGGACTGGGAACAGTTGCTGGGTGGAGCTATAGATACAATGTTGCAGCAGGCGTCTTGCTTCTTTGTTGCAGTTTGTAGCGTTCCTGGAGGGTTCAGATGCAGTTTCATCAGTGAGACGTTGAAGTGGAGGATGCAGAGGATTCCTGCTGGAGTTTTGCAATCTGAAGAACCACCCAAAGGAGAGACCCTAAATAGCCCTGAAAGGGGGATTGGTCAGCTAACCAGGTAAGCACCTATCGGGAAGGCTCTGACGTCACCTGCTGGCACTGGCCACTCAGATGCTCCAGAGTTCCCTGCCAACTTGGAATCCAAGATGGCAAAACCCAGGGACCCTCTGGAGGAGCTCTGAGCACCACCCCTAGGGTGGTGATGGACAGGGGAGTGGTCACTCCCCTTTCCTTTGTCCAGTTTCTCTCCAGAGCAGGGACTGGGAGTCCCTGAACCGGTGTAGACAGGATTATGCAAGGAGAGCATCAAATGTGCCCTTCAAAGTATTTCCAGGGGAGGCTACCCCTTCCAAGCCTGTAACACCTATTTCCAAATGGAGAGGGTGTAACATCCCTTTCCCAAAGGAAATCTTTTGTTCTGCCTTCCTGGGCTCAAGCTTTTCAAGCAACAGGAGGGCAGAAACCTGTCTGAGAGGTGGCAGCAGCTGGGGTTGCCTGCAAAACCTCAGAAGACTGTAATGGCAGTACTGGGGGTCCTTTAAGGAGCCCCCAGAGTGCCTGGGATCATACAACCAATGCTTGCAAGAGCATGGGGGTATGATTCCTACATGTTTGATACCATACATGCCTATGTTTGGAGTTACCATTATGTAGCTGGACATTGGTAGTGACCTAAGTCCAGTACACGTGTAAAATGGTGTCCCCGCACTCGTGAAGTCTGGGAAAATGGTCCTGGAGGTCGTGGGGGCACCTCTGCTAGTGCAGGGGTGCACTCACACACAGGTACTTTGCACCCTGCCCTCAGGGCTGGATGGCCTGCTACAGGGATAACTTATAGGTGACCTGGAGCATTGTAAAAGCAGTGAAAGGGTGCATGCACCTTTTCACGCAGGCTACAATGGCAGTCCTGCAGAAGCCTTTGCATGGGCTCCCTATGGGTGGCAAAATATATGCTGCAGCCCGTAGGGATCCCCTGGAACCCCAATGCCCTTTGTACCTAGGTACCCTATATTAGGGGCTTCTAAGGGGGGACCAGAATGCCAGTTGAGTGGAATACTGTGTTAACAGTATCCAGTGACCAATTTGGAGGGAGGGAGCATAACTACCGGGGTCCTGATTAGCAGGATCCCAGTAGACACAGTCAAGCACACTGATATCAGGCGGAAAATGGGGGTAACCATGACAAGGAAGAGCGTGCTTTCCTACTCCCCCCTAGAGGGTCCTGACCCCAACATTCACAGGACACCCACTTCATGTACAGTACAGCATTTAGCTGTATTTGGGGGTGCATTAGGTCAATGTTGTGCCCTTTCAAGATTGAAATCATATATTAAGGTAATTCTTCATTCCATCACTGACTTCAGTAAATATAAACCTTCTGCACTTAATAAAAATAGTAAAGCATTGCAATATTGTGCCCACATTACCAGTAAGGCATGACATCCTTACAATATCAATAAAGCATGACATTTGTTACTTCACTTATAAGTAACAGTGTAATATGGTGGTCAGATCATCATTAATAGAACAATGCATTCTCTTGAAAATATAAATTACTGTCAGCATAAACAACTCTTGTAAAGCATTTTTTACATCTTTGAATAAGATATTACATCAGGCCATGGAGAGTACACTTAACCCCTTCGCTGCCAGGCCTTTCCCCCCTCCTGTGCCGGGCCTTTTTTTTTGCCTATTTGGAATAGTTCTTGCTTAGGCCCTCATAACTTTTTGTCCACATAGGCTACCCACACCAAATTTGCGTCCTTTTTTTCCCAACATCCTAGGGATTCTAGAGGTACCCAGACTCTGTGGGTTCCCCTGAAAGAGGCCAAGAAATTAGCCACAATACAGTGAAAATTTCGTTTTTAAAAACAAAATGGGGAAAAAAGGGCTGCAGAAGAAGGCTGGTGGTTTTTTCCCTGAAAATGGCATCAACAAAGAGTTTGCGGTGCTAAAATCACCAGCTTCCCAGCTTTCAGGAACAGGCAGACTTGAATCAGAAAACCCAAGTTTTCAACACAATTTCGGCATTTTACTGGGACATACCCCATTTTTAGGATTTTTTGTGCTTTCAGCCTCCCTTCAGTCTGTGACAGAAATGGGTGTGAAACCAATGCTGAATCCCAGAAACCTAAACATTTCTGAAAGGTAGACACAATTCTGAATTCAGCAATAGGTAATTTGTGTAGATCCTATAAGGGTTTCCTGCAGAAAATAACAACTGAAATAAAAAAATATTGAAATTGAGGTAAAAAAACAGCCATTTTCCTCTACGTTTTACTCTGTAACTTTTTCCTGCAATGTCAGATTTTTTAAAGCAATATACTGTTACGTCCGCTGGACTCTTCTGGTTGCGGGGGTATATAGGGCTTGTAGGTTCATCAAGAACCCTAGGCAACCAAAGCCAATAAATGAGCTGCACCTTGCAGTGGGTTTTCATTCTATACTGTGTATACAGCAATTCATTTGCTGAAATATAAAGAGTCAAAAATAGGTATCAAGAAAACCTTTGTATTTCCAAAATGGGCACAAGATAAGGTGTTGAGGAGCAGTGGTTATTTGCACATCTCTGAATTCTTGGGTGCCCATACTAGCATGTGAATTACAGGGCATTTCTCAAATAGACGTCTTTTTTTACACACTGTCTTATATTTGGAAGGAACAAATGTAGAGACAGACAAGGGGCAATAACACTTGTTGTGCTATTCTGTGTTCCCCCAAGTCTCCCGATAAAAATGGTACCTCACTTGCGTGGGTAGGCCTAATGCTTGCGACAGGAAAGGCAACATGGACACATCACATTTTTACATTGAAATCTGACGTGTTTTTTGCAAAGTGCCTAGCTGTATATTTTGTCCTCTAGCTCAGCCGGCACCTAGGGAAACCTACCAAACCTATGCATTTTTGAAAACTAGACACCAAGGTAAATCCAGGATGGGCTGACTTGTGGGGCTCTCACCAGGTTCTCTTACCCAGAATCCTTTGCAAACCTCAAAATGAGGCTAAAAAAACACTTTTTCCTCACATTTCGGTGACAGAAAGTTCTGGACTCTGAGAGGAGACACAAGTTTCCTTCCACACAGCGTTCCCCCAAGTCTTCTGATAAAAATGATACCTCACTTGTGTGGGTAGACCTATTGCCCGCGACAGGAAATGCCCCAAAACACAACGTGGACACATCAAAATTATCAAATAGAAAACTACCTGTTTTTGCGGGGGCACCTGCGTTTTTGGTCCTGGGCTCAGCAGCCATCTAGGGAAACCTACCAAACCCAGACATTTCTGAAAACTAGACACCCGAGGGAGTCAAGGGAGGTGTGACTTGTGTGGATCCCCCAATATTTTCTTACCCAGAATCCTCAGCAAACCGCAAATTTAGCTAAAAAATCACATTTTTCCCACATTTCTGCGTGGGATCACTGCACCAGGACATATTTCCTACCATGCAACGTTCCCCTCAGTCTCCCGGTAAAAATGATACCTCACTTGTGTAGGTGGGCCAAGTGTTTGTGACAGGGAAGAGCCAACAACACATCGAAATTGAGGGGAAACCAAAGTGGGCCCAAAACGGCAGTTTGAAAAAAAACATTTTTAGGCTGACAAGTGCAGCAGAAATTTTATCGGTATAGATGAGACAATGCTGGGTGGTAGGAATTTTGTGGATTACTGCAGATTCCGGAAGGTTCCATCACAAAAATGTGGGAAAAATGTTTGCTTTCCAGCAAAGTTGCAGGTTTGCAGGGCATTGTGGGTAAGGAAATGGTGTGGGGTGCATGTGAAGCACACCACCCTGGAATCAACTAGATGTTTAGTTTTCAGATGTGTCTAGGTCTTGTGGATTTTTCTACATGGCAGCGTCCCAAAGTAAAAAAAAGTGCAGCCCTCACCATTCCAAGTGGGACGATTTTGAGAGTTACCAAGCTCTCATGCCCCAAATGTAAAACAAAAAACAAAAATAATCAAATGTCCTCTTGCTTGCCATGCGATAAGATGTTTTAGTGTGCGGGGGAGAGCTGAAAGACTGTTAGCCCCTTCAGTTCGGGTGGGGGCATAACCAGGCCCATACTTTTCTTTTACTTTTTTTTATTCCCTGGCATCTAGTGGACTTTCTGTCCCCCCGGGGTGTGGATCGGGGGTAATTGCCCAATCTGCCCACTGGTGGGCAGAACAACTTTGGCCCCATTTATTTGTGGTGAGGGTATGGCCATACCCCCAACATCTTATTTTGAAAAAATAAATCTTCCCTGTTGGGCTTTCTGCCCCCCTTGGGGGCAGACGGGCCTTCCAAAATAGGCCAATCTTCCCCCAAGGGGGGCAGTTATGGCCAACAGTAATGTGCCCCCATGGGGAGAGACCCTTGCCCAAGGGGCTGCCCCCTCCAAACAAAACACACACATACACACACACCAATCCATGGTGTCTAGAGGTTTCGGCCCCCTTTGGGGGCAGATTGGTCTAACAAAAATAGAATTCGCCCCCCAGGGGAGCGACCCTTGTCTAAGGGGTCGCTCCCCATACATAAAAGCATAAAGTAAATAAAAAAAAATATATACATATCCCTGGTGTCTAGAGGTTTCTGCATCCCCCCAGGGGCAGATCTGCCTAATTATATCTGCATCCAGGGGGGGCAGAAAAGGCCTAAAAATATTTTGCCCACTACCCCCAGGAGTGGCCCTTGCCAAAGGGGCCGCTCCCCTTATGCGTTAGTATAAAAAGAATACAAATTCCCTGGTGTCTTGTGGTTTCTGCCCAGAAATGCCTAATAATAATTTGCCCCCCTGGGAGTGACCCTTGCCTAAGGGGTCGCTCCCCAAACATAAAATAAAAGTAAACAAAAAACAAATTGTCCCTGGTGTCTAGTGGTTTTCTGCCCCCCCCCCAGGGGCAGGTCGGCCAAATAATATTAGGCCAATCTGCCCCCGGGGGGGGGGGGCAGAAATGGCCCAGAAATAATTTGCCCCCGAAGAGCAGCCCTTACCCAAGGGGTCGCTCCCCTTACTTGAAATAGCCCACACAAAAAAAATTCCCTGGTGTCTAGTGGTTTCTGCCCCCCCCCCGGGGGCAGATCGCAAGTCCGATCTGCCCCCAGGGGGTGCAGAAATGGCCTAATAATGATTTCCACCCCCCTCCCCCGCCCCCCGGAGCGACCCTTGCCCAAGGGGTTGCTCCCTAAACATGAAAAAAAAAACATTAAAAAAAATTATCCCTGGTGTCTAGTGGATTTGTGCCCCCCCTGGGGGCAGATCGGCCTGATAATATTAGGGGGGGGGGGCAGAAATGGCCTAATAATATTTTGACCCCCCGAGCGACCCTTGCCCAAGGGGTCACTCCCCAAACATTAAAAAAAAAAAAAAAAAAAAATTCCCTGGTGTCTATGGGGGTTTCTGCCCCTCCACCCTCACCCCCCCCCCCCTGGGGGCAGAAACAGACAAAAAACAAATTGCCCCCCTGGAGAGCGGCCCTTGCCCAAGGGGCCGATCTCCTTATTGAGTAAATAAATAAAAATATTGGCTGGTGTGTAGTGGCATTTCTGCTGCCCGATCGCATCGCGATTGGGCAGCAGAAATGCTCAGAGAAGCCTGAAAGGAGAGGAAAGGCCTTTCCTCTTCTTTCAGGCTTCTCTGCCCCCTCTACATGACTGGAGGAGAAATGCCTTGCATTTCTCCTCCGATCGGGCGAGGGAAGGCCTTTGATGAGGTCAGCGCGCGAAAGCGTGCTGACGTCATCAGACGCCACGGGGGCGGGGTGGAAGGGGAAGCGATTCACCTTCCATCTCTGCCTAGGGGAGGGGTGTGCCTGGCCATCGGGGGGGGAGTCCCAGCTGTACAGCTCCAGCACCAGCCTGGGGAGTGCTTGGAAACTTTAGGTGAGGTTAGGGGTTGTTGTCCTTTTGAAGTCCCTCCAAACTCCAATAAGGAGTTTCCAAGTAGGTATTGATAAAGACATTTAATGCTGTGATACAAATTCGAATGCATATACCCAGAGCAAATATGTGGTATATTGCACATGATTTGAATTTATTGATAGTTGCTGGGCGTATTTTTTGGTTGAAATTGGATATGGGATCCCAGCCCCCTATTCCTTAATTGAATCAAACCCTATACTATACTTGATTTGTTGGGACAATTAAAAATGGTGTCACCTAGTAGCCACTAGTCACATCTCTTGTGGAAGCCTCAGCTCCACCCATGATTGGTGTCACTGTCATGGCCTTTCCCACTAAAACCTCAAAGCAGAGTCCCCTACTGTGTTGGCTCCCATTGTCTTGGCTTTCTCCTTTGTTCATTGGGTTTGGGCTGACCCATCCCTTCTACTTTGTCACAGCTAATTGATGGATGCAGATCCTACATTGTCACCACTTTCATCCTGAGGAGCTGAGTGAAGCACTGTTTATTGATACCTTTGTGTGGGGTGGCCTCTGTTCCTGTTGCTTGAGAGAAATGTAATTAACTTTGTACAGCAGGGTGACAAAAGACCTGGGCTGTAATCCTGAGCTGACCCAAACAAATATGTCAACACAGCATGACCCATAAGCTGTACAGATATCTTCTTAAAACTCACACATTTGGATTTGGCATACAAATTCACCTCAGTTCGATATATCTGTGGTCTCTGTAGACAAAAGTGAAGAAAAACTGCACTCTAAGGCAGTCTTCTCCATAGGCGTGTAATGGAGTGTCACTGCAGACAAGACAGTAAGCCACACTGACTTTCCCTATGACTGTACACTAAAAATATTAGGGTTACCCCAGGTCAGTATCCATTCCTGCATAATCGCCTCTGCCCCAGGCTACCTGTGCATAGTTACTGGGCTGCACACAACAGGAGTTCACACATGCAGCCCCCACATGTGGAACCAGCCAGGTGTTCCTTGTCCTTGCTGTGTCGCAGTGGCCTTTTCTTGAAAGGCAGACACTGGCGGAAAACATGTTCCATCCATTTACCTTGTATTTACTGTAGGTGAGTCACCAGTTGTGAGACTCACCCACAGTGAAAAGGTCAAAAGCCAGGTGATCAAAAAGCAAAAACTCCGGCTGGAGTTGATGGGCGGCAGAACCCATTGCCTTATAGGCCCCCAATCTTAGAATTGAGTTAAACAGTTAATCAATAGAATGCTAACACCTCATATCTGATAGAAACTTCTATTTGCAGATTCCTTCCCTTAGAATTTCCCTCAGTTGTCAGACTGGATCTGCAGATTTTTCTTCAAGCAGTACGCTTGCGCGACACCAGGGGGCGTTGATCGTCACAACGTCCTTTGTTGGCGTTGTGGTCACGTGATGACATGGTCGTATAGAGGCGCCACCCAGACGTCAGTTCTTTTCTTTCTGCACCATCCTACACCCAGATCCAGAGAAGAGCTACCCTTAGTCGTTTTTTTGACTGACTTTTTTACCTTTTTGTCGAAGGTTTTTGACTACTTGACGCATCAAGATGTCTTCCCGCAAGACCGGATTCAAGCTGTGTGACTCCTGTTGGTGCGCACCTCATGTGCTTGTGGTGCCTGGAGCACAACCACGACCCGAAGATGTGCTCCGTTTGCTGGGCCATGAACCTGAAGGCTTTGAGGGAGTGGTCCCTAAAGCTCATGGCAGCCCGGCACCTGGCTCCGCGTCGCTCCTGGTCTCATTCGAGAAGAAGGTCATGGACCACTCACGGAGCTATCACCACTCATCCTCGCCCCACCTAAATCATCAGGACATTCGGGTCGCAAGAAGAAGTCGAAAAAGAGCAAATGTTCTTCGACTTCACCGTGTTGCTCTGACATTGTGACGCAGTAGCAGCATCAACGCTCTAGGCCTCCCTCCTCTGAGCCTGCTTCTGGGTTGGCTCCACACCTCCCTGAATTTCTGGGAGCCGTAGCCACCCGTGCCCAACTGAGAGAGTTTTACGAGGCCATGCACCTCATTTTTGGGCAGACTGACCCTGTGATACCTTCAAGCCCGGTAGGGTCAAATGGGACCCCCACAGGTTCCGGGCTGGCAGCTTCGGCTTCAGCCTTGGCTCCGGAGGACACCCCAGGATCTTTTACCGGATGCGTACAGGCACTTGTCGTGCCATCATGACCTTCCCTGGCACCAGTAAAGATATCAATGCTTCAGAAGCGAGTCGGGCCCGCGATCGACGTCGATTCAATACTCATTCCCAACTCCGATCCGAAACAACATTGTTCGACACGGAATCTGTCTTAAATGGGGACTATGTTCTCCAGATTAGATCCTGGCCCTTGTGCCTATGGGTACGGGTATGGTGAGAGTATGGAGGGGTCGCTGGACCCTTTAGAATTCCAGCTAGAAGATCCTGAAATGGGCTGGGCTCAGGAATTGGGCTAAGCCAGTGATCTTGACACCTCCCCTGATGCTGGCATGCTTTTTCCACCTACCGTGGCTACAGAGGAGGAAGCCTCATATTCAATGATGGTAAGAAGAATGCCTGAGGTCCTGGGCCTTGAGTTGCCTTCGTTGGCTGTAGGGACTAACCTCCTGACTGAGGTGCTTCAGCTAGGGGCTTCCACGTCTGAACCCCTGTTGCTCTGTAATGATGCCCTCACTGATGTCCTGCTGGGGACATGGTTTAAACCCAACACAGGTGCTCCTGTCTAGAGGACAATCACCCGCCACCATAGGCCTGTACCTAACGACTGTAAATTCCTTACCCAGCATCCCAGGCCTGAGAGTTTGGTCATCCAGACTTCCTCCTCTTCTGGGGCATTCCTATCCGCACCCCTGGATAGAGGATCAAAATGACTGGACCAACTTGGAAAAAGTTATTCTCTTCCTCTGGTCTGGGGTTGTGTTCCGTTAACACTGCATGCTTTTTGGGCTGCCATTCACATACTTTATGGGATACGGTTGCACAGGTACTGCCACAGGTCCTGGAGGAGGCCTGGGCCGTTCTCTCCCAAGCTGTTGCTGACGGGAGGGATGCAGCCAAGTTCACGATTAGCTGTGGACTGGATGGAACTGACTCACCAGGCAGATCGGTTGTGTCGACGATGGCCTTGAGGCGTCATGCTTGGTTGAGGAAATCTGGCTTTTCAGGGGATGTCCAGCAATCGCTTATAGACATGCCCTTCGATGGCACCCACCTCTTCGGAGACAAAGTGTACTCAGCGCTTGAGCGCTTTAAGGAGTCCTGAGCTACGGCTCAGTCCCTTGGCCTCACGGTTGCTCCTCACTCCCCTCAGTCTGCATTTCACCCATTTCGGGGCTTCGAAAGGGGCACCCAGCCGCGTCCATTTCCCTTCAGCCACCATGCTGCACATGCTGATCAATCTCTGCAGGGCCGCGGATGTTGGATCTAACGTACCAGTGGATCAGGGAGCCAGTGGTTGGCCCAGTCCCCCACCCTACACAGTAGCCTCCATATCTTCCTAGTCCGTTGCTCCATCACGGACCAGTTGGAGGCAGCATTCTCCATCCCCTACCCCACTGAGGACAGGTGGGTTTTGCAAATCGTCTGAAGCGGGTACTCCCACTTCTTCTAGACTATCCCTCCGGCCAGGCCATCATTTTACGATTGGATGATGGAGAATCATTTGGCACTTCTCAGCGAAGAAGTTACGGCTCTCTTGAACAAGGGAGCCATAGATAGGATCCCTGTGCCAGAAGTAGGTCGTGGTTGTTACTACCGCTACTTTCTGGTGCCCAAGAAGGACAAAGACCTCCCCCCTATCCTAGATCTCTGGTCCCTCAATCTTTTCCTCAGAAACGAGAAGTTCAAAATGCTCACTGTGGCTCAGGTCCTGTCTACCCTGGAGACAGGATGGTAGTGTTGGACTTGCAGGACGCCTACTTTCTCATTCCCATCCTGCCTGCTCACAGACGTTACTTGCAGTTTGTGATAGGTCAATGATGACGGTGGTCGCAGCTCATCTGTGTAAACAAGGGGTTTCAGTCTTCCCCCTACCTCGACGACTGGCTGTTGAAGGCGTACTCTCCCCAGGCTGTCATCTCCCACTTCCAGACTACAGGGAACCTCCTGCATTTGCTGGGGTTCACTATAAACATGCTGAAGTCACACCTGACTTCCTCTAAGTCTCTCCCTTTCATCAGAGCTGTTCTGGACACAGTGCAGTTTTGGGCCTATCCTCCAGAGTGGGGAGTCCAGGATATTCAGGCTATGATGTCGATGTTTCAGCCTCTGTCCTGGGTTTTGGTGAGAATGACACTGAGGCTGCTGGACCTCATGGCCTTCTGCATCCTGCTGGACACACATGCCAGATGGCATATGCAGGCTCTGCAGTGGGACCTGAAGTTCCATTGAGCGCGGCATCAGGGGAATATCTCCAGCATGGTACAGATCTCAGAGAGAACTGTGCAAGATCTGCAGTGGTAACTTTCGAACCACGATTGGGTCAAAGGCAGACCCCCTCACCCTTCCCCAACCAGATCTGACAGTAGTGACAGATACGTCATTCCTGGGATGGGGCGGCCACATGGGGGAGGCAGAAATCAGAGTTGTCTGTTCTCTGGCAGAGTCCAGGCTCCAGATCAGTCATCTGGAGCTCAGGGCGGTCAGGCTTGCATTGAAAGCATTCCTTCCCCCTCTCAAAGGGAAAGTGGTACAGGTGTTTACGGACAACACCATGGCCATATGGTACTACAGCAAGCATGGCAGAGTGGGGTCATGGACCTTTTGTCAGGAGGCTCTACACCTCTGGTTATTGCTGGAGCCTCAGGGCATATCCCTGATGGTTCAACATCTGGCGGTCTCTCTGAACGTCAGAGCAGACAAGCACAGCCATCAATGCATGGTCAATCACGAATGGCGTCTCCATCCGGAGGTAGCACAAGGTCTCTTTCAGCAATGGGGAGAGCCTTGGTTCGATCTGTTCACCTCCGCAGAGAATGCACAATGTCAGCTCTTTTGTGTGCTGGAGTATCCAAGGCAGCACTCGCTCAGTGACCCTTTCATCTCAAGTAGAACTCAGGCCTTTTGTACACCTTTCCATCAATACCACTTCTGCCCAGAGTTCTCAGGAAGATCAAGAATGAGTTGACCCAAGTAATCCTTGTGGCTCCGGACTGGACACAAAGAGTATGACATCCCCACCTTCTAAGCAAGGCTATCGATCCTCCACTCAGACTGCCTCTTTGGGAAGATCTTCTGTCGCAGCTGCAGGGGATGGTTCTCAACCCGAACTTGTCCAGTCTCCGCCTTCCTGCATGGAGATTGAGCAGCAGAAGTTGACAGCTTTCGACCTTCTGCTCAAAGTCTGTAATGTTATCTTGGCAGCCAGGCATCCCTCTGCCACAACGGTATGCGCCTGTCATTGGAACAAATTTGTGGCATGTGTACCAACAAGTCTGTTGATCCACTTTCTGCACTTATGTCTGACGTTCTTTTGTTTGTACTCTCTCTTGCCCAGCAGGGCTCTGCTTTGGGCACCCTTAAAGGTCATCTGTTTTCCATCTCTGCTTTCCTCAGACTACCATATCAACCTTCCTTGTTTAAATGTCCCTTTGTTAGGCGATGCCTCAAGGGTCTTACCCACGTGTTTCCGCCTACCCGGTTCATAATGCCCCAGTGGGATTTGAACTTCGTACTCATTTACCTCATGTGTGCTCCCTTTGAGCTCCTTCATAATTGTCCTCTTCTGATTCTCACTTCAAAGACAGACTTTCTTGTAGTTATCACCTCTGCTCGTAGAGTGAGTGAGCTGCAAGGCCTTTCTTCGAAGCCACTCATGTAGGCCAATCCATCACCTTGTTACTTTTTACGCACCCCACATCCTTCTCGTGAAGAGGAGGGACTCCACCGCCTGGATCCAAAAAGAGAGTTGGTGTTCTATCACAATTGTTCCAAAAACTTCCAAGAGGATGATCAACTTTGTTGGTTATGTGGGTGTGGAGAAAGGTCGGGCAGTGTAAAAAGGACTATCTCTAGATGGGTTGTTCTCTGCATCAAAATGTGCCACACTTTGGCTAAAAAGCAACTTCGGAGGGTTTGCATGCTCACTCTACCAGAGCAACTGCTGCAACCACTGCATTAGGACGCAGAGCTCCAGTCTTGGACATCTGCCAGGCAGCAACGTGGGTGTCCCTGCACATGTTCACTAAACACTACTGCCTGGACAGTCAGGTCTGCTGGGATGCCTACTTTGGCTGTTCCGTCCTGCAGGACTTCTTAGTATAATCTTGGTTTGCAGACTCACCTCCGGGGATGTTATTTCTTCGATATCTATTCTACGGTAAGGAATCTGCAACTAGAAGTCTCTATCAGATGAACAAGTTACTTACCTTTGGTAAGGAATTATCTGGTAGAGACATATTCTAGTTGCAGATTCCTTACCGACCCACCCATCTACCCTGCTCTGCTAACTGATTTTCTAGGGACAGGGACTCCCTTTCAGGGCCCTATTTGTGGTGCATCAGTCTCAGTGTTCTTCATGGCTATGCGCTTCTGGTGTAGAAAGTCATGAAAAGAAACAGACCTCAGCGCACTCGGGAGGTGCCTATACATGACCGCCATGTGATCACAGCAACCACAACACCAATAACAGACACGGAGTTGACCAATGCCACCTGGTGGTGCACAAGGGTACTGTTCGAAAAAAAAAGTCTCCGGATCCAGTCTGACGCCTGTGGGAAATTCTAAGGGAAGGAATCTGCAACTAGAGTCTCTACCAGACATTTTGTTACAGAAGGTAAGTAACTTGTTCATCAGTACTACGTCAATGTACGTAGATACAATTAGTAATTGTGCGGCAGGTATTTGATCATTAATGAGGCAGACCTGTTGAATTTCAGCATAAAAGCATATTTTTATTTGTTTGTGTGTTTTCACTCAGTGACAGAAAGTAACAGTCAAAATGTTTTACCTCTTGTGGTGCGCAGGCCAGGGACTTTTCCAGGGCTTGAAACCAATAGTAATCCAGTAATGGTTTGTTGAGGTTCCATGGCATAAGTTTAGGCTAAAGAAATAACTGTAGCACAAGCACATACACACTCTTCTCTCTTATGCACTGTTGCTTTTGGTGAGTTTGCAGATAGCAAAACACCGACACAACATAGGACTCACACTCGCCTTTTCCAGTCCGCATCTACTATTTCATAGGGAAAAGCTATCTTGTGATTGGTTTTTCTCACCCAACAGAGGTCAAACAGACTGCATAAAAGACAGGAGTGTTTACATCGTTGTACTACACTAATTCGCTAATGTTGATCTTAGGTCTAAAGTAGGCGTTACATCTGTCCCCTGCCAACCTGAGCTCTCTGGACTGAATGAGCGTCTTACATTTGGCAAGGCCTGCTTGACACCAAGCGACTGGTGAACAGCAATGTTTATTAAATTGCAAACAAGTGTGTATTACGGATTCGAGGCGAAAGGTCTATAATTTCCCCATTTGCAATATTGAGAACTTTTATCTAGTGCCATAAAGTATACAGGTAAGCAAGTGATATACAAATAAAATAAAGGAATCCCAAAAAAACGGTAAATATTATCATCTTCTTCCTCATGTAATGCTACCGGTAACATGACTGTTACTGGTTGTGGGAACGCTATTACTGAGTCGTGGTATTACCACAAAAATTGACCTTCTCTAAAAGAGACTAAGTGAACCAAGGAGGGACACCAAAACCTTCGGGATTTCACTTCCTATGGCCACAGTTTAAAGTTCTGGTGTGTCCCACTAAGTATTTCATGCTTTTGAAGTAAGTAAATTGAGGATCATTGAGATGGGTATTAACACAGGGAGAGGATGTAGAAACCGCCTCAGGAGCTGGGGATCCAGGTTCGAGCCTCGGCATTAGCGCAGAGTCCTGTGATTCTGGGCAAATCACCTAATGTCCCCGTGCCTAGAACTGTGCCTGGATAACCTCACAGGTGATAAGCCGCGCTATATAAATTTTGAGATTTCAACACATGCAGGTGATTGTGTATTTCAGATATTTACAAAAATGTTTAATATCACAATTTAATCACTTCAAAGATTTGGAGGGCGTGGTCCCATTTGGTAAGGGGTATTGGTAGCCTTCACTTCACCAAGGTAGGGAACAACCATAGAATGGCTCTAGGTCTTTGGCCCTGGTTAGTAATTTTGGTTTCTGCTGGGGACCTGTAGGGGTGGCGTTTTTACAGTTACGATACCTTTCCATGCAGATCCTCCACTGCCAGGAAATGTGGGAAGCAGAACTAGAATATTCCTAAAAGGCAGCATGTTAAATGAAAGATACATATAATTAATTTAGAATTGAGTTGCTGCATGTGGACACTCTTGCTGTAATTTTGCTATGCTTCTATATAAAGACTTGAAATCATGGAGCATTTGACTACTTCTGCTGTCAAAATCCAGAAACCCCTCCAACAACTCGTTTACTGAATGTATCATTGGCTTTTGATTGTGCTGATGACAGATGGCGTGATTTATTAACTTTGTAAATACTTTTTGAGTGTGCTTCAAAGCAAAACATGTACTCTTTAAATTACAATCTGAGCTGAATTCCTAGTATGGCCTAGAGCTCTGCTTGCACTAACAAGAATAATTATTTGCAGCTGCAGTCGTATCTTGCACGTCTAGATGGCTCAAAGTCATCCTTATATTGCCTTACACTGGTCCTAAGGCCGTTGTATTTTAGTTCCGAATGCGTATCTGTGTTGTGTCTCTGTCGTCCTTGGGGATTATCCTGATCTCAGGATTACTTCATGGTACTTTTAGGAAATGGTGCCGGGGGGATATCTCCAGAACATGACTAGTTTATTCAAGTTCAGTCATCGTTTCTAGGTTTCTTCAGAGAAGAGAAGGTTGTGCTTTGGTCCAGACTCCAGAGGCTAGCAGCACACCTTCTCTCGTCTGACAGCAGAATAGAAATATGCCAGGAACACGGACCTACTCATTCAAAATACAGGCAACCCCTCTTAAAATCAGTTTTTAAACCTGTTGAATTAAAACTGATCAAAACAATGCAACGCCTGTTGTTGGGGGAGGGGCGATAAATAAGAGGAAACAGGCCACACACAGTGTTGTCTTTTACTGAAACTATGCTGTGTTCATTTTCTCGCGCAGTTCCTTCTCCGCGTCCAGAGGGAACGTTCCATGAAAACAGCGCGTCCAGCCGAGGAGCAGCACTGCCGGCAGACAGCGCCACGGTGACCTCGCACTCCAAAAGGCAAACCACCTTTGAACCCTGGTGAGTCGATGGCTCTCTGGTTAGCTCGGGCACCGGTCTACAGTGAGCAACGCCGCTTTATATGGCCACGCATTAGTGCACTACTGGTATGTGTCGTGTGTGTGCTGAAGGAAGGTGGGACCGTGTGCTCTTCACAAAGGGTGGGGTCTTCTTTCCGAATGTGCAGTTATATTCAAGGGGTACGTTGAAGGATTTTTATTCAGGGCTTTGTGTTGAATTGCACATCCTAAGTGCGGTTAGCCACGTGCCTAATGCTCGATATTGTAGCAAGTGAAAAGGTGCAAAAGCACACAACTGGCATTAGTAGTTGGAAATAAAATGTGATGTATTGATAAAAAAAGAATTAAAAATATTTTCTTAAATGCCATAACGAGATTGTCAGGTATTATTAATGTCTGTCCAGAAATATGCACTGCATTGTTGGAGGCCAGTCCCATGAATTACTCACAGGAGGTCCTTTCTTTGTTGCAACTGGAGAGTTTAGGCGGCGTCTTTTATCGACTGTGCGACGGCGGTTGCTTGTCCTGTTGGACTTATTCCTTTTTTTGTCTTTCAAATCTTTGCCATAAAATAAGGAGATAAGACTAAAAACCCAAAGAAATAAAACTTCTGATAAAGACACCTTCTCATCTCATCATGTTTTCCTGTTCTCCAATAAAGGACTGTATTTTATGTTGCTCTTGTATGACTTATTAGTGGCTCTAATGCAAGCCACGAATATGGTATGTTTATTTGTAAAGCGTACTATCACCCACTAGGGTATTCTGGTGCTGAGCAGGTGTGTGTGCCTTGCCCTGCCCTTTGGCACGACCTGGTCTTTGTAAAGTGCTCAGGTGAAAGCACTTAGTAAACAAGTAAAACACATAAAAAATATTGTATGCAATTTATACACTGGACATTTCAGTCATGGAATACCGAGGCCTGAACTACCACCTGTTCTGACTCATCTTTTCTGATCACAGTGTTGGCTAAGTGGTGTTGTGTTATTCTGCCTGTTGGATGGAGTGGGACCGAAGAGTAGTGGTGAGGTGACACTTATGTGCAGTAGATAGAGTTGGTGTTGTAAGCACACATCTGTGATAGAATAGTGGTGAATGAGAAGACTTGAGCATTTTCCTCACGTGTTGGCTAGGGAGTAGGATGATTGTAAGAAATGCTGAGCATGCTTTTCACATTCCAGCAGCATAGCTAGTAGGCTTTTTTTTTTATAGAAGCGTGTCTCTTGGCTGTCCCGAGCCAATGGCTTAATTTGCAAAGGTATTTTCCAATTGCAAATCCTGCAATTCTCAAAAAGACAAGTTTGCAACCACAAAATATATTTCTACTATTTAAAAAAATCCTTTCTGAGTTCAAAAGGCTTTTTTCACCCTTGTCCGAATGGTAAACAAAAAGAAGCGTGAAAGGGCATTCACCCTCCTTGTCTGTGACTTGGAGAGGAATGTTTCAATGGTTTGGGACCTCAGTTACCGATGTAAAACATTGATCAGATTGCCAAACTTCAAAGGTGGTGTTATCTGATTTGCTGAGTCACAGAGGGGAAGATGTTCCCATGGAACAGTTTCTCCCTGAGGAATCGTGACCAGATTCCTCAAGATCCAAAGGGCCACTGCCTGCACTCCACGATGTCTTGCCCAACAAGCAACCAGTTTATAAAAGCAGTCCCTGTCCCTTAAATAAACATGGACTGCTTAAAAAAAATATATTTCAGTTTGGGCAGGCAAATGCAGGAACTGAGATCTGCTATCCCCTGCAGTCCCCTACCTCTACATTTGCAGTCAGTCACAGAGTGTCCTAAATGCGACTTGCCCAATTAATATACCTTAAAGAGGTCTTATGAATGACCATTTTGCATTATGACTTATGAATACATATGTTGCATTGTAAATTGCATTACTGTTCGCAAACCACTTGGTGTGTAAATTGCATATCCCTGGTTTACAAATGGGAATCGAACTTTAGGCCCCAAATATTTGCTATTGATGGATTTTGGCAATAAAAACACCTGCAAAGTAACTACTCAGCCCTGATTGATCTTTCGTAAAGAGCTAGACATTAGCTGAATGAGCAAAGAGCTGTAAGAACTGCACCTTGTAGGCTCAGCAGATTGGGTAAAGTGGACTTTATTCTAATCTAAAATGGTGTTTGATGTGTTTTTGTTTTACTAATTGGTGGACCTCAGAAACTTAGAAGAGTGACCATGTTCCTATAAAAATATATGTATATGCAATTTCCTTTAATCCAGATGCTTAGTACTTTGGCCTTAATGGGTGGATAGTCTGAAACATTGGTCCATTCATACACCTGTTAGCCCCTGTCTCTGCAAATAGCTGACATTTTTAGATTGAAACTACCATTGCCTGTTTTGTGCCCCTCTAAGTCTCAAAACGTGGGCAGAAGTATAGCAGAAGTCCTGAGTCTCAGAATTCTGTGGCGCCTGCTCATTCCTCTACAAATTACTACGATAGAAAAATAATAGCTGGAAGCCCATCCATTCACTGAGTACTCAAAAATGCTATTGTGTAAATACTCCATGCTGTTTTGTTAGATAGAGCACCATATTGTTTCCCTGACCACCACAGTGATTCCAATATTCTGTTACAACACTAGGTTGTAGACCATCAGTCCTCGCCCTCTCTTTGTACTCGGGTAAGAAAAAAATGCCATACTAATCTTGATGTAGAACAACTTTGATGTGTTGCTCTGTGGTTGTAAGAAAAGCTTAGTAGCTTCTTGTACAACGAGCTGTCATGTAAAACATCTGTTATTGCTTTAGGTTGTTGGCTATTTAATTAAAGTATTTCAGCTTATGAGGAATGTATCTGTTGTGGAGATTTTTGAGTTTGTTAACATTGATGGCTTCACGTAGACTTCAATCCTGAAATAAAATATGGACCAGTGAATTATGTAATTCTTTGACCTATAATGATGGGTTCTCACCTTGAAACAGACAGCACACTACAAGTTAAATTGCCCTCTTAACTAGACTGACCCATGTACTGCTGTATGCAAAAACCTATAACTCAGACTAAACTGTGTCAGTTCTTTGCATCATGATGTAAGGAACAGCGTTGCCTTTAGCTTTTATTCATTAACTTTTTAAAAAGTGTTCCCGTGTCCTGCCACTGAATAGAACTCGTTTTAAGTGCTTAGCTTCATGAAAAGTACAGATCAGGGTTAGAACGTTCCTTGCTGGTTATGGATTGCCACTGTCAGCAGAATTAGTATTCTTTCTGACTTTGTTTCTTCTGAATTTTAGGAAGGGCGCTGAAAATGTCACCACCCACTCTGAACAGCAGAAAGAGAAGGAAAAGCAGGGTTTTTTCAGAGCGATAAAAAAGAAAAAGAAGAAGACTCAACCTGTAAGTCCCAAATTTATAAAAAAAATGTCATTTCATATAAGACTGTCCATATTGGAGTTAATGAAAGTATGCACCTGTATTTCACTTTAGTATGCTTTTTGTAAGGTTTATTGTCCCATTTCATTTTCTACAGCTATTAAACATTTAGTATATAATGTTACCCCGAAAACGTCAGGCTTTTAACCAGGAAAAATAATTTCCTTACCATTAAATATAGCAGAATTAATTTCCAATGGAATATCATTGATCTTTCTAGTTGTCCCATGTCGAGGACGTTAGGGATCTCTGTGGTTGCAGTCAAAGGCTTCCTAGCAATGACAGTTCATGAATTTAATAGTTATTTCCTAATGCTCAGAACATTACAGAGTGAACGCCCTTTCCGGAGTGCTTTTGTCTTAGTTGATTGCAAGCTTTGCATTTGTAAGGGGGGGATCCGTATGTATGGGAGCGGCATTTAACAGCTGTAAATGCCTGACAGCATGTGGGTAGTAAGGCCATTGCCTTCTGTCCCCTAGCTTCACCAAATACAGGTAGACAGGCTACCTAACAAGCAAACAGTCCCTGTTTGCTGCGTTCCCCTACTTCACATCCTCAGTCAACATAAACTGCAGATAAACCCAAATTAGGGCTAGCATTCTAAGCATGCTAATTGACTGAGCAAATCTCAGCATTCCATACAAAGTAGTGATTAATTGTTACTGCTTGTGGCCAATAGCAGCTCTTGGTTATCTGTTTCAGCAGTTATGGGCCTGAGCAACAGATGAGGGCCCATACTTGTGATGGGGTGGGAATTAACACTTGCTGTTGCTCCACTGATGAGGGCAATAATGCTATTAGTGCTCATTGCCACCTCACAAAATAGGAATGTTGAACTTACCAGAAGCTGTGAAAAGAGGAGTGAATACAAAAACGCAGAGATAATGGAAACAGCTTTTTCATTTGACTCTGCTGCTATGGTTGACACCATTGATACTTTTGTTCACGTTAGCCTTCTTTGCTACTGTAGAGTGGTTCCACCCTTTTCTTTGCTGAAGGAGAAGGCTTTCCTGATTAAGCACATAATGTTAGAAAAGTAAACAGTGTTCTTTGGACTTACTTTCCCTCCCAGAGAAGCTAAGGGTGTAGCCGATACACTGCAGTAGTGAAGTGAGAGTGCCTTTTCATTTAGCTACTGCACAGAAGAGGAAAGCTGGAGCAGTACAGCTCAGTGAAAAATCTGGTTTCTGTTAGTTCTTTGTTCTCAGCATAGCCACTCTAAATAGGTTGGGTGGGCTAAGATGTTTTGACCATTTCCCTTATGTCCGTCAGGTATCAGCAAAAGCTTTCCCCTCGCAGAGGCAGTGTAGGCTCCAACTTTGAAAACATTGCACCACTGTGACTCAAAAAAAGTGGGTCAACCTCAAGATCATCTTCCATCCATCATGTTTTTGACGGATTTCCCTGTCCTCCAAACTTTAAATCAGACCCTTACTCCTGACTTCAAGTGTAGTGTAGTGATAACTACAAGATAAGTCACTCAAATTCACAGAACAAATGTTTGTTAATTAGGCCCAAACACTGTAGAATTCAGTAGAGTTATTTTACGGAGAGATCTAATTTCTTCCCTATTGACTTGACCAAGTACCTCGTTATTAGAAGAGGTACCTGGGATGAAGTTCTAGTCCAAAGAGTTATGTATGTGTTTTTATTTTGCATATACCTGACCCCTGCACTGATATCCATATACATCCATAAAGAGTTTGTTGCTGTGCCTTTGTATTAGCATGTGTGTTCATTAGCTGTGTCATCTCATTTTTATGACTTGTATGTTTAAATGGGTTTGTATATGTACACATGGACAAGTCACAATCTCGCAAGAGTCCCATTACACTGTAAGCAGGGAGGTGACACGTGAAGCGAGAAACAACTATTTGTGACACTGGAGATACAAACAACCAAGGACCCCATTCCACACAGTATTTACTGTGACTAGAATCAGGATCAGATTCTGATTCGGTGACTAAATGTGGCTCATTCTTGGAAATTCAGAAGTAAATAACAGATAATCTAGAAGTATGTGACCAATCCTCACAGAAGACCCTTTGAGAATGTGCCTTGTTGACTTTACCAGGGCCTATGTAATACCTGGGTCCGAACGCTGTCAGCCTAACATTAAAGGGGCACATCAGCGATGACGTTCACACCATAAAATATATAGGGCTTGCTAGAAGATTACTTGAGAAACACTTTCTAAGATGTAGGAAAGGTCTTGAGTCCCACCATCTGTTTCTCCCCTACCTTAAACCTGAGATCAAAACGTCTCACTGACCAGCACATCGCCTTAACATGAGTAGAAAAAAAACATTTGTTCCCAAGCTGTCCCAAGCTCTTCACTAAAGTGAATACGTGATATGAAAAGTTTGTAAAAAAAAAATCAAAATAAAGTGTGTGAGAGAACATGCTTTCACCCTCATTGTGAGAGGTCCGAAGATGCGTGCAGAGGTCTAAGTCAGTTTGAAAGGTCTGCAGAGTAACCCAGTACTGGACTAGCCAGAGTACTTTTAATGGTAAATATACTCACCCAGTGCGGTAAAGAAGGAAGGACTCAGTTTTGTAAACTACTAGTATTAAAGTGTATATTGAGTATATTTATATCTTATATTGCAGACGGACTCCATCGACGGGGAGAATCCAAGCATCAAGAAATCTCTCTTTCCTCTTTTCATTTCAAAGAACCATTTAAAACATAGTTCATCTTTGAAAAAGCTTCCCGTAGTCTCTGTTCCTGTGGTATTATTTTTCTTTTTGAGTATCCTCACCTTCACACGTTGCAATTGGCTGGCCTAAGTTGCATGAATGTTGCTTTTGGTTTGAGCATATTTTCCTTTTCTACTAGGTTACTCTTGGGCTTGTTACATAAACTCATTTGAAGTGGTAATCTGCTTCCCCATGTTTTAAACATGGAAACGAAGTGCAGGCTACAGTCTGTCCCAAAGGAGAATTGCAGGCACACCTAGGCCGTTGAACCATGCAATAACAGCTGCTTTCAAGTGAAGAAACACTCACGTTTTCATCTTTGACTAAACTAGAACACGTAGATGTTTAGTCGGTGAATACAAAACACAAAAATACTATCCATTACATAAGTAACGTAGCGAGATATGTGTGTTATAGGTCATTAATTGTGTGTCCACATTTCAACATTGAATGTTGTCTCAGAGTTTGTTTTTCTAAAATGTCGAACCACTTTCACCAGTTCACCTTTCTTAAAAGAGCATGAAGGGACGTTTAGGAGAAATATTTCAACATAGCACAAGTGTAGACATCTACTTGCTAGAGTGAACGAAAATAGTTAAAATGGAGTGGGGGGTTGTTTGCCCCATAGCCCCTCACTGTCATTACAGGATCTATTTATGTATCACAATAAAATGCCGTGTCTGCTTTTGCCAACAGCAACCAACACCAGGGGGTGCCTTGTGTTAGAGCTACTTTCAGATGTTTCCCCGAGCACTGTATCTTGCTTAAACGGGGTGTTGGTGCTGCTGGAAAATCAAAGAAGGGCTCCATAAAACGTTTGTGACATGGACCCACCAAAAGCTTCAGACAATCCTAGAGACGCCTTTGTGTATTGAAATGGGTTCCAAAATCGATTGATTAGACATATGAACTGATCAGAGTATGGCTTTGACTCTGTCAGGGTGACTGATAAAATACTCATTCGCCCTGCATAAGTAACTTCTCTGCGAATTTACAGATGTTTGCTGCCCCAGCCGACATCTGTAACATAGGCAAGAATCATAGTAATGGCAGTTCCTGTCAATGCATTGAAAGTGTACTGGCTTGCTCCATCAACATTTTATTTAAAAAAATAAAATCCCAAAGCTGAATTTCCTTTTTTTAAATAAATTTTAAAAAATGATCCACTCGCCATGGGAGATTTTTCCCATGGCGTTGGGGCCATTAAAAGGTTTTTACTTTCACTTACCACCACATTTTGGATGGTGGTGTGTGAAAGTAAAACTGGCCATTTGTCCGCCCACTCTAAATAGGGCAGGTGGGTAAGTGGCCAAACCTTCTACGGCTGGCACTTCTTCAGGCCATTGGGGGAGAATGTCAGCGGCAGAGATGGAGTAAATTCCATGGCTAACATATTTAAGTTCCTGCTGACTCTGAGATGTTCAGACCTTCAGCTTCACGAAGAGGGTACTCCGTTGTGATGGACTACAGTCTCCGCCAAACTGTAAATGATATAAAGACACTTCAATCAAATTCCTTTTACTTCAGTCTTTATTCTTTCATCTCTACTGCCTCAGCAACAGTTCTCCACACAGCTGCTCTTCTAGCTCCTCAACGTTCTACTGTCAACTCCAGCCCAATAACTGTCAGACCCTACCATTCTAAGGGGGAAGGGGAGGTGGAACATACTACTTCTATCGGTGTAAATATTAAACTCCTATTAGGATAAACTTATTTATATAGAACAATATATATATATATATATTTAATTAAAACTGCGAAAGGGGAGGTGGAACATACTACTTCTATCGGTGTAAATATTAAACTCCTATTAGGATAAACTTATTTATATAGAACAATATATATATATATATTTAATTAAAACTGCGATACAACAGTAAATCAGGCCCATAAACTTTTAGTAGTACAGAAATGCATATGCCATTATTGGTCATCACAGTATTTCTATAGCAAAGTCAAATATGAGCAAGGAAACATGCGTTATGTCTTCTTAAGAAATTATCAGATGAATTATTGTAAAGTGCACTTCAATCCTTTCTACGATTTGTGCATACATTACAACATGCACACAAAACTATTAAAATGCATAACATGTTACACAATCCTTGTAGTCATTGGTGTAAAATGTCCATTTATCACCCCGAGTTAGATCATGTGAGTTAAGACGTTATGGGGGTCATTCTGACCTCGGCGGGCGGCGGGAGCCGCCCGCCTGGAGGGAACCGCCAGAAGACCGTACCGCGGTCAAAAGACCGCAGCGGTCATTCTGGGTTTCCCACTGGGCTGGCGGGCGACCGCCAAAAGGCCGCCCGCCAGCCCAGTGGGAAACAGCCCTCCATGAGGAGGCCGGCTCCGAATGGAGCCGGCGGAGTGGAGGGTGTGCGACGGGTGCAGTGGCACCCGTCGCGTATTTCAGTGTCTGCAATGCAGACACTGAAATACAAAAGTGGGGCCCTCTTACGGGGGCCCCTGCAGTGCCCATGCCATTGGCATGGGCACTGCAGGGGCCCCCAGGGGCCCCACGACACCCCTCACCGCCGTCCTGTTCCTGGCGGGCGGAACCGCCAGGAACAGGATGGCGGTGAGGGGGTCAGAATCCCCCATGGCGGCGCAGCAAGCTGCGCGGCCATGGGGAATTCCCAGGGCAGCGGACAACCGGCGGGAGACCGCCGGTTTTCCTCTTCTGACCGCGGCCGAACCGCCGCGGTCAGAATGCCCAAGGGAGCACCGCCAGCCTGTTGGCGGTGCTCCCGCGGTCCCCTGCCGTCGGAATGACCCCCTATGTCTCTTAGGTGAGCCTTCGACTTTTGGAATATCAGTCAATCCATTCACTTGGTATTGCTCTTTGTATGACCTCCTCATATATCTAGTTATGTTTCCTCCTTCAGAATTTCAGGCCTGCTCAAATGGTTACAGAGGCACGTTTAAGTCTTGTATTTTGTTGACTAGTCAAATATATTTGTCCAGAGTGGTCCACATCGCTTTAAAATTCAAAGTAGACTGTAGTTTCTTTGACTTTTCATGCGTGCTTTCTCTGGTAAGTGGCAGGCGATGCTGCTCCTCTCATGGGTAAAAGTCAGACATAGCATTGAGACCGACATGGAGTATGCTGCCACACCCGCCTCCAGAAGTCAGAGGCAGAATTCCCCACCTCAGAGAGGTGAAGGAACGCACCCATGAAAGACCAATGAGCTGAACCATCTGAGGAGTCGGGCAGCAGACGAGACCCAACGGAGGAAGGAGTTGATACACCAGTTGCTTCAAAAACTTAATCAGATTTGGCTCCCAATTCAGAGGTTCCAATTTTAACTATCAAGACTTTAGACGGTAATTCTTTCTGCAGAATGGAAAAGGCTTCCATTCTAATAGGCATAGAACACAAAGATCTGCTGCCACTGCTTTAAAAGCCAAAGAAACAACAATCTACTTTGAATTTTAAATTAAAGTAGTCCAAATGTAGGCCTTTTTTTACAACTCTTGGCCAGATGTAGGAAAATGCAATTTTTCATTTCTTAAATAGCGACTTCATGGAAATCGATTTAAGAAATGCAAATCGATATCAGGAAATCGTTATTAAGAAATCCCATTGCGTTTGAGTCAATGGGCCGGTTTGGCATTTCCTTAATAGTGATTTCTTATAAAGAAATAGCTATTTAGGAAATGCAAAACCAGGGATAGCAATGGGAAAAAAGGCCCCCTTGGTGCACCCCCAAAATAGGGGTGCCCCTGTAGAGCTCACATATGCTTGAGGGGCATGTGTGCTCTATTGCAATTAACAAAAAAAAACAAAAAAAAACACCTTGGGGTGCTTTTTTTTAAATTGCACCTGATTACCACTGACTTCAAGTCGGTGGTAATTGCATCTCCAAAATGCCCAAATCGCATTTTGGAAATGCATGGTACATCAGAATAGGAAATGCACGTAGGAAATCCCTATTTGCATTTCCTATTCTGGGAATCACAAATAGCGATTTCTACACGGTAGAAATCGCAATTTGCGATTCCTTAAAGGGCTTTGTACATTAGAAAAGCACAGTTTGCATTTCTTAATGGCCTGAAATAATGAATAGGAAAGTTAAGAAACGCAAAAAGGCTTTATACCTCTGGCCCTATATTCCACCAGTCGGCAAAATACAGGACTGATAAACACACTCTTGTAAACGTCCTGAAGAGTCCTGTATTTCTATGGGTGAAACACGTTTCACACAAAGAGCAATACCAACTGAATGGATTGATTGATACCCCGAAAGTGGAAGGCTCACATAAGAGACATGAAGCCTTACCTCACACGAATTACCTTGGGGTGATAAATGGACTCTTCATTTATGAGTAGACTCAATTAAACCAATGATTACAAGGACGGTGCCCCACTTTATGCTTTTTATTAGTTTGTATGTTGAAATGTATGATTCGTAGAATGAATTGAAATGCACTTTACAATAAATTACCCAATGTTTTCCTAAAAAGAGGTAACACTTTTTTTTAAAATTATTATATTTGTCTGTGCTTTGGAAATAATGGTACCGTGCTAAAAAAAAAAATATATACCAAGGTCTGCTCAAAAATTGAAAATCATCGAACCACTACCGTTTATGTTGCAATACCCAATAATGATATATGCGCTAAAAAAATTCTAATCAATCTCTTAGGGATCCCCTTCTGTTATATAAATATCTAACTAATCCAGGCTCCGGAGGGTGTGTAGGCCCTTCTCTTCTCCCCACGAATAAACTTGCTGTCCCAGAGGAGACAGCATGTGTATTTCTGTGTGCTGTGTGTAGCTTGAAGTCTGTTCCATAGCTTGCCTGTACTACAGAAGGTTCCAGAAAATGAAGCCTTTTTTTTTACACTTTTGACTTCTTCTGGGCCGCATGTATTAGCTGACGTTAATGACTTTTAACCTTAACGTAGAACAGCTAGTGACTTAATAACCGGTAAGACATCCCTGTGTGTTATCACTTGTTGATGAACTTTGCCTTCTGGCATCAGGATACACGATTAAATAGCAGAAGGGTGGCTCAGCCATTAATTCCTTCGACGGCAATAAAACTGATGCCATTAGGTTGCACAATAGTCTTATTTACAGTGTTACAAAATCTACTGTTAGCCAGTAAGGTACAAAAGCAGGCTGATATTGGAAGCTTCCGTGCCCATTTCCCTATGTGGGAAGTCAGTGCCTCGCGTATGGTAATCTTCAAAAATAAGCAAAAGTGACGTTGGAGGTTCCCTTCATCAACCCGCTCTGGATAGAAAGTGTTTCTGGTGCAAAGCAAAATGTGGATTTTTAGAACTTATTGCCAGCACAGCGCTAACATAGATCTCTGTTGAACTAAGGATATGAGGAGCTAATTTTGGGGCTTTCTAACTGCACTTTTCCTTTCAGCAGATGAACTAATCGCATGTATCTTTCTGAGGGGGCTGAGGCTGCATGATATCAGCTCTTGTGACCACGGGGCGCTGATACTGATCTAACCTTTCTTTGCGCATCGCGCATTCCACCCGGAAGCCGGCGTCCATCATTGCATGATGCATTGTTATGACAAACTTATATCACGCTGGCTGAAATAATTCAGGCGAACTAACGACTATCATTATTACCCTTCTTTATTCCTCTGCCCTCCCTAATCTACAGATGCCCAGTAGTGATTCTCAGGATCTTCTGGCAATACAAAAAGCCATCCACTCCTCTAACCACAAGAGCAGCAGGCATAAAGACTGGCGTCCTGATAAGATGACCGACATCCAGTCGCATGTAAGTGATTGGCCAGTTCTTGCTCGCAGTGTCAGTGCACAGTACTGTCTAGTTGCCTAGTGTGTTTTTTTCGGGATCCAAAATTTGTGAAGGTAGGTTTTGACAATGCAGTAACATTTTATTTTTAAACTGCTAACCATTCAATTTTGGCTTAATTTTGGGAAAAAATAGCAGTTGGAACACCCATAAATACAGTTTGCAGAGAAATGTCGCAGCAAAATCTGCTTTTATCACAGAGGGATGGATATTTTTGCAGGGAGCGTTGCCTACAAAAACATTTTCGTAGGAATTGTCACCCACAGAAGAATTGCTGCAAAGATGGCAATATTTATTACTTCATTAAATTAGAAAGTTTGTCACTTTTGAAAATCTGTGACACCAAAATTATAATTTCGCACTTAGGGATTGTTTTTAATTTCTTTAGCAGTTTGCAGTTTATATTTTACGGACAGCACCCGAAATGGACGGCAGAGTTCTATACAAGATAGTTGTTTATTTATTTAATAAGCATGTTTATATAATGCACCAAAACGTAATAGAGTGCCTTACATAAACGACTAATACATAGATCTTCCACCTAGATAAACATTACATTAGTGGGGGAGAAACTAAACAAACAACTAGTCAAGGAGGAAGCAACGATGTAATAAGAGGTAGGGAGGCAAGATGCGGTATTTTGAAAAGTGACAGAAGCAACAAAACAAATAGACAGCTATTGATACAACAGTGAATTGCAGAGAAAGGGGAATAGTATTGTGTCATGTAACTGACAGAGGTCCTTTGGAATAACCCGAGACCTAATGGTAAGGGTTTGTATTGGGACCTAAGTCGCCAAGCAATGGATTGAAAAGGAGAGTCTTTAGACCTTTTCAGAATGAAATAATGATTTAAAATGTGGGGAGAGATAGAGAGAGTTCCAGATGATATTGACAGAACCCGAAAAGGAGTGCTTTAGAGCTTAAGGGGTTTGAAATATAGATGTTTCCAAAAGAAACAAGTTCTTGCTCCTGGAATGTCTCAAGTCCCCAGTAATGTTCAGGAGATTGGCAAGACAGTTTGGTCAACTCTTGTGGAATTACGGCTTTGCATTGAGACACTGTATCTTCAACTTTATCTGAGCTTCTAAGGGTAATCAGTGAAGATCCCTCATAATTGGGATGATGTGATCATATTTGTTTCTCTCTGCAATTTAAAAGGGCTAATATTGTGTTTGCTGAGAAACTACTAGGATTGCGTTTCTTTCAATAGTTTTTGAAATAATTTGGGAATGGGCTGCAGACTTCTCTGGAGTGTGAGTGGATTATCTTTATAGATAGTTGAATGTTATCCGTGTATTGGTGTAAATTATTGTGAGCAGCTTTGAGAAGCTGACTTAAAGGTGCAACATAAAGATTGAATAAGATCAGGGAAAAGAATGATCCTTGCTAGATTCCTAAGCAAATCTGCTTTCGGTGTTCCTCAGTTTGACTTATTGTGAGCGACCCAACCGGAAAGACCTGAACCAGCCTAACACAGTGCCGCTGAATCCCATTCTAGTGCTCAGCATATTGAATATCATGTCTACTGTGTTGACAGCTGTTGACAAGTCTGAAAGACCAGTAGTTAGAAGTGACCTGTCATTCCACCCCCTGCCCCCACCCACATCCTTTTTTTCAAAGCATGATGAGTGTCTGTGAAGCTGAGGAAAATATCACTCACTGTGTCAGGATCAGGCAGTAAGGTTCTTGACGTGTCCTAATACACAGGCCTCTGGCAGCGTAAGCCAAGTTTTGCTGGCTGGAGATCTCAGCCATAGGGCAGTGACATCAGACCACCAAAGCCTTGCAAGAATCCTACCCCTCATGAGGATGTAGGGAGTGTCACTGATCGAGTCAGCCCTGGGAGCTTTTTGAAGTGCCTACGGTTATCTATCAGTGACACCTCACATCATCCTTCCATAACTTGCCACAGAGTGGGGTAGGATCAGTAAGTCTCTCTGATCCCGTTCTACTCTGACAAGTTACAGTAGGTCGCTTCCTGATTGGCTAACCTTGTTAAGAGTTAGCCAATGTGAGGAGACTGTGAGATCTTCTGTTTCCTGCTTTATCTCCCAAAATCTCCAGCTCCTCATGGACTGTTGTGCTTCTCCCTGCAGCCCAGTAAGTGCCTTATTGAATGTTTGGGTGCATGTCTGTAAGTATGAATGGATGTGTATTTGCATGTGTGTTCTGTGAATGGACAAATGTCAGTGTGTGTTTGAATGTGTTTGTGAATGGATTGGTGTGAACTTGTGTGCACTCATGCTTGTTAATGGATGAATGCAAGTCTGTGCTTGGGTGTCTGCTTGTAATTAACTGAAGTATGTGTGCATGTTTTGCTTGTGAAAGGATGAGTAAGTATGTGTGGGTTTGTTTGTCAATGGATGCCCATAAGTATGTGTGCACATTTGTGCTTGTGGATGGGTGGAAGTGACTGAGCATGGGTGTTCCACCCCACTACATCTGTAAGTTATCAGCCGCCACTGCCATTAGGCAGGCTTCCTTTCCTATATGACAGATGTCGTCTAACACTTTTAGCACTTCTGTTTCAGTGCTGTAGACTTCTCTAGAGCCAGCTCGGTATGGAGAAAGTAAGACATTTTCAGGTATATAATTGTTAGTTTACATAGTGATACATTTCACAATGACTTTGCCAAGCAAAGGTAGGTTGGAGACAGCACTGTAGTTGTCTAGCAGTTTTGAGTCTGTAGTAGATTCTTTGCGGGTAGGTGTCATCTGGCAATGTTTCACCACATTAGGAAAGATTCCCAGTGGCAGAGAGAAATTTAGAACTGCTACCCAGTCAGGAGCAAGTAGGTGGATATTAGTTTTAATTAAATTAAACTGGCTGGTAACACAATATAATAGTAATAGGTTTATTTTGCATTGTTTTGATATTAGCAAGATCTTCTAATTGGAGCGCACATGTGTCCCAAGGGGTGGACATTTTTGAGCTGTAGTCCGGTGGGAGTGATTGTTGAGAAGAGACGTCTGCTTTTATTTTAGAATTTTGCTTGTAAATAGGGATACGAACTTGCTTTGTTTCTCTTGCAAGGCAGGATTGGGTCAATTGTGGAGCCTGTGTGTTTTTTTTTAAAAATCTGATGGGATTCTGCAAGTTCATAATTTGTTCTTGGATGAATGAAAATTTGGCCTTATGAATTTCCAGTTTTTAGGCTTTTTGGCCAAATATTAGGACTGTTTTGACTCTAGGATATTTGTCATTTGGCCACTACTTTTCCAAGTACCTTATTTATTGTTTGTATTTCTGATTGAATAGGTCAGATTTGGGCAGCAAGCAACCAATGAAGAGTTCTCACGTCAGTTGTTTCATGGAGGAGAACCTCCTTACAAGCCTGTTTCAGAATGGGATGTAGAACTGTGGGGTGAAATGGTCTGACCTACTGATTTTAGTAACGGGTATAAAAGAGCTCTTTGAGATAGGCATTAAGATCAGGTCTGAAATTTTCCCCTGGTTTTTTGCTGGCAAGGAAGAGAGTTGGAACAAGTTATGAACCTTCACAATGTTTTCTAACCCCCGATACTTTTTGAAATTGGGATTATCCCAGTCAATATTAAATTCTCCCACATAGATGTTGTTTGGAAAAAGCATTTGATTCAGATAAATTTATTCAAAGAAGTGTTTGATCAAGCTATGAGTGTATTAATTACTTGAATGCAATACATGTAGCAGCAGCCTGTAGAGATACCCAACTTCAAATACCTAAATTAACTTTGACGGTTGGCACTATTAGGCTAAGTATGGAGGGGGCAGTTCCCAAAGAAATGTAAGAGTCTGTAAAATAGTTCTTCTGTGGCACTCTTTGACATGTGATTTGGCCTCTAAACATCGAAAATAGTAATATTCAGAGAATATTCATATAGATTTAGTGCAGATCAAAAGGACGGGTCTTTCTTTGCACTTTTACTATGAGAAAGTGGCACGTTTTGGGGCCAATTAAAAAAAAAAAAAACATGTAAAAGTAAATAGAAGATTACTCTTCCAGTACTCTTAAATGCCTTTTTGACTCAGACCCACAGTGTACATCTTTTATGAACATACAAGTGCTCATGGCATAGAATTATACTAAGTAGTGGATTTAGCCATTGTTAGAAGCAATCCTGACACATTAAAAGATTCAGTTCTGTACTGAATCATCCCAGGCCCATGATCATCCCAGTGTATGAAAGAATGGCATTTCTTATCCCTGGAGCATTCCCAAAGAATGATTGATTTAGCATTCTCCTTTTGAAGGATGGGGGTTCCAGTGATAGGCAGGTGGTACTTGTGTGTGACAGCAGTCTATCTGGTGGCATCAGTTTCAGCAAGGGAAGGTTTGGAGTATTCAAGTGGGTTGCTCTGTGTGTATTGCACCTGATTTGAAAACACTTCTTGACTGTGGTCCCTTTTAAGGTTATCAGACTGGTGAAATATAGACAAATCTTAAGCCCTATTGCCAACCTGACAGTTGTATATAGAAATGTTTGTAAAAGGATTAGATATCTGTTTGGTATGTCAGTGAGCAGCGAGTCACTGTATTCTATTCAAACTAGCTCTTAATTGACTGTGTTACTCTTTTGATGTCCTCTAAAGGGAGGGATGATTTCAATTCTTTTCACAGTTTTAGTTGAAATTAGGCTTGTTTCACTAAAGCATTATTACGAAGCTGCAGATTTAGATGTTTGTTGAGTGTGAAAATCCTTGGATTTTGTATTGTTGATTATATGTGGTTTGCAGTCTATTGTTTTTGCAGTCCATTGCTTTTAGGATGTTTATCAGGTCTGGATAGGAATGTTGCTGTGAGGTGGAATGATTCTGAAGCGGCTACATGTTGTATCTAATTTTGTTTGGTGGGTGCAAAGCAGGTTTGTTCTACCAGAGTTAGTTAGTTTGTTTTTAAAAGACTTAAAAAAATGTCTCATAAATTTTGGATGTTAACTATTTTGTCAACTGTTAGAGTGGTTTGCCTCACTGTTTTAAACTTTTTTGGGGACAGTCTTTTTGTGGTGTTGAACTCCAATGTTCAAATTCCAAAGAAGCGGGAACATAGGTGTAATCCTTGATGAGAGGCTCCATCGACAAGAGCTTCTGCTCCTGATGCCTCCAACTACCTTCACACGTCAAATCATATTCCACATTCTGTTCTAAACTAACCACTGTAGTAACAGACGAGGACTAAAAAATGTTATATAAGACAATGCCACATACCCCCTTCCCTCAAAACACACCTCAAACACCAACCCTTATAAAAACAATGAAGGCTAAAATGTTAACGGTCTGTTGACCTAATTTTTGAAAACCAGTCTGTTGATGTACTATATCTTCCCATCATCAAGCTTTGCTGTTTTTTTAAAAACCTTTACAACTGGATGTAAATTGCTGAAGTGAAATCCACTTTGTGTTTTCTTTGGGAATTTGACTTTAACTGTGTCATCCACCTCGATTTTCACATCTTTGACTGCCTGCCGAACATCATACTTAATATTCCTTTCCCTTTCCATCCTCAATTGTTTTGCCATCTCACTGGCAATTTTCTCCTCAATTGTGAGAAATTTACTTCCATATCTACTAACCCAAGGAGAAAACACTTGGGTTTTTGCTTTATGTTTGCAAAACATCTCAAAAATACTCATTCCAGTCGTTAAGTGTGGGGGTGAACCTGTATTCTTCTACTCTGCTCTCAACCATCTGGTTCCAATTCTCCCCTTTCAACCAAGCAGCCTGAATGGTTTCCTTCAATGTTCTGTTAAACCTCTCAACCATACTATTTGTTTTTGGATGATATAAAGCACATCTTTTGTGCACAATTCCCCTTTCACACAAAAAACAAAATTCTGCTGAGGTAAGCTGCACTCTATTACCTGTTAGAATACAACTGGGATTACCTTCTCTCACAAACACTTTGGATAAGAACTTACACACAGTAAAAGTGGCGGTGTCATGAACCACCCTCATCTCCGGCCACCTGGACAGCATGTCCATAAGTACAAGTATGTCCTTCTTCAAATTTTCTCTTGCTTCTAAAGGACCAACAATGTCCATAGCTACTTCATCCCACACTTCACTTGGTATCTGATGACAAGCCATCTGAGCCTTTCTTACCTTTTGAGACTTGTCAACACGTTTACATTCACAACATTGTCCGACCACTCTTTCAATTTGTAGAGTCATACCTGGTCACCAATAAGCACTTCTTAAACATTCTTTAGTCTTTCGAATTCCTTGGTGACCTTCATGGAGTAAGGACATTGGGTGACCCCCTCACTCCTTGAGGAGGAATCAATCTGCTCCCACGAAACAAAAGATTGTTGCAGTCAGAAAGTTTACACAAAACTCTTTGAAAACCTCCTAAATGTCTTCCCGAATATTTTTCCTTCCACAACTTCAGTCACCTCTTTAATCACCTCATCTTTCTCAGTTCCTTCCATCTATACATTTTCAGTAACACAGGCATCAGTAACCACACATACTTTGCACTCATCCTCCTTCCATCAGCAACAATAGTCTGCCTCATCATGTGAATATCCTTAGTAAGTCTGGAAAGTCAGTCTGCAGCCTTATTCTCCACCCCAGGAATATATACCACAGAAAGATTGTAGTCCAGCAGTGCCACAAGCCAATTTGTGATTCTAGAAGAAATGCAATCCAAACCTTTCCTTGCAAAAACATCTTGCAAGGGCTTGTGATCCATACATATAATAAAAGTTTGCTCTCCCTCAAAACTGTCTAAATTTCTTGATAGTCCAAAACCCTGTCTCAATTTTGAGTATCTACATCCCGTCTCCTTCAAAGATCTGGAAGCTAATGCTGCTGTCACTTCCCCACCTTCCTGCCTATACTTCAAAACTGCACCTAGTGCATTCTCACTGGCATCAGCACCCAGACAACAGAGAGACCCACAAACAAAACTCTTCAAATGCTGAGCTAAAGAAAAGCTTTCTTTGATATCAATACATTTGACACTCTTCATCCCAGTCAAATTGAACTCCCTTCTTGAGTAGTTTACAAATAGCACAAGTGGGACTAGAAAACTTTGACACAGATCTGCTGTAAAACTCAGCTATCCCTAAAAATACCTGTACATCCTCTTGCCTATCAAGGCATTTTAAAGCTGAAATGGTCTTTACAAGATCATCTTTCGGCTTATGGCCTTCTGCGGATCTTGTGTGCTGAAGAAAAGTTATATCTAGCACACAAAATTTGCATTTGTTAACTTTCAGTGTGACACATTTAGATATTAAAATACTCAGAACTTCTCTAATGTTGTCCAGATGTGTTTCAAAATTCTCGCTCTATAGCAGAACATCATCTTGGAAGAATTTAATGCTAGCAACCTTCCCCAGCAAGTCATTCATCAGCCTTTGATATACTGATGCAGCTGAGCAAAGACCAAACAGCATTCTGTTGAAGCGAACACCCCAAAGGGAGTTATGAAAGCCAAATCTGATGGTGTGCTGAGGTTTGATCTAATGTAGAGAAAAGCTTAGCACCACCAAACACCTCCACCATTTCCATTATATTTGTATATGGAAATCTGTCTTCCACAACTTCTCTATCTAAATGCCTGAGATCCACACACAATCTGGTCTCTCCAGACTCTTTTGTCACAACCACACTAGGTGCAACCCACTCAGAGGTTTCAAAGGTTTCAATTATTCCATACGAATACAAACGTTTTAACTTCTGTTTCACAGCATCCTGTAAGCTTTGAGGGCATGTTTCTTACTTTACACACCACAGAGGTAGCACCTTCCTTCTGACAAATGTGGTGATCAAACCTGTTAACACACCCCACTCTGTCTGAAAACACCTCAGGAACTTCTAGAAGACCATTTTAGCATGAACATCTGATGTGTGTGATCCTATGGAACATTTGTTAAGCCTTCTGACTTGGGGCACAGAATTAGGATCATGGAATATTCCTAATAACATTTGATGCAGCCAACTTAACACTGTCACCCCTCACTGGTACATACATCTTACCTTCTGTCGCATTTTCCTGAGATTCAATTTGCACATCAAAGTAGCCCATCATAACTGTAGGGCATAACAAGTGGTGCCTTTAGTTTGACATTCCCCTGAAAGCATTTTGCAAAATCATTTAGTAAAGTGTCCCATTTTCCCCACACTGCTTACAAATTGTTTTTTGTGCTGGAAAATCCTTAAAATTAGCAAAGTGATTAGGACTGCCACATCTGAAACATATTTATTTTCTTTTGCCATTGTGGGAGAATAGTTTTGTTTGAGTGGATGCTACCGCCTGTACTGTTGTAACAGAATCCTTGTGTCTCTGCAAATCGTGAATACATTACTAGTAATGTTCAACACATTTAGCAATAATCAGAACTTCGTTAAGAGTGGAATTGCCTTTGACCAAGAGCCCTTCACAAATTTTGTTAGTATTGCATTCTAACATAAATTGATCTCTTATCATTTCTTCTACATTTCCCCCAAATTCACAGGAGGAGGCTAACGTTTGCAACCGTTTCATTATCCTCCTGTTTTCTTTGCCAAAATAATAACGCTGCAAAATGATACAAACTTTGGGCATAAAACGATAATTCAAACTTTTGATAGATTTTTCAAACTCATTAAGAGCTTGTAATGCATCTTCATCCCCATCTAATTCTACTTCTGGCAAGTTTTCAAATATGTTCTGACCTCAGCCACAAGACAGTGTAACATCATTGAAGTGTTTTTTTTCAGGTGACAGATTTGGGCCATATACTTTTAAATAGTTTATAAATACCTTTTTCCACTTGGCCCAGGAAAGCAGGGGTTTACCAGGACTGAGTATGAAAAATGGAGGTGGAGCATTATTCTTCATTTTATGTAATTAAGGGGTAGAAGAAAGAAAATGTGTCATGGCTCAAAAGCAGTCTGTGTCCGCCGACACGCTCAGGCACAGGAATGAAGGCAGTGAAGCAGGCTCAAGACAATTGCAGAGCCCAAGCAATGAAGTGAGACGCTGCTCACTTGCACTAGTGCTGACATCAGGTTTCAGGGAAACAGTTGTGCAGCTCCCAAAACATTCTGAATAGTAAACATTAATTATGCTCAGTTTCAAGGCACCACCAACACTCTCGCTTAAAGTCAAGTAGCATGTGGCCAGAGAAAGAATTTTCAGTACATCACAGCACAGAGGAGGAGCTCGTATAGGCTACACATTCAATAAATAAGAACTATACAGAGTTCAGCATTGAAAGCACAGTACCCATTTCAACACAAAGCTGTTGATTTTTAAAAGCCAAGAGTTAAGCTATGGGAGGTAGCTGTAAATTGGTAGATAGGTAGAATGTGTTGCAGTTTCTCAGAGAGTAGGCTTAAAAGCATGGGAACTCCGATCGTTACTAAATGTGGTGTAGAACATCCAAAGAAGTAGGTGTAATCTTTTATTACAATGACGAGAAACTCCACCCATGATAGCTTTTTCTCCTAATGCCTTCAACTACCTTCACAAGTAAATGATAACATTCCACATTCTTTACTGAACTAACCACTGCAATAACATGGGAAGTAATGGGACTAAACTAATGTACATTAGAAAACAGTACCACACTTTTGCTAGATGTATCTCTGCTCTAATCAAACATGCTTTTTATTCAAAGACCCATTTTTTCCTATACATCTTTTATCTTTGCTGCTGATTACCAGGTTGCTTGCAGAAGAATTTTGCCTTGTTGGCGCTCAATCTTCCTTAGTGATTATCTTCCTTCCTTTAGCTCTTTTGTGAACCATTCTGCTGATGTCTTTGTTTTCTGCCTTATCAGTTTTGGCAGCATTAGTGCATCAATGGCCTTCTTGGTGAAAGAGTAACAGACATTGAAAGCCTTCATAACATAATTTAAGGGTAGGGTGGTTTGAGACTTCATTTTTCAGCGATTTCAGAATCACATGCTTATAGTTTCTCACCTAGACATTAGGCCTCCTTTGTGACACTTAATTCACTGGTTGGTGGTTGTGAATAGTAACGAGGAGTGATCTGACTAATCAACAGGTATTGTTGGGTGCTTGTCTTAATTAACCTTTCAGATGATAGGCTAAGGTCTAGATTGGAGCCTTTCAGGTGTGTAGACATCAATCAGTGCTTTGTGAGGTCATTGTTGCTGAGGAACGAGGATAGGAATGAAGCAGTCTGGTCTTTGATGGCTTCTCCAATACAGGTTGAAATTGAACAGGAATATATTTTTAGAGTCTAATATCCTGAGATATAATTTCTAATATTTTATCCACATACACCCAGCTATCACCAGGAAGATTGTAGGTTGCTGAATTAGTGGTGTGTTGCATGTTTTTATTATTGACATTAACAAATATTGGAGTCATTCAAAACAAGAAGGAGTGGTCCTTGCATTAGCAAAATGTAAGCATCTATGGTTTAATAGCATTAAGTGAAATATGATAAACACCAGTCTAGTTCAACTCACTGCACAAAAGTCCATTCTTGTAGCTATTACATTCAAACCTCCATAATGCAGTGTGCTTGAATGCTTTCTTACTGTAGTACTGCATATGTAATCTTTGCTACTGATTAGGAGCTTCCCATCACTCTTGTTTTCCTCTGTCTTCCAGCCTCACTCTCATTCTGGTCTACCCTTGCTTATACAACCCCTGCCCACCACTGCCACGTTTGGCAACATGTAATGTTTATGAAAAAGTGCTGGCATCTCTGGAAGAATATCAGGTCACATGGAACCATATTTAAAATAAATTATAACTCTCTTTTTTAAAAATGTATTATGAGTTGATTCTTAAAGCGTCAAATGTCATTCACATATCTTTTGAATCGCAATTGGTATTTTATACTAAATTTAATAGATTAAACTATCTATAACAACATCTCAAATTCAGATAAACAGCCCTCAGTTTTTTTCTTCTGTTATTCATCTTAGACTTTTCTTCTGTAAAAACAACTTCAGGATACCAGTTTCTTCTGGGTATTCCATCAATTACGGCTCAATTACAAACAATTATAAATTGTGTAAATAGTACAGTTCCTTCATCTGGCAATATACCTGTAAGATAAGGTTAGAAAAACCTTCACTTGCATTTCTTAAAAAGGTTCAGTCAGTAAATCTTTTAATGTCAATGAGAATAATTCCTTTCTTCAAACTTTTACTTCGTATGATATTTTTTATAACCCTTCTCCCAGTGGGCAGCCTTCAATTTTACCTATTCCAGATGTTGAGTTTTCCTTCTGGACATTGTAGTGATAAGGATATATTTCCTTTCAATTTTCCATTTTATTCAGAAAATATCATTTCACCCTTAATTGATATTGGCTAGATAAGTAAAAAGTAGTCAAGTGGTACTTTCTAAACCAATCTAATAAAGTCTTATATTTCTCTGGTTATGTTTTCCAATTCTTTAAAAGTATTTGTTGAATGGATACCTACTATAAACAAATTAGTGGCACCCAGTTACCCTTGCCTTGGTCTCTTTTGTACTCTTGTACTTTCTGGCCCCTATACCTGCTTCTGTAACCTCTGCACTCCACTGTTGTCATGTAGTCCATCCCTTGCAATCCACCCTCATCAGTACCCTGCCTCTGGCACCATTCCTTCTGCAATTTCTTCTTCCTTCACCTATTTGCAATCCTCCTGTAATTCCATTCTCCTCTAAAAAGCTCCTTTGTTTGGAACTAGGTTTGCACTGGATACTGTCACATAAATATACACGTAAAATAACCTACAACACCCTTATTTATGCAAGTCAAATATAATCTTTGTGACTACACAAACAGCTGTAAATTATGTATACTCCTGAGTGTAACTATGCACATTGTGTTTGACAACTTCCTTTATAAATCAGGTCCATGTCTTGAGCTTAGCGTGTGGAAGCCAGTAACTACTGTGGTACATGGTGAAATGTGATGGAAAAGTTATATACCCAATATGATCCATGCAGCTTGGGTTTGGATTGAGTTTAATATTTTCATACTGGTTTATGGTAATCCTTTTGAGACTCTAGCAGTTGTTTAGATTAGAAATAATGGTTGAAAGTATTAATTTTGTGCACTGTCTCTTGTTTCAGATAATAAGCCTTCTATACTTTGTCCTAAAAATTAAGATACTAATATTGTCACTGTATTAATTTAGGATCAGATAATAACAGTGAGTCAAAAGTAACCCACAAAGTGACTCAGCTAAGATGGAAGCTGAGCGGGGTCCTTATTTGGGAGCCCTGATGTGCTAAAAATGAGCTAATCCTTGTCATACTGATTTATTTCTTAATTGTACTGCAGAAACAGTGTGCATTAAAGCTAGAAACAATGTGCAAAACATTTAAAATATACTCCTTGTAATCGTGGAGGCAGGAGAATCATTGGAACCATTGTGTGTGGCAGTGAAGTTCCTTGAGCTGATTCAAGACAGCTTTGCATGGGTGGTAAACAGAAAGAACCATGATGCTGACATGGACGTGGGTGGGAGCGGGGGAGAAGAATAAAAGACCCAGGTCTGTGGGAGTCTTTGGAATTCCCAGATTGCTCCTTTGGTTGATGAAGCAGCCAAAACTAGGAACCTGCAGAAAAGAAGACAGAGGTGCAGATGAACGTACATTGGTAGTTACTGAGTAGTGATGTTCCCTCAGGAAGGAGCTGACTAATCTGAAGCATGGTTGAAGATTGATACTTCTAATCTGATGTACATAGTCTTTTGAAGTGGCATGAGAGGCCTTGCTTAGGTATGAGGAAAGGCCAGACATGAGTTGAATTAATAGATTGCTGAATAGGGCTGTTTTAGTCACAGAGCTGAGAATTTATAAGCCCTATTAAAGTTAGTCTCAGCTGTTGTTTCAGCTTTATCAATTATGCACCAAGTGAAAAAGTAGGGCATGATATCACTCTACAGAGGGTCGCATGACTACATTTGTATGTGGGAAATGCCACCTATTAAAACTGAGATCAACTGATATGTGTCCACTGGTAAGTGAAGAACACTGATGTGGGACTTATTGAGTAGAAGAAAGGTGACCCAGGGGGATCAAATTCTGGAAATTAGTGAGTTGAATTTCACAGTGGTTTGAACAGGAGCCACAATGTAAGTAAAGTGAAATTTCGTAGCTTGACAGAGAGAAAAATCAGAATGTGACAAATGCAGCCAAAACCTCTAAGCAAAGAAAATTTTATATTTTTGTCCACTGTGAGGAAGCACCTAATCAAACCCAAAGGGTAGTTGAACATGGTGCAAAAGAATGGTAGATGGCTGTTAAAGGAGGCCCCTCCTTACGAAAAACATCCTGCCGGCAAGATTAGCAAACAAAAACAACAACTTCAATAAATTGCTCTCAAAGTGCCTTGTTAAACTCTGAATGGATTTGGGGAGTGAGATGTCTGAGCTTAAAAAGCATATACAGTGCCCGAGCTTCAATGTAAATCTATAGAGCAAGTGACCCAATCTATGTCCGATGCAGTTCAGGTTATGACAACCTCTTTCATCTTGCTGGAAGCCCAAGTGAAGTGTCTTACCAAGAAGTGTGAAGATTTTGAGAGCAGGCCCATGTGGGATAATATCAGGAATCAATGTCTGAGGTGACAAGTGACATTGGCAATTGCGTCCAACCTCTTTTCGGGAAAGTGCTAGGTGCAGAGGATCCCCTTCAAATGAGTAAGAAAGAGCACATGAAGTGAGGATGAGATCCAAAATAAAGTGATCATCCAAAGGACATAGTGGTGAAGCTCAATTTCTATTCAGTGAAAAAAAAGATACTTAGGTTGGTTGTGGGTGCATATATAGTTCAGGGTATGCAGACGACACTCTTCCAAGACTTGGCAGTGATATCCTTGGTGAAGAGAAGGTACTACCTTGTGGTAGTGAGGGAAGCCAGCAAAAGTATGTACTATAACAATAGATAAACCCTGATTTTGATCTTCAGTTTAAATGGAGGTAGTGTCAGTAGAGGAAACCAAAAACGTTCTTGATATTCCTGTCAAGAATGAGGATTAATTTGAACACAGCTCCATGAATCTGCCAATGGGAGGAGTGACAACGGACCAATGGACAAAGGCAAGGTGGAACTAGATTTCCCACATCTACTAGTGAGACCATGTAAGAAAGGAATCCCCTTGAACTAGGACAACTTTGAAGAGGTTTGATAATCCTTTTGATGGCTTACTGAGTGGGATTTTGAATCTCTAATGGGGAGACATTAAATACAGCCTCTAATCTGAAATGTTGTAGAGGATCTTAATGCTTTATCTGCAGTTCTAGCTGTGTCAGTAGCCACATCTTCAGTTCATTTTCTGTACTCCTGCTATATCTTCTGAAGGTGAACCAGGAGCGTGAATACATATTTTCAACACCATGATATAACCAATGTGACTTTCAGTAGGATTGTTGATGGGGATATCTTCTTGGTAGAGGTATGAAGAGATTACTCTGTATTTACTTTCTCTGTTTGTATATACCATAATCTTAGTGGGTGTAGTTGAAGCTTTACATGTGGAAGTAAGAGATCAAGGAGAACCCACCAGGAAAGCCTTTTACGGACAGGTGGTCCAGTGAAGGAATTGGCTTCTTGCTACATAATATTTGTCCTTTGTAATATTGGTGAATGTGAGTGGTTTTAACTATCTGAATAAATGTTAGCGGCTCTGGCACTGTTTGCATGAATAGAACTCAGACACCATGTTTCTACAAGAAATGGACTTGTGATCGGCGGAGAATGAAGCATTATGGTGTCTACTATTCAAAAGTTACTCTCACAGGTGTCGAGAACTGCTAGAGTGGCAATATTAAACATACAAATTTATATATGTTATATATATATATAGTGCCCCAACTTGACTAAACATTAACACTTCTCAATATCTATGCCTCTAACACAGGTTGGGTGCTTACATTACTAATACAATATATTCACTTTTTCACTTGCTGGTGGCCCGAGCTAATACTCTGAGAGGATTTTAGTTTGGATTGGGATATTGGCCTAAGTATGTTTAATCCTCCAGGACAAGTAACAAAGGCATCAAGCAAGGAAATGAGAAAGATGATAGGGACTTAGGGCACTAACACACTTCTTAGAGTGATTATTCTTACTTTTCTTTGGTAAATAGAACATATACATGTGTTATTTTGATTAATTAAATCAAAAAAGACTATTGGACACTCCTCAGTGTTGGCAAAATATTCAGGAGTGTAAGAAAACAGATCAAGAAGGTGTCCTTTTAGGAAAAAAGCAGGTGTAATAAAATGGAAGACAACAAAAAAGTAGCAGTAAACAATTAACTAAGGAATTTCGAGATTGCTAACAATTGAGATGGCATCAAGTGGACAAAGAAAAGACAGAGAAAGTCCCAACTGTACTGGAAGTGCGAGTTTAATGAGCTGCTGTCCTGTCCTCGACCTATAGTTCTATGTTTTATCAAACCCCCACAACTTCATTGATTATAGCCCACTTGGTCACATCTAAACTAGAGGTGTGGAAAGGGTGATTCTGTCTTCCTACACTTTGCTACAAGCTGCGTTCTGAAGCACTGAGCATATTAAGTATACTGACTGTTGAGAAGGTAGCTATGTCTCAACTAAATTATCTTCTTGGACTCTAGAAAAGAGAGTCATCTACCAATTGGAGATTTTTCCAAATCACACTGTTATTATTATGAAGTACGTAGAATGTCCAAAATGAGTAAGAACACATTCTCTTGCCCATGATAGGAATACCTTTGCATGGGCTTTTAGGATGGGACGTTGTTTGCAAGGTTAGTTGCAAGGAGTTTGTGGTTTGTTAGCAGGTAAGTCTATCTTAACAAATGCCTTTGCCAAGAGTACAATTCCTCCAATCCTGATTCTGTGAATCAGGTTTGAAAAGTTACACTCATAGATGTGTTTTTTGGGTCAGGGTGCACAAAATGCTTTTAAATTTCAGACATAATTTCCTACTAGCATCAAATATGTGCAAAACATAAATGTAGTTATTACCTTTCTATATGTACCTTATGTTATCTCAGATACCTCATCTCTAAACATCTTACTGCCATCACCTAGGGGAACAGTTTATTTTAATCAAAGAAGTAGGAACTTGGTCAGCTCGTATGGATCGCGAGTTGCCTTATATTGACACGTTTCTGTTGTTTACTGTCAAAAACACAGATTTTTCACTATTTACAAGTTGTGTTTCTGCATAGAAAATTGTTCTGAATAAACCCCCATTACAAGTAAGCATTTGGTTCATTAAGGCAGAATGATTTGTTGGTGTAGGAGCTGATCAGCCAGTGAGGTTTTTTGTTAGAGTTGTATATTGAGCTTAACGAATGATGAATAAAAGTTCGAAAAAGTCCAAGTCATAATCCTTACATGATCATATTTGTCTCACAGAGTCAACCGTTGAAATCTCTTCGGAAATTTTTGCACCTCTCTTCTTCAAACCACTCTGTACCACCTCCTGACCCGCGCTTTCAACCTTTACCAAGCCAACCTTCCAAGAGTAACTACACAGAGGGTCGCATTCACTCCATGGGTCAGACTTCTAGCAGCACCAGCAGTAGTGGGCTCATCCGGCAGCAGGAATCCCAGGTAAAAAGCAGACAAGGCCTTCAGTTGCCAGGTCAGATGGATACAGTCTGGCATGTATCCCCAGTAAACCGTGGTGCCACAGATGGTAACCCTTACCCGGATCCGCTGGTTTCTAAGACTGGACAGAATGGTCACTCGTTTAACCGAACAAATCGATCACGAATGCCGAATTTAAATGATTTGAAAGAGACAGCTTTGTAACAGCACAGCTGAATAATCTTTATATGGGAATGTGGCGATGGTATTGTTTGAGGTGGGTAAAGTGTGACTTAATGAACAGATTTAGATACAGTTTTTTATTGTGTGCAATAGGACCATGTTGGGTTATTTTTGCTGCCACCAACAAAGAACAATAGCAAAATAAAATGCGGTGACATGCTGATTAAATGTTTTCTAACAGAGATAACAAAGTACAGGACAAATGTGCCATTCTAAAGGAAACTATTACTGCTAGTAGCTTAGTACACTTAGCTGTATGCTTAGGGAAAGCTGGCATTGTTTAAATACTGGTCAGGAATTAAGAAACATCAGCCGACCATCGGAGACTAATGCCTTTATGATCATTCTGGCTGCCTATTCAGAATAGTGGGGTCTGTGTGATGCAAGTGTGTCCCTGTGTAAGGGTTAAAAGTTGAACTGTATGTCTTAAGATTTGTTTTTTAAGCTTCCATATTTGATAGTTTTTGAAATATTTATTTATGACAAACTAATATTGTACTGTTATGATCATATCTTTTATGTTCCAATGTAAAGTTATTTTGAGCTGTTTAAACATTGTGAAGCAGTGCAACAGCTGAAGTAGTTTCTATACAGACTAACAGTATAAAATTTATATATTGCATCAGGAGTACTTTATTCTATATACATAAATATATATATGCTAATTAATTGTTTGTTTTTATAAATATATTCATTTAAAAAGTATTGTTATGACACTATCTGCCATATTTTTATACATTTGTGATATAAAGTGCAGTATTATACTTCTAATAAAAGGAAGTTAAATTGTGGATATAAGTGTGACTGTAACATTTTGGAGTATTCCCAATTATTAAACTGAAGTACCACAGGTATTATTGTTGGAAGCAATGTACTCATGGGAATGTCAAGTGTTGTAATATGAACAATATTGTGAAACTACTATGAATACAGAAAGCCCCATTGCCGCAGTGTACAAAAATGTTCTATAATTTAGTTTTGTGGGGTTTAGACCAAAGAAATCAGACCTGATGTGTACATGAGATATCAGAGTTGTAAAAATACATGTGGCATTGCTCTGCAAATCCTGGCACTCACTGTTTGTCATTGTACATTTGTGCACTTGTTTGGATACAGTTGACCACTAGTTTCAGACCATTGCATTATTTCGCCATCACATTTCTTTTTGTTGCTATCTCTAAGATCACTTCTCTGAAATTTTTGGAGAACACTAGTGTATTGCTCAGTTTCTTTTTCCAATGGGCAGGTATCTCACTTTCTGCCATAGCTCATTTATATACGGCTAAAATGTAATTAAAGCGATAAGGCCTGACTCACAAAGGTTACTTTCACTTTTAAGTAATTCTACTCTTTTGAGTAAGTTTACTACATTTCAGTATTTGCATACTGCACTTTTGTAGTAACTTACACCTTTGCAGTAACTTACGTGTTTGTAGTATGTCCAACACTACATATGGACAACCACTGGTACTGCAACACCCTCGAATAGAAAATAAAGGAGGTAGAGACTTGCTACAAAAGTGTAAGTTACTACAACAGTGCAGTTTTTGAATAACACTTTGTAGTACGCTTTATAGTACTGTAGTAGTACTGCAAAACATACCACAAAGTGCAGTATGTGATTAAGGCCCCCACTCTATATGCCTAATCTGTAGGGCATTAATGCACAGCTCTAGACTTTCAAAATCATAAGCCAGCAAATTTCGTGCCTGTAAATTTTTGTTTGAGGTTACTACCATGTGAATACTGTTCGTAGCAGGTATCCATGTCTATAAAGTGTTGAGTTCTAGGGAATCTGTGGTGAGACCTACAACTGTAAAGTTTACATGCAGCAGTTTAAAAATTGTTGATTGGCTTCTAAACTTCCCAACTATCTTTTTGGCTTCCTTCTCAAATTGTGCAACGCTGGTGTAAAGTGAATAGCGTTGATATACCTTTGGAGGGATTAATGCACAGTGTAACCGTGGCTGAAGAAAAACAGGTGTGATCTTTAAAGGCACAAAGTAACCCCTAAAGAACAATGTTCTGCACATGAAACAATTTAATTTGAAAATGTGTGCAAACCAATAAAAACAATAAGAACTCTTGATGCCACCAACATTCTGAATCATGTAAAAATGTGTTAGGCACACTCAGTTCAGCTTGATTACTACTGATTGCTACATGGCACAAATAAAATATTTTTGTTCTATAAAATGTATTTTAAGTGATATGTAACATGTAAATTATGAACTGTCTTGTGGCTAGGCGCATACTTATTGCACTACTGTGAAAGGTTTTCTGAAACAGATTCTAGTTTTTGACATATTACTATTATATTGACCACCTTCTCTCCTCCTTTGGTTGGTGAATGTCGTTGTTTACAACACATTTACATTGAAAGAAATATGTAACCACATTCAACCACAAAATCCCTTTCAAAATTGCTTATTGTCAAACAGACGGACAGTACATTCCCTTCAAAATGAGTGTTCATTTTATTGCCAGGACAGTGTTTTTTCTAACTTTAGGTGTTGTTTAGTGGTGGCTGCCGTAGTAATCATTCAGCGGTAATACCTTTTAGTGCAGACTGTGCCATTCTACACTTTATAAGGAATGTGTAGATAATGTCTTCTATACAAGACTGTAGACTTATCTTGATGCTTCAGTTGCAATGTTTTGTTCAGTTGTGCCAGTATTTGAAGCTGTGTTCTTATGATGCCAGCCCACTAATGAGACATCCACAAAAAAGCAGACATGTCTACATTCATCGCAATTCAGCACTTCAGATCCCAGCTGTAAATACATCAAAAAAACAGTAACCATACAATGTATTTCTGGTTATAAAGAAATATGTTCTCATTTTACAAATGCCTTTGAGATACTATAGACTTGTGTTATTCCTTCTATATTTTTATACATGTAAACTATATGTAAATACATATGTATATGCTAGGAAACTGCGTGTAGTCATAGACGTTATTTCAAAACTTCATAGAAAGGATTGTATTTATTTTTACTCTTTTGATTTTCTGCAAATGTTTAGTTGTGTGTGTGTGTAATCTTGCTCTTTATCCTGTAATAAATTAAAAATAGTCCTGTCTCCTCACACTCCAACCTAACAAATACATTCACACTGTGAAGCTCTACTAGTATAGTTTGACATCAGAGACCAATGAGCATGGCAATTTCCTTTCACAAATTCCTACTGGGTGTCACGTGATTGTATCATTTTGTGATTTTGTATCTCAGTCAAGTCAAAAGTAACAGAATTTTTATTTTCCTGCTAAAGCATAACACAATGTCTTCACCTATCTTTCCTATAGAAGTAGTACGTTCTTGATTACTGAGAGTATCCAGGAAGGTAGAATAGAGTCTTGCCTGCTTGGAATTGAAGGCTACTGTAACTTGTATCATGTCAATACTGCCACATTACCATGTTGGATGCCAATTGGCACCTGTTGCATCATCTATTTTAGATTGCAAACCATTACCCTAATTGTTGGTGTCCAGGCAGATGTATGCAAGATATGCAATAACACAATAGTAGACCCTGCTATGTATGAGCTCTATATAAGTGATGCTGTGGGTTTCATTGGTCTAGAAGTTAAGGTTTCTCCAGCATGGGGCTGTGCTTAAACTCAGTTGCTTTTAATAAACCTTGGTGAATGAGGGTGGATATCTCTGAGGATATCCAGAACATTCTTCCTACTGCCTTCTTATTCACTGTGATGTCACAGAATCCACTCAAGTTAATTATTGGAATTCACCACCTGTGCGTTATCCTTTACTTTCAATTTTTTGAAGCTTTGTGCACTTTAGTGGAACTGCTTGATATTATAAAAGCTGCAGAAACCCAAGGTGTTGGCTGTTGCCATCTATGAAAAAGAAGAAATGTGGACACCAAGAATACTTGAGACATATTTGAATTTTTTGGTATGTTTTCTTTGTATATTTTAAGAGTTTGACTTCTTATCTCTCTCTTACAATTAAACAGAACGTTACCTGATGCCAAATCTTTTTCTCCTTAATTTATCTTGACTCAACCACTTTTTATCTTTTAGTCCTATCTTCTTCTCTGCATTCATGCTCTAATTTACTTTTTAGCAAGCTGCTCATTCCAGTTTTAACCTTTATTTTAAATGCATTGTAAAATTGTTGAAATAAAGTAGATATTTTGCTCAAGGAGTCAGATTTGTTTAAAAATAGATGAGATTCAGATGTTCACATTTGATTTTCCACTATCTTCCACTGGATTATAAATTTCAAACCTGTTACAACATTAATGCATTCAGTTCCAAGACACTGAACCACATTACTTGATGCGTTGTCAGATGGGGTGTTGCTTAAAGTTTTAAGTTGTTAGGCATCTGCCTGTTTGTGATATTGAGTTTGAAGAGGGTCCTGAAGTGATCATGCCTGCTTGGGTTCGATTTTAGCAACCATTGTTTTGGAAAATCTTGTAGCAAAGTGCACCCATTTCTGTTCAGTGACAATTCACACACAATGTACGCTTCTTCAATCATCCTCACAAGTGCACATGAATCGATTGAAGATGGCCATACTAGAATCATTGAAATAGGCAATGTGGTATTCTTCTGGCATACTGTAACATGGTGTGCCCATCTGTGTGCTTTTTGGCTCTCTTATGTAAACTGTAGAAATATGGTTGTCGTTGAGCCAATAAACTCTACACTTCAATTCAGCCTGGTCTTCTTGTAGTACGACAATGTACAATAATTTTGTTTTTGAGCTAAACTGATCAAAGTGTATTCATAGAAGGTTTGAAGACTTAAGGTGTTAATCACTGAAGTAACTTTCCAGGATCTCTGGTTTTAAAGTTGATGACAGATGGTTGCCCTCAGTTCCTAACATGTACCAAGCTAATCACTTTATTACTTAGGCTGACAGCAGTCTTGAATACCATGTTTCTCTTTGAGTGGCTGTGGGTTGATTAGCCTTTAGTTGGAATGCTTGCAGCTCCCAGGCCCACCCTTTTTGGGATATTGGTCCCTGTTGTATACGGCTAGTTGATTAGTTGTTTACTGGTCTTTAATCAGCACATTCTGAAAAACTGATTGAAAACGTAATTAACAAAAAGAAAGCAAGAGAGGTTCTCAAATTGAGTTACCTGGTATAATAGTCATACATTGTGTTTGAACACAAGCGATAGGGATGATGTTTCAAAATAGAGAATTAGATCTCGAGTCTCAAAAGTAACATTTGGGACATAGATTATTGTGATTGGAATCTGCGTTACAATGCACAGCTCCAAATCTATGATTTTTGTTTAAGGATTCACTTTATTCTCATCCCCTAAAATTGTTGATAGTGAAAACGTATGCAAGAAAAGGTTAATTTGATTGGAATACACTCTTTTTATAAGATAAAATCAGTGACCTGTGAAATACTTTTGTGGAGATCTTTTAGGTTTTCTCTACATCAGATTTTGTGTGTGAGGGCAGTTATTGCTCTAAAGCATTTAAATGTTTAGTTTATGATCCAGACATTTGACCTACTGCCAGCTGCCTAAACATCTCCTGTGATGTCAATCTCAGTTTGTAATTTTAGGATCAGACTTTCCTTGGTGCCTAATAGTTTTGAAATCTTTGCTGTTGTATTGTTAAGGTTTTTCCTCTAGTTCCTGGTATTAATTGTATAGAGGCCTTACGTGTTGCTCTGACCAGCTTAAAGTTTTATTCAAAAATGTCTATTAGCATAGTTTCTATTTAGCATAGTTCCTATTTAGCTTCCTTTTTTGTGGCTTAGATCATGGGACAGTTCTATTGTCAGCTTCTACCTTGTGGAGGCCTCTCTCAATTAAAAATATTGGAATATACAGGGCAAATATTATGGGGTACATTTTCCCTATCTGACTCCCGTCGGCAGTGACGCAAGAAAACACAATGTAGGTAAACAGCAGAATACCATTTTCTACATGAACAAAACTAAAGTCATAAGTTCCAAGTAGTTGCATAAAAATAAGTTCTTGTCCCTCAAAGTGAGTGCCAGTGGGCCACACCTGCAATCACTGGCTCAAATTGAGCACTGCCCTATGGTCATTTAGCAGAACCTTCACACTGGTGGAGAAAAGGGCAAACCCATGGCACCTTTTTTATTACTGTTTGCTTTATACTGAATGGATTAAGCAAATTTAGCTTCAGTCTATTACAGAAAGACTTTTGCACGTGGGCAAAAACAAAAGATAGGTATTGTAACACCATACGAACATATATGTCACTTATAAATAATTTGAATTGAGTCATACTGCTTTTAACAAAAGCATACCAATCCACAAATATTGATTTTGCACTAGTGTTGCAACTTTCTAGTAACTGCCTTTTTCCTTAAACACAACGAATTTGAATTTTATTTACATTATTGTACGCAAATACTATAAATAGTGTGCATTTGGTTAGCTTTTTAATTTCCCTTTGTGTAAATACCAATAAGGCTGTCTCATATCATTCAAGAGGCAAAATGTAGTGAATGTGTTTGCACTGTTTGTTTTTTCACCATTGCAGAGTGATAGTGTTTTGGCCACTGGCTACATTGTATTACCCATTGCTCTTTGTGCGGCCCTGATTTCTCCTTTATAAGGGACTTTCACGTTACTGCTATTTCTGTGCTCTTTTCTTTGCAGATTAAGGGGGTCATTCTGACCCTGGCGGTCGGCGGTGAAGCGGCGGTAAGACCGCCAACAGGCTGGCGGTCTTTTTTCATGTATTCTGACCATGGCGGTTACCGCCATGGTCAGCCGCCGATTCACCGTTCCGACCGCCACGGCGGTAACGACCGCCGGGCTGGAGACCTGGGTCTCCAGCCCGGCGGTCGTCACATACCGCCGGCGGTATTCCAACCCGCCTGACCCCGGCTTACCGCCATGGATTTCATGCGGTTGGGGACCGCCATTCAATCCATGGCGGTAAGCACTATCAGTGCCAGGGAATCCCTTCCCTGGCACTGATAGGGGTCTCCCCCACCCCCCACCCCAACTCCCTCCCCTACCCCCCCACCACCCCTGCCACCCCCAAAAGGTTGCAGGACCCCGTCCCCCACCCCGATCCCCAACATATACACACACATACACACATACAGGCACGCATTCATGCACATACACACACCCCCCCCGCATTCATGCACGCATTCATGCACGCATTCATGCACATACACACACCCCCCCGCATTCATGCACACATTCATGCACATACACACACCCCCCGCATTCATGCACGCATTCATGCACATACACACACACCCCTGCATTCATGCAAGCATTCATGCACATACACACACACACCCCCGCATTCATGCACGCATTCACACGCCCCCTCAATATACACACACTCACACCCCCATGCACGCACACAACTCACAACACCCCCCCACCCCCCTTCCCTAGCGGACGATCACCTTACCTGTTCCGGGTGATCCTCCGGGAGGGAACGGGCAGCTCCGCCGACACCGCGACGCCAACAGAACACCGCCACAGCGAATCACAGGTCGTGATTCGCTGGGCGGTGTTCTGTTGGCGTGGCGGTGGAGGTGGAGCTACCTCCACTTCCCCGCCTGCCGCCAGTATGGCTGTTGGCGGCTCTTCGTCCGGAAACGGGCGGAGCGCTGCCAACAGTCAGAATGGCCCATGCGGAAGACCGCCAGCACTGGCGGTATTCCGTACGGCGGTCTATTGAAAAGACCGCCGAGGTCGGCATGACCCCCTAAGTCTGGTTATCCCACATACCTGCAGTTGGAGAAAAGGCAGTGTGGGGAATTTTCCTTTCGGGCCTCTTCTTTGTGGCGTTTACTGAGTTAATGCCAAACATCCATCTTTTGACACTTCAAAAAATACCAGAAATCTTGCTTTTCTCTTCTTTCTAGTCATACAGTTTTACTTGCTTTCTGTCGGTCCAGTACAAGATAGGCAGTGCCAAGAGATCCTCTGGAGTGATTTTACTCGTTATAAGAAATTATCCAACATAACATTAAGTGTAGTATAGACATTGATCCAGAATAGTTTGTCATCTCCAAAAAGTACAGAGGACTACCTCGCCTTTCAGATCATGTTCATCTGAAGTCCTCCTTTATGCACTCATTTAGAAACAGTGAGCATGCCTAACCTTGTGGCTGCCAACTTTACAAGCTATTAGTAAAGGAGGAATAGTAACATGAATAAATGTGAAGGTGAGTGTTCCTACTTGACACGTCTTCTACCCCCTCTCCCTTAACCCGGAAACATTGTCATGAGTCGGTCTAATTATTAGGTATCCTCTCAAAATCTGATGGAATAAACTGTTGACCATTTAGAATTGGTTGTACTATGTTACAATGCATACCTTTACCGGGCATTACCTTACCACTCAGATGCCTTTATCATACATCTTTTAATTAATTTACTCCTAACCTTCCCTTATAACTACCCACCCCTAAACCCTAAAATGTTCCCTTACCACCCTTTTCCACTACCAACCGCCAAGCTTTAAAAGTACTGTTACTACCTTTAACCACTGCCTTCTCCAAACCTTAAAATTACCATTAGCACCCTTAACCATTACCATCTGTTAACCCTTAATTTACCTTTACCATGTTTTACCACTACCCACCTATGTACCCTACCCCACTTTACCATTAACCACCCTTAAAGCCTAAAATTGTCCTTACTACACTTTAACTCTACCCACCACTAAACCCTAAAGTTACCCTTGTCAGTTACCACCCCTAAACGCTAAACTTACTCTTAACACCCCAACCCACTCTTACCACCTTATACACTATACACTAACCTTACCAATACTTACCATGTGTGTTAAAGGCACAAAATACTTACCATGTAAATACCTGCATGGTAAAGACATTAAGTGATAAAGGCATTGTTGTAAAGGTTGTTTCCCTTTAGAACCTAGGTGTCCAACCTAACTCTATAGAGGAGACATATGCTGTATTATCCAGATGATTATGTAAATGATTCCCATTTAATTTTTTCTAATGTGTTTTTTCTGGAAATCTGTTATGGATTCAGCTCTTCTGATCCTATATATACATATGGAGACTCCTGATTTAGGAAATTATAATTCTGACAGCAGAGCACCTGTGAGTGTACTTTGTGTGTGTGTTTGTATACCATCAATTATTTTGCAACATAACATTATTAGGTGTTTTATAATCAGGTTTATGTACAATACTATACAAGGGAAGACTTTTGTATTTTTGGTCCTGTAACATTTTTCTATTCTGTGTGCATGCCGGTAATCATACTTGCTTGGTAACTGAGCTCACTGCGGCTCATACAGTTACCAGTGTACAAACCCCCACCCTCATGCCCCCCAAGTGAACATGATTAGCATACAAGTGATGTCAACAGAAACAGGCTATCTTCTCAAATTTTTATATTAAAGATATGTGAGTTCACAGCAAAGGACTACAGAATGGCCGTTAGCCATAAGTACTAAATTATCCATTTTCGTTGTTGGTTCATGTGAATTGTAAAATGGACCCTATGTTTTCTTACATTTTCAAGTACGTGCAATTTGTTGTTGTCCTTGTTCGCCTTCTAAGAAGAACTGATCTAAACATTTTGTACAAGTTAAAGAATAGTTTTATAAAACATTTGTACATTGTATAGACACAAACTCCATTACATTGTTATATGCCATAACAAGTTTTCTTTCCCGGCATGTATTCTTCTGTTTCTTTTGTTTCTGTACATTTATATTGTGGCTGTACATATTTAAATAAGAAATATGTTAAATTATTCTGTGGCAACTTTATGGGCATGGAAATTGTTTCTTTTTACTAAGCACAATGTATTTTTCGAATGGACCTTCCAGATTGTCTTTAATAAAATGCAGCTTTTGCACTAGAGTGTTGGTGTTGTACAAGATGCTATATTTTATTATGCTGCAATGAGTGCAGCTTCCACTTTGGATTAGAGTGGCTGTATTGTTCTGCTGATCTCACCAGATATCTTAGAGTTTGTTTAAATGTAAGTAAAACTGAGTCATCCTTTAAAAATAAAAATAAAAGTTCAGTCTGATGGTGGACATTGAGCTTGAGTAGAGACTGAGGCCCTCATTTATGGGTGGCCCGGGAAATGTGCTGGATTTTCCCCACCCTGGAATTACTAATACTGTGTGTGCTGGTAAATCCCGGGGTGGGGAATATCCGGCGCATTACAAGGTAGACCCTGAATGTTCACCAAGAAATGAAGTGTTACTAGAAGAATCAGTAATTCCAGGATTCGGGTCCCCCGAAACCTCATAATTCTCCCCTTACTTCACACAGGGAGTTCTGCTGTTTGCAGCAACTAAAAACAAGGTGTGAAGTTATGAGAATTGTGGTGTTCCCATGGATCTAATAATTATAATGGGGTCAGTAACTACCGTTACTAACCACATCCGAATTAATAGACCACTCATAATGAGGGCCTAATTTATTGAATATGGATATTGACTAGCATGTACCATTGCCTTATTCTTTATTCTAATGTTTTTTTCTTTCAATTTGCATCTTGAGGTTGTTTGGTTTTTAAGCAGTGGATGTGGCCTGTTTTGGCTGAAAAGTATTTGTCATAAAATGCTAGTAAGAATTTTAATTGTGATGTGTTATTTACAGATTACTCGGGTCACAGCCAGTCGAATTCCTAAACCTATAAAATAATCTGCAACCCTATCAGAGAAGAGGAAAGCTGTCAGGAGTCTCTCACTCGTTCCCTATTGAAATGTACTCCAGTCGTTGAGAATGTTTGGAGTCAGATAAAACCTGTTAGTGAGTCTCATCTGCAGGTAGTTCATAAAGCCCCAACTCATACCCCCAAAGCAGTATACAGTAGTTGGTATTTTACACTCTATATTTATATATTGCACATTATTGATCTGTAAATCATGCACTGGAATGATTTTAATTTTTATGAACACCTCAGCAATTGTAATTCTCTTCTAATGGACACTTGTAACCATAGATTCCTCAACTGTTGAGTCGCTCACAGGGGCCAGACTGGATACAGAACTTTTTCAGCAATTGCTCCTGTGCACCGGTAGGTGGGGCCATCAGACTCCATGGTGGCCTTTCATCTCCTCTGGAAATGATGGCACAGAGCTATATATAGGCCTGCTTCCATGTGCTAATGTCAGTTTTGTTTTTAAACTCTTCTGCATCCTTAGATCATTTGGACAAAGTATTACATGACAGTGTGCAAAATATAACTTGGGATATTTTTAGACTCATTGAGTCCACACGAAAGAAGGGGGAGGAAGGAGGACTATGGTGAATCTGCAGTTAGTATATCCACCTGAAGGAGCATGGTTGAAGATAAGTAACTTGTTTTTCTTGTGATGGATACTTCCAACCGTAGATTTCTCACCTTTTTAATAAATACCAAAGCAGTACCTCCTAAAAGGAGGAGGACATTATGAGCTGATTTATACCAGGAAGTCGTGTAGGGCGAACAGTTAGAATGACACTTTGTGGGGACTTGAACTTTGACACGGTATATTTGGTGAAGGTGTGGATGCTCATGTGGCAGCATGACAACTGTCCAGCATCAGAACATCTCTCATCAACATCATAGTGGCAGCCTTGGCTCCAGTGAAATGAGCCCAAAGGCCTTGCGGAGGATCCTTGTTGACCAGGCGATAACATATTTTTATATACAGGACGATGCATCTTCACAATGTTTTTCCTGAACAGCCCTTTCTTAGCATAGACAAATACAACAACAAGCTGGTCATCCACTCATTTCTCCATAGTCTGATCTATGTAAAAACTTGGGCTATCTATGGATCCAACCGATGAAGCCTTTCCTATTCTTTAGAGTGATGTGGCAGAGAAAAAATGGCAGGGATAATGATGGACTGCTCCATGCAGAAGGCTGATACTACCTTTTGTAGGAAAGATGCCTAAGTCCAAAACATCAGTTTGTTAGGGGGGAACAGTGGTGCATGGTGGCTGTTCTACTAGATGCAACTCATAAGATAATCTCGCCTTAAAGCCACATTTCAGATGTCATGTTTATAAACAAACATCGGAGAAAGGAAATTTTCTTTCTCTGGCTTGTTGGTGTGAGTCTCAGAAACACAAGGTTCTCAAACAAAAATATCCTATTAGTTATATTATATAGATGAAAAAGTCTAATTTTTAGTCTCAACATGTGCGTTAACCCTTTAGATGCTGCCCCCTACCCACCCCCCAGTGCTGAGCCCTTTTTTGGCTATTTGGGGTAGTTAATACTTAGGCTCCTATAACATTTTGTCAACATAGGCTATCCACACCACATTTGCTTCCTTTTTTCCAGCATCCTGGGGATTTTAAAGGTACCCAGAGGTTGTGAGTTCACCTGGAGAAGACTGAGAAATTAGCCAAAATTTGTGTTTCTTGGGAAAATGGGGAAAAAGTGCTGCAGAAGAAAGCTTTAGTTTTTTCCCTGAAATTGGGATCAACAAAGGGTTTGTGGTGTTAAAATCATCATCTTCCTAGCTTTCAGAAACAGATTTGAATCAGAAAACCATTTATCTGATAGAGGCTTCTAGTTGCAGATTCTTTACCTTTGAATTTCCCCAGGCGTCAGACTGGATCCGGAGATTTTTCTTCGAGCAGTACCTCTGCTCGCCGTCAGGTGGCGTTGGTTGACTCTGGAGGCGTAGTTGGCGTTCTGCACGCCATGATGACGTTGCGGTCGTATATATAAGCACCTCTTCGGCGCGCTGACGTCAGTTTCTTTTCACGACTTTCCATGTCAGTAGCGCTGAGCCATGAAGAACACTGAGACTGGTGCGCCAAAACTAGGGCCCTCAAGTGGAAGGTCCTGTCCCTAGAAATCAGTTTGCAGTGCGGGGAGGATGGGTGGGTCGGAAAGGACTCTGCAACTAGAATATGTCTCTACCAGATATTTTGTTACCAAAGGTAAGTAACTTGTACATCTGATGGACTTGTAGTTGCAGATTCCTTACCTTTGAATAGATACCCGAGCAGTACCATCCCCTGTGGTGGGCATGCGAACTAAGATCACACCAAAAAAGTCCTGCAGGACCGAACGGCCAAAGTAGCCATCCCTTCGGACCTGATTGCCCAGGCAGTAGTGCTTGGTAAAAGTGTGCAGAGATGCCCACGTTGCTGCCTGACAAATATCCAGGACTGGAACGCCCTGTGCTATCACTGTGGTAGCAGCAGTAGCTCTGGTGGCGTGAACTTTCAAACCTTCAGGAGGTTGCTTTTTAGCCAGAGCATAGCACATTTTGATGCATAAGAGAACCCATCTTGAAATGGTCCTCTTCTGAACCGCCTGCCCCTTCTTTGCACCTACATATCCCACAGAGTTGATTGTCCACCCGGAAGTCTTTGGTACGATCAAGATAGAACACCAACGCTCTTTTTGGGTCCGGACGGTGGAGTCTCTCCTCTTCATGAGAGGGATGTGGGAGTATATAAAATGTAGGCAAGGTGATGGACTGCCCGACATGGAAGGGTGTCACTACCTTAGGTAGAAAAGAGGCCCTCGTGCGAAGCACCACTTTGTCAGGATGTATGACAAGAAAGGGTGGCTTAGATGATAGAGCCTGGAGTTCACTAACTCTGCGGGCAGAAGTAATGGCAACTAGAAAGACAGTTTTTATAGTTAATAGCCTTAGAGGACAGTTGTGAAGCAGTTTAAACGGGGTACACATAAGGTAAGTTAAGACCAGGTTGACATCCCATTGGGGCATGATGAATGGGATAGGAGGAAAGAGAAGTGTGAGGCCTTTAAGAAACCTCCAAACTTTCCGAGATTTAAATAAAGAAGGCTGATCAGGTAACCTTAAGAAAGCAGAGATAGCAGAGAGATATCCCTTAAGAGTGCCCAAGGTGGAACCCTACTGGGCCAGGGAAAAAACAAAGAGAAGAACTTGAGAGAGAGGAGCAGAGAGAGGATCGACAGGCGTATACAGTTTTGGTTGTGGGATGCCTGACTGCCAAGATAACATCACAGACTTCAGGTGGCAAGTCGAAAGACTTCAACTGTCACCGCTCAATCTCCACGCAAGAAGTTGCAGAGTTGACAGGTTTGGGCGGAGGACCTACCCCTGCTGCTGTGACAGAAGATCCTTCCGAAGAGGCAGTCTGATCAGAGGAGCTATGGCCATGTTCAAAAGCTTGGGATACCAGATTCTTTGTGCCCAGTCCGGAGCCACCAATATTACTGGCCTTGTCTTGCCTGATCTTCTTTAGAACTCTGGGCAGAAGTGGTATTGGCGGACAGGCATACAGGAGGCCGGAATTCCACTACCGACAAAAAAGCGTCGTCGAGCTGACATTGCGCGTTCTCTATGGAGGCGGACAAGTCTAACCAAGGTTCTCCCCACAGCAGGAAGAGACCTTGCGCCACCTCCGGGTGTAGACACCACTGTGATCGACCACACATCGTTGGCTGAGTTTGTCTGCTCTGGCATTCAAGGATCCTCCCATGTGTTGAACCATCAGGGGAATGCTCTGATGTTCCAGCCAAGTCCAGAGACGAAGGACCTCTTGACAAAGAGTCCACAACCCCACTCCGCCTTGTTTGTTGCAATACCACATGGCGGTGGTGTTGTCTGTGAACACCAGCACTGCTTTCCCCTTCAGGGAGGGAAGAAATGCTTTCAATCCTATTCGAATCGCTCAGAGTTCCAGATGATTGATATGGAGTCCGGTTTCCGCTGGAGACCAGATGTCTCTGATCTCTGCCTCTCCCATGTGGCCACCCCATCCTAGAATTGACGCATCTGTCACAACCATAAGATCTGGTTGGGGAAAGGAGAGGGGTCTGCCCTTGACCTAATCCTGATTCGTTTACCACCAACGCAGGGCTCTTGCAGTCCCTTCCGAGATCTGGACCTTGTTGGAGAGATTTCCCTGATACTGTGCCCACTGGAACTTCAGGTCCCACTGCAGAGGCTGCATATGCCATCTGGCATTTTGATCCAGCAGGATGCAGTAGTTCATGCGGCCCAGCAGCCTCAGACTCATTCTCACCGGAATCCAGGACAGAGGCTGAAACATCAGTATCATAGCCCGAATATCCTGGACTCACTTTTCGGAAGGATATGCCCAAAACTGCACTATATCCAGAACAGCTCTGATGAAAGGGAGCGTCTGAGAAGGAGTCAGGTGTGACTTCGGCACGTTGATAGTGAACCCCAGTGAATGCAAAAGTTTCGCCGTAGTCCGGAGGTGGGAGGCGACTGTCTGGGTCAAGTTCCCCTTCAACAGCCAATCGTCGAAGTAGGGGAAGACTGGGACCCCTAACCTGCGCAGATGAGCTGCCACCACTACCATCACTTTCGTGAACACCCGAGGGGCACTGGTAAGGCCAAAAGGGAGCACTGTAAACTGAAAGTGCTCGTGACGTACCACAAATCATAGGTAACGCCAATGGGCCGGCAAGACAGGAATGTGGAAGTATGCGTCTTGCAAGTCCAACGCTACCATCCAGTCTCCGGGATCCAGGGCAGATAGGACCTGAGCCAATGTCAACATTTTGAAATTCCCCCTTTTTAGGAAGAGATTGAGGGACCGAAGATCTAATATAGGTCGAAGACCTTTGTCCTTTTTCGGAACCAGAAAATAGTGGGAATAGCAACCACATCCTACTTCTGGCAACGGAACCCTCTCTATAGCTCCTTTTGCCAAAAGGGCTTGGACTTCCTCACAGAGAAGCGCCATATGATCCTCCGGTATCTCACTGTATGAAGGTGGCATGGCTGGAGGAGTGGAGGGAGTAGCCCCTTTGGACAATTTGGAGTACCCACCTGTCCAAAGTAATGGCTTGCCATTTGGGCAGGTGATGGCATATCCTGCCACCTACTGGCTGCTGTTGTTCCTGCGGACTAGGAAGACTTGGAGGCTGAGGAGGGGGCGGGGTGGACTGGGCGACCCTCTGGCTCCCTGATCCCCGGGAACGTGGGGTTCCGCGGCCGCGCAGAGGCTGAACAGTGTGCGCAGGTCTGTGGCCAGGTGGAAAAGGCCGAAAGGGGCGAAAGGTGGACTTTTGGGGTCTAGGTGCGGACGCGAGGCCAAGGGACCGGGCCGTGGCTCGGGAAACCTTAAAGCGCTTGAGCGCCAAGTCCACCTTGTCTCCAAAGAGACGTGTGCCATCAAAGGGCATGTCCATCAAGGATTGCTGGACATCCCCTGGAAAGCCAGACATTCTCAGCCAGGCGTCTCAATGCCACCGTCCATGCAACCGATCTGCCTAGAGAGCCGGTCGTATCCAGTCCACAACGAATCATGAACTTAGCTGCCTCCCTCCCATCTGTTACGGCTTGGGACAGGACAGTCCGGGCCTCCTCTGGAACTGCAGGCAGCACTTGCGCGACCCAGAGAGTATGGGAATAGCTGCCCAAAAGGCATGCAGTGTTCACAGACCGCAGCGCTAAACTGTTGGAAGAAAATAACTTCTTCCCCAAACTATCCAGCGTTTTTGATTCCCTATCCGGTGGTGCGGCAGGGAATGGGTCAGATGAAGAAGAAGACTGGATGACAAGGCTCTCAGGCGTGGGCGCATGTCGATGGCGGCGGGCAATCGTCCTATTCACAGGAGACCCTGTGCTGGGTTTGAACCAAGGTACCCAAAAGGGCGTCTGTCAGTGCTTCAATAAAGGGTAAAAGGGGCTCGAAGAAGAAGACCCAGACTGAAGCACGTCAGTTAGGATGTTAGGCCTAACCTCCACAGAAGGAAGCTTGAGGTCCAGGACCTAAGCCACCCTTCTCACCACCATAGAGTAAGAAGCACCCTCCCTCCGTACCCATGCTAGGAGGAGAGAGCTTACCAGTGTCAGGGGAGGTGTCTAGACCACTGGCATCACCCATATCCTGCACCCATTCCATTTGGGGGTGAAGCTGGTATTCTTCCAGCGACCCATCCATACTCTCCCCATATCCATACCCACAAGAATAAGGGCCTGGATCAACCCTGGGTCCAGGAGAGCCCATAGAGAACGGGATCAACGTCGTTCCGGCTCCGGGTCGTCGGGTATGAGGATGGGGTCGATGTCTGTTGTGGGCCCAATCGACGTTGGGAGCATCGACATCTGGTCCGATGCCAGGGAAGGTCGCCGTGGCACGACCGCCGTCGGGACGGATCCACGATTGGATATGGAGGGGCCCTCCGGAGCCGAGGCCGAAGCCGACAGGTTTGAAACCGAAAGGACCCCAACCGACTCACCTGTGCCCGAAGGCTCCGAAGGTGGGTCGGACCACCCAAAAATGAGGCGCATGGCCTTGTAGAATTCTTTGAGTTCGGTGGGGGTGGCTCTGGCTCCTGGGAAGTTAGAGAAGTGCGGATCCGACCCAGAAGAAGGCTCCGTTGACGGAGGCCTAGAGCGTCGACGCTCTTCCTGCATCGTATCATCCGATCAATGGGGTGAAGTCCAAGAATGCGTGTCTTTCTCCAACTTCTTTTTGTGACCCGAATGTCCCGATGACTTGGAGGACAAAGAGTGGTGATGACTCCACAGCCGGTCTCGAGAACTTCCTCTTGAACAGGACCATGAGCGCCGCAGATTCGAGTGTCAGGCCACCATGAGCTTTAGGGACCACTCCCTCAAAGCCTTCGGGTTCATGGCCCGACACTGGGAGCACGACTTCAGGTCGTGATTGCGCTCCAGACACCATAAGCACACGAGGTGCGGATCCGTCACTGACATAGTTTGGTGACAGGAATCACAGGGCTTGGATCCGATCTTGCAGGACATCCCTCAACGCATCCACGAACTTGTAAAAAATACAACAAAAATGTCGACTTAGTCAAAAAATGACTGAGGTAGCTCTTCTCTGAATCTGCCCGTAGGCTGGTGCAGAAAGAAAAGAACTGACAACTCATTGGGGGTCGCCTATATATGACTGCAATGTCATCACGTAGAGCATGACATCAATGACACCCGCTGAGTCGACTGACGCCACCTGGCGGCGCGCAGAGGAACTGCTCGAAGAAAAATCTCTGGATCCAGTCGGACGCCTGGGGAAATTCAAAGGTTAGGAATCTGCAACTAGAAAATGTCTCTACCAGAAATTTCATTACCGAAGGTAAGTAACTTGTACTTTTCAACACAGTTTTGGCATTTTACTGGGACTTACCCCATTCTTACTATTTTTTTGTGCTTCCAGCCTCCTTCCAGTTAGTGACAGAAATTGGTATTAAACCAATGGTGGATCCTGGAAAGCTAAACATTTCTGAAAAGTAGACAAAATTCTGAATTTAGCAATGGTTAATTTGTGTAGATCATTCAAGGTTTTCCTGTAGAAGGTAACAGTTAAAATAAAAAAATATTGACATTGAGTTGAAAAAAACAGCCATTTCTGTCTACACTTTCTTCTGTAACTTTTTCCAGCTATGGCAGATTATTGAAAGCAATATACAGTTACAACTGCGGGACCCTTCTGGTTGCAGGGATATATAGGGCTTGTAGGTTCATCAAGAACCCAAACTACCCAGAGCCAATAAATGATCTGCACCTTGCAATGGGTTTTCATTGTATGCCTGGTATACAGCAATTAATTTGGTAAAATACAAAGAGTGAAATATAGGTATCAAGGAAACCTATGTAGTTCCATAATAGGCACAAGATGAGTTTAGAAGCAGTGGTTATTTGCACATCTCTGAATTCGGGAGTCCTCATACTAGTATGTGAATTACAGGGCATTTCTCAAAATGACTTCTTTCCTACACACACTCTTACATTTGGAAGGCAAAAATGTAGGGAAAGACAATTGGCAGGAACGCTTGTTCTTCTAATTTGTGTTCCCCCAAGTCTCTCCATAAAAATGGCACCTCACTTGTGTGGGTAGGCCAAGTGCCTGCGACAGGAAACGCCCCAAAACACAACATAAACACATCACTTTTCCATTGAAAACTGACATGTTTTTTGGAAAGTGCCCAGCTGTGGATTTTGGGCTTTAGCTCAGCTGGCACTTAGGGAAACCTACCAAACCTGTACATTTTTGAAAACTAGATACCTAGGGGAATCCAAATGGGGTGACTTGTAGGACTCTTACCAGGTTCTGTCACCCAGAATCCTTAGCAAACCTCAAAATTAGTTTAAAAACACTTTTAACTCACATTTCGGTGCAGCAAATGTCTGGAATCTGAGGGGAGCCACAAACTTCCTTCTACCCAGCATTCCCCCAAGTCTCCCAATAAAATTGGTACCTCACTTGTGTGGATATGCCTAGTGCCCATGGCAGGAAACACCCCAAAACACTGCATGGATACATCACACTTTTCCAATGACAACGGACGTGTTTTTTGCAAAGTGCCTAGCTGTGGATTTTGGGCTCTAGCTCAGCCTGCACACAAGAAAACCTAGCAAACCTATATATTTTTTAAAACAAGACACCTAGGGGAATCCAGAATTGGGTGCCTTTTGGGGCTTTCACCTATTTCTGTCACACAGAATCCTTTACAAACCTCAAAATCTGGCTAAAAAACACTTTTTCCACACATTTCGGTGATGGAAAGTTCTGGAATCTGAGGGAGCCACAAAATTCCTTCAACCCAGCATTCCCCCAGGTCCCCCTGATACAAAATGTTACCTCACTTGTCTGGGTAGGTCAAGTACCTGCAACAGGGTGGTCCCAAACCGTATTGTGGCGATAACAATAACTAAGGTGAGTGTACTATTTAGTCCTGGGATCAGAAACCATTTAGGGAAACGTATCAAACCCAGATATTTCTGAAAAGTAGACATCAAGGGGAGCCCTGCAGATGTAAAGAATTGAATAAAACACTATTTTCCATGCATTTCTGTGACGTAAACTACAGGAATATGCAGGGATCAACAAACTGCTTACCACCCATTGTTTCCCAACTTGCCATAATAAAAACGCTACCCCACTGGTGAGCCTGGGCTTACTGCCCATGACAGGAATGGATCACACAATAGTCAATAGTAGTCCATGAGGGCTACTGTTGACCCTGTGGTGATCCACTCCTGACGCAGAAACTAGGCACAGGCACATAAGTGGGGTAGCATGTTTATTAGGACAAGTGGGGAAAGGAATTTTGTGGATCTCTGCATATTCCTGTAGTTTGCGTGACAGAAATGCAAAGAAAAATAGAATTTTTATTCAATGTTTCACCTTTGCATGGTATTCTGAGTAAGAACACTTTGAGGACTCCACACAAGCCACATCTCCGTGGACTCCCCCAGGTGTCTAGTTTTTAGAAATATCTGAGATTGGTACGTTTCTCTATATGGCTGCCGAGCATAGGACCCAAAACGCAGATGCCCGCCTTACAAAACCAGGTTGTTTTGTGATAGATAATCTTGATGTCTCCACACTATAGGATTTGGGCCCTTCCCTGTCGCGGCCCTCTGCGAAGAAGGGGGTTACCCAGACCGTGCGAGTCGTCCAGCAGGACTGCAAGGTGAGGTTCTGCACTAACCCCATTTTGAGCGTAAGGCCCAAAACTATCTTCAACTCCACCAGTTAAGAGTCCCTAGAGTTTCTCCATCCTCCCTCAGGAATTGTTCAAAACACGAATTTTTTGGCTGCACAATTTGCTGAAGGAAGCAAACATTCAAAAACTGATAGACGTAGTCAATTGGCATAACGTTGGATGTATCTACTTTACAACCATCGTCACCATTAAAAGGTGGAATTTGGGGCTGAACTAAATTGGAGGGCTGCCAAGAGAGCCCTCTGTCTGTGCTTGCCACTGCACGCACCTGCTCTCCGGTTTGGGCTAACCTGCTGTTGTCACACTGCACAGACTGTGATTGCGAAGGGACAGCACAACTGTCCTCATTGTCTCTCTCAGATTAACTGGAAGTGGTGTCGTTGGATAGGACTTCGCCGACTGAAAATCACTCCCAGATTCTGCTCCATTGTCTTCTCGCTCAGATGCTGTTTCAGTATCTGCTGTCTCAGTCTCTGATCCCACCTCAGAGCTATATACCATAACCCAAGTTACACCTTCAGCAGCAGTCATCCAGCAAGATGCCATCCCTGCTACTGGCTAAACTGACCCTCTAAAACACTAGCCTACACAGGTGGCAGATATGGTGACAAAATTGCTGTGGGTGTGTGTGTGTGTGAGATGTGTGCAACAGTAAATTTCTGTCACCTTATCTTTGCTTCTTCCCTCATCAGTGGCTTCTCTGAAGACACAAAAAGACGCTCTTTTACTTCACCTTGCCACATACCAATCATCACAGCCTTTAGTGCTGGTTGCGCCCAGTGCAACAAGCTTTTTTGCCGCTCCCCCTCCCTTGACCTCCTCCTTGGATTCCCTCACTACCACCCAGCAAAATTGCCCTTCATCTCTCCATAGTCCCCCTCGCACATACATTTAATTTGTTTTAAAGCACAGGTAACTGCTAGCTTTACTACCCCACTCAGGCAATTTACATAAAATACAGACCTGTTCTTTGCAGCAGGCATATAAAGTTTCTGCAATACTTTATGGAAAACTGCTACTAGACAAAAGTCTGATCTCTTTCTCTAGCAGAAACATAATCACAAGTTATTTTTATTACTACCTAAAAGATATATATATATATATATATATATATATATAGGGAGAGAATGTCTCTCTCTCTCCATATTTATATGTAAAGAGATCACTTTTATGTGTGTGTGTGGTTTCACTGGGGGCTGATTGCAGCCCCCAGGGAAACCACACATGCAATGACAAAAGTGATCTAGATATATATTTGTATATATAAATATATATACATATATGTACAGCTCCTCACTGACCCCTCATTGCCTGTGATACGGTGGCACACCGTCAACTCATAAAATCCAAATACGGCAGCAATATGGAATACAGCTACAACAGCTTAGCAACACATACATATATATGACGTTTCTCACCCTCTACAGAGTCTCTCACTCTCTCTCGATATATATATATATATATATATATATATATATATATATACACACACATTTTTAATAGCTGCGTGGTTTCCTTGGGGGACGATTGTCCGGAGTGTATCACTCTTTTCTTTACCTAGTCTAATTCTCTAAATCCGTCTCCAAGACTTGCATATCTTTGTTGTTGAACAAGTGTGATAAGTAGAAGTCCAAAAAGTCTCAATTATTTGATTTCCTGGATACCTTAAGTTTAAGTCTGGGATCTACAGTGGCCAGTTCACAAGAAGTCATAAAACTCAAGATCTGTAAGGTTACTCCAAACCCAACCTATGAGTCATGTACTGGCAGTATATCCATATAGCTGACATCACTACAATGGGAACGTTTGAAACAAAAATACAGTTTGCAGTCTTTGCAGAACATTACAGCGCCTTACAGTAATGCAATTTATTACATAGATTATAATCTTCCCACTTCAGTCAATTGGGTCTCCAAAGCACTTAGTCCCAGGCCATAGTATTTCCACTATTTGCCTCTTGATTCTAGCATGTTTTTGGCGGCATCCCCTGCCTTACTAAATGGGCTCCTCCTATTGTGCGCACAAGTTGATACCGATCTGCCATTCAAAGAGCACGGGTGAGTCAGGAGACCTCCATGCCGTGTCTCTTTTTGTACAATGGTGGCCACACCCTCCATGATATGTTCACCCTAGGTACCGCCAGTACCTTCCAGAATCCCTGAAAGAGCAATTTGAGGCATCAAGTTGATCAGCAGCTCCAGGATCCGGACAGGGCACCTCAGATCCCACACCATTATCCAACAATTTTAGGGCCTAGCAAGACCCTATGGTAAAAGTTTGCGTCCTAGTGGTTACATCAGAAGCAAGCAGGATGCGGATTCCTCCAAGCTTGCCACAGGTGGCGAGGAGTGAGGTAGGTTGCATATAGGTAAATTAATTGGATTAGTCTAAGGGTGGATATTTCTAGTTCTAAAGCTACCTCTCGAGCATCTCACTAGTCAGCATCTTCAAGGGGGCACACCCAACCCTCCCATTTCTGTTGGAGGGGCAAAAGGTGACAGGGGCATTAATCACAAGTGTGCAGCATATGTGAGAAGCCCCATTCTTCCAAGACTCCCCATCAGGAGACTGGCGTCATGGGAGTTACTTCCAGATAAGTCCACTGATGGTATGTTATGACAAGATAGGGATTGTCTAAATTGTAAGTATTTATGGAATTGAGTTCAGAGCAATTAAAAGTGAAGTTGGAGGTTCTGAAAAGTGTTCAGGTGGTTCCTATGTCAAACATCCCCAGTGTTCATGATGGCTATCCAATCCAATTTGGCAAAGCCATCTAAGTGTTCCATTTGGTGGAGAAGGGGGACCGCCATAGTGGGGTCTGTTATGAGAGCATCTGGTTGCACCTCATAAAGAGCAGTGGCCATCACCAAAGCCAGAAAATCAACCCAGTAGCTTTAGAGAGGTCTTGGAGGATAGGTCTCCATAAAACAGCCCCATCACTTTGTCAATACCTAAGAGAGAGACTTCCACTCGGTACACTGAATCCCTCCAGCCCCCACACAGTCTTTCTTTAATGACTTGGAGTTGCATCGCCTAGTGATAGAGCTGTAGGTCAGCCATACCCATCCTCCTATTGTAATCCAAGAGGCAGGCAGCATTTATCTTTACCATTGTAAGTCTGTCGGCCTACCCAGAAGAAGGAATGGATTTCAAAAGTCAGAGTTCTAAACCATGTGTTGAATATCATCAATGGGAAGTTGCAGGCGTGTCCTAATTTTAAAAAGGGCTACTTGCCAAGTATGTTTAGTGGCAGTGATGTCCACTGCTGGAGACCCCTTTTTGTTTTAGTCAGGTAAGGTTGAGGCTCCATGTCAGGCCCGGTTCTTGGGAGATATAGGTGCCCAAGTATTGGAAACTAAGGCACCTAAAGGGAATTAAGGATTGCCATTCGGAAGTCTCACCATCTCCGCAAAGAGGGACTAACAGATTTTTTTTTGTTCACTCTGAGGCCAAAGGCTTCTTCTTAGAGGTCTAGAAGGCAAAGGCAGCGGAGTCTGGAGAGATTACGGGTTAACCAGGAACAGAACAATGTGGTCTGTTTATAGCGCAGTTCTGTCCTCATCTCAACTAGCTGTAGGTTTGAGAATCACAGCAATCGGTATGGCAAGGGGTTTAATGACCAATGCAAAAAGGAGCGGGGAGAGCGGGTATCCTTGTTGGGTACCTCGGCAAATAGGGAAAGAAGCTGACAACACCACATTTGTCTGCACCCATGATGAGGTTTGAGAACAGAGGAGTTGCACATATCTACAAAATTGTGGACCTAAACCCATACATTCAAGAACCCCATCCAAGAAGGGCCAGTCTACATAGTCAAATACCTTCTCGAAGTCAGGTCCCAGAGTTGAGCCAGCTGTACATGCAACTATCAAATAGAAGGGTAAGTATTGTGGCTGGGCATGAAGCCACATTGGTCCGGGTCGGGAAAGGCCAAAGTTAGACCCTGCTCAAGCCTGTTGAGGATTTTCATGAATATTTTGACCTCCGCAAAACTTAGAGAAATAGCACAGTATGCTACAGTATTGAGCTCTGGAACAGTTGACTCAAGGAATACAACTGTTGTAGCTGTATCTAGGTCCCTCGGGAAGGCTCTGATTGAGCGCACTTCTTGAAAAAGGACAAGTAAATGAGGGGAGAGGATACCACAGAATTTACAGTACTACTCAAGTGGGAAGCTGTCCGGGCCAGGTGTCTTCCCAGAGTTGATCCTGAGGATCACTTCCTCTATGTCCTCAACAGGGAAGGGCACATCCAGGTCCACTCTAGATGCCCTGGAGAGTACAGGGAGAGGGGATCTCCGCGAGCATAAAGGTTACCGTAGTTGTTGGCAAGGACTGCAACTGTTTCAGTGGGGTGGCTAGTGTCCTGTAGGGTCTCAGATCATTCTAGACGTCAGGTTCCTGGTGGCCTACCAGTATAGCAGTTTCCAATTCTTGTCCTCATGCTCTTATACAGTACATGTTGAGACTTTCCAACACTACCGGACCTTGTCAAGAGCGGTTTGGCACAAGGAGGTTCTTAAAAGTTTTAGGGCTTGATTATAACTTTGGCGGAGGGAGTTAATCCGTCCCAAATGTGATGGATATCCCACCCACCATATTACGTGTTCCATAGGATATAATGGACTCGTAATATCCGTCACATTTGGGACGGATTAACCCCCTCTGCCAAAGTTGTAATCAGGCCCTTAGTCTGCAGCAGAGGTTTTCTGTCTCACCTTCCTGAAACTGACTCTCTATTTGGAGAAGTTGAAACTCTGTCATAATGGGAGACGTCTGTGTCAGGGCTGGGTGAGGCATTGAAGTCACCACTGATTATAATGGGTACCCTAGGATAGGATAGGATGGTGTACTTAAGAGCCTGAAGAGTGGACACCTGGGGTGGCATAAAAACGCACACAAAATTGTGTTGTGTTCCCTTTAGAAGGCCTTCCAGTCCAAGAAATCTACCAAGAGGATCACTGGTGTTTTGGCTGTCACCACCAAGGGAAAGTTCTTGTGGAGAAGTATAGCTGTCCTGTTAGACCCTCCTGCAAACCACAAGTGGAATGTGCAGTCATATCCAAAGCGGCACAGCAAGGGGCATATGGAGCCCAATATGTGAGTTTCCTGCAACATCAGGACAGATTGGTGGGTTTGTCTGGCATGGCCCAGGATAGCCATTCTTTTAGTGCTATTAAGTAGCCCATCACGTTCCAGGACATTAGGGAGAAGGACATTGTGAAAGATGGAAAGGGTGCAGGATTGATGGGTCAATCGAGCCTTTGCAGGTAACTGGTTGAGAAGGTGTGGGAAAGCAGTGTAGGGCTGGATACTAGTCAACAGTCATGTTTGGGAATCTGAAGGACGTCATGGGGGTTGGAGAGGGTGTAGGATCGATGGCTTCAATAGGCCCTTACAGGTAACCAGTTGAGAAGGTGTGGGAATGCTGTGTGGCACTGGATCATAGTCAAATGTCATGTGTGGGAATCTGAATGATCTAGGGCATGCATGGAACCAGAAACAACACTAACACAACAAACACCCCATTCACGCAACAACCCCCACCCCACACGTCCTCTCCAGAAGTATCTGTCGCCCCATAACTGCCCACAAACAAATCTAGCTGTTACAGGTAGTAGGTGTTAGAGGTGGACTTCCTCCTAATTATAGATAAACTGCCAGATGAGCGTAAGGGACACAGTTACAACAGATAGCAGGTTTGTAGCCAGTAGTCGTATCAGCCAGATGCATGCGTCTGAGCTGGTATTTTTCCACTACTCAGCCAGAGCAGTTCATGATGGTCCTCTCTACAGAATACGAGGTTGTGTTAGTTGTGAGACGTTGTCAATGGCACGGTTAAAGTAGGGACTTACTTTGCATGAGTGCGAGACAAATTGGTATAGTGGATCTAAAATGCACAGAGAAAAACTACTGATTTAGATGTTATCCTGCAGGTCAAGGTCTTATCAGAAGTGATTGTAAACTTTCTTGTGTGATTGAAACTGTTCATTCTTTAGTGAAGCAGAAAAAGGTTATTGTACTGTATTTTGTATGCGTGTGATATTTCGGGGCAAGTGTGCGTGAAGACTGTAAATAAGGGGGAACGGCTGCGTGGAGCGAGATCTAGGTCACAGTGTGCCTCGCTGGTATAGATTGGGTGGTGTGGTACTGGGCTACTATTGGTGGGCAACATCATAAGGCGTGATGCTGCAATTGGAGGTCGTGTCGGAGCAAAGGATTGTGGATACAACATTATTTTGAATCAAATTGAAATATTGCAAAAAGTTTTGAAACATGAAATGCTTTAAAGTTATGCAAGATATGTTTAGAGGAGATGTTCATATTCCCAGCAGGGCGTGAGAAGTGGCACCTCCAGAAGGTACTCTCGGTAACTATATTGCGAATAATGTAGGGCTCGATACATGTGTTTGGCTTGGTCAGTGGTACAAGATCACAGAAAAGGATGATCCACTGAGATTCCCACAAAATGGCACATTTAACTTGAGAATTATTGAAGATTTGAGGGGAGTGTTATATGAAATGAAGCCACCTCCTAGACCTGCACAATGTGAAGCACTTAATCCTTGGGAACTCGCTGCTCATGCAAGAGAGAAAGAAAAATATCAGGGCAGAGTGAAGAAAGCTATGCATACTTATGTAGATGCTAGATGGGAGGCCAAGCAAACAAGATGAATAACTGACATGATAGATGGAGTTAGATTGTATCCAGCTTTGCCGACAGGTATGTTTTAAGGAGAAGGGAAAAGGAAAAGATCTCAGAGACCAAAAGAAAGGAAACAAAAGCAGCCTGATGATATGAGTATGGACACCGATGAAGGCTCTGGAGATAGTGTTTTGGATGTGTTAGTGTTAGTGGTAGTGGTCCGACTAAAGTCGCAACTGCTCCAACTAAGATGACCCCTAGTCCTGTGGAAGTTACTTCCATTAGTGTACCCTGTGAGTTAAGAAGTTAAGGTTGAGAGAATGTACCCCAATTGATCCAACAGTGAGTGCTGTTGATGCCCTTACATTCCAAGTTACTATAGGCCCTGTACTTCCTATATATAAAAGAGAAGGCTCCAGGAGAAATGCATACAGTTTGACTGTACCCAATAATGCTGAAAGACAGAGCGGAATTCCAAATACTTCAGGCGTTAGGGAGTTTGTTCCTTCAGTTCCAACACACAATAGTACTCCATGTAAAGCGAGTGCAGAAGCGACTTTGAATATGTCAGGATACACTTCAAAAGGTACATATCAGATGATACCTGCACATAATACTTTTGCATGGGAGCCACCTTTGAATGTGGGAAATGGTGCTCAGGGAAGTGATTCCACACCTAAAATTCTTATGGTAGCAAGATGTATTAGTGTGAAGGAGATAGATGATTGGGTACAATTCTATAATGGAAACATCCCATCCAAGGAGAGTACTAGTTCAGAAGTGAGTCAGGGAACACTTCCGTCAATACCGAGAGAGAGGTCTTTAAATGTGGCAAAGTTGACAATAGAATTTAATGTAATGGTAGTTGGAAATCTTGGGTTTGAACAGCTAGAGACCTATCAAGAGGAGTTCACATTCATGGGTAGAGATATTATTATACGAGTGAGCCAAGTTCGTGATAAATTGGCAGAATTGGCTCAAAAAAATAAGGTAGACTTAAATAAAACCAAGGCTTTACTAAAGGAGCTATTGAGTGTGTTTCAGTAAAAAAGACATTGCTGATATGAGAACTCCGGCATTAAAAACTCAGATTTGAGAATTGATTCAGAACATTAGAAAATGGAATGAATTAGATAAGTGGGAGACCAAATGGACGAAAAAGAAAAAGGTGAAGAAACCTTCGGGTGAACCCCCATCAATTGGAGCAGAGGGAGATGTTATGACCTTTCCCTTGAGATAAGTGCCTGTGGAGGTTATGTTTATGTGCCGTGGTGTTGAAGTAATCTTGCATCATTTACCAATGATTTCCCAAAGATGTGAGAGATGTCAGTGGAATGGTATTGACAGGTTGTAAGATTTGTGAAAATTTCACAAGTGTTGTGGATTGAGTTGAATTCATTGTTTGACATTGGAATTCTTAGTAACTTGTGGACTGAGTGCAAGATAGCTGTTTGATAGCCTGAGACAGAACCGACTAGGAACGTAGTGACTAAGGGTCCTTGGCCATTAGTGATGAAGAAATATCAGGAGGTCATTACATTCCAGAAGGGGAAGGTGTCTCCTCAAGATGTTGATTGGTTAAGATTGATAGAACAACTCAAGAACCAAAGGAGTCGATCCATGCTTGCTATGAAAGGCTGTTACAAGCATTCACACAATATAGTGGTATGGAGACTTTAGAGGCAAAGGATATGGGACATTTTGTGTGATGGTTTGTGACAGGATTGAGGCTAGAGATAAGTCTAATGTTTCAGCATCATATAGGGCCTCATTATGACCCTGGCGGTAGAGAACCGCCAGGGCCAACGGGGGCGGTCCCTTGGGCATTCTGACCGCGGCGCTTTGGCCGCGGTCAGAAAGGGAAAACCGGCGGTCTCCCGCCGGTTTTCCACTGCCCCTAAGAATCCTCCAAGGCGGCGCAGCTTGCTGCGCCGCCGAGGGGATTCTGACAATCCTTACCGCCATCCTGTTCCTGGCGGCTCGCCCGCCAGGAACAGGATGGCGGTAAGGATTGTCGTGTGGCCCCTGGGGGCCCCTGCAGTGCCCATGCCAATGGCATGGGCAATGCAGGGGCCCCCGTAAGAGGGCCCCGCTAGTATTTCACTGTCTGCGCAGCAGACAGTGAAATACGCGACGGGTGCAGTAGCACCCGTCGCACCTTCCCACTCCGCCGGCTCGATTACGAGCCGGCATCCTCGTGGGAAGGGAGTTTTTCCCTGGGCTGGCGGGCGGTCTTTTGGAGACCGCCCGCCAGCCCAGGGAAAAACTCATAATACCCTCCGCGGTCTTCTGACCGCGGAGCGGTATTATGGAGGGCGGCATCATAATGAGGCCCATAATCTGTTGACAGAATAAGTCCATTGATGAGAATTTGCGCTATGCAAAATATTGCCAAATTTGAGAATAAATCTCTTCCCAAGACATTTCCTGGTCTGCGATCATATATTATAAACTTATGCTCGTCTTCAAAAGATCCTATTTTTAAGGATGCCCGATTATAACAAATCTTTTGCACTTTTCTGCAGTGAGAGGGAGGGCTGTGCTCTCTCAGGCGTGACTCATACGCATGGAAAGGCTAAGAGACCCACGGCATATTTTTCTACCACAGTAGATCCTGTTGCTTCTGCATTGTCTGAATGTTCAAAATCAGTAGCTGAAAATATTGTTATGGGACACCCATTAACTGTGTACATCCCTCATTCAATAGAGCTTTTATTGACCAGAACTAGAACATAGCATCTCACAAGTAGTCTTTGCCAGGGCTTTCTCTAGTTGGCTGACGTGACATGGTGAAGGAGGATGTAGTGTGTGAGGAGGAGGAAGCCCAGCGGCCCTCGAACACTGTGATCGCCACAGGGAGCTGCAGGGAAGCTCCCTCCGGTCTGTGGCCTGTGGCTCTCTGTGAGGTGCGGGTCAGCGGAGGTGGCACAGAACAGCAAACGCGGCAAGCGCAGCAAAACCGCAAATATCGTAAATGCTGCAGGAGAGCACTGAGACCCCCACAATCAGGTTCCCAGCGGAGAGTGGAGAGCAGGTCAGCAGCAGAGGCATGGGAGAGGGCTGTGGTGGGCTGCATAAGGCCGGCCGAGTTGAGTGTGTGTGTAAAAGGGAAGGGGAAGGACCCCCAACCCCACCTACACTATCCCACTGTCCCAGAGAAACTGGTGTATTGATTCTATATCCTTGCCTTTTATATTTTTGAGGCGGAGTGCCTGGGGGAAGCACCAGTATCCGGTGCTTTGAGGTGAGCTTGGGTATAGACCTGTTAGAACATTCAGCAGCCAAGCAGCCAGGTAGCCAAGCAAGGTGCATCAGTAGGAGGGGAGCAGGCTCAGAGCAACGGTCCCTGCTGGTGGGGCAGAAGCTGCCAGCGTTAGGTTGGTGCAGCTTGCTTTTGAAGTAGGGCCTGTCCGAGCACTTGCTTCCAGTCCAGTACATGTGCAACAGCACTTTTCATCTTGTAGCCAACTGAGACAACTATGTGGACCTTGTGAGTGTCTCGTCTGCATTAGCAGTGAGTGTCTGCTTCTGTTTAGTAACTGCTTTGTGGTGACTGATGGTGACTCCTGACCTATGGATGTTCGAGGAGTCCTGTGATTGGAGCGTGCTCGTGCACCCCCCTCACCTGAGGCATCTGGAGAAGGGGAAGGCATGGGGTGTGGCGGCGTTCCTTAGGTGTTAAGTATAAAGCACCAAGTACTAAATGACCAGCTGGTGTTGTTTGGAAAGCTATCTGGAAATTACAACCCAAGAGAGCAGTTGGCCTGGGATCACATAAAAAGCTCTTGTGGACAAGTTTTTCTGACGGGCATATGCCTTTTCAGGAGCAGGATCAGAGGCTCGTGCCCGGACCACCGGTAGTTCACCCAGTTGCCTCATCTAATGCACCAAGATCATTGAGAACTTTGAAATCCCTGAAATCAATATCTGAGATACAAAAAGCACAGAGAGATCTTACGGTTTTTAGGGGCAACTGGAAGCTGGCCCATAGAACTTTCTCAGCACACAGAGACTGCATTGAAACAAGGGGGCAGCTTCTGGCAGCGCAGCAGCCTTATATTCATGCAAAGTGTGCCGGCAGCACCTGGCTATTGGCAGATACAGGAACTGGGGAAAGAAATCAAGGAAGAAGTTGGACAGTTGATAGGTGTGAGGAAGGTCATGGTTGATTTGGGGGACATGGGATTCTATAGTACAATGGAAATACAATGAAGACTGAAGTCAGCCAGCCACTGCCACAGGGCAGGGGCTTAAGCCCCAAAAGGAGCAAAACATGGACCTCAAGGGCAAGGGGTCACATTGTCCTGGCCTGAACACCAAAAAAACCTTTATTCACAGCTATTTTGCAAGAGGAAAGGGTGAGGCAGGAGAGCCACTGCCACAGGAGCTTAAGCCCCGTAAGGAGAAAACATGGACCTCAAGGGCAAGGGGTCACATTGTCCAGGCCTGAATACCAAACAAAACCTTTATTCACAGCTATTTTGCAAGAGCAAAGGGTGAGGCAGGAGAGGATACTAAGCTCTTGGTTGGCCAGGATATACAGACTACCTGTTTCACTTCTGAGCCTCGTCAATCAATTTTGCTGGTAGGGATCGCGCCAGAACCCAGACTTGAGACAAGCTCACTAGGCAGTGCTGCAGGTCTAGCCTGGATGCTTCAACTGTTGCTGAACTGTTAGAGCTTGCAGACACAGCATTAGAAAAAAGCAGCCATATCATCAGGCCTTGCCTAGGGACTAGCCCAATGGGAATGGAAAATGATCCAGAGGTAATTGAGATCTCCTCCTCAACTATGGTCAGCCGGCCATCAGTCGTCGGCCATGCCACTCCATCAAGTAAACAAAAGTTGTTAGTAGAAGCAGTGATACAACAGTCGGCCCACTCTCAATTAGAGGATCTCTATGAACAAGGAGCCCCAAGTAACAGCCATTCTTGCTCTACCCCTTTGCCAGATTAAATGGAGGCCCCCCGAACAAGTTCACTGTACCAGTACGTGGCTGTTGGCCACTACGAGACTTCAGAATGGAGGTCCATAGTGGGGAAGTGGAGATAAGTGAGGCACACGGTTCTGATACTGCAAGGGAACACGCGCCTTGTAAGGCAGCTGCAGGAAAGGACAGATCAGGCTCTATCATAAACACTATGAACGCTTCCCTCTTAGCTGCAGTTAAAACCCTTATCTTGCAGTCACAAAAATTAGAGATCCACCTGGAATTAACTCATATGCTGGCTCAAAGTGTGCTCATACTTGGAAGAACTCTGGACACACTAACCTGAAAAATTGGACAATTGGGTGAATAATTGGAACAAAGGTAGTACGGCAGAGGGAAGCCTTAACGATGCAATAATAGATAAATTAGCTACTCTGTCTGAGGTATTAGCAACACTTATCGGTTATTGCAAAAACACTTAAGAATTGAGCAGGAAACAGTGCTGCTTGACGCCTGATAAAAAGCAGGGGTATTTAACGGTTACAGAAACAACAGAAAATTGGGAAATAGTTACCCTAAAAGATGTTGGTGAAGGAGGACGGGGTACCACATTAAGTAACTTGCCCCAAACTAATGAACAATGAATGTTGACGACTTCTCTGAGTGATGTTGCTGTGCACAATGACATAAATAGGCAAGCAACAGGAGTCACCAACTACCTGTCAGGTCTCTGAAAGCAATCGACAGACACAGTTATTAAGACACCAGAAGGAGCAGGATGTGGAGCAGGCCAGTTTAGGTGGTCCAAAATTCCCCATTGATAGCAACGAGGATTGTGGTTATGTTATCCAGCCAACATCGCCCTCAGCAAATACTAACCAGCAGATTATGTATGCTCAGGTGGCAGGATCCAAGGCTAAAGGAAGCGAAAACAAAGCTTGGGTCCATCTTCAACGACAAAGTCAATGGTATCGCAGACCAGAGACGTGGAATTGGCATCTGCTCAGGCGGTACACCCCAAAGTTGAAGGTAGTGGAAGGCAAACTGGGGGTTTCTCCCCAAAGAGAAAGTCTTTGGTATTGCAGCTGGGAAACGTGGAGATGACAATTGTCCCAGCGGCCATCAGTCCGGGGGTCCTCCAGACAAACACTTCCATAAATAGAACAGAGCCACATGCACAGAGGAGGCTGAGGTGTGGACGCAATGCTACCAGGTGTGGGGCATAAGGAGCTGGCCCAAATAAAACGACAAGTTATACAGGAGGCGATTCTTCTCAGATGTGTTAACTCTTCACAGGCGAGTCAGTATCGGGGAAAACAGGAGGCGATTTTCGTTAAGTCTCCTATACCTTAACAAACTGACCAAATATGGGATCAACAGGAACATGGACTCTTGCAAGAGGTAACTCTTCCAAGGGAGGCTATGCCAGTGGAACAGGTGCAAGTCTTGAACTCAGAGCAAAGCCATTGGCCACCAGATTGTGCAAACAATTTGGAGCACCCATGCATATATGGGCCTGTTCATGCGCAGGAACATCATGGAAAACTAAGCCGGAACAGCCTGGACAGTATAAAGCCTCAGAGGAAATCTGAAAGGTCTGCCTTAATTTTCAGCCCACTGTACGCAACACGGGGGCCTTGGGACATACTCAGCACCTCAGATATCCTGCATCTGTTGCATAATATACTATTGCTTTCTAACCTTACCTCTTGGGATCTGATCTCGGTAAATTTTAATGTTTATGCTTGGAGCATCCAGAGAGAATCTACATTGACAACACGGTCTGAACAGAGCACTGCTGAAAGCATTCTTGAAAATGCTGACCTGTTGTTAAGCTGGGGCATATTAATTAGTAAACCGGAAACAGAAAGATATCCCTTTGTTTTATCAATGACAAAACATCTGCCGCATTCAGATAAAAAAAGTTCCTCAGTCAGAGAGGAACACCTGTGATAAGCCCTTTGACAATGGATAAAAGAATTACTATACATCTGTCAAGGGACACAGGAGGCCTACAACACGCAGATGTGAGAACAGAATTCAGTAACTAAGGCCAGCGGAACTGGGATTGGCTCTCCGCTGCCCTGACTATTAAAGGGAGATCTCACCTTTAGCCAGAAAGGACTACACCTCAAAACCACAAGAAGTATGATTAAGCTAGTAAGTTGGAATGCTTCAGGCCTGTCTTCCCTTATTGCAATTCCTACCACAATTCCTACCACTAGGGTGTTTTTAAACAACTCTGACATTTTGTGTTTCCAGGAAACCTGATCGATGGAGCCTAAACCCATTCCTGGCTTCCTAACAACTCAGTCTTCTGCACAAAAGAAAAATCTGTTTGAAAGACACATAGGAGGCCTTGCAACATATGTAAAATTAGATCTAGTTGTCAAAGTAGAGGTCTGGGATAAATCAACGACGGGCGTTCACGTGGCGAGCATACATGGCCTGGCATTGAACAATAAACCAACACCCGTCTCAATTATAAATTTGTACATAAACCCTGGCTGGGTGAAAAAACAGGCAAATGTAAAATATATTTTATCTTCGCTAAAGGAATTCCTCTATGAGCACCCAAATCAAGAGTGCATGATAGCAGGAGACTTTAACCTTCGCAACCCGGGTCAGGAGGCTGGGGTTCCAGGGGACCATGCAAGAATGGCCTTAGAATTTTTTTTAAGGAGTTTGGACTGAGAATGACCAACCACAATGAAATCATAGTCGGCACACTTATACCAACATTTAGAAACATTGCTACTTTAGATTAGATCTTTGTAAACACAACTCTGTGGGCTAGATGCCTAAGTCATCAGGTCATTAGCAGAACTGAAAGCGATCACAATCCTGTGGCAATTGAAATTGGTCTCGGATCGACGAGGCATCAGACAGTTATAACTAGTGGGACACAATTATCATCTAATCTAGGTCCATTGGCAAAACAGATCAAATGGAGCATGGCTTTGTCTTCCAAGTATGCATTATGGAAACAGTCTAATGGTTCTCCAACGTTGAAAATGGGACAAGTCTGGTGGTAGACCAGTGGGGCACAATGGTTATAATGCTCCATGATGCGCTCACTGGCTCCAGTCAGCACTGGCAACCAAGGGTTAAAGAAGTGGGGTCGATACATTTTCAGCATTCTCGGAGTATCAGTGTAGTAAAAAAGCATGCCGGTAGGCGGAATTACAACACACGAAAAACAAAACAACCTCTACAGAAGCCTTTAGGGGGCTGGCAAGGAAAGAACATAAGAAAATAATCTGGAAGCTAAAAACAAAGGATATAGAGGAACGCTGGATATGAATACATGCGTTGCTGTTGCCAAGGAAAAGAAGAGAATTCTGGGGCTATCTCGATACCCTGATTCACACATCTACCAGTAAGGACAGTGTGGTCCCCGCTTGTGACTGGGAGAGACATGTGGGAATCTTTTATGTGGATCCAGACTAGTTAGATGCTCAAAGTACTTTAGTGCTGCAACATGTACTAGATGGCCTTGACAAAAGACATCTAAATGTTACAGCCGAGTCATTACAGATTGATAGCATTACTGGATGTGGACGGTAAGGCTTTTTTTAAACGGAATGTAGCTTCATACCCATGTATCAGATCTTTCCACTATAGACAATGTACTTGCTCTATCATATTTGGTTGCCAAGGCACAGAAGTCTTAATCCCCTCCACTTTTCACCTGCTTTATAGATTACAGTGCGCCTTTTGAAGGTGTTGAACGCAATAACCTTTGGAAAAAAACTAGCTGCTTGGGGGAAACCCAGAAAGTTGCTGGCGTCCATAACCGCTTTACATATGGACACATGGATGTGAATTAAGATATCTCAAACGCATGCAACAGAGAAAATTTACACCAACAGAGGCTTAAAACAAGGCGGCGTCATCGCCCCCACTCTTTTCAATCTTTATACTGCTGACCTGGTTGCGGAGTTGCTTAAAGGGAACACATTCCCCCCAAAACTGGGTCAGACAACTCTCCCTATAATTCAGTATGCTGATGCCCTGGTTTTGCTTGCCAAGACTCAATAGGTCTGAAAAAGGTTTTGGATACATTGTACTGTTATAACCTAAAAAATGTTTTGCAGGTAAATGAGGCTAAGACTGAGGTTCTGATCTTTGGCCGCCAATTAAAAAAGCATCTGATGGAATGGAATCTTGGCCCGCTAAAGAAAGGAACGGAAACTAATACCACTACCTTGAAGTCTGGATATCAGACACCGGCAAAACCTCACATCAGGCAGCATTGTTGGCAGAGAAAGCCGGGAGAACTACCTATGCCTTGTCCAAACTCTATCACCGGCATAAATCTCCAACTGCAGTGGCAATTAGAAAAGTAATTAAGGCCACATTACTGCCAACAATTACTTATGACCATCTTGCATACCCAGACAGTCTCATCATGCTACTCGAGACCTGTCACATAAGAGCCCATAAGAATATATTTCGGATTCATAGACTCACTAGGCATGCAATGATGCATCTGGAATTTGACTTGGTGAGGATGGAGATAGAATGTAAAAAGGATGTAATCAAGTTCCATCAGTGAGTTTGCAGGGCTAACACTAACAGCTTGCATGGATCTCTGAAAGTAATCTTCATAGATAATTCTAGCAACTGTGCCAACTACTTAAAGAATGCAGAGGAATTATTTTATCTGGCTCCAACTTATGTGCAAGACCCTGTTGTAACGATGGTCCTGCTAAAGAACATCTTCAAAGAGCATGGGGTGCAGGCCTCAAGGGAAAGTGACATTGCTTGCATTGGGAATATCAGAGGAGCAGATGGTCTTGCGGAGTCATAGGCGGCCACCAGCTGCCAACCATACCTAAAAGCGGCATTGGGTGCTCGTGCTTTCCAAAGTATACTGTGGATACAGCTCTAAATTCTTCTAGCCTGGGAGTACAAACATCACTGGAAGTCCCCACATGGTTTTCAGCAACAATGTACCTTGTGTAACTATCATACAGAATCAGTAATCCTTCTTGTATGTTGCTCTCCAGGACTTGCCTTACACAGACACTTATTGCTAACGCCTCTGTTTTTTACAGATGGGTTGGGAACATGCAAAGAGGCCCTGAAGTATATGTTTACAGCTGTAGTCCCCATGGAACTTGCCTGCTTTGGGAATTTGTTTGCTGAAGCTGGCAGGGTCCTCCAGGAAGCGAGGGTTCAGCATGGGTTAGTGTCATGTAGATGACCTGTAACGAGGTCGTGCGCAGGGATTACACATTTTAATCTTGTTCTTTTACTTCTTTTAAGTATTTCTTGTCAATGCCACAATAAGATAGCTCCTGATAGCAGTGCAGTTTTTTTTCATTATCTTACTGCAAGTGGGTGACTTGTAATGATGGTATGCATTTTTACATACTTTTGTTCTTTTTCCTCTTAAGTATTTCTTGTGAATGCCACAATGAGATAGCTTCTGATAGCAGTTCACTTTTTTCATTATTTTACAGCAAGTGGTTGATTTGTAATGATGGTATGACTTTTTTCATTTTATATACAGGCGGAAGCTGATTTGTTATGATGAAATGTACTTTGGTTGCACATTTTTTCACATAAACCTTTTTGGCTCTATTTTTGCTTCACTTTTCCACATAGATGACTTGCAATGAGGCTATGTACTGGGATTATGCGTTTCAATCCTGCTCTTTTACTTATTTTAAGCATTTCTTTGCCAGTATTGCAACATGTTAGTTCTTAATAGTAGTACATTTTTAACATTATCTTATTTATTGTTAGCAGATGGTTTGTGTTGAAGGTATGCATACAATACTGTTCTATACATAGATAGAAGATGATTTGTGATGGCGGAATGCACTTTGGCTGCGTATTTTATACATATACCTCTTCTGGTTTTTATCCTTGTCTCACTTTTGTGTATTTTTAAAACAACTTTAATCATGCAATAAAGTTATTACCCACTCTCTCACAAGTAGTCGACTTACTAAGTACGAGCAGACTATATTAGCCGCAGAAAATGTGACAAATGTCAATAGTGGATCAGGGATCCACTGAAGATTGTGAAGGGGACCACGATTCTCTTAATGTCACTAAACTATGCACCAAACCAAGACCAGACATACGAGATGAACAATGACCTGCATCTGATTATGCCTCTTATGTTGAAGGTTCATGCTTGAAAGACAATGGCGGATGTTTGAGAGCAGCTTATGCTGTTGGTACTTTGTCTGGAGCTGTTGAAGCTTCATGGCTGCAACAAATATTTTCTGCTCAAGTAGCCAAATTGATTGGTCTTACTAGATCATGCTGTGTCTCTGATCAGTTGAGAGTGACAATCTTTATCGATAGTCTATACAGCTTTGGCGTCATTCATGACTTTGGACAACTGTGGTCTCAGGTGAGGTTTTATTATGTCCTCTGGATCTCCAATCTGGAATGGCGAACAAGTGAAAATCCTCCTTGACGCACTACAATTGCCTGAAAAAGTTACTGTGGTCAAGTGTCGTGCACATCATTCTGGAAATGATCTTATGACTGGGTAACAGGTAGGCCGACAATTTTGTGAAATACTGTGACCAATAATATCTGCACCTTTAATTGTGAATTCACAAAGGAGGGAATGGATGAGACTAACTTTAACCTTTTGTTGACAACAGCTGATACTTGAGATGAGGTGAAAAGGCTCCAAGAGGAAGTGTCTGAAGAGAAACAGCAAAGTTGGGTTGGGCAGGTTGTGTTACAAGGGGTTTAAATGGATGGAAGACCAGTGCTGCCAAATAGCCTGTTACGTTCTATGGCTCAACATTTTTATGGTCCTGCTCATTTTGGTAGGAATGCTATGGTGAGATTGTTCAGACAGACTTGGTTCAATCCTAAGTTTAGATTGATGGCTGAAGCGTTGTGTCACCGATGTGTTGTGTGTCAACAGAACAATGTTGGAAAGAGAACTGAAGTTACATTGAGTCACATAGGAAGATCAGGAGGACCTTTTAACAGGATTCAGATGGATTTCATTGAGATGCATGTGTTCAACGGATTGAGGTATGTTTTGGTTATTGTGTGTATCTTTTTCCATTGGGTTGAGGAGTACCCAACTAGGCGAAATGATAGTCTTTCTGTAGCCACACATGGTGTTGAGGGAACTTATTCCTAGCTTTGGCTTCCCGGCCTCTTTGGAATCAGATCGAGGAGCTCATTTCAACAATGAGGTTCTTAAATTGTTGTGCGCAACATTTCAAATGGAGCAGATATTGCACTGACGTTATATACCTCAGGCTTCGGGCAGTGTTGAGCAAATGTAGGGCACGCTGAAATTGATATTGGCAAAGGTGTGTGCTTTGACATCCTTGAAATGGCCTGATGCTTGACACTTGTGTTGATGAGTCTTCGGAGTGTACCTGATCGAAAGCCTGGACACTCCCCCGACTAAATCCTAATGGGGAGTGCGATGAGACTGCCAATGATTCCTGCAAATGCACTTGTGAATATAACAGATGATATGGCCCTAGACTACTGCAAAAGACTAGCTGATGTGCGCTCTGTGTCTCATCAGGTTGGGTCAACTACAGCGTCTCAACTACTGGAACAGTGCCATGACCGTATTCCTGATGACTGGGCCTTGGTGAACAAACACATCAGAAAAACTTGTCTGGAACCTCAGTGGCGTGGACCTTACCAAGTGATCTTAGTGACCACGGCTACTATGAAGTGTGGGGTTTTCCCTACTGGATACACGCTTCCCATTCTCACAGAGCTGAGTGTCCCTTGATACAACAGCCCCTGTTCCAGAGGAACCAGTAGTGTGAGAAAGACAACCGGAAGAGGTCTGCCAAGCTGTCAAGGACCAAGCAGAGCTCAAAGTAGCACTCAATCAATTTTAAAAGGGTCTTGAGCAAGCCATAACTGACTCTGATGCTGAAACAATAGAGTCTTTTTCTGTGGCGAGTGAGTCAGATCCTGAAGGAACGAGTGCTGGAAGAAAGCAAGAAGAAGCTAGAGACTGTTGGCCTAGAAGACAAGAACGAGGAAAAGTCAGTCTGCCTAAAGAGGGTGTGCCACCAGTGATTGTTGCGGAAACTGAGAAATCTGTTCTGAGCGGAAGTGAAGACGAAGGTGTGGCATTGAGAAAGTCAAAAAGAACAAGAGTGCCTAATTGTAGGTATTCTTCACCTTAGTGGACCTACTTTGCGAATGACACACATCAAGAAATCTGGGAGTGTTGGAGTCAATTTACAGGTTTGGTTGAACTTCCATGAACTGAACATTGTGATTGGACTATACTTTAAACTGTCATTGTCATCTATGAGTTTAGTTTACATGCACAATAGAGACATTTAAATTGATTGGGATCAAGAATTTGGAAGATTTCCTAGGCCCCAGTAAAATAAAGAGGATGTCACTTAGAAGAACACAGAGTAGCGCTAGAGAAGTCTCACGAAGATTTTATTCTGTTGATAAATTAACTTTTGAACACTCTTTTGCTGTTAACATTGGTGAAATCAATGAAGAAATATTTTTCTGCTGCCATACTTGCTTAATAATTGATCTGATTTTAAAGACATAACAGAGCTAAACAAGAGAAATAGATGTAAATACATAGTAGGTGCTTTATTGCTCATTTCCTATGTAATATAATTTCGCTAGTAGGAGTGTTTCCCCTACCAGTCCTATAGAAGAGGAGATATCCTCTAGTGATCCCCCCCCTAAATTATTAATCCTAAGAAAAGTAGTAAATTAGATGAGAAAGCATTACACCTAGATGCATCTAGGGGAGATTATTCTGCAAATGTATATTTCCACTTATATTAATATGTAGAGATAATGAAAGCAAGGGATTGCTATGCATGTACACAGTTGCCTGCTTCTGTTTCCGAAGGCATTACCTATAATCATATTCCCATAACTTATGGAATTTCGTGTAGTCTTTTTTAAGTTTGTTTTATGGGAAAGGGCATTATCAGTATTATTTTTCAAACTATGATTTAGTTCTTTCAGAGATCCCTATTATTGACCACTTGAACAGACATCCAGGTCCCTTGGAAATAAAAATAATTGCAAGATTTTTCAAACCTGTTTACACTCTATACACAGTTTATGCACACACTGATACAATTTAACTTGTATTTTATCTGATGTTGAGAAGAAATTCCTGAATTTAGCTCGAGGCAGAAGAAGAAGGTTGGAAGCTAGCTCACAGTTAAATGAGCTTTTCCAGAGTCAAAGTAAATGCACGAAGGAAGAAATAGAACATCACTTAGCTGGAAGCTTAGCTTCCTTAGCTCTAGATTGGGAACACAAAGAAAGACTGTGTATCTGGATGGAAAGATCTGAGACTAATATTGTGTTTGTGGGAAAAGGTGAATGTGGACACACTTCTGAAGTTTGAGGGAACTATATGTTGTATTTGGATGGAGAGGACACTGTTATCCCTGGAGTTTATTTTGTTTTTTCAAAAACATGCTTATTTTAAATTGCCAAAAGGATGGTATAGAACATGTTACTTGGGGATTGTTTTCCCAAAATGTATCATGTGGAGCATTTTGGCGATCCTGTTTGGACTCAAATTCTAGATCTAAGTGAGGTGTGAGTGCAGGAGAAGTGGTAGGTGATATTTTTGGTGCTTTGATCCTGTCTCTGGGAGTGATTTTGAATGATGTGAAGATTAGAAGGCTGTGTACTATAGTGGATAAACTAAACATTAGTACTGCTGGAGCGTTACTGGCCGTACATTCTGAGATGAGTGATCAGATCAATGGTTTTACAAAATCGACTTGTGTTAGACATGTTGCTCACAAAAGAGGGTGGAGTCTATTGAATGCTTAAGCTACAACAATATTATTCCTTTATTCCGGATAAAAGTAAGGATTTGCAGAAGTATATCTGGAATATTTCAGGGTTGACAAAGGATTTGAAAAAGTTGGAAGTGACTGGTGCATGGGAAGCAATTGGAAATTGATTTTTTCTGCTGTAGGTTGAAAGATAATCAGTGTAAATATTATGATGACATGCAGCGTTTGGAAGAATCAGATGAAAGCTGTTCAAAACGACTGTGTTTTAGAAAGTCTCATTCAAAAATGAAATGGGTTTGTGATGATGCTACGCGTCATCAGAGGGAGGGTTGAAGAAGTATAACTAACTGTGCCAATATGCTTCCTAAATTGCGAGAAAGCGTGATTATTTTCCTTTTTGTAACGTGTAAAACGAATTCTTAAATGTAGTGCACTGAAATATATTAGTAAAAGTGCACAATGAAAGTTAACGTTTTTTGCAAGCTATATTCAATACTTGTCGAAAGAATGTCAATGTTATACTATTTTAGAAATGTTAATCTTTATAATCATTTTATATTAAAAAATGTAGACATTTGAAGCATATTTGAACTAAAGTATTTTCATGTTCATTTTAGTTGGTCGGAGTGATGGCGTTCTTTTTGTATGTTCTAATCTTCAATGTGCAAGCTTGTTTTTCCAAAGCTGCAGGTGCTGACATTAACAAGGAGTTCATTGTGCACAAGAGATAAGAGGGTCGAAAGAGAAACGCTACCGGTCGAAAGGTGTATCTTGCCACTGGCAGCAATAGCTTTTGAGATTCCTGAATGCAAGGGTGTGTCAAAGTCGAGTGTTGAAGGCTTTGGAAGACTGAAGTGTTAATTGTACTTGATTTGCAGCTTTGCTTTTCAAATGAGTGGTTTTGTTGTGAAGTCATCACACCTGAAACAACTAAAATTTAAGGGGGGTTAGTAGGAGAGAGATTTAGACTCTCTCTGCCCTTTCCTCAGAGTGGACCTTTTGAGGTACAGACCTCATACTTTCTATGTGGCTTTATGCCATCACATCTCTCTTAGACAGGATCTTCTACTGAAGTTCTGTTTACTAACCTTTCTCAGATATTCCTTTAGTATTAGAATAGTTTATGAGATAGATTCAATGGTTTGACAAGAAAACAATTTTAGAATCCAGACTCCACATACTTTTCCTGATTTTCTGCATTGTTGATATTGAAGTCTTGGTCTTTTTCCATGTTGCTTCGATTTAGTATTGTGCCATGCCTTAATTCTCCATTCGTGATCTTGTATATCTATAATATGGTTTTGAGACTCACCTATGTAACTTTGGCTTTGAGTATGTAATAAAGCCCATTTGCAACTTTAATTTGGACTCTGAGGTTTAATGTGTGACTATTGAGTTGCACTGTAATTGATTTTAATAATGTGTTAAAACTATCTCTTCACCCCTCGGAACACAGAAGAAAAGATTAATCGGTCCCCAGATGACAAGATAGGGCCCAGGCTCCATCATGGTGCTGGTGCTAGATTGCTCCTGGCAGGAAGTACCCACAAGAATGAGCCCCAAGCAGGCGAGCTAAACACCTGTGAGAATAAGATACAGTAGGAGGAGGGTGCATGAATGAGGAAACAGCCAAAAGAATGAAACTGAACCATAGCAAACTCATAAGCATCCCAAGAACAAGGGAACTGGAGCTGGATCCAGGGCAGTTACCCAGAATAAGAACCAGGCAACGAGGAACAAAATGAAAACCGAATGTGTTCAGGCTCAACGTCCCTCATTCCATGGAGGAGGGACTAGAAGCTATCCCGAGATTCTTGCTGCTGCCATCTTGGCTTGGTGTAGAAAGAGTTTCTTTCAGAATTCCATCTAGGAGTGAGATAGACCTAAGCGTTTCCTCCCTGCAACTCCCAGTGCCATTTAGAAACAGACCAAGTCGGCAGCCCGAGGAGTGATGCAAGCCGAGCTGTCCCAAGGAAGAGGAGAGCTTGCATGCAAGCATGATATATTACATGGTGTGGGCAATATGCGGCGAGGTAGGTCCCTTGTTGTGATCATTGCTGGACTGCTTCACCCATGCCCAGCTCGCTTCTGCCCGTGTTTAAGATGTTTCCTGTACTGGGGAGGGAGGCCAGACTTAGTGGTGTAACATTACACCCTGTAAAAGAAATACATACGTTTTTGATGACAGCCTCCCAAACACACATCGTACGTGGCTGAATTTTAATAAAACTATCTGCTTATTGTTGAAAAAGAAATGCCATATCGGTCTGTGGAGCATTAAAGAGAACAAGGTGAATGCGGGGAAAGGATGGAAGGAAAGGGATTGGGAGGACAACAAAGATAGAATTGTGCTCCCAGATTTATTGTAGACCACTGCTTCTGTGCCACCCTTCCTCGGTGCACATCTCATGCAAGCATGCACATTGCGTAGTACTAGTACCCACAATCATGCAGGTATCAATCTGAGGAAAAAAGGCCTTCAGTCATTCTGTGAAGCATTGTGCTTCCCCTGGCTCTGTGAAAAAAAAAAACATTTTGTTCCCATGAGCTCAGTTTAGCTGAAGTCCACACCATAGCAGAAACACACATTGCAGGCAGGCTGACCCATTTTTCTGTCAATTTATTCAATCTTCTGGATGTGTGCACGTACATCGGGGAGCAAAAGGAGTCATTTATTTTTGTTTGCAGGTCACTCGTGTTTAAAGGATGGGTTCAGGCCCCTCCGGATCTGATGATCCTGTCACTAGGGAGAAGTCCGCCGAGCTGGATTCTGAAGGCAAGCCTTAGGCTTTTTCACTGTGGGCAGATCTACGTTGTCAGGATGGGTCAGGTAGCCCAGAAAAAGATCGTTATCACCGTATTGAAATTGTTATCTGGGCCCAGAACCTGGACGGTAATCGGGCTCTAAGCATTGCCAAATACCTCATATTTCCCTTACAATAACATCAGAACTTTAATGGACCACTGCCAAAACATTGCCTTCTCTTAAATCTCCAGCGCTACTGTAGTCAAAGATCCTTTCACTTAAGGCAGACATGCCTCTACTGTATATACTGCATTCTCAATTCCGACACACACAGCCCTACCTTTGTGATTCTGGAATCCATTGCACAATTGATTTCTCAACCCCTTCTAACTTCTTCATAATTTTCTAAAGTACATCCATCGTTTCTATATGCCCGTGTAGGAGCTTTGCCAGTGACCACTTCTGTATTCTCTTTGTTCTCCTAGCCCTTCTTCTTCCTCGAATAATGGGGGAAGAAGCCTTATTTATCTCTTCTATTTGCCTCTTTATCATCGGAATGGGTATGCAACCAGCATGCAGCTCTGACTGCGTAGCCAATTTTCCCACTGGTTCTACAGCACTACTCCTGCTCTGATTACAGGGACCCACCACTGAGGACCCCACCTATCTCCTACGGGCCCTCTTGGCTTCCGGTGTCAGAGATGTTACCAGTTACAGCTACTTAAGTTTCCACCCTCATCATTGGAACATTACGGTCCTAATCGGATCACAACACTTCTGTTGCATGTGTCCACCAAGCCTGAGAGACAGTCTTTACGTGGGGAGGTGACAGATTGGATTGGAAACTCAGTGAATCACTGCCATCCTCTGTTTGGCTCTGACCTCCTGATATACTGGTTTAAAGCATATTGACGATAGGGGGTACTGCAGAACAAACGTGCAGAGACCTATGGGCGTCATTTCTATTCTTCACAGACATGCCTGCCCGAGAATTGATGGCTCTTGAGTGATGTCCAAGCTCAGGCCTTAAATGTGTCTCTTGTTGAACAGCATCTATTAGTGGAGAGGGCATACAACTCATTGGGAATGTTTAAGCTGTATAAGTACATTGGAATGTAGGGAGCTCCATTGAAGAAAATCCAGTGATCCGGGCTTCTAATGACCAGTAGAAGCTCGTAGCTCCAACATTCCAATATTGGCATTCACAGCTGCTGCTGTGCACAAAGGACTAATGGACCCAGAAGGGATTTTAACCCCCTCGGGTTCAGTGAGGCCTCTGTATTAGTAATTAGAACATTCTGCCATGTAGGGGCTGAATGTTCGAATAGGCCTAGAGCCTGCCCTCAGCTCGGGCCTTTAATACTGGAGAAGGTCTTTAATGGGCGGTATAGCCCACTACGGTGGGCTCTAAGGCTTTAGTGGAGAATGTTCATCAGCAGTACCACAGATTCAGAGTATACGAGCATCATTTAGAAAGACATCATCAACTCCAATTAATGCTGTCACCATCACCGAGACATGCAGAGAAGGGCAGACAAGTACAGTGTTCTTGCTCCTCCCTTTTCCTACCCTACCTACCCAAAAACCACATTGAAACCTTTACAAGATGTTCTCATGATTCTCTGATCAGAGGAAGGTTGTCAACCTGCTTTCAGAAATGGAAAGATTTAACAGAGACCAGCAGGTCCTTCACATTCCCTGAGGTGACTTGCACTATCCTTTTGCCGAGAGGCAGGGAGTATTTTATACCTTAAAATATATGGTCACACCATTAACTTCTCCCAAAAAGCTTAAGTCTTTGGTGTTCACCTTTATATGAACAAGTATGGTTGCAAGATGTGAAATAAATGCAGAATCTGCGGTGCGAAACTAAATACACCATTATACAGCTAATAATTAATTGCAAAAATATATAAACTTTATTGTAAGCTGCTATCAAACACACCTATAGTTTATATTAGGTGGTAACATTCTGAAAGATTCCTGCTAATGTGTAATGATCTACAGCCATGCAAAAAATAAACATGCTGCCATAAATGCCTCCTTTCTGCTAATTACTTTTTATTGTAGTCAAGCTGTTCAGAGGAGCAGAAAAGCAAGTTCTGGGTTTAATTTTTTAAACAATGATTGTAATTATACTCTGTGACTTGCCCTTCATACTATCTACTGTCTGTGAAGGCAAGCATTATGGCGTTCAAGACTCAGCAGTAATACATTTTTACAGTTGCGTAGCCATCTCATTTATTACAGGTAGCTAGGAATGCCATAACCGGACTCTAATAAGAAAATGAGAAGCAGGTTTTTATAATAGAAAGTGTTCTAGCTATAGCTGATGCTGCCAAAGTCTTGACTACTTGGCACTGTAAATGATAGTAATTACAATTTTATTCCTATTGTTAGAAATGAGGTCTCTAGTTGGTAGCCAGTTTACACTCTGTCAAAGTAGGGACCCTCACTGTAGTCAGGGTAAGGGAGATACACAGCTCAGATAACCTCTCCTCACTCCCTTGGTGGCTTGGCACAAGCATTCAAGCTTATCTCAGAGCCAATGTGTAAAGTATTTGTACAAACACACACAGTAACACGGTGCAAACACCACAAAAGGACTTGTTAGTGCATCAGTCCTTAATAAGTAAACTTACAAGGGGACGCGTAAAGGTCGATTAACCTTTTGACTCGTTTAGGATGTTCTTACCATGGTTCCAGAGCAGAAAACACAAAGATCAATGCCCAAAAATCAATAATCATTAGTCAATTTAATAATTAATGGAGTCAGTAAAATTCCCACACCATGACTGAAAGGTCATGAATAACTACTCCTTCAATTAAAAGTTTAGCACGTTTATTTCCCTATTATTACAATGTTAAAGTCATGTAGATTAATCTTCAAATCCATCAAATGCAATTAATAATATTTGTTAACCAAAAAGATGCAAGAAACATGATCCAATCATAGCTTGAATCATAATGCATTCTAAAGCATTGGCACAAATCATAAGTAAAACCAATTTCAACAAGACTATAATATCCATAGAGTTCAGCAAAATAGTTTGTCAACCATTTGTCCCTGCAATTTGTCAGTCGTCATGTGAATAGCCTTAACTAACTCAGATTAGCATCAGCATGTGGGGCTTCATGCAAAAACAATTTAGAACACAAATTTTGAAAACATCTAGCTAAGGAAACTATTAAGACAGCACATTTGATACCTAGAAAGGAAAGACATGAAAATTCAATTTAGTCACATTGTCCTATCTATCTATCCATGGAATGGGTCAGCAAGCAGAATCAGTCTTCATCCTCAGGTCATCAATCAATCAGCAACGCATCAGGCTCTCAGTCAGAGAGTATGAGCTCAATGACAGAATCTCAAATCTTTTCTAAATGTATATCGCATCTGCCTAAAATCTGAATAATTCTCCTCTGTCGCGTTGTTATATCAAAGTCCCCCAAACTATCCCCTAATTCCCGATTGGTCAATTAATCGTACGTTATTACTCTGTCCAATGATTTTTATATACCTAATCTATGAATTCTAATATTTCACACTTCACATGTCGTTGGTTGGTCTGCTTTACGATGTTCTCATCATCCAGCTCGTCAGGTATCAAATTTGTTGCACCTTCGTCTCCAGTCAGTGTCTTCATTGTTTGCGTCCTGGGAAAGAACCTTGTGCACATTTTACACACATTTTGTTACATTACTAGAGACATCATCTCCTGTCCATTGGTTCCCATAGTAGGTTTCTGCTAAGCATTGTAACAAGACAATGAGCATTTCACAGTTAGTTCACTCTGTCAGCATTTTTTCATTAATCACTAAGAAATACAGCTTCTGCATGCGGCCTAGCAAAACTAGGCCAAGACATGCGCTAAATTAAGGCCTACAATTAATAAGCAAGAACATAATTCATAACCCTTAATATGACATATTACTACACTAATCTAATATATTTTCAATATTTCATATGGATTGATAATTATTTAGTACATTTCGTGAATACTGGTGGCCATTCTTCGAGGTCACAATTTGAAATGTGCACATTATTTTCTACATTATTAATTTTTCTACCTATGTCATTATTCAAAATAGGTAAACATTCATTAATAATTTCTAATTAAGACATCTGCTTCAGCAGACTCCACACCAGTTTAGAAACATAGCCAGCATTTATCTAAATCAAACAAGACCAAAGCAACAAAAATCCAACATACACAATTAAAGATATCATGTTTTAAGATTTAAAAAAAGAGTTGAAATTTATAAGAATCAATGGATGTGTTTTTTTAGCACAAATTCCCTGGTATGCGTCAAAAATAAAGCAGCCGGGGTAAGGGTGCATCAGAAAAGCAAGAGATGCATTGATTCCTTACTCGCAAGTGAGGCTGTACATCGATTCTTTCCTCGCCAAGTAAGCAATTCGTCAGTTGTTTCCTCGCAAGGGTGGATTTGTCGATTTCTGGACAGGCAGCCTCGTCCGTGCAGTGATGTTGCAGGTTTGGCGCCCAGGGACGATGCGTGGAGAATCTGGATGCACTGTAATGATGAAGCCGCGCTGAGCTGGTGATGGGTCAATTTCTGCAGGCGCGAGGCAGGTCAATTTTACAGTCACGGTGTGGGTGCTGTGTCGATTTTTCCGACGCTCGACTCCGGTGCGTTGATTTTCATTCAGGTTCTACCAGCTTCTCTTTCTAGGGACCCAGGGACTGCATGTAGCACCACTTGGCAAGTCAAAGGTCTCAGCAAGAGAGCCCAGGTGCTGGCAGGCGAAGCCTTTGATGTCCCTGAGACTTCTTAACAGGGGGCAAGTTCAGTCCAAGCCCTTAGAGAAACTTCGCAATCAGGATACACAGCAAAGTCCAGTCTTTGTCCTGACTAAGGCAGAAGCAGCAACTACAGGCCACCCCAGTAAAGCACACACAGCAAAGGGGCAGTACTCATCCTCACAGCCCTTCTTGTCTTCTCCTTGGCAGAGGTTCCTCTGGATCCAGAAGTGTTCTGAAGTTGTGGGGTCAGCAGTCCAATACGTATACTCATTTCTGCCTTTGAAGTAGGCAAACTTCAAAAGAAAGTTTTTGTAGACCCTGCCTTTCCCTGCCCTGGCCCCAGACACACTGTAGGGGGGTTGGAGACTGTATTGTGTGAGGTCAGACACAGCCTGTTCAAATGCAGGTGTCAGCTCCTTCCTCCAACTCTAGCCCAGTAAGACTCATCAGGATATGCAGGACACACCTCCGTTCCCTTTGTGTGACTGTCTAGAGTGAATTTACAAACAGCCCAACTGTGAGTCTGACCCATACGTGTATTCAGCAGCCAGGCAGAGGAACAGAATGGTTAAGCAAGAAAATGCCCACTTTCTAAAAGTGGCATTTTCAAACTTACAATTTAAAAATCCAATTTACCAAAAGATGTATTTTTAGAATGTGAGTTCAGGGACCCCAAGTTCCACATCTCAATCTACTCCCAATAGGAAATTACACTTAAAAGATATTTCAAGGCAATCCCTATGTTAGCCTATAGGAGAGATAGGTCTTACAATAGTGAAAAATGAATTTAGCTGTATTTCACTATCGGGCCATGTAAAACACATCAGAACATGACCTACTTTTTAAATACACTGCACCCTGCCCATGGGGCTGCTTTGGGCCTACCTTAAGGGTGACATATATAAAAAAAGGGAAGGTTTGGGCCTGGCAAGTGGGTGCACGTGCCAGGTCAACATGGCAATTTAAAACTGCATACACAGACACTGCAGTGGCAGGTCTAAGACATGTTTACAGGGCTGCTCATGTGGGTGGCACAGTCAGGGCTGCTGGCCTACTACTAACACTTGATTTACAGGCCCTGGGCACCTCTAGTTCACTTTCCTGGGGATCTACTAGTAAATCAAATATGCCACTCATGGGGAAAACCAATCACCAATCCAATTTAGACAGAGAGCACTTGCACTTTAGTTCTGGTCTGCAGTGGTAAAGTGCCCAGAGTACCAAAACCAGCAAAAACGAAATCCAGCACACAGTCAAAAATACAGGAAGAAGAGACACAAAGATAGGGAAAACCACACCAAGGATGCCAGGTCTAACACCTATCATAAATATTTTCATCCTAGTACGAAGCATGGAAATCCCAGTTCAGCTAGCCCATGGCACAAGGCACAGTCGCCCCCTTCTCACATAGTCAATCCCATCAGGCATAGAGGCTGTATAAGGCACATCCATCCATATTAGGCAGAGTCACACCTCACACAATGGATGTCATTAGGGGATAAATCCAGAGGTGAACCGACCACAGAGACAATGCTGGTAAACAAATACCAGCCAGTTGATTCTGCTCCCAATTTAGCACTGCCTTCAGAAACTGGAAGATTTTTCTTTATTACCTAGCTCTACGCGCACAGCCCTTATTCCTACAAACACCACCATTGAGCCACAACCTTAAGTTAATACCCCTCCTAGACAATTTTAGGTCTAGTTTTACAGCGCAGCAGGCTGAAGACCTATTGTTACCAATACTTTAAAACATACAAAGAGGGGCCTTGGTTTCACCGAGAAGAGGATTTCTGTAATATCAAGCTATTTTCTGTTTGATGTATAATTCCACCTCCTGTGCTTTGGAATTCATGTAAGGATACAGGCTGTTTGCAGCCCCCTTCCCCCCAATTATTGCCCCCATTTGGACTATTAGCTGCTGGTATTTCGACTCTAAAAGTGCACTGAGACCTACTATCCAGACCCCAGTGATAGTGTTTAGTCCCTTTACAAAGGTTATGTTGAATTGGGTGTCCCCAAACAGCAATTTCTGACTTACGTATGAGTCTTTAGTGTATAGTACCCAGGTACCAAGGGCAAGTGAGGCAGAGTGTCCTCACAAGGCTGCAGCACTGGTTATGCCACCCTGTGCGTGACAAGGTGAAAACGTGGCTCCCTGCCTGCCACTGCAGACTGGAAATGGTGTTACACTGCAAGTTTGACTTTAGCATTGCCATTAATGGCAAGTCTGTTAGTGATATATATGTCTCCTCCAAGAAATGTCTATCAAGCTCTATGGCAAGGGGCTGTATATTATTACGCCAGGCATGTAGTAGTTTCATATATGTCTTTGTAGCAAAACCCTAAAAGCTTTCATTTAGCTGGGAAAATGTAGTAACCCCATTGGCTAACACAGGGTTACCAGCTACCATCCCAGCCTGGCTAACTTCTGAATGTGACAAATTAACTGGGTAGTGTAAGGCATCAAATTAATCATGGCATTATATGCAACTTGATAGTAAAGTAGGCACTTGTCACTTTTAAAGTAAAACAGCTTTTAGAAGTTGCTGCTCTGTGCCCCAGCTAGACCAGTGGCCTCACAAAGGCCCTGGCACACAGACCGCTTTCTACCTGCTTTGGGAGACATGTGGACAATGCCCAGGCTCAAGAACACAGGCAGTGGCCGCAGAGTAATGTGTGACCTCCACCCCAGGATGGCCACTTGAGTTTTAGCCCAAAAGGCGAGCCTCAAAGGGGAAGCCACCTTTGGAGGACAGATGGTGATAACACTCCGAGCAGGCTTTCTTTTGTTCCTGTAGACATTTTAGAGACAGGGACAGAGAGGGAAATCTAGTGCCAGAACCAGTTTTCCTGTGAGCCTGTAGCACTTAGGTAGCCACAACTCTGGGGTGGTCTACCAAGCTCCTAACAGCCAAGTGAAGGGTCATGCCATTTTGAAAGGCACAAGAATGTTGCACTCTGGGATAGCCAGATGCCACACAAGACAGGAACTATGCCACCAAAGAGAATGGGACCTATTGACCCACTGGCTAGTGACCACCTTGTCCCCTCTGGGCTCTTTCCTGGGCTAAATATTGCATCTATGGCTCCCTGCCCCTCAGTACACTGTGGATTTGGAGATAGGGCCTAAGAAGGACCATCCTGCTGGCTCTGAAAGGAGCACAAAGAGAAGCTGCACCATCAGAAGTACTTCACCTGCTGCACTTTGGGCTAGTAAAGTTTGGATTGTGTCCCAGGCCCCTGACGGGAGCAAAAGTTGATTCCCAGCCCCAGATCAAGGCAGTAACTCCAAGGATCAGTCGGCTGCCTTCCTGGAACATCACCAAGGACATTAAAGCTGGAAGAGCCCAAACTGCCACATTGGTAGTAACTGCAGACATTTTGTCGCTACCGGATGCTGAGTACTTTGAGAGGCTTCTCAGAGATAGCCAAAAATTGCACCCATGTCTGTGGGACCCATGGGTGTTGTCTGTTCTTGTATTCACTGCCTAAGAGGGACACTAGCTCCCCACCAAAGATTTACAGCCTGACGTGTGTCGCAAGAACCAAAAGTCTGCCACAGCTACCATTGCAAAGAAGACTTCGTAGGAGCACAGGTTCAGTGCCCATAATCACCTCACTTTACCCATGGACTAAAGGATCGCCTGGAACTTACCCCTGTCCATAGCACAGTATCAAGAGCATCCTCAAGCATTCTTTTCTCATGCATCCCCAGCATCAGGACCACTCTATTGTTATCTATGGCGACTGTCTCCTACAGACTGTAACTAGACTGAAAAAGGCTCTGGCCCCCCAGGTAACTGTCCAAAGTATCTTTACTGGACTCCTACACCTCTGTCCTGTCAGAATTGGCCACCCAACTTGAGTCGGAGTTGCTGAACAAACTCTTTCAAAAGTTTACAGACGTTTTGTTGACCAATGCTTGTTTGTGGTTGATTTAAAGAAATATTGAAGGTTTAAAAATTCATATCTCTGGAACTTTTCAGTGAATTTTGATGAACAAGAACTCTAAAAAGTTATACAAATATGCTCTATTTTTATAAACAGGTGTCGTATTTCTTTCTTGTTTTGTGATTTTCTTATTTAGTTGTTTGGTGCTATTAAATGCTTTAAATGTAGTTCCTTTGCTAAGCCTTACCACTCCCATTTAGCTACCTAGGGTTAAGTTTAAGGTTAAATAAAGGAGCCTGACTGGACCCAAGATGGTATTTGTGAGTGTACCGCATGATAAGGCACTATAGCCATAGCATGTAGTACACCCAAACCCTTACACTGAGGAACTATTTTACATCTGAAAGTACACTCGGTCATCACACATTAAACAGTTTACCTTTTAGAGGCATTGTATATAGAAAATAATGTTTTTCTGTTGTGTGTTTTTTCACTGCACCAGGCGTTTGATAAAACTTAAGTCAGGACTCAACATGCAAGCCAGACCTGTTGGCTTTGCAAGTGCTTGTTTTCATGGTGGATGCCCACTGTAATGTAAGGTTGAGGTTGGTAGCAGTTTTGAACAAATGAAGAGTACTGCCTTATTTTTGATACATGTAGTGAATATTTAATTCCAGTACTTACATTACACAAATGACTCCAAAGATGTTCACAGCAGCTCTGCATTAGAACTGATATGCCTACTGATCTATCGTCAACATTTCCACAGTGGTTGTCACATAGCCAAAGCATAGCTTCATGTGACATCACTTAAGACAAAACAATATGAAAAGGAACATTTTTGGTCATCGACAGGACTCGTTTTATGCTCCTCATTTCAAATTAGTTGTGGACATAGCCCCACATTGTGTCTGTTCACCTTTATAATCCAGAGAAGGAATAGAGTTCCAGGCTCTCAAGCACATTTGCTCATGCACTCCAAGAGCTCCATTCTGATTGCAATGCGGACGTGCCATCCCAGCGGTATGATTCGGATGTAACGGGCAACAATCGGAGGACGCAAGAAATTTTGGACAGATGACTGTCGATCAGAGTTTCCATAGAAGACCTACAAACAAGACGGAAACAATTCAAATAAATATAAAAAGCAAGTGAGTTATGTCCATACCATAGGCCTACATTAGGCAATGTGATTTTATTCAGATTGAGCCCTTCTGATATGCATATTCTAAGCCATTGCTGACCCCCTGAGGAGGCTTTGTGGACCCCCAGGGGTCCCCGGACCACAGGTTGGGAACCACTGCTCTATGTAATGGGAATATGGGGCCCTACCACATAGACGAAAGGAGGGGTACAACATGCAGGCGATCTTGGGTAAATTGAAATGAAACATATAGATTTCTGAGATTTAGGCATGCTACATCCAGTGGCTTAGCTAGGTTGACATAAGCCCTAGTGCAAGCAAAGTAACTGGGCTGCCTTCCTAGGGTGACATCTCAGTCTATCAGCTGCCCCGACAACTCCTTAACCTCCTTCAACAGAGTATGGATCTGCCATATTAAAACTCACTCAAATTCCCATACACACAACATTGTGTTTTCACTCTTTGCACCCCGTTTCTTCAAGTCAAAGCTATAACCCTACAATGATTTTCTAAAGCCAATAGATTTTGCCCTTGAAGTGTATGCACACAGACATAACATGCAGGGACCCCACACTCACACTGCAGCCCTCACATAGGCACACCTTCACTTTTCACTCACACAGGCATATGCTGTACTCTGCACTCACAGGCATAACTTTCAATCTGTAGACCGTTTACACTGCATTCACAAAAGATATTGGTAATCCAGCATTTCAATAGGCTCATCCCTTGCAAAGCACTCACATATCATGGTGGTTATGCTGCCCTCACACTGCTTACACAGAGGTACACCGCTCACTAGGAAGGAGCAGAGTTTGGACAGGTGGTGGCAAAAGAGACACAGGTTGACTCTCTGGCGCATTGGTCCACTAGTGTTAAACCTCTTGAAGCAAGCTACAGTGAAGCTTGAATGTCCACTGAGTTTATCTAATCTCCCATCAACCACATGTGGACCAGCACTGCAAGACTATGAGAGCCTGATCGTTGTAAACTTTTGCATGAAAGAGTCTTAGAACAAAAAGTAAGTCCCACTAGCCTTAAAATAACAAGGTGAAATGGAGAAAGAAAGAAAAGCAAGAAAAAAGAAAGAAAGAAAATATGACATGCAGATGTGGATGGCGTGTATTTCAATACAAACAATTAAAAATTAAAGCTTTTCACTGGTCTGCCATCTTAGAAGAGTACAAAAGACAGACTATGCAGAATACTGTTTCAAGAGTGTGGCATTGTTTTGAAGCTTGCAGCAGTTATGTCTGGTGCTCTGCCTGCATAAGAAAGCTGTGATCCCGAAGCAATGGCAGCGCACCGGTATGTAGTTGCAGGTGAGCTGCTAGGAATTAATTAAATTCCAGCTCTGCCTGCGAAATGAATCAGCACTATAATTAGTTGTTAAACAGGGCTGGAAGAGGGAACAATCCCTCTATGTTTAAAACCCAATGCAAATTAAACTTGAATTTGCAGTGATTTAAAAATAGTGGGACTTCTCCCTCTTGCAGCCCTATTTAAACCACTGCAGTGCTGTGCATACCCCTTGGCACCCATACATGAGTATGTAAGGGCACTGAGGGGTATGCATTGCAGTGAAGCGCATACTCCTCGTTGCCCTTACATAAATATGTGAGGGTACTGAGGGATATGTACTGCACTGAAGTGGATACCCCTTGGTGTCCTTACACACTTATGTAAGGACACCAAGGGTATGCACTGCACCACACTGTAGTGCATGCCCCTTGGTGCTCTTATATAAGTATGTCAGGGCACTGAATTGGATGCACTGCAGTGAATACCGCTCTGTGCCCTTACATAGGTATGTAAGGGCACCGAGGGGTATGCACTGCACATTGCGGTGCCACCCTGCCTCTTTGTGGAATACCACGAATCTCACAGTAGTTTAATGTAATTCTGCAGAATACCGTGGAATGAAACTTAGCCAATTCCACCCATACCTAGTAAACACAAACAAGCAATGTGAAGCATCTGGAAGTAGTGTGAGTTGCTCACACACACAGCACAGGTACAAAATGGTCTTTCAGGAGTGCAAGCTGAGATAGCCTCAGCTACAAAACAAGTATCACACTTGCAACGGCACCTACGTTTATTCCAGGTACAGAATACCCAGAGTAAAGTGTGGCTGGGCTATTGGAGCTAAGAGGGATTCTTAGGCCCAAGACAGACCCTTAGCTCAGCTCTCCCTTTTAATTAGTTCGCTCACCCACCTTGTCTCCAGTAATTTGTATAGCAGTTACTCAAGTTCCCCCTCTCTCAGCATCTCTCCCTGTGGAGCAACATCTTGCTTTCAAATATTCCAGCCTGATTTAGAAGGATAACTATTCATAGGTTAGTTTTATTAAGGAAGAACTGTGGATTAGTGACCCCAAAATGTAGTCTAAAGTAACCTGTGCATTTTTGTTTACCAAAAAATAAAACAAACAGCATTCAGCTCATTCATTTTCCCAGTTCCAGCACTCTATCTTATGTAACACTATGACCCACATTACAACATCAGCGGTATTGACCGCCTACTGCTATGGCGACGGCAGCCAACATACCAGCCGCCCACCTGCATTATGACCGTAGATGGAATTCTGCTAGAAGGCTGGCGGATACCGTCAACGGTCATGGCGGCGGACGGCGGTAAGGTGGTGCTGCTGTCAGCAGCAGCACCCCGCCAGCAAAACACCGCCGACCGTATCATGAGCAATGATACAGCCTGGCGGTGTTTTGCTGGCAGACTTTGCTGTTGGCAGCAGCAGCAGTGCACACTTCCTCATGTACACAGAAATAAGTACATGTGCAGCGCCCATGCCAGTTTGACTCTGTTGTGTGATGGGAATGCGATGGAGGGAGGGGGATGAGATGGATTCATGGAGGGTGCAGGTCAGTGCTTGATTTGTAAATGAATAAGTGTGAGTTCACAAAATGTTATTCAGAAGCTCATGGCCGGTGCTATTGAAGGCCAGTGTGCAAATACTAAGGTTGCATAGTCTTCATTCCACCCCATTCACATGTAATCCACCATCAGATACTCCCTGCCTCTTCATCTAACTCTTGCAGTGTTTTATCATCCCTGCTTTCTCCATTTGTCACAGTTTTTTCATCTTTCTCTTTTCCGTCCCTTATGTATGGTAACAGGTATAATTTTGGTAAAAATCAAAAGATCCTTGCTAAGGATAGATCTAACATGCTTTGGCGTAGCCAACAGGTCTCTCCATTGGGGTATTTAGTCATGCAGTACATTACATTGGTAGATAGAACATACCATAGCTGACATTGTGCAACCACTGGTGACCCCCCTAAAAGGATCACCCAAACATGTTGAGTATTGTAGCATCTTGACTGTAATTCTAGAGGTACCCAGACTTTGTGGGTTCCACTGAAGGAGACCAAGAAATTAGCCAAAATGTGGTGAAAATGTTTTTGTTTTTAAAAATTGGAAAAAAGGGCTGCAGAAGAAGGCTTCTGTTCTTTCCCCTGAAAATGGCATCAACAAAGGGATTGTGGTGCTAAAATCACCAGCTTCCTAGCTTTCAGGAACAGGCAGACTTGAATCAAAAAACCCAATTTTTCAACACAATTTTGGCATTTTACTGGGACATATCCCATTTTTACGATTTTTTTGTTTGTTCAGCCTCCTTCCAGTCAGTGACAGAAATGGGTGTGAAACCAATGCTGGATCCCAGAAACCTAAACATTTTCGAAAAGTAGACAACATTGTAAATTCAGCAATGGGTAATTTGTGTAGATCCTACAAGGGTTTCCTACAGAAAATAACAATTGAAATAAAAAAATATTGAAATTGAGATGAAAACAACAGCCATTTTTCTCTACGTTTTACTCTGTAACTTTTTCCTGCGATGTCAGATTTTTGAAAGCAATATACCGTTACGTCTGCCGAACTATTCTGGTAGCGGGGATATGTAGGGCTTGTAGGTTCATCAAGAACCCTAGGTACCCAGAGCCAATAAATGAGCTTCACCTTGCAGTGGTTTTCATTCTATACCGGGTATACGTCAATTCTTTGCTGACATATTAAGAGTGAAAAATAGGTATCAAGAAAACCTTTGTATTTCCAAAATGGGCACAAGATAAGGTGTTGAGGAGCAGTGGTTATTTGCACATCTCTGAATTCCGGGGCGCCCATACTAGCATGTGAATTACATGGCATTTCTCAAATAGACGTCTTTTTTACACACTGTCTTATATTTGGAAGAGAAAAATGTAGAGAAAGACAAGGGGCAATAACACTTGTTTTGCTATTCTATGTTTCCCCAAGTCTCCCAATAAAAATGGTACCTCACTTGTGTGGGTAGGCCTAGCGCCTGCGACAGGAAATGCCCCAAAACACAATGTGGACACACCACATTTTCCCAAAGAAAACAGAGGTGTTTTTTGCAAAGTGCCTACCTGTGGATTTTGGTCTCTAGCTCAGTCGGCACCTAGGGAAACCTACCGAACCAGTGCATTTTTGAAAACTAGAGACCTAGGGAAATCCAAGATGGGGTGACTTGTGGGGGCTCTCACCAGATTCTGTTACCCAGAATCCTTTGCAAACCTCAAAATATGGCTAAAAAAACACTTTTTCCTCACATTTCGGTGACAGAAAGTTCTGGAATCTGAGAGAAGCCACAAATTTCCTTCCACCCAGCCTCCCGATAAAAATCATACCTCACTTATGTGGGTAGGCCTAGTGTCCGTGACAGGAAATGCCCCAAAACACTATCTAGACACATCAAAATTATCACACACAAAACTACCTGTTTTTGCTGGAGGGGGGTCACCTGCGTTTTTGGTCCTGAGCTCAGCAGCCATCTAGGGAAACCTACCAAACCCAGACATTTCTGAAAACTAGACACCCGAGGGAGTCCAGGAAGGTGTGACTTGCATAGATCCCCCAATGTTTTCTTATTCAGAATCCTCTGCAAACCTCAAATTTAGCTAAAAAATCAGATTTTTCCCACATTTCTGTGTGGGATCACCGCACCAGGACAAATTTCCTACCACCCAACATTCCCCTCAGTCTCCCGGTAAAAATGATACCTCACTTGTGTAGGTGGGCCCAGTGCTTGTAACAGGGAAGAGCCAAAAAAATGTCTAAATTGAGGGGGAACCAAAGTGGGTCCAAAAGGGCAGTTTGAAGAAAAATAAAATTTAGTCTGACAAGTGCAGCAGAATGTTTATCGGTATAGATGAGACAATGCTGGGTGGTAGGAATTTTGTGGATTCCTGCAGATTCCGGAAGGCTCCATCACAAAAATAGGGAAAAAATGTGTGATTTCCAGCAAAGTTGGAGGTTTACAGGGCATTGTAGGTAGGAAAATGGTGAGGACTGCATATGAAGCACACCCCCTTGGACTCACCCAGATGTTTAGATGTCAGATGTGTCTAGGTCTTGTGGATTTTTCTACATGGCAGTGTCCCAAAGTCCAAAAAGTGCAGCCCTCACCATTTCAAGTGGGAAGATTTTGAGAGTTAGCCAAGCTCTCATGGCCCAAATGTAAAACCAAAACCCCAAATAATCAAATGTCCACTAGCTTGCCGTGGGATAAGATGTTTTAGTATGCGGGGGGAGCTGAAAGACTGTTACCCCCTTCAGTTGGGGTGGGGGCCATAACCATGCCCATACTGGTTGGTAGCCACCACCACACAATTTATTTGTTTTAATTTTAATTCCCTGGCATTTGGTGGACTTTCTGCTGGGTGGATCGCAGTTAATTGCCCCATCTGCCCACTGGTGGGCAAAACAACGTTGGCCCCATTTATTTGGGGTGGGGGTATGGCCATACACCCACCTTCTTATTTTGAAATAAAATCTTCCCTGGTCTCTGGTGGGTTTGGCAGATGGGCCTTCCAAAAATAGGCTGATATGGCCAACAGTAAGGTGCCCCCATGGGGAGCGACCCTTGCCCAATGGGCTGCCCCCCAAACAAAACACACACATACACACCACACCACACTGCTGCCACACAAGCTGTAACTGTTCTGTGTATGTAAGGGAGCATGCACTGTTGCTACCTGTGTCATGCTGGTTCCTTGTGCACTATGCACTACTGCTGCTGTCACATGTTCTGTAACTGTGATTTTCAGTAGAGAAGCTTACTGCTTCTGGCCCTGGTGCACCTCTGTTTTGTTCATCAGGGAAGAAGCCACCTCCTCTATTTCATGTTTTCTTCTGTTCCCTGTCTTCCTTTTGTCTTCCGCTGCGCCCCCTTATCTTTACGTTGACTTGCCACCTTGCTTTACTGCCTCCATGTCCCCGTGTCTCTCCTGTCGAGGAACCTTAGCCTCATAAGAAGAACGTAGCCATTCCGACGACTCACCAAAGCGTCAAAATGGGAAGTTCCGGATGTGTCGGCCAGCGATTTCTGGCAATATTTGAAAATCTGGGTGTGACTATCAGCTAGTGACATTTAAACTCAATTTTGCAACTGGCAGGTTAGAAAGTTCATTCAACATAGGCATTGCACTCTACCCTACCCACAGTCTGACCATAAAGATCATTCCACCTAAGTATTGAATCTAGTCGCTAGAATCGTAACAGATGTTAAAAAAAAATTCGGTTCGTTTTTAGTTGTCAATTATTTTAAGTACATCTTGAAAGTCTTAATCTTAAAAAACACAGTAAATAAAAAAATATTTTTTACAGTGGCCACTACATCTGTGCTTAGACCTGGAATTTGTTGCATTACTGCAGACATAGCATATAAATGGGGAATAACTTTACACAATATAATTTTGCAAGGATTTCCATACTTATTTGTGCAGGCGTTTCTGCCAGCAAACATCTTCTCACAAAACACACCATTACCAAATTGTCAAAATTTCTCACCCGGTTGTTACCAGTTTGGTCCTTGTAGTAAACCCAGTTCAGCGTGTCATCGAACCTGTATTGCACGCTGTATTTTGTCATCCATTCGTCCGCATCGCAGCGACCCTGGGTCAGGATGCCAGAGATAACCTTTAGCTCCTTCAGATCAATCTGCAACCACTGACTGTTGTCTTGAAATTTTGAAAGCCAGGAACACCTGCCAGGAGCGGAGAATGACACACCAGAAAAAGTCCAAATAGCGTCATCATTGTTTGAACAAGTATATGTTGTGTGGGTGATTTGACCCTTACAGCTTTTGGAGGGAGACAAAACCCTAAAATGTGACCAACACACTCACACCATATGAGCCAAAAGAGCGATTGTGTCGGCCCAAGACTGCATCTAAAACGGGAATAGCAGTACTCAGAGGCTTGCAGGGTTGTCTAATTGAAAGGGAGTGGGGGTCTTGGGAATTTTATCAGAGAATCATTTTACTAAGACGGTGGAAAGGTTATGCTAGTGAGTTAAGGTTTTTAGAGGATCTTGCTGAACAAAGATTGACTTTTCAGAGGATAAGCGATTAGAACTAACATTCTTTGTCCAGTTAATGTTAAGTTGTGTTTTATATAGGAAGATGGTAACATTAAAATTATATGTACATTTATTTAAATGTAATAAAGATAAATATAAAAAACACACAAGCTATGCTATATACATTATTATTAATTAGGCTTTTTCAAAACAGATTTGTTACAAGATGTACGTTTTACATTAGCTAATAAATTCTTTAGATGAAAGAAATTATGACTTTAAGGCAATTTCATTCTTTGGTATGAGGTTGAGGTTAGAGTCAGACAAAATAATGGAGCCAAAGTTTTGGTCATTGCAAGGCAAGTGACTGCTCTGGTAGAAATCGCAGAGTAACAGTATTGGCTTAGAAACCAGTGAAATATAGCCAAAGATTTGCACACTGGTACAAGTAATGAATTTGCTCTTTCTGACTTCGATGTAGGGGTTTGCAAAGATTGTTCAAGCAGCCTTGATCCCAAGGAAGTTTGTAATACCCATGTTGGTTAAACCCCAACGAGCACAAACACGATTTGTGATGAAAATAATCTGCCACAAGAGCTGAAGTAGAAACTAACTAGTTGGATGCTTTTGAAACAAGAATTGGTAAATCCAATAGTCTGGAGCCAGTTGTAAACATTTTGCGTTGTCTAAGTTTATATTTTTTTTGTAAAGCTGTACAAGGGGACTACTTTTTGTGTGTAAGTGCACATTGTGCAAGAGTGGAATGCTGGCTCCGCTGAGCAATAAACTCAGGAGGAAAAGGATTACCTAAAGTAACCCCATCTCCCCAGGCCGGAAAAAGGGGTGATTGGGTGTTTTTTCCTCCTATTCATCCATTTCTATCTGCCAGTACACTAGACTTCCAAAAGGTAAATCCCCAGGTGGACAAAGGTGGTCATGGGTGTCTGTTTCTGCAAGGGAACTGCTCCCAAACGGACACCTCGTGTCTTAGGAAGACCTGCAAATATCCCTGAAATACATAGGCCATGATTAGATCAGCAAAAGGCTGGCCTAATTTTAGCACAGTTCTCCTATTTTCAACTGGCTTTGTAGCGTCCATTCAGTAGCGGAAGTCAATGGAGGGATGGGGTACGATTGGTTTCACAAAGGGCCTCCCAAGTGGAAATCCAGTTCTGACTACAGTTGTAATCAGTGAAGGCTTTCACCAACAGGGACTTACTAGTCAGGGAGCCCTATCTCTCACCACTTGACTGTGTACAGCGGCGTTAGCTTACTCTTGGGGGCAGCCATGCAAACCTACAGGCAGGACCTACCACCGGAGGGGGAGAGAGAGAAAGAGAGTCTTCACTACCTAGCAAATCTGTAGTGGCCTGGATAGTAGACTCTTACATTATACACATTTTCCAATTGATCTGCTTTCCATTAAATAACACCTCATTCAACATCTCTTTTGGAAAGTAAATCAGTTTTCATCCTTACCCAAAGCCTTGTCCGTTAAGTCGCGCCTTGTTGGCTGTCCATGAGGAATACCACCCAGTATACTGCTCCTGACTGGAACAGGATATCTGGTCTGCAGTTACAGCCCCCGACTCAAACCCGAGGGGCTTGTGAAATGGACACTCTGTTAGGAAACAAACAATTTAGCATGATATGGCTAGAGGTTATTCAAAAGTAATTGACATAATTGGGTTGGCATTTTAACATATTCCACCTTTTTCTTTGTTCATACATAAAAATACAGTTTCTCGGCTAGAGTGCATCTTTATTTAGTTCACACTCTGTTCGTGTGCACCAAGCTTGAATGACTCTGTTAAATGTTAGACTGCTTTCTTCTGGACTTTGGAGAAGGGATGCCCTGATATTCTCGTATTTGCTTAAATTTTTTGTAGGATTCTGGGAAGTGAGAAGACAGGGCTGTCCAAGCAGCAGAGGCAGCAATAGGACATGATAAAGCATACTACAATAAGTCACATTATTTAGAAACATGAGCATGAGAACATGATTATGACCTTGGAGGATGGGATACTCCATCACAAACATGACGGATATCCTGTTTGCCGTATTCCAAGTTCCATTATATCCTATGTAACTTGTAAAACGGCGGGTGGGATATTCGTCACGTTTGTGACGGAGTATCCCATCCGCCAAGGTTGTAATCAGGCCCATAATGTTTCTAACTAATGTGACTTATTGTAGTATGCTTCAACCATTATGTAACCGGCATTAGTAACACATTGTATAAATACATGAAACCATTACCACCATTATAAAGGCACAACAGGCATAATAAAAACTCCAGATGACAATACTTTTTCACTACTTTGGGGAATGAGGGCAGACTGTAAAAAACACAATGCACAACGACAAAAAGTTGTCTAACAAGAAAGTTGAGCAGGCCATTAACTCCGCATGGGAGAAGCTTAAGTATTACATTTCCTTGCTGATCGACAGGTAGGCTCTGAAGGGGCTTCCCCTGCTGAGGAGTGGAGCCAAGTGATGCAGGTACACTTTGAGACAAATACCCTTGCCACCACATGAACCACCACGAAAGGAGAGAGGAAGACTGGTAGTCCAATTCATTCACTCAGGACTCAGCACATGAGCAAGATGAATTACACTTCTGGACTGTGACACCTAAAGAGGCTACAGCAATTTTCAATACTCTAAACCCTGCTCCAAGTCGATAGGATCCTTGGGCCGGTTGTATGAAAGGGTTTTACCCATTCTGTGTCTATGGCAAACTCGTTAGTACATTAGGACTCTTGTCCCTCAGGGCCCATCAAACTCTGTGGCTTAGCCTGAGCTACATTAAAGGCTGAGTTTATAAGTGAATCTTCATGATTCCCCGCCCTCTTTGAAGGCAGTGATTATTCTGAGCTGATGGCTGCAGGTGTGGACGACCAGAAATTATTATTTGATACTGGAGCTTATTTTTCCTGAACAAACGTTAATCCAGATCAAGAGAGAGAAAAACACAAAATAATTAAGGAAAAGAGGGGAAAAGAATGAAGAGAAAGACAGAAAAACATTGACAAAAGAAGAAAGCATAGATAAAAAAAAGGAGATAAGGAGGCAGGGAGAATAAGGTGGTGGATTAAAGATGCATGCAGTGGAATCAAGGCTTCACGGCCTTTACATTTGTCACCCCGACCTTCAATAGTACTAGCCATGGGCTTCAGAACAAAACTTCCAGTCCAGGCGCTTGCTTACATTATTGTTTTTTTTTTTAGAAATTAACTATTTGGAAGTATCAATATAGGCTGTGGGGTGGACCTCTCATCTTAGAATTTTAGTGATCTGGAGTCATCCTCTAACTACGAGCTGGATTCTGACTCCATCAGTGTTTCGTCTAGTTTTCCCCATTGACTGATTGTTATTAAACAAGAGGTTTGTGATGCATTTGAAAACATCCGCAATAGGAAGGCTCTTGGCCAGTGGCAGGCTCTAAGATTAGCTTATAGGGGGCTGGGAGGGGTCCCAAACACACACAGGCACACTCACACCCATGCATTCACATGCAGACACGCACACACATACCCATTTACAACATTCACTCACAAATACACAAACATTCATTCATACATACATGCACAAAACAGTCAATTAAAGCACAACACGTACTGCTGCAGCTCTCAGAGGAGGGATGCCTCCAAGGTGCCAGGAGGGTTGGGACTGCTGCCTCCTCTGATTGACTGACCTTAGGTCAGCCAATGAGGGAAGGCAGCAGTCTCTACCTATTCACAGAGTAGGATGGGGTCAGTGAGGGTTGCTGACACTTGGCCCTGGGCACTTCAGGGCTTATAATGCTAACCCTCATCACGAGCGGAAGGGCTTCAAGGTGCTTTGCCTAACTGAGGACGTCACGGCCACAGGAGCTGTGACATCCTCAGCCCAGCAAAGTTGAGCTCAGACAGTCAGGAGCCCGCACATTTAGCTAATGTCCAGCTCCTAGCTGCCTGCCCTGAAAATAAAGAGTGTCTGTCAGATTGACCTTTATTCAGCAGGGGCATAACAAAGGCTCCCGCAGCCCCCGAGCTCCAGGGGGCCCCCCTCAGCACAGCAACTGGCCTGAGTGACTTCAGAGGAGGGCCCCCCTCCATGTTCTTTGCAAGGGGGCCCCTTCCAGTTTCGTTACACTACTGTTATTCAGTCCCACAGGCACTTGTTATCTTCAAAAGGTGTGGGGATGTGGCCCCTCCACCTTTGTGGACAGGCCGTTGCTGCTCCAGGCCTGACAGGGTCCCTTTTGAGGTATCTAGACCTGGGGGCCCCAGTTATAACTATCATTGTGTTCAGAGCTTCTGCAGACCTGGCCCTAGTCGGAGATAGATCCTGTTTTCAAAAAGGGGCAATATCCTTATTAGACTTGCTTGCAAAGGTGGCCAGCAGAGTGTTATTAGGAAGGCTCTGTAAGGCATTGGGCATTGACAAAGGTTCCAAGATCAGGTTTTAATCTGTCTGATATAAAAACAATTCGACCTTAAAGCCACAGTACCTTCCCACTATACGTATTGCATTTGAAAGCCAGGTGTCCGCAGGATGGGTCATATACTGGAGGAAAAGCTAACTGCACAAAATCTCCAGGAAGTTGGAAAGGCTGTAGACAGGAGATAAGGATCCTAGACGTCAGCGATGAAGAACGTAGCTGGTTGAAGACCAGAGTGAAGGAGCATTCCAGTTCTCCATTGACAAAATAGGGACAAATATACACACGTCATGAGGCATAGAACACACCACAAAATATTACAACTGCATTGCAAAGCAGTGAAAAGGAAGAAAGGCCATCCATTAATAGTGAAAGGACAGGAAAAGGAAATAACACATCCATTCAATTGAGCCTGGTCCTAACAAATTGGGGAAAAAGGAATATGGAAACAGCTCACCCCCATCTTGAAATTAGAAGGCGGACCATGGAAAACCTGGACTTGATTTCAGTCTTTAAACACAGACCTTCCGACAAGTTATAGCCGTCCTCCTGCTCCTCCAAGAAGGCCATGTAGCTTCTGGTGAGGATCAGCCCCACCTTTCCCCATCTTTCAGAGAAACTGAGTTTCAAGATGGCGCACGCCAGGAACTTGCTGAATTAACTTTTTCACGGACCTGGGAAGCAGACTAGGACACAATCCCCTTGGGCTGCAGGCAAGTGTTTGCCTCATATGCCACCAAACCTGCTCTGTGGGAACCACCTGGTAGCGCAGTCTTCCCACAGGAGCTATCTGCCCAAAAAAATGCCATGTGTGAGCAGCCTAGGGTTAAACAGGCTTGTTTTGTTGGCAAATGAGAATAATGTTATTTCTGATATTCAGTTTAGTTTCAGGGCATGTTTGGGCACTATTGAGCAATACTTTAACTATGTTCTGCTGATCGATAAATATAGCGTCGATAAGCATGGTTCAATGCATATGACTTTCATGGAACTCAGCTTAGCCTTTAATAGTGTCAAAAGATGCAAGATATGGTTGGTCATGTTGACCTTGGGGATAGATATTACACTAGTGAGTTTTCTAAGAGAATCTGTCAGCAATAGTTCAAATTGGTACAGGAGTGAATGCACTGATTGTTTTAAGCTGGAGAGAGAAGTGCAGAGTTCCATCTTGCTTCTTTTAATTTTATTCTTGATTTTAACCAGTTGGAAAAAATATATTAGCCAGGACATCCCTTTAGTTGGATCCCGACCCATTCCTGCTTCACTCTTCAGAGATAATGTGATTCTTTTGGCTCGCTCTTCTAATGGGTTAAAGAAATTGTTGCCTTCAGCTCTGGCCATTAACACTGGAGTGGGCCTTCAATGGCCGGTATAGCCTGCTACGGTGGGCTCTAAGGCCATATATATAGTAAATGTGTTTCATTGCAAGGGCCAGGGATCTGGGTTTGTGTTTATGTGGTAGGTTTGCAAAGAGAGAAGAGGCTGTGTAGTGCCTTCTCTCCTTACCACCTAGTTCTTCTACTTTCATTTGTCACAAAATACTTGGGCTGCCATATATCGGAGATGTTATTAAGCTGTGCCCCTTATTACTTTGGCTCACAATATGGTCTAAGCCTGAGAACCAAATGAGTAGACCAGTCAATTCTGATTGTTCTTCTCTAGATGGCGCCCTAAAGGTCCAACAGTTCAAATAAGTTAAATGAGTATGTAGTGTATTTGGGAAACCTGCTATTTTTAATCATGGGACTGTCGTCAATAAGGATAAGTGTAGGTTTCAATCTTCGTTCCTTGCCCATCATTAGGAGGGACATGATCTTATGAAATGACCAGTGAGCTCATATGTTCTTTTAAAAACTGTTCCTTTCATTGAGCCCTATCTCTAATGGGTGAAGAACACCTATCACAGTTACTTACTGACACAGTTTAGGCTGGGCCATGTGTTCCTTTGGGTTGGGATATTTTTGCTTGGTTGCTACAGATGTGTTGTTTCTGTTTTGAGGGGACACTGCGTTTTGTTTTATTTTGTACATTTTATAATTCTATACTGAAACGTTATGGAAAGCACTTCTTACATCTTGGGATATGTGTATTGTGTACCACAGTGCAGTCTATACTACGTGTTTATGTTTCTTACATGTTTACATAGGGCTATACTAGGCTTGTTGTTCCTTAATAATTTGCTGCGGTGTTAGCTGTAGGAGTAGAAAGGTTTCACAAGGCCTCTGGGTTGCATTTGTATTTTATAACTGTCCAAAGTGAGGCCACAAACATTGGCTGAAAGGATGTTGTCACAGAATCCGAGGAGCTCAGACTGAGGACAGAGGCAAAAATGAAGCTGTTTGCTGCAGACATAAGCAAACATGCTCGTTAGTCCTCCAAGCACCTCAGAAGTAAGTATCTCCGTTGTCTAGTCACAGCAGAAGCAGAGTCACAGTAGAGGTGCTCTTGTCTATCAGAACATCTGTCCTGACAGCGAGAAGAGATAGATTATTACTGAAGTTGCAAATCAAAAATGAATGTTGATGCCCTAAGCCCATCTTACATTTGTGAGGGACAAGATATAGCTCTGATGATAAATCTGCCAGTGAGTGGCTCAAGTGTCTCACAAACCCACAGCATGGACCGGACAAACCTCCTGAGACTGGTCAGATGCTTGCACTTCATACTGGGATTGCACCCTACTGCAGCGAACAAGGAAGCAGACTGCACTATGTTCTCAATACATTGATGTGAAAAGAGTTAAATGCTTTCAAATGCACACATAGGGGCATATTTACATGGAACTGGCAAAGCGTGGCACTATGCCAAAATTGTTAGCACTGTGCTGTGTCAGTTCTGAAATGCAGGGATGCGCTGTATTTACAAAAATACGGCACACTGCTGGGTTTCCCCTAGCGCTGGCGCTAAATTTAGCTGCCAGCACCAATGCAGGTATCCTTGCACCATAGTGCAAGGGTGTCTGCGTTGAAGGGAATGATTGTTTATGTGCAGGAAGGGACACCTTCCTGCACACAAACAATCATTAATGGCCTTTTGCTCTTTCTATGTGTGCTGCAGAATGTGAAAGAAGCCAGCCAGTAATGACCCAGATGACTAACCCTATTCCCAACCCTCCAATAGCGTTGACAACACTATGCTGTGTACAGCAGAGCCACCTAAGAGAGATTAAGAAACCCTGCTAACATTTAACGTCCTAACAGTTCCACATATACCAACGAACTAGTCACCACAGGCACTCACTTTGGGGAGGCAGCTCCACATGCGCACTGCTATTTTTAAACAAATAAAGTTCTGTTATTGACAACATCTGTGCAGATGCACAGTAGTGCAAAATCTGAAATTTCTGTCAAATTCACCAAAGGCAATTCACTTATCTGTAATGAGCAAGTTAGTAATTGGACATGTGGGCGAATGTGTGACTGGCCCTACCAAACACACAGGTCCCCTATTCATACACAGGAGTGTTGGACTGGCAGTGCATGTGTTGCCCAGCCTACCATCCAGCTATAAACAAGTGTTGGGTCTATGCTATATAGTCCATCTTGCTCTGACTCCTAGAAGCAACATAAGGAAAAGTCAGATGGCCTGCTGATGTCAGCAGACCCCCTGACAAAGGTGCTCTCCAGGGAACTGTGCCTTATATCACTGTAATCCATAAATAAAGGGTCAGAAATGGATGTATGTAATCTAACACGAGTTGCTATCATAGGTGCTGGTGCAGGGGCTATAAAATATACCTGTGTGTAATGCACCTTCTCGTCTGCAAGTCAACAGCAGTTCTTGACTAGCGTAGGGTAGGGAGGGCCTGCGGCAGGACATAGAAATTCGATTATTTAGGACGCCCTGTGTTTTAATTTAAACCATACTTTAGGAGTCTATATAGATGTATATTCAGTAGTTAAGTCCTTGTTTATGTTCAGTACTACATAGGTGACAGCTAGATATTGACTTCAGCCACAAGGGGAGACCATATGCGTACAGAACTGATAAAAGTTTTGTTGATACCTTGGCGCGACCTCCCTCTGTCAGTTTCTAGCTCATTCCGCAGGTATGAATAATAGGCGGGCCCAGTACAATATGTTTCACTGATCCATAGCTCACCCTGCAGGTAATAATGATAGCTAGGGCTCAGTACTATAGGTTTCACTGATACCTCGCTCACCCACGCATCTGCCAAAGGCGCCGGTTAGTGATTGACTTTTTAAATTCACAAATTCAAACAACGAGTTTAATTTTCTTAGTTACATTTTTCGATTGTGAAAAAATATATATAAATTTTGAGCTCTGCAGACTTTACAGCAATTGGTAATTACTGGGTTCAAATAAGTCCACAGCCTCTGTTATATTTCAGCAGGTGAAACCTGCCGAAATGTGGAGGGGAAACAGTGTGGTATTTGCTGTGACACACAGATGTTGGTACAGTAAACACCAAGCTATGCATGCTGTGTCCCCTGTAACCCCCCCCCCCCTCTCAAAAAGGTGCAATTTATTGCATGTGATGAGTTCTGGACAACGGGGAGTCGAATTTAATGAGGTTTGATAGCACCTATCACCCAGGGACCTTAGAATCAGGGCTGTAGTGCCCAACACTGGAACTCACCATCTCGTGTCAACACAGTTCATTCATTCTCTAGAGAACAGTACACTGTTTAGCATGGATCTTAAATGTATAACCAAATATTTAGGCGCTGGAAAAGCATTGCTTTTTTCCCTTTTTCTGTTATGCTTATAGATGAATTTTGGATGGTTTATACACGTTTGACTGGTCGCGGCGTTACCTGGCATGCAGTCTAAGACGGTTACTCCATTGGACCATGCCGAGTTGGATCCTCTTTGGCAATCACATTTACATGCTTTCGTCTGCCACTGCTCGAACTTATCGTCGGACTGCAATGCGAATCACACAAGGAGCTTACATTAGTATGTGCGGTGTAACTGGGCATGTTGGTTCAGTTATAGCACATCACATCTTGATTTGTCAGTGACGTCGTCAAATGTAACTGTTAAACATCTTTCCTATCAATTTTATCTCCGGACTTTACAATTGCAGGAAAAATAAAAATGATTTATTTGCGTACAGTTACTGCACCAATAGCCTGGTTACTGGAAGGGCAGTCAGTAGACTGATGAGTGATGATGATTATACTGTGCACATGATGAAGGGGTTCGTGGGCTGTAGCTTTCTACATACTGTCTGGGTAAGGGGGTCGTAAAAACCTTAAAGGGGTGTTGCAAGGCCTACGCAGGACTCGCCTTACAAGTAGAAAAATGCAGCGGAACCTCTTGAGTTGTGGAAGCTAAACTCTTCAAAGAAGAAACCTTAGCTTTTATTTTACAAATACAAAAGGGAACTATGTTAAAATAATTACTTAGGTTTTAAGAGTTATTCCTTCAACATATGTGCACAGTGCTCACATTATAAAAACTATATTGAATATTACAAAAGAGTCTTCCTATTTTTCTGGCATAGTTCTGCAGTTTTACAGTTAAGGAAAGTTCACTACCACAGAACATCAAGATATGCACTATAAGTAAAGATTGTACAGTGGAGCAGTAACACAGAACGTCAGGTTAGTAGTCAACTCTAACACGAGGACCAGACTTACTAAAAAAAATGCTGCGCTGCTTGAGAAGGAGGGAGCAGGAGAGCATCATATCTACAAAGATATGGCTCTGTCCCCCCCTCCCTAGTGCTGTCGCTGATTTTAGCTGCTGTTCGCCGCACACACACCTTTGCACCACAGTGCAAAGGTGTGTGTGAGAGTGTAGCATAGGTTTTGTACTGGAAGAGCACCCTTCCTGTACAAAATACTATGGTTAGACACATTTTAAAACTTTTCCTACATTGTTTGTGTGCTGCACAGTGCAACACGCATGCTAAGTCAGAAAAGAAAGGAGAAATTAAAACATATCTCCTTTTAATACCTGCTTTTAAATGGCGTTAATTTATGGCTCAAAACACTGTCTACTATTGTTTGTAGATAGGGTTTTACCTCACAAGACATTGATAGTTTCATGGGAATGCCCATGTACCACTCATGTAACACCACCTTGGTACTAAGTAATGTAAAGCAGTGCTCTGCACTGCTTTGCATTCATTATAGGGTACTTTCCAGCGCAAAACAAGTTTTGCACTGGAAAGTAAATTCTGTAAAAAACATTTTGTGCTGGTTAGAGTCACTTTTGTGATGCTAACCCAGAACAAAATGTTTGTAAATTTCCCCCCAGTATACTTCCCCAAATGAGAACTCCAACAATAAATAACAACACTAGACCAACTTATGATCTTATACAAAGTCTAATATTGATTCACACATAATGCCCAGAATTAATTAAAACAAGTTCAGTAGAAAGGCAGGTGACAATATGAAACCCAATCTACCCAATTGTAAAAATAATGAACATTAATAAGGTCTATCAGGCTTGAATGATTTCTCAATAGTATGACGATTGAACATGGCACTTAGCAACAACTGGGATATATATATCTTACATTTGGGTCAACTGTTCTACAATCTTAATACAAATATAATCAAAGTAGAAATTAATATTATCATCTTTTAGGAAATATCTTTCTTTTTTCTAGTCCTTAGTCCTACTTCATTATGCTTGCATAGTCAAATGTTTTTATTACAAATTAGAGAACTGAAAACAAACATTTGCTCATTTAAGCTTAATTATTCAGCAGAGATTACGCATATTATTCACAGTACCTAAGTACTGTTAAAGAATATGCTTTCTCTCTCTCATAACTACACATCACATATGTCGGTAATAAAATAGGAAATAGAGTATTTCATACAATACTCTGATTAAGCTAACTCTGATCAATTTTCTAAAGGTTACATAAACCTTCCTATGAAGTTTACTCCTATTGTTACAAAAAGGTAAAATAAAACATCTGGTGCTTGCAAAATACATTAATTATTTTTCCTTGGCATACATGTATGCAGTATCAATGATTTAAATGTGGTTTGGTTAAACTTAAGACTTGTACTATACATCTCTGATGGTGGAAACAAGCATTCAGAAGCACTCATTCAATATAAATAGTTAAAAGAAAAGTTAAATGACTTAGTTAAGGTAGAAAACAAACATATTTGCAATTGAATAAGAAAGAAAATTGATAGATATTTGGGAAATCTGAATTCACTATAATTTATACAAGAAGTAAGAAAGAAAAGTGAATAGTTGTTAGCACATAACCTCTGCGTAGGTGGTTTTTGGAAAAAAATAACACCAGTTTCGGGTGATCAAAGCAACATTATGATAGATCAGCACTTCACAATGGTTAAGGAGATCAGTGCAATATTTTAATTGAAGATGCAAAGAACACAAATTTATTAGCTATATTAAGTTCCTTGATGCTACGAATATATATTTTACCAATGCTAAGAAATATTTATAATCCTAAAATTGAAAATGGAATTGTCACGCTTTTGCTCCATACGCTCTTGTGCCCATTACCAGGGGGCCTGATTGTGGGCCTTTTCAATGCCCTAAGAAGCTTCCAGACCTTCCCCTGCATGCAAATCCTGACTTCCAACAATTTGGGTGCTAATTGCAAATTACCATCCATTCCCAATCCATGCTGGGTTTTGTGGAAGCCAGTCTGCTCATGCTTGCAACTCCATTACCTGGAAACCCCTGCTCACTGCTTCATCTTCACCACTGCAGGCCAGGTATGGGTAGAGGAATTCAGCACACCTGTGAGTGGCTGCTGTTATCCTGCTCACCCCTGATGCATGTGATCATCTGTGAGCCCTTTCGAGCCTCAGCTTCCTTTGGCCCAGCGTTAGTCATTGTATCTGTTTTCTGGTGGGACAACCCTTGTTTCCTGAAGTTTCTGAGCCATAGTTATTGCTTACTCCAGTGTCTTGGCTATTCCTCCCTTATTTCGTGACCTTTTGGTATTCTTATTTCCTGAGTTCCTGAGCCATAGTTGTTCCTCTTCCTGAGCTATAGTTGTTCCTGAGCTGTAGTTATCCTTGATCCTGAGCTGTAGCTATCCTTGTTCCTGAACTAGCACTCCCCGCAGTGCTACCTTGTCTTCTGAGCCTTTAGCAAATCATTGTTCCTTGAACTAGCACTGCCTGCAGTGCTGCCTTGTTTCCCCAATCCCTGAACCAGCACTTCTTGCACTCCCTTGAAGCCTCTCCTTCTGTATTTTCCATTTCCCAGTCCTGGCCTTTCTTTCCAATTCTTTGTTCCAGTTCCTAGTTTGCTGTTTTCCTGCTGTCTTGCTTCTAGTTTCCTTGTATGTTTGTGACTTGCTTTGTGCCAAGTGTGCCCTTGTCTTCCCTTCTTTCCTGTAAAGCACTCCTCACTGCTCGCTCCTTGTCTATCGTGGTTGTGTATTTAGTTCTACACCCTTGCTGTTACCACCTTGCGTGTTCCTTCTTGATTGCCAGGGTCCATGGCTCAGCTGACAACCTAGGTGGTGTTTCTTGTCCACTGTGAGTATTGTCTTTCAGTTACTTTTATAACGTCACCATAGGAGTCAGCTCCACAGACCCTTCCTTTGCATGTACATCCAATATATGGGTATTAGCAGTCAGAATCTGTAACAACAATTGTGGGTGAGGAATTACTGAGCTTCATACTGTGTGGCGCTTCCAAGTGCTTTACCCCACATTCCCTTTATTGTTTATGCTGTTACATATGTATGCCTTACACGTTCGTCCTGGGGTATTAATCTGGATGCCACATTGCCTCTTTAATGCCTGTTGTTTCTGAGCCTTATCTCTCCGATTCCTTTGAATAGAGCCTCCCTTTTGGATCCCCTCTTTCCTCTGACTCTCTGTGTGATCCTGGGCAGCTCTATATCAGTATTCTGCCTCCCTTGTCTTCCCTGCAACCGGTCTAGCCAGCACCACCGACAGCTCCTGACAGGAATGGTTCTAATGGAGATAGAAACTGCTCAGATTTCATTGATAAAAACAGGGGAAATATATAATAGGTTGTGGTCTATAGACATATGCATCTGGATTTTAGCAAGGGCAGTCAATTAAATAACACAGCAACGCATATTTATTATCAGAAATATTACAGGATTGGTATGGTCTATCTAGATTTCTTATTATATGAGCTTGATAAAGCTGGTTATGGTTTGGGGAATTGAACTTGGCCTTATGGGTAAAAAGTAAATTAATATTCTTCCTGGTTTTCAATATTTGTTCAACAACTTAGGCCTTCCATGTCAATATGCTCGCTAGCTCAATATTGATTACACACTAACTTCACTACAGGCCATAAGAATAAAACATGCTAGTTCAGAACAAAGAGTAGATCCCAGAGACTGAAGTAGAACTTATCTTCCCTAATTTCAAGGTATGATACAAAATAGCTAATTCGTAATTCAGGTCAACAGCCCAAATGGGTGGCAATAAAAGAGCAAGCACTGAGTAAAATGCTAAATGAATAGCATGTTCGTAGACAAATTTAAATTCACCTTACAAGATCGTTTTTATAATCAGCACTTAAAAGAGTAAAAGTAAATGTGTGTTTACAGAAATACCCAGCCTCCTGGAAACACCAAAATCAAAACCAATGAGGGGAAATGTTACAGTGGCCCTTCAGGAATAATTCACTATGATGGAACCAGTTACTTTCTCGAAAGATGATGCTCTCATTTAGTGCTGTCAAGAAAACATACTTTCCATTCACTGAATACTTAAATTAACTTAATTTAGTGAGAATTCTGAGGGATCCCCGTTTGATAAACTGGTGACTGTGATTAACACAAAATATTGTACATCACTTGTTAGAAGAACAACAGTAAATATTAAAAAAATGGAAACAAGGGGTCTTTTGGATAAAAATAGACAACATTGCTAGTAAGAATGAATGAGGAAATGTGAGATGGAAATTGGAAGTGCCTTGAAAGAAGAAACTCGTATGACGAGGTCAAATCTGAATATGCTTCCCATACAACAGAAAATAACAACAAGAGTAGACTGGGCATGCAGAGAATTGTCTATGATATGGACCAAAGACAATAATACTTGTTGGATTTCCAAACATTCAAATGCAGAACATAGTAGTAGTATCTTACTTAATTTCTTAAAGCTATAGTGATAGTGGAAACATGTTTTGCTAAAGATACGCATAATACTACATACGGGCAGCACAGCACAGCACAGCACAGAAACAGTGGATACTCTAGAACAGAGATCTTCAAACTCGCGGGCGGTGCCCCGTAGGGGGGCCTCAAGTGATCCAAGGGGGGGCAACAGGCCTTTGTTTTAAGCATAAACATGTTATTGTATTTTTAAAAAGATAACAGTATTTAACTGCAATGTTTAAATAGGTCTTGACATATTTAAACTTTGCCATCTTTATAAAAGAATTGTGAAAAATGCTGAGAGGGGGCCCCAATGATTTGTATTTTTCAACTGGTGGAGACCAGTGCTCTAGAAGTATTTGACAAGAATACTATCTAAACCTAAGGTTGCACTGGAATGGATTGCAAGATACACTTTGCTGTCCAAAAATAGTGACTATGACACTTAAAATATAAAGCTTATCATTGTCTAGAATGGATTTCTAAAATTACTTTTTAATCCTGTCTGGGAAAGTTAACATTCATCATCACTGACTGGAAGCTAGATTCCAAGAGATTTTAGTTTCTTATTTGGACTTATAGCACTCACAGTTTGATTTACCTCTTTGCTTGTAGTGGTGCCATAAGATTTCTCTATACCTTGGATCACTATCAAGCCTTTTCTACCCCCTTTCCTTTTATGTACAAATGTAGGTGTGCCCCCATGAGATTGCACAAGGGCAAAATGGCCATCCAAGCGTTACAGAAGTGGCTGCACAAGCGTCTGTCGCCCCTCTTGTAATTTGGAAGTGCCCCGGGGGCACTAAGAACAGGTGTAAATGTCCATTATGCCCTTTGGAGTTTTATAACATGGCTACGGTTGGTTCATCGTCCCATTTTTAGATGCCCCACTCAGTGCTTAATTTGTGTATGCTGTTTCCGGTGCGGAGCACCGGCACTTATTTTTGAGGTACAGCACTTATTTTTCTGACTCAAGCATTTACTGCGAGCAAAAGACACATATGGGAAAGACGGAGGAAGAGAAAAATGAAAAAGCGTCACAATGTGAGAAAGCAGAAAGCTGCAAGAGGGAGCTGAAGGGGCGGGTAGTGGCTGTAAATGGATTAAACAGGCCCGAGATGGCTTCAGGAGTACGCTGCCTCAGTATTCCGTGCGCGCACATTTAATTGCAGCAGCCGCGTGTTTAAGAGGTGGTCTTTGGGCGCCGGAAAGTTTTTATTTACAAATTAAGCACTGGCCTCACTCCATATCGCCTCAGATATTTTCCATACTTAATAGGAACACACTATTCCACGTATTCCTTGCTTGTAGTGGATATTCTCTACATGATAGTTCTCCTGAAAATGTTGAACATCAAGCCATTGAACTCAGGTCAATTAACTCTGATGTAACTTCCATGCCTTTGTGTAGAAGTGATAGTAGACAGCAATAACCACAACAAACACGTGAAGCTTCTGTAAATGACAGTGTAGTACATACCTCAGAATTAGGAAACGCTGGTGTTGGTGTGCGTCAGTTCATCCAAGGTGAGAGACAGGGGAAAAAATAGAAAGTGTTAAACAAGGGACGGACTACAAACACACACCTTCATTTAGAAGGAAATACAAAGTAGTGTCAATGCTACAACAGATGTGAGATTTTCTTTTTTTATGAAGACATTTGCAGTTTATTTTGTTTAAATTCTTCAGAAGTCAGAATTGCACACAGTGGCTTTCACAGTCATTACCACGAAGAAAGTGTGGAATCATGTTATGGGTATGGGCGTTCAAATTAGATGTAACGAGATCTAACATGAATTCAGCCCCTGGAAAGAGTTCACTGCTATAAGGTAACAAATATGTTATGTGACATTTTAGAAAGTCTTATGTATGCAGCGCATGTTCTAAGCTTGGCGAGTTTACCGAATCATCACTCCCTTGAGTAAGACAAAGGAAACGATACTGTCTAAAACTTTGTAAAGCACAGTGATATATTAAAGCAAACATGCAGTTAATAATCCAATTAATGCCTGAATAGTTTTTTATTTCAAATATTAGACGTATTCGCCTATTTATTCATCTTTTATCAAAGAAGATCGGCTGAATTGCTGTTGAGGTTTAACTATTTACATTTCAAAGGAAATTCTTCAATGTATTGTCAGAGTTTAATTAAAAAGAATTTAACAACAGACAAACATAGCTGTCTGTGACCTTCTATTGTGCTCACATTAAAGTTAATATGTGCTTTCCAGACTTCCTGTTAGTTTTTTCATTACTATAGGTACCTTTATGTTCTTGCATGTGCTGAAAACTTCTGATTTTCGGCACGTGGTTACAATTGCCTCCAAGATGTTCATGCCTATAGACGTGTATGGGCTTTTTGTAATCTGAGAGACTACTCAACCGGCTGCGATCTATGAAAGGATAGAGTGAAGAAGCAGAATCTACCTCTTTGACGTCCTACCACGCACACAATTCCACCTTTGACCCTGCTTGACTCTCCAACTAAATGACAAACATGCCCTATGAACCTTAGAGTAAAGCCTGTTTGTTATGCCTGTGGCGCATCACCCAAACTTGTGGGTGGAATCTTTTAATTTCTTTTTTTTTTAAATAATTGTTATTAAATTTACTCTTCATAGAAAGCACTTAAGACGGAAGCTCAAAAATACCTTTTAAAATTTGACAAAATTGCATACCAGATAATCCACCACAGAAGGTCTTGCACAGAAAAAGGAACAGAAAAAGTATTCCAAACATTTAAAGCATGGTTAGCAGAGTTACCTGATTCAAGAACATCCGGGATAGGGCCAGAAATATAGCAGTTATATTTCATTCCATTCTGCCAGCTTGCTCCCTCAAATCCTAACTTTTCCACACATAGAATTGTGCAAAATTATGAAGATAATATTGTAAGTTAGAGCATGAGGAAGCCCGACTTCACCAATCCAGTAAGGGCGCTCATATCTGTTTCCACATCCAGCTGGCGTTAGTACCTCTTTTTTCATGTAAGGCCATTTCTAAACTGAAAATTGCCAAAAGGTGGGCAAACCATTGTTGAAATGTCAGGGGATCCTTTTATGACCAGGATGAGGCTATACACAGCTTGGCTACAGCCATGGCTATAATCATGAACCTCTGGGCAGGACCGGGAACCATATCCCCACGAATCCCCAACAGAACAAGCTGAGCAGTAAAGACCACCCTCCTACCCAGCTAGATACTGATCAATTTAATAATCTCATTCCAATAAAGGGTCAGGGAGGGGCATCCCCTAAATATGTGGACTAGACCAGTCTAACTAGAGCAGCAGCGCTGGCAAGTGATACCTCCTGTCCCCCATCTGGCGATTTTCTGAGCCGTATGATAAAGATCATATGTTTTTTTTTAATGTTGGGCTTGTAGATTGGCGGACAGTAACATTGTGTTAGCTAGTGCCAGTGATTCCAATAAAGGACAATCGGCTGGCCCGACCCTAGCCTTTTCTGCCATTTTTTGGATTATCATTCAAGATCATGATGTGTTGACATTTAGCTCCCTGTATAGTTGGCTATTTGTGAATGGGGTCTCCTCCCGTCAGTTGGTCCAATAAGGCTGTTTCCTGAAAACCCGAAGCCGCTCCCTTTTTTCTAGTTGGAAAATCCAGAATTTGTAAATACTTGCAAAATTCCTTTCCATGATATATCAGCTTTCTCCAGCAACTCTTCATTTGATATTATTGCATTCTGCCTACAAAATCTCCAAGTCTCACAATCCCGCTGACCTCCAACTCCTGAACTATAGTCCCCTAACAATGCCTGGCAATTATGGATTTCGATGTATGGGGATATAATAATGAAGCCGTCCCAACCCAAGCTTCTTGCGTAACGAGGCCCAGATTCTATAGACAGCCGCCAAAGTCTTGAACCGGGTTTTTTGAAGTAGCTAGGTTCTCCTTGTTGCAGAAGGCAACCATGTACTTTGTTTCTAAGCAAGATCTGATATGTAGAAGGGATTCTGCCCATCATACCATTCTGACCCTGACCCCTAAATAATGGACACCTAAATTGGAGAGCTGCCACCAAATAATACAGTTTCAGATCAGGTACAGCCCAGCTCCCCTCTCTTTCTAGGAAGGGTCAGATATTTGAGCACCCTTCTGGGCTTGAAGTATGTCTATATAAACTGTGTGATCATCGCATTCATGGCCTTGAACTCGTAGTTGCTAAGTTCCAGAGGGATGAGTCAGATTTCCACAAGAAAGATTGTAATTGGGTGCATGCGCGCACACACTCACACACACACCCACACACGCGTGAAGAATCATTATCATTTTAACATTCAATAGGCATGAAAAGGCAGTTTATTGTGGTTATTCTCAAAGCACTTAATGGAGGCCAATTTATTTAACAGGATTATCATTAAAATGAGGTGCTGCCCATATTTATTATTGATGTGTTTGTTGTCGATGTAAGCAGGCTGTTGAGAGGCTGGAGATCAGCTGGAAAGTAGCTGACACTTAGAGGAAACAGGGGTCCCACGGTCCCCTTCCCTGCTACCCATCTCCCCCTGAGGCAGATGCAGTTACATACTACACCTGCCTACTTGGTGATACCAGTACCCTCTATAAAAGCACGCTGGTCCCCCTGCAGCCTGCAGTTTCAAAAAGGGGATGCAGGCCCATATTTATACTTTTTGACGCTAAACTGCGCTAACGCAGTTTAGCGTCAAAAAATTTAGCGCCGTCTAACGCCATTCTGAAGCGCCATGCGGGCGCCGTATTTATGGAATGGCGTTAGCCGGCGCAAGCAGACCGGCGCTGCCTGGTTTGCGTGGAAAAAAACCACGTAGACCAGGCAGCGCCGGCGTTGGGAAAAAATGACGTTAGGGCGTCTTAAAATGGGGCAAGTCAGGTTGAGGCAAAAAAAATCGCCTCAACCCGATTTGCGCCATTTTTTTACGACGCCCAGACGCCATTTCATGACTCCTGTCTTAGTAAAGACAGGAGTCATGCCCCCTTGCCCAATGGCCATGCCCAGGGGACTTATGTCCCCTGGGCATGGTCATTGGGCATAGTGGCATGTAGGGGGGCACAAATAAGGCCCCCCTATGCCACCCAAAAAAAATTGAAAAATATAAAAAATTATACTTACGTGAACTTACCTGAATGTCCCTGGGGTGGGTCCCTCCATCCTTGGGTGTCCTCCTGGGGTGGGCAGGGGTGGCAGGGGGGGTCCCTGGGGGCAGGGGAGGGCACCTGTGGGCTCATTTTGAGCCCACAGGCCCCTTAACGCCTACCCTGACCCAGGCGTTAAAAAGTGGCGCAAATGCGGGCTTTTTTGACCCGCCACCTCTCGGGCGTGATTTTTGCCCGGGAGTATAAATACGACGCATTTGCGTCGCCGTCATTTTTTTAGACGGGAACGCCTTCCTTGCATCTCATTAACGCATTCACGCTAAAAAATGACGCTCTTTGCCCATACTTTGGCGCTAGACGCGTCTAACGCCAAAGTATAAATATGGCGTTAGTTTTGCGCTGAATTTGCGTCGAAAAAAACGACGCAAATTTGGCGCAAACGGAGTATAAATACGGGCCGCAGTTTTTCAGTGCTACTCTTTCCTCATTGCACGTACAGGTTTTTGCCAGCACTGTGGAGAGTGCATATTATTAAAAAATGATGGATGCTTGATCTGCGCCATGAACGTTTGATAAGGTTGTGCCTTATGCAGGCCAGGGGCCCTAGTACACGTTGGGCTCACTTTTCATGTTTGCGTCACAGTGCACCTTTAAATAGGTGCACCGTGTGCAGACAGAGAGAGTGTACTCTATTACAATGAATGCTCTGTCCCCAAGGCAGCCACAAACTTGTGCTGCCCTGGAGGCAACGCACTCAAATGAAATAAGGAGTGGCTGCTTCCAAGCCATCCTGTGTTTGACTGTGTAGGCAGCAACCCACCTACACTTTACAAAGGGATTGGAGATCTCTTTTCAAGTGGGTGTAGTGAGTGACTGCACCTGGGTGCAAGGGGATCCCCCTCCAGCGGGCTGCCATCGGGAGGCACTGACAGTATGCCACCTTTTTGTGGTGCACTTTCAGTGTGTCTCCTGGCAGCTTCTTTGTATTTGCACCCCATTCATAATACAGTGCAGGCACAGAGGTAAAGAGATTCCCTCATTTGCATGGGGCCACGCCCTCATGCAAAAAGAGGGATTGCCCTTTTAAGATAGCACTGATGCTACATGTAGTGCCAGCGCTATCTGCATTACAGAAGGACCAAAGAAGCGTTTGCTGCCCCTTCTGTAATACCAAAGTGCCCTGTTGGGCACACAAAGCGGGCCAAATGCCCGTTGGGCCCCTGGGGCACTTTCTGTTATACGGCCCCATATTAATGTAATGTGGTCCAAGGATGTGATGAAGAGGGGCAATGGAACCACAGTTGACACAGTAGTTGAAACACACTATTCAGGAGTATTTTTTACATATTACATTACCCATATGTACGATCGGAGACACTGGAAGTTAAAGTGATTAGCTCAGGATCAGATAATTATCTGGTTAACTGCCAAGTTTGTGTAAAAATCCAGACATCCAGGTTCCATGGGTGAAGGAAATTCGTGATCTCAACCCAGCCATTCCCATTTTGGCAGATTTTCTTGAGACACTCTAATCCCAAAGGCTGATCTAGCTAATTTGCCAACCTAACTATACTTCAAAGCACCACAATTGACTGGTATGTCCTTCCCTCCCTTGGGTATGCATGCATGTCTCAAACTCAAAGAGCTTCGGCTTTGCTGTCCCCTCATCTGATCCTACGTCCCAGCTAAACTTGCTGGTAAACTTGCTGTAATTGCGGTCTGAATTTATTTTTGAAGCAAAAGGTCTATATACATTCCCCCCCCCCCCCTTTTCCTTTTTGCTTCTACCTTTATCATCCTATACAAACCCATTCACCCCTGAGTGTATCAAACAGTCTTTGAATTTCGAGATGGTAAAAAACTGTCCATTCAGTAAATACAGGTCCACCTCAAATAGACATATGGCCATAATCACTACCAAAGTTTCAACTATATTATGATCAGGCCAACTTTTCGCCTACTTTTTAAGTCATATAATAGTGGCCTTGAATGACATCTACCTTCTTGTGAATAAAGCACTGAGTCCCCGTGCAGAGTCCAGAACCTGAGTTACTATATCCACTGCCATAAAGCGGATACTGGTGGTACTTCCCTTCCAGACAACAGAGACTGCCTGTTGTCTACATTGTCCACTCTCGCTTTCGCAGTTCTCACACCCAATCCTTCTGCCGTGGTTTTCTACAGTTACTCTGCTCCTTATCCCTTCCTGTCAAATAACAATTCATGTTTCAGCCTTAAAAATATGTTTTTTGCCTTATTATACCATTTCATAAAATGGGGGCAGTCCAAAAACCAACTGGGACTAAGGGCGTTTAAACACGTAAAGAACAAAGGTTCTTTGTGGTTAAAACTAATAATAATACATAGATAACCAATCATTTATGAACATACAGCTCAGTAATTGATAGAGAACAACTCAACAAATAATAATGGAGCCACTTATAGACTTTCACACATATTTGTATTTGCAGCTTCGTAATGGAGCTCAGTGCTTAAGTGATCACACAGTAAGTGAAAAACATTGTGCAGGGGTGTGTATAATATAGAAGGAAACGCCCAGTGCCCAAAGGTTCTGTCAATTGACCATGAAAAGTCATTTGACATTCTTAGCTGGCAATATTTGCTAGCAATTCTGAAGCTATTGAGACTCGGGGATACCATAATTCACTGGACCTCTTTATTATATTCCTATCCCATGGCAAAGGTCCGTGCAGGCAAGATTATGTCCACCTCCTTTACAGTGCATTTCCCTTTATCACCTATGTTGATTGCACAAGTGGTGGAATCCTTGGCCGCCTACATGACCACATAGAGAAGGATTAGTGGTATAGCGTTCCCAGATAGTGCGCACATCATATCATTATATGTCAATGATCTTCTTGTATTGCTCCACAATGGATGGTGTGGACTGTATAACACAATTGGGGCTCTTTCCTTTGGCCGTATATCTCATCGTAGGATAAAATAGGCCAAAACATGTGCTACGTTCTCTGTTGCTCCAAAATGGAAAAAGGCACCTTCCCTCACGAACATTACATATTGTCTGGGAACATAGTTTGTTGTGTAACATTGCAGTCTGGCAAAGATGGTGATGCTCCCTCATTTACTACATTTCTTCATTAAGCTGCCCTGTTGGATACCAGGATCATATTTATTTCAAAGAGCTGGACGAAATATTGTTCTACATGATTTGGTGGAGTATGAGGCAACAATTTGCACTTGTCAAGTTGTGGCTTCCAATATCTGAGGAGGCACTTAGTACACCTGACTTTGAATTGTATTTCCTGGCTGCATACTCCAATGGCTGGCTAGATGGCTGGACAGGACCCACTCTTGGCTGAGGCGGGTATTACCATACATGTCAACATTTTTAATCAGGGAAGTGGGAAAACAATCGAGGGAATGTCTTCCCCTTTGGCTTATATTGAAACAGAGGCAATTGTAGGTGGGAGACATCTAAAATAAAGCCATTTTGCCTTAAAAATCCACCAGCGCTCACTGAACAATTTGATGTTTGTCTGAGGATTAATACAAGCTACTTGACTCCACTTACTGTGAGTGGCCCTGAGATGCTGGAAGAGATCTCTGCAGAAAACACTCCACACCTGCCTTCTGTGCCAGTCATAAATCTGGTGGGACTACTTGGGCCATAGGAGGCACTCACAAAGGGGCTGATGCATGTCTGGACAGGGGAGGAAATAAATACAGTTGGAGACTGCTACACATCGTGCTTATTGAGGCCCATTAAGGCCTTTCCAGGAGATGGTGGATGACAATGGCTTTCCATGTGGGCAGTTTCTGCAATATGGAGCCTTGAGGAGAATTCGTCATCTATGCTGTGCCTTGGTAGATGAACCCCAGGGACATGATGTTTTACCACTGCTTTAGCAATCGAGGATGGTAAGCTTTTAGTAATATGGCTTCATAGGGCACTCCTTAATGCTTCCAAAATGGATCTAAGTGGGTTGAAACAGAGATGGGAGCATATTTGGGGATGGACTTATAAGATACAGTATGGAGGAAAGTACTGGTGTATGCCGGAAAAAAATGCTAGAAATGGCTGTTTTAAATACACTCAATTCAGCTTCACATATTGCACTTATCTAACCCCTGGAAATATAAGCAAGATCTATGGAGTGAACCTCTCTAAGTGCCTTAGGTGCTCTCTATGTGGCTTTGTTAGTGAAGACGGGATGTGCCACATGGCGTAGAAGTGTCCAGAGTTAGTACTGGAAGGGGGTCACTGATAGGTTCATGACATCAACAGGGACATTGAAAGGTGTACCCCATTAGATTGCCTTCCTGGCCTGTTCTATAGCCCAAAACCGGAATTGTGGGCTAAAAAATATCGTTTTGGCCTTTTTGCTAATGAAAAGTGCAATATCAATGGCTTGGAAATCCCCAATGATGCTCCTCCTTAGTAGATGGTAATAATGGGTGGGGAAATTGGGGAAACCAAATACATCCCTACATATGGTAGAGAGTAGGGATTAACGAAATAAAGAATAGAAGGCATGTGGGTCAAAGTTTTGACCTCAAATCTATTAGACAAGATGGGCGACGGTACCATCTCGGCCCAAGACTCCTCATATCACCCGGACTAGAACCTTGGGATGTACTTAACCTAATACTGATGTTACTTGCAAGAAAATCAGCCTTTGTAGTTTCCACTGTTCAGTTCCCAATAATTGACGTACACATTTGTGAGATCATGTCGTTCACCATCCCTGGTACTGAAAATTCACAAACTAGAATATTGCTCCCGAAGATAACTCACACCCCTGTCCTGTATAGTTGTCATTGTTGTCATGAGTTTGTTTTTCTCTGGTTTTGCATGCAATGTTTGGCTTTGCCTGTAATACACGGATAGTGAGTTAAATCATGTGATTTTTGCTGCGAACCAGCTAGATGTCGTTCTAGCACCTAATTAGCATGTAGATTCTTTTTTTATTTTTGGCATTGCAACACCATAAATTCAGAACACTCCAAGAAGTTACACAGTCAATGAGATGAAATACTTTCACTATTACTGCTGCCCCCTAATAGTTACCATTTACTGTTTTCTTTTTATATAAAACACATGTATTGATTACTGTTGGACATGTATGATACATGTGAACCATAAAATGCAGTCCTGTGCGTGGGTTACCGTACATGATATGATGGGGGTGATGCTAGGACCTAAGTCACAGCCCGGCTCTCTGCCCCTTGAAGTAACAGTGACAGGCGATCTGCGGATCCAGTTAGGGTTGGCGGGAATTCGCGGATGAAGGCTCTGATCAATATTTCCTTCCTTGCAGTGTTTAACTCGTCAAAGAATAAATGCTGGTGACCCTTCGTGCTGCTACTATCGGAGATGCCGATTACCAAGGCTGTCACTGCTTGATTCTACCTCATGCCTCTTCTACCACCACCAAACACTCCTCGCTCCTGTGGTTCTTTTTCATCCTTGCATTCTTCCTTTGTCGTCATCCCCTTGTTTGCCTTTCTCTCTTTTTCTGGCTTAAAGTATGATAATGAAAAATAAGTCCCAGTCCTACAAAAGGAGTGCCGATGGGCCGACCAACAGCCACCGGCTCAAGTTAAGCACTGCTTTAACATTCACACAGGGACTGGGGCACCACGGATCCAGATTAGACTGTGCCATGGAGTTTACACTCCCCTTCAATCAACAGGCCAGTTTGCTCTCAGTAACTGAGGCATCGAAAACCAAGGACAATTTGTGCAGCAGGGGCCTAAAGTGCCAGGAAACATATCAGTCTTTCCTTCCACTGTTACATCCAGGGTCCTGGCTAGTCTACAGTAATATGTGCGAAGGTATAGCTGAGATTGGGACGAACAGAAGCAGGGCCCAAAGTTTACAACAAATTGTCTACAGGGAAAAAATTAAACACGCTAGAGTTGGCATCTGGTTCCATCTAGTGGTATTAGACACGTTAGCAGCCTCATCATTAAAAATAAGGCAGGTTTACTCAAATCCACAAATGCTCGGATTACTTTGCAGTAATCTTCATTACTGTGATTCCTACTCGTCCTCATCCCAGTCCTTAAATTATGAGGTATTCCACCTTTAATATCAGGTACCAACTTCCCTTACAAAAAGAATATGAAAGATCAAGCCCCTAACTGGGCATATATTATCACACTACATCACCAGGAAATCCGGTGCAGATAGAACAGGACATGATAGAGCAATGCCACCTCTTCTGGAAGGGGGTGGGAAGAAGGACTAGGACAAGAAAGAGTAGGACTCAGTGCAAAGATGGTTGCTGTAAGAAATATTTACCACTTTGTACCTCTTCCTCATCAATCACCTGAATTTATGAGGAAATAACAATTAAATATAGTGGCATTGTATTGTCAAATAAGAAGCATACTGAAATTATGCATGAGTTAGAATGTATTAATCAGTGAGTTGATAAATTGCAATGTATCGTACTTAAGGAACGTGACTGGGGAGCTTTGAAGATTGCTGTCAGCCTCTTTCAGTTAGAAGACTGAGGGCCTGATTTAGAGTTTGGCGGAGGGGGTTACTCTGTCACAAATGTGACAGATATCCCATCTGCGGCATTACGATTCCATGATATCCTACGGGGAACATAATACAGCGGACGGGATATGTGACGGAGTATGACATTCACCGAACTCTAGAAGAGGCCCTGAGTCCTCTCTCCTCTGGGCTGCAGTTCTTGGTGGCATACGTAATCAAGAAACGCACTTTGTCATTTGAGACTGGCATGCGTTGTCTGGACTAGGGGTGTCAGTGGGGAAAGGTCTACGCACTTGGGGAGATACAGCGGAAGAAGTCATCACTGTAGATGCGGACAAAGGGAGGAGATTACAGGGATTAAGGCTTCCAAATCCAGAGTGGTTGGGTCCAAATGAAGAAACATGTGCTGGACTAGAGGTTGCATATTAAATCTTGTCCTAGGGACCATAAATACTGAGGCCACCATATCTCCTTGGACCTGCAGCCAGAGGCAGACAGAAGCTAACTGAGTCTTTAAGAGGGTATGGAGGTGAGTTGGAACTTTCAGAATTTGATAGGAGGGTAGGAAAACCTTTTCATGACATGTCTAGAAGAGATGTCCCATGAACTCCATTGGTGAGATGTTTTTATAGGATATGAAAAGTAGACATCCTGAAGGCCTGCAGAAGACATGCACTCTCCTGGAAGTACATCTAGAAATACTACCTGGAGCGATTCCATCCAGAAATTTACAGTTTGTACATAGGCATTGACATTTCTGAGACTGATATTGGTTCGATATCCTTCAGAAATAGAGTTGAATAAACTCTGTATTATTGAGAAGGGACTGGACAAATAGTACATTTTTGAAGAACCTCTGAATCCTATAAAGAAGAGCTGCTCGTTCAAATGGGTCAAGGGGAAGGAGTGATCTGCAGAAGGAAGGAGGAGGGAACGCTGGGTGGAACTCTATGGCATACCCTCTCTTTATAATGTCTGGGGCCCAATGTGATAACATCCTGATCGCAGCCATTGTAGAAAGCTCACCCAATTGACAAAACCCCGATCCGGTTTGGAGGATAAACTGTGTTAGAAACTGGGTCTCAAGTTTGCAGAGGTATGCACTCTGTCTAAGTAGGGACCACAATCCTATTCAGGGTAAGTCAAATACATGACCTAAATTAACCTGTGCTCGCCCTCTGGTAGCTTGGAGCAGAGCAGACAGGTTTAACTTAGAAGGCAATTTTTAAAGTATTTAGACAACACACGCAGCAATCATAGTGCAGACACCACATAAGACTCCACACTGATCTATGAAAAATAAAGATTATTTTATTAGCGTAAATCAAGACCAAAACGACAAAAATTAAATCAGTATATTATGAGGTATTGTTTAAATAATTAAATGTAAAAGCAGTGCTTTAATAATCAATTGCTCTCCGATTACGGGGAATACGGTACTGTCGCTTCATGGCGCAGAGTGGGTCTGTCTGCGCCGCGTCAGCCCTCTATGATTTCACAGGGGCTGGGATATCACAACAGTTCAGGGTGTCTTGTGGGCCACTACGGACCCGGGTAATGCCAGGTGTTGGGGTGAGCTAGGGGAGCTGCTGCATCACGAATACTGCAGTGACTCCTCTTTGAGGTAAAGGTGTGGAAAGCGCTCCTCTTGGAGGACATGGCAGGTCCCATGGGATAGACTCTGAATAGTGGAGCGGGCCTCACATGGTTCAGAACGGCCCGCAAGAGTCAGCACTGCAGAAGTACTGTGATGAAGGTCCACGTCGGGCTCCTCTTTGACAGATGGAACCACTTCAGCCGAGCGACAGGGTGGTTGTGCAGAAACACCGCTCTTGCTGGCAAGGGAAATCCTTGCACAGCAAACACCACCTTGGCAGAGCAGCACGGGGCTACGATGAAGCACTGCGCTCATTAGAATAGTCCTTTAACAAAGTTTCACTTCAGCAGAGCAGCATGGGGTTAAGGATGGAACACTGCTCACAAGGTCTTTGATGTCCCTGAGACCTCTGGGAAAACAGGGGGCAAGCCCTTGGAGTCCTCTAGAGGATAGTTCTTGATTCCTGCACCTGGGCAGAGGTCAGCAGGCAGCAGGGCAGCTCAGTCTGGCAGAGTAGCAGTCCCTTGGAACAGTCAAGCCCAGCAGTATGGCAGTCTTTTAGCACAGCAGCCTTTACTCCAGTGAAGATTCTTCCAGGTCCAGAGTATACTGATGTTATGGGGTCAGAGACCCAGTACTTATCTCAAAATGTGCCTTTGATGTAGGAGATGACTTAAAAAGGTTTCTTTGAAGTGCACCGGTCCCCCTTTCAGCCTAGCCCATGCTTCAGGCTATCGGTGGGGGGTGGGGGTGGGGGTGGGGGGGGGGGGGTAATCAGCCCCTTTGTGTGGGCTCTGGTAACTACCATTTGAAATGTAAGTGGAAGCCCTTCCCAACCTTCTCCCCAGGAAGACCTATCAGTATGCGGATGAATGCAGATGCAGCTAAGTATCCTGTGTTGTGGGTGTCTGAAGGGAACGCACAAGTGTAGCTGTCACTCAGCCCAGGCCAGAAGTGTCTTGAAGCAGTCTTTAGTGGAGGACATTTTTGAGTCAGGGGACACTAGGCGAGATTGGAAGCTGAGAATGAAAGGGGGAAATCAACTTCCTGTCCTCTGTAGCCTGTTTGATCAGTTGCCCAAGACAAAGTTAAACTAATTGTTGGCCTAGAAAAGTGAACCTGAGCAAAATAGCTCTTTGAGTGGAATCCCCTTTCCAAGATCTGCAAAAACCAAGCAACCAAGATAACAATTCCCAAAGAATATGCCTTGATAGAGTCAAAGACTATATTGGAAAAAAAAAATTATTTGCTTTTCAATTATGTTCAGCAGAACATGTGCACGGTCCAAGCCCTCCTCCAGAGAATACATCAATATGTGGAAAACCCTGAATGAGTGCAGTACGCTGCATAGGTGTGTGCCCTAACTGCAAAACAGGTAGAGCATATCATTGCCAATGTGGCCCTCAAATCCACACTGTCAGAAGGGGCAGAATCCTTTGCATCTATAAAGGAATGTTCTGACAGACAGAATACAAAGAACCTATTTTGACAGTGTGTGGATAGTTCTGGTGATAGACCAATAGAGGATACATCTTAGACCAGTATCTAGGAGCAAAGCCTACTCTGTTCCTTCCATTCCTGAAGCATAACCTTCTGGATTTCCAGATGTAAGTGGAAACCCAGAAACTTTGAAGTAATGTACTGAGAAAACATGTTAAACTAACTGTCCTGTGATGTTAAACACTGTGAGGGATGAGTATAACACATATTGGGAAGCAAATGTGGTCATCTTGTCCAGCAACACATTCTCCTTAAAGCAGGCCTTTTGCCTTTGAAACAGAATCCTTGAAGTAGATTGATGTCTATGTTTGTGGCAACATTTATGATGCAAGGAGCCCTTCTCATTGGGGCTGCAGCCACACCACTTAAAAGCTTTTATGTGGAGGTGAAGAGGAGTGGTAGTTTTCACTCCTTTTTGAAGCAACAAGCGCACAAGTTAAAGCGACTGTGCTTACTTGTGGGAGCTTTGAAAATATAATCCTCAGTATGCTGTGCCACACTTCCTGGTCCTGCAGACAAAACCAGAAGTGAAATCAGCATTTAAATTCACAAAGGACTGCTCAAGGACAGGTAACTTCCAGTAGTTATAAACATGTCATTGTGATGCCTGCACATCATAGAGGACTTATACCCACATTTTATGCAGTTGAGGAGAGGCTGGCAAAACAGCATACTCCAAGTGTGAAAAGCTCTTGTAGATATTAAAAAGTAAGGGAGGGTTAAGGTAAGAATACTTACCCCAAAGAAAATTCAAACTAGAAGCCTGGGGTCGCTGGAGAGAGAAAACAAAAGAGGATTTTCTGTTGCTGTATCGTGACATTATAGCCCTCGTTAGGGGAGTAGTCTTTTAATTTATGTTTGTAACGGAGGTTGTTGTTTAAAGGGGCCTGTTGTGGGTGGTGGGACACCTCATAATTTAAAGACAGAGTTGAAGAAGAGAGATGAAGTGGTAATAAATGTTGCAGTATGAGGCCGTCAAAAAGCACAAGGTCTGGGGGAAAAATGACACCTGTGCAGTTTCCTTCTAATGGGCCTGCACTGCTCATTTCTCCTTTGCCCCCTTCAGCAGGCAAGACCAGAACTGCCAGGTGGTGCATGCTGGAAGACTTGCTACTAACCCACTTGCCAGTCCCTCTCCTGCAGCTTAGTACTCATCCTTGGGCTTACGCGTGGACAAATATGAAGGTTCAGACATGTGGCTCAGTAACCTCCTTGTTTTTATGTTTATTATTAATACTCTTTCTACTGAATGATTCCTATTCTACCCTGATGCCTTGTATGGCTGTACCCTTAAGCATAGTAGGCTGTCGACTGAGATGGGATTGCACTGCCTCACTGTACTCTGAGTCCTTATTATACCCCTTCATATCCTCTTAACCTTTTTAGGTCAAGCCAAGGCAGCGCGCATGTGCCATCTCTCGACATGCTGTAACTTCTCTGTGGGCTTAGACCACGTCCATTGCTTTCTATTTGTTCCTTCATGTGCCCTTAGAAAATACTTGCTTTTCAATGATTAATCGCATATATTTGTCCTTTCCCTTAATGTGTTACACCTGCTGATGGCTACTGCCCCTATAACTTGTGTGCTTTCACTTCTGGCTATGTATGTTGGTTTCGGCGCACTATTATTATTTTTTTTAGAGGAGCCGACTTCCGAGCTGCTATCATGATTTCCTGCTGCTCGTCTCTTGCTTCGGCACACATTGCTGCTTGTAGTTCCCTTTTTATTTATTTAGCCATTGTTGCATCTTCGGATGTCATTCATCTGAAGTTGATGCTCTGAATCCTGTCTTGTCTCGCTGGAACAGTCCTGTGTGAGCTGCTCATTGGAGTCCTGTTTCTTTGACACAGCAGGTTACAGAAAAGTAATATTACATGGACGTGCACCACTTTTAGACATAATGCTGTATTCTGCTTTTATTGTGTGTGTCTTTGCAGTCCCTCTTCTTCATTTCTCCCTCCTCCCACAGTCCGTGCTGTTCACCCCTTACCCTCACCCTGCTCCCTCCATCATTCTGCATGTAATATTACCAAAGGAAAAATACATGCTCTTGCAGATTGTAACCAAAGATATGTAACTTTTTTAGACGGGTTGAATTGGCTCTTGCTTTACGTTGCACTAAAAGAACATTTTTAGCTGGAAGGATTTGTGCCTGACTGGTGCAGCAGACTCTGAGCAGCCTCTGCATGCACTCAAAACACTTCTGAGCTGCAGCTCTTGGCGTTTCTTAGCTCCTCTCACATTAGTCAACTGCCCCATCCGTAAACCCCAGACTTCCTTGGGGATACACACTGAATTAAACACCTGGGCTTCTACAAGTGGAAACATGTTTGCAGACAGTTGTTGTTACAAGCCGTATTTGTTTTCGGGAGTGCACACAACTAAGGGAAAGCTCTTTGACAAAAACCTATTTTTGCAATGACTTTAGTAATGAGACTTGATTAAGTGATTTGCCCAGAATCACTGCATGTTGTTGAGGCAACAGCTGAGACTCCAACCCTCTGTTACTTGGTTCAGAGTTAGGCTGCTCTGGCCAATGGCTATAGTGCCACATCTTTCTTCCCCCACCCACCTACTCCTCCACTCAAGGTAGGCATAAAAAAGCAGAGGCTTTCTCTGGGACATTTCCAACAGCACAGTTGACTGTGGGTCACAGTGAGTAAAGCTAGGGCTAGGTGTAGGTGAAGCCAGAAAACAAGCAACATCAAAGAGAAACTATCTCAGCTGGCTTTTTTCATGTCACAAGGTCAGGTCAGCTTTTGGAGTCTGCAAACAAAGTACAGAGTGTGTCATAAAGAAACTGATTTGTAGTTCAACAGATCTTCCTCCAAATCACGTTGTGTTTATTGTATGTCTGCAGCACTTAGTACATGTAAAACATGCCAAAGACAAACAGAATCACATGTTTACAATAAGGTGGAAGCATAGTATAAAGTGTGTCTGGTGTCTAGGAATTGCCAAAAACATATGGCACTGAAAGACCAAATAGCTCGCACTGACTTTGCCACTAGTGATTTTTTTTTTAACTGACAAAACACCATGCTCTTACAATGGCCATTGTTTGAAGATTAGTAATTAGTAGGTGGCTAATAAAATCATGCATCTAACTTGTTTTTAATATACAAGTAAATTGTGAAAGTTTTTACTTTTTTCAAACAATCTGCTTCCCAGTTTTGACAGAATGGTTAAAACTGTTGCTTCTGATGGCAACAATATGAGACACACCTTCAAAAGCATCAGAAGAGTAATGGAACATGAAAATGTTTGATTTTTAAACACCATTGTTACTTATACAAATATGGAGGAATTAGCCATAAAGCAGTAAAGCCACCTGTCTTCCCTTAACTGTTCGCCATGTTCTCCCTAGAAATCAAATATTTTGCATCACAGCACCTTGCACTTCTAAGGAGAGCCACGTCCTTTCTAAACCTGGTTTTAGATGTTTGGTGCATAAACCAACCAAAATGATGTGTGTCCCCAAAAGGTAGGTTCTCTTTCCCCAATAGCTGGAAAATTAATACTCATTATGAAATTGTGAGCAGATCTCTGCCTCTGGTATAACCATGCCACAAGTGATTGCTACATAATCATCCATTTTCACCTGGAGAATTTGTTTTTTTAGAATGAATGTGTTATTTTGATGCAGTTGACCACTTTCCAGTGTATAATAATATACCTTACTTTTTCTGTGAATATGACAGTGACAAACAATGCATATCAGTGCGTATCTCTGTGCCTATTAGCGTCAAAGCTTCTTTGTTGAAGAAATACACCTTTTTGAATTTTGAAGAGACTTTATAATTTTGTTATCAAATAGCATGGAAGCCCATCCTTGGGTGTGTGTGTGTGGCCATTCACCAGTGGTATGTGTGGCAACAGTAGATGTTGTAGCACCCAGTATAATGTGCTGCATGGCTAAAAACCTATAAGATCCCAATGGCGAGACCTATTGGCTATGCCAATGCTTATTAATACAAAGGTCCTTCCCCAAGTACACAGTGCTCCCAGTGACCAACCTGTGCATAGAGCAAATTGTATATTTTTTGTTCTTTTCAAATTGACTCACTTCCCAATTATTTCTATACATTTTTAATTCTTCGTAAACTCTATATGTATTCTCCATTGCTAATGCCTTTTTTAATTTAAGTTTCCAGATACCACAATGGACTGAGCATTCTCTTTATAGACCTGTATCTTTTGCTGGCCATGGGCTAGAATCCACCTAATTTGAAACTGATATGATATGACTTATTGATTATTTGAGATGTTCATTTTTTTACCAATATCGCAGTGTACTTTTCCATTTCTACACCAATATTCAGAAATGCGTCTGTTCTTTTTCCTTCTCGCAATGATTTATGAGGAGAGTCGAAAACCTACATTTTCATCATTCTCCTTCCACCAACTGAACTACATGAGTTCACTTGTCTACTCCCACAAGTGAATTAAATTGTTAGTGTATGAGCCCCTTAAGCTAAGCAAGCATCCTTGTGCACATCTGAGAACCATACATGCCTAGCAAATGCCTCCAAGTTTTATGCAATCATCCAAGACCATACCTGAGCTAAATGGACATTGCCAGTAAAATAACAATAAATTAAAGGAATACAGAAGCAAATGAGTTGGTACAGGTGTTTGGACAAAATATTGAGGAAAAAATATTGTGTAGACAAAATATCATGTCAAGAATATCGAGGTCAAAAATATTGTGAAGGTAAGTTTCTGTGGGAAACAAAGATTTACTATACTTAACTGCACATTTACATAACCAGTCTGATAAATCTATAATACTCACTAATTTGTACATTGAGGCATTATCTAAAGACTTATATGAGCTACCCCGACTGTACTAAGGTATTTAAATGAGCAGTAGCGTTGGTGCAAGGATTTTCTGTTGGAGTGCTCAACATGACCTTATAAAAATACTCTGACATTTTCTTTTAAATTGACACCAAGTAGTGGTGACAACTTTTGACTGCCGCCTCAGTACACCTTATGGACACTCCAGTCCTGCGGTGCACAAAGTGATTATGCACCTATGGGAATTTTGAGTGAATATGTATGTTTGACAGATTGTATGTGTCAGACCTTTCCTCGTGGCATTTTCCACGTCAGGGAATGTGGCCTGTTCATCAGCTTGGTCCCCTGTCCTGGCACTGGTTGTAGCTTCGAAAGAAAGAGATCAGATTATTACTTAACCGCACTGTTTTGCCACATTGCTTAAAAATACAATACTGTGTGTACATACCTACATTTGAATAACATACTTCTGATCAGGAAGTAATTACGAGCAGCTGTTGCTATGTGTAAATACACTATTGAACAAATCTACTGCATGTACGTTTTGCAATTTATCCTTAAGACAACTGTAGTTTGCCACACTTTACACATAGTGTGTCTAACCTAATGTTATACATACAGAACATACAATATTGAATACCACACATGTAGATAAAATAATCATAAGTTACCTGTCATGACGAAATGCCTCGTGGTATTCCAAATGCCTCTTAGGTGACTTTACATTTTAAATCAAACTGTGTAATTTTCTCGAAAATATAACACAGTGGCCATGATTCTGTGACATAATACAATCAAGTCTCCCATCAGGTCTTGCTAGATGTAAACATCAGGCATGCTCTCCTTGTCTTCAGTTCCCACCATACTTACCTTTGAGTTCTGTGCCTGATTACTTTCCAGCAATCTTCATTCCAGTTCTGGTCTTCCCTATTACCGTCATTCTTATGACACCACAGTGTTGAAAGTCATGGAACTCCTTTTCGAAATGTTGTAGGTAGTATAACGTAACAAAAAGAACTGCAGAACTCATGACCTGTTTTTGTTTTCTTGACAGAACCTTCTGTCTGCCCCACACACAAAAAGGCCTTCTGATTTTACTGGTGATGCTGCCACAGGGATGAGCTGAAAAGGCAATATCAGGGCTAGGACAAGGAATCCAAGATGAGCCCTGGCAAAAATATTCAAACCAGTTCCACTCTGCAGGAAGGCGAAAATACAATGGTGCAATGGGTACCTGGTTGGGTCATGACAATCCATCCTACTCTGACGGCAGACCCCTAGCCTGGATCCCACCAGGAAAAGCCAAACAGCAAAATGGCTTTCTGGTCCGGGGCACATCTATCTGCTTCCTGGAGCTAACAGGATTTACTAATGGCAGACGTCCCTACAACATCATCATTTCGAACATCTTTTGAGGAAACATTTGGTTGAACTACATTAGACTAGTCAGATAATTTATGAATTAGAAACAAAAATGGATAGCAATATAGTCATTTTACTGAGTTGAAAACTCATAAACGTAGACATTTCCCCACCATGCTCTGAGTTCCCTGATACAAGCCTACCACCTGACTAGACAACATAGGTGAACGGATGAATGGTAATGGGACACTGGCACAGAGAGGATTTTTATTCTGTAGCCTATGTCCACGATCACAAGCTCATTGATGTGTAAAGGAAGATGGACAAGAATTTAAAACTGTAAACCTTTATCCTGTATTGTGGGTGACTTCTAGTTTATTGGCCTATTCTATGTATGACAGTGGCACACCTGATTCCGCTGGAATGATGAATTGTAGAGCCAAGGATAGATCTGATGAATCTGATCTTTTAGCAGGGCACCTGAATAACAGGGGCAAAATATTGTCAGACACAAATCAGTTGTTCTAAATATTGTTTACAAAAATATCACCCCAAAAGAGTTAGTGATAGAAAATCCACCCACAATTGAGCATTTTTTTATAAATATATTTTGGTCCAATATTATGTCAGATGATATTCCTGTAAACAATAATCTGACATACACCTGAGTTTTCTTCTGGTAATCTAACAGGGGACCAGAACCGGGGCTGTTACCCTAACAGTCCTAAACACAATGGACCATGTGTTAAAGTTATATTCATTGTCGTTATCAATTGTCCTATCATATTGTCTTTTGAGACAAGGTTTTTGCATCCACTGCTTACATTTCTCATGGCGCCCTGAAAATATGATGGCCAAACAATCATATGCATGACAAGAGCAGGTTGCTCCACAAAAATGGTTGACAGAAAGCAGCAGAACAAGTTTTTGCTGTCTGCATTATTTAATATGTAGCATTAGATGCTTACTTTCAAGCTTAAAGAATAAAATTAGCCAAACAGCTCCAGCATAACGCAATATTTGCAATAGGGTAAGAGCAGCGTGAATCCACATTACACCATTTTTACTACTTTTATAATTACTGACGGACCATACAGATCATACACTATTTTTACTGTACACATATTGCAAATTTAAACAAATTGAATTTGCCTCAAATGTAATCTTAGCTTTCTCCTTTTAATGGTAGAGAAACCTTGGGCAATATGTTCTCTACCCTCTTGTATCAAAGCGTGCTTGCTCTATTTTGAATTATAAAAGTGGACTTGAAATATTTTTTTGCATCTTTGCAAACCACTTCACAATGTGGCTGCATTTGTCAGCTTGGGATTTGTTGGCTTATTTTCATGCTAGCGCACCTGTTTGAAGTTTCTAATATTTAACTACTTTAGTGTTATGGAATATTTAATAATAGTTTTTCTTTTGTTTTATGGAATATTTCACATTCTACTCTTTTTGTTTTATGGAATATTTCATTATACACCAATGAGTTATTCACAATCACATTTAAACTAAATATTGAGGTGCTTATTCATAAAAGCAAATTTACACGTGAGTAAATGTAGACTTGTAAATTTACTCATACAATTTGTAGTAAATTTATTATTTTGGCTATTCACCATTCCTGACTGTAAGTTCACTACAAAGTGTAGACTTACAAGTATCCACCTCCTGAAACAGGGAGTGAAGCCAAATGTATGAGTGTGACGTTACTACAGCCAGAAATAACCCAAAACAGTAGTAGATGTGCTTCAGCTCCGACCTGGAGTATGCCCAGCACCACACATGGCCAACCACTGGTACTGCAACACCCTCAGAAAATAATGGAGACAGAGACTTAAAATACAACTTCACAGCAAATAATGTTAACATACATTAATTTATGTCAACTTTTTAAGAAATAGATAAATTAAAATAAATATTAGTTTATAGTAAAACATTTTACAAACCTTGTTCCATTTTAAAATATATGTAACTAATATTTATAAATAGATACACTAATTTTAATCAGATAAATACATACATTTTCATAATTTTTAATACATAGAAAGTAAATACAAACCTTTTACTTTAGGTGGGATTGTGTTAAACAACATGTTTAAAAAGAATTTCAATGTAATGTAATATATTTAAATAAATTAAATATTTACTTCAAATCAAGTTAATAGTGTACAGTTACTGCTAGTAACTTTTTACATGTAAGTGCAGTTTCTTACCACTGAGGCCAAGATCTCCCTATGGTAAAATCTAGGGGCAGATTAAAAAGTTTATTAAACTTTAAAAAAAAAAAAAAGATTATCTACACTTCAAGTCAAATAATAATGTAAATTAATTTTATATAATTATTTTAAATGCAGAACAAAATAAATATGCTACAGCACTGTTAACTTATTTTGAATTTAATATATAAAAGAATACATTAAATTAAATGAAAGCTATCTTTGAAAGATTTATTTAAAAAGATCGCACCAAAAGAACGAGTTACTTACCTTCGGTAACGACTTTTCTGGTGGATACATTAGCTACCTGTGGATTCCTCACCTGATGAATACTCCCATGGCGCCAGCATTTGACGGAAATCTTCTTACTAGTCTCTGCACGTCGACGAGGACGTCACTTTAGCCCACGCGACGCCGTCTGACGTCATACAGGCAATAAGAAGTCCTCGCCGACGTGCCGATGACAGTACCAACATTTTTTACGTGCATGAGAATAATAATAATAACCCAATGCAATGAAAGAGCAAAGCAACATCTCTTAATATTGTAAATCACACAACATTGCAATAAAATAGCTATAGATTTAATATAACTTTTTTTTTTTTTTTTTTAAACAAATAAATATATTTATACATACGAACCATGTATATACCCAATATATATATAGATTTATATATAAATATACACATATATACAAATATCATACATGCAAAATGTATTGCAACTTTGAATACCAAAAGGAGCACACTCAAGGATTGCTTGGAGAGACCAAAAAGGCAACGGGGAGGCGGGTGGGACCGTGAGGAATCCACAGGTAGCTAATGTATCCACCAGAAAAGTCGTTACCGAAGGTAAGTAACTCGTTCTTCTGATGGATACAACTACCTGTGGATTCCTCACCTGATGAATAGAGTCCCAAAGCAGTACCACGCCCGGCGGTGGGTGCCTAAATGGTCAAACCAAGAAATCCTGCAGCACTGACCGTGCAAAATGACCGTCCCTTCTGACCTCAGAGTCCAAACAGTAATGTTTCACAAAAGTGTGAAGGGACGACCAAGTTGCGGCCTTGCAGATGTCAACCACAGGAACACCCCTGGCCAAGGCCGAAGAGGCCGACTTAGCTCTGGTGGAGTGAGCTCTAATGCCCTCAGGCGGATCCTTCTTTGCCAAAGAGTAACAGATTTTAATGCAAAGAACAACCCACCTGGAGAGTGTTCTCTTGTGGACTGCCTTTCCTCTCCTCTTGCCCACGTATCCGACAAACAGCTGATCCTCCAGCCTGATATCCTTCATTCTGTCGATATAGAAGCTCAACGCCCTTTTTGGGTCCAGGCGATGTAGTCTTTCTTCCTCCTTTGAAGGATGAGGCGGAGGATAAAACGTGGACAAAGTGATTGTCTGAGCCAAATGGAAGGGTGAAACAACCTTCGGAAGGAAAGCAGCCTTGGTCCTCAACACCACCTTATCCCCATAAAACGTTATATAAGGGGGTTTAACCGATAAGGCCTGCAACTCACTCACTCTCCTTGCAGATGTTATAGCTACCAGGAATACTGTTTTAATAACCAAATACCTTAAGGGGCAAGAATGCATAGGCTCAAAAGGGGACCCCATAAGGAAAGTCAGGACCAAGGACAAATCCCATTGAGGCATAACGAATGGTTTTGGAGGATATTGATTCAGAAGACCTTTCAAGAATCTGAGAACAATAGGGGATTTAAATAACGATGGTTGGTCTGGAAGACAAATGAAGGCTGACAAGGCCGACAAATAACCCTTAATGGTAGCTACTGCACAACCTTTCTGCGCTAGAGACAGTGCAAAAGACAAAACATGTGACAGATGAGCATGTAAGGGATCCATCTGTCTCTCTCCACACCACATAACAAATTTAGACCACCTATTAGCGTAGATAGATTTAGTGGAGTGTCGCCTGGCCGCTAAGATAACATCCACTACATCAGGCGGGAGAGAGAAGGAACTCAGGTTGCCCCGTTCAATCTCCAAGCATGTAGGTGCAGACTCTGGAGGTTGGGGTGTAAAACCTGCCCCTGCGACTGCGAGAGGAGGTCTGCCCTGAGAGGGAGACGGAGCGGAGGGCACAGTGAGAGTTGGAGAAGGTCGGAGTACCATACCCTCCTTGGCCAATCCGGAGCTATTAAGATGACTTGGGCCCGGTCTTGGCGAATTTTCCTCAATACTCGAGGAATCAAGGGTATGGGGGGAAACGCGTAAAGCAACTGGTCGCACCAGGTTATCTGAAACGCGTCTCCCAACGCTCCCTGCATCGGATACTGGAGGCTGCAGAATAACGGGCAATGCGCGTTCTCCCGAGTGGCAAACAGATCTATCCGAGGAAACCCCCACATCTGGAAGATTAAACAGACTTGATCTGGATGGAGACGCCACTCGTGGTCTGCCGAGAATTGGCGACTGAGACTGTCCGCACGTACATTCAAGACCCCGGCCAGATGATTTGCCACCAAGCAAATCTGATGGTCCTTTGCCCAGGACCATAGCCGAAGAGCTTCTCTGCAGAGAAGGTACGACCCTACTCCTCCCTGTTTGTTTATGTACCACATCGTGGTAGTATTGTCCGTCAGGACCTGTACCGACTGACCACGAAGGGATGGGAGGAAGGCCTTGAGAGCCAAACGTACAGCCCGTAACTCCAACAGATTGATATGAAACACCTGTTCCTCTGGAGACCAAAGCCCTTTGATCTCCAGATCCCCCAGATGAGCTCCCCATCCTAGGGTGGAGGCATCCGTTATTACCGTGGCCACTGGTGGCGACTGCGCGAACGGCTTCCCCTGTGAAAGATTGTTGCCCGCAATCCACCACTTCAATTCCACAGCAGCATCTCTGGAGATCTTGACAGTACCTTCTAAATCTCCCTTGTGTTGAGACCACTGCCTTCGGAGGCACCACTGAAGAGCCCTCATGTGCCAGCGAGCATGCGTGACCAACAGAATGCAGGAGGCGAACAGACCGAGCAGACGAAGGACCTTGAGGACTGGAACTACCGCTCCATTTCGAAACATTGGAACCAATTCCTGAATATCTTGAATCCGCTGAGGCGGAGGAAAGGCTCGACTCAATGTTGTATCCAGTACTGCCCCTATGAACAGGAGGCGCTGAGAGGGCTCCAGGTGAGATTTGGGCACGTTCACCGAAAAGCCCAGGTCGAACAACAACTGGGTTGTTGACTGCAGATGATGCGACACAAGCTCCGGGGACTTGGCTTTGATCAACCAGTCGTCCAAGTAAGGGAATACTGCTATCCCCCTCCTTCTGAGCTCCGCCGCAACCACTGACATCACCTTTGTGAAGACTCGAGGTGCTGAAGTAAGACCAAACGGGAGGACCGCAAACTGATAATGCTGCGACCCTACCACAAACCGGAGATACTTCCTGTGCGACTTGAGTATCGGGATATGAAAGTAAGCATCCTGCAAGTCGACAGACACCATCCAATCTTCCTTGTTCAACGCCAAAAGCACCTGTGCTAGGGTCAGCATCTTGAACTTTTCCTGTTTGAGGAACCAATTCAAGATCCTCAGATCCAGGATTGGTCTCAACTGACCATCCTTTTTGGGAATCAGGAAGTATCTTGAGTAACAACCTCGACCCTTTTCCTGCTCTGGGACCAACTCTACCGCGCCCTTTGAAAGGAGGACTTGAACCTCCTGTTCTAGCAACAGGAGGTGTTCTTCTGAACAATAAGATGGGCGGGGCGGGATGAGGGGCGGGAAATCCCGAAAGGGAAGGGCGTAGCCTTTTCCCACAATGCCGAGAACCCAAGTGTCCGTTGTGATAGACTTCCACTTGTGGAGAAAACGCTGTAATCTTCCCCCTACAGGAGAGGAGTGAGTGGGAGACGGTGGAAGCCTAAGGCTGCTTCCCCTGCTGCACCCCTCCAGAGGACGAGGAAGAGGCAGAGTGCTGTTGAGAGGCTCCTCTGGTACGGACCCCACCCCTCCCCCTCCCTCTAAATGACCTATAGGGGAGGGAAGAGGCGGGTTGCTGGAACCTCCCCCGAAAGGAAGAGGAATAAGAGCCACGCCCAAATCCCCGAAACCTCCTGAAAACTCTAGAAGAGGCAGAGGAAGAAGGAGCTTGCAGTCCTAACGATTTGGCTGTGGCTCTGCTCTCCTTAAATCGTTCCAAGGCTGAATCTGCCTTGGCTCCAAACAGTCTGTCCCCATCAAACGGGAGGTCCAGCAGGGTCGACTGCACATCCGCAGAGAACCCTGAGTTTCGGAGCCAGGCCTGTCTTCTTGCCACCACAGCCGTGCCCATCGCCCTGGCCACCGAGTCGGTCGTGTCCAGCCCAGACTGGATAATCTGGGTCGCGGCAGCCTGGGCGTCCGAGACCACATCCAAAAGACCCTGGGGAAGCTCCGTGAATGAAGACGAAATATCATCCATCAGCGCATGGATGTACCTCCCCAGAATGCACGTGGCGTTGGTGGCCTTCAACGCCAAACTGCATGACGAAAATATTTTCTTGGACTGCGCATCCAGTTTCTTGGAGTCTCTGTCTCCAGGCACCGTCGGGAAGGAACCAGGCGCTGACTTTGAGGAACAGGAGGCTTGCACCACCAAGCTCTCCGGCGTAGGGTGTCTAGAGAGAAAGCCAGGGTCAGATGGTGCAGCTCGATACCTCCTGGCCACAGCCCTATGAACGGCCGAGGAAGACACCGGCTTCTTCCACACCTCCAACACCGGATCCAGCAAAGCCTCATTAAATGGCAAGAGAGGCTCAGCTGCAGCAGAGGCCGGATGCAATACCTCTGTCAGCAAATTCTGCTTTGCCTCTGCCACCGGCAAAGGCAGGTCCAAAAAGCTCGCTGCCTTCCTCACCACAGCATGAAAGGAAGCAGCCTCCTCCGTATATTCCCCTGGAGATGAAAGGTCCCACTCAGGGGAAGTGTCCAGCCCACTGGCTGTATCCAGACCATGCAGTCCGTCTCCAGAGTCCTCAATCTCTCCCTCCTCTAGGACTCGCTGGTACTCTTGCTCTTCTAAAAGACGGAGAGCACGCCTCCTCGAATGAAGTCTCTCCTCGATACGCGGAGTCGACATGGCCTCCGCCGACGTCGAAGAACGGCGCCGATCTCCAGAAGCATCTGACGCCGCGTCCGGCGCCACAGGCAGCTTCGGCGCCGAGGCAGGAGCCGATGGACCAACCGGAGTCACAGGGAAAAATCCTGACTTCGACGGAGGGGCAACCTCCGGGGCCGAAACATCCGAAGCCACCGGAGCGGCCACCGACGCCGGCACCGGCGCCGAGCCCACATTCCCAAAAGGGAGAAAGGGCATAAAGGGTGCCGGCCGAAGAGGCGCAGGATCACCCAACGAAAAGGCCAAGGGCCCCGAAGGACCAGCCGGAGCAGCTCCTGGAGCCATCTGCTGAAAGATGGTATACATCGCATTAAGAAACGCGGTACTATCGGCTCCAGGAGTGGGAAAAGCCGGATACTGGGGTGCCTGGATCGAGGGCGACCCCGACGCCGGCCTCGACGTCTGCGACGCCGGAGAAAACACAAGAGGCTGCACCACCTCAATCACTGACGCCTGACCAGGTGAAGTCGGTGACGCCGGAGAGGGCAACGGCGTCGATGGATGCGGCGTGACCGTGGGGCTGACCTCCCAAGTCCTCCGACGCCGAGCCGAAGGTGACCTCGAACGAGACTCCTTGCTGGAGTGGCGTCGTGAGTCTCTACGGCGCCGGGAGTCTCGATGACGCCGGTGAGACCTTGGCGAAGAAGACTTCTTATGATGTTTCTCCTTCTTCTTTGACTTTGCCATGAATAACTTGGCCTCGCGCTCTTTGAGGGCCTTCGGATTCATGTGTTGACATGAATCGCAAGTCGAGACGTCGTGGTCGGAGCTCAAACACCATAGACAGTCGGAGTGAGGATCTGTAACTGACATCTTGCCCCCACACTCTCGACAGGGCTTGAAACCCGACTTCCTCTGAGACATTGTTACCGCAGAGAAGACTACGCAGCAGACAATACACTGTAACCACGAAGGTAACAGTAACTCCCTCGAAGATAACCGTTTCGAATGCACGGAAAAAAGGGAACTGTCATCGGCACGTCGGCGAGGACTTCTTATTGCCTGTATGACGTCAGACGGCGTCGCGTGGGCTAAAGTGACGTCCTCGTCGACGTGCAGAGACTAGTAAGAAGATTTCCGTCAAATGCTGGCGCCATGGGAGTATTCATCAGGTGAGGAATCCACAGGTAGTTGTATCCATCAGAAGTAAAATGTTTGTATCAATTTATTGTGTTTTTAAAAACTACAAAAAGATATGTATAGAATGAATTAAAAGTAATTTAGATTGATTCACTAACTGAATTTTGTAGTGCGTATAGCAGTACTAGTACTGCTTTACATACTACAAAATTCAGTTTGTGAATCAGGCGTGTAAGTTTGTGATTTGCATTTTTCGGTAAGTAAGTAGCATGTAGCCCTACTCTACATACTACAAATTGAAGCTTGTGAATCAGGGTCTGAGTGTTACTGTGCCCCAGGTTAGCTGAAGAAAAGAAAAATACTTTTCTGTAGATATTTCACATACTAATGAGTAAATATTTGATCAACAATTCTAAAGATGTTCTGTCTTTTCATCTATAGATTTCATCTTGACTATTTGTCAGCAATCAAGTCTTTAAAGAGGAACATTCAGATCAAACCATACAGTTTGAACTGGTGTCTCTTCACTTTCCAAGCAGTCCTTGCAGAATATAAAGGCAGGCAGTTGCTAACTTGATTTTGTAAATGGCACAGGATATACAACTCAAGTAGGGGTATCTTGTTGCTAAACAACTCTGGGGCATGGCTGCCAGTGCCATCAAAACTGGTTTAGTCGGACATAAACCTAAGGAGCTTTTCTTGACCTGGCACAGAACCTTTCGTAGATTATCTACAAAGTCTAAATACCTAAAGAGTGCACTAGGAGGAATCTATGTGAATAGGGTCACTTCTGAACTGCAACATGGGTGGGCACCTTTGCAGTTTAATGTCCCTGGAGACAACACCATCTTGAACGCCTAAGTACACGTAGTCTGTGTTAGAAATGGGGTTTTTGGTTGGCAGTCAGGTTACCCTCTGTCCAAGCAAAAGCCCTCACTCTAGTCAGGGTAAGTCACACACTATCCAAGATTATCCTGTGCCCACCCTCTGGTAGCTTGGCACGAGCAGTCAGGCTTAACTTAGAAGGCAATGTGTAAAGTATTTGTGCAATAAATCATACAATACCACCATATAGCACCACAAAAATACACCACACAGTGTTTAGAAAAATATATAATATTTATCAGGATAATTGTAGGTCAAAAAGAATAAAGTTGCAATGGAAAATTGTAGAAGTATCACAGGGAAGTGATATAAAGTGTCTTAAGTCTTTAGAATCTAACAAAAGTCTCTTTCAAGCACAAGTACCTGGTTAGGAGTGGAAAAATCTCCTCAGAGGGCCACAAGAGAAGAGGTGCGTGGAAAAAGGGTGTGTGCGTCGATTTCTCCCCAGCACACACGGACTTGCGTCGTTATTTTCCACGCGGGGAAGTCGGGCGTCGTTTTCCGGCGCGTGGACAGTCTCTTTCTGTGGATCGCGGGGATTACCAGATGTCCCGGGTCTGTGCGTGGATTCTCCTGCTTGTTCTCTGGCTGCGCGTCGATCTGCGGGGCTGCGCGTCGAATTTACGAACTCACGGCAGGCGTCGCGTCGATTTCTCCTCTAGACTTCGATCTGCGGGGCTGCGCGTTGAAATTACGATCTCACGGCAGGCGTCGTGTCGATTTCTCCTCTAGAGGTCGGGCGGCGTTGTCCTTGCGAGGCCGTGCGTCGGATCTTCGATCGTCCCAAGAGCGTCGCGTCGATCAGCGTTGGTGTGCGGCGTTTTTCTCACCGCGAAACAAGCTGTGCGTCAAAATTTTCGGCGCACGGAGCGTCCAAGTAAAAGAGAGAAGTCTTTTTGGTCCTGAGACTTCAGGGAACAGGAGGCAAGCTCTATCCAAGCCCTTGGAGAGCACTTTCACAGCCAGACAAGAGTTCAGCAAGGCAGCAGGGCAACAGCAAGGCAGCAGTCCTTTGTAGAAAGCAGACAGGTGAGTCCATTGAGCAGCCAGGCAGTTCTTCTTGGTAGGATGTAGTTTCTGGTTCAGGTTTCTTCTCCAGCAAGTGTCTGATGAGGTAGGGCAGAGGCCCTGTTTTATACCCAAATGTGCCTTTGAAGTGGGGGAGACTTCAAAGAGTGGCTAAGAAGTGCACCAGGTCCCCTTTCAGTTTAATCCTGTCTGCCAGGGTCCCAGTAGGGGGTGTGGCAGTCCTTTGTGTGAGAGCAGGCCCTCCACCCTCCCAGCCCAGGAAGACCCATTCAAAATGCAGATGTATGCAAGTGAGGCTGAGTACCCTGTGTTTGGGGTGTGTCTGAGTGAATGCACAAGGAGCTGTCAACCAAGCCCAGCCAGACGTGGATTGTAAGGCACAGAAGGATTTAAGTGCAAAGAAATGCTCACTTTCTAAAAGTGGCATTTCTAGAATAGTAATATTAAATCCGACTTCATCAGTCAGTAGGATTTTGTATTACCATTCTGGCCATACTAAATATGACCTCCCTGCTCCTTTCAGATCAGCAGCTGCCACTTCAACAGTGTATGAGGGCAGCCCTAATGTTAGCCTATGAAGGGAGCAGGCCTCACAGTAGTGTGAAAACGAATTTAGGAGTTTTACACTACCAGGACATATACCTACACAGGTACATGTCCTGCCTTTTACCTACACAGCACCCTGCCCTAGGGGTTACCTAGGGCACACCTTAAGGGTGACTTATATGTAGAAAAAGGGGAGTTCTAGGCTTGGCAAGTACTTTTAAATGCCAAGTCGAGGTGGCAGTGAAACTGCGCACACAGGCCTTGCAATGGCAGGCCTGAGACAAGGAAAAAGGGGCTACTTAAGTGGGTGGCACAACCAGTGCTGCAGGCCCACTAGTAGCATTTAATTTACCAGCCCTATGCACATAAATGCACCATACTAGGGACTTATAAGTAAATTAATAGTCCAATCAGGTATGATTCAAGGTTACCATGTTTTAAGGGAGAGAGCATATGCACTTTAGCACTGGTTAGCAGTGGTAAAGTGCGCAGAGTCTATAAACCAGCAAAAACAGTGTCCAAAAAAATGGAGGGAGGCAGGCAAAAAGTTAGGGGTGACTACCCTAAGGCTGTCAGGTTTAACATGTGTCCCCCCCAGCTGAAAGTGGGGAGAGCTACCCGACCTCCTGGGAGCTCTCATCGCTAAGGCGGAAGTACCTGGAGAGACCATCAGCATTGGCGTGGTCAACCCCTGGGCGATGTTCCACCGTAAAGTCCATCCCCTGTAGGGAAATGGACCACCTCAAGAGTTTTGGATTCTCACCCCTCATCTGCATGAGCCATCTGAGGGGCCTGTGGTCTGTCTGAACCCGGAAGTGAGTCCCAAACAGGTAGGGTCTTAGCTTCTTCAGTGCCCAGACCACAGCAAAAGCTTCTCGTTCAATAGCACCCCACCTCTGTTCCCGTGGTAATAGCCTTCTGCTAATAAAGACTACCGGTTGATCTCTGCCCTCCTCATTTAGCTGTGCTAGGACTGCCCCTATGCCATGCTCTGAAGCGTCTGTCTGCACAATAAATTCCTGGGAGTAGTCAGGGGCCATGAGTACGGGGGCCGTGCACATGGCTTCCTTCAGGGCGTCAAAGGCTTTCTGACAAGCCTCTGTCCAATTCACCAACCTAGGTTGCTTCTTGGAAGTGAGTTCTGTCAAGGGTGTTACAATGGTACCATAGCCCTTGACAAATCGGCGGTAGTATCCTGTGAGGCCTAGAAAGGCTCTCACCTCCGTCTGTGTTTGGGGTGGTTGCCAGGCCTTGATAGTTTCAATCTTGGCCTGGAGTGGCTGCACCTTGCCACCACCCACTAGGTGTCCCAAGTACACCACGGAACCCTGCCCAATCTGGCACTTACTGGCCTTGATGGTCAGGCCTCCTTGAGGTGAAGCAGGTGTTCCTCCCAGCTGGAACTGTAGACCGCTATGTCATCCAGGTAGGCTGCACAGAAGGCATCCTTGCCAGCTAGGACCCCGTTAACCAACCGTTGGAAGGTAGCGGGGGCATTTTTCAACCCAAACGGCATCACCCGGAACTGGTAATGGCCATCCGGGGTTGAAAATGCGGATCTTTCCTTGGCCCCCTCAGTTAGGCCGATCTGCCAGTACCCTGAAGTAAGATCAAACGTACTCAGGAACTTGGCAGCGCCTAGCCTGTCCACGAGCTCATCAGCTCGGGGGATGGGGTGAGCATCAGTCTGTGTGACTGAGTTGAGACCCCGGTAGTCCACACAGAACCGGAGTTCTGGCTTCGCACCTGGGGCAGTAGCCTTAGGGACCAATACCACTGGGCTGGCCCAGGGACTACTGGATTTCTCAATGACCCCTAGAGTCAACATCTTGGAGACCTCCTCCTTGATGCTGGCCTTCACCTTACCCGACAACCTGTAAATTTTGTTTTTCACAGGGAGACTGTCACCAGTGTCAATATCATGAACACAGAGGTGGGTCAGCCCAGGAGTAAGGGAGAACAGGGGGGAGAACTGCTCCAACAGCTCATAACAGTCTCCTTTCTGATTTAGAGTCAGGGAGTCAGACAGAATGACCCCGCTTACTGACCCATCACCTTCTTGGGCAGAGAGGAGGTCGGGGAGAGGTTCACTCTCCTCTTCCGTTCCTTCATCTGTGACCAGAAGCATGTTGATCTCCGACCTCTCAAAATGAGCTTTTAGTCGGTTCACATGGAGCACCCTTAGGGGATTCCTAGGGGTTTTGAGGTCCACTAGGTAAGTGGCCTCCCCTTTCCGCTCCTTTATTTCAAATGGGCCAGACCAGCGGTCCTGGAGAGCTCTGGGCTCTACTGGCTCCATTACCCACACTTTGTCTCCAGGTTGAAACTCTACCAGGGTGGCCTTCTGGTCATACCATTGTTTCATCACCTCTTGACTGGCCTCAAGGTTATCTTGGGCTTCTTTCCAGAAGCGGGTCATCTGGTTGCGGAGGGCCAACATATAGCTGACCACATCCTGAGGGGGTGTCTTTGGAGCTTTCTCCAATCCCTCCTGGACAATGCTTAAGGGTCCCCTGACAGGGTAGACATAGAGAAGTTCAAAGGGACTGAACCCTACCCCTCTCTGGGGGACCTCTCTGTAAGCAAAGAGAAGGCATGGTAAGAGGACGTCCCACTTACGCCTCATGGCCTCAGGGAGGCCACCAATCATGCCTTTCAGGGTCTTGTTGAATCTCTCCACAAGACCATTCGACTGGGGGTGACAGGGTGTGGAGAACTTGTAAGTTACACCACACGCATCCCACAGAGACTTCATGTATGCAGACATGAAGTTAGTGCCTCTGTCAGACACTATTTCCTTGGGGAATCCCACACGGGTAAATATCCCCATCAGGGTTCTGGCCACCACCGGTGCAGTTACTGTTCTCAGAGGGATTGCCTCTGGGTAACGGGTGGCATGGTCCACCAAAACCAGGATGAACCTGTTGCCTAAGGCAGTTTTGGGGTCCAAGGGACCAACAATGTCGATGCCCACCCTTTCAAAGGGGGTGCCAACGACAGGAAGTGGAATCAGGGGGGTTTTAACCCTTTTTCCTGCTTTACCACTGGCCTGGCAGGTAGGACAGGATCTGCAGAACTTGTCTGAGTGTGTCCTCATTTTGGGCCAATAAAAGTGGGTGACAAGCCTGTTAAAGGTCTTGCCCTGCCCCAAATGTCCTGCCAGGGGAATGTCGTGAGCCAGACCCAGTAGGAAGGTTCGGTAACATTGGGGGACCACCAGCATACGTGCTGCCCCAAAGCCCGGAACCTTAGGCTCACTGTAGAGGAGATCATTCTCCCAATATAGGTGGTGATCGCCAGAGGCGTCGCCTGCTGCCTGGTTTGAGGCTTGTTTCCTCAAACCTTCCAGAGTGGGACATTCTTTCTGCGCCTTGCAGAATTCCTCCCTGGTGGGTCCACTCTCAACTTGCCAGCCAGCAAGCTCAGGTAAGTCACCTAGGGCGGCAATGTCTTCCCCAGTTGGCTCGGGAGCCTCCTCCTCAGGAGCCCCGTCAGCCACTGTGGGAACAGCTGGGGCCGGTTTCCCGCACCCCTGGTCCCTCCTCCTGGCAGTTCTCTGGGCCATCGTTCCAGGCTCCAGATGCCCTTGACTTCCCTCTCGGTCAGCCATGGACCGTGTGGTCATGCAGACCCACTCAGGTAACCCTAACATCTCCAGGTGAGACCTGAGCTCCACTTCTTTCCAAGCAGTGTGCTCAAGGTCATTGCCTAACAGACAATCTACAGGCATGGCAGGACTCACAGCTACTTTCAGAGTACCAGAGACCCCCCCCCCCCACTCAAAGGGAACCAGAGCCACCGGTAGGTGACTCTCGCGATTGTCAGCGACTCTGACCTGGTGGAATGTATTAGGTACTATCTGCTCTGCTGACACCAGCTGACTCTTGATAGTAGTCATACTGGCTCCTGTGTCACGCAGAGCCTCCACCCCCTGCCCATCAATGGTGACCCACTGCCGGTACTTGGAAGTATTTCTGGGCATGTGGGCCTTGGGCACCATTTCTCCTTCTCCCAGGGACACTGGGGAAATCTCTACCTGCTCCCGAAAGCTAGTGGGGTCCATCTCCCCCCGAGTGCTACACTAGTCAACCCAGGTGCCTGTCCGGTAGTGGACGGTGCCCTCTTGGGGCACTGTGGATCGCCTTTGTAGTGACCATATTGGTAACACTCCATGCATTTGGGGCTAGATTTCCCTGACTTGTCAAATGTCCCTGGCTTTTTCCCAAATTTGGAAAAGGAAGGGTTGCCACCCCCTCCCTGGGAATTCTTTTGGGGGCCTTTAGAGAGTTCCTTATCTGTAAGTTTATCTCCCCCCTCTTTCTTCTGTTGGGAACCCTGACCACCTTTGTGGGAGTCCCCCCCCAAGTACCTTTTTGGACACTCTGGTACTAACCCAGAGGTCTGCCTCCTCAGCAAGCTTCCTGGGATCAGTCAGCTTACTATCCACTAGGTGCTGGCGCAAATCTGTATAAGTAACATTAAGCATATGCTCTCTCAGGATCAAGTCATATAAACCTTTATAATCTGCTACTTTGTTGCCCCGCACCCATCCATTCAGTGCCTTACTAGAGAAATCAAAGAAATCTACCCATGTTTGTGTGGTTTGTTTGGTGCTGTCCCTGAACCTCTGACGGTATCCCTCAGGGGTCAGCCCAAACTTGGCAAGTAAAGTGGCTTTCTGGAGTGGGTATGTGTTTTGATCGGGTGGATCCAATGTGAGAAGTGTGTCCCTCCCCAATGGCGGCACATAGCTACCCCCCATTGCCCTTCAGGAACCTCATGAGCCCTTAGTGCAACTTCATAAGCAGCTAACCATTTATCTATGTCATCTCCCACCACAAAACTGGGCACCACATTTTTGGGTATACAAACCTTCTTTTCTCCAGCAGGTCCTGTCTCTATGCTGCCACCATTATTGCTGGATTCAGACTGTCTTGCCTTGATCTCCAGCTCCTTGAGACTCAGTTCATGAGCCAACAATAGTTTCTTTTCAGACAAAGCTCTTTCAGCTTCCGCTTGTTTGGCTGCCCTTTCAGCTTCTGCTTGAATCTGTTTGGCTGTTCTTTCAGCTTCACTTTGTTTGGCTTCTCTTTCGGCCCTCCTTTCCTCCTGTTGCGCCTCAATTTTCAGTTTTGCCATTTGCAATTGGAACTCCCTTTCCTCTCTCCTTTCCTCTGCGGTCAGGCTTTGCATGGAGACACTGCTCCCTGGTCTGGAAGGGTGCACAATTGCAGTGGTAACACCATCCATAGATAGTGAAAATCCTTCTGAGGTGCCATTTTCTGGCTCCTCTTCCTCATCATCCTCTAAATGGGCTTCTGCCCAGGCCCTCAGCGCCACTTGAAAGTCCTCCTTTCTGGAGGCCCCTTGGGTGGGTACCCTTAATGCCCTGCAGAATCCTCTTAGTTGTTTGACCATGTATGTATCCAACTGGACTAGGTCAAAGTCCCCTGTCTGAGACCCAGTCAGAGACATGTTGAGTGAGGATTTAGTTTTTGAAAATTGTCAGGAAAAAACGGATTTTCAAAAAGAGATAAAAACCAAGTTGACCTTCAACTGTGGGTAGGTAGTGAAATACTTAGCTACTGTATGTCACTGCACAAATACAAGTCCTATCCTCACCGCTGATCACCAATGTTAGAAATGGGTTTTTTGGTTGGCAGTCAGGTTACCCTCTGTCCAAGCAAAAGCCCTCACTCTAGTCAGGGTAAGTCACACACTATCCAAGATTATCCTTCTCCCCAGCACACACGGACTTGCGTCGTTATTTTCCACGCGGGGAAGTCGGGCGTCATTTTCTGGCGCGTGGACAGTCTCTTTCTGTGGATCGCGGGAATTACCAGATGTCCCGGGTCTGTGCGTGGATTCTCCTGCTTGTTCTCCGGCTGCGCGTCGATCTGCGGGGCTGCGCGTCGAATTTACGAACTCACGGCAGGCGTCGCGTCGATTTCTCCTCTAGACTTCGATCTGCAGGGCTGCGCGTTGAAATTACGATCTCACGGCAGGCGTCGCGTCGATTTCTCCTCTAGAGGTCGGGCGGCGTTGTCCTTGCGAGGCCGTGCGTCGGATCTTCGATCGTCCCAAGAGCATCGCGTCGATCAGCGTCGGTGTGCGGCGTTTTTCTCGCCGCGAAACAAGCTGTGCGTCGAATTTTTCGGCGCACGGAGCGTCCAAGTAAAAGAGAGAAGTCTTTTTGGTCCTGACACTTCAGGGAACAGGAGGCAAGCTCTATCCAAGCCCTTGGAGAGCACTTTCACAGCCAGACAAGAGTTCAGCAAGGCAGCAGGGCAACAGCAAGGCAGCAGTCCTTTGTAGAAAGCAGACAGGTGAGTCCTTTGAGCAGCCAGGCAGTTCTTCTTGGCAGGATGTAGTTTCTGGTTCAGGTTTCTTCTCCAGCAAGTGTCTGATGAGGTAGGGCAGAGGCCCTGTTTTATACCCAAATGTGCCTTTGAAGTGGGGGAGACTTCAAAGAGTGGCTAAGAAGTGCACCAGGTCCCCTTTCAGTTTAATCCTGTCTGCCAGGGTCCCAGTAGGGGGTGTGGCAGTCCTTTGTGTGAGAGCAGGCCCTCCACCCTCCCAGCCCAGGAAGACCCATTCAAAATGCAGATGTATGCAAGTGAGGCTGAGTACCCTGTGTTTGGGGTGTGTCTGAGTGAATGCACAAGGAGCTGTCAACCAAGCCCAGCCAGACGTGGATTGTAAGGCACAGAAGGATTTAAGTGCAAAGAAATGCTCACTTTCTAAAAGTGGCATTTCTAGAATAGTAATATTAAATCCGACTTCACCAGTCAGTAGGATTTTGTATTACCATTCTGGCCATACTAAATATGACCTCCCTGCTCCTTTCAGATCAGCAGCTGCCACTTCAACAGTGTATGAGGGCAGCCCTAATGTTAGCCTATGAAGGGAGCAGGCCTCACAGTAGTGTGAAAACAAATTTAGGAGTTTTACACTACCAGGACATATAACTACACAGGTACATGTCCTGCCTTTTACCTACACAGCACCCTGCCCTAGGGGTTACCTAGGGCACACCTTAAGGGTGACTTATATGTAGAAAAAGGGGAGTTCTAGGCTTGGCAAGTACTTTTAAATGCCAAGTCGAGGTGGCAGTGAAACTGCGCACACAGGCCTTGCAATGGCAGGCCTGAGACAAGGAAAAAGGGGCTACTTAAGTGGGTGGCACAACCAGTGCTGCAGGCCCACTAGTAGCATTTAATTTACCAGCCCTATGCACATAAAGTGCACCTTACTAGGGACTTATAAGTAAATTAATAGTCCAATCAGGTATGATTCAAGGTTACCATGTTTTAAGGGAGAGAGCATATGCACTTTAGCACTGGTTAGCAGTGGTAAAGTGCGCAGAGTCTATAAACCAGCAAAAACAGTGTCCAAAAAAATGGAGGGAGGCAGGCAAAAAGTTAGGGGTGACTACCCTAAGGCTGTCAGGTCTAACAGTCTGGGTGACATAAAAAGACAAGCAGAACCTATTTGCCATACGTCTCAACTCACCTCGCACAGGCGGAGGAAAATGATGGATCTCATACATGGGAGGTGGGGTGAGGACTGGATGGATTAACATGCAGAACATCAGTGGATTTCTTCCTCTGGGTAAGATTAAAAAGACTTGTGACTCACTCTATAATCTTAGCTGCCACCAACCATCAGTCTCCCCAAAGTTTGGTAGTAATGACTCTACACTAAGAATAGGGTACCCTTTAGGTTCAACAACTATGTGGCAAACCCTTGTGCTCTGGCGAACAGCACAAAACCAACACATCACATCATTTGGTTTAGCATATGTCACGTTCACTTGGGAATACACAGGGTTAGTCAGAAATTCAAATGAAAATAAAAAGGCAGGATGGCAAAGATGTTCACCCATCCTTAATGCACTTTGATAGATGGTGCCACTTTGCTGCCCAAGAAGACAACTGCTTCCTCCATGTGGCCGTCTGCGTGCTTGGGCCTTTTGACTAATTATTTCAGGTGGGGAGTTTCTATGTTTACGAGTGGGTAAGTTGAAGCAAATGTTGAAGTCCCTTATGATAGTGATTTGCAGGTGACGCTGGGCTTTATGATTGTGGTGTGCACATTAATAAGAATGGGTATAAGTGTTGTGGGAGGTGAAGAAGACACTAAGGGCCAGATTTACTCAGCCCTTGCATGGCGCCTTCATCACGCAAGGTGGTGCAAGGCAACGCATGGTCTTAAGTGAGATTTACTAAGCCACATAAAGCCACCTTGTATGGTAGCAAATTGTTGCCTTGCATTACTCTACATTGAGAAGGTATTCCATGGTTGGAGCATGGGTTTTCACATGCATGCTCCCATGGATTTTGGCCCATTCCCAGACTAACAAAGACTTGTAAACATGGGAATGTGTCAGCTGGTACACCTCCCCAGCAGAGATGTAACAAGGAAAAATATATTTATTTCTCATTGTTATTTCCCTTTTCTACGTGTGCTGCATTTTTTTTCCTGCACAAAAACAATCTTGCCTGTAACCATGGCACCATTGCGCCATAGGGAAAGGTTGCCTGCGTTGGCGCTAGAAGGCACTTAGTGCGCCAGGGCATGGAGAAAGCAGGAATATGTCATATCTTAGTAGATATGGTGCATTCCTGCTCTCTCCTTATCACGCAGCTCAGTGCAGCAAGCTGTCTTGTTGTGTTACGTTGCATTGCGTAATATATTGATAAATCTGGCCCTCAGGCTGGTATGAATTTTGGGATGCATTTGGTGTGAATGATCCGTTGTGTTCAAGAGCAAGATCTCTACTCATATCAAACAAAAACCTATAAAATAGACTTCTAGAAAGCTAAAACTGAAGTGACATAAATTAGAGTCACCTGGGTCTAATAAAAGTGTAAAACATCCAAGAAGCAAGTTGTTCATCGGATTACCTTTCAGACTCAACCTATGCTAACTATATTCCTCAAATACCCTGGAGCTACTCCTCTAGAGAATAGTTGTTTAAGGTAGTCATTCATCACTATCTCACAGTAATGCTCTTTAATAATCTGATTGGGACAATTTGGGGGACTTTTCTGTAGGTTTTTTGAGAGGGCATCATTATTGATGTTGACATAGTCTTTGAAAAGCCAGATTTTGGTAAAAGACAGCAAGTCCATGTTGCTAGTGAATACGTCACAGTTCAAAATAAACCAAGCGATGCTTAGTAGACAGTAGCCCCCACATCCCTCTATGGTTACCAACCTTTCCTCCAGCCAGACCCAAACAATGGCATTTTCAGTTTTCTCAACCCTGAATACAACATAAGCTTCAATGAGGAAGGAGTCCTCCCTAACCTGAAACAATCTGCTGAGACTTGAACACAATGAGTGTCCCTATGGGGAAGTGTACCTTCGAACTAGAGTCTCAGCATAGGTGCCCTGCCAGGCAAGCAGATAAGGGTTCAGCTTTCAAGAAGCGTATGCTCAATTGCTCTTACACCTTCCTGCTTTTCAATAAATTTGGGAATCATTTGTTAAGGATTCACGCAATGCAGCGCAGAAAGCCACCTTGAGCGCTGCATCGAAGAGAAAGGGCAGAAATGTGCCACATTTAGCATATTCCTGTCCTTCCTTGCACTGGCGCACGATGGGCTGCCCAGCACCAACACGGGTACCCTTGCGCCATGGTGCAAGGTGCCTGCGTTGTAGGCAGGATTGTTTCTGTGAAGGGACACCTTCCTGCACAAAAACAATCCTCTGAGGCATTTTCCTGTCTCTAAGTGTGCTGCAGAAATGCGTTTGATGTTCAGAGCTTTAGAGATATTTTAAGAAACCCATCCTAAGCCAATTTGACTGACTGGAGGCTCTAAAGATTCCCACCTGACTTTCAAGGAAGCTTTCCTTTCTCATTCACTTATATTCAGGTCACCCTCGCATGTGCTAATAGGATCACAAGTTTGGCCTCCTAGCCCTCACGAAGATTAAAGGGGGATTTATAGATGGGGTGTGCTTTATATAACTGAGGAACACCAGGTACGCCTGTTACTCAATAACTCACTCATCCGATCAGACAGTTGGATTATATTTCTATCGCAGTGCTACTTTTAGCGTATCTAATCAATGTTTAATTAATGATAATACAGGCACAAGGCTCTGGTGACACATGGAGCATAAATGCCCCTCACCGACCTCCATTTGTGCAGGGATGAGAATTCCGAAATCTGTGGGAGCACCGCATCCCCACAATATCCCCCTGTTAAATTTGGACAGGTCAAACGTGCAAAGTTCTCATACATGGAGAACTCAGGGCGGAATACACCGGAGGCTTTGAATGCACCGCGTAAATACTGTGCACAAGTTATCACATTTTACTGGGCGTGTGGTAAATCCCTCGCCCTGCACCCTACCTCAGAAGATGGCCCCAAGTGTTTCTAGAAACCAGTATTTCCCGAAGAGGTACAGGTGTAGAACTAAAGCAGAATCCCTAGGGATGTTAAAACTTTAAAGAATTAGATTTTGCTTCTCAAGGGTGTACCCGTCATCACCAAGCATCTTGTGTGCCCATCCATATGTTTGGAAATCAAGCATAGGCAGTGCCAACTGTTTTGACCAGTTTGGAAACTTTTGCTTTTTTTACTAAGCTTGACTAACAGTCAAAGAGATACAGCTTGGGCAGAAGCATTTCAAGTTTCCCCAACAGAAATAACAGGTGCAGGGCACGGATCTGGAGCAACAGTGCATGGTTCATTTACTCAGCTGGTAAACCACAGGTATCAGCGGTGCTTGCTTCTTCACGCACAGTACAGCAGCAGTGCATGCCTCTGTTATACATGCAGAATAATTATATCACAGGTAGCAGAAGTGCATACTTCCTCGTGCACCCAATACAGGAACAGTGCATGCTTCATCGCACACACAGGCAGCACTGGTGCATTCTATGTCGCACATACAGTACTACAGCAGCGCATGCTTCATCACACACAGAACTATTGCATCGCAGGAAGAAGTGCATGCTTCATCGTACACAGTACAGAAGCAGCATCACAGGCAGCAGTAGTGCATTTTTCCTCGCACACACTGTCCACAGCAGTGCATGCTTCATCAGACACACAGAACTATTGCATCGCCAGAAGAAGTGCATGCTTTATCATGTACACAGTACACGAGCTGTGAAACATTCCGTTTTACACACACAACTATTTCATCACAGGCAGCAGTAGTGCATTCTTCCTCTCACACACAGTACAGCAGCAGCGCATGCTTCATCACACACAGAGAACTATTACGTCACAGGCAGCAGAAGTGCATGGTTCCTCGTGTACACAGTACACTAGCAGTGAAACCTTCCGTTACACACACAACTGTTGCATCACAGGCAGCAGTAGTGCATTCTTGCTCACACACACAGTACAGCAGCAGCGCATGCTTCATCACACACGGAGAACTATTACGTCACAGGCAGCAGAAGTGCATGGTTCCTCGTGTACACAGTACACTAGCAGTGAAACCTTCCGTTACACACACAACTTTTGCATCACAGGCAGCAGTAGTGCATTCTTGCTCACACACACAGTACAGCAGCAGTGCATGCTTCATCACAGAAATAACTATTGCATCACAAGAAGTAGAAGTGCATGTTTCCTCATGTACACAGTACAGAAGAAGCAACGCCTCTGTTACACACACAACTATTGCATCACAGGCAGCAGTAGTGCATTCTTGCTCACACACAGTACAGCAGCAGTGCATGCTTCATCACAGAAATAACTATTGCATCACAAGAAGTAGAAGTGCATGTTTCCTCATGTACACAGTACAGAAGAAGCAACGCCTTCTGTTACACACACAACTATTGCATCACAGGCATCAGTAGTGCATTCTTCCTTGAACACGCAGTACAGCAGCAGTAAATGCTTCCTCACACACATAACTATTGCACCACAGAAAGTTGAAGTGCTTGCTTACACAAACACACACACTCACACACAAACACACACAGTACTGCAGCAGATGCACCCAGAATTGGTGCAGCATGAGAATCGACAATGTACATTTCACTAGATGTATGTCTGCGTTTGATGGTACCTTTATGTGTGATGTAAAAGGATGATGGTGCGCGATGTGAAGGGAGGGAAAGGTGGGAAACAGACAAGAAGTATTTTAATTTCATAAAATAAACATCTGGTGGATCTCACTGAACAGTGTCTTGTCAACCTTACTGTTGAAATCGTATAAAAAGCTGAAGAGTTTTAAACATGACGACTGTTAGGAATATCGAGTTATTAAAAAAAATACAATGCCTAAATCTCATAATGCACTAATTCATTTTTTTATCATTCACAGGGCATAAATAGAAAGTAATTTTCACTCCTCCTCTTTGCTAGTTATCCTCCGTGTTTGAATGCTTCTAAAGCGACTATAATTCTTTTCATCGGAATTTAAATAGTTTTAATAATGTTTCCCCGTCGTTTCCGTGCCCCAACGCAGCAGTGTCAGCGAGGGAATCCTCGAACAGGTTTGATGGCACACCCCAGGAAAGGTAATCCTTGGCATTACCATGTTGCCTTGGGACCTCTGGGGGTTTCCAGAGTACCTCACACTACTGGGCATGTACACACCAGCGTGTGGGGGACCCTGGGTGTCACATGTTGAGGACACTAAGACCCCGCGGCACAGTTGCCTCTCTTGTCAACAGCCAGGACACTGGCCACCATTCCCTGCCCCTGGGACTGGGAAGAAAGAGTGGGGAGGGGCAGGGCAACGCAGACTAGGACAGCGTACGGGTTGGCTGGGTGGGGACAGGTTACCCCAGAAGTAGAGGAGCAGATGAGGTAGGGAGGGCAGCCATGATAAAGTACTACTTCAGTTCACTTACCTGTCACCAGATCTTCTTTTCATACCTGAGAACAGAACCCAGCACTGGAGATTCACCAGAGCCAGGAGTCGTCACAAGTATAGACTTCACCAGGTACCCGCCAGGCATTTATTCGTGTTACTTGGCATCAAGGTAGCATCCCGTGTGCGGTGTCTGTGTGTGCCCACTCTACCACCCATGGTTTTTGACGCTAAGGAGACATGTTTCCACTTCCCCAAAGGTTTCCCATATTGCAGGCACTATACATGCTATATGGAAAATGTTTTAAAGTCTGTGTAAGCATAGTATATTGTACCACAACACCAAACCTATGCTAGACATCACACACACACACACACACCTTTACACTGTGGCGTGTGTGGGGCGCTAGGCAGCCTAAATGTGACTGATGACTACCAGTCAACATGACATTCTCCAGCTGCCGTAACAGTGGCCCCCAATTACAGAGGAAAGGCTGCAGCTCCTCCGACACCAGGGAGAGACTGCATGCTTCTGGAAGGTTTTTTATGTCACAGAATCTCTCACTAATTTTGCTGAAAGTTGAATGAAGAGTGGCTCTCATCTGATAGCCAGACTACAGTACTGCTACAGGAGATCTTGAACACTTGTAGTGGCAGCAGCTGCAGCTCTGTGAGCAGAAGGGGGGCTGCTGGGGTCGGGGTGGCAGGGGTAGGAATTTTCAAATGAAGAAGCCTCTGCAGCTTTTTTTTTTGTAAAGGTGATGCTGTAATGATGTGGTTGTAGGACTCTGGTGGCATCAACATTGTCACCAAGATGGCCGTCAGGCCACTTCGTGAAAAAACAGGAATCGCTCATTGCTGGATGGATCTAACGTGGCGCACTCTTTCCAGGAGGCAAGGATGTGTGATGGATCCAGCTACTTTGTGCCACCGCGTCCATCTCTAAATATACTCAATATATTGCCCTAGTAGCAATAGCATTCCACAACGCGAAAACGTAACAACTCCTCTCTGAAGTACGTACCTTCTCCTTGAGCGCCAGCTAATACATTGAGCCACCCCGGTTGCAAAAAACAGCACCTGTGAGTTGGCAGTAATGCTACTCATTTCCTGTACACGTTGCCAAAACAGTCACAGCTTATCTAAGTGGAGTATAGCAATCCTGCATGCAGGCATAGATCAAACATATCCAGACCATGTGGGTCCTCGTCAAAGGATCATTTTAACCCACACAAAATGGTACCAGGGACTAGTCAGGGAGACCGTGCGCTTACCTCCCCAGCAAAGAAGAAGAGGCAGGAGGAGAGTTTCTCTCTTGAAATGCATCCTGTCTTCAGCTTCTAGTGTCTGCTGTGTCTGTCTGCTGGACAGCAGAGCTCAGTACGAAGTAAGATTACGTTAATCGCTGCCTCATTAATCACCTTACTTCCCTCATCTTGTAAGGTAATCCAGAGCTAGCTGACAATCAACACACCTGCCATGATAGACACAGACCACCCAAAATAAATGACCAAAGGTCTTCACAAATAGCATGACACAATGAAAACAACCGTAACGTCAGTGGAATAGGTCTGTCGTACAAAAATCCTGCAAGGCACGCTTTAATTGTCAGGAGCGTCTGCTTTTATTGTTAAGATGTCACATGGAACAACACAGGTAAGTAATATCTTGTGGACCTTGCATCTTCCATGGACACCACAACTGTCAGTTGTCGCATCCTCTTCTAAATGAACTGAACACTAAGGTCCATACTTATACTTTTTTAGCACCACATTTGCGTCATTTTTTGACGCAAAAGCAGCGCAAACTGTCAAAATATAATTGTATTTTGTAAATGGCACTGCTTTTGCGTCAAAAAAGAACGCAAATGTGGCGCTCAAAAAGTATAAATATGGGCCTAATTATCGCATTCCCTCAAACCACTTCAACTATCCTGCTTCAGCACATACAGAGACACAAAAACATTCTGACCATCACGCCCAACTCCGCTTTTGACAAAACAACAATACACATTATGTCTGAAAACTGACACTAGGGCCTCGATTATGTGTGTCCTGGTTTTTAATAATTCCTATGCAAATACTGTTTTTTTTGTATGGATCGCAATTAAAAGTGATGAGGCATCTGGTAATTATCAGATGTGAAAAGTCAAAAACCCTTAATTCATTTTAGCAGGTTAAACCAACCAAAATGTATAGAGCTATAAAGGCCCAGTAAGACCACAGACATGCAGAAAGCATATTACTCCCCAATTTTGGGGTAAAAACTCAGACTAGCAGCTATTTATCACACCTGGTAAGTTCTGAAGCTCGGGGTCTCGGATGCAATAAATATGGCTACACTCTACTATGCAAACACTCTCTCCATAACTTACTGTCTCATCCAGACTCTACAGCCACAAGACAAATACTGAAACAAACAGAACTGGGAAGTTGAAAATGAAACCAACTACAGAAATCAATACAATTAGACTCTCATTTACAAGCATCTGATGCATCGGCATGTCAGATTTCTTGTGCCAGGCGTGAATGCCCTAACTATGCCATTGATGTGCTGTATTTACAATACAGAGCTACATCGCGCAAGTATTCATAGATGCAGCAGAGTTTCTGACGCATAAGTTGGCGCCAAAGTGATGCATTGTTGGAGTTGCATTTAAAAACTGACACAACTGTAACAATGCATCAGAACACAAAGGAGAATGCTATGTTAAAAGCCCTGCATCAATCCTTACGCCTTGTCTGAGCAGGCGTAAGTATTTTTACACAGTTAAGTCACAGAGTGACACCGTGAAAAGTTGTAAATTTCACTGTGTCACTTCTGCGTGGGCTTTTAACGTGGGAACAGCTACCCTAGATACATTATAGCTGGTGAAAGTATAATGTGATGCCGGCCTCTACAAACTGATGCATTGGGCCCAAAGCATCAGTTTGTAGATATGGAGCAGTGTGGAGCACTGATTGCGCCGATGCTGCATCACAAAAAATAACACCACGGTGATGCACGCTCCTTGTAAATGAGGCCCTCAGTTTTTTTACTGTGGCTGCAATTGAGAAGTGGACATTGTTAGCTAACCCTGCTGAATTAGGAAATAGCCTAAAGCAAACCAGAGTTGGTAAAACCTCACACAGCTAACATCCAAAAAGGCCATACTTATTGCATAGTAAATTATGGAAGGGGGAAGTGTTGCTAGCGAAAGTAGGGAGGGTAACGAGGCACCAGGTATTTTTGAAGTGATGTGAAGGGTGAAAGAAAATTAAGCAGAGGTGGGATAGTGTAACAAGGCACCAGGGTCCGTACAAAAAGAAGACTCCTTTCCTGCTTGTGCCACAGTGAACCTTTAAACAGGTGCGCGAGGTGCAAGCAGGGAAAGTGTGCCCTACTATGAAGAATGAACTGCACTAAGGTCATCCGTGAACTTGTGCTGCCCTGGGGCAGCACATTCAAGTGAAATATTTAGCAGCTGTTTAAAAATTGCTCTGTATTTCTCTGTGCAGACAGCAGCCCATCTGCACTTTCAAGAGGGATTAGAGATCCTCTTGCAGGTGGATGTAGTAAGTGACTGCATCTGCCTGCAGGAGGATGTCTGGGGGGCATCTGTGGGACACGCTTACACCCCTCAAGAGGGCTGCCTTCAGAGGATGCACTGATAGTACACCACCTTCTTGTGACACGACACCCAGAAAACCTGTCAGTGTTGTGCCATATTCTGGCAGGGAGGTTGAAGCAACCAAGGGTGGAGGGGGAGTGTGGCAAGAGGCCAGAAAAATTGTTATATTTGGGTGGGGTAGGAGAGGGCCATGCCTTGGGTGGTGTTGGTGAGGGGCAGGACACAGATACATTTAATATTTGGGAATGGGAGGAGAGAGCTATGTTGAGGGAGGTGGTTTTGGGTATAATTTCATTTCACATGCACATAGGGTGAGAGTGAAGAGGCCTGTTGCAGGATGGGCAAGAGTAATGACGCAAGACTCGTCGGATACACAGGTAAGTGTTATTTTATTGGTTGAGATTAGCAGTATTGTGTAATGGTCGAATATCTCATGCTGTTTTTCACTCTCCGGTTATATGCTCCGGGCAGGGCTCATGGTCTCTTCTCTTTTCTGTCAGATCTCTCGGGAAGCACATGTGGAAACAAGAAGAACAGCTTCGGTAAGTGTTTATGTTTTGAACTTTCTCTTCCTGAGTCTGACTGTCCCTTTTCCAACTGTTTCCTCTTTCTGGTCTTCGTGGTTTCGTATCTCTCTCTCTCTTTTCTGTCGGTACCGCTCTTCCTTTCTGCTCTGAGGTGGGTTTTTTCTCTTTTGCTCTGTTTCTATTCTGTTTCTTACATCTTGATGCTTCTCCTATGTTTTCTGTCACACAGTCGCTGTATTGCTTATTTTCTGGTTATATCTTCCTGTTGAATACTATAGTTCCTGCTGCAGCCTCCTTCCCCTTCCCCTGGTAATACGTGCCCACCAGCCCTCATTTTTTCCTCTTGAATTACGTGCCCTCCAATCTTCGTGCCTTTCTCCTTAACTTACGTACCCTCCAACCCTCGTGCCTGTTCCCTTAAATTACGTGCCCTCCAACCCTTTTTCGTACAATCCCCTCCCGCCCTCCCTATCCCTACTCAGGCCTCTTTCACGCACCTGACTTTACCACGCTTCTCCTGAAGCGTGGCAGGCTGTCGCACTCTGCTCCCCGGAGTCTGTCTTTGCTGTCCACGATTGGGACCACCGACTTCCTGGTCTTCTCCCTCCTCAGGTCCTCGGGTGGAGCGGACTGCTGCGTGATCTTCCTGGTTTCTTTCCTCACGTATTCGGAAGCTCTCTCCTCCGGTTCCAGATCCACCATCTCCACTGTCGACTTCCTCGCGCGCCTCTCTTCCGTTCGCCTCCTCTCCATGACAACGAAACGCCCAGCAATTTAAAGGTCCAGTTTCGCGCTGTAACTGACGCAAGACGTCCTGATTGGTGGGATGTTGACACACTTCCGGGTTAGCAGGGGAAGCGCCAGCACAAGCAGGGGAACAGTGCAGGCCGACCCAGTCCGGCCCCTCACAGACAATCCCCCTTGGGAGCGGCAGTAGATGACGCTGAGGAGCCGGATAGCGGGACAAGAAATCCGCATTCAGCATGTGGCTGCCAGGTGAGTGTAGGATCTGAAATGAGAAGGGTTGCAATGAAAGAAACCACCTTAGGACACGAGAATTAGTGTCTTTGTTGCGAGCGAGCCAGGTGAGAGGTGCATGATCCGTGACAAGGGTAAATGTCCGACCAGTGAGATAATAACGCAGTGATTCCACAGCCCACTTAATGGCTAAGCACTCCTTCTCGATTGTGGGATAGTGGACCTCTCTTGGAAGGAGCTTTCGACTAATATACAGAATAGGGTGTAGGGACCCATCATCTTGAGAATGGGATAAGACCGCCCCGAGCCCTACATCGGAGGCATCGGTTTGTAATAAGAAAGGTTTTTGAAAATCCGGACAGCACAATACGGGACCCGTAGTTAAGGCACATTTCAGGTGTTCAAAACTGCGTTGTGCAGCTTCGGAGAGGGAGGATAGAGTGTTGGGATAGGACTTCTTGAGCAGATTGGTGAGTGGTTCTGCTATGGTGGAAAACTGTGGGATAAACCGCCTATAATACCCTACTAAACCGAGGAAGGCCCTCACATCTTTCTTTGTTCGTGGTACAGGTATCTGTTTGATGGCCTCTATTTTTTCCACCTGGGGACGGACCAGTCCTTCTCCTAAAACATAACCAAGATACTTGATATTGGTGTAACCCAATTTACATTTCTCTGGGTTTGCGGTTAGATGGGCCTCCCGTAATGCCTGCAAAACCTCACTCAACTGTTCTAGGTGTTCCTTCCAGGTGTTACTGTATATGACTATATCGTCTAGATAGGCAGCCGCGTATTGCTAATGGGGTCGTAAAATCCTATCCATAAGCCGTTGGAACGTGGTAGGGGCCCCGTGGAGCCCAAAAGGCAGGACTGTGAACTGATAGAGACCTGACAGAGCTGCAAACGCAGTCTTTTCCCTGTCCTCTTTTCTCAACGGGGTGGCAGGGATGTGATTGTGGTAGGCTCTGCAGAGTGACAAGGGTTGGAATAATAGCTGGGACCCGTCAAGTGTCAGGGGTTGGAAATGGAATGAGCTAAAGACCTGGAGTGTGGCAGGTTTTGGGAGTGAGGTGAGGATACTGAAGTTAAGAGGCTGACGGGGTTGGGTATGTTGACAAGAGTTAAAAGGGATGGGAATGTGGAGAGTAGCCGGGCGTGAGAGTTTTAGAAAAACTGGAACGGTGAAAGAGACTGAGGGTGTTACGGGTTCGGAATGTGAGGGGGAATGGGGCAGGGTAGGTCACGGGGACAGGGAGTGTGACAGGGACAGGTAAAGTGACAGAGATTGGGAGGGGCTTCTAGACAGTCACTCTTTGCTGCCCAAGCTGGATTCCCACATTAGCTGAATAGCACATCCTCTCTGAGAAGTAGAAATCTGAGCTCCACCCTTGGTGACAGGCACGCGGTACAGAGGCAGGCGAAACCCACCAATGCTAAATATACCCAGCCCTGTCACTAGGCACCGGTCCACCCACCTCTTTCTCCACATACCCGTCCTCTATGCTGCTGCCCCTCCTTAGCAACCACCAACGTGCCCCCATTCCACTGCCCACACACCAACCTCTACCCACTCACTCACCTCTGGCCCACCTGATTCACTCTCCACCTGCCTCCTAAGGTCTGCCCCCAAGTTAGATACTCCCCACCCCCCACCTGGATCACTATCCAACTGTTTCCATCTGTAACTACCACCCTGCCCCCACTCACTGCCCGAGACATATGGCACACTCCAGAAGCAAGCCCATACACCACATCACACGCTTCCTTCAGTAACCACGTGTCTCTACGATCCAGCCCCCACCTGAGACACTACCTACCCGCCCCACTCAGACTACAAATACCGGCTTCACGGCTGACAAAGCAAAGGGGAACGACTATTCCCCGCCCTGCTGACCCCAGTGATCTCTGCGGCAGAATGTGCTACATGTTTCTCGCTATTTATGCCACAAAGGGAAACACCCAATACGTTTCCCCAGTCAACTTGCGGTGTGCATATTATAAAGTAAATGAAAATCAAAATATTTCTTGCCTTGGCTCCCAAAAACCTTTGAAATAGCACAGCAAATAGTACATCAATATTACAAAACCAAATGTGATTTCACGTCAACAATTGATGGGTATCACAAATGCATACAATGTATCAAAATACCTAGATGAATATACTAAGGCTTCGGAGGAAACGTTTAAGCTTGGTATTTCTCTCTCTTTACCAGCAGATGATGCCATTTGCTAATCTAGCGTCGAGCTGCTTCTTTTCTTACGATCCAACCACCTCTTCCATGCTGCCATGCAGAACGACAGCGGGAAGATGCAGCATTGAAACATAGCGTTTCAGTATTTGTTCAAACGCTAAAAGGAACGGAAAGGAAGCTTAAACTGGGCATTAACAATAATAAAATTTTGACCAGAACTCCTTGTAGGTGGAAGTGGGCGTTTGTGATCATGGACCAAGCCTATCGTGTGCCACGGAAGTGTATAACAAATACTGAGAAAACATACGGCAAATATAGCTTACAAAGATTGCTCAGGGAATCTTCTGTGGAACACGCGGATAGCGACACTTATCTAGAGGTGAGATGAAAAAAACAGATTTCCATATGGGAGATATAGAGTTGTAATACATGGTGAGTTTCAGAATTGCAAGGGAGAGGAAAGATATATGTAGGGACAGTGGAATTCATTAATTCTTCAGCCTCAACGTTTCATCCCTAATTGTGGATCTGTTTATTTTGCACCATAATCGCGTTCTGCAGATGTGTTTGTTTTTGAAAAGATGTGTTTTCCGGCGCCCAGATAGTGTGAACACGGAAAGCTTTTAAGACATAATTCAGATATGCCTAACAAAAGAGGCGCCCCTTTTATAGCAAGAGTGTATGTGCTTGTGTTTTATTTACTGAAGGGCAGCATAATATAGGTTTTACACTAAGGAGCATATTTTTGAGAGGGTTGCGTCACGTTTACACCACACAACGTGATACATGCAAAATGTGATCCTCTAAGTCAGATTTTTGAAGCCACAAAAAGGTACTTTGGGACATATTTATACTTTTTGGTTCAAAACTGCACTAACGCAGTTTTGCATCTAAAAGTTTTGCACCGGCTTGCATTATTCTTGAGCGCCAGCCGGGCACCATATTTATGGAATGGTGCAAGCCGGCGCATAGGGTAGGCTTGCGTAAAAAAAAAATGAAGTTAGCCGGGTGGGGGCTACAGTATGAGATAAGGGGGTTTTGCACCAGAAAATGATGTTAGGCAGGTTAGAGTAAAAAAAAGACTCTAACTAGCCTAGTGTAATTTTCTGACGCAAGACCACCCATACCACATGACTGCTGTCTTAGAAAAGACAGGAGTCATGCCAACCACCTCAATAGCCAGCAGAGGGGACCAGGGTCCCCTGGGCATGGCCATTGCACCCAGTGCCATGTAGGGGGGCCCATTTCAGGGCCCCCAATGGCACTTAAAAAAAATAATACTTACCTGTACTTACCTATACTTACTTGGGATGGGGTCCCCCATCCTCCGCTGTCCCTCTGGTGTGGGTGGGGGTGTCCCTGGGGCCTGGGGAGGACACCTGTGGGCTTATTCCATGATGTTCCACCATGGAAATAGGCCCACAGGTCCCCTAATGCCTGGTCTGACCCAGGCATTAAATAATGGTGCAAAGCAAGCTTTGCACCAGTATTTGACCCATCCTCCCCCAGTGTGTGATTTTAGCATGGGGGGATAAATATGGTGCTAAGGCCATAGAGTCATTTTTTGCATGGGAACGCCTACCTTGCATCTCATTGACGCAAGGTAGGTTTCCATGTAAAAAAAATGACTTTAACTCCATAACTTTGGTCCTAGACGGGTCTAGGACCAAAGTATAAATATGGAGTTAGTTTTGCACCGAATTTGTGGAACAAAATGAAGCAAATTGCTATGTGCCTTACTCTGTCCCGGGTAAGTGTTCCATGGATATTGTGTTGCATGTTCCCATGCAACTTCCATGGATTTTGATGCATTCCCAGATTTACAAGGACTTGTAAACTAGGGAATGCGTCAAAATCTTATGCCTCCCCAGGAGAGGCATAACAAGGAGAAATATCTTTATTTCTCCTTGTTTTTGCCTCTTTCTATATGTGCTGCATTCTACAGCACACATAGAAAGAGAAAAACTCCTCTGAGGATTGTTTTTGTGCAGGAAAATGTCCTTTCCTGCACAAAACAATCGTGCATGCAACACAGGCACCCTTGAACCATTTAATAGCTACCCTGGGACACAGTCAGGAAAAGCCTGAGAGGGGTCACTGGTTCTTGGAATCATGGCCAATCCAGGTAAGTTAGCCCTTCAGGGCAGTGTTCACCATTATGAAGATGGCGATACCAGTGGCAAGGGGCCGTGTGTGGGCCCCCAGGATCTTAATAGCAGCCAGTTCTTGGAAGACCCAAATACTGCTGCCCTATGCTAAGATACAAATAGGATGTGTGAATAACAAGTGAATGGCACCCAGCGATAGTGCCTGGTACCCTAGTATCATCTTCGACTTGCACTTTAGGTTTTCTTCCACAGTACGGAGGAGCATTTTGGTTTGCCCCATAAGTTCTGAAGATAGCAGGACCTATACTGTCCACAGTTAACTGTATACCTAGGAATCACAGAGAGTACATAACAGATTCGCACAGGCAACTCCATCCCCAACGATGTTCAGTATTATAGGCCTTACTAGGCTCTGATGGGAGGAGTTATACCACTCTTACACATCAGGACCCCATTGGTTGCTTATAGGTCAGTGTGAGAAAGTGAGTTATTATTTGTGAAGAATGTGAGTCCTTCACAAGTAATAAACCTGCAACATTCCATCTACTGAGAACCAAGTGCCCTCTTTTAGCACTTGGCTCTCAGGATAGCAAGGTGGTCTAAGGCCTACCCAGGTGAGGTGCTTCAGAACATACTGCATACTTTTCCTCTTCCTGCCAAATAATTTGTCTCTCCTAGACACACAATTTAGTAAATCTGGGTAGTATACACCACATACAGGCCCATATTTATACTCTGTTAGCGCTGGATTAGCTTCATTTTTTTACACAAATCCGGCGCAAACTTAACACCATATTTATATTTTGACGCTAGACCTGTCTAGCGTCAAAATATCCAAGTTTGCATCATTTTCTGGATGTGTGAAACCGCCTTGCGCCAAAGAGATGCAAGGTAGATGTTCCCGTCCAAAAAATGACTCAAACACCCGTGCAGCATATTTACCCATCCGGGCAAAAATGAGGCACGGCTGGGAAGTGGACCCAAATAATTATGCAAAGCCCGATTTGCATCGAATTTTAACGCCTGGGTCATGGCAGGCATTAAAATGGGGCAAACACACCACTACTTAAGGAAAAGTCACACAAGCAACATTATTGCTCAAGAAGGATGACATGGAGGTGCTACTTATGCAGCATGCCAGACGACGCAGAGCACAGGACCAACAGCAGCAGTTACCACCACACCAACGTGGACCCCAAAGGCAATGCAGGATGCAGGATAAGCTCTTTAGGATCAGGACACCTCCTGGGCCTCAGGGAACAGGATATCATCCAGAGGCACAGACTCAACTGGCAAGCCATACAGCAGCTGCTGTGCCAAATAGGGCCACAGTTAACAGCCAGCCTGCAGGCACCACACAATATTCCACCAGAGACCAAGCTGCTAGCTGTCCTGCACATGTTGGCAAGTGGCTCATTCCAAACCACGGGTGCCCTGGTTGCTGGGGTATCACAGTGCTCATTCTCTGCCTTCCTTCCCAAGGTCCTTGATGCCATCATCTCCCTCACACCCGCCACATCAGCTTACCCAACACACAGCAGAAGCAGCAGGAGACCAAACAGGGTTTTTATCAAATACATGGCTTCCCGCATGTGCTTGGTGCTATTGGCTGCACCCATGTCCGCATTGTACCACCTGCTGCAACCGAGCACCTATACCGCAACAGAAAGCATGCTCACTCCATAAATGTGGAGGCTATTGTTGACCACCAGGGATTGTTCACCAATATCTTGGCAAAGTATCCTGGGAGTGTACATGATTCCTTCATCTTCCACCACAGCACCATCAATCGGCACTTCCAGGATGGACGATATGGCAATGGCCTTCTTGTCGGTAAGTCCATAAACCTAGTAAGATACACACGGCACAGCAACCCTGTAGGACACACAATACATACATCACTACATTGACACATGGCCAGGAAGACACTAAGGTGTGACACAGGTTTGACATCCTGACCCAATGGGATGCACACCTATGGACAAATGACGGCTGCCAATAACAATAGATGCCACTCTAGAGCTACAAGGGACCAATGTCAAAGCACACAGTGACAATGACATGGCCTGCACTGGAAGTACAACTTGGAAGATTAACCATTTTATATTACATAAGGCCACATAGTCAATTCCACACCCTCCCAAGCAATAAGTACTGTGGAAGGGGTGTGCAATGTGTGTTGCTGCAGGTCAAACACAATGAGACACGTAGCATGATGATGATGACTCACATGTAGGTGACATGGTAATACTAAGGCAGTACCAACATCACACATCACTCCTGGGTTGAGGTTGCCAGCTAGCAATAAGGAAGTGAACTGTGCTATGAACACATATTGATGTGACACTAATGCAAACTGCACAATGCTGCACATACTGAAAGAGCCAATTCTCCATCTACATAACAGATGTACAGGGAGATGGCCCTTCCTGCACACATACATCCACCTCCACAAGCCAGTTAGCCAGCTTAACTGGAGCAAGTTCAGTAGTGTAGGTGCACGGTTGCACATGAGCCACTGGCAGAGGGAACCACAAAGGTCTACATAGAACCAAGTCACACAAGGGACAATTGTGCATTGTCAATACTGAACACCTCCGTGCTGCCAATTTAGGGAGATGTGTTGGGCATTGCCACAAAGCCCAATCAAAGGGCCTGACCTCTGTTTTTCATCTGCAATTACATATGTCCAAGTGGATGGGATGTCCAAGTCATGTAGTGCAACCATGTTACCACCACATTGGAATCTATTGTGTGTGTGGAAGTATCATGTCCCCTCCAGTGAACGCACACTAAAACATTTTGCTCACAACACAACACATGGGAGATACACACTGAACTGCAATTTGGAAACTAAACCATAGATATCAACTCAATGAGCCAAACACAAGTTTTCAAGTCAAAGAACCCAATGCAGAAAGAACCTCACAGAAGCCCAGGATCCCACACAATGCCACAAACATATATGAGTCATAGACGGCACAAGATATCAACTGCCATACTACACGACATTCCTGGTGCAAGCACCAACAACATACTTACTCCTATTTTCTCTTTTAGCTGATCAAGGTTACGGGAGCCAGCCATGGATCATGACCTTACTTGCCAACCCAAGCACAGCAGCAGAGCATGCCTATAATGAGGCACATCGGAGGACACGCACCATTGTTGAACGGACCTTTGGCATCCTGAAGTCCAGATTCAGGTGCCTGGACATTACCGGAGGCAGCCTCCTATAGTCCCCAGAAATGGTCTGCAAGATCATATTGTCTTGTGCCATCCTGTACAACATTTGTGTTAGGAGGAACATCCCCTATATGAACCTGAACAATAACTGCCTGAAGAGGAGGAGGCGGCGAATGGTGCCAGGGAAAATGACGGGCAACATCCAAACACAGCTGCAGGAATGCGTCACAGACAGTAGATAGTTCAAAACTTTTTTCAACAATAGTCACTATAAACACATTGTTACGATATGGAACTAAACACCTCACTTTATCACTGACTCCTGCTCTGGGTAATTATTTATGCATCACATGTTCTTTAAGAATCTGAGTATTACCTCAGGGAGCATGTCACAAAGACAAATCTGACTACTTCTGATGCCACCTCACATTTGACGGGTATGATATAACAGCAAACATCACGCACAGTTTGTATGAAAACCATCTTTTCTATTTCACATTTGAAGGGCAAAATCATAGGACCACAGCTATGACAGACATCCATGTTGCCAACATGGTCTACTGTAGCACATGACACACAACTATGACATCTTCAATCATAAGGTAAATAAGCGCATCATACATGAGGCAGTGGATGTGAAATTGCATTGGTAACAGGAATGTATGAACAGACCCTTGACATTAGTAAGTGTGACATTAGTTATCTCTGCAAGGCTTTTGTGTGACAAGAGGTGCATCAATCCTGAAAATGGATAGCACGAGTGTCCCAGGTATGAAAAGCATTGCCCACAAGACATGCCCTGCGCAGTCCATCCCAGGTAATAAGTCCTGCCACAGCCATGTTTTAAGTCTCTGCCCTCCCTTCTCTAGGGGGCACTGTAAATGGACTATCTGTACCCTGGGAATCATCATCAACACTCACCCAGACTCCCATTCTGACTCCTGTTTGCTTCCCATTTCTATATGGCATGCTATAGTACAACTACATTAGCCTGCATGGACTACTTGTCCCATAATGCACTGCCTGGTAGTCAGTAAGACCTGTAATCTTCTGCCCATAGCTTCATATGGGAAAAATCCGGTTGGCCCCTTATTTGGGATTCTCTCCTCCAGGACTTGTGAGAGACTGAAGCTGCACACACCTGTGAGGAGCTTGTGTGACAAGTGGTGCATCAATCCTGAAAATGGATAGCACGAGTGTCCCAGGAATGACAAGCAAAGCTCACAAGACATGCCCTGCGCAGTCCATCCCAGGTCATAAGTCCAGCCACAGGCATGTTTTAAGTCTCTGCCCTTCCTTCTCTAAGGGGTGCTGAAAATGGACTATCTGTACCCTGGGAATCATCATCAACACTCACCCGGACTCCCATTCTGACTCCTGTTTGCTTCCCTTTTCTATATGGCATGCCATAGTACAACTACATTAGCCTGCAGAGACTTCAGGTCCCATAATGCACTGACTGGTAGTCAGTAAGACCTGTAATCTTCTGTCCATAGCTTCCCAATCGGAAAAGTCCGGTTGGCCCCTTATACTGGATTCTCTCCTCCATGACATGTAAGCGACTAAAGCTGCACACACCTGTGAGATCTCTCAAGCACATCAGCCATTCAACTCTGCCCTGCCTTTGCTGCTGCCTGGAACTGCTTATAAGCCGCCATTCCCTGAAGCTCCTCGCCATGCATTGGAGTACAATTCATTTGTGTACCAGAGCTCTTGTTGGATTGTGTTACAGTTCTGAGTACCCCTGAAACTGCTCACTGTTTCCACAGTGTTGTACCTGCTTGTTCCAGTCAGACTCTGCTCTCTGTTTTTCTGCCTTGTTCATGTTTGTTCCTGACAGAGCCTGCCTCATGTTAGCCAGAGTGGTTCCAGTCTTTGCGTCAACCAGAGCCTGTTCCCTGTGCCTGCATTTGCTCCTAGAAAGGTTCCCATGCCGTCTGTTTCCTCTTGGGGTATTTTGTCTGGTAAGTGTATGATCAGTCCTCAACTGTATAGAATTGTTTAATTTTGTATTTGTATTGGCACAAGTTTTCCAGGAGGCTAATCCAGCCCCCATTCTATTTTCTGGTTTTGCATGTGTTCATTAGTGCCAAACGGTGTCAGTGTGCTATGGCCGTATTCCTGGATTTGTTACTGTGCCTCCAGCCCAACAAACAAGGGCTGGTCTTGTGTATGTAAGGACAATCCATGTTTGTGCCCTGAGGGTCAAGACACAGATTCACATCTGCCGCCACCTTTCGATGGGGCTTGCGTGGTGACTAGCTGTGAGATTAATCTGCACAGAGGCACTGATGATCCCTGTTGCTGTGCAAAGTTCAGAGCCAAACCCTGTGTACAAACGTAGTGATGAGCTCTGCGTGTTTGTCCATTACTGATCCATTACATATTTGTGCACACCAAGGTTGCTCTGTCTTCACTCTTCTGTAGTATCTGCTGTACCATAGCTGCCTTATCCCCTTGTATGCCTTTAACGGATCTTCAGCTTTGGGACAAATCTGCTTTGAAAGATAGTCTGTGAACTCAAGGGTTGCCTCAACATACTCCTGACTAGACCTGCACGAAACCGTAACACCATGGATCCCAATAATGACACAGGGTACACATGCCCACACAGTTGAACTTGACACTTTTGTGCAATGCACCTCTGAAAATATGTGATCACATGCAGCCTGGGCTGCTGGTCCACCACAGCCACAGGAGGAACATAGGTAATTTACATTAGTCAAACTGATGTGTACATGACAATTTTATGTTTGGAATTGAGGCTCTGTATTACAAACACTGTACCCACCAAACATGTTCAAATGCCTGACTTATGGGTAGTATACACACAAGTAACCATGAAGTGGTAGGCAACAATTAATGACATGTGAGGGATAACATATCCGACATAGCCCTTATCAGCCATCCTCGATCTTCCCTGTGTATAGTGTGTCGTGGGAAATGTATTGTCCCCAAAGTCAAACAACTACATACAGCAAATGAGTCATCACATATTACAAACACATATCATGACTGTTGTACCTCGTTGATTGGCATCTGATGTTGATACCTATTTGTAACACATTCATACATGAACATCACGCCGAATGTATTGCATGCCGTTCCAACAGAAGCACACAAATAGTTGTAACAGTCAATTCACACACAAAACACAAGGGCCATGATTTATATTTTTTGTAGCATAGCATTGCTGTCCTTTATTGATGCAACATCTGTGCGAACTTACAAATTACATTTAAATTACCTAACTTTGCACTGCTTTTGCGTCAGTAAAAAAAAGCAAATCCTGCACAAAGATAGTAGAAATGATGGCGGCAGTTGCATGGTCTACCACATGTGGCCAAACAATAGCAGGGCATACCATCCTATCTTCGTCTAGATATAGGCTGCATGCATGTTAAATAAAAAATAATGACGCAAACACAGTTTGAGTCAGAAATTTTGATGCAAATGAGTTGAAAAATAACGCAAACACACACTAAACATCAATGGGTCCCTAACGTTAATTCTACCAGCACACCCCACGCATGCAGATATCCATCAAAATAGTCGTTTTCCAGGAATGTGTGGGATTTTCACGTTTATGTAGCTTATGTGTCAAAAATATTCACGCAAACTACGTAAGCGTCAAAAGATTTACACACAAGACAGAAAATGTGGCGCAAAGGGGACAGGAAGTGATGTAATAGGATATCCTATTTACAGACATGGTACAATGGGTGTACTTTCACTTTGCAGTCTGTGATTTTTCTTGACTGTGTGGCTGTGTGTTGATCTTGCTCTCTTGTGGATTGTGTATATTGTCTCTTGTGTGGTCTATCTTTATCTTTTGGTGTATCCTTATTGTATTTTTTACCTCTGCAAGTGTTTTTGTGTCTTTTATTGTTGTCATAATTGTATTTGTACTGTTGGGGGTCTGTTTTTGGGTAAGAATAGTTGTGGTAGTTTGGGTCTGTCGTTGGGGTTTGTAAGTTTCCTTTTTTCTACTTTCTTTTCCTTTCTTTTTCATTTTATTGTAAAAGAAATATGTACTGTACCATGTCGGGAAGGGTGAGGCTGGGGTGCATGGGTGAGGAGGAGCTTGGGGCATTTGTGTGGCTGGTGTGCCACTTCCTTCCTTTGATGCTGAAGACAGGGGGCTGTGTGATACAGGGGTATCACACGGAGGCAAGACGGCTGCGTTGGGCAAAGGTGCTCTTCCACTTTAAAGAATATTCAACACCTCCCGGAACGAGCACCAGCTGAAGCATAGCTGGGCTGACCTGGTACCCCGAGAGCAGGACCTGCTGGACCACCTGGGTGTGGTGATCGGTGGCCCTGTTGGTGAGTATCACATTGACAAATGTGTACAGTAGAATGCTCCTGAGTGACAGTAGCAGATGTCGTGACATACTGCATGCAATGTTTGTGGCCATGTGGAATGCAAATTGGACAAACTGTTAAAGTACCATTAATGAGATGTTTTACACATGTTAAAACATGGTAACAATGCAGTCCAGAGTTCCGTTGAGCCATGTCTGACTATTATTCAGGGCCATGTGTACCAAGCTATTTATAACTTTCAATAATGGCTAAGTTTACTGAATTTTTGTGTTTACGTCACGACAAATATTCATTCAAATTCACAAACCTAAATTTGCCATTCTGCTATCAGATTGCACAATCACAAAACAGGGTTTTCTAGAGGCATTTAGGATAAGGTGTTCAAATCCTATCATTGAGTCACAGGCGCCTATTTCTTTTATTCTTGTGCACAGTTGCCGGGACTAAGCTATTGCAGTTACCATCCATTTCAACTTGGTGCTAACCCAATTTCAAAAGGGGAGGGGTCACCATGGGTCCCTTCCTCTTTGTAAATGCATGGTCACAAACTTTTTCTGAGCATGAAGTTGTGCAACGGACGACTGACTGCTTCCAAAAATCTCTTTTAGTAATGAAATAGGTTGTTAAAATACTTCCTGTACACCCCTGCTGAAATATTGCTGCATTTCAACAAATATTTACATCTCAATATGAAAGCAGTCACAGACATGGTGGTCTGCTGAGCTCAGCAGGCCAGCATCCCTGTGAGTGCCGCCATTCCCAAGGGGTTTGTAAAATGAGACCTACCTCATCATGATTGAAGAGGTAGGTCATTTGCTACCCCATTTCTGATTTGCAAACAGTGTCATTTCGAAGGGTCTACCTCTGATTATCCAACTTGCTAATTGCTAGTTGCTAATTCTCGCAATGTGTGAATCACAATACCTGATATAGGTACACATGGCCCTGAGTGACACAGTTCAGGTGCAATGACTACACCTGTGCCCATGCATTCTGTCAATGATGATCAGCTAAGACACTGTCAACATACCATCTTTTGCAGTTTTGGAACAGCAAAGTGGGCAATCCATGTTTAGTGCTACATTGTCATCATTACACACACACGATCCCTGCCATCATGTTGTCATGGGGGCATATACGGCTTAGGGGACACTGCCAATGGGGCATATGTTACCCACATACAACAGTGCCACACCTATTATGGAACACTGAAAGCATGATAATTTCTGAATGAAAATCGACCCACATGTCCATCACACAGTTACTCATTGTCCCTTGATGCACAAGCCACAATACCTGAGTCACTTGTATTGTAGTACACCAGGAAAGTGCCATTGCAATTGTCACCCAATAACAAATAATGAAATGGAGTACCATCTGAAATGGATTTGCCACAAAAGTGTGTAGTCAGGTTTAGCATCACATGATTGTTAGGGCCAGTGCATGTGTGCATATGTGTGTCTATCACTCACTGGAGTGACAGTGTCAATGCAAGTTTGCAGTGGTATGTCTGCTGGAGTGTCTACATGCCTGATGTGCAGCTCTATCACATAAATTGTCACACACTGTGATATGTTGTTCCCACGTTTGTACAGTGATCAGACATTGAGCAGATATCTTCCTTCCATGTTTTACAGGTGGACCCGCCCCTATACTATCAGGGAAGTGGCTCGATTCAAGGACCCAGACGTATCCAGTAAGTGTGAAAATGTCTGTCCTGTGTTGTGATTGCAGCTGTTGTGAGATTGACTCTTGTGTGTTGGACTTAATACAAGATATGATGAGCTGGTACGTGATCTGATATGTGACTTGACTGGATGTTGACATAGTGTTCCATGCAAGGGTTAGACATTCACTGGCAGGGAGTCATATCTTGGGAGTCTTGTGCTGTGCAATAGGCAGCAGCAGGTGAACAAGGAGACTGGTAGCCACATGTAGGTCCACATTTGATTTGGAGGTGGTCCAGTGTCAGAATATTGTCAGCAAGTCATACCCTAATTTACACAAGACAGTGATGCATCAGTTTTCCACACTAAATTGTGTGTCCCTATATTGTAATGTACATGTAGGACTGTATGGGTGACTGTTCCCCAGCATCTAGTCCCAAATGTTGTACTCCATTTACCTGCCACTTAAGTGGTATGTTATAGGAGTGTATGCAGGTCAAGCCCAGATGTTTGCTTGCATCAATGTGGGTGATGTAGGAAATGTGTCAGTGAGATCTGATGTTAATGGTTGTCCACAAATGGAAACATGAATGTAGATGTGATTGACCAATGGTTAACTCACTCGTAGTAGGCAGGCCTCCTTACATGTGTTCCACTCGCTAAATCCATGTACAGCTGGACAAGGCTTTGTGGTTGTCCTTGAAGGTTGAGATTATGTATTGCATGCCCATCCCCCCTCAGGCACAGGAGTAGGGGAGAAAATATATGTAGCTAGGTGTGATAGTCACAGTGTGGATGACAGACATCTAATTTAAGCATGCATGTGTCCCAAACAACACTGACCCCTTATGATTAGCAACTGCATACCATCCTGCTATTTCCATGTACAAATCACAGGTCTTGTGTGCCTTGAAGTTGATCCAGATGATAGGGATTAGTCTGGCACATGTTGAGTACTTGCTGCATTTGCATTGTGACACATTGCACTACATGTAGCACAGATCACTTAATTTGGTACTCAACTTGTTGTGCTTTGCTGTGCTGTTAAATACTTGATGGGTAGGCCGGGTTGCCATGTCATTCCCCAGGGACAATCTATCATCTGTACTGTGATTTGGACTGCATGTGCAATGTTAGGGAGAGTGTTAGATTATCATCTGTACATGCATCACACAATGATGACACTAATGTTTGCCTGTCTCTTTTTTACAGCTGCCAACATGAATGCTGCACAGATTCGAGAGTTCCATAGGAGGGCAGTGCGATACAGGCATATCTTGGATGTGGAGTCTGGGTTTTGAATGATGGCAAGACGCTATAGTCGGGAGAGAGCCACTGGAGCATGGCGGGCTTTTAGCCAAGGGGGCCCGGCATTGGCCACAACCGGTGTCGCCACCACCCCAACTGCAGGCAGTGGCACAGAGGGCACAACTATCTCAACCACACCTACTGCACCCTCAACCTCGGGAGCTACCGCCACGACACCATCTGCCCCGTCAATTCCACCACTCGGACCATGGCACCTGCAGTTGCTACGACATCAGGGCCACAGGACACCACAACAGCTAGTTTGGACATGGCTGCATTCAGGCAGCTACAGAGGGACACGCAGAAGGTCCTAAAGAGAATGGACAGTGGCCAGTGTGACGTTGCTCGTCATACATAGAGACTCAAATCTATACAGAAAACTCTGAGGAGGGCAAACCTCTAAGTCCTGCATTGCCTTACCCCTAATTCCGTCCCCTCCCTCCTCTTTCCTTATACTGTTTATTAGTGGGTTTAGAGGGTTTAATGATAGGTTAGAGTAGACTATTAGTTTAGATAGGATAAAAAGGTTGGGGGGTGAGGGAGTTATATTAATAAATGTTAGTTTGAGGGTGGGTGGTTGGGGGTTGATGTTGGGGGTTTTGTGTATTCTTTCATAAAACAAACAAAACAAAAATATATATATTATATATAATGCACAGATACATGTGTCCCGTCATATAAGGGGGGTGGGGGGTCAATGTTTAGAGTGTTTAGTTACATGTGGTAAGTATGTCTAGCATAGGGTAGTTAGGGCCACTTGTGGGTAATGTTTAGTTAGGATAGGTTAGGTTAATATATGTGTGTGACATAGTTTTAAGTTTTCTTTAAACATAGTTAATAAAGTTTGAGGTACTCCTTTACGGTATATGTCATATGCTTGGGAATCTGAGCATTTGCATGAGTGTACATTGGCACATTTTTGTTGGCCTGTGTATTCCATCCTGCATCCACATCCCATTCTTGACATGTTTATTCCCACTTCCAAATGAGCTGTCACATTGACAGCTACAGCAAAGCTACTTCTTCATGCATCTGCCATCCATTGTACCCACCACTCAAGGTGACCATGGTTCCCATGTATTGGACAGGTAGGTGTGCTTTTTAAGTTGTCATCGTTTGGGTCCTGTGTTGGAATCTTGGGCACTGTGGGATGTCTGCCTGCAGCCTGATGTTCATGTGAACCCTAATAAACTGAGTGGTGTCAAATTCTTATGAGGTTAAGTATACAAAATTCATTCCTATGGGTTTACATCGTACTCCCAGACAATGGTATTGTCCAAACACTCTTACGCAGCCATTCCTGCTATATGTTGTGGTTGTGGCATTCATGTTTAGAGTCAAATAAACTGAGTGGTGTCAAATTCTTATGAGGTTAAGTATACAAAATTCATTCCTATGGGTTTACATTGTACTCCCAGACAATGGTATTGTCCTTAAGTATACAAAATTCATTCCTATGGGTTTACATTGTACTCCCAGACAATGGTATTGTCCAAACACTCTTACGCAGCCATTCCTGCTGTATGTTGTGGTTGTGGCATTCATGTTTAGAGTCAAATGTCACATACTTTCTTGTAGGGGATGTGGCCAGCATTGAGTTTAATCTTGTAGATACCTTGGGCCTGAGATATACAATTTTTACACAGCATTTGACTAATTTTTTTAAGGCAACAGCAGCACAAACTTACAAAGTGCAATGATATTTCGTGAGATAGTGGTGCTTTTACTTCAGAAGGGAGCCACAAGCAGCACAGATGAATTTAAAATCCAAACCCTTGTGCATAGATATCAGCCCACATTATTTCTATGCTCTTGTATTGACATTCTGTGACCATTTACATGTTACATGCATCACAAATCTCCAGCACAGTAATTGTGTCACATTACACAGAGACAAAGTGGTTGTGTAGGTGCTGTTTATTTTAAAGTGCTGTCCAGTCCAAGTTTGTAAGTCCATTAGAGTGAAGCATTCTATTCTGACGCAACACAATTGCAATGTTGAGGGACATGTCATTGGACATGCTGCGATGGAGTGTCATTCAGTGCAGAGGAACATGAATTGCCAATTGGGTCGTGAGAGACAATTGCAGTCCATAGTAGTAAGGTTAACAGTGTGTCCAAGAAGAGTGCATTTCACCAACTGTAGCAAGACTGGCATGTTGTCAAGCACAGGACATAGGAAAAACAGTGCCCATGTGGCATGGGCTGGTGCTACCAGGTATTCCTACGGGTAAAGATGATCTGTTCCACGTGTTCATCCTCCGATGTGTGTGTCGTTGCCTCTGCCCTTAATGGTGGTGGTGGTGGGTTTGAGGGGGCAACACACACTTCAGTGGTTGGAGACGTGGACTCTGAATTCCCGGTACCTGCAAACTGTGGAACTATTAAGGGCATAAATGCAGCAAGGAGGAGCTGCTGGTTATTGAGTATGGCAGAAACATCCCTGTGGTAGGCAGCCATGTCTGCCCTGAGAGAGTCCTGATTGTTGTCATGCATGCAGTGAAAGGTTTGGGAGGCCAGGTGCTGTGGCAACTCCCTCACTGCAGTGGCGAGGTCCCTCACACACTGTTGGAGTCCTTGCAGTAGTGATTGTTGGACTTGCATGGCTGCTGACTGTTCTGTGGATGTCATCATGCACATGCGTATCCCCTCAAGGCTGGCTGCCATATTTTGCATCCCCATCTGCACCTCCTTGGCAAGTTCCCGCTGTACTCCCACAACTGTCCTCTCAAAGTCAGTCCCAGTGTCATCAGAGTCCTCAGCTGTGTTGGAGCTGGTAGGTCGTACTATTAGGGTGGGAGGTGGGTCCTCTGGGATGCCTGCTACATGTGTGCTCCTCCTTGCGACTGGAAGTGGTGTCTGGAGGGTTCCCAGGACATTTTGGAGGGTTTCCTGGCTGATGGTTGTCAGCTTGTCATCCATGTCATCAGGGTAGTCCAGGACAGGAACATCCACAGGAGAGCCATCATCCTCGGCAATGAAATATTGTACAATTAGTGTGTCTTTGTTGTGGCAGTCTTAATGTGACGTCACTGACTTCCTATTGGTGGAACATTGTAATCTGGGTTCCCGTTCATGTTCCTGTCATTAATAATTGCATTCTCACAGGCCTATGCCCCACCTACATGTCACATGTAGTGTGGGCAGTTTGGGGAATTTGTCTGCGTCACATCCTCTAGGTGTAGGTTCTGTTCAAATTGTGTCTTGCCACCTTCTTGTCCTACTCAACCCTCCCTCTGCTACCATTAGCATGGTGAGCCCTTGCAATGCTTGTTGGTGTTCTGATGCCACATGCACCACACATAAAAATATGGCCCTGACCCAGTCTATAATGTTTCACATACACCTATACGGTGCTGAGAGCTCTCACCATACCATGTATTGCATCGGCATGACACGATACAGGTGTCAGCATTGGTAGTTTCTCATGTTGATGTTTACGTATGTGTGCTACATTGCATTGCACTGATGGGCCTGGCAGCGTTCCATTTCCTCTTGTGACTGTGCGGGTGTGTTTCACTAGCTACACACATGTGTCCTCCCCCTCAAATCTGTTGTCTTAGCACTATGACAATTGAGATGTTGCAAGGTGGCATTCTAGCTATTGTAACACATGCACGGGTAGACCCTGTACTGGGCAGCATGGGTATGAGATTACTGCTGTGTACTTCATTATGTAAGTGACAGTGCCTGATGTTTATTGAGTCTATGGTCATGAGCAGTTGACAGGAGTTGCACTTGGATAGGAATTGAAGGGGATTGATCACGTAGTCATCCTGAACCCTCAGTTTGAGTGTGTTTATGCCATGGGCACCTAACTGCCATTTCCTAATTCACCAGCACACACAGCACAGGTAGTAGTGGCAAGTGTTGTCAATGGTAAATGCCGCTTGAGGCAATAGCCTGATACTGGGCATTGTCCTCTAGTTTACATTCTGACAATACCAGCTGTCCTTTGACAGCAGCCCAGTTTTACGGTCCACCCTCCCCTCCTGGACTGCTTTTGCCTTTCCAGCAGCCTTAGCATGGCGGTGTACCCCCATGCAAAGGTTGTTGGTGTTGTGTTGTGCTGTGCCCCTGGATGCCCCTGCACAGCCCATGCACCCGTGCCGTGCCCCTTTGCCCTTTCCACTGCCTGATTTACATGGCTGACATGTATTGTGTAGTAGGTATTTACCTCCCCCTTCTTGCACTTGACATTTAGGCATTTTTGTCCCCCATGCAACTTACCCTGCATATGTGTTGTTTCCTGGAAGTCTGCGCTGTCCTGTGATTCCTGTGATGATCTCCCCTGGGATGATGGCTGCAACCATCTCCTCCATCTCATCCAGGATCTCCTGCGGTGCTGGACTCCCACCTCCGGTCTGCAGTGCTGCCTTCCTGTTCCTTACCATTTTCTCCTTTGTCCTGCACTTGTAGTCATGCCAGCCTTTCTTACACTTGGTGACAGTTTTCCTGACCTCTGCCACACTGTTAATCTTGTCCACAATTTGTTGCCAAATTGCTTCTCTCCTCCCAATTGGCAGTTTAGAGGTGATGAAGAGTTGATGCTGGTGCACCGTCACATCTCTGACCAGTATTTCATGTTCCTCTGCCCTGAAACAACACTTCCTTTTCTTCTTGTCTCTCCCCTGGGTCTTGTCTGTGTCCTCCTGGCTGGTTCCTGGTAGATGTAGGTCTCCCTGGGGTCTCTCCTGGCTTCTGGGATCCATTTTGGGTCTCCTTAGCACTGTTTGCTGCATTTGCATTGCTTTTTGACACTACTGTTGTGAAAAATGGCGTATATCCGCTTTGCGATGTTTTCCGTGTCGCAAACCGGATTAGAGTCATTTTTCCTGCGTTAATGTCATTTTGCTTTACGACAAGGTGCAATGGTTAGTGTAAACAAAATTACTCTAACCTGTTCTTAGTATAAATTTGACACACGGGTAGCGCTAAGAAATGGCAGTAGCCCATGTTAATGTTTTTGACGCAAAACTGCGTTAGCGCAGTTTTGCGTCAAAAAGTATAAATATGGCCCACAGGGTCTCACTATGAGTGCCATGGTAATCCCAAATCAGACACAAAAGGACATTTGACCCTTATTTGGGACTACACGTAGTGTGGATTTACTGCATTATGTAGTTGTATTCCGCATGAAACTTCCCCCACGAAAAGCCTTATGATATTTTCAAGGGGGAAGAAGTCTAAAAAGTCTAAAAGGAAGAAAACATGCAGTAATCAGGCACATAAACACCAATACTACACGTTTTGCCATATCTTCACCTCCCCAACTTGGAGGCAGTTGGAAATCCCAACTCATGAAAATACCAGACCCAATAAAATCACTATATCCCTTGGTGGTTTTACTCCACCAAAATGTCTTGCACTCATAATGGTACCCAGAGTCAGTCTTAAATTGCACGAAAGAGAATATGAATAACATGCAGATTACAATGGTAATGGGTTGTCTCAACATAACATCTATAAGAAAAGGAAAAGATAGAGGCAAGAGCCATACCAGAATGGGACTGGTGCTAAATGTCCTTAGAAGTGACCCATATTGGCAAAAAATGCAAATGTGTGTTCAGTTTTCCTTCATGTGTGACTAAGGATAACAGACAACAGTGACTCAGGCTTTAAATAAATCAAGCTTAAATGAGGAACCACTTTCGGAAGATGAGCACTGGGTGTTGAGAGCAGAGCTGCTAAAGAATGGGGGGAATACAGGAAGTGGCAGACAATAATAAAGAGGTCAGAGACATAACTTGATACATACAAAGAACTGTGTGAATGTTGAAAATAAATGATATATTTTTTTCCACAGAGCACAAAAAATGCTACTTAGCCATGCACCATCAGGACCAGTATCCAAAAGTATTGTTCTTTGAAACTTCAGCTCCTCATATGGAAACCTGTTACAACATAACTTCACTGAGTAACTAGCTCCCACTTGACATGTCCTAATGTAATCACTAGTTCGCTGGGGTGAAGCAGAAGTGGTGTTACCAACAACAGAACCACCTCTATTGTTAGGGATACAGAATCTTCTCAAGCTTCTTGGTCGCAATAGACATTTCTCTGTTAGCAGGTGTTTCCCGTACCACGCTCACGCCATGCTCATTGTTACACTGAGTCAGTCCTCACTCATGAGGTGCTCCCTGCTGAGATCGGATGTGGATTTTACAGATACCCCATTGAGCAGCACATGGTAGGTCTGGCCTTGGCTATTTCCTTCGAATGGTCAAGTTTGCCCATGTCACATTGGTTCTTATGTCCAGGCCCTTCTTTTGATATGGAGAAATCTTTACTGCATGGCAATAGAGAGTATGTGAACCTGCCTCAAAGTCACCATAGTAAACTGTAGTTTGCCGTCTCAGCACATGCAACAACAGTGCTTATGCACTAGAGGCACTTTTGTGACACGGATTGAGACCTAGAGTGTGGCTCTGTGGTCTAGTGAGGAACACCATGTGTGTCTACTTTTCAGAGCATAACTACAGTCAGCTCACTGGGCTTTATAGGAGTGAGATTAGTGGCAGCAATACCAATATATTGGCAGGGCAAGCTTTTTTACCTGCCCACATCTGGGAGAATGGCTGCTAGCCTTTGCTATTTTTTTACATAAGTGCTCTGGCAATCCCTGGGAACTGGGCCCTTCCCCCATTTAACGTGGGACATGGATGTCACTTGTGTCTATCATTTTGGAAGTGTAGCGAGTGCAGCGACATGGCTGTAGCATATAAGACACAAGTGTCCATATTGTATTTGCTACATTGACATGGTACCTAAAATGGAGGATTGTAGGGAAAGCCCAGACAACGGATGTGAATTGCAAAGATGCACACAAGACATTTCAGTGATCCTTTGTTGTGGGTCAGACTGAGGAGTGTTCAGGAGAGTGGACAGAGATTGTTCCCTCTCATATTTCCTTGTCCCTTGTTCACTTGAATGGCTACACCCACAGGTTAACAGCTAATTAAGTGGAACGGACTCTCTTAAGTTTGTGCTATAGTTTTGGTTTCCCCTTCCTGGAGACTCCCAGTTCCATCCCAACTTCCCGCACTCAGCTAATGACAAAGACCTTGTCTGGACCAGTCTGGATGAAGTAAGCACAGGGGCAGAACTGCCCAGAATCGGTCTCAGAACTGAACTACTGATGGACATAAAGATGGAGCAAGGAATTCCAGTATTGTGCCAAGATTTCTTTACTAGGAACCCTCAACTTCTACACCAACACTGAAGAGAAAGTTTATGTGCTCTGAGGTTGGGGTATCCACCGCCTATTCGGGACCAGGTGTGAGATCAGATATCTGTAAACTTAGAAAAAGACTGCCAGGAGAGGCTCCCTGGACTCTGCTTCAATTGAGAGAGCTGACCAACTGCTCAGAAGAGACATAGGGGATGTCTATGTATGAGAAAGAGCCGCTCAGATGAAGAGGGGCCGTGAAGGAGCTGGCGTGGGTCAAGCGAAGACATCCAGTGTGCACCAGAGAGGGATCTGCATTATTCTACGAGGGTGAGGCCCCGAAATGCTGCGACAGTGTGGCTAATTATTTCACGAGGGTGAGGCCCCGAAATACAGCTACAGTATGACTAAGAAGTGTGCCTCTGTGGTTGGAGAATTGTTGGGAACTGAAGCATCTCTGAAGTTACCCAACAACAGCTGTGAACCTCAAAATGTTCAGGCGCCTCATGAAACTGAGCTGCAATCCGCACTCTACCCAAAAGAAAAGCCGAAATACTTGCGAACAGCTTCATCAACAAAGAAATTGACATCTGGACCTAAGTACTCTTCTGGGATGGGCACATAGCTGTTTGGACGGTGGGTTTTGTGTCTGGGTCTAGGGAAGAATTCCTAGCTGCAAAATTCACACAGGTGCGTATCTCTCTTACTGACTGGGGCTGGATCTGCTTGTGCTGCCCTGAACACAGGCTGATCCACTGTAACCACCCCAGACGCACCAACTGGTGCGGCCTAGGCGAGGTCCCTGCTTGTTGTGTTCCAAGGGACAACCAGTGAACGCCCTACGGGCAATGCAGACCATCTATGACACCCAAGCCCTGCAGGCACTGTCTGCACTAGAAACCCACTGACAACCAAAGTTATTATGCGCACTAAGAAAACGAAGAGCCAGAAGAGGAAGGACAGTACATGAGGGCCCAGCCCAGCTGGTTGCTCTACTGAGGTTTTCCTACACCGCCTTGTATACGACCTAGGTGGGGCCCCAGACCAGCTGGGGACTTTGGCACAAGAAACATTTCTTATGAAGTTGTCCCATGGAGTAACTAACACTGCTATACCGGTAGGCTGATTATACATGTCTATTGCATTTTTGTAGTCATTATTTCTGAACTAATTACGTACTGTATTAAATACAAAACTAAACAGTGGGAATCGTTTGTCAGTGTAAGTGGCCCTGCTGTCCTCAATCTAAGAAAAGACCAGAATGCCCCACTGTTAAGCACCTAACGTAACGGTGAACAGGGAATGGAGCATCACTGCAGGATGTGGCAGTGAAATATACTAGATATAATCTGGACCTGAAGAACCCACTTCAGACATAGTAAAGGACGTGTTTTCAATGTATTGATCTTTGAGTTGTGATTGAGTTCGACCACCATAGTAAAAAGGAATGAGAGATTATGTTCTCCATTACCATGATGGGAGAAACATACAAATGTACATACTCATTTGAAAACCTGGGGGAGCATCTATATAAACAGGAATGATTTACAATGCACTTGGATCTCTGGAAAATGCAACTAAGGAGCATTTTTTTATTAGATCTATATTCCTGAAGAAACAGAGACACCCGCGAAACACATGTTGGCTGCTTCCATCGAACCTTGAAGCCTGTATCATGTGATATTGAAATTAAATGATATATGTAGGATTATCTGATGGATTGTGCAGTATGTTAATGAGTCTCCCTTCTTTTTGAAAATAACTTATGCTAAATAAACTATTATTTGCTTTGACATTAAATTTGATGATATTTGAGATACTTCCTCCCTGGAATGAGGGCAATGTATGAACTATATTACCTTGTATGTGTGATTTAAATGAAGTACATACTCTTTTTAAAAACTAAGCACTGACTAAACATTCCTATATGGACTTGTGTTTGCAAGTTTTTTGAGTTCAGAATCTGTAACCAAACATTACCTCCCTGCATAAGCCTTGGACTGCTTGCCTATGGTGGCCTGAGGGTCGAGTGCTAAAGGGGTGTAGCTAGTGCTTAGTTGTGGGTCCAACAGTAAAATCCTGGCCCAGGACACCAGTGACAAAGGCTTTGATTCACAGAGCCTTAGCCCAGTAACCCCTATCTGCTTTGGGGCTCCTGACAGAGTTATCTCACCAATATTCTAGGGATTGACATTTAGGCACAGAGCTAGTCCTGCTGCAGCAAGTGATAGGGCACCTCACGGATGGATATATTGCCATTGCCATGTTTTCACCCTCAGTTTTGACACACAGACTTGTCAACTAACATTTATACACAGTGCAAGGTGTGCGCATGATGGCACTTTTCATGCTTCTAAGCACAATGCAACGCACCATTTTTGTTTTCTGTGCTGTATTGTGCTATAAAATTGTGAATCCCCCCAATACTGGTGTAGATAATCTGCTAAACCTCAAGATTCCTTCTTTTCCTACTCTACCATTTGACAAATTAGGATGGGCCTCAATTCAATGTCCCTTTAAATTCTGATGGGATTGATAATGACCGGTACTTGTCCCACTGAAATTATGAGATGCACAGCAACACCTAGAGCTGTTTTGTTTCACCCAGAGATTTTGGATGCTGAAACTCTAGGGTAAACTGAGGAGTCTGACCCAGAAATACATATAACCCTAGTAATTCCCCATTTCTGAGGTGATCCTCAGAATCCTACTTGGACTTTCCTGGTAACTCTGCTTCCAGAATTAGTGGTACTCCAAAGTTGGTAATTCAGGGGCCTATTTATACTTTTTGATGCAAAACTGCACTAACGCAGGTTTGCATCAAAATGTTTAGCATCGGCTTGCGCCATTCCTGAGTGCCAGCCAGGTGCCATATCTGTGGAATGCCACAAGCCGGTGCAAAGTGTGGGCTAGCGTAAAAAAAAATGACGTTATCCGGTTGGGGTTGGAGATATGGGAGAAGTGGGTTTTGCACTAAAAAATCATGTTAGGCTGATTAGAGGCAAAAAAACATGCCTCTGACCATCCTAGGCAGGAGTCATGCCCACCACCCCAATGGCCAGCACAGGGGACCAGTGTCCCCTCAGCATGGCTATTGCACCCTGTGCCATGCAGGGGGCCCCAAGTTGGGCCCTCGATGGCACTTTAATTAAAAAGAAAAATACTTACCTATACTTACCCTACTTACCTGGGATGGGGAACCCCAACATCCGGTGTCCCTCTGGTGTGGTTAGAGGTGTTCCTGGGGCTTCAGGAGGGCACCTGTGGACCCATTCCATGGTGTTTAACCATGGAAATAGGTCCACAGGTCCTCTAACGCCTTGTCTGACCCAGGCGTTAAAGAATGGTGCAAAGCAAGCTTTGCACTATTATTTATCCCCTCCTCCCACCCATGTGTCATTTTAGCATGGGGGAAAAATATGGGGCTATGGGATTAGCACAATTTTTTAGATGCGAACGCCTACCTTGCATCTCATTGACATAAGGTAGGTTCAGGCATCTAAAAAATGGTGAAAACTCCACTATTTTGGCGTTATACGGGTCTAACATCAAAATGTAAATATGGAGTTAATTTTGCTCTGAATTTGTGTCGAACAAAATGACGCAAATTCGGCACAAATGGAGTATAAATATGCCCCTCAGTGTGGGAAGAGATACAAGGCACTATACTTGACCTCTCAAAACGAGAGTCTATGTTTTTGTGCCTCTGACTACCCTTCACACATGTAGATACCTACGCACACCTACAACAGAAAAACGTATACAAATTCCTTTTTAAAGTGAATGCATTTTAAACACTTTAACCAATATTAATCCTAATATTAGTCCTAACCTAAACCTATTCCTAACTCTAATCCTTGTTCCAAATATTGCCCATACCCCAAAGTGAACTCTTATCCCAAAGATAATACTTAACCTGATGCTAAGGCTAGCCATGAACTTTGTCACTGGGATTATGTGATTGTCAAGTTGTGGTCTTTTCTGCATAACTATGTGTTTACTGCACTTACAACATAAAACCCATCTGCTGCATAATTTGCTGATTTCAACAAAAAACAGTTTCTAGATCAAATGGATGGACAAATTACTAAACTAATTTGCCACATATGCTACGTAGTGCCAGACTTTGCAAAAGTTAACTGTTCACCTTTTCAGTTGCTTGTTGCTGTATTCAGGTGCAAAATCGGTACTAATTAATTGAAACTCTTGCCCAGATAGTAGTAATGTGTGTTAAAGCAACAACATAATAAAATAAGACTTCCATATTTTGTGCTACTTAATGCAGCATAATTTAGTGTTTTCTTTCTGCATATTGTAGTGAACACTTCAGTATAATTTGACCCCTAATTGAAGCATAATTGCAATGGTCATCCACTTGCACTAATCATGATGGTATCACTGTTAAGCCCACATTTAAGAAAAGTTAGTGCCACCTTTGCCCCATTTTGTTATGCAAAAACGGCGCTAACCCTGCGCCATATATTTAGATATTGTCACTATACTGTGACAAATTTCCTGACTTTGAGTCATATGGGCGTTCCCGCCTAAAAAATGACACTAGCCCACTATTGCCATATCTACAAGTTGATGGAAAAATGACGCACGCCTAGGATCGCATACAAAAAATTATGCTATTTCCGATTAGCATAATTTTTTTTACATTTGGTCAGACGAGTTGTTAAGAAGGGCCCAGCCACAAGTATACAAGGAAAACACACAGAAGGAACCCTGGCAAGCAACTGGACAACATGGACCTGTTACTCCTACTGCTTGGAACCCAGAGAAGATGACAGAGACGGCGCCAAGTGCCACCAGCACAACCGGAGCAACCTCAACCACCACAACTGCAGCCATAAAGGCAGCACAGAAGGAGAGAGAAAATCTTCCACCCAGCGGCATCTATCCTTGGCCTCAGGAACGGAAAGGTCATCAGACTGTGCCATCTAAAGCGGGAGTCCATTGTACGGCTGGTCCACCACATTGCACCTGACATCACAGCAAGAGTGGAAAGTCACACGACTATACCACCCATGACCAGACACCTGACTATCCTCCACATGATGGCCTCTGGATCATCCCAGACCACTGCAGCACAAGTGGGTGGTATCTCACAATCATCTCTTTCTGCCTTCCTCCCTTTGGTATTGGTTGCCATCATCCGCCTCACACTCCACCACATCTGGTTCCCCAGCACCCAGGAACTGCAGCAGGAGAACAAACAAGGATTTTACCAACTTGTTGGGTTCCCACATGAGCTGGGTGCAATGGACTGCACACATGTCCAAGTTATCCCTCCTGCTGCAATGGAACACCTCTTCAGAAACAGAAAAACACACACACTCAATTAATGTGCAGGCCATTGTGGACCATCGTGGACTATTTAACAACATCCTAGTTAAATATCCGAGCACCATCCATGATCCCTACATCTTCAGACACTCAACAATTAATCAACGCTTTCAGGATGGACAATATGGCAAGGGCCTACTCGTAGGTAAGACAGCTTACACTTCATAACACAGACAACACACTAAGGCACTCATTACAACCCTGGCGGTCGGTGTTAAAGTGGCACTAATACCACCAACAGGCCGGCGTTTAAAAAAATGGGATCACGACCATGGCGGAAACCGCCAACACAGACAGCCACTTTAACACTCCGACCGCCACGGCGGTAGCAACAAACACCGCGGCGGTAACCACCAACAGACAGGCGGAAGACAATGTACTGCCCACACTATTACAAGGCACTAATCCGCCAGCTTTTCCGGGGTGGTACCAACGCCATCAAAAGTACGGCGGAAACAGTACACAGAAGGGAAACCACTCACCTTTCGACACCCAAGGAAGAACTAGGAAGCCATGGAGCCCGAATTGTAGATCCTACCCATGTTGCTGTATCTATTAAAACACCACAAAGTGGAAAGAAGGCAGCGGCGGTGGCGACGACGACGGTGAGTACTGCACCTAGCACACAGGGGAGGGGAGGAGGCAAAAGAGAGTGACACACACACGTGACACGCAACACCCCCACCCACAACAACATACACTCACACATATCCAAAAACATCACAGATACACCCCATCACCCCCTAGAAGAACGCAAGGACCAAACAAAATGAGTTCAACTAGTGTAATATTGGAACAATCAGAGAGATAAAGAGAACAGCAAATAATCAGTATACACAAATATTTACAGCAAGTACACAAGTCCGTACACTGTCCCATGAAATGTCCGTGGACCAGTGGTCCCAAAAAGCATGGGCGAAGCCCACACATGACACCTTCCTCAAAACGGAGAGAACACTGCAGGGGCATCAGGTTGAAAAAAAAACAGGCACCTCAGGGGGAAGGGGAGGGGGGGCACCTCAGCCGGAAGATGGCACAACGCCACTGCTCCTTGAGGGGGCTCCATGCCCACTGCCTGGTCCTGGGAGTGCAAAGCCACAGTCTCTCAAGTCTCTCAGGTGGGTTCACTGCCTACTGCTTGGTCCTGGGGAGTGCAAAGCCACAGTTTCTCAAGTCTCTCAAATGGGTTCACTGCCCACTGCTTGGTCCTGGGGAGTGCAAAGCCACAGTCTCTCAAGTGGGTGGTTTGCCCACATACTCTGGAGGGGGCTTTGTGCCCAGAGTACTTCATCCTGCCAAGGACTGGGTGAGTGGATACATTTCTCCACTGGTTCTGGAGGGGGCTTTGTGCCCAGACTGCTTCATCCTGCCAAGGAAGGGGTGAGTGGATGCATTTCTCCACTGGTTCTGGAGGGGGCTTTGTGCCCAGACTGCTTCATCCTGCCAAGGAAGGGGTAAGTGGATGCAATTCTCCACTGGTTCTGGAGGGGGCTTTGTGCCCAGAGTGCTTCATCCTGCCAAGGAAGAGGTGACTGGATGCATGTCTCCACTGGTTCTGGAGGGGGCTTTGTGCCCAGACTGCTTCATCATGCCAAGGAAGGGGTGAGTAGATGCATTTCTCCACAGGTTCTGGAGGGGGCGGTGTGGCAGTTGACATCCTCTCACCTGGGTGTCTTAGCCATGCGATGTACCTGGAACAGGTAACATGATACTCCATGGAGGGAGAGCCACACTCCATCCTGCGGCGACTTAGGCTGCCAATTGCTGGTTCATGTCAGTGCTGGAGGTGGTGTCTCAAGTGGCGTGTCCAGGGTCCAGGATGTCACCTGCAGACTCTGACGGCTGCCCACTGGTGATGCTGCTCACATCCGACAGAGTGGCATCGGCTGTGCATGTGGCGGTGCTGATGGTGGTGAAGGTGGCGGTGGCTGCAGCGGAGATGCTGCCAGTGCTGGCCGTGGTGCAAGTGACTGTTGTGGTGGATGGAGACACCATCCCATCTCCGGCAGCCTCGGATGGCTGATCCTTGGGGAGGATGCTGCAGACTGACGCTGTGGCAGCGGCGGTGCAGGTGGCGGTTGGAGCGGCGATGGTGACTGTGGTGCATGTGGCTGCCATCCCTGATGATATGGTGGTCACCAGCCCCTCACCAGGAGACATCATGCGCTGAGGTGACGTGCCCTTTGGCTTGTGGCCCTTCCTCATCTTGACAGTCGCTGCAGGGACCCTGGCACTGTCCACTCGGTGTTTGGGCCAGCCTTGCTGGGTGGGTGGTGTGACTGTCCCCTGCTGGAAGCCGGCCCCTTTTTGACTTTTGCAGGTGGTGAAGTAGGGTGGTCCTTCTTTTCTGTCGGTGGCACACTGGCGGCTCTTACGGGTGCCCCCTTAGATCGTACTGGAGTAGCAGGGACCACAGCTGATGCAGATTTGGTGGCTGAGGTGCCTGGCTGGAATCTGACATCCTGGCCCTAGGGGAACGATGGGGGGGGGGGTGTAGGGAAGAGGTTAAAGTTAGCTAGGAAAAGTTTTTTAGACACACTGGGACAGGAAGATGGAGGGGGTGTGGGAGTGGAGGATGAGGTTGTGGTTGTAGGAGGTGCATGTCTGCTGAGTTTGGGTGAAGGCGCATGGACTGGAGGCTGTTGTGAGGTGGATGGCTGTTGAGTGGGTGTGTGCCTGGGTTTGTGTACTTTGGGAGGAGGGCTCACAGAAACACTGGGAGAGGACACAGGTGACGTGTGAATGGTAGCGGGTGGTGAATGCACATGAACACTGTGTAGCGATGGGCGTTCTGGTGATGGAGGTAGTGGCTGATGATGTAGTGCATGCAGGTGTGAGGGAAGACGAGACTGGGAGGGAGGTGGAGGACATGGAGGAGGGGGACACAGTGGAGGAAGTGTATGTTGGTATGTGTGCATGGGTATGGTGCTTGTGTGAGTGCCTGTGGGATGTGTGGTGCTTATGTTTTCCTGAGCCACTTTTGTGTGTTGATGTGTGTGCATGCTGGTCTGATGGTGTGCTTGGGATAGGCTGAGGTAGAGGGGATTGGGTCTGAGTAGTAGAAGTTGGAGGGGGGAGGCTAGACACAGGGACAATGGCTACCATCAGTGCTGAGGCCAGAGCCTGAAATGCTCTCAGTTGGGCCACCACGCCAGAATGAATGTCCTCCAGGTATGCATTTATTTGCTGCAAATGCCTCTCGACACCCTGAATGGCATTCAGAATGGTTGACTGCCCAACAGTGAGGGATCTCAGGAGGTCAATAGCCTCCTCACTGAGGGCAGCAGGGCTGACTGGGGCAGGGCCTGAGGTGCCTGGAGCAAAGGAGATGCCCACCCTCCTGGGTGAGTGGGCACAGGAAACACGCTGAGGGGCTGCTGGGAGGGCAGTGCTGGTAGGGGTGTGGCGGATGTACCTGTTGTTGGGGTGAGCACAGAGGTGTCCACCACCGCCAGTGAGCTTCCATCAGAGGAGTCGCTGTCGCTGGTATCCCCTTCTGTCCCCGTCGTGGTGCTCCAGTCGCCCTCTGTCCCACTGGTGCCTTCACCCTCCATGGATTCACCCTCCTGGGCCATGTGGGATGCAGCTCCCTCCGTCGCCGGTGCCTCTGCTCCTCTGCCAGATGATGCTAATGCACACCAGGACAGGGTGACACAACAAGAAGGGGGTGAAAGACAAGAGAACACACATGGTCAATGCCAGCAACACCACTACCGTTGGCGGACACAACACACAGGGAGCAGCCCTATGCACTAGGCCATTCACTAGAAGTTAGTAGGAAGGTCACCAGGCCATGGAGTACAATGCCTAACACCTTTTGCTGCACACCTGGAACCCACAGAAGCCTGCCCAGTAGTACATGCCCACTAAAAATATTGGGTTTGGAGTGCCTCAGAGCCTGCCCAACAAGGGACTCACCCTGCCATGTTCGCTCTAGCCTAGGGGAACCCACAGCCCACATCCCCCACCCAGACACTTGTAAAGCACGTAGAGTCAGCTTTATGACACTGTACTCACCCCCTTGTGGTTGCTGTGATTGCCTCAAGTGCCCATCCAACTCCGGATAGGCCACCGCCAGGATGCGGAACATAAGGGGAGTCATGGTGCGACAGGCACCCCTTCCACGTTGGGAGGCCAGCCCCAGCTGTGCCTCCACCGTCTTCTTGCTCCAGCGGCACAGGTCCTCCCACCTCTTGCGGCAGTGGGTGCTCCGTCTATGATAGACCCCCAGGGTCTGCACTTCCTTGGCGATGGCATGCCAAATACCCTTCTTCTGGTGGGCGCTGACCTAGAGGAAAGGTACAGGAGGAAAGGACATTACTCACCCATCCGGACCGTCAGACTCATTGCCCACCAGTTCCCAACCATGCCCTGATGCACATACACTGACCATCCGCAAATGCAGCCCTCAGCCACCCCCCACATGTATCTTCCATCCACACCACTCCAAACAGGCATTGCCCACGCATCAGGCTCACAGTGTACTCACCTGTTTGTCTGGAGGACCATAGAGTAGAGTGTACTGGGGGAGGACCCCATCCACCAGTTTGTCCAACTCCGCTGCGGTGAAGGCTGGGGCCCTTTCCCCAGACACTCGAGCTATTGTCGCTTCCAGACTGAGGTCACAGCAGCACTTGCAGTGTAGGTCATCTCCTATTGAAGGTCAGGTATCAAGTGAGTGAACAGATAGAAAATGACGGTCTCGTCTGCGGCGGTGCCTACCGTCACCACCGGTGTACATCGCCATTGGCTCCTGGAATCCATAGGGCCCAATGATAACCAATGCTGAATTATGCGGCGGTCTTGGACCGTCTACCGCGACGCTGCACAACGCCAGCGCAGTTACCTCATTTGGCCTTGTCCCTCCTCACAAGTCAGGCAGCCGCCATTTTAGGGGGGTGCAGGGCATGGCACCTAACTGCGTCACAGTACAATTTGGCACATATATATGGACTAACTACCCCACACACGGCTTTACTCACATTACTGCAAACACATTTGTGCAACCTCTGTGGTACATGACCCTCTGCTCACCGTTCTCCTCCATAGGCCACATCCGCTGGGGCAGATGATGAGATGGCGGCATCCTCCGGTGTACAGACCCCTGGTGGACCTGTCGACAATGGAAGACAGACACATCATAATCACCTACAGACTTGATCATGCCACAATCCAAGACCTGTGTGCCCAATTGGAACCAGACCTGATGTCAGCTATCCGCCATCCCTCAGGAATCCCCCCTCAGTGCTCCATTTCCTGGCAAGTGGCTCCTTTCAGACGACAGTGGCCATGGCATCAGGGATGTCTCAGCCAATGTTTTCTAACGTGTTGACCAGAGTGTTGTCTGCCCTGCTGAAACACATGCGCAGCTACATCGTGTTCCCCCACAGTGAAGGTTGACTTTTATGGCCTGGGACATATCCCCAACATCATTGGTGCCATTGATGGTACACATGTGGCATTTGTCCCCCCCCGCAGAAATGAACAAGTGTACAGAAATAGAAAAAGCTATCATTCGATGAATGTGCAGATGGTGTGTTTGGCGGACCAGTACATCTCCCATGTGAATGCCACGTATCCTGGCTCTGTGCATGATGCCTACATTTTGAGGAATAGCAGTATCCCTTATGTGATGGGCCAACTCCAGAGGCACCGGGTGTGGCTAATAGGTGGGGCCAAGGTCTCCACACAATATGAGTAGGTGTCTGGGTAGGGGGTAGTCCCTAAGGGTTAGTGTGTGTCTAACAGTTATCCCTTGACATTTGCAGGTGACTCTGCATACCCCAAACTCTCATGGCTACTGACCCCAGTGAGGAATGCCAGGACAAGGGCAGAGGGCCGCTACAATGAGTCACATGGGCGAACTAGGCATATTATTGAGAGGACGTTCGGCCTCTTGAAGGCCAGATTCCGGTGCCTCTATCTAACGGGTGGCTCCCTATACTACTCACCAAAGAAGGTGTGCCAGATAATCGTGGCATGCTGCATGTTGCACAACCTGGCATTGCGATGCCAGGTGCCTTTTCTGCAGGAGGATGAGCCTGGTGATGGTCTTGTGGCAGCGGTGGAGCCTGTGGACAGTGAGGAAGAGGCGACAGAGGAAGAAGATATTGACAACCGAACGAACATCATCATGCAGTACTTCCAGTGACACACAGGTAAGAGACTGTAACTGCTCCTCACATTTCTGAATACTGTAGGACATTGTATAAGTCAGCCTCTTAACCTCTGTCTATGGACACTGACAGTTCACTTTGGATTTCAATTTTTCAGATCTGGGTACCTCATTATGCCTTCTGCTATATGTACTGCTGCCCAACAACTGTCATACATTGGTATGAGCAAATGAACATTTACATTGCTATTTGTTGCTGATGTTGTAAAAATTACATTTGTGAAAGATCAGACTGTCTCCAGGTTGGTTTGTGATTAAAGGGTGTTTATTTAGGGGCTAAGGAGTATAGGGATATGTGGAAGGGGCTGGGCTGATGGTGGAGGAAGGTCCATAGTAGAGTCCGGTCTCTTGGTATCACAGGTGCATTGTCCAGTGGGGCATAGGAAGGGGAGTAATGGCAGTTCAAGGTAGACAGGGTAACTGAGTGGGACAGAAGGGTGACAATCAGGAGGGTCCTATTTCCTGGCGGGGGTCTTGGTAATGTTCTCTATCTTCTGCCTGGATCGCAGGGACCGTTTGCGGGGTGGTTCTCCTTCTGCAGTGGGTGGGGTGCTGGTGGCCTGTTGTTCCTGGGGCGGGGCCTCCTGTCCACTAGTGCCGGCGGAGGTGGAGGGCTGTTCTTCGGTGTGGCTAGTGTCAGGGGCCCTTTGTTGTGCCACTGCCTCCCTCATGGTCTTGCCTATGTCAGCCAGCACCCTTGCTATGGTGACCAGGATAGTGTATATGTTGGTGAGGTCCTCCCTGATCCCCATGTATTGTCCCTCCTGCAGCCGCTGGGTCTCCTGAAACTTGGCCAGTACTGTGCCCATGGTCTCCTGGGAAAGGTGGTATGCTCCCATGATGTCTGATAGTGCCTCGTGGAGGGTCGGTTCCCTGGGCCTGTCCTCCCCCTGTCGCACAGCAGTCCTCCCAGCTTCTCTGTTGTCCGGTGTCTCTGTCCCCTGAACCGTGTACCCACTGCCACTGACCCCAGGTCCCTGATCGTCCTGGGATAATGGGTCTTCCTGGGGTCCCTGTACTGGTGGACACACTGCTGGTTGACATGTCCTGGGGACAGTGGCATGGTCCCGCTGGGTGGGTGCTGTGCTGGTGTTTCCTGAGGGTGGAGGTTCTGTGGTGGCTTGGGACTGTGGCAGGGGAACCGACTGTCCAGAGCTCCCTGATGGGCCAGGCTGGTCATCTTGATCCAGGCGTGCAGAGCTGCTGTCATCACTGTGGGCCTCTTCTGTGGGGGGACTGGACATGGCTGGCACCTCCTGTCCAATGAAGTTGGGTAGGGATCCTGTTGGGGTGTAAATGCATTGTTATTTTATCTGTGTGTGCCATCTTGTACAATGGGTGTGTTTCCCTCTATTACTGTGCTTGCACTATCGCCTCGGCCTTTGTGTGAGTGGTGATTATGTGCCCTGGGTAAGTCTCTCTATTGGACATGCTTTGGTGATGGGTGTCCATGCATATCTGTGATGGGTGTCCATGCGTTGTTGTTGCATGCAGGGCTTGGTTGTGGGAGTGGTGGGTCGTGATGGTGGGGTGTGTGGGAGATGGTGGAGTCATGGGACTGAGGGTGAGGGTGGGAGTATGTGATGCACGCAGGTAGGGTGGGGGGATAAAGTAGTTAAGATTTGACTTACCAGAATCCAGTCCTCCTGCTACTCCTGCGAGGCCCTCAGGATGCATGATCGCCAAGACTTGCTCCTCCCATGTTGTTAGTTTTAGGGGAGGAGGTGGGGGTCCACCGCCAGTCCTCTGCACTGCTACCTGGTGTCTTGATACCACAGAACGTACCTTCCCCCGTAGGTCGTTCCACCTCTTCATGATGTCATTCCTTGTTCTTGAATGCTGTCCCACTGCGTTGACCCTGTTGACAATTCTCAGCCATAGCTCCATCTTCTTTGCAATGGAGGTCTGCTGCACCTGTGATCCGAATAGCTGTGGCTCTACCTGGATGATTTCCTCCACCATGACCCTGAGCTCCTCCTCAGAAAACCTGGGGTGTCTTTGAGGTGCCATGATGTGGTGTGAGTGATGTGTGAGGTGGTGGTTGATGTGATGTGTGGGGTGATGTGTTGGGGTGTGTGGTGTGAGGTGCGTGGATGGTGTATGAGTGATGGTGTTGTGTGCCTCTGGATGCTGGTGTGGTCTTTGCTTTTCTCTCTCTCAGCTTCTTCCAAATTTTTCGCTGTATGGGGTTGTGGGTAATGTGGGTGTGTGTTTTATAGTGGTGTGAGGGTGTGGTGTGTGTATGTGTGTGTATTTTGAATTGCCCAATGTGGTTGTGTTTTGTAGGTGTGTGTGTATTTTGAGCGCTGCGGTGTGTACCGCCAATGGTTTACCGCGGTTGTAAGATCGCCGCGTTGATTTGTGGGTCATGATACTGTGGGCGTATTCCTGTTGGTGTAACGGTGTGGGTTTTGCTACAGTAAGTTTATCACTGACCTTTGGTGTGGCGGACTTGTGTGGGTGTCTGTATAGTGGCGGAATTCTCAGTGTGGGTCATAATACCCGTTGCGGATTTCCACCGCGGACACGGTATGTTGGCTGCTGTCGGCACGGCGGTAAGCGGGATTTACCGCCAGGGTTGTAATGAGGGCTTAAACATGTGGGAAAAACAATACATACACCACACTACACACACATGGAGAGGGTAACAGATGTGTGGACAACAACACATGTGCCATATGCCTCATTACTCCACACTCAAGGCACATCACCTTCAAATACACCCATATGTACAAATTCTTAGCACCACCTAACTGTCACTTTACATGATGGACTGGTGGAGCAATGTCCCTTTTGCATTTAAAAGCTGGGGTCAAACCACTACATGTGTCCACATGTTTATTACAAAATACAGAATCTTCACACATAACACTTAGCATGGAATAGCTCCTCTATGTGTATTGCATTGGCTATGCCACTGTCAAACAACACACATATTGGCACAGCCCCACATTTACTATGCTGTAGAAACCTGAGGCAACACCTACAATTTTTGCCACTGTATTGGTTGCATCATCTTCAAATATCATCAAAATATACCTGAGATACTCATTGTGTTCATGTTTCCCTTGTGTAGTGCATAGTGCACACATTGAAATGGAACATGCCCATCATTGATAGATCATGTGTAGGAATGGACACCTCATAGCACAGCAACAATCATTCCTGTAAATCCTGCATTTCCCTAACATGATACAAGAGTGCCAACAGTGGACTGCGGCAGCTGAACTGCTGCCAGTGCACTGGTAGAGACCAGAAACGCACTATAATAGGGAGATATGGGACTTTGTGGGCTCGATAGGTGATGCAGGGCTGTGCAGAAAAGCACCTTATGCCCTGTCCATCCAACAGGTGTCTGGAAACTAGTTGCATACATCACAATACATCCCATACAGCTATACCACACTGTGCATATGAACCACATACACATATGCATACTAGCCACCAATTAGCAAAAAGAACACTTTGTACAAGGGAGGTATTTCAAGGCCATGGGGGTAGGATTCACATGCAACACACAGGACGCAATACCTGTCTCGTGGCATACAACACACAAAATAGGTACAAATTACACAAACATCACTCTTCTGCAGGTGTAAAGTAAAGGGACAAATATAGACAACACAACACATATTCTGCATTGGTGAACTGTCAGATCAGAAAGTAATCAACAATCACCAGGTCCCAGAGGCACAACCCCTTACTTCAAAATGAACCACCACACACCAATACATGCATGCATTCAAACAGGAACACACACAATACTAGATGCATGTATCAATCACCACTCTACTGAAAACAAATATGTGCCGTGGCACATAGAAATTATAAAAAATGCATGTCTGACACTTTTCTCATATTCCATTGCAGGGGACCAAGGTTACAGCATCCAGCCATGAGTAATGACCTCATATGGAAATTCATAAACTGATGCTGAGCGGGCTTACAATGAAGCACACAAAAGGACTCAGAATGTGGTGGAGAGGACATTTGGCCTGCTCAAATCCAGGTTCAGGTGATTAAGCCTAACAGGAGAAAGGCTGTTATATGCACCACCCCTTGTGTGCAAAATAATACTTGTATGTGCAATTTTGCACAACATCTATGTACGCACCAATGTCCCCTGGGAGGAACAGATAGATGGCCCCAGTGAGGAGGATGAGGCAATGAGGCACAACAGGAGGATGTGCAACAATAAATCTCTGGAGCACGCAGAAGCGTCCAGATTGTGCAACACAATTTCAGTTAAAGAATGTACTCCAAGCATCACTATGTAAAAAATTGTAAATAAATAACTTGAACTCAGATTTCTCATGGTGTACTTCTTTTCACCATCACATGCCTATTTAATTCATCCACATCTCAGAGAGCATGACTAAACCACAACAGATGTAAATAACTTAGGAACATACTTAGGGACTAAAAACATATTAAAACAATGCACTACCACAAGCATGTGTGGGTGAAATGTAGGCATAGTCTGTATCACTAATTTACATTGTCACACACAGATCACACACATGTGTTGGCTTGACATATGCCTGCAGCAATGCTGGAAATACACGAGAAGACTGCTGTACAGATGTATGACCTAGGTAGGAAAAGAGAAGCAATTACCTACAATGGGAGGTTTGTGTCTGCTATGTAACCAAGCAATGTCTGAATGCTACTATCACAGGTGACAACTGAAACCATACTCCTCAGTGATGCTCACATGTTTGACCAAGAGAGAGTGACATACAGGGACCAAAACACCTAAATGTCTATTTCTCTCATGATTTAACCAGTTTGGGATGAGCATGTAAGTCAAGCATTGTCTAAACAAGTCACAGACTCTTGGCAAATTGTTCGTGTGATGAAGGACACTGATAAGTTGAATGTTGCATCTTCTCTACTCATAGCTGTCATGAGTAATTCCACAATCTAAATAAACTCATAGTGAATGTGACAAAGGTTGTAGAATGTAGATGTGAGTGCATGCCCATGTCGAATAAGTGATTTGGAAGGACAGTTGAGAGACTCTGTTACGTCAAGGTGAGATCCAATATGTGATGCTCACTCAGACACTACAGAAGTGCTGTGCTTGGTGTACTGTAATGTGTTGGGGGTAGTCGTGATCTAGCAAAGCCTGGAAATGCGAGGGAAAATATTGCTTAGCCTGTATAAGAAGCTATGTCCATCTACGAAGTTCACAAGTCTGACTTAGTATGCTGTGCATGAATGAAGGGACAATGTTGATGACGAGGATAAGTACTAAGGGTAATCTGCAGAAATTATGCCAGCAATGTTGTATTAGAAGTATACCTGACAAAAATATCAACATGTGTGAAGGAACACACATAGAACAAAAACTCACTGTACAACACAACACTGTTTCCATGTAACACCAGACACATATTCACAGAGATTGTGTAGGTCTGTACATATTCCTGTCACATTGGCAACAGCTACAACTATGTGATTGGCCAGCACAAACAAGTGTGACAGAAGCAAGTGACAAATGGCAGTATGTGTAGTCTTGGTCTGCAGAAATGACCCAGTTCTACAATCTATCAGTGACCTAACCAAGCATGATAGGAATAATCTCACCTATGTATGATAAGTCATGCCAAACCATAGCAAATGATGAGACGTGTCAAACACAAACAAGCTGTAAGTCCCTTGTAAATAATTGGGCAAGCCTGACACCAACAACCTTAAACTTAAATAAACATACTTGGCCATGGGACCACAAATGTGCTTGTGTATGTCTGCAGGTGACTGTGCATTGCTGTGCTGATGATTGATCTTGAGGATGGCAGACACCCCACCAAACCCCACAGGAGGCTACATCGAATTTAGACACAGTCAGGGGCCTCCTGCCTGTGCACAGTGAACTGAGGCGTGGTGACCACAGTCAAACTGTGTTAATACATGCAACAATGGGCCTGTGTGGCCAGACAAAGTGCCACTGGAGCACTGAAGACTAGGGTGCCATCACTGCCTGAGAGCAGCCCTGCTATAGAGATGGTATGCTAATAGGGAAACCTGCCTATAAAAAGGGTGAGTCATTGTACATTCCAAGTGTATGTGCTAATCACATAATTCCCATTTCTTAGCACACATTTCCCACCTAGGTGGACCAGACTTGGTACCGTGTATTTGCGTATGAGCAAAAAAGAATAATTTACATATGAAAATGTGTATGTGTCACATATTTACTTACAAACATATTAACAATGCATATGTTTCCACATAGAGAAACGTAGTAAACATAGATATGAGTACACAGCCTTAAGACAATGGCCTACATATATCCATGACGGGATAGAGAATTGGTAGTTGTCACATCCCTAAACACACTGCTGTAGTAGGCATTACTTATCATACATGAAACATATCTTTTCACACACAAACATGTCACATACATACCAACAATGAGACATGTCAACACACCAGCTCCAACAATGACATTGTCATGGGTTACCAGATCATAGCCCAGCCTTAGTCAACAGCATACTTTGCTAAACATTTGTCAAGGGTATCATATGCATGAACATGTTTTGCACATGGCCCAGCATATCTTATGCTGTTCTGTGAATCGACCAGTGTGAATTATAACACAACAATATGGTAGACGTACAATATGAGTTCCATCACACATGTACACTCACAGGACACACGTTGTACACATGTGTAAACATGTATGCAGAAAAGAGTCTTCATACACATGCAGATTTGCAAACAGTATCAATCCTCCCATGCATCACACACACCTATGAACATATGGAAACACATTCTTATGTTACCAGTACATAGTAAAATACAGATGCATACATATGTTGCCCTACCATACAGCAACAAAGATGCCTAGCACCTGTAACTAGGAATGTGAATCTGGGTGCCCTGTCAGCCTTCCCTCTGAAATCCATACACACCTGTCATGCGTAAAAAAAAAAATGATGCATATAGTAGTTTTACATACATCACAAATACCAAAACTGATGCCTCGCACTTGCACGTCTAAACTAAATGGTTATGCCTTATCAGCCTTCATACAAAAAGCCACACTTGGCCGTCATGCTTCAAATAAATGATGCATACAGTAGTCCTTCAAACATCGGAAATACAGAAAATGACGCCTAGAACCTGCGCGTCTAATCTAAATGGTTATGCCTTGTCAGCCTTTATACAAAACTTCATGCATGGCCGTCATGTGTCAAAAAAACAAAGCATATAAAAAAACATGACTCCTAGACCCAGGAAGTGATGTAATAGAACTTCCTTGATGTACATATGGAAAAGTGAACTTACTTTGACTTGTACTTTACAGTCTTGTAGTCTGTGCTTGAGAGAGGTTGTGTGGTGCTTGTGCTGGTGTGAGGAGTGTTGGATTTTGAGTATTTTGTGCTGTGTGCTGCATGTGCATTTTCATCTAGTATCTGTTTTTATTGTACTGTTATTTTTTGTCTTGTTATTGTGTAAGTATTGTCGGGTGTCTGTCTTGGGGTAGTTAAGTTTGTTGGCGTAGTTGGGGTTATTTGGGGAATAGTATTGTTCTTATTTTTTGTGGTATTTAGGTTGCAGTGGAGGAACACTGCAACATGTCAGGGAAGGGAATGGCGCATAGAATGACTTGAGGTGAACTGGGAGGGTTCATCTGGTTGGTGTGCTGATACCTCCCAAACATGGTGACTATGGGTGGCTGTGTGATTCTGGGTTACCCAACAGAGGCACGGAAGCTGCACTGGGGCACGGTGCTGAACCAGCTCAGAAGCATCTTCTCGGTAGAGCGCACTGACCATCAGTTGAAGCACTGGTGGGCAGACCTCATCGCCTGTGAAACGGATCTCCTGGATCATCTTGTTATTTGAGTCAGTGGAACTGTTGGTAAGTGCCCCTTATACATAGCTACATCCTTGTGAGCATTTCCCTGACTGTAGGACATAAAAATTAGTTCAGCATGTCATGACAAAGGTGAGGTCAGCATGTTCTGTGTCTCAGCCAACCTGCATTCATGAGAGGTCAGCAATGCACCAGTTGCTACAATTTTTACATTCCTCTCTTTGTACCTTGTGTATCTCATATACATATTGAAGTGCCGAAAAGAAAACACACAAGTGTAATATGGCAAGTGTTCATGTGGCTAGGCACAACTGTCCATGTCCATCATGGGCTTGACAACTGTGGAAATTCGCAAAGTAATATTTAAGTGATGATAAACATGACGCTGGAGTATGGTAGTCATGAATGTGTGTGTTCCTTAAGTCATGTATGTGTAGAGTGACATAACAAGGACACAAATGTAAGAAGGACTTAGCAGCTCCTACTCCAACATTAGTGTCATCGTTTTTGAAGTTAATGTGGCTAATGGAGGCAAATATTGCCCTACATATATCAAAAGTTACGCAATGCAAGAGTGTAGCACTTTTATACCATAGTGCCACATCATGCCTGCGCCTGGCATGATGAATGCAAAGGATGTGTGTTCCGGCGGTAGGAGGCACACAAAAACTGAGCAGTTAAATCTAATAGATTCCACTGATCCATTTTTGGAGTTAACTTGAATGCATGCCTAAGGCAGGGTGGTTGAATGACACTGCCATTGTTTTAAATGTGCCTAATTTCACTTAGCAGGTTGGGGACCTTCATGTATGGTGCAAAGGATGCAAAGTGCCAGCATAATGTCATAGTTTGCAACATTAGTGACCTGACATGCGCCATTGTGCGCCTTGTGTCAAATACAGCACACACATGGTGGAGTTATGTGGTGGTAGGGAGCGGCAGTAAAAGTGGAGCACCTGAGTTGATGATCCTTTTTTACATAGATTTACTACAAAGTACTACGCATCTGACAAATGACAGTGTCCTGTCACCAAAACATTGTTACGTATGTATTTGAGACATGTACGCATGGGTGAATCCCATATTTGTATGGGTGCTTGTGGGCTAACAATGTCCGTCTAGATGACATGTTATGGATGCCAGTTACTCATTCCTAAACCTAAGTTTACTAGGTCAATCAGCTAAACAAGTGTAATGTGTAACAGTTGTCCATGCTTTTCTTTGTACATCAATCACAAAGCTACGTTTTCCTCTCATGTCTTGCAGGTGAACCTCCTCCATACACCATTGGCGAGGTTTCATAATTTGAAGACCCCATGTAGCCAGTGTTACCTTGTATGTCAAATGTGTAGATCAATGGTTGTGTGTGAGAGAGTATGATGTGTGCAATGCTATGTTAAAAAGGCATGTGTGCCAATTATGACACCATTGTCTATCCTTAGGTGTCAACATCATGTCTGATGTAATGTTGAGGATGTGGAATGCAAAAAAATAATGCACAGATGCCAACGTGTGCTGCAATGGATTTGGGAGACTTTGGAAAAGGTACATATGTGCACAAGCACAGTGATGTCAGTCAAGATATGTGTCAGAGGTGCTGGGTCTCAGAAATGTAAGGATGTTGGCAACATATTTGTCACAGCACATTACTGCACTATGTGTCACACATTGTACAAAGTTGCTCTAGACATGCTACAACTTATGTCTATGCGTTAAGCTCTCCAAGGGGCTTATCAATAAGACACTTGCACCACTGGTGCTTCAAAACTCTTCTGAAATGAAGTGATGCACTGGCCACGCAAGGAGTTGTTTGACAAGGCCAACAGTTAGTTGAGTCCACATTGAGATTTCAGCTCTTCTCTGGATGATTGTGGTCCATCTCTATGGAATGTATTAAAAAAGATGTGTGCAGATGAACCTACACGATCTACCCATCATGATGTGTGTGAGTGAGCATGATCAAATAACGTGTGTATGAGATGTGCATGGTGAGTGTTTACTTTGTACGCAGGAGATATTTCCAGCTTTTGCACAGATAGTGTGCAACATTGGACAGCCCGTAATCCCAGCGACATTAAAATGATATTGTAGATGCTTGGGTGGCAGATTAGTATAGACTTTGGGCTTGACGTTATTTTATGAGGTCTGGTGGACTACATATGTCATCTGAAGATGCTGTTTCCAAAGCATGCTTGTTCTTTCTCTACCCAACGTAGTTTCTGATGACGTGTTCCCCTCATGTTTTAGCAGCCTCAATGACTCCTGCACAGAAGCGTGCATTTGAAAAGAGGGCTGAGAGATTCTGCCACATCTGTGAGTTCCAGAGAGGGTACCTCAGGATGGCCAAACATTACAGACATGAGAAATCATTGAGGTCATGGCAGGCATTGCCTCATGGAGGACCAGCCAAACAGCCTGCTACAAGCAAAAACTGCAAGTGGGACCTCAACACAGAGGGTCAGAGGGCAGATCTGCAGGTTATGCCCCTTCAACACCTACAGCCCTACTGAAACAGCATCCCTGCCACCACCAGCTTCCACTGTCTCCACATTTGAGCAAGTAATGCATAAGGACATGGCAGAGATAAAACTTAGGTTGGCAAACTGGGGGAGGCTAATAAACTCGATTACAAACTTTTAAAGTTCTTAAACAAGAAGCTGAAGAAGCACTGGCTCTGGACCCTTCCCTCTGCCCAGAACCTTCCCTTCCCCTGTTTTCTACTGTAAATAATTTAGTGGGTTTTAGATGGGTAGGCATAGATAAGGTAACATATAGTAGGTTAATTTTAGGACATAGTTGGTATAGTTAGGGGGTGGGATTTAGGAATTGTTTTTGTTTTGGGAGGCTGTTGGGAGGGTTATGTATAGAGGTATATTTAAACCAAATATACAATTTCAAAAAATACAAACAATATATATATTTGTTTAGGCAATAGGTTGAGGTAGTCTATGTTTAGCTTTAGTTCATGTTGTCCTTCTCGTCTATTGTCTCTTCAGGGGGGTTGGGGGGCCAATGTTTATTGTGTGGCATTACATGTACAAGATAAGTTTAGATAAGGATAGTTAGATGTAGGGATAAGTTAAGTTTAGTTAGTGTAGGTTAGGGTATTGTAGGTTAGTCTGTGGTTTAGGCTTTTTATTAGGTAATGATTTTAGTATTAATAAATCTTGTTAGTTTCCTACAATATGGTGTCCATGCTGATTGACTGTCTGGGTGTTATCATGTCTGCACTGCTTACATTAAACAACTGCCTTTGGGTGTGCATTCAGTGTCGATTTACACATGTGACTATGTGCATCCCCTATGACCAAGGACCTGTCTGATTGGCAGAGGTATGACATCAGCTAGTCAATACTCTATTCAGCACAGTTCCTGACACTCTGATTATGCATGTATACACATTTTAAGACAGGTAACCAGGAAACATCAATTGTTTGTGGTAAGGTACGTAACATTCATTGTTGGAAAGTTTTGAATATAGCACTCCACCTCATTTGGGGAATGGGTACTATCACACTAACACCTGCTCCTCACAGTCTTACATATGCCTATTGCAGTGGTTCCCAATCTGTGCGCTGTGGCACCGAGGTGCGCCATCTAAACTAGCCAGGGGCGCCATGCACCAAGCACACTGTTTGGGAACGAAATGAGGAATAGCTATAAATATCTGCTGTCACTACTTGCCCTGGCCTCCTGCTAACTGCAGTGTTAATGGATGACACTGAAACATAAAACCATCTCTCAACTCAGAGTTATTTAACAGGTCCTGACCCTGAGCTAAACAGTTCAGAAGTGTTGCTGGAGTGAATTTGAGAAATCCCTTCATGCAATTTAACAAAACCTTTTGTGCAGTATAATTAAAATATACATGCTAATTCTTATAACCTCGACCTAGGTAAGGAGACAAGGAAGACTGCTTATAAAGGTCATTAAGGGTGAATGTGAATAACATTAATTTAATACACAAGCTCCAAAAATAAAATAAACGGTAAAGAAATATGCAGTAAAGCACTGTAAAGGGCAATTCTTCTGCTCAGCAAATAATGCATACTCAGGCCTTCATGGAAGACCTGCTGTCACAGACAACTAACTCTGTCCCTTCAAGGATAGGTCACAGGCACTTTACTCAGAATAAGCCACCCTAAGACAAACACTTTTGAAAAATGTGTGCAGTACAGATGCATTGTCTATATGTAGGTACCTTTATTCTCTTGTGCACTTTGATTTTATTGTCAGCAGGGCCCTACAGATAGGCAGTTTATTAAACAGCTAACATTTGTCTATAAGACGAAGATTATAGGATACTCAGCCTAGCGACTGCAGTCAGACCTTGACTGGATGCCTGCTAATGCACCACAGCCCACCTTCCACTGCACTCTTCTTCCATACAGAGTCAGGTAGAGCCGTAAACTATTGTACAGATAGACATTGTACCTTAGTGAGCCAGTGAAACAGCAATAACGTGCTTATAAATGCCAGGTAGTGCATATCAGCAGTGTCTGATCACCTTAAAACGTGTAAATATTACCTATTTCAGCTGCGTGCATGTGATATTTAACCAACTGAAGCAAGCTGCAATAGTGCTTAATTAAAGTCCCTTACTTCAATGTGATCTGTGCATGAAACGGAAAGCACATCCAGCTTTACTAGCACAGATTCTTTGTTAGAAGTAAATGAAAGGATTTGTTCTCTTATCATCTTTATCTCATTCTGTCATTCTTACTTTCATCACTTTACTAGCAACAAAGCTTCTGCTTACTCCAAATAATATTCCTTCTTACTCTTGCAGCTATTCGCTGTCTGTTACTCTGCTAAATATTCCTACTCTTATCTCTACTTCCTCCTTCTTACTCTGAATACTCCTATTCTTACTCCTACTGAGTCCCTCCCACCTGCAGCAGCGGTTCCTGCTCTAACCTGCATTTCAGCAAAGAGAGATGGGTGCCTCAACTGCTACAGTTTTGCATGTGTGAGAAATGCGATGATGAGCGCAGGATTTGGATAGCCATCTTAAAGGGTGCTCAGAGGTTCGCGCAGCCCTTCTTTTCCTTTAAGGAAACCAGTGACCTGCCTGCTGCTGGAGGAAGGTTGGCTTCCTCAGCATCAGGTTCATGTCTGAGGGTATATCACCTTCTTAGTGTACTGGCACTGAGATAGTTTGAATAGGAAGTTACTCCCATTGCATTTCAGTTATAGCTCAGCTATATATGGCATTCGGATGCCATTTGCAACAGACTTTTCTATTGAAGCTCCTTCTGCAAATGTAGCCAACACTGCCCTTTTCAGATTGCTGATATTAATGCCAGAATTCCCAAGAAAATAAATGTTTAAATTGGCTGCTTAGTGGTTGTGTCATATTTGTTGCTAAGGATTGTCAGAGATATGTATTCTATTTCGTTCTGTGACATGCAGAATGTGATGCAAGCTGCTGCCACTGAAGAAGATGCTTTCATGGCAGGAACGTGTGGTTTAAGGCTTCAAGGCCTGGAGTAAAAAGGAGAGGTGGTAAAATTAGTATTTGTTGCTGATAAAGTGCTTTATTACAGCATCAGTTCAGTGACAAAGTAGATCACAACTACGATTATAATACCTTCACAGCAATTAATTTCAGGGAGGAAAATGGAAGTACCCCCGATGCCGGGCTTACATCCTCTCACCTGCAAAAAAAAAGTAACGTAACGCGAGCCACGGCCAACTGCCAATAGGTCAAGGGAGCCGCGGGTCGAAGAAGTTTGGGAACCACTGGCCTATTGTGTTTGTCACATCAATGTTGTACTGGTACAATAATCAGGGATACTTTCAGACACTTGTATTCTGAACCACACATGCCATATGTAAATTTGCATAGTACCTGTTTATTACATGCTTGGAAGACTCCAAAATTATATTGTAGTCCACAATGCTATCAGTCATCTTAATCATATTTGAGTCTATTTGTGTGGCTTTGTGTCTGACAGAAAGCCACACATGTCCTTTTGTTCTGTAGTGATTGCCCTAGTTTCACACAATGCATACATTTGAAACAGTTGATGGATCACTGAAAAAAACAGTACATATGTAATTATGGTAATGTATTTACATGTGCAAGTGTTGTTTCAGATGATGTACAATGTACAGTTCAATTACCCCATTAGAGATCCCAAGCCATTGAATGTCCAGTCAGAGTCCAAGGGTGAGGGACATGTCATGAGACATGAGTAGGAGAAGGTAGCATCAGTGAGGAGGTGTCCAAATTGACAATAGGTAGAAATTGAAACTGTGGCAGTTCAGGCATGATGAGTCAACTGTGGGAGAATGAAGAGGACACTTTGGCAGCTGTCACTACACTGGCCTGATCTTAAGCACAGAACTAAAGGGATACTGTCCATGTGGAACATACTGTAGCTACAGGGTATTTTTTCTAGTGAATGTTCATCCTTCCACATCTTCATCCTCTGATGTGTGTGGTGCCTCCTGTGCCGTGGGTGGTGTTGCTGTTGCAGTGGAGGGGGAGGGGCACACACACATCAGGTGATAGAGATGTGGAATCTAAGGTCCCGGCAGCTGCCATTTGTGGGAACGCGAAAGGCATCACTGCAGCAAGAAAGGAACTCCTGGTTTCGCAACACAGCAGCTACATCACGGTGGTAGGCAGCCATGTTTTCAATGAGGGAGGCCATATTCCACTGCATAGACTCCAGGACATTTTGGATAGCCCCCAGCCTGTTGTCAATCATGCTGCTGCCACTTTGGGAGGGCAATTGTTCCAGCCTCTGCCTCAGGACAGCAGCTATGTCAGCCAGGGACTGCTGGAGTCCACGTAGCGAAGAGTGGGTGCCTCTGATGGCAGCAGAGTTGATCTTATTTGGCCTGAGACACCTCTGCACTCCCTCTAGGCTGCCCACCATGGTCTCCATCCCCACCTGCACCTGCTGTGCAAGCTGCGCTGGAATCCTACCGCTGCCTTCTGAAAGGTAATATCGGTATCCTCAAAGTCCAGGGCTGTGGCTGGACTGGTCTATGTAGTGTGTTGGTTGTTGGATGGTTCTTGTAGAGATCCGGCAACGCTGTGTCCTCCCTGTGACTGGGTGACTGTAGATGGTGTCTGGAAGGAGCCCAGGACATCCTGGAGAGTGTCAGCATTGATGGTTGGCAGCTGGTCATCCAGATCATCAGAAAAATTCAGGGCAGGCAGCTCGCAGGAGGTAAGGCTTCATCCTCTGCAATTGGATAGTGAAAGGTCAATATTGGACTGTAGTGGCTGTTGGCACTAGTCATTATTTACTTGCTACTGGTGGCTTAGTGAAATGGCACTGACTCACACATCAAGGCAGACATTTATGGACCCCTAGTAGCACACTGTGCCACCTGAGCATCATTTCTATTGAGTCACAATTGGCACAATCTGCCACTCCACATTTCCCAGTGTGTTAGCCCCACCTTGATTGACTTTTCATGGTATTCTGCATTTGTACCCCTTTCATAGTTCTGACTGTTACATAAACATGCCATGGGTGTTGTCAGGGATTTGTGCACACATCACAAATGGCGATGTACAGAATAAATAGCATTTGGTTTTACAGATATTTCAGTAAGTAACTGCCACCCTTCGTGTGTTGTTAGACTGATGGAAGGGTGTGAGCTGTCCATATGCATCTTCCTAGCCACTTTGAGTTATGTGTCTAGCATCCTGCACCACTCATTATGAAATTCAACCACCTCGTGTGTATGTGTGAACAAAGGAATTACTCTCTTCTTGCAGAACAACACTCATTCATGCATCGCAGGGTTCCTTGTTGCAGAGCTGCAAGAATGCCTGCGTTTCTGGACTGAGTGTTGTTATGCTGGAAGATAGACCTTCCTGTTTGCACACATATAAATGAGGTGGTTCACTGTTACGTTGTGTGGTACATGATGCTGAACACACACATGGCTCAAAGACGCTAGTGGGATGCATGTGGAAAGCCCACCCACTTTCATCACTCTGACAACACACATGTATTTTGAGGCTTGATGAGGTGGCATTGTAGTTGTAGTACTGGGGACTGACATTGTGGTAATCCTATTGTGGACTACTTTCTATGTGTGTTGCAATCATCATCAATCATTTTAAGTGGCAGACAGCATTCCTGTTAGTTGAATTTGCAGGATGTGTACCTTGCTGCACATGTGCATTAGGACCCCTGCACCATGCAGTGTGTGTGGAAAAGTTGATATTGTCCGTCATATATTTTGCCAAACCAAGGTTAATGAAGGGGTGCATTGACTATCTGTGACAACTACACAACCCTGCACTTTTGAAATGATGCTGCACAGCAAGGTGAGCTGCTGCACTGCGTCTTTCTTCATTAATGGGTATATATGTGCCACAATAACCAGACACAGACATCATAGTGATCTACCAATGCATATTTTTTAACCTTACACTCAAGTGGTGGATTGTAGTAGCTCATGATTAAGATGCCAAGGTAAGGCGCCTGCGTATCTTATCCTGTCCTAAATATCATATCCCTCTCTCACACCTGACACTGCATGTAGTAGGCATTCCATGTGTGTAGTAGTGATCTTCCCATGCAACACATGTGTGACCCACCAAGCTTCTGATGCCTTTACAAATATTGCACATGTGCATGTGGTTCAGTGTAGTCCAGGAACTCAAGGGTGGTGTGGGAGTGACAAGTGCGTATGTGACAAGTTTGTATTTCCAAAGAATGTCGTTGTTCATTGTGTGTTGCATTGTGCAAACTTTCTGTGTCTTTGGTGCACCGAACCCAAACCACGATTTTCCTTGTAGCCCCCTTTCCCCAGCCACAACAACATGGACGCACCTTATTTACATTACTGGTCACCATTGTGGACATTTCCACAGTAGCCTCATGAGTTTGGTCACTATAGTTGTACTTTACTGCAGTGGCACCATAAATTATGGCACCTATGTAGCATAGCACAGGGAATGTTCATTGCTTACAATGCTTGCGTCACTTTCACATCTGCCTTTGGCAGGCCTCACAAATAATGGTAACAGATAGCACAGTGAAATATTTATGGAATGTCTGCCCCATTTGTTCTTCCCTCCCTGCGTAAGAAATATTTCCTTGCATACTTCATATGTGGCACAGGAAGATTGGGGTGCAAGGAAGTACAAAGTGGATCTATGCTTGCATTATGTGACTTTGTTAATGGAGCACAAGGGAAATGGGTGGCTTAAATCTACATTGGCATCAGTCGATATGATGCTAATGTTGCAGTAAGGGCTTGTAAATATGGGCCCCTAGTGAAAAAGTGAGACCATTTGTAGCTGATGTTATGCATGAAGGTATCCGTTAGTATACAACATCAACCATTTCCAATACACAGGCAACCTTGCTGCATGGTGACATAGAAGCTACTTGTACAGCAACATAGATTATGATCACAGCCATGGCTTATATGTTGTGTCTGATCACTTTTGTGGCCATTCCCAATGGTGCATGGAGGCGTCTTGCAGTTCTTGTTGGCCCACCCTGTGCAACAAGCATAGTACTTGTTAACCAACGAGTGACATGGGCAGGTGATTAAGTTGCAGCAGTGAAGGGATTGATATGAGGGTTGGTAAATGGTCTGTACATATGGGGGGAAGGTGTGAGCTAATTAGAAGTGTTCGACCATTATTGTGTCCCGATGCAACCCTTGTGCATGCTTTAGTGTGTCCTATTTGCCTCCCCCATCTGCCATTTGTTAGTTTCAAGATTGCCCCGCACTGCAACTTACCCTGCATTTGTGGTAGGTCTGGCCTGCACTGTCCAGTCCTGAGACTCTGGTAACCAGCTCCTGTGGAATGACCAATGCCAACATCTCCTCCAGGTCATCCAGGTCCTCCTGGGGTGCAGGACTTCCACCTCCAGTCTGCAGTGCTGCCTTTTGGTTCCTGGCCAATTTCTCTTTAGTTCTGTGCTTGCAATCATGCCAGCACTTCTTACAATCAATGACAATCCTCTTCACCTCTGCCACACATTTATTGACAATTGACTGCCATATGGCTTCTTTCCTACCTGTTTTCAATTTGGAGGTGACAAAGAGCTGGTATTGGTGCTCCATCACCTCTCTGATCAAGATGTTATTCTCCTCCTCACTGAAGTGACAATTCTGCATCCTTTCCTCTTCTCCTGTTATTTTGTTGGTCCATCCTAGCTTGTACTGGGCTGATCGGAGTCTCTCTGGGGTTTCTCCTGACCTGCATTGTCATTCTTGGGTCCTTGTGGCTCATTTGGCAATGTTGCAGGCTTTTTTTTCACGCTAATGATGCATAAATGGCGCTCACACGATTAGCGTAAAAAAATGTGCTGCTAATCTTGATAACGCCACTTTTGCAGCATCAGCGTCATTTTTCTTTACGACGGATTGCAATGGTTAGCATGATTTTTTGTATGCTAACCTTTCCTTAGCCCCATGGTGCATTGTTTTCTAAATATGGCACACGGATGGCGCAAGGAAATGTTGTTAAGCTGCATTCATTTTGTTGATGCACAACTGCACCAGAGCAGTTGTGCATCATTTTTGTTAAATTTGCCCTGTAGTGTTTTTTAGTTTATTAAAACACCCTTACCCTTTTATTTTTATGTCACTCTGATTTCTTGTTTTTATTGATAACGAAAAAAAGATTTTTCAATTTTATTTTTGTTTTAGTAATTTAGAAATGAAATATGTTATAACTATTTTTCTTAATGGTGGTTTCTTCAGAATGGTGTTTCTTCTTAAAAGTTTCTTCTCATTAACATTGTGTCACCTAACAGCTATTGTTAAGCCCTGTTCGGCAATGTTATGTCCCATTGCTGCACAAGTTCTGCAATTTTATTTAAGTCCGACCAATCTTCACCAGAATACAACTAGTTTTACTCGCAGTGCAGCCTGGCTCTTGATGCTGGTTCCACTAAAACACTCAGAAACACATTTATAAGATTTTTATTAAGCATTTTAACCACTATGTGATTAATTGCCCTCTATCTCACATCTTTAAGGTAGGAGCCAAATCCTCCCTATCAAGTTTAAGATTTAGCCTGGTTGCTCCAATTTAACCTTAAGTCTTTTGATAATTTCTAGTTCAAGTGGTCTCCAACCTGATCTCTAATAAGAGCTACTTTGCGATCACTGAAAATCCTCCCAAGCTACTAATATTATTATAGATATAATAGTAAACACAACAGACAAGGTGACATTAGTGGCCATCATATGCCAGATTACCAGTGTTGATCACCTCAGTGTATCAGGTATGGTAGCCAGCAGTTATGTAAAACATGCTTTGTCAGTGTGGAATGCCTATCATGGACAACACTTAGCAGCCGTAGCAGCAGTGCCCCTTACACCAAATAATATCAGTAACAGTCATTCCAACAACATTTGATTTTTATCACTCAAATATCAGCTTCAAATATATTTTGAAATATCAAACTTTTTTCCAAACATCAGCTTATGAATTCAGAAAATACACACATTTTTAAAAAAATACACTATTTTCAATTTTGGTGTACATAAATTAATTCCACCAAGCAAGACCTTTTAATTTAGTTCACTAGGCTGCACACAGGAGACCTGCTTATGAGCAGCTGGAGAGCTAGCACTAGCTCAGGAGCTACTCTTTGCCGAAGTCTGTTGTGTTGTATATACTTGTGGCACAGGACATAGCTTTTTCCATATGTTGCACCGTTACATTTATAGCATGAACACATCCATTTTTTTCAGTGGGAGAAATTTAAAGTGCAGATAAATGTTCTACGAAAATGTTCATAAAATGGAACATTTTTCTGAAATTGAAATTTCTCCCATTAAAAGAGTGGCTGTTTTTTCAAGTTTTAAATATGGCACTATACTTACCAGCCATTGGGAGCAAAGAGCCATATGTATCATGCATTTTTGTGGCTGCAAATGGCCTGATCGGGCTGTTTGTGACTGCAAAAATGCATTTTGGTTTGTATGAATTCCAGTTTGCGATTCAGTAACATATTACGAATCACAGTTTGGAACTTCGAATACATACCGATTCAGTATTAGGAAGGGGTGTGTCAAGGGCGTCCCTTCATAATACCGAATCGTAGTGGTATGTAGGAATGTTTTGTGACAGAAATGCGGTCGCAAAACATTTGCATTTTACCACATAGGTGGTAAACCATTCTCAAATGGGAAGGGTTCCCCAAGAGACCGCTTTCCCTTTGTGAATGCATGTGAAAACATCTTTTAAGAGCAGGCAGTGGTCCCACAGACCACTGCCTACTCATAAAAAATGAAAAGAAAACTTTTAATTTTTGTTTTTTAAACACATCCTGTTTTCCTTTAAGGAAAACAGGCTGCATTTAAAAGAAGCATTTGCAATGCAAAGGGTCTTGCTTTTACTCGAGTTGGAGCTATTAGCATTTTAAATTCCTAGCTGGACTTTTCTTGCCTCATAAATTGAAAATGAAAAGTAAAACAGTTGACAGAAGCACATCAATTCAAAGCACCACGGCCGCCATGAGCGTGAGTGTGAGAGTTATTGGCTCCCTGCATGAATATCTAGAAAGGATCGGGGCTGGGATGAAAGGCAAATCGAAACCAGAGCCATTGCATGACGTAGTGGGATGGCCAACAAAAATATTTACTTAGTGAAATCACCTGGGAGGGACCTCACCAAAAAAAGGAGAGACATTTCACAAAATGCACCAATAAAAATGAAGCATTTAAGACAAGCACAACAAAGAATGAATAGCAAGAGCGGGCGTGGTTGAAAGCCCACAGAGAGATTACAATAGGCCAAAGCGCTTGCGCATTCGACCCTAAAAATTGTTTTATTTAAAAGCAATCAAAGACATGGTGGTCTGCTGACCCCAGGAGGCCACTATCCCCTTGATATTTATCAATTCCCAATAGGTCGCAAAGTAAAACCTACTCAATTAATATTAATGGGGTAGGTCTATTTGCGACCCACTGAGAATCGTAAAATGCGTCAAAGACATGTTAATACATGGGTGTTTGTGATTACAAAATCGCGACTAGCATAATTTGCTATTTGGTAATCACAAAGCTAAACCTACGTACATCTGGCCACTTAATGCCACTGATCTGCACTGCCCACATCATATGATGAATATAAAATAATTTAATCGTGTGATTTTTTACAACTTTGACGAAATTCAAAACATTCATTGTTGTCACCAGCACATTTGTCTATGGGGATCCTTTCATTTGATAGTGATATTTGGGAACATTTATGTACGTTTGTCAGACTGAACTATCCTTCGCCTTCACTCCAATTCAATCTGTGCGATGAGGGTGACAAGATTGGTTATAAAAGTTAAACTGACGAAATATTATTGTTGGCTGTCAGGTGAACAGTTTGAGTTATTTTTGCTGTACTGCCTTACTTTCGGCACAAGACAGCACTACTGTGATGAGCGATAGGACTGGTAGGGGTGATGAATGATGTTATGCCGCAGCGTTTACCGCAATGATGCTCCACTTTCACGACTGCTGGGTCAAAACGATCTATGGGACAGCCAGAAAAATCTTACAGAATTTAGGTGTACAGAATGTGTTCTAAATTAGCATGATAGCACATATTCATTGAAAATAAATGTTGAGTAACACCTTGAAACTGAGTGAAGCAGTTCTAAATCGACACTTCCCAACTAGACAACTAGATTACAAAAAGCACGCATTCTTTATTGGAAAAAAAAGGCCACGACTGGAGTGTGTTTGATGCAGCAATGTAATGGATTCCATCCAGTACAAGAATCACCTTTGTTTGTATTTGGTACCTGAAGTTCGCCCAAAACAAATGCAGAACTCTAGGTACCGGAATACAAAGATAAAAAGAGACCATATGAAACAACACATTCCAATGACAGAAGGCGAAGGTCGAACAGGGAACGTGAGCATTAAACTTAACAGGCTTGAGAGTGGGCGGGTTAGAGAAGCTTTATGACACCCTCTTCTAGCACTCTTAGGAACTTTGGCCCGTATTTATACTTTTTGACGCTAAACTGCGCTAACGCAGTTTAGCGTCAAAAAGTTTTGCGCCGGCTAACGCCATTCTGAAGCGCCATGCGGGCGCCGTATTTATTGAATGGCGTTAGCCGGCGCAAGCAGACCGGCGCTGCCTGGTGTGCGTGGAAAAAAACCACGTACACCAGGCAGCGCCGGCGTAGGGAAAAATTGGCGTTAGGGCGTCTTAAAAATGGCGCAAGTCAGGTTGACGCTAAAAAATCGTCTTAACCCGATTTGCGCCATTTTTAACGACGCCCAGACGCCATTTACATGACTCCTGTCTTAGTAAAGACAGGAGTCATGCCCCCTTGCCCAATGGCCATGCCCAGGGGACTTATGTCCCCTGGGCATGGTCATTGGGCATAGTGGCATATAGGGGGGCACAAATAAGGCCCCCCTATGCCACCCAAAAAAAAAACAAAAAAAAAATGTATACTTACCTGAACTTACCTGAATGTCCCTGGGATGGGTCCCTCCATCCTTGGGTGTCCTCCTGGGGTGGTCAAGGGTGGCAGGGGGGGTCCCTGGGGGCAGGGGAGGGCACCTGTGGGCTCATTTTGAGCCCACAGGCCCCTTAACGCCTACCCTGACCCTGACCCAGGCGTTAAAAAGTGGCGCAAATGCGGGTTTTTTTGCCCCGCCCACTCCCGGGCGTGATTTTTGCCCGGGAGTATAAATACGACGCATTTGCGTCGCCGTCATTTTTTTAGACGGGAACGCCTTCCTTGCATCTCATTAACGCAAGGAAGGCGTTCACGCAAAAAAATGACGCTATTTGCCCATACTTTGGCGCTAGACGCGTCTAACGCCAAAGTATAAATATGGCGTTAGTTTTGCGCCGAATTTGCGTCGAAAAAAACTACGCAAATTCGGCGCAAACGGAGTATAAATATGCCCCTTTGCCTTTTCTTTTGCGCGTACAAAAGTGTGCTTTTCTTTTAGCCTAGAAAAAGTGACTGTACTGCCCTTTAACCGGAGATAGTACAATTCAGGCACCCAACAACCTGTGAAACAATACCCTTTTATAGAACAGAAATAATCTCAATAAGATGCCATTTGTCCACTACTACTTACGCTGACACATCCACGTAATAAGTCTACTATCCGTTATCCGTGGTGGTTGATCTTTTAGTGTATATCTTTGAACATACATTCAGCACTTCTGGGTCGCATTAGCCCATCACAATCAATTGCAAGGGTAATCATATTATGGAAGTGGGAAGGTCTGTTTATGTAAAAAGTGACCTAGGATTGGAGCGCCGGCAAGATTTCAGCCAATCCAAGTGCGCAGCACAGAATTATATGTCCTCAATGGCTGTGACACCGCACATGCTCTAGTCAAGCTGTCCTACACTTTTCATGCTCAGCAGAGGTTAGATAAGTTGGGTTTGGCTGGTGTTCTTATACTCTTATGTTGAATTACTCACAGATCAAGTAGTGATGGCCTGCTTTCGCAGGCAGGCTGGTGATGTCAGGAAAAATTGATACCACCTGCGTTCCTAGATGGGATGAGACCAGGAGGAAGGGAGAGCTGGGGGAGATGATGGGAGAAAGCAAGGCTGACCCCATCTGCAGACCTGCCCACTTAACTAAATATTGCACAGTGGGACGTGGCCGTGAAAAGTGTGGAGAACTGCTTCTGTCAGAGGTACTTCTGCCCCCCCACCCTCGGTTGCCCCACTCCAAAAAGCAAACAAAAACAAGCATTTTACCTCCCATTTCAACAAAGCTCTAATGAAGTTAGCAGAGCAACCTGAGACGATTTATGGCCCCCAATAAAGATAAGCAATGCCCTGTGTGCAATGTCATGAGTGTTGGCAGGGAGGGGCCCTGGAGCAAGAGACTCTCTGCAATGCGATGCGAGGACATATGGGGCCTGATTACAACTTTGGTGGAGGGGGTTAATCCATCCCAAATGTGATGGATATGCAGCCCGCCGTATTACGAGTCCATTATATCCTATGGAACTCGTAATACGGTGGGCGGGATATCCGTCACATTTGGGACGGATTAACACCCTCCGCCAAAGTTGTAATCAGGCCCATGGTGTTTCTTTAGTAAAATCAGCTTATTTTTAGGAGCCAGATACACAGCACTGGAATAAAGCCAAAACAAATTCAGCGACATGAGAGGAGGTGGAAAGAATGGAATCCTGCAATAAAAGGCAGGCAGCTACCAGCCTAAACATCCACAGTGAAGGAGAAGCACCAAGAAATGACAAAAATAGTCCATCACAGCAAAAGATAAAGAAACCCAAGTAGAACAATACAGTAGTAGGTCACTGCTCTGAAACAGAAAAAGGAGGGAGAAAAAGACAGAACTGACCACAAGGGCACAAGAATTTTTAAGGGACACTGCAGCCAAAAAATGAAATAGCTTCCTTCCACAGTATAAGTACACTTGAGTATACACCAAGTCGAACGCCTACGCTCAACCTAAAAGAAAGATTGCTTTTTTCAAAGTAATTAAAGAAAGGGTGCTCTGCGAAGCCCAGCAGACCACCATCCCTGTGATGTTAGCATTTCCTAATTGGTCGCAAATTGCGATCTACCTCATAAATATTATTGAGGTAGGTTGATTTGCGAGCCATTGGAAAACGTTAAATGAAACTCATGGAGTTTCATACATTCAAATAGTGATTACCTAATTGTGATTCGCAGAAAATCGCAATTAGGGAATTGTTATTCAAAATAATGATACTTCTGGCCCAAGATGCCTGCTGTGTGTACATGTGACATTTTGCAATTGAGAAAATTTAAACTGAAGAGTTAACTTTATGTATATATGAATTCCATAAAACTTATCATTTCATTTTTTTTCCATTCAAAGTGTAGCATTTACAAACAGCAGGCATCATGCTCCTAGGGGCCTGTAGACATAGGGGGTCATTCTGACCCTGGCGGTCATGGACCGCCAGGGCCAACGACCGCGGAAGCACCGCCAACAGGCTGGCGGTGCTTCCTGGCCAATTCTGACCGCGGCGGTAAAGCGGTTTTCCCCTGGCCATAGGAATCCTCCATGGCGGCGCTGCTGGATTCCGACCCCCTTCCCGCCATCCTGTCCCTGGCGGTTCTTACCGCCAGGAACAGGATGGCGGGAACGGGTGTCATGGGGCCCCTGGGGACCCTGCACTGCCCATACCACTGGCATGGGCAGTGCAGGGGCCCCCTAACAGGGCCCCATAATGATTTTCAGTGTCTGCTTAGCAGACACTGAAAATCGAGACGGGTGCCACTGCACCCGTCGCACCCCAGCAACTCCGCCGGCTCCATTCGGAGCCGGCTTCATCGTTGCTGGGTCTTTCCCGCTGGGCGGGCGGGCGGCCTTTTGGCGGTCGCCCGCCCGCCCAGCGGGAAAGTCAGAATGACCGCCGCGGTCATTTGACCGCGGTGCGGTCTTTTGGCGGGGGAACTTTGGCGGGCGGCCTCCGCAGCCCGCCAAAGTTGGAATGACCCCCATAATGCCATATTTATAATAGTTAAATATAGCCATTTGTTTAAATGTGAGGAATTCAAACTGAAGAAACATGCTTCATAAAACATTACAGCATAAATGGCTTAATTGAAAGTGGAGAAAAACATTAAGACTTAGGGCCTAATTTAGATCTTGGCGGATGGAATACTCCTTCACAAACGTGGCGATATCCTGTTGCCCTTATTACAATCTACATAGGATATCATGGATGATAATATGGTGGATAGGATATCGGTCACGTTTGTGAAAGAGTATTCCCCTCCGCCAAGAACTAAATCAGGCCCTTAATGTTTCATAAAAACATTTTTGTTCACTCTATATTCCTCCCATTAAAAAATGACTACTCTTCATTTATAAATATGGTAGAGTGTCTGCTGGCCACTGGGAACAAGATGCCTATTGTTTGTAAATTGAAAACTTTGACATGAGAGAAAACGATGACGTACCTTAATCGTAAATTTGCTCATCATTTAAATGTTCTCACGTTTAAAAGCATCCAGGAAAAAAATCACTTTGTTCTCATGTTCCAATATTGAGTTGACAAGGATTTTATTTAAAAGTTAAATACCTCAGTGTTTCAATTATTCACTGCTGCACCCCACTGTGGGTCATGAAGCTAAATGGAGCACTGCTCATTATCAAGCCCTGCTATCTGAAGCCTAATAATAATAATGTAAAATAAACAAAGCCTTCCTCTACTTTAAAAGGAAAACACAACACTTAGTTATTGACCTGTTTTGGCCAGGTAATACACTCCCCGCGTGCACAGCACCACCAAGCCTTGCCCGTGTCTCCCCCTCCCGCCCTCGCTGCTTCTAGGGATCGAGGCCCTCCTGGACCCAATCTGCTAGAGTGTCTCTCTGGTCTTTCCCCTCTTTTTCCTGTCGGTCTTCTCTGCTCTTCCTGCCTTTTCTCTTTACCTTTTTCAACTTTTCTCTAACTTTTTCTAATCTCGGGCCTTTTTGCCCTCTTTCACTTTTTTGCGCCTTTTTTCCCACTCCTTTTCCAGCTCCCCCGCCCCCCCATTTGCCCGCACCTCCTGCCTCCCAGCTGCTCCTCCCTCCCCCCTCCCTTCTTAATGGCGGTCGCTGCGTGCTAAGGTGAGTGTCTCCTGACCTGTTTTGGCCAGGTAATACACTCCCCGCGCGCACAGCACCACCAAGCCGTGCCCGTGTCTCCCCCTCCCCGCCCTCGCTGCTTCTGGGGCTCGAGGCTCTCCTGGACCTGATCCGCTAGAGTGTCTCTCTGGTCTTTCCCTTCGTTTTCCTGTCAGTCTTCTCTGCTTTTCCTGCCTTTTCTCTTTGCCTTTTTCAACCTTTTATTCTTTGCCTTTTACTCTTTGCCTTTTTCAACCTTTCTCTCACTTTTTCTAATCTTGGGCCTTTTTGCCCTCTTTCACTTTTTTGCGCCTTGTTTCCCGCTCCTTTTCCTGCTCCCCCCTACCCCCGCACTCCCATTCGACTGCACCTCCCGCCTCCCAGCTGCTCCTCCCTCCCCCCTCCCTTCTTTATGGCGGTCGCTGTGCGACTGCGTGACTGCGCGACTGCGCAGTGGGTGTGCCACTGGCCCCCCGGAGGGGTGCCAGAGGCAAGCCTGTCTGCGCCCATCCGTGCCTGGACCGCGTCCAGCGCCAGAACCCCTGGACCTCGCAATAGCCACATCTCCAGCTTCCGCTATGACGCCGACACCCTCCGTGCACTCAACACTGGCCGAGACCCCACCTGCTCCCAGGCCAGTCCGAAGAGCACACACAGGCCTTTCTCTGCCACAACTGCAGCTTCACCTGCGTCAGAGCCCTCAAACCTCCCAGGACCAAGACCAACTACCTCTGCTGCATACTCCCCAACACCCGCTCTGCACCTGAGCACGCCATCGAGCTCTGGGACCTGCTCGACTCCACCACCCCAGACGTAGCCTTCCTAACCGAAACCTGGTGGAATGACATTGCCATAGCCATTCCGGACGGGTACAAGATCTCCTGCAGAGACCGCACCAACAGAACCGGAGGAGGCATAGCCATCATCCACAAGGCCACCCTTGAAGTCAAGACCCACCTGGATGACTCCCTCAGCTCCGCCAAACTCCTGCATTTTCAAATCCACACCGACCCCAACACCACCCTCAGAGGAACACTCATCTATAGACCTCCTGGACCCAGGGCACCTTTTAGCACCGCCATTGCCGACTTTGCCAGCACCCACACACTCGCCTCCACGGACTACATCCTCCTCGAGGACCTGAACTTTCACCTCGAAAACAATAACAACATCAACTCCACCACCCTGATCAACAACCTCGCCAACCTCGGCTTCAGACAGCTCGTCAACGCACCCACCCACACAGCCGGTCACACTCTAGACCCCATCCTCTCCACAAGCGACCACGTCACCTTCAATCGCACCACCGAACTCTACTGGACCGACCACCACTGCATCCATTTCACCTTCAAGAAGCAAACCGAACACCACCTCACTGAACAACCACCCCGCCAACGCTGGGGCAAAGTCACTGAAGATCAGCTAACCAACGCCCTAGCCCAGAAACCACCCACCAACCCCACTGACCCTGACATCGCCGCCCACAACCTCAAGCTATGGATCAGCAACTGCGCCAACCGCCTCGCACCACTCAAGAAACCCTCCAACAACCAAATCAACAAAAAAGCCACCTGGTTCACCAACGACCTCCAAGCCTCCAAACGCAACTGCCGTAAACTCAAGCAAAAATGGCTCCTCGAACGCACACCTAACAACCACACAGCACTCTAGGATGCCACACACAGCCATCACCAACTCATCAGGCTAGCAAAAATATCCTCCTTCAAAACTCGCCTAGAAAACAACGCTCACGACAGCAAAGAACTTTTCAACATCGTAAAAGAGTTCTTCAGCCCCAGCGCCACCGTCAACGACATCACCCCCTCCCAAGAACTTTGCGATGCCCTGGCCACCGCCTTCCACCGAAAGATCGCAGACATCCACGACAGCTTCAACACCCCTCACACCTCGGACACACCTACCCCGCCCTCCACGAACTCCACCCGCTCCAACTGCCTGACCTCCTGGACCAGCATCAACGATGACAAAACTCGCATGACCATGAATTCCATCGACTCCGGATCACCATCAGACCCCTGCCCACACCACATATTCAACAAAGCAGAAGCAGCCATCGCACCACACCTCCGGAAGGTCATCAACATCTCCTTCGAAACAGCTAGATTCCCGGAAAGCTAGAAACATGCCGAAATCAACGCACTACTCAAAAAACCAAAGGCGGACCCCAAAGACCTGAAGAACTTCCGGCCCATCTCCCTACTCCCACTCCCGGCGAAGGTCATTGAGAAAATCGTCAACACTCAACTCACCCGGTACCTCGAAGACAACAACATCCTTGACCCCTCCCAGTCCGGCTTCAGACGAAACCAAAGCACCAAGACCGCCCTCCTCGCCGCCACAGATGACATCAGAAGCCACCTCGACAATTGAGAAACATCAGCCCTCATCCTCCTAGACCTGTCGGCGGCCTTCAACACTGTCTGCCACCACACTCTGAAAATCCGCCTCCACGAAGCAGGGATCCAAGACCTGGCCCTCGACTGGACCACATCCTTCCTCTCCTCAAGAACTCAGAGAGTCCGCCTCTCCCCGTTCCAATCCAAAGCCACCAACATCATCTGCGGCGTACCCCAGGGCTCATCCCTCAGCCCGATGCTGTTCAACATCTACATGGCCCCCTCGCACAAGTGGCCCATCAACACAACCTCAACATCACCTCCTACGCCGACGACACCCAACTCATCCTCTCCCTCACCAAGGACCCACACACCGCCAAAACCAACCTCCACGAGGGCTTGAAGGCAATCGCCGACTAGATGAGAAGCAGCCAGCTGAAACTGAACTTGGACAAAACAGGGGTTCTCATCCTTGGGCCCACCTCCTCCGCTTGGGACGACTTGTGGTGGCCAGCCTCGCTGGGCACCCCACCGACACCAACCGACCACGCACGAAACCTCGCTTCATCCTCGACTCATCCCTCTCCATGTCTAAACAAGTCAACGCCATCTCCTCTTCCTGTTACACCACCCTCCGCATGCTTCGCAGAATCTACAAATGGATCCAAACCGAAACAAGAAAAACAGTAACTCAGGCCCTCGTCAGCAGCAGGCTCGACTACGGCAACATACTCTACGCAGGCATCCCTTCCAAACACCTGCAACGCCTACAACGCATCCAAAACACCTCCGCCCGACTCATCCTCAACATCCCTCGCCACAGCCACATCACCCCTCACCTAAGAGACCTACACTGGCTCCCCGTCGACAAGAGGATCACCTTCAAGTTCCTCACCCATGCACACAAAGCACTTCACAACACCGGACCAACCTACCTGAACAGCAGACTCAGCTTCTACACCCCCACCCGACAACTCCGCTCTGCCAACCTCGCCCTCGCCTCCATCCCCCGCATCCGGCGCAGATCCTCCGGCGGCAGATCTTTTTCTTACCTCGTCGCCAAGACCTGGAACACCCTCCCGTCTGACCTAAGACAGATCCAGGACCTGCTCACCTTCAGAAGACACCTCAAGACCTGGCTCTTCGAGCAGTAGCAGCACCCCCCCCCCCCCCCCCCCCCCAGTGCCTTCAAACCCTCATGGGTATGTAGAGTGCTTTATAAATAGATTGATTGATTGGTGCTTATTTAAAAATGAGCTCAAGGCTGCGAGCTACTCTGAGAGTGTGTGAAGCTACTGCCAGCTTGTGGTCTACTGGTTGGAGACACCTGTGATATACACAGAGTGAGGCTTGCTTTCCACCTCTTTGTCAGCTTTCTTCAACAAGCCTCCTTCAGCCATTGGCTTGAGTCTTTGTCAATCACCTCTTTGTTGAGCCGATTGGAGTATTTATCTTTCACCTAATAATGTTGGAAGTTTAGAGGTATCTTTCTGTCTCCACTACTGTGTTTGCTTTGTACTGCATGGCGCATCACTTTACAACTAGGGAGCCTGAAATACTGTTTTTTGTGTCTGGCTTTCATGTGCTTACTCTGCATTTGGATGTTTTAATGCCTGGTGGTTATTTGTAACTTTGCTAAATGTTGAAAACATGTCTGCTTCTGACTCCATCAATCTCTCTCCAGAAGTGCAAGCTTTTTTGTCCTCATCTTCGGGAGAAGGCATGCTGTCTCACACCTCCCTATGGCTTCCATAAACATGGCATTCTGCAACACAAAATGATTTTCATTATAGAAACCAAAAACAACTACTTTTCTCAGCACCTATTCTTACTGGGAACAGTTTCAGGCCAACCCATTACCGAAATGTATTTCGTGGGACAAACTAGGGTTGGCTTTAGGGTGTTGCGACCGCTCAAGGGGAGTTGCATTTTTTAGAACTATCTTAGGGAATTACAAGCACTTGCTAGAGAGGTCTTTGTTGTCAGAAAAAGACATTGCAAACTCTTACCTTGCAGTTTGTGGCGTGGCCTTGCGGAGATGATATGGACCCAACTCCTTTGTCCTGGCCATTCCTACTCATGAGACACTATATGAAGCAAAGGATGATTGATCAGGATTGGGGAAAAGGATCTTGCCCACCTGCCCAAGTTGGCCATCGTGATTTACTCTGTGGTTACAAGATTTTACAAGCACATGATTCAGGGGACTTGGAGGAGAGGTGAAAGCTGTGATGTTGCCATGGGTCACACAATGTTTGATGACATTATATAGTGCTCGGGGCTTGAGGTATATTCATGAGGCTCAGGCTGAGAGGTACACACAGGGATAAGGTGCTCGGGTTGAGATTACTGTTACTGACGTAGGATGAGGGTTATAGGCTGAGCAAAGACTGTGGTGGGGCTCTAGGCAAGGGGCTGGATACCAAGGGGCACGGGGAGGCAGACCCTCACATTTGTTCGCCAAGCAATTTTCGGGCAGTAATAAAAATACCAAGATAACTCTGATGAATAATGTACCTGCAGGAGAGATGGAGTTCTGTCTATCAGTTTTAACTCACCAAAAATAAGCTAGAGGGTTGATGTGCCTGCTGCACAGCACAAGTAACTTGAAGATCACAGATTTGTATTGTAAGTAGATAGTTCAGTGAGTTACTGCTTTTATCAGAGAGATACTTTTGTTACTTGCAGTTTTTAGGTTATAGTCCTTCTAATATAGTACAGTGAGTCTTAAAGTGGCATTAAATAGCTGCATGCAAACTGCAAGGCATAGGTTTAGAGACTTATTTTTCCCCTGTCTATCCTTGATAAAAAGGGTTTGTTTAGGTGGAAATAAATTATTTTTCGTAAAGCCAACCACAACCATTGAGTTATGTTTTAAATCTTGCAGTTGTTCTTTTCTGAGCCAATCACTCGTAAATTAAACTGCCTATCAGTATGGATGACATGTTAAACCTACACCTTGTAGCCCTCATTGTTTTATGTAACGTCTCCTACACATTGATTTACAAAGTTGTATAATTCATTGTCTCTTTATAATGTGTGTGACATAAAGTGCTCTGACACCATATATTGGTATGAGTAGCTCTATAGATGAAATAAAATACATGTGCGAGAGGAACTATGAAGAGATGAGGAAACCCTTGGAGAGGTCATTGGGGGTGTCAACAAAGAACATTGCAATGGGCATCGCCAGTGCTAATGCTTGCCCAGGGAGGCACATTCAGCCTTCCTTGTTTATCAGGGAATCTCTGAGACAGTGAAGGCCCCACAGTCAAGAGCCAGAGTAGAGAATGAGGGCCCGCTGGGCTACTTGGGACAGCTGACACTGAAATTGCTGCACAACCCCCTGAAGGAGTGGCTCAGCAAAGAGATCTCAGCACCCCACATCCTTCATCACACTGGACATGGCAAGGTCACAGCTGGCTTTAATAGAACCATTGATTTTGAAAATTTCGATCAAACAATTTATTTGAAATGGTGTAGAAGAACTAGTGTTCTATAATTTTGTTGTTCTGTGAAATCTTACTTACTCTTGGAAGCAGGTGGCTTACAAGTCATGAAATGCATGTTCATGAGGGTTATGAGGTCTGAATGAGGGCCACGACGAAGAATGCTTAGAATTATGCTGTTAACTCCAAGGCCTGTGGGTCGTAAAGAGGGGTGAGATATGAGCAAACAGCCACGTTGACTTAATTTAGGTAGAGGGAGATGTGGATATATGTACATATAAAACACTATACGCGGCAGTTCATTTTATAATATGAAGGGGACCTTGTTGTTTTGCGTGCCCGGTGTGCTCCTTCAACAAATGGAAGCGTCCTCACAGCACCTGCGCCCCTCCTCGCTGGCAGCGTGGGCTCCAAGGGAGCGTGCACGGAAACAGCTTGTTCTGGAAAAGTTAATGTGGAAACGACGCAATTCCCAAGAGCAGTCAGCTGATGAATGGACTTTGTCAGCAGGAATGGAACAAATATTCTCAAAGCAGGAAATGGTTATTTTGCTGGCAGATAAGATGTAATGCAGATAACATATAGTGCCACAAACAACAAACGACTTGAAATTAGTAGTCCATTAAAGGGATTAATGAATGCAAATACCTAGAGACTCGTGGTTTTTAGACAGGGACGAAGCTGTTATTAGTGCAGCAGGTGCAGCAGCACCAGGGATCAGGGACCTGAGGAACCCACTGCACCTCAGTAATGCCTGGCTTATACTACACAATCGAGGCCCCAATTACCTTGCTTGCATGGGACCTTTCCTTCACCAGTGATCTTTTTCGTAAAACAAGAACTTATTTTTCTTGAGTTTGAAAAATTGTGCATGTGCTAGCTGGGATCAACAAGTCAAGTTCAGTCCTCTTCTCCCCTCCCTCCAAGAAGCCAAAAGTGACAACTGATTCTCATTTTGACCAAATGCACCACCCCCAAGAATAATCTCTAGAGACATTAGGAATAAGAGTTGTAATATTTGCTCTGCATATCTCACGAATTGGGAAGCCCTGGGGGCCTAGTGGGTAAGCTACAGACTGAGAATGAATGCAAATCTCAGTTTCCACAGCGACCTCATTTTCTTACCCTGAGCGAATCGCATCACACCTCCCGTGTTTCCGTTCCCATAATGCCAAAAGGGGACTGTTTAGAACGGGGTTACGTTAAACTATAAACCACCGTATAAAATGAATACAGATTGAATATCTGACGCCGATAGGATAATTCCCACTGATTAAACATCAGAGGCCCCACTGTCATTAGGACTGATGCACAGGAGGATAGACCTCCACAGTTATTAAAACTGATAGGCCCCTTCATTTTGTCTTACGCCACTGCCATAAGCAAAGAAACTTTACAAGACTGAGTAGGTGTACAGTGTGAGCCACACAAACTTGGGTTTCGGTAAACTATGCCTAAAGGTGGAACTTGCCCTTCTGAGTTTCAGATATATTAAGATTACTGTAGGTCCTGGGGGCAAGGAGGGCAGGTATAAAAAACTATGACAAGGAAGACCAGAACTCGGAGTAATAACGTTACCAGTAAGAACCAGGTACCTTTACCTTCTTGTGCATGTTCCTCATTCCAGTCTTATCAAACTGAGGCCCATATTTACCAAGGTTTTGTGTCACCCTTGCGCCACACAAGGGGGCGCAAGGGCAATGCAAAACCTATGTGAGATTTATCAGGCTACGCAAGGCCACCTTGTGCGGCCCTGCGTGACTTAAATATAGAATAGCTCAAAGCAGCGCAAATCACTGTCTTGCATTACTCTGCCCTATGCAGGCGTTCCGTGGGTAGAGAGTGGGTGTTCCCACACATCCACCCATGGATTTTGTGCATTTCCTGATTTAACCCCTTCTGTGCCCAGGACGTAATGGTTACGTCCTGAGGCACAGTGCTGCTGTGCCCAGGACGTAACCATTACATCCTGTGCACAGAGCGCAGAGGGAGCGCTAGCGCTCCCTCTGTGGGGTTCCCCCCCACCCCCCCAAGTCAGGGATGGAAGGGGAAGCCCTTCCCCTTCCACCCCCGACGCCCCCAACCCCCCCTGTGACGTCAGCGCGCACGCTGATTAGTCACAGGGTCTCCCCCATCGCGCTGGAAGCAGAGCTTCCAGCGCGATTGAAAAAAAAATGCTTTTGCATTTCTTTTTCAATCCCATGGGGGAGGCCCCGAGAGGCTTCAAAGGGAAGGAAATGTATTTCCTTCCCTTTGAAGTCTCTCACAGGTTTCAAAAGCCGGATTGCTTGCAATCTGGCTTTTGAAACCCCACTAGACACCAGGGATTTTTTTTTTTTTCAGTGAAATTGGCAAAAGGGAGCGACCCCTTGGGCAAGGGTCGCTCCCGGGGGGGCATTTTTTTAGGAAGGCCTTTTCTGCCCCCCCTGGGGGCCGAAACCTCTAGGCACCAGGGACCTTTTTTTTTTTTTTTTTTTTTTTTGTGATGATTTCTTTTTTTTTTAGGTGGGGAGCGATCCCTTAGGCAAGGGTCGCTCCCCTACGGGGCAATATATATTTAGGCCATTTCTGCCCCCCTGGGGGGCAGATTGGCCTATTTTGATGAGGGCCAATCTGCCCCCAAGGGGGGCAGAAACCATTAGGCACCAGGGAGGTTTGTTTTTGCGCGCGAATTTCATGCAACGGGAGCGACCCCTTTGGCAAGGGTCGCTCCCAGGGGGGGCATTTTTTTGGGAAGGCCTTTTCTGCCCCCCCTGGGGACAGATCGGCCTATTATTAGGCCGATCTGCCCCCAGGGGGGCAGAAACCTCTAGGCACCAGGGATCTGTTTTTTTTTATTTTCTTTTTGTTATGTTTTCTTTTTTTTTTTAGGTGGGGAGCGACCCCTTAGGCAAGGGTCGCTCCCCTAGGGGGCAAATTATATTTAGGCCATTTCTGCCCCCTTGGGGGCAGATTGGCCTATTTTGATGAGGCCAATCTGCCCCCAAGGGGGGCAGAAACCATTAGACACCAGAGAGTTTCGTTTTTGCGTGAATTTCACGCAAGGGGAGCGACCCCTTAGGCAAGGGTCGCTCCCTGGGGGGGGGGATTATTTTAGGCCATTTCTGCCCCCCTGGGGGGGGGTAGATCAGCCTATTTTGATTCGGCTGATCTGCCCCCAAGGGGGGCAGAAACCACTAGGCACCAGGGATTTTTTTGTTTTTCTGTTTTACAGATGGGAAGCGACCCCCTTGGACAAGGGTCGCTCCCCTGGAGGGGCAAAATGTATTTAGGCCATTTCTGCCCGCTTTTGGGGGCAGATCGGCCGATTTTAGGTCAATCTGCCCCCAAGGGGGGCAGAAACCCACTAGGCACCAGGGATCTTTTTTTTTGCGCTGTCACACAAGGGGAGCGACCTTGTAGTCAAGGGTCGCTCCTCGGGGCAGTGGGGGGCGGGGGGGGGCCAAAATTATTTTAGGCCATCTCTGACCCCCCTGGGGGCAGATCGGCCTATTGGTATTAGGCCGATCTACCCCCAGGGGGGGCAGAAACCTCTAGGCGCCAGGGCAACATTTTTTTTTGTGTTTTTTTTTTTAGTTTGTTTGGTTTTTTTAGAGATGGTGAGCGACCCATCAGACAAGGGTCGCTCCCCTGGGGGGCAAACTGTGTTTAGACCATTTCTGCCCCCCTTGGGGGCAGATTGGTCGATTTTAGGTCAATCTGCCCCAAGGGGGCAGAAACCACTAGGCACCGGGGATTTGTTTTTTGGCGCCATTGTCACGCAGGGGGAGCGACCCGTAGGCAATGGTCGCTCCGGGGGGGGGGGGGGGGATGACGGGGGGGTGTTCGGGGGCAAATTTATTTTAGGCCATTTCTGCCCCCCCTGGGGGCAGATCGGCCTATTATTAGGCCGATCTGCCCCCAGGGGGGGGCAGAAACCTCTTGTTGCCAGGGCAAATTTTTTTTAGTGTTTTTTTTTTAGTTTGTTTGTTTTTTTAGAGATGGGGAGCGACCCATCAGACAAGGGTCGCTCCCCTGGGGGCAAACTGTGTTTAGACCATTTCTGCCCCCCTTGGGGGCAGATTGGTTGATTTTAGGTCAATCTGCCCCAAGGGGGCAAAAACCACTAGGCACCGGGGGATTTGTTTATTGAACCAATGTCACGCAGGGAGAGCGACCCCGTAGGCAAGGGTCGCTCCAGGGGGGACGGGGGGTGTTCGGGGGCAAATTTATTTTAGGCCATTTCTGCCCCCAGGGGGGGCAGAAACCTCTTGTTGCCAGGGCAAATTTTTTTTGTGTTTTTTTTTTAGTTTGTTTGTTTTTTTTAGAGATGGGGAGCGACCCATCAGACAAGGGTCGCTCCCCTGGGGGGCAAACTGTGTTTACACCATTTCTGCCCCCCTTGGGGGCAGATTGGTCGATTTTAGGTCAATCTGCAACCACTAGGCACCGGGGATTCGTTTTTTGGCGCCAATGTCACGCAGGGGGAGCGACCCAGTAGGCAAGGGTCGCTCCGAGGTGGGGGGGGTGGGGGGGGTTTGGGGGGGCAAATTTATTTTAGGCCATTTCTGCCCCCCCCCGGGGGCAGATCGGCCTATTATTAGGCCGATCTGCCCCCAGGCGGGGCAGAAACCTCTAGGCGCCAGGGCAAATGTTTTTTTTTGTTGTTTGTGTTTTGGTTTGTTTGTTGTTTTTTTTAGAGATGGGGAGCGACCCATCAGACAAGGGTCGCTTCCCTGGGGGGCAAACTGTATTTAGAGCATTTCTGCCCCTTTGGGGGCAGATTGGTCAATTTTAGGTCAATCTGCCCCCAAGGGGGCAGAAACCACTAGGCACCGGGAATTTGTTTTTTGGCGTCAATGTCACGCAGGGGCAGCGACCCCGTAGGCAAGGGTCGCACCTGGGCAGGGGGGGTTTGGGGGGGTGGGGGGGTAAATTTATTTTAGGGCATTTCCACCCCCCCCGGGGCCGGCTGAGCTAGAGGCCAAAATCCACATGTAGGCACTTTGCAAAAAACACCTCTGTTTTCTGTGAAAAAATATGTTGTGTCCACGTTGTGTTTTGGGCCATTTCCTTTCGTGGGCGCCAGGCCTACCCACACAAGTGAGGTACCATTTTTATGGAGAGACTTAGGGGAACGCTGGGTGGAAGGAAATTTGTGGCTCCTCTCAGATTCCAGAACTTTCTGTCACCGAAATGAGAGGAAAAAGTGTTTTTTGGCCAGATTTTGATGTTTGCAAAGGATTCTGGGTAACATAACCTGGTCAGAGCCCCGCAAATCACCCCATCTTGGATTCCCCTAGGTCTCTAGTTTTCAAAAATGCGCTGGTTTGCTTCGTTTCCCCAGGTGCCGGCTGAGCTAGAGGCCAAAATCCACACGTAGGCACTGTTTTCTATGAAAAAATGTGATGTGTCCATGTTGTGTTTTGGGCCATTTCCTGTCGTGAGCGCTAGGCCTACCCACACAAGTGAGGTATCATTTTTATCGGGAGACATGGGGAAACGCTGGGTGGAAGGAAATTTGTGGCTCCTCTCAGATTTCAGAACTTTCTGCCACAGAAATGTGAGGAACATGTGTTTTTTTAGCCAAATTTTGAGGTTTGCAAAGGATTCTGGGTAACAGAACCTGGTCCCAGCCACACAAGTCACCCCATCTTGGATTCCCCTAGGTCTCTAGTTTTCAGAAATGCACAGGTTTGGTAGGTTTCCCTAGGTGGTGGCTGAGCTAGAGGCCAAAATCTACAGGTAGGCACTTTGCTAAAAACAGGTCTATTTTCTGTGATGTGTCCACGTTGCGCTTTGGGGTGTTTCCTGTCGCGGGCGCTAGGCCTACCCACACAAGTGAGGTATAATTTTTATCGGGAGACATGGGGGAACGCTGGGTGGAAGGAAATTTGTGGCTCCTCTCAGATTGTACAACTTTCTGCCACAGAAATGTGAGGAACGTGTTTTTTTAGCCAAATTTTGAGGTTTGCAAAGGATTCTGGGTAACAGAACCTGGTCCGAGCCACACAAGTCACCCCATCTTGGATTCCCCTAGGTCTCTAGTTTTCAGAAATGCCCAGGTTTGGTAGGTTTCCCTAGGTGGCGGCTGAGCTACAGGCCAAAATCTACAGGTAGGCACTTTGCAAAAAACACCTCTGTTTTCCTTCAAAAATTTGGTTGTGTCCACGTTGCGCTTTGGGGCGTTTCCTGTCGCGGGCGCTAGGCCTACCCACACAAGTGAGGTATCATTTTTATCGGGAGACGTGGGGGAACGCTGGGTGGAAGGAAATTTGTGGCTCCTCTCAGATTCCAGAACTTTCTGCCACAGAAATGTGAGGAACATGTGTTTTTTTAGCCAAATTTTGAGGTTTGCAAAGGATTCTGGGTAACAGAACCTGGTCCCAGCCACACAAGTCACCCCATCTTGGATTCCCCCAGGTCTCTAGTTTTCAGAAATGCACAGGTGTGGTAGGTTTCCCTAGGTGGCGGCTGAGCTACAGGCCAAAATCTACAGGTAGGCACTTTACAAAAAACACCTCTGTTTTCCTTCAAAAATTTGGCTGTGTCCACGTTGCACTTTGGGGCGTTTCCTGTCGCGGGCGCTAGGCCTACCCACACAAGTGAGGTATCATTTTTATCGGGAGATGTGGGGGAACGCTGGGTGGAAGGAAATTTGTGGCTCCTCTCAGATTCTAGAACTTTCTGCCACAGAAATGTGAGGAACATGTGTTTTTTTAGCCAAATTTTGAGGTTTGCAAAGGATTCTGGGTAACAGAACCTGGTCCGAGCCACACAAGTCACCCCATCTTGGATTCCCCTAGGTCTCTAGTTTTCAGAAATGCACAGGTTTGGTAGGTTTCCCTAGGTGGCGGCTGAGCTACAGGCCAAAATCTACAGGTAGGCACTTTGCTAAAAACAGGTCTGTTTTCTGTGATGTGTCCACGTTGCGCTTTGGGGCGTTTCCTGTCGCGGGCGCTAGGCCTACCCACACAAGTGAGGTATCATTTTTATCGGGAGACGTGGGGGAACGCTGGGTGGAAGGAAATTTGTGGCTCCTCTCAGATTCCAGAACTTTCTGCCACAGAAATGTGAGGAACATGTGTTTTTTTAGCCAAATTTTGAGGTTTGCAAAGGATTCTGGGTAACAGAACCTGGTCCCAGCCACACAAGTCACCCCATCTTGGATTCCCCTAGGTCTCTAGTTTTCAGAAATGCACAGGTTTGGTAGGTTTCCCTTGGTGGCGGCTGAGCTACAGGCCAAAATCCACAGGTAGGCACTTTGCTAAAAACAGGTCTGTTTTCTGTGATGTGTCCACGTTGCGCTTTGGGGCGTTTCCTGTCGCGGGCCCTAGGCCTACCCACACAAGTGAGGTATCATTTTTATCGGGAGACGTGGGGGAACGCTGGGTGGAAGGAAATTTGTGGCTCCTCTCAGATTCCAGAACTTTCTGCCACAGAAATGTGAGGAACATGTGTTTTTTTAGCCACATTTTGAGGTTTGCAAAGGATTCTGGGTAACAGAACCTGGTCCCAGCCACACAAGTCACCCCATCTTGGATTCCCCCAGGTCTCTAGTTTTCAGAAATGCACAGGTTTGGTAGGTTTCCCTAGGTGGCGGCTGAGCTACAGGACAAAATCTACAGGTAGGCTCTTTGCAAAAAACACCTCTGTTTTCCTTCAAAAATTTGGTTGTGTCCACGTTGCGCTTTGGGGCGTTTCCTGTCGTGGGCGCTAGGCCTACCCACACAAGTGTGGTATCATTTTTATCGGGAGACGTGGGGGAACGCTGGGTGGAAGGAAATTTGTGGCTCCTCTCAGATTCCAGAACTTTCTGCCACAGAAATGTGAGGAACATGTGTTTTTTTGGCCAAATTTGAGGTTTGCAAAGGATTCTGGGTAACAGAACCTGGTCCCAGCCACACAAGTCACCCCATCTTGGATTCCCCTAGGTCTCTAGTTTTCAGAAATGCACAGGTTTGGTAGGTTTCCCTAGGTGGCGGCTGAGCTACAGGCCAAAATACACAGGTAGGCACTTTGCTAAAAACAGGTCTGTTTTCTGTGATGTGTCCACGTTGCGCTTTGGGGCGTTTCCTGTCGCGGGAGCTAGGCCTACCCACACAAGTGAGGTATCATTTTTATCGGGAGACGTGGGGGAACGCTGGGTGGAAGGAAATTTGTGTCTCCTCTCAGATTCCAGAACTTTCTGCCACAGAAATGTGAGGAACATGTGTTTTTTTAGCCAAATTTTGAGGTTTGCAAAGGATTGTGGGTAACAGAACCTGGTCCCAGCCACACAAGTCACCCCATCTTGGATTCCCCTAGGTCTCTAGTTTTCAGAAATGCACAGGTTTGGTAGGTTTCCCTAGGTGGCGGCTGAGCTACAGGCCAAAATCCACAGGTAGGCACTTTGCTAAAAACAGGTCTGTTTTCTGTGATGTGTCCACGTTGCGCTTTGGGGCGTTTCCTGTCGCGGGCCCTAGGCCTACCCACACAAGTGAGGTATCATTTTTATCGGTAGACGTGGGGGAACGCTGGGTGGAAGGAAATTTGTGGCTCCTCTCAGATTCCAGAACTTTCTGCCACAGAAATGTGAGGAACATGTGTTTTTTTAGCCACATTTTGAGGTTTGCAAAGGATTCTGGGTAACAGAACCTGGTCCCAGACACACAAGTCACCCCATCTTGGATTCCCCCAGGTCTCTAGTTTTCATAAATGCACAGGTTTGGTAGGTTTCCCTAGGTGGCGGCTGAGCTACAGGACAAAATCTACAGGTAGGCTCTTTGCAAAAAACACCTCTGTTTTCCTTCAAAAATTTGGTTGTGTCCACGTTGCGCTTTGGGGCGTTTCCTGCCGTGGGCGCTAGGCCTACCCACACAAGTGAGGTATCATTTTTATCGGGAGACGTGGGGGAACGCTGGGTGGAAGGAAATTTGTGGCTCCTCTCAGATTCCATAACTTTCTGCCACAGAAATGTGAGGAACATGTGTTTTTTTGGCCAAATTTGAGGTTTGCAAAGGATTCTGGGTAACAGAACCTGGTCCCAGCCACACAAGTCCCCCCATCTTGGATTGCCCTAGGTCTCTAGTTTTCAGAAATGCACAGGTTTGGTAGGTTTCCCTAGGTGGCGGCTGAGTTACAGGCCAAAATCCACAGGTAGGCACTTTGCTAAAAACAGGTTTGTTTTCTGTGATGTGTCCACGTTGCGCTTTGGGGCGTTTCCTGTCGCGGGCGCTAGGCCTACCCACACAAGTGAGGTATCATTTTTATCGGGAGACGTGGGGGAACGCTGGGTGGAAGGAAATGTGTGGCTCCTCTCAGATTCCAGAACTTTCTGCCACAGAAATGTGAGGAACATGTGTTTTTTTTAGCCACATTTTGAGGTTTGCAAAGGATTCTGGGTAACAGAACCTGGTCCCAGCCACACAAGTCACCCCATCTTGGATTCCCCTAGGTCTCTAGTTTTCAGAAATGCACAGGTTTGGTAGGTTTCCCTAGGTGGCGGCTGAGCTACAGGCCAAAATCTACAGGTAGGCACTTTGCTAAAAACAGGTCTGTTTTCTGTGATGTGTCCACGTTGCGCTTTGGGGCGTTTCCTGTCGCGGGCGCTAGGCCTACCCACACAAGTGAGGTATCATTTTTATCGGGAGACGTGGGGAAACGCTGGGTGGAAGGAAATGTGTGGCTCCTCTCAGATTCCAGAACTTTCTGCCACAGAAATGTGAGGAACATGTGTTTTTTTAGCCAAATTTTGAGGTTTGCAAAGGATTCTGGGTAACAGAACCTGGTCCCAGCCACACAAGTCACCCCATTTTGGATTCCCCTAGGTCTCTAGTTTTCAGAAATGCACAGGTTTGGTAGGTTTCCCTAGGTGGCGGCTGAGCTACAGGCCAAAATCCACAGGTAGGCACTTTGCTAAAAACAGGTCTGTTTTCTGTGATGTGTCCACGTTGCGCTTTGGGGCGTTTCCTGTCGCGGGCGCTAGGCCTACCCACACAAGTGAGGTATCATTTTTATCGGGAGACGTGGGGGAACGCTGGGTGGAAGGAAATTTGTGGCTCCTCTCAGATTCCAGAACTTTCTGCCACAGAAATGTGAGGAACATGTGTTTTTTTAGCCAAATTTTGAGGTTTGCAAAGGATTCTGGGTAACAGAACCTGGTCCCAGCCACACAAGTCACCCCATCTTGGATTCCCCTAGGTCTCTAGTTTTCAGAAATGCACAGGTTTGGTAGGTTTCCCTAGGTGGCGGCTGAGCTACAGGCCAAAATCCACAGGTAGGCACTTTGCTAAAAACAGGTCTGTTTTCTGTGATGTGTCCACGTTGCGCTTTGGGGCGTTTCCTGTCGCGGGCGCTAGGCCTACCCGCACAAGTGAGGTATCATTTTTATCGGGAGACGTGGGGGAACGCTGGGTGGAAGGAAATTTGTGGCTCCTCTCAGATTCCAGAACTTTCTGCCACAGAAATGTGAGGAACATGTGTTTTTTTAGCCACATTTTGAGGTTTGCAAAGGATTCTGGGTAACAGAACCTGGTCCCAGACACACAAGTCACCCCATCTTGGATTCCCCCAGGTCTCTAGTTTTCAGAAATGCACAGGTTTGGTAGGTTTCCCTAGGTGGCGGCTGAGCTACAGGTCAAAATCTACAGGTAGGCACTTTGCAAAAAACACCTCTGTTTTCCTTCAAAAATGTGGTTGTGTCCACGTTGCGCTTTGGGGCGTTTCCTGTCGTGGGCCCTAGGCCTACCCACACAAGTGAGGCATCATTTTTATCGGGAGACGTGGGGGAACGCTGGGTGGAAGGAAATTTGTGGCTCCTCTCAGATTCCAGAACTTTCTGCCACAGAAATGTGAGGAACATGTGTTTTTTTAACCAAATTTTGAGGTTTGCAAAGGATTCTGGGTAACAGAACCTGGTCCCAGCCACACAAGTCACCCCATCTTGGATTCCCCTAGGTCTCTAGTTTTCAGAAATGCACAGGTTTGGTAGGTTTCCCTAGGTGGCGGCTGAGCTACAGGCCAAAATCCACAGGTAGGCACTTTGCTAAAAACAGGTCTGTTTTCTGTGATGTGTCCACGTTGCGCTTTGGGGCGTTTCCTGTCGCGGGCGCTAGGCCTACCCACACAAGTGAGGTATCATTTTTATCGGGAGACGTGGGGGAACGCTGGGTGGAAGGAAATTTGTGGCTCCTCTCAGATTCTAGAACTTTCTGCCACAGAAATGTGAGGAACATGTGTTTTTTTAGCCAAATTTTGAGGTTTGCAAAGGATTCTGGGTAACAGAACCTGGTCCCAGCCACACAAGTCACCCCATCTTGGATTCCCCTAGGTCTCTAGTTTTCAGAAATGCACAGGTTTGGTAGGTTTCCCTAGGTGGCGGCTGAGCTACAGGCCAAAATCTACAGGTAGGCACTTTGCTAAAAACAGGTCTGTTTTCTGTGATGTGTCCACGTTGCGCTTTGGGGCGTTTCCTGTCGCGGGCGCTAGGCCTACCCACACAAGTGAGGTATCATTTTTATCGGGAGACGTGGGGGAACGCTGGGTGGAAGGAAATTTGTGGCTCCTCTCAGATTCTAGAACTTTCTGCCACAGAAATGTGAGGAACATGTGTTTTTTTAGCCAAATTTTGAGGTTTGCAAAGGATTCTGGGTAACAGAACCTGGTCCCAGCCACACAAGTCACCCCATCTTGGATTCCCCTAGGTCTCTAGTTTTCAGAAATGCACAGGTTTGGTAGGTTTCCCTAGGTGGCGGCTGAGCTACAGGCCAAAATCTACAGGTAGGCACTTTGCTAAAAACAGGTCTGTTTTCTGTGATGTGTCCACGTTGCGCTTTGGGGTGTTTCCTGTCGCGGGCGCTAGGCCTACCCACACAAGTGAGGTATCATTTTTATCGGGAGACGTGGGGGAACGCTGGGTGGAAGGAAATGTGTGGCTCCTCTCAGATTCCAGAACTTTCTGCCACAGAAATGTGAGGAACATGTGTTTTTTTAGCCAAATTTTGAGGTTTGCAAAGGATTCTGGGTAACAGAACCTGGTCCCAGCCACACAAGTCACCCCATTTTGGATTCCCCTAGGTCTCTAGTTTTCAGAAATGCACAGGTTTAGTAGGTTTCCCTAGGTGGCGGCTGAGCTACAGGCCAAAATCCACAGGTAGGCACTTTGCTAAAAACAGGTCTGTTTTCTGTGATGTGTCCACGTTGCGCTTTGGGGCGTTTCCTGTCGCGGGCGCTAGGCCTACCCACACAAGTGAGGTATCATTTTTATCGGGAGACGTGGGGGAACGCTGGGTGGAAGGAAATTTGTGGCTCCTCTCAGATTCCAGAACTTTCTGCCACAGAAATGTGAGGAACATGTGTTTTTTTAGCCACATTTTGAGGTTTGCAACGGATTCTGGGTAACAGAACCTGGTCCCAGACACACAAGTCACCCCATCTTGGATTCCCCCAGGTCTCTAGTTTTCAGAAATGCACAGGTTTGGTAGGTTTCCCTAGGTGGCGGCTGAGCTACAGGCCAAAATCTACAGGTAGGCACTTTGCAAAAAACACCTCTGTTTTCCTTCAAAAATGTGGTTGTGTCTACGTTGCGCTTTGGGGCGTTTCCTGTCGTGGGCGCTAGGCCTACCCACACAAGTGAGGTATCATTTTTATCGGGAGACGTGGGGGAACGCTGGGTGGAAGGAAATTTGTGGCTCCTCTCAGATTCCAGAACTTTCTGCCACAGAAATGTGAGGAACATGTGTTTTTTTAGCCAAATTTTGAGGTTTGCAAAGGATTCTGGGTAACAGAACCTGGTCCCAGCCACACAAGTCACCCCAACCTGGATTCCCCTAGGTCTCTAGTTTTCAGAAATGCACAGGTTTGGTAGGTTTCCCTAGGTGGCGGCTGAGCTACAGGCCAAAATCCACAGGTAGGCACTTTGCTAAAAACAGGTCTGTTTTCTGTGATGTGTCCACGTTGCGCTTTGGGGCGTTTCCTGTCGCGGGCGCTAGGCCTACCCACACAAGTGAGGTATCATTTTTATCGGGAGACGTGGGGGAACGCTGGGTGGAAGGAAATGTGTGGCTCCTCTCAGATTCCAGAACTTTCTGCCACAGAAATGTGAGGAACATGTGTTTTTTTAGCCAAATTTTGAGGTTTGCAAAGGATTCTGGGTAACAGAACCTGGTCCCAGCCACACAAGTCACCCCATTTTGGATTCCCCTAGGTCTCTAGTTTTCAGAAATGCACAGGTTTGGTAGGTTTCCCTAGGTGGCGGCTGAGCTACAGGCCAAAATCCACAGGTAGGCACTTTGCTAAAAACAGGTCTGTTTTCTGTGATGGGTCCACGTTGCGCTTTGGGGCGTCTCCTGTCGCGGGCGCTAGGCCTACCCACACAAGTGAGGTATCATTTTTATCGGGAGACGTGGGGGAACGCTGGGTGAAAGGAAATTTGTGGCTCCTCTCAGATTCTAGAACCTTCTGCCACAGAAATGTGAGGAACATGTGTTTTTTTAGCCAAATTTTGAGGTTTGCAAAGGATTCTGGGCAACAGAACCTGGTCCGAGCCACACAAGTCACCCCATCTTGGATTCCCCTAGGTCTCTAGTTTTCAGAAATGCACAGGTTTGGTAGGTTTCCCTAGGTGGCGGCTGAGCTACAGGCCAAAATCTACAGGTAGGCACTTTGCTAAAAACAGGTCTGTTTTCTGTGATGTGTCCATGTTGCGCTTTGGGGCGTTTCCTGTCGCGGGCGCTAGGCCTACCCACACAAGTGAGGTATCATTTTTATCGGGAGACGTGGGGGAACGCTGGGTGGAAGGAAATGTGTGGCTCCTCTCAGATTCCAGAACTTTCTGCCACAGAAATGTGAGGAACATGTGTTTTTTTAGCCAAATTTTGAGGTTTGCAAAGGATTATGGGTAACAGAACCTGGTCCCAGCCACACAAGTCACCCCATTTTGGATTCCCCTAGGTCTCTAGTTTTCAGAAATGCACAGGTTTGGTAGGTTTCCCTAGGTGGCGGCTGAGCTACAGGCCAAAATCCACAGGTAGGCACTTTGCTAAAAACAGGTCTGTTTTCTGTGATGTGTCCACGTTGCGCTTTGGGGTGTTTCCTGTCGCGGGCGCTAGGCCTACCCACACAAGTGAGGTATCATTTTTATCGGGAGACGTGGGGGAACGCTGGGTGGAAGGAAATTTGTGGCTCCTCTCAGATTCCAGAACTTTCTGCCACAGAAATGTGAGGAACATGTGTTTTTTTAGCCAAATTTTGAGGTTTGCAAAGGATTCTGGGTAACAGAACCTGGTCCCAGCCACACAAGTCACCCCATCTTGGATTCCCCTAGGTCTCTAGTTTTCAGAAATGCACAGGTTTGGTAGGTTTCCCTTGGTGGCGGCTGAGCTACAGGCCAAAATCCACAGGTAGGCACTTTGCTAAAAACAGGTCTGTTTTCTGTGATGTGTCCACGTTGCGCTTTGGGGCGTTTCCTGTCGCGGGCGCTAGGCCTACCCACACAAGTGAGGTATCATTTTTATCGGGAGACGTGGGGGAACGCTGGGTGGAAGGAAATTTGTGGCTCCTCTCAGATTCCAGAACTTTCTGCCACAGAAATGTGAGGAACATGTGTTTTTTTAGCCACATTTTGAGGTTTGCAACGGATTCTGGGTAACAGAACCTGGTCCCAGACACACAAGTCACCCCATCTTGGATTCCCCCAGGTCTCTAGTTTTCAGAAATGCACAGGTTTGGTAGGTTTCCCTAGGTGGCGGCTGAGCTACAGGCCAAAATCTACAGGTAGGCACTTTGCAAAAAACACCTCTGTTTTCCTTCAAAAATGTGGTTGTGTCCACGTTGCGCTTTGGGGCGTTTCCTGTCGTGGGCGCTAGGCCTACCCACACAAGTGAGGTATCATTTTTATCGGGAGACGTGGGGGAACGCTGGGTGGAAGGAAATTTGTGGCTCCTCTCAGATTCCAGAACTTTCTGCCACAGAAATGTGAGGAACATGTGTTTTTTTAGCCAAATTTTGAGGTTTGCAAAGGATTCTGGGTAACAGAACCTGGTCCCAGCCACACAAGTCACCCCAACCTGGATTCCCCTAGGTCTCTAGTTTTCAGAAATGCACAGGTTTGGTAGGTTTCCCTAGGTGGCGGCTGAGCTACAGGCCAAAATCCACAGGTAGGCACTTTGCTAAAAACAGGTCTGTTTTCTGTGATGTGTCCACGTTGCGCTTTGGGGCGTTTCCTGTCGCGGGCGCTAGGCCTACCCACACAAGTGAGGTATCATTTTTATCGGGAGACGTGGGGGAACGCTGGGTGGAAGGAAATTTGTGGCTCCTCTCAGATTCCAGAACTTTCTGCCACAGAAATGTGAGGAACATGTGTTTTTTTTAGCCACATTTTGAGGTTTGCAAAGGATTCTGGGTAACAGAACCTGGTCCCAGCCACACAAGTCACCCCATCTTGGATTCCCCTAGGTCTCTAGTTTTCAGAAATGCACAGGTTTGGTAGGTTTCCCTAGGTGGCGGCTGAGCTACAGGCCAAAATCTACAGGTAGGCACTTTGCAAAAAAACACCTCTGTTTTCCTTCAAAAATTTGGCTGTGTCCACGTTGCGCTTTGGGGCGTTTCCTGTCGCGGGCGCTAGGCCTACCCACACAAGTGAGGTATCATTTTTATCAGGAGACGTGGGGGAACGCTGGGTGGAAGGAAATTTGTGGCTCCTCTCAGATTCCAGAACTTTCTGCCACAGAAATGTGAGGAACATGTGTTTTTTTAGCCAAATTTTGAGGTTTCCAAAGGATTCTGGGTAACAGAACCTGGTCCCAGCCACACAAGTCACCCCATCTTGGATTCCCCTAGGTCTCTAGTTTTCAGAAATGCACAGGTTTGGTAGGTTTCCCTAGGTGGCGGCTGAGCTACAGGCCAAAATCTACAGGTAGGCACTTTGCTAAAAACAGGTCTGTTTTCTGTGATGTGTCCACGTTGCGCTTTGGGGCGTTTCCTGTCGCGGGCGCTAGGCCTACCCACACAAGTGAGGTATCATTTTTATCGGGAGACGTGGGGGAACGCTGGGTGGAAGGAAATGTGTGGCTCCTCTCAGATTCCAGAACTTTCTGCCACAGAAATGTGAGGAACATGTGTTTTTTTAGCCAAATTTTGAGGTTTGCAAAGGATTCTGGGTAACAGAACCTGGTCCCAGCCACACAAGTCACCCCATTTTGGATTCCCCTAGGTCTCTAGTTTTCAGAAATGCACAGGTTTGGTAGGTTTCCCTAGGTGGCGGCTGAGCTACAGGCCAAAATCCACAGGTAGGCACTTTGCTAAAAACAGGTCTGTTTTCTGTGATGGGTCCACGTTGCGCTTTGGGGCGTTTCCTGTCGCGGGCGCTAGGCCTACCCACACAAGTGAGGTATCATTTTTATCGGGAGACGTGGGGGAACGCTGGGTGAAAGGAAATTTGTGGCTCCTCTCAGATTCTAGAACCTTCTGCCACAGAAATGTGAGGAACATGTGTTTTTTTAGCCAAATTTTGAGGTTTGCAAAGGATTCTGGGTAACAGAACCTGGTCCGAGCCACACAAGTCACCCCATCTTGGATTCCCCTAGGTCTCTAGTTTTCAGAAATGCACAGGTTTGGTAGGTTTCCCTAGGTGGCGGCTGAGCTACAGGCCAAAATCTACAGGTAGGCACTTTGCTAAAAACAGGTCTGTTTTCTGTGATGTGTCCACGTTGCGCTTTGGGGCGTTTCCTGTCACGGGCGCTAGGCCTACCCACACAAGTGAGGTATCATTTTTATCGGGAGACGTGGGGGAACGCTGGGTGGAAGGAAATGTGTGGCTCCTCTCAGATTCCAGAACTTTCTGCCACAGAAATGTGAGGAACATGTGTTTTTTTAGCCAAATTTTGAGGTTTGCAAAGGATTCTGGGTAACAGAACCTGGTCCCAGCCACACAAGTCACCCCATTTTGGATTCCCCTAGGTCTCTAGTTTTCAGAAATGCACAGGTTTGGTAGGTTTCCCTAGGTGGCGGCTGAGCTACAGGCCAAAATCCACAGGTAGGCACTTTGCTAAAAACAGGTCTGTTTTCTGTGATGTGTCCACGTTGCGCTTTGGGGCGTTTCCTGTCGCGGGCGCTAGGCCTACCCACACAAGTGAGGTATCATTTTTATCGGGAGACGTGGGGGAACGCTGGGTGGAAGGAAATTTGTGGCTCCTCTCAGATTCCAGAACTTTCTGCCACAGAAATGTGAGGAACATGTGTTTTTTTAGCCACATTTTGAGGTTTGCAACGGATTCTGGGTAACAGAACCTGGTCCCAGACACACAAGTCACCCCATCTTGGATTCCCCCAGGTCTCTAGTTTTCAGAAATGCACAGGTTTGGTAGGTTTCCCTAGGTGGCGGCTGAGCTACAGGCCAAAATCTACAGGTAGGCACTTTGCAAAAAACACCTCTGTTTTCCTTCAAAAATGTGGTTGTGTCCACGTTGCACTTTGGGGCGTTTCCTGTCGTGGGCGCTAGGCCTACCCACACAAGTGAGGTATCATTTTTATCGGGAGACGTGGGGGAACGCTGGGTGGAAGGAAATTTGTGGCTCCTCTCAGATTCCAGAACTTTCTGCCACAGAAATGTGAGGAACATGTGTTTTTTTAGCCAAATTTTGAGGTTTGCAAAGGATTCTGGGTAACAGAACCTGGTCCCAGCCACACAAGTCACCCCAACCTGGATTCCCCTAGGTCTCTAGTTTTCAGAAATGCACAGGTTTGGTAGGTTTCCCTAGGTGGCGGCTGAGCTACAGGCCAAAATCCACAGGTAGGCACTTTGCTAAAAACAGGTCTGTTTTCTGTGATGTGTCCACGTTGCGCTTTGGGGCGTTTCCTGTCGCGGGCGCTAGGCCTACCCACACAAGTGAGGTATCATTTTTATCGGGAGACGTGGGGGAACGCTGGGTGGAAGGAAATGTGTGGCTCCTCTCAGATTCCAGAACTTTCTGCCACAGAAATGTGAGGAACATGTGTTTTTTTTAGCCACATTTTGAGGTTTGCAAAGGATTCTGGGTAACAGAACCTGGTCCCAGCCACACAAGTCACCCCATCTTGGATTCCCCTAGGTCTCTAGTTTTCAGAAATGCACAGGTTTGGTAGGTTTCCCTAGGTGGCGGCTGAGCTACAGGCCAAAATCTACAGGTAGGCACTTTGCAAAAAAACACCTCTGTTTTCCTTCAAAAATTTGGCTGTGTCCACGTTGCGCTTTGGGGCGTTTCCTGTCGCGGGCGCTAGGCCTACCCACACAAGTGAGGTATCATTTTTATCAGGAGACGTGGGGGAACGCTGGGTGGAAGGAAATTTGTGGCTCCTCTCAGATTCCAGAACTTTCTGCCACAGAAATGTGAGGAACATGTGTTTTTTTAGCCAAATTTTGAGGTTTCCAAAGGATTCTGGGTAACAGAACCTGGTCCCAGCCACACAAGTCACCCCATCTTGGATTCCCCTAGGTCTCTAGTTTTCAGAAATGCACAGGTTTGGTAGGTTTCCCTAGGTGGCGGCTGAGCTACAGGCCAAAATCTACAGGTAGGCACTTTGCTAAAAACAGGTCTGTTTTCTGTGATGTGTCCACGTTGCGCTTTGGGGCGTTTCCTGTCGCGGGCGCTAGGCCTACCCACACAAGTGAGGTATCATTTTTATCGGGAGACGTGGGGGAACGCTGGGTGGAAGGAAATGTGTGGCTCCTCTCAGATTCCAGAACTTTCTGCCACAGAAATGTGAGGAACATGTGTTTTTTTAGCCAAATTTTGAGGTTTGCAAAGGATTCTGGGTAACAGAACCTGGTCCCAGCCACACAAGTCACCCCATTTTGGATTCCCCTAGGTCTCTAGTTTTCAGAAATGCACAGGTTTGGTAGGTTTCCCTAGGTGGCGGCTGAGCTACAGGCCAAAATCCACAGGTAGGCACTTTGCTAAAAACAGGTCTGTTTTCTGTGATGGGTCCACGTTGCGCTTTGGGGCGTTTCCTGTCGCGGGCGCTAGGCCTACCCACACAAGTGAGGTATCATTTTTATCGGGAGACGTGGGGGAACGCTGGGTGAAAGGAAATTTGTGGCTCCTCTCAGATTCTAGAACCTTCTGCCACAGAAATGTGAGGAACATGTGTTTTTTTAGCCAAATTTTGAGGTTTGCAAAGGATTCTGGGTAACAGAACCTGGTCCGAGCCACACAAGTCACCCCATCTTGGATTCCCCTAGGTCTCTAGTTTTCAGAAATGCACAGGTTTGGTAGGTTTCCCTAGGTGGCGGCTGAGCTACAGGCCAAAATCTACAGGTAGGCACTTTGCTAAAAACAGGTCTGTTTTCTGTGATGTGTCCACGTTGCGCTTTGGGGCGTTTCATGTCACGGGCGCTAGGCCTACCCACACAAGTGAGGTATCATTTTTATCGGGAGACGTGGGGGAACGCTGGGTGGAAGGAAATGTGTGGCTCCTCTCAGATTCCAGAACTTTCTGCCACAGAAATGTGAGGAACATGTGTTTTTTTAGCCAAATTTTGAGGTTTGCAAAGGATTCTGGGTAACAGAACCTGGTCCCAGCCACACAAGTCACCCCATTTTGGATTCCCCTAGGTCTCTAGTTTTCAGAAATGCACAGGTTTGGTAGGTTTCCCTAGGTGGCGGCTGAGCTACAGGCCAAAATCCACAGGTAGGCACTTTGCTAAAAACAGGTCTGTTTTCTGTGATGTGTCCACGTTGCGCTTTGGGGCGTTTCCTGTCGCGGGCGCTAGGCCTACCCACACAAGTGAGGTATCATTTTTATCGGGAGACGTGGGGGAACGCTGGGTGGAAGGAAATTTGTGGCTCCTCTCAGATTCCAGAACTTTCTGCCACAGAAATGTGAGGAACATGTGTTTTTTTAGCCACATTTTGAGGTTTGCAACGGATTCTGGGTAACAGAACCTGGTCCCAGACACACAAGTCACCCCATCTTGGATTCCCCCAGGTCTCTAGTTTTCAGAAATGCACAGGTTTGGTAGGTTTCCCTAGGTGGCGGCTGAGCTACAGGCCAAAATCTACAGGTAGGCACTTTGCAAAAAACACCTCTGTTTTCCTTCAAAAATGTGGTTGTGTCCACGTTGCGCTTTGGGGCGTTTCCTGTCGTGGGCGCTAGGCCTACCCACACAAGTGAGGTATCATTTTTATCGGGAGACGTGGGGGAACGCTGGGTGGAAGGAAATTTGTGGCTCCTCTCAGATTCCAGAACTTTCTGCCACAGAAATGTGAGGAACATGTGTTTTTTTAGCCAAATTTTGAGGTTTGCAAAGGATTCTGGGTAACAGAACCTGGTCCCAGCCACACAAGTCACCCCAACCTGGATTCCCCTAGGTCTCTAGTTTTCAGAAATGCACAGGTTTGGTAGGTTTCCCTAGGTGGCGGCTGAGCTACAGGCCAAAATCCACAGGTAGGCACTTTGCTAAAAACAGGTCTGTTTTCTGTGATGTGTCCACGTTGCGCTTTGGGGCGTTTCCTGTCGCGGGCGCTAGGCCTACCCACACAAGTGAGGTATCATTTTTATCGGGAGACGTGGGGGAACGCTGGGTGGAAGGAAATGTGTGGCTCCTCTCAGATTCCAGAACTTTCTGCCACAGAAATGTGAGGAACATGTGTTTTTTTAGCCAAATTTTGAGGTTTGCAAAGGATTCTGGGTAACAGAACCTGGTCCCAGCCACACAAGTCACCCCATTTTGGATTCCCCTAGGTCTCTAGTTTTCAGAAATGCACAGGTTTGGTAGGTTTCCCTAGGTGGCGGCTGAGCTACAGGCCAAAATCCACAGGTAGGCACTTTGCTAAAAACAGGTCTGTTTTCTGTGATGGGTCCACGTTGTGCTTTGGGGCGTTTCCTGTCGCGGGCGCTAGGCCTACCCACACAAGTGAGGTATCATTTTTATCGGGAGACGCGGGGGAACGCTGGGTGAAAGGAAATTTGTGGCTCCTCTCAGATTCTAGAACCTTCTGCCACAGAAATGTGAGGAACATGTGTTTTTTTAGCCAAATTTTGAGGTTTGCAAAGGATTCTGGGCAACAGAACCTGGTCCGAGCCACACAAGTCACCCCATCTTGGATTCCCCTAGGTCTCTAGTTTTCAGAAATGCACAGGTTTGGTAGGTTTCCCTAGGTGGCGGCTGAGCTACAGGCCAAAATCTACAGGTAGGCACTTTGCTAAAAACAGGTCTGTTTTCTGTGATGTGTCCACGTTGTGCTTTGGGGCGTTTCCTGTCGCGGGCGCTAGGCCTACCCACACAAGTGAGGTATCATTTTTATCGGGAGACGTGGGGGAACGCTGGGTGGAAGGAAATGTGTGGCTCCTCTCAGATTCCAGAACTTTCTGCCACAGAAATGTGAGGAACATGTGTTTTTTTAGCCAAATTGTGAGGTTTGCAAAGGATTATGGGTAACAGAACCTGGTCCCAGCCACACAAGTCACCCCATTTTGGATTCCCCTAGGTCTCTAGTTTTCAGAAATGCACAGGTTTGGTAGGTTTCCCTAGGTGGCGGCTGAGCTACAGGCCAAAATCCACAGGTAGGCACTTTGCTAAAAACAGGTCTGTTTTCTGTGATGTGTCCACGTTGCGCTTTGGGGTGTTTCCTGTCGCGGGCGCTAGGCCTACCCACACAAGTGAGGTATCATTTTTATCGGGAGACGTGGGGGAACGCTGGGTGGAAGGAAATTTGTGGCTCCTCTCAGATTCCAGAACTTTCTGCCACAGAAATGTGAGGAACATGTGTTTTTTTAGCCAAATTTTGAGGTTTGCAAAGGATTCTGGGTAACAGAACCTGGTCCCAGCCACACAAGTCACCCCATCTTGGATTCCCCTAGGTCTCTAGTTTTCAGAAATGCACAGGTTTGGTAGGTTTCCCTAGGTGGTGGCTGAGCTACAGGCCAAAATCCACAGGTAGGCACTTTGCTAAAAACAGGTCTGTTTTCTGTGATGTGTCCACGTTGCGCTTTGGGGCGTTTCCTGTCGCGGGCGCTAGGCCTACCCACACAAGTGAGGTATCATTTTTATCGGGAGACGTGGGGGAACGCTGGGTGGAAGGAAATTTGTGGCTCCTCTCAGATTCCAGAACTTTCTGCCACAGAAATGTGAGGAACATGTGTTTTTTTAGCCACATTTTGAGGTTTGCAACGGATTCTGGGTAACAGAACCTGGTCCCAGACACACAAGTCACCCCATCTTGGATTCCCCCAGGTCTCTAGTTTTCAGAAATGCACAGGTTTGGTAGGTTTCCCTAGGTGGCGGCTGAGCTACAGGCCAAAATCTACAGGTAGGCACTTTGCAAAAAACACCTCTGTTTTCCTTCAAAAATGTGGTTGTGTCCACGTTGCGCTTTGGGGCGTTTCCTGTCGTGGGCGCTAGGCCTACCCACACAAGTGAGGTATCATTTTTATCGGGAGACGTGGGGGAACGCTGGGTGGAAGGAAATTTGTGGCTCCTCTCAGATTCCAGAACTTTCTGCCACAGAAATGTGAGGAACATGTGTTTTTTTAGCCAAATTTTGATGTTTGCAAAGGATTCTGGGTAACAGAACCTGGTCCCAGCCACACAAGTCACCCCAACCTGGATTCCCCTAGGTCTCTAGTTTTCAGAAATGCACAGGTTTGGTAGGTTTCCCTAGGTGGCGGCTGAGCTACAGGCCAAAATCCACAGGTAGGCACTTTGCTAAAAACAGGTCTGTTTTCTGTGATGTGTCCACGTTGCGCTTTGGGGCGTTTCCTGTCGCGGGCGCTAGGCCTACCCACACAAGTGAGGTATCATTTTTATCGGGAGACGTGGGGGAACGCTGGGTGGAAGGAAATTTGTGGCTCCTCTCAGATTCCAGAACTTTCTGCCACAGAAATGTGAGGAACATGTGTTTTTTTTAGCCACATTTTGAGGTTTGCAAAGGATTCTGGGTAACAGAACCTGGTCCCAGCCACACAAGTCACCCCATCTTGGATTCCCCTAAGTCTCTAGTTTTCAGAAATGCACAGGTTTGGTAGGTTTCCCTAGGTGGCGGCTGAGCTACAGGCCAAAATCTACAGGTAGGCACTTTGCAAAAAAACACCTCTGTTTTCCTTCAAAAATTTGGCTGTGTCCACGTTGCGCTTTGGGGCGTTTCCTGTCGCGGGCGCTAGGCCTACCCACACAAGTGAGGTATCATTTTTATCAGGAGACGTGGGGGAACGCTGGGTGGAAGGAAATTTGTGGCTCCTCTCAGATTCCAGAACTTTCTGCCACAGAAATGTGAGGAACATGTGTTTTTTTAGCCAAATTTTGAGGTTTCCAAAGGATTCTGGGTAACAGAACCTGGTCCCAGCCACACAAGTCACCCCATCTTGGATTCCCCTAGGTCTCTAGTTTTCAGAAATGCACAGGTTTGGTAGGTTTCCCTAGGTGGCGGCTGAGCTACAGGCCAAAATCTACAGGTAGGCACTTTGCTAAAAACAGGTCTGTTTTCTGTGATGTGTCCACGTTGCGCTTTGGGGCGTTTCCTGTCGCGGGCGCTAGGCCTACCCACACAAGTGAGGTATCATTTTTATCGGGAGACGTGGGGGAACGCTGGGTGGAAGGAAATGTGTGGCTCCTCTCAGATTCCAGAACTTTCTGCCACAGAAATGTGAGGAACATGTGTTTTTTTAGCCAAATTTTGAGGTTTGCAAAGGATTCTGGGTAACAGAACCTGGTCCCAGCCACACAAGTCACCCCATTTTGGATTCCCCTAGGTCTCTAGTTTTCAGAAATGCACAGGTTTGGTAGGTTTCCCTAGGTGGCGGCTGAGCTACAGGCCAAAATCCACAGGTAGGCACTTTGCTAAAAACAGGTCTGTTTTCTGTGATGGGTCCACGTTGCGCTTTGGGGCGTTTCCTGTCGCGGGCGCTAGGCCTACCCACACAAGTGAGGTATCATTTTTATCGGGAGACGTGGGGGAACGCTGGGTGAAAGGAAATTTGTGGCTCCTCTCAGATTCTAGAACCTTCTGCCACAGAAATGTGAGGAACATGTGTTTTTTTAGCCAAATTTTGAGGTTTGCAAAGGATTCTGGGTAACAGAACCTGATCCGAGCCACACAAGTCACCCCATCTTGGATTCCCCTAGGTCTCTAGTTTTCAGAAATGCACAGGTTTGGTAGGTTTCCCTAGGTGGCGGCTGAGCTACAGGCCAAAATCTACAGGTAGGCACTTTGCTAAAAACAGGTCTGTTTTCTGTGATGTGTCCACGTTGCGCTTTGGGGCGTTTCCTGTCACGGGCGCTAGGCCTACCCACACAAGTGAGGTATCATTTTTATCGGGAGACGTGGGGGAACGCTGGGTGGAAGGAAATGTGTGGCTCCTCTCAGATTCCAGAACTTTCTGCCACAGAAATGTGAGGAACATGTGTTTTTTTAGCCAAATTTTGAGGTTTGCAAAGGATTCTGGGTAACAGAACCTGGTCCCAGCCACACAAGTCACCCCATTTTGGATTCCCCTAGGTCTCTAGTTTTCAGAAATGCACAGGTTTGGTAGGTTTCCCTAGGTGGCGGCTGAGCTACAGGCCAAAATCCACAGGTAGGCACTTTGCTAAAAACAGGTCTGTTTTCTGTGATGTGTCCACGTTGCGCTTTGGGGCGTTTCCTGTCGCGGGCGCTAGGCCTACCCACACAAGTGAGGTATCATTTTTATCGGGAGACGTGGGGGAACGCTGGGTGGAAGGAAATTTGTGGCTCCTCTCAGATTCCAGAACTTTCTGCCACAGAAATGTGAGGAACATGTGTTTTTTTAGCCAAATTTTGAGGTTTGCAAAGGATTCTGGGTAACAGAACCTGGTCCCAGACACACAAGTCACCCCATCTTGGATTCCCCCAGGTCTCTAGTTTTCAGAAATGCACAGTTTTGGTAGGTTTCCCTAGGTGGCGGCTGAGCTACAGGCCAAAATCCACAGGTAGGCACTTTGCTAAAAACAGGTCTGTTTTCTGTGATGTGTCCACGTTGCGCTTTGGGGCGTTTCCTGTCGCGGGCGCTAGGCCTACCCACACAAGTGAGGTATCATTTTTATCGGGAGACGTGGGGGAACGCTGGGTGGAAGGAAATTTGTGGCTCCTCTCAGATTTCAGAACTTTGTGCCACAGAAATGTGAGGAACATGTGTTTTTTTAGCCAAATTTTGAGGTTTGCAAAGGATTCTGGGTAACAGAACCTGGTCCCAGCCACACAAGTCACCCCATCTTGGATTCCCCTAGGTCTCTAGTTTTCAGAAATGCACAGGTTTGGTAGGTTTCCCTAGGTGGCGGCTGAGCTACAGTCCAAAATCCACAGGTAGGCACTTTGCTAAAAACAGGTCTGTTTTCTGTGATGTGTCCACGTTGCGCTTTGGGGCGTTTCCTGTCGCGGGCGCTAGGCCTACCCACACAAGTGAGGTATCATTTTTATCGGGAAACGTGGGGGAACGCTGGGTGGAAGGAAATTTGTGGCTCCTCTCAGATTCCAGAACTTTCTGCCACAGAAATGTGAGGAACATGTGTTTTTTTAGCCACATTTTGAGGTTTGCAAAGGATTCTGGGTAACAGAACCTGGTCCCAGACACACAAGTCACCCCATCTTGGATTCCCCCAGGTCTCTAGTTTTCAGAAATGCACAGTTTTGGTAGGTTTCCCTAGGTGGCGGCTGAGCTACAGGTCAAAATCTACAGGTAGGCACTTTGCAAAAAACACCTCTGTTTTCCTTCAAAAATGTGGTTGTGTCCACGTTGCGCTTTGGGGCGTTTCCTGTCGTGGGCGCTAGGCCTACCCACACAAGTGAGGTATCATTTTTATCGGGAGACGTGGGGGAACGCTGGGTGGAAGGAAATTTGTGGCTCCTCTCAGATTCCAGAACTTTCTGCCACAGAAATGTGAGGAACATGTGTTTTTTTAGCCAAATTTTGAGGTTTGCAAAGGATTCTGGGTAACAGAACCTGGTCCGAGCCACACAAGTCACCCCATCTTGGATTCCCCTAGGTCTCTAGTTTTCAGAAATGCACAGGTTTGGTAGGTTTCCCTAGGTGGCGGCTGAGCTACAGGCCAAAATCTACAGGTAGGCACTTTGCTAAAAACAGGTCTGTTTTCTGTGATGTGTCCACGTTGCGCTTTGGGGCGTTTCCTGTCACGGGCGCTAGGCCTACCCACACAAGTGAGGTATCATTTTTATCGGGAGACGTGGGGGAACGCTGGGTGGAAGGAAATGTGTGGCTCCTCTCAGATTCCAGAACTTTCTGCCACAGAAATGTGAGGAACATGTGTTTTTTTAGCCAAATTTTGAGGTTTGCAAAGGATTCTGGGTAACAGAACCTGGTCCCAGCCACACAAGTCACCCCATTTTGGATTCCCCTAGGTCTCTAGTTTTCAGAAATGCACAGGTTTGGTAGGTTTCCCTAGGTGGCGGCTGAGCTACAGGCCAAAATCCACAGGTAGGCACTTTGTTAAAAACAGGTCTGTTTTCTGTGATGTGTCCACGTTGCGCTTTGGGGCGTTTCCTGTCGCGGGCGCTAGGCCTACCCACACAAGTGAGGTATCATTTTTATCGGGAGACGTGGGGGAACGCTGGGTGGAAGGAAATTTGTGGCTCCTCTCAGATTCCAGAACTTTCTGCCACAGAAATGTGAGGAACATTTGTTTTTTTAGCCAAATTTTGAGGTTTGCAAAGGATTCTGGGTAACAGAACCTGGTCCCAGCCACACAAGTCACCCCATCTTGGATTCCCCTAGGTCTCTAGTTTTCAGAAATGCACAGGTTTGGTAGGTTTCCCTAGGTGGCGGCTGAGCTACAGTCCAAAATCCACAGGTAGGCACTTTGCTAAAAACAGGTCTGTTTTCTGTGATGTGTCCACGTTGCGCTTTGGGGCGTTTCCTGTCGCGGGCGCTAGGCCTACCCACACAAGTGAGGTATCATTTTTATCGGGAGACGTGGGGGAACGCTGGGTGGAAGGAAATTTGTGGCTCCTCTCAGATTCCAGAACTTTCTGCCACAGAAATGTGAGGAACATGTGTTTTTTTAGCCACATTTTGAGGTTTGCAAAGGATTCTGGGTAACAGAACCTGGTCCCAGACACACAAGTCACCCCATCTTGGATTCCCCCAGGTCTCTAGTTTTCAGAAATGCACAGTTTTGGTGGGTTTCCCTAGGTGGCGGCTGAGCTACAGGTCAAAATCTACAGGTAGGCACTTTGCAAAAAACACCTCTGTTTTCCTTCAAAAATGTGGTTGTGTCCACGTTGCGCTTTGGGGCGTTTCCTGTCGTGGGCGCTAGGCCTACCCACACAAGTGAGGTATCATTTTTATCGAGAGACGTGGGGGAACGCTGGGTGGAAGGAAATTTGTGGCTCCTCTCAGATTCCAGAACTTTCTGCCACAGAAATGTGAGGAACATGTGTTTTTTTAGCCAAATTTTGAGGTTTGCAAAGGATTCTGGGTAACAGAACCTGGTCCCAGCCACACAAGTCACCCCAACCTGGATTCCCCTAGGTCTCTAGTTTTCAGAAATGCACAGGTTTGGTAGGTTTCCCTAGGTGGCGGCTGAGCTACAGGCCAAAATCCACAGGTAGGCACTTTGCTAAAAACAGGTCTGTTTTCTGTGATGTGTCCACGTTGCGCTTTGGGGCGTTTCCTGTCGCGGGCGCTAGGCCTACCCACACAAGTGAGGTATCATTTTTATCGGGAGACGTGGGGGAATGCTGGGTGGAAGGAAATTTGTGGCTCCTCTCAGATTCCAGAACTTTCTGCCACAGAAATGTGAGGAACATGTGTTTTTTTAGCCATATTTTGAGGTTTGGAAAGGATTCTGGGTAACAGAACCTAGTCCCAGACACACAAGTCACCCCATCTTGGATTCCCCCAGGTCTCTAGTTTTCAGAAATGCACAGGTTTGGTAGGTTTCCCTAGGTGGCGGCTGAGCTACAGGCCAAAATCTACAGGTAGGGTCTTTGCAAAAAACACCTCTGTTTTCCTTCAAAAATTTGGTTGTGCCCACGTTGCGCTTTGGGGCGTTTCCTGTCGTGGGCGCTAGGCCTACCCACACAAGTGAGGTATCATTTTTATCGGGAGACGTGGGGGTACGCTGGGTGGAAGGAAATTTGTGGCTCCTCTCAGATTCCAGAACTTTCTGCCACAGAAATGTGAGGAACATGTGTTTTTTTAGCCAAATTTTGAGGTTTGCAAAGGATTCTGGGTAACAGAACCTGGTCCCAGCCACACAAGTCACCCCAACCTGGATTCCCCTAGGTCTCTAGTTTTCAGAAATGCACAGGTTTGGTAGGTTTCCCTAGGTGGCGGCTGAGCTACAGGCCAAAATCCACAGGTAGGCACTTTGCTAAAAACAGGTCTGTTTTCTGTGATGTGTCCACGTTGCGCTTTGGGGCGTTTCCTGTCGCGGGCGCTAGGCCTACCCACACAAGTGAGGTATCATTTTTATCGGGAGACGTGGGGGGAACGCTGGGTGGAAGGAAATTTGTGGCTCCTCTCAGATTCCAGAACTTTCTGCCACAGAAATGTGAGGAACATGTGTTTTTTTAGCCACATTTTGAGGTTTGCAACGGATTCTGGGTAACAGAACCTGGTCCCAGACACACAAGTCACCCCATCTTGGATTCCCCCAGGTCTCTAGTTTTCAGAAATGCACAGGTTTGGTAGGTTTCCCTAGGTGGCGGCTGAGCTACAGGCCAAAATCTACAGGTAGGCACTTTGCAAAAAACACCTCTGTTTTCCTTCAAAAATGTGGTTGTGTCCACGTTGCGCTTTGGGGCGTTTCCTGTCGTGGGCGCTAGGCCTACCCACACAAGTGAGGTATCATTTTTATCGGGAGACGTGGGGGAACGCTGGGTGGAAGGAAATTTGTGGCTCCTCTCAGATTCCAGAACTTTCTGCCACAGAAATGTGAGGAACATGTGTTTTTTTAGCCAAATTTTGAGGTTTGCAAAGGATTCTGGGTAACAGAACCTGGTCCCAGCCACACAAGTCACCCCAACCTGGATTCCCCTAGGTCTCTAGTTTTCAGAAATGCACAGGTTTGGTAGGTTTCCCTAGGTGGCGGCTGAGCTACAGGCCAAAATCTACAGGTAGGCACTTTGCAAAAAAACACCTCTGTTTTCCTTCAAAAATTTGGCTGTGTCCACGTTGCGCTTTGGGGCGTTTCCTGTCGCGGGCGCTAGGCCTACCCACACAAGTGAGGTATCATTTTTATCAGGAGACGTGGGGGAACGCTGGGTGGAAGGAAATTTGTGGCTCCTCTCAGATTCCAGAACTTTCTGCCACAGAAATGTGAGGAACATGTGTTTTTTTAGCCAAATTTTGAGGTTTCCAAAGGATTCTGGGTAACAGAACCTGGTCCCAGCCACACAAGTCACCCCATCTTGGATTCCCCTAGGTCTCTAGTTTTCAGAAATGCACAGGTTTGGTAGGTTTTCCTAGGTGGCGGCTGAGCTACAGGCCAAAATCTACAGGTAGGCACTTTGCTAAAAACAGGTCTGTTTTCTATGATGTGTCCACGTTGCGCTTTGGGGCGTTTCCTGTCGCGGGCGCTAGGCCTACCCACACAAGTGAGGTATCATTTTTATCGGGAGACGTGGGGGAACGCTGGGTGGAAGGAAATGTGTGGCTCCTCTCAGATTCCAGAACTTTCTGCCACAGAAATGTGAGGAACATGTGTTTTTTTAGCCAAATTTTGAGGTTTGCAAAGGATTCTGGGTAACAGAACCTGGTCCCAGCCACACAAGTCACCCCATTTTGGATTCCCCTAGGTCTCTAGTTTTCAGAAATGCACAGGTTTGGTAGGTTTCCCTAGGTGGCGGCTGAGCTACAGGCCAAAATCCACAGGTAGGCACTTTGCTAAAAACAGGTCTGTTTTCTGTGATGGGTCCACGTTGCGCTTTGGGGCGTTTCCTGTCGCGGGCGCTAGGCCTACCCACACAAGTGAGGTATCATTTTTATCGGGAGACGTGGGGGAACGCTGGGTGAAAGGAAATTTGTGGCTCCTCTCAGATTCTAGAACCTTCTGCCACAGAAATGTGAGGAACATGTGTTTTTTTAGCCAAATTTTGAGGTTTGCAAAGGATTCTGGGTAACAGAACCTGGTCCGAGCCACACAAGTCACCCCATCTTGGATTCCCCTAGGTCTCTAGTTTTCAGAAATGCACAGGTTTGGTAGGTTTCCCTAGGTGGCGGCTGAGCTACAGGCCAAAATCTACAGGTAGGCACTTTGCTAAAAACAGGTCTGTTTTCTGTGATGTGTCCACGTTGCGCTTTGGGGCGTTTCCTGTCACGGGCGCTAGGCCTACCCACACAAGTGAGGTATCATTTTTATCGGGAGACGTGGGGGAACGCTGGGTGGAAGGAAATGTGTGGCTCCTCTCAGATTCCAGAACTTTCTGCCACAGAAATGTGAGGAACATGTGTTTTTTTAGCCAAATTTTGAGGTTTGCAAAGGATTCTGGGTAACAGAACCTGGTCCCAGCCACACAAGTCACCCCATTTTGGATTCCCCTAGGTCTCTAGTTTTCAGAAATGCACAGGTTTGGTAGGTTTCCCTAGGTGGCGGCTGAGCTACAGGCCAAAATCCACAGGTAGGCACTTTGCTAAAAACAGGTCTGTTTTCTGTGATGTGTCCACGTTGCGCTTTGGGGCGTTTCCTGTCGCGGGCGCTAGGCCTACCCACACAAGTGAGGTATAATTTTTATCGGGAGACGTGGGGGAACGCTGGGTGGAAGGAAATTTGTGGCTCCTCTCAGATTCCAGAACTTTCTGCCACAGAAATGTGAGGAACATGTGTTTTTTTAGCCAAATTTTGAGGTTTGCAAAGGATTCTGGGTAACAGAACCTGGTCCCAGCCACACAAGTCACCCCATCTTGGATTCCCCTAGGTCTCTAGTTTTCAGAAATGCACAGGTTTGGTAGGTTTCCCTAGGTGGCGGCTGAGCTACAGGCCAAAATCCACAGGTAGGCACTTTGCTAAAAACAGGTCTGTTTTCTGTGATGTGTCCACGTTGCGCTTTGGGGCGTTTCCTGTCGCGGGCGCTAGGCCTACCCACACAAGTGAGGTATCATTTTTATCGGGAGACGTGGGGGAACGCTGGGTGGAAGGAAATTTGTGGCTCCTCTCAGATTCCAGAACTTTCTGCCACAGAAATGTGAAGAACATGTGTTTTTTTAGCCAAATTTTGAGGTTTGCAAAGGATTCTGGGTAACAGAACCTGGTCCCAGCCACACAAGTCACCCCATCTTGGATTCCCCTAGGTCTCTAGTTTTCAGAAATGCACAGGTTTGGTAGGTTTCCCTAGGTGGCGGCTGAGCTACAGTCCAAAATCCACAGGTAGGGACTTTGCTAAAAACAGGTCTGTTTTCTGTGATGTGTCCACGTTGCGCTTTGGGGCGTTTCCTGTCGCGGGCGCTAGGCCTACCCACACAAGTGAGGTATCATTTTTATCGGGAGACGTGGGGGAACGCTGGGTGGAAGGAAATTTGTGGCTCCTCTCAGATTTCAGAACTTTCTGCCACAGAAATGTGAGGAACATGTGTTTTTTTAGCCACATTTTGAGGTTTGCAAAGGATTCTGGGTAACAGAACCTGGTCCCAGACACACAAGTCACCCCATCTTGGATTCCCCCAGGTCTCTAGTTTTCAGAAATGCACAGTTTTGGTAGGTTTCCCTAGGTGGCGGCTGAGCTACAGGTCAAAATCTACAGGTAGGCACTTTGCAAAAAACACCTCTGTTTTCCTTCAAAAATGTGGTTGTGTCCACGTTGCGCTTTGGGGCGTTTCCTGTCGTGGGCGCTAGGCCTACCCACACAAGTGAGGTATCATTTTTATCGGGAGACGTGGGGGAACGCTGGGTGGAAGGAAATTTGTGGCTCCTCTCAGATTCCAGAACTTTCTGCCACAGAAATGTGAGGAACATGTGTTTTTTTAGCCAAATTTTGAGGTTTGCAAAGGATTCTGGGTAACAGAACCTGGTCCGAGCCACACAAGTCACCCCATCTTGGATTCCCCTAGGTCTCTAGTTTTCAGAAATGCACAGGTTTGGTAGGTTTCCCTAGGTGGCGGCTGAGCTACAGGCCAAAATCTACAGGTAGGCACTTTGCTAAAAACAGGTCTGTTTTCTGTGATGTGTCCACGTTGCGCTTTGGGGCGTTTCCTGTCACGGGCGCTAGGCCTACCCACACAAGTGAGGTATCATTTTTATCGGGAGACGTGGGGGAACGCTGGGTGGAAGGAAATGTGTGGCTCCTCTCAGATTCCAGAACTTTCTGCCACAGAAATGTGAGGAACATGTGTTTTTTTAGCCAAATTTTGAGGTTTGCAAAGGATTCTGGGTAACAGAACCTGGTCCCAGCCACACAAGTCACCCCATTTTGGATTCCCCTAGGTCTCTAGTTTTCAGAAATGCACAGGTTTGGTAGGTTTCCCTAGGTGGCGGCTGAGCTACAGGCCAAAATCCACAGGTAGGCACTTTGCTAAAAACAGGTCTGTTTTCTGTGATGTGTCCACGTTGCGCTTTGGGGCGTTTCCTGTCGCGGGCGCTAGGCCTACCCACACAAGTGAGGTATCATTTTTATCGGGAGACGTGGGGGAACGCTGGGTGGAAGGAAATTTGTGGCTCCTCTCAGATTCCAGAACTTTCTGCCACAGAAATGTGAGGAACATGTGTTTTTTTAGCCAAATTTTGAGGTTTGCAAAGGATTCTGGGTAACAGAACCTGGTCCCAGCCACACAAGTCACCCCATCTTGGATTCCCCTAGGTCTCTAGTTTTCAGAAATGCACAGGTTTGGTAGGTTTCCCTAGGTGGCGGCTGAGCTACAGTCCAAAATCCACAGGTAGGCACTTTGCTAAAAACAGGTCTGTTTTCTGTGATGTGTCCACGTTGCGCTTTGGGGCGTTTCCTGTCGCGGGCGCTAGGCCTACCCACACAAGTGAGGTATCATTTTTATCGGGAGACGTGGGGGAACGCTGGGTGGAAGGAAATTTGTGGCTCCTCTCAGATTCCAGAACTTTCTGCCACAGAAATGTGAGGAACATGTGTTTTTTTAGCCACATTTTGAGGTTTGCAAAGGATTCTGGGTAACAGAACCTGGTCCCAGACACACAAGTCACCCCATCTTGGATTCCCCCAGGTCTCTAGTTTTCAGAAATGCACAGTTTTGGTAGGTTTCCCTAGGTGGCGGCTGAGCTACAGGTCAAAATCTACAGGTAGGCACTTTGCAAAAAACACCTCTGTTTTCCTTCAAAAATGTGGTTGTGTCCACGTTGCGCTTTGGGGCGTTTCCTGTCGTGGGCGCTAGGCCTACCCACACAAGTGAGGTATCATTTTTATCGGGAGACGTGGGGGAACGCTGGGTGGAAGGAAATTTGTGGCTCCTCTCAGATTCCAGAACTTTCTGCCACAGAAATGTGAGGAACATGTGTTTTTTTAGCCAAATTTTGAGGTTTGCAAAGGATTCTGGGTAACAGAACCTGGTCCCAGCCACACAAGTCACCCCAACCTGGATTCCCCTAGGTCTCTAGTTTTCAGAAATGCACAGGTTTGGTAGGTTTCCCTAGGTGGCGGCTGAGCTACAGGCCAAAATCCACAGGTAGGCACTTTGCTAAAAACAGGTCTGTTTTCTGTGATGTGTCCACGTTGCGCTTTGGGGCGTTTCCTGTCGCGGGCGCTAGGCCTACCCACACAAGTGAGGTATCATTTTTATCGGGAGACGTGGGGGAATGCTGGGTGGAAGGAAATTTGTGGCTCCTCTCAGATTCCAGAACTTTCTGCCACAGAAATGTGAGGAACATGTGTTTTTTTAGCCATATTTTGAGGTTTGCAAAGGATTCTGGGTAACAGAACCTGGTCCCAGACACACAAGTCACCCCATCTTGGATTCCCCCAGGTCTCTAGTTTTCAGAAATGCACAGGTTTGGTAGGTTTCCCTAGGTGGCGGCTGAGCTACAGGCCAAAATCTACAGGTAGGGTCTTTGCAAAAAACACCTCTGTTTTCCTTCAAAAATTTGGTTGTGCCCACGTTGCGCTTTGGGGCGTTTCCTGTCGTGGGCGCTAGGCCTACCCACACAAGTGAGGTATCATTTTTATCGGGAGACGTGGGGGAACGCTGGGTGGAAGGAAATTTGTGGCTCCTCTCAGATTCCAGAAATTTCTGCCACAGAAATGTGAGGAACATGTGTTTTTTTAGCCAAATTTTGAGGTTTGCAAAGGATTCTGGGTAACAGAACCTGGTCCCAGCCACACAAGTCACCCCAACCTGGATTCCCCTAGGTCTCTAGTTTTCAGAAATGCACAGGTTTGGTAGGTTTCCCTAGGTGGCGGCTGAGCTACAGGCCAAAATCCACAGGTAGGCACTTTGCTAAAAACAGGTCTGTTTTCTGTGATGTGTCCACGTTGCGCTTTGGGGCGTTTCCTGTCGCGGGCGCTAGGCCTACCCACACAAGTGAGGTATCATTTTTATCGGGAGACGTGGGGGAACGCTGGGTGGAAGGAAATTTGTGGCTCCTCTCAGATTCCAGAACTTTCTGCCACAGAAATGTGAGGAACATGTGTTTTTTTAGCCACATTTTGAGGTTTGCAACGGATTCTGGGTAACAGAACCTGGTCCCAGCCACACAAGTCACCCCAACCTGGATTCCCCTAGGTCTCTAGTTTTCAGAAATGCACAGGTTTGGTAGGTTTCCCTAGGTGGCGGCTGAGCTACAGGCCAAAATCCACAGGTAGGCACTTTGCTAAAAACAGGTCTGTTTTCTGTGATGTGTCCACGTTGCGCTTTGGGGCGTTTCCTGTCGCGGGCGCTAGGCCTACCCACACAAGTGAGGTATCATTTTTATCGGGAGACGTGGGGGAACGCTGGGTGGAAGGAAATTTGTGGCTCCTCTCAGATTCCAGAACTTTCTGCCACAGAAATGTGAGGAACATGTGTTTTTTTAGCCACATTTTGAGGTTTGCAACGGATTCTGGGTAACAGAACCTGGTCCCAGACACACAAGTCACCCCATCTTGGATTCCCCCAGGTCTCTAGTTTTCAGAAATGCACAGGTTTGGTAGGTTTCCCTAGGTGGCGGCTGAGCTACAGGCCAAAATCTACAGGTAGGCACTTTGCAAAAAACACCTCTGTTTTCCTTCAAAAATGTGGTTGTATCCACGTTGCGCTTTGGGGCGTTTCCTGTCGTGGGCGCTAGGCCTACCCACACAAGTGAGGTATCATTTTTATCGGGAGACGTGGGGGAACGCTGGGTGGAAGGAAATTTGTGGCTCCTCTCAGATTCCAGAACTTTCTGCCACAGAAATGTGAGGAACATGTGTTTTTTTAGCCAAATTTTGAGGTTTGCAAAGGATTCTGGGTAACAGAACCTGGTCCCAGCCACACAAGTCACCCCAACCTGGATTCCCCTAGGTCTCTAGTTTTCAGAAATGCACAGGTTTGGTAGGTTTCCCTAGGTGGCGGCTGAGCTACAGGCCAAAATCCACAGGTAGGCACTTTGCTAAAAACAGGTCTGTTTTCTGTGATGTGTCCACGTTGCGCTTTGGGGCGTTTCCTGTCGCGGGCGCTAGGCCTACCCACACAAGTGAGGTATCATTTTTATCGGGAGACGTGGGGGAACGCTGGGTGGAAGGAAATGTGTGGCTCCTCTCAGATTCCAGAACTTTCTGCCACAGAAATGTGAGGAACATCTGTTTTTTTAGCCAAATTTTGAGGTTTGCAAAGGATTCTGGGTAACAGAACCTGGTCCCAGCCACACAAGTCACCCCATTTTGGATTCCCCTAGGTCTCTAGTTTTCAGAAATGCACAGGTTTGGTAGGTTTCCCTAGGTGGCGGCTGAGCTACAGGCCAAAATCCACAGGTAGGCACTTTGCTAAAAACAGGTCTGTTTTCTGTGATGGGTCCACGTTGCGCTTTGGGGCGTTTCCTGTCGCGGGCGCTAGGCCTACCCACACAAGTGAGGTATCATTTTTATCGGGAGATGTGGGGGAACGCTGGGTGAAAGGAAATTTGTGGCTCCTCTCAGATTCTAGAACCTTCTGCCACAGAAATGTGAGGAACATGTGTTTTTTTAGCCAAATTTTGAGGTTTGCAAAGGATTCTGGGTAACAGAACCTGGTCCGAGCCACACAAGTCACCCCATCTTGGATTCCCCTAGGTCTCTAGTTTTCAGAAATGCACAGGTTTGGTAGGTTTCCCTAGGTGGCGGCTGAGCTACAGGCCAAAATCTACAGGTAGGCACTTTGCTAAAAACAGGTCTGTTTTCTGTGATGTGTCCACGTTGCGCTTTGGGGCGTTTCCTGTCGCGGGCGCTAGGCCTACCCACACAAGTGAGGTATCATTTTTATCGGGAGACGTGGGGGAACGCTGGGTGGAAGGAAATGTGTGGCTCCTCTCAGATTCCAGAACTTTCTGCCACAGAAATGTGAGGAACATGTGTTTTTTTAGCCAAATTTTGAGGTTTGCAAAGGATTCTGGGTAACAGAACCTGGTCCCAGCCACACAAGTCACCCCATTTTGGATTCCCCTAGGTCTCTAGTTTTCAGAAATGCACAGGTTTGGTAGGTTTCCCTAGGTGGCGGCTGAGCTACAGGCCAAAATCCACAGGTAGGCACTTTGCTAAAAACAGGTCTGTTTTCTGTGATGTGTCCACGTTGCGCTTTGGGGTGTTTCCTGTCGCGGGCGCTAGGCCTACCCACACAAGTGAGGTATCATTTTTATCGGGAGACGTGGGGGAACGCTGGGTGGAAGGAAATTTGTGGCTCCTCTCAGATTCCAGAACTTTCTGCCACAGAAATGTGAGGAACATGTGTTTTTTTAGCCAAATTTTGAGGTTTGCAAAGGATTCTGGGTAACAGAACCTGGTCCCAGCCACACAAGTCACCCCATCTTGGATTCCCCTAGGTCTCTAGTTTTCAGAAATGCACAGGTTTGGTAGGTTTCCCTAGGTGGCGGCTGAGCTACAGGCCAAAATCCACAGGTAGGCACTTTGCTAAAAACAGGTCTGTTTTCTGTGATGTGTCCACGTTGCGCTTTGGGGCGTTTCCTGTCGCGGGCGCTAGGCCTACCCACACAAGTGAGGTATCATTTTTATCGGGAGACGTGGGGGAACGCTGGGTGGAAGGAAATTTGTGGCTCCTCTCAGATTCCAGAACTTTCTGCCACAGAAATGTGAGGAACATGTGTTTTTTTAGCCACATTTTGAGGTTTGCAACGGATTCTGGGTAACAGAACCTGGTCCCAGACACACAAGTCACCCCATCTTGGATTCCCCCAGGTCTCTAGTTTTCAGAAATGCACAGGTTTGGTAGGTTTCCCTAGGTGGCGGCTGAGCTACAGGCCAAAATCTACAGGTAGGCACTTTGCAAAAAACACCTCTGTTTTCCTTCAAAAATGTGGTTGTGTCCACGTTGCGCTTTGGGGCGTTTCCTGTCGTGGGCGCTAGGCCTACCCACACAAGTGAGGTATCATTTTTATCGGGAGACGTGGGGGAACGCTGGGTGGAAGGAAATTTGTGGCTCCTCTCAGATTCCAGAACTTTCTGCCACAGAAATGTGAGGAACATGTGTTTTTTTAGCCAAATTTTGAGGTTTGCAAAGGATTCTGGGTAACAGAACCTGGTCCCAGCCACACAAGTCACCCCAACCTGGATTCCCCTAGGTCTCTAGTTTTCAGAAATGCACAGGTTTGGTAGGTTTCCCTAGGTGGCGGCTGAGCTACAGGCCAAAATCCACAGGTAGGCACTTTGCTAAAAACAGGTCTGTTTTCTGTGATGTGTCCACGTTGCGCTTTGCGGCGTTTCCTGTCGCGGGCGCTAGGCCTACCCACACAAGTGAGGTATCATTTTTATCGGGAGACGTGGGGGAACGCTGGGTGGAAGGAAATTTGTGGCTCCTCTCAGATTCCAGAACTTTCTGCCACAGAAATGTGAGGAACATGTGTTTTTTTTAGCCACATTTTGAGGTTTGCAAAGGATTCTGGGTAACAGAACCTGGTCCCAGCCACACAAGTCACCCCATCTTGGATTCCCCTAGGTCTCTAGTTTTCAGAAATGCACAGGTTTGGTAGGTTTCCCTAGGTGGCGGCTGAGCTACAGGCCAAAATCTACAGGTAGGCACTTTGCAACAAAACACCTCTGTTTTCCTTCAAAAATTTGGCTGTGTCCACGTTGCGCTTTGGGGCGTTTCCTGTCGCGGGCACTAGGCCTACCCACACAAGTGAGGTATCATTTTTATCAGGAGACGTGGGGGAACGCTGGGTGGAAGGAAATTTGTGGCTCCTCTCAGATTCCAGAACTTTCTGCCACAGAAATATGAGGAACATGTGTTTTTTTAGCCAAATTTTGAGGTTTCCAAAGGATTCTGGGTAACAGAACCTGGTCCCAGCCACACAAGTCACCCCATCTTGGATTCCCCTAGGTCTCTAGTTTTCAGAAATGCACAGGTTTGGTAGGTTTCCCTAGGTGGCGGCTGAGCTACAGGCCAAAATCTACAGGTAGGCACTTTGCTAAAAACAGGTCTGTTTTCTGTGATGTGTCCACGTTGCGCTTTGGGGCGTTTCCTGTCGCGGGCGCTAGGCCTACCCACACAAGTGAGGTATCATTTTTATCGGGAGACGTGGGGGAACGCTGGGTGGAAGGAAATGTGTGGCTCCTCTCAGATTCCAGAACTTTCTGCCACAGAAATGTGAGGAACATGTGTTTTTTTAGCCAAATTTTGAGGTTTGCAAAGGATTCTGGGTAACAGAACCTGGTCCCAGCCACACAAGTCACCCCATTTTGGATTCCCCTAGATCTCTAGTTTTCAGAAATGCACAGGTTTGGTAGGTTTCCCTAGGTGGCGGATGAGCTACAGGCCAAAATCCACAGGTAGGCACTTTGCTAAAAACAGGTCTGTTTTCTGTGATGGGTCCACGTTGCGCTTTGGGGCGTTTCCTGTCGCGGGCGCTAGGCCTACCCACACAAGTGAGGTATCATTTTTATCGGGAGACGTGGGGGAACGCTGGGTGAAAGGAAATTTGTGGCTCCTCTCAGATTCTAGAACCTTCTGCCACAGAAATGTGAGGAACATGTGTTTTTTTAGCCAAATTTTGAGGTTTGCAAAGGATTCTGGGTAACAGAACCTGGTCCGAGCCACACAAGTCACCCCATCTTGGATTCCCCTAGGTCTCTAGTTTTCAGAAATGCACAGGTTTGGTAGGTTTCCCTAGGTGGCGGCTGAGCTACAGGCCAAAATCTACAGGTAGGCACTTTGCTAAAAACAGGTCTGTTTTCTGTGATGTGTCCACGTTGCGCTTTGGGGCGTTTCCTGTCGCGGGCGCTAGGCCTACCCACACAAGTGAGGTATCATTTTTATCGGGAGACGTGGGGGAACGCTGGGTGGAAGGAAATGTGTGGCTCCTCTCAGATTCCAGAACTTTCTGCCACAGAAATGTGAGGAACATGTGTTTTTTTAGCCAAATTTTGAGGTTTGCAAAGGATTCTGGGTAACAGAACCTGATCCCAGCCACACAAGTCACCCCATTTTGGATTCCCCTAGGTCTCTAGTTTTCAGAAATGCACAGGTTTGGTAGGTTTCCCTAGGTGGCGGCTGAGCTACAGGCCAAAATCTACAGGTAGGCACTTTGCTAAAAACAGGTCTGTTTTCTGTGATGTGTCCACGTTGCGCTTTGGGGCGTTTCCTGTCACGGGCGCTAGGCCTACCCACACAAGTGAGGTATCATTTTTATCGGGAGACGTGGGGGAACGCTGGGTGGAAGGAAATGTGTGGCTCCTCTCAGATTCCAGAACTTTCTGCCACAGAAATGTGAGGAACATGTGTTTTTTTAGCCAAATTTTGAGGTTTGCAAAGGATTCTGGGTAACAGAACCTGGTCCCAGCCACACAAGTCACCCCATTTTGGATTCCCCTAGGTCTCTAGTTTTCAGAAATGCACAGGTTTGGTAGGTTTCCCTAGGTGGCGGCTGAGCTACAGGCCAAAATCCACAGGTAGGCACTTTGCTAAAAACAGGTCTGTTTTCTGTGATGTGTCCACGTTGCGCTTTGGGGCGTTTCCTGTCGCGGGCGCTAGGCCTACCCACACAAGTGAGGTATCATTTTTATCGGGAGACGTGGGGGAACGCTGGGTGGAAGGAAATTTGTGGCTCCTCTCAGATTCCAGAACTTTCTGCCACAGAAATGTGAGGAACATGTGTTTTTTTAGCCAAATTTTGAGGTTTGCAAAGGATTCTGGGTAACAGAACCTGGTCCCAGCCACACAAGTCACCCCATCTTGGATTCCCCTAGGTCTCTAGTTTTCAGAAATGCACAGGTTTGGTAGGTTTCCCTAGGTGGCGGCTGAGCTACAGTCCAAAATCCACAGGTAGGCACTTTGCTAAAAACAGGTCTGTTTTCTGTGATGTGTCCACGTTGCGCTTTGGGGCGTTTCCTGTCGCGGGCGCTAGGCCTACCCACACAAGTGAGGTATCATTTTTATCGGGAGACGTGGGGGAACGCTGGGTGGAAGGAAATTTGTGGCTCCTCTCAGATTCCAGAACTTTCTGCCACAGAAATGTGAGGAACATGTGTTTTTTTAGCCACATTTTGAGGTTTGCAAAGGATTCTGGGTAACAGAACCTGGTCCCAGACACACAAGTCACCCCATCTTGGATTCCCCCAGGTCTCTAGTTTTCAGAAATGCACAGTTTTGGTAGGTTTCCCTAGGTGGCGGCTGAGCTACAGGTCAAAATCTACAGGTAGGCACTTTGCAAAAAACACCTCTGTTTTCCTTCAAAAATGTGGTTGTGTCCACGTTGCGCTTTGGGGCGTTTCCTGTCGTGGGCGCTAGGCCTACCCACACAAGTGAGGTATCATTTTTATCGGGAGACGTGGGGGAACGCTGGGTGGAAGGAAATTTGTGGCTCCTCTCAGATTCCAGAACTTTCTGCCACAGAAATGTGAGGAACATGTGTTTTTTTAGCCAAATTTTGAGGTTTGCAAAGGATTCTGGGTAACAGAACCTGGTCCCAGCCACACAAGTCACCCCAACCTGGATTCCCCTAGGTCTCTAGTTTTCAGAAATGCACAGGTTTGGTAGGTTTCCCTAGGTGGCGGCTGAGCTACAGGCCAAAATCCACAGGTAGGCACTTTGCTAAAAACAGGTCTGTTTTCTGTGATGTGTCCACGTTGCGCTTTGGGGCGTTTCCTGTCGCGGGCGCTAGGCCTACCCACACAAGTGAGGTATCATTTTTATCGGGAGACGTGGGGGAATGCTGGGTGGAAGGAAATTTGTGGCTCCTCTCAGATTCCAGAACTTTCTGCCACAGAAATGTGAGGAACATGTGTTTTTTTAGCCATATTTTGAGGTTTGCAAAGGATTCTGGGTAACAGAACCTGGTCCCAGACACACAAGTCACCCCATCTTGGATTCCCCCAGGTCTCTAGTTTTCAGAAATGCACAGGTTTGGTAGGTTTCCCTAGGTGGCGGCTGAGCTACAGGCCAAAATCTACAGGTAGGGTCTTTGCAAAAAACACCTCTGTTTTCCTTCAAAAATTTGGTTGTGCCCACGTTGCGCTTTGGGGCGTTTCCTGTCGTGGGCGCTAGGCCTACCCACACAAGTGAGGTATCATTTTTATCGGGAGACGTGGGGGAACGCTGGGTGGAAGGAAATTTGTGGCTCCTCTCAGATTCCAGAAATTTCTGCCACAGAAATGTGAGGAACATGTGTTTTTTTAGCCAAATTTTGAGGTTTGCAAAGGATTCTGGGTAACAGAACCTGGTCCCAGCCACACAAGTCACCCCAACCTGGATTCCCCTAGGTCTCTAGTTTTCAGAAATGCACAGGTTTGGTAGGTTTCCCTAGGTGGCGGCTGAGCTACAGGCCAAAATCCACAGGTAGGCACTTTGCTAAAAACAGGTCTGTTTTCTGTGATGTGTCCACGTTGCGCTTTGGGGCGTTTCCTGTCGCGGGCGCTAGGCCTACCCACACAAGTGAGGTATCATTTTTATCGGGAGACGTGGGGGAACGCTGGGTGGAAGGAAATTTGTGGCTCCTCTCAGATTCCAGAACTTTCTGCCACAGAAATGTGAGGAACATGTGTTTTTTTAGCCACATTTTGAGGTTTGCAACGGATTCTGGGTAACAGAACCTGGTCCCAGCCACACAAGTCACCCCAACCTGGATTCCCCTAGGTCTCTAGTTTTCAGAAATGCACAGGTTTGGTAGGTTTCCCTAGGTGGCGGCTGAGCTACAGGCCAAAATCCACAGGTAGGCACTTTGCTAAAAACAGGTCTGTTTTCTGTGATGTGTCCACGTTGCGCTTTGGGGCGTTTCCTGTCGCGGGCGCTAGGCCTACCCACACAAGTGAGGTATCATTTTTATCGGGAGACGTGGGGGAACGCTGGGTGGAAGGAAATTTGTGGCTCCTCTCAGATTCCAGAACTTTCTGCCACAGAAATGTGAGGAACATGTGTTTTTTTAGCCACATTTTGAGGTTTGCAACGGATTCTGGGTAACAGAACCTGGTCCCAGACACACAAGTCACCCCATCTTGGATTCCCCCAGGTCTCTAGTTTTCAGAAATGCACAGGTTTGGTAGGTTTCCCTAGGTGGCGGCTGAGCTACAGGCCAAAATCTACAGGTAGGCACTTTGCAAAAAACACCTCTGTTTTCCTTCAAAAATGTGGTTGTATCCACGTTGCGCTTTGGGGCGTTTCCTGTCGTGGGCGCTAGGCCTACCCACACAAGTGAGGTATCATTTTTATCGGGAGACGTGGGGGAACGCTGGGTGGAAGGAAATTTGTGGCTCCTCTCAGATTCCAGAACTTTCTGCCACAGAAATGTGAGGAACATGTGTTTTTTTAGCCAAATTTTGAGGTTTGCAAAGGATTCTGGGTAACAGAACCTGGTCCCAGCCACACAAGTCACCCCAACCTGGATTCCCCTAGGTCTCTAGTTTTCAGAAATGCACAGGTTTGGTAGGTTTCCCTAGGTGGCGGCTGAGCTACAGGCCAAAATCCACAGGTAGGCACTTTGCTAAAAACAGGTCTGTTTTCTGTGATGTGTCCACGTTGCGCTTTGGGGCGTTTCCTGTCGCGGGCGCTAGGCCTACCCACACAAGTGAGGTATCATTTTTATCGGGAGACGTGGGGGAACGCTGGGTGGAAGGAAATGTGTGGCTCCTCTCAGATTCCAGAACTTTCTGCCACAGAAATGTGAGGAACATCTGTTTTTTTAGCCAAATTTTGAGGTTTGCAAAGGATTCTGGGTAACAGAACCTGGTCCCAGCCACACAAGTCACCCCATTTTGGATTCCCCTAGGTCTCTAGTTTTCAGAAATGCACAGGTTTGGTAGGTTTCCCTAGGTGGCGGCTGAGCTACAGGCCAAAATCCACAGGTAGGCACTTTGCTAAAAACAGGTCTGTTTTCTGTGATGGGTCCACGTTGCGCTTTGGGGCGTTTCCTGTCGCGGGCGCTAGGCCTACCCACACAAGTGAGGTATCATTTTTATCGGGAGATGTGGGGGAACGCTGGGTGAAAGGAAATTTGTGGCTCCTCTCAGATTCTAGAACCTTCTGCCACAGAAATGTGAGGAACATGTGTTTTTTTAGCCAAATTTTGAGGTTTGCAAAGGATTCTGGGTAACAGAACCTGGTCCGAGCCACACAAGTCACCCCATCTTGGATTCCCCTAGGTCTCTAGTTTTCAGAAATGCACAGGTTTGGTAGGTTTCCCTAGGTGGCGGCTGAGCTACAGGCCAAAATCTACAGGTAGGCACTTTGCTAAAAACAGGTCTGTTTTCTGTGATGTGTCCACGTTGCGCTTTGGGGCGTTTCCTGTCGCGGGCGCTAGGCCTACCCACACAAGTGAGGTATCATTTTTATCGGGAGACGTGGGGGAACGCTGGGTGGAAGGAAATGTGTGGCTCCTCTCAGATTCCAGAACTTTCTGCCACAGAAATGTGAGGAACATGTGTTTTTTTAGCCAAATTTTGAGGTTTGCAAAGGATTCTGGGTAACAGAACCTGGTCCCAGCCACACAAGTCACCCCATTTTGGATTCCCCTAGGTCTCTAGTTTTCAGAAATGCACAGGTTTGGTAGGTTTCCCTAGGTGGCGGCTGAGCTACAGGCCAAAATCCACAGGTAGGCACTTTGCTAAAAACAGGTCTGTTTTCTGTGATGTGTCCACGTTGCGCTTTGGGGTGTTTCCTGTCGCGGGCGCTAGGCCTACCCACACAAGTGAGGTATCATTTTTATCGGGAGACGTGGGGGAACGCTGGGTGGAAGGAAATTTGTGGCTCCTCTCAGATTCCAGAACTTTCTGCCACAGAAATGTGAGGAACATGTGTTTTTTTAGCCAAATTTTGAGGTTTGCAAAGGATTCTGGGTAACAGAACCTGGTCCCAGCCACACAAGTCACCCCATCTTGGATTCCCCTAGGTCTCTAGTTTTCAGAAATGCACAGGTTTGGTAGGTTTCCCTAGGTGGCGGCTGAGCTACAGGCCAAAATCCACAGGTAGGCACTTTGCTAAAAACAGGTCTGTTTTCTGTGATGTGTCCACGTTGCGCTTTGGGGCGTTTCCTGTCGCGGGCGCTAGGCCTACCCACACAAGTGAGGTATCATTTTTATCGGGAGACGTGGGGGAACGCTGGGTGGAAGGAAATTTGTGGCTCCTCTCAGATTCCAGAACTTTCTGCCACAGAAATGTGAGGAACATGTGTTTTTTTAGCCACATTTTGAGGTTTGCAACGGATTCTGGGTAACAGAACCTGGTCCCAGACACACAAGTCACCCCATCTTGGATTCCCCCAGGTCTCTAGTTTTCAGAAATGCACAGGTTTGGTAGGTTTCCCTAGGTGGCGGCTGAGCTACAGGCCAAAATCTACAGGTAGGCACTTTGCAAAAAACACCTCTGTTTTCCTTCAAAAATGTGGTTGTGTCCACGTTGCGCTTTGGGGCGTTTCCTGTCGTGGGCGCTAGGCCTACCCACACAAGTGAGGTATCATTTTTATCGGGAGACGTGGGGGAACGCTGGGTGGAAGGAAATTTGTGGCTCCTCTCAGATTCCAGAACTTTCTGCCACAGAAATGTGAGGAACATGTGTTTTTTTAGCCAAATTTTGAGGTTTGCAAAGGATTCTGGGTAACAGAACCTGGTCCCAGCCACACAAGTCACCCCAACCTGGATTCCCCTAGGTCTCTAGTTTTCAGAAATGCACAGGTTTGGTAGGTTTCCCTAGGTGGCGGCTGAGCTACAGGCCAAAATCCACAGGTAGGCACTTTGCTAAAAACAGGTCTGTTTTCTGTGATGTGTCCACGTTGCGCTTTGCGGCGTTTCCTGTCGCGGGCGCTAGGCCTACCCACACAAGTGAGGTATCATTTTTATCGGGAGACGTGGGGGAACGCTGGGTGGAAGGAAATTTGTGGCTCCTCTCAGATTCCAGAACTTTCTGCCACAGAAATGTGAGGAACATGTGTTTTTTTTAGCCACATTTTGAGGTTTGCAAAGGATTCTGGGTAACAGAACCTGGTCCCAGCCACACAAGTCACCCCATCTTGGATTCCCCTAGGTCTCTAGTTTTCAGAAATGCACAGGTTTGGTAGGTTTCCCTAGGTGGCGGCTGAGCTACAGGCCAAAATCTACAGGTAGGCACTTTGCAACAAAACACCTCTGTTTTCCTTCAAAAATTTGGCTGTGTCCACGTTGCGCTTTGGGGCGTTTCCTGTCGCGGGCACTAGGCCTACCCACACAAGTGAGGTATCATTTTTATCAGGAGACGTGGGGGAACGCTGGGTGGAAGGAAATTTGTGGCTCCTCTCAGATTCCAGAACTTTCTGCCACAGAAATATGAGGAACATGTGTTTTTTTAGCCAAATTTTGAGGTTTCCAAAGGATTCTGGGTAACAGAACCTGGTCCCAGCCACACAAGTCACCCCATCTTGGATTCCCCTAGGTCTCTAGTTTTCAGAAATGCACAGGTTTGGTAGGTTTCCCTAGGTGGCGGCTGAGCTACAGGCCAAAATCTACAGGTAGGCACTTTGCTAAAAACAGGTCTGTTTTCTGTGATGTGTCCACGTTGCGCTTTGGGGCGTTTCCTGTCGCGGGCGCTAGGCCTACCCACACAAGTGAGGTATCATTTTTATCGGGAGACGTGGGGGAACGCTGGGTGGAAGGAAATGTGTGGCTCCTCTCAGATTCCAGAACTTTCTGCCACAGAAATGTGAGGAACATGTGTTTTTTTAGCCAAATTTTGAGGTTTGCAAAGGATTCTGGGTAACAGAACCTGGTCCCAGCCACACAAGTCACCCCATTTTGGATTCCCCTAGATCTCTAGTTTTCAGAAATGCACAGGTTTGGTAGGTTTCCCTAGGTGGCGGATGAGCTACAGGCCAAAATCCACAGGTAGGCACTTTGCTAAAAACAGGTCTGTTTTCTGTGATGGGTCCACGTTGCGCTTTGGGGCGTTTCCTGTCGCGGGCGCTAGGCCTACCCACACAAGTGAGGTATCATTTTTATCGGGAGACGTGGGGGAACGCTGGGTGAAAGGAAATTTGTGGCTCCTCTCAGATTCTAGAACCTTCTGCCACAGAAATGTGAGGAACATGTGTTTTTTTAGCCAAATTTTGAGGTTTGCAAAGGATTCTGGGTAACAGAACCTGGTCCGAGCCACACAAGTCACCCCATCTTGGATTCCCCTAGGTCTCTAGTTTTCAGAAATGCACAGGTTTGGTAGGTTTCCCTAGGTGGCGGCTGAGCTACAGGCCAAAATCTACAGGTAGGCACTTTGCTAAAAACAGGTCTGTTTTCTGTGATGTGTCCACGTTGCGCTTTGGGGCGTTTCCTGTCGCGGGCGCTAGGCCTACCCACACAAGTGAGGTATCATTTTTATCGGGAGACGTGGGGGAACGCTGGGTGGAAGGAAATGTGTGGCTCCTCTCAGATTCCAGAACTTTCTGCCACAGAAATGTGAGGAACATGTGTTTTTTTAGCCAAATTTTGAGGTTTGCAAAGGATTCTGGGTAACAGAACCTGATCCCAGCCACACAAGTCACCCCATTTTGGATTCCCCTAGGTCTCTAGTTTTCAGAAATGCACAGGTTTGGTAGGTTTCCCTAGGTGGCGGCTGAGCTACAGGCCAAAATCCACAGGTAGGCACTTTGCTAAAAACAGGTCTGTTTTCTGTGATGTGTCCACGTTGCGCTTTGGGGCGTTTCCTGTCGCGGGCGCTAGGCCTACCCACACAAGTGAGGTATCATTTTTATCGGGAGACGTGGGGGAACGCTGGGTGGAAGGAAATTTGTGGCTCCTCTCAGATTCCAGAACTTTCTGCCACAGAAATGTGAGGAACATGTGTTTTTTTAGCCAAATTTTGAGGTTTGCAAAGGATTCTGGGTAACAGAACCTGGTCCCAGCCACACAAGTCACCCCATCTTGGATTCCCCTAGGTCTCTAGTTTTCAGAAATGCACAGGTTTGGTAGGTTTCCCTAGGTGGCGGCTGAGCTACAGGCCAAAATCCACAGGTAGGCACTTTGCTAAAAACAGGTCTGTTTTCTGTGATGTGTCCACGTTGTGCTTTGGGGCGTTTCCTGTCGCGGGCGCTAGGCCTACCCACACAAGTGAGGTATCATTTTTATCGGGAGACGTGCGGGAACGCTGGGTGGAAGGAAATTTGTGGCTCCTCTCAGATTCCAGAACTTTCTGCCACAGAAATGTGAGGAACATGTGTTTTTTTAGCCAAATTTTGAGGTTTGCAAAGGATTCTGGGTAACAGAACCTGGTCCCAGCCACACAAGTCACCCCATCTTGGATTCCCCTAGGTCTCTAGTTTTCAGAAATGCAAAGGTTTGGTAGGTTTCCCTAGGTGGCGGCTGAGCTACAGTCCAAAATCCACAGGTAGGCACTTTGCTAAAATCAGGTCTGTTTTCTGTGATGTGTCCACGTTGCGCTTTGGGGCGTTTCCTGTCGCGGGCGCTAGGCCTACCCACACAAGTGAGGTATCATTTTTATCGGGAGACGTGGGGGAACGCTGGGTGGAAGGAAATTTGTGGCTCCTCTCAGATTCCAGAACTTTCTGCCACAGAAATGTGAGGAACATGTGTTTTTTTAGCCACATTTTGAGGTTTGCAAAGGATTCTGGGTAACAGAACCTGGTCCCAGACACACAAGTCACCCCATCTTGGATTCCCCTAGGTCTCTAGTTTTCAGAAATGCAAAGGTTTGGTAGGTTTCCCTAGGTGGCGGCTGAGCTACAGTCCAAAATCCACAGGTAGGCACTTTGCTAAAATCAGGTCTGTTTTCTGTGATGTGTCCACGTTGCGCTTTGGGGCGTTTCCTGTCGCGGGCGCTAGGCCTACCCACACAAGTGAGGTATCATTTTTATCGGGAGACGTGGGGGAACGCTGGGTGGAAGGAAATGTGTGGCTCCTCTCAGATTCCAGAACTTTCTGCCACAGAAATGTGAGGAACATGTGTTTTTTTAGCCAAATTTTGAGGTTTGCAAAGGATTCTGGGTAACAGAACCTGATCCCAGCCACACAAGTCACCCCATTTTGGATTCCCCTAGGTCTCTAGTTTTCAGAAATGCACAGGTTTGGTAGGTTTCCATAGGTGGCGGCTGAGCTACAGGCCAAAATCCACAGGTAGGCACTTTGCTAAAAACAGGTCTGTTTTCTGTGATGTGTCCACGTTGCGCTTTGGGGCGTTTCCTGTCGCGGGCGCTAGGCCTACCCACACAAGTGAGGTATCATTTTTATCGGGAGACGTGGGGGAACGCTGGGTGGAAGGAAATTTGTGGCTCCTCTCAGATTCCAGAACTTTCTGCCACAGAAATGTGAGGAACATGTGTTTTTTTAGCCAAATTTTGAGGTTTGCAAAGGATTCTGGGTAACAGAACCTGGTCCCAGCCACACAAGTCACCCCATCTTGGATTCCCCTAGGTCTCTAGTTTTCAGAAATGCACAGGTTTGGTAGGTTTCCCTAGGTGGCGGCTGAGCTACAGGCCAAAATCCACAGGTAGGCACTTTGCTAAAAACAGGTCTGTTTTCTGTGATGTGTCCACGTTGTGCTTTGGGGCGTTTCCTGTCGCGGGCGCTAGGCCTACCCACACAAGTGAGGTATCATTTTTATCGGGAGACGTGGGGGAACGCTGGGTGGAAGGAAATTTGTGGCTCCTCTCAGATTCCAGAACTTTCTGCCACAGAAATGTGAGGAACATGTGTTTTTTTAGCCAAATTTTGAGGTTTGCAAAGGATTCTGGGTAACAGAACCTGGTCCCAGCCACACAAGTCACCCCATCTTGGATTCCCCTAGGTCTCTAGTTTTCAGAAATGCAAAGGTTTGGTAGGTTTCCCTAGGTGGCGGCTGAGCTACAGTCCAAAATCCACAGGTAGGCACTTTGCTAAAATCAGGTCTGTTTTCTGTGATGTGTCCACGTTGCGCTTTGGGGCGTTTCCTGTCGCGGGCGCTAGGCCTACCCACACAAGTGAGGTATCATTTTTATCGGGAGACGTGGGGGAACGCTGGGTGGAAGGAAATTTGTGGCTCCTCTCAGATTCCAGAACTTTCTGCCACAGAAATGTGAGGAACATGTGTTTTTTTAGCCACATTTTGAGGTTTGCAAAGGATTCTGGGTAACAGAACCTGGTCCCAGACACACAAGTCACCCCATCTTGGATTCCCCCAGGTCTCTAGTTTTCAGAAATGCACAGTTTTGGTAGGTTTCCCTAGGTGGCGGCTGAGCTACAGGTCAAAATCTACAGGTAGGCACTTTGCAAAAAACACCTCTGTTTTCCTTCAAAAATGTGGTTGTGTCCACGTTGCGCTTTGGGGCGTTTCCTGTCGTGGGCGCTAGGCCTACCCACACAAGTGAGGTATCATTTTTATCGGGAGACGTGGGGGAACGCTGGGTGGAAGGAAATTTGTGGCTCCTCTCAGATTCCAGAACTTTCTGCCACAGAAATGTGAGGAACATGTGTTTTTTTAGCCAAATTTTGAGGTTTGCAAAGGATTCTGGGTAACAGAACCTGGTCCGAGCCACACAAGTCACCCCATCTTGGATTCCCCTAGGTCTCTAGTTTTCAGAAATGCACAGGTTTGGTAGGTTTCCCTAGGTGGCGGCTGAGCTACAGGCCAAAATCTACAGGTAGGCACTTTGCTAAAAACAGGTCTGTTTTCTGTGATGTGTCCACGTTGCGCTTTGGGGCGTTTCCTGTCACGGGCGCTAGGCCTACCCACACAAGTGAGGTATCATTTTTATCGGGAGACGTGGGGGAACGCTGGGTGGAAGGAAATGTGTGGCTCCTCTCAGATTCCAGAACTTTCTGCCACAGAAATGTGAGGAACATGTGTTTTTTTAGCCAAATTTTGAGGTTTGCAAAGGATTCTGGGTAACAGAACCTGGTCCCAGCCACACAAGTCACCCCATTTTGGATTCCCCTAGGTCTCTAGTTTTCAGAAATGCACAGGTTTGGTAGGTTTCCCTAGGTGGCGGCTGAGCTACAGGCCAAAATCCACAGGTAGGCACTTTGCTAAAAACAGGTCTGTTTTCTGTGATGTGTCCACGTTGCGCTTTGGGGCGTTTCCTGTCGCGGGCGCTAGGCCTACCCACACAAGTGAGGTATCATTTTTATCGGGAGACGTGGGGGAACGCTGGGTGGAAGGAAATTTGTGGCTCCTCTCAGATTCCAGAACTTTCTGCCACAGAAATGTGAGGAACATGTGTTTTTTTAGCCAAATTTTGAGGTTTGCAAAGGATTCTGGGTAACAGAACCTGGTCCCAGCCACACTAGTCACCCCATCTTGGATTCCCCTAGGTCTCTAGTTTTCAGAAATGCACAGGTTTGGTAGGTTTCCCCAGGTGGCGGCTGAGCTACAGTCCAAAATCCACAGGTAGGCACTTTGCTAAAAACAGGTCTGTTTTCTGTGATGTGTCCACGTTGCGCTTTGGGGCGTTTCCTGTCGCGGGCGCTAGGCCTACCCACACAAGTGAGGTATCATTTTTATCGGGAGACGTGGGGGAACGCTGGGTGGAAGGAAATTTGTGGCTCCTCTCAGATTCCAGAACTTTCTGCCACAGAAATGTGAGGAACATGTGTTTTTTTAGCCACATTTTGAGGTTTGCAAAGGATTCTGGGTAACAGAACCTGGTCCCAGCCACACAAGTCACCCCATCTTGGATTCCCCTAGGTCTCTAGTTTTCAGAAATGCACAGGTTTGGTAGGTTTCCCTAGGTGGCGGCTGAGCTACAGGCCAAAATCTACAGGTAGGCACTTTGCTAAAAACAGGTCTGTTTTCTGTGATGTGTCCACGTTGCGCTTTGGGGCGTTTCCTGTCGCGGGCGCTAGGCCTACCCACACAAGTGAGGTATCATTTTTATCGGGAGACGTGGGGGAACGCTGGGTGGAAGGAAATGTGTGGCTCCTCTCAGATTCCAGAACTTTCTGCCACAGAAATGTGAGGAACATGTGTTTTTTTAGCCAAATTTTGAGGTTTGCAAAGGATTCTGGGTAACAGAACCTGGTCCCAGCCACACAAGTCACCCCATTTTGGATTCCCCTAGATCTCTAGTTTTCAGAAATGCACAGGTTTGGTAGGTTTCCCTAGGTGGCGGATGAGCTACAGGCCAAAATCCACAGGTAGGCACTTTGCTAAAAACAGGTCTGTTTTCTGTGATGGGTCCACGTTGCGCTTTGGGGCGTTTCCTGTCGCGGGCGCTAGGCCTACCCACACAAGTGAGGTATCATTTTTATCGGGAGACGTGGGGGAACGCTGGGTGAAAGGAAATTTGTGGCTCCTCTCAGATTCTAGAACCTTCTGCCACAGAAATGTGAGGAACATGTGTTTTTTTAGCCAAATTTTGAGGTTTGCAAAGGATTCTGGGTAACAGAACCTGGTCCGAGCCACACAAGTCACCCCATCTTGGATTCCCCTAGGTCTCTAGTTTTCAGAAATGCACAGGTTTGGTAGGTTTCCCTAGGTGGCGGCTGAGCTACAGGCCAAAATCTACAGGTAGGCACTTTGCTAAAAACAGGTCTGTTTTCTGTGATGTGTCCACGTTGCGCTTTGGGGCGTTTCCTGTCGCGGGCGCTAGGCCTACCCACACAAGTGAGGTATCATTTTTATCGGGAGACGTGGGGGAACGCTGGGTGGAAGGAAATGTGTGGCTCCTCTCAGATTCCAGAACTTTCTGCCACAGAAATGTGAGGAACATGTGTTTTTTTAGCCAAATTTTGAGGTTTGCAAAGGATTCTGGGTAACAGAACCTGATCCCAGCCACACAAGTCACCCCATTTTGGATTCCCCTAGGTCTCTAGTTTTCAGAAATGCACAGGTTTGGTAGGTTTCCCTAGGTGGCGGCTGAGCTACAGGCCAAAATCCACAGGTAGGCACTTTGCTAAAAACAGGTCTGTTTTCTGTGATGTGTCCACGTTGCGCTTTGGGGCGTTTCCTGTCGCGGGCGCTAGGCCTACCCACACAAGTGAGGTATCATTTTTATCGGGAGACGTGGGGGAACGCTGGGTGGAAGGAAATTTGTGGCTCCTCTCAGATTCCAGAACTTTCTGCCACAGAAATGTGAGGAACATGTGTTTTTTTAGCCAAATTTTGAGGTTTGCAAAGGATTCTGGGTAACAGAACCTGGTCCCAGCCACACAAGTCACCCCATCTTGGATTCCCCTAGGTCTCTAGTTTTCAGAAATGCACAGGTTTGGTAGGTTTCCCTAGGTGGCGGCTGAGCTACAGGCCAAAATCCACAGGTAGGCACTTTGCTAAAAACAGGTCTGTTTTCTGTGATGTGTCCACGTTGTGCTTTGGGGCGTTTCCTGTCGCGGGCGCTAGGCCTACCCACACAAGTGAGGTATCATTTTTATCGGGAGACGTGCGGGAACGCTGGGTGGAAGGAAATTTGTGGCTCCTCTCAGATTCCAGAACTTTCTGCCACAGAAATGTGAGGAACATGTGTTTTTTTAGCCAAATTTTGAGGTTTGCAAAGGATTCTGGGTAACAGAACCTGGTCCCAGCCACACAAGTCACCCCATCTTGGATTCCCCTAGGTCTCTAGTTTTCAGAAATGCAAAGGTTTGGTAGGTTTCCCTAGGTGGCGGCTGAGCTACAGTCCAAAATCCACAGGTAGGCACTTTGCTAAAATCAGGTCTGTTTTCTGTGATGTGTCCACGTTGCGCTTTGGGGCGTTTCCTGTCGCGGGCGCTAGGCCTACCCACACAAGTGAGGTATCATTTTTATCGGGAGACGTGGGGGAACGCTGGGTGGAAGGAAATTTGTGGCTCCTCTCAGATTCCAGAACTTTCTGCCACAGAAATGTGAGGAACATGTGTTTTTTTAGCCACATTTTGAGGTTTGCAAAGGATTCTGGGTAACAGAACCTGGTCCCAGACACACAAGTCACCCCATCTTGGATTCCCCTAGGTCTCTAGTTTTCAGAAATGCAAAGGTTTGGTAGGTTTCCCTAGGTGGCGGCTGAGCTACAGTCCAAAATCCACAGGTAGGCACTTTGCTAAAATCAGGTCTGTTTTCTGTGATGTGTCCACGTTGCGCTTTGGGGCGTTTCCTGTCGCGGGCGCTAGGCCTACCCACACAAGTGAGGTATCATTTTTATCGGGAGACGTGGGGGAACGCTGGGTGGAAGGAAATGTGTGGCTCCTCTCAGATTCCAGAACTTTCTGCCACAGAAATGTGAGGAACATGTGTTTTTTTAGCCAAATTTTGAGGTTTGCAAAGGATTCTGGGTAACAGAACCTGATCCCAGCCACACAAGTCACCCCATTTTGGATTCCCCTAGGTCTCTAGTTTTCAGAAATGCACAGGTTTGGTAGGTTTCCATAGGTGGCGGCTGAGCTACAGGCCAAAATCCACAGGTAGGCACTTTGCTAAAAACAGGTCTGTTTTCTGTGATGTGTCCACGTTGCGCTTTGGGGCGTTTCCTGTCGCGGGCGCTAGGCCTACCCACACAAGTGAGGTATCATTTTTATCGGGAGACGTGGGGGAACGCTGGGTGGAAGGAAATTTGTGGCTCCTCTCAGATTCCAGAACTTTCTGCCACAGAAATGTGAGGAACATGTGTTTTTTTAGCCAAATTTTGAGGTTTGCAAAGGATTCTGGGTAACAGAACCTGGTCCCAGCCACACAAGTCACCCCATCTTGGATTCCCCTAGGTCTCTAGTTTTCAGAAATGCACAGGTTTGGTAGGTTTCCCTAGGTGGCGGCTGAGCTACAGGCCAAAATCCACAGGTAGGCACTTTGCTAAAAACAGGTCTGTTTTCTGTGATGTGTCCACGTTGTGCTTTGGGGCGTTTCCTGTCGCGGGCGCTAGGCCTACCCACACAAGTGAGGTATCATTTTTATCGGGAGACGTGGGGGAACGCTGGGTGGAAGGAAATTTGTGGCTCCTCTCAGATTCCAGAACTTTCTGCCACAGAAATGTGAGGAACATGTGTTTTTTTAGCCAAATTTTGAGGTTTGCAAAGGATTCTGGGTAACAGAACCTGGTCCCAGCCACACAAGTCACCCCATCTTGGATTCCCCTAGGTCTCTAGTTTTCAGAAATGCAAAGGTTTGGTAGGTTTCCCTAGGTGGCGGCTGAGCTACAGTCCAAAATCCACAGGTAGGCACTTTGCTAAAATCAGGTCTGTTTTCTGTGATGTGTCCACGTTGCGCTTTGGGGCGTTTCCTGTCGCGGGCGCTAGGCCTACCCACACAAGTGAGGTATCATTTTTATCGGGAGACGTGGGGGAACGCTGGGTGGAAGGAAATTTGTGGCTCCTCTCAGATTCCAGAACTTTCTGCCACAGAAATGTGAGGAACATGTGTTTTTTTAGCCACATTTTGAGGTTTGCAAAGGATTCTGGGTAACAGAACCTGGTCCCAGACACACAAGTCACCCCATCTTGGATTCCCCCAGGTCTCTAGTTTTCAGAAATGCACAGTTTTGGTAGGTTTCCCTAGGTGGCGGCTGAGCTACAGGTCAAAATCTACAGGTAGGCACTTTGCAAAAAACACCTCTGTTTTCCTTCAAAAATGTGGTTGTGTCCACGTTGCGCTTTGGGGCGTTTCCTGTCGTGGGCGCTAGGCCTACCCACACAAGTGAGGTATCATTTTTATCGGGAGACGTGGGGGAACGCTGGGTGGAAGGAAATTTGTGGCTCCTCTCAGATTCCAGAACTTTCTGCCACAGAAATGTGAGGAACATGTGTTTTTTTAGCCAAATTTTGAGGTTTGCAAAGGATTCTGGGTAACAGAACCTGGTCCGAGCCACACAAGTCACCCCATCTTGGATTCCCCTAGGTCTCTAGTTTTCAGAAATGCACAGGTTTGGTAGGTTTCCCTAGGTGGCGGCTGAGCTACAGGCCAAAATCTACAGGTAGGCACTTTGCTAAAAACAGGTCTGTTTTCTGTGATGTGTCCACGTTGCGCTTTGGGGCGTTTCCTGTCACGGGCGCTAGGCCTACCCACACAAGTGAGGTATCATTTTTATCGGGAGACGTGGGGGAACGCTGGGTGGAAGGAAATGTGTGGCTCCTCTCAGATTCCAGAACTTTCTGCCACAGAAATGTGAGGAACATGTGTTTTTTTAGCCAAATTTTGAGGTTTGCAAAGGATTCTGGGTAACAGAACCTGGTCCCAGCCACACAAGTCACCCCATTTTGGATTCCCCTAGGTCTCTAGTTTTCAGAAATGCACAGGTTTGGTAGGTTTCCCTAGGTGGCGGCTGAGCTACAGGCCAAAATCCACAGGTAGGCACTTTGCTAAAAACAGGTCTGTTTTCTGTGATGTGTCCACGTTGCGCTTTGGGGCGTTTCCTGTCGCGGGCGCTAGGCCTACCCACACAAGTGAGGTATCATTTTTATCGGGAGACGTGGGGGAACGCTGGGTGGAAGGAAATTTGTGGCTCCTCTCAGATTCCAGAACTTTCTGCCACAGAAATGTGAGGAACATGTGTTTTTTTAGCCAAATTTTGAGGTTTGCAAAGGATTCTGGGTAACAGAACCTGGTCCCAGCCACACTAGTCACCCCATCTTGGATTCCCCTAGGTCTCTAGTTTTCAGAAATGCACAGGTTTGGTAGGTTTCCCCAGGTGGCGGCTGAGCTACAGTCCAAAATCCACAGGTAGGCACTTTGCTAAAAACAGGTCTGTTTTCTGTGATGTGTCCACGTTGCGCTTTGGGGCGTTTCCTGTCGCGGGCGCTAGGCCTACCCACACAAGTGAGGTATCATTTTTATCGGGAGACGTGGGGGAACGCTGGGTGGAAGGAAATTTGTGGCTCCTCTCAGATTCCAGAACTTTCTGCCACAGAAATGTGAGGAACATGTGTTTTTTTAGCCACATTTTGAGGTTTGCAAAGGATTCTGGGTAACAGAACCTGGTCCCAGACACACAAGTCACCCCATCTTGGATTCCCCCAGGTCTCTAGTTTTCAGAAATGCACAGTTTTGGTAGGTTTCCCTAGGTGGCGGCTGAGCTACAGGTCAAAATCTACAGGTAGGCACTTTGCAAAAAACACCTCTGTTTTCCTTTAAAAATGTGGTTGTGTCCACGTTGCGCTTTGGGGCGTTTCCTGTCGTGGGCGCTAGGCCTACCCACACAAGTGAGGTATCATTTTTATCGGGAGACGTGGGGGAACGCTGGGTGGAAGGAAATTTGTGGCTCCTCTCAGATTCCAGAACTTTCTGCCACAGAAATGTGAGGAACATGTGTTTTTTTAGCCAAATTTTGAGGTTTGCAAAGGATTCTGGGTAACAGAACCTGGTCCCAGCCACACAAGTCACCCCAACCTGGATTCCCCTAGGTCTCTAGTTTTCAGAAATGCACAGGTTTGGTAGGTTTCCCTAGGTGGCGGCTGAGCTACAGGCCAAAATCCACAGGTAGGCACTTTGCTAAAAACAGGTCTGTTTTCTGTGATGTGTCCACGTTGCGCTTTGGGGCGTTTCCTGTCGCGGGCGCTAGGCCTACCCACACAAGTGAGGTATCATTTTTATCGGGAGACGTGGGGGAATGCTGGGTGGAAGGAAATTTGTGGCTCCTCTCAGATTCCAGAACTTTCTGCCACAGAAATGTGAGGAACATGTGTTTTTTTAGCCATATTTTGAGGTTTGCAAAGGATTCTGGGTAACAGAACCTGGTCCCAGACACACAAGTCACCCCATCTTGGATTCCCCCAGGTCTCTAGTTTTCAGAAATGCACAGGTTTGGTAGGTTTCCCTAGGTGGCGGCTGAGCTACAGGCCAAAATCTACAGGTAGGGTCTTTGCAAAAAACACCTCTGTTTTCCTTCAAAAATTTGGTTGTGCCCACGTTGCGCTTTGGGGCGTTTCCTGTCGTGGGCGCTAGGCCTACCCACACAAGTGAGGTATCATTTTTATCGGGAGACGTGGGGGAACGCTGGGTGGAAGGAAATTTGTGGCTCCTCTCAGATTCCAGAAATTTCTGCCACAGAAATGTGAGGAACATGTGTTTTTTTAGCCAAATTTTGAGGTTTGCAAAGGATTCTGGGTAACAGAACCTGGTCCCAGCCACACAAGTCACCCCAACCTGGATTCCCCTAGGTCTCTAGTTTTCAGAAATGCACAGGTTTGGTAGGTTTCCCTAGGTGGCGGCTGAGCTACAGGCCAAAATCCACAGGTAGGCACTTTGCTAAAAACAGGTCTGTTTTCTGTGATGTGTCCACGTTGCGCTTTAGGGCGTTTCCTGTCGCGGGCGCTAGGCCTACCCACACAAGTGAGGTATCATTTTTATCGGGAGACGTGGGGGAACGCTGGGTGGAAGGAAATTTGTGGCTCCTCTCAGATTCCAGAACTTTCTGCCACAGAAATGTGAGGAACATGTGTTTTTTTAGCCACATTTTGAGGTTTGCAACGGATTCTGGGTAACAGAACCTGGTCCCAGCCACACAAGTCACCCCAACCTGGATTCCCCTAGGTCTCTAGTTTTCAGAAATGCACAGGTTTGGTAGGTTTCCCTAGGTGGCGGCTGAGCTACAGGCCAAAATCCACAGGTAGGCACTTTGCTAAAAACAGGTCTGTTTTCTGTGATGTGTCCACGTTGCGCTTTGGGGCGTTTCCTGTCGCGGGCGCTAGGCCTACCCACACAAGTGAGGTATCATTTTTATCGGGAGACGTGGGGGAACGCTGGGTGGAAGGAAATTTGTGGCTCCTCTCAGATTCCAGAACTTTCTGCCACAGAAATGTGAGGAACATGTGTTTTTTTAGCCACATTTTGAGGTTTGCAACGGATTCTGGGTAACAGAACCTGGTCCCAGACACACAAGTCACCCCATCTTGGATTCCCCCAGGTCTCTAGTTTTCAGAAATGCACAGGTTTGGTAGGTTTCCCTAGGTGGCGGCTGAGCTACAGGCCAAAATCTACAGGTAGGCACTTTGCAAAAAACACCTCTGTTTTCCTTCAAAAATGTGGTTGTATCCACGTTGCGCTTTGGGGCGTTTCCTGTCGTGGGCGCTAGGCCTACCCACACAAGTGAGGTATCATTTTTATCGGGAGACGTGGGGGAACGCTGGGTGGAAGGAAATTTGTGGCTCCTCTCAGATTCCAGAACTTTCTGCCACAGAAATGTGAGGAACATGTGTTTTTTTAGCCAAATTTTGAGGTTTGCAAAGGATTCTGGGTAACAGAACCTGGTCCCAGCCACACAAGTCACCCCAACCTGGATTCCCCTAGGTCTCTAGTTTTCAGAAATGCACAGGTTTGGTAGGTTTCCCTAGGTGGCGGCTGAGCTACAGGCCAAAATCCACAGGTAGGCACTTTGCTAAAAACAGGTCTGTTTTCTGTGATGTGTCCACGTTGCGCTTTGGGGCGTTTCCTGTCGCGGGCGCTAGGCCTACCCACACAAGTGAGGTATCATTTTTATCGGGAGACGTGGGGGAACGCTGGGTGGAAGGAAATGTGTGGCTCCTCTCAGATTCCAGAACTTTCTGCCACAGAAATGTGAGGAACATGTGTTTTTTTAGCCAAATTTTGAGGTTTGCAAAGGATTCTGGGTAACAGAACCTGGTCCCAGCCACACAAGTCACCCCATTTTGGATTCCCCTAGGTCTCTAGTTTTCAGAAATGCACAGGTTTGGTAGGTTTCCCTAGGTGGCGGCTGAGCTACAGGCCAAAATCCACAGGTAGGCACTTTGCTAAAAACAGGTCTGTTTTCTGTGATGGGTCCACGTTGCGCTTTGGGGCGTTTCCTGTCGCGGGCGCTAGGCCTACCCACACAAGTGAGGTATCATTTTTATCGGGAGATGTGGGGGAACGCTGGGTGAAAGGAAATTTGTGGCTCCTCTCAGATTCTAGAACCTTCTGCCACAGAAATGTGAGGAACATGTGTTTTTTTAGCCAAATTTTGAGGTTTGCAAAGGATTCTGGGTAACAGAACCTGGTCCGAGCCACACAAGTCACCCCATCTTGGATTCCCCTAGGTCTCTAGTTTTCAGAAATGCACAGGTTTGGTAGGTTTCCCTAGGTGGCGGCTGAGCTACAGGCCAAAATCTACAGGTAGGCACTTTGCTAAAAACAGGTCTGTTTTCTGTGATGTGTCCACGTTGCGCTTTGGGGCGTTTCCTGTCGCGGGCGCTAGGCCTACCCACACAAGTGAGGTATCATTTTTATCGGGAGACGTGGGGGAACGCTGGGTGGAAGGAAATGTGTGGCTCCTCTCAGATTCCAGAACTTTCTGCCACAGAAATGTGAGGAACATGTGTTTTTTTAGCCAAATTTTGAGGTTTGCAAAGGATTCTGGGTAACAGAACCTGGTCCCAGCCACACAAGTCACCCCATTTTGGATTCCCCTAGGTCTCTAGTTTTCAGAAATGCACAGGTTTGGTAGGTTTCCCTAGGTGGCGGCTGAGCTACAGGCCAAAATCCACAGGTAGGCACTTTGCTAAAAACAGGTCTGTTTTCTGTGATGTGTCCACGTTGCGCTTTGGGGTGTTTCCTGTCGCGGGCGCTAGGCCTACCCACACAAGTGAGGTATCATTTTTATCGGGAGACGTGGGGGAACGCTGGGTGGAAGGAAATTTGTGGCTCCTCTCAGATTCCAGAACTTTCTGCCACAGAAATGTGAGGAACATGTGTTTTTTTTAGCCAAATTTTGAGGTTTGCAAAGGATTCTGGGTAACAGAACCTGGTCCCAGCCACACAAGTCACCCCATCTTGGATTCCCCTAGGTCTCTAGTTTTCAGAAATGCACAGGTTTGGTAGGTTTCCCTAGGTGGCGGCTGAGCTACAGGCCAAAATCCACAGGTAGGCACTTTGCTAAAAACAGGTCTGTTTTCTGTGATGTGTCCACGTTGCGCTTTGGGGCGTTTCCTGTCGCGGGCGCTAGGCCTACCCACACAAGTGAGGTATCATTTTTATCGGGAGACGTGGGGGAACGCTGGGTGGAAGGAAATTTGTGGCTCCTCTCAGATTCCAGAACTTTCTGCCACAGAAATGTGAGGAACATGTGTTTTTTTAGCCACATTTTGAGGTTTGCAACGGATTCTGGGTAACAGAACCTGGTCCCAGACACACAAGTCACCCCATCTTGGATTCCCCCAGGTCTCTAGTTTTCAGAAATGCACAGGTTTGGTAGGTTTCCCTAGGTGGCGGCTGAGCTACAGGCCAAAATCTACAGGTAGGCACTTTGCAAAAAACACCTCTGTTTTCCTTCAAAAATGTGGTTGTGTCCACGTTGCGCTTTGGGGCGTTTCCTGTCGTGGGCGCTAGGCCTACCCACACAAGTGAGGTATCATTTTTATCGGGAGACGTGGGGGAACGCTGGGTGGAAGGAAATTTGTGGCTCCTCTCAGATTCCAGAACTTTCTGCCACAGAAATGTGAGGAACATGTGTTTTTTTAGCCAAATTTTGAGGTTTGCAAAGGATTCTGGGTAACAGAACCTGGTCCCAGCCACACAAGTCACCCCAACCTGGATTCCCCTAGGTCTCTAGTGTTCAGAAATGCACAGGTTTGGTAGGTTTCCCTAGGTGGCGGCTGAGCTACAGGCCAAAATCCACAGGTAGGCACTTTGCTAAAAACAGGTCTGTTTTCTGTGATGTGTCCACGTTGCGCTTTGCGGCGTTTCCTGTCGCGGGCGCTAGGCCTACCCACACAAGTGAGGTATCATTTTTATCGGGAGACGTGAGAGAACGCTGGGTGGAAGGAAATTTGTGGCTCCTCTCAGATTCCAGAACTTTCTGCCACAGAAATGTGAGGAACATGTGTTTTTTTTAGCCACATTTTGAGGTTTGCAAAGGATTCTGGGTAACAGAACCTGGTCCCAGCCACACAAGTCACCCCATCTTGGATTCCCCTAGGTCTCTAGTTTTCAGAAATGCACAGGTTTGGTAGGTTTCCCTAGGTGGCGGCTGAGCTACAGGCCAAAATCTACAGGTAGGCACTTTGCAACAAAACACCTCTGTTTTCCTTCAAAAATTTGGCTGTGTCCACGTTGCGCTTTGGGGCGTTTCCTGTCGCGGGCGCTAGGCCTACCCACACAAGTGAGGTATCATTTTTATCAGGAGACGTGGGGGAACGCTGGGTGGAAGGAAATTTGTGGCTCCTCTCAGATTCCAGAACTTTCTGCCACAGAAATATGAGGAACATGTGTTTTTTTAGCCAAATTTTGAGGTTTCCAAAGGATTCTGGGTAACAGAACCTGGTCCCAGCCACACAAGTCACCCCATCTTGGATTCCCCTAGGTCTCTAGTTTTCAGAAATGCACAGGTTTGGTAGGTTTCCCTAGGTGGCGGCTGAGCTACAGGCCAAAATCTACAGGTAGGCACTTTGCAACAAAACACCTCTGTTTTCCTTCAAAAATTTGGCTGTGTCCACGTTGCGCTTTGGGGCGTTTCCTGTCGCGGGCGCTAGGCCTACCCACACAAGTGAGGTATCATTTTTATCAGGAGACGTGGGGGAACGCTGGGTGGAAGGAAATTTGTGGCTCCTCTCAGATTCCAGAACTTTCTGCCACAGAAATATGAGGAACATGTGTTTTTTTAGCCAAATTTTGAGGTTTCCAAAGGATTCTGGGTAACAGAACCTGGTCCCAGCCACACAAGTCACCCCATCTTGGATTCCCCTAGGTCTCTAGTTTTCAGAAATGCACAGGTTTGGTAGGTTTCCCTAGGTGGCGGCTGAGCTACAGGCCAAAATCTACAGGTAGGCACTTTGCTAAAAACAGGTCTGTTTTCTGTGATGTGTCCACGTTGCGCTTTGGGGCGTTTCCTGTCGCGGGCGCTAGGCCTACCCACACAAGTGAGGTATCATTTTTATCGGGAGACGTGGGGGAACGCTGGGTGGAAGGAAATGTGTGGCTCCTCTCAGATTCCAGAACTTTCTGCCACAGAAATGTGAGGAACATGTGTTTTTTTAGCCAAATTTTGAGGTTTGCAAAGGATTCTGGGTAACAGAACCTGGTCCCAGCCACACAAGTCACCCCATTTTGGATTCCCCTAGATCTCTAGTTTTCAGAAATGCACAGGTTTGGTAGGTTTCCCTAGGTGGCGGATGAGCTACAGGCCAAAATCCACAGGTAGGCACTTTGCTAAAAACAGGTCTGTTTTCTGTGATAGGTCCACGTTGCGCTTTGGGGCGTTTCCTGTCGCGGGCGCTAGGCCTACCCACACAAGTGAGGTATCATTTTTATCGGGAGACGTGGGGGAACGCTGGGTGAAAGGAAATTTGTGGCTCCTCTCAGATTCTAGAACCTTCTGCCACAGAAATGTGAGGAACATGTGTTTTTTTAGCCAAATTTTGAGGTTTGCAAAGGATTCTGGGTAACAGAACCTGGTCCGAGCCACACAAGTCACCCCATCTTGGATTCCCCTAGGTCTCTAGTTTTCAGAAATGCACAGGTTTGGTAGGTTTCCCTAGGTGGCGGCTGAGCTACAGGCCAAAATCTACAGGTAGGCACTTTGCTAAAAACAGGTCTGTTTTCTGTGATGTGTCCACGTTGCGCTTTGGGGCGTTTCCTGTCGCGGGCGCTAGGCCTACCCACACAAGTGAGGTATCATTTTTATCGGGAGACGTGGGGGAACGCTGGGTGGAAGGAAATGTGTGGCTCCTCTCAGATTCCAGAACTTTCTGCCACAGAAATGTGAGGAACATGTGTTTTTTTAGCCAAATTTTGAGGTTTGCAAAGGATTCTGGGTAACAGAACCTGATCCCAGCCACACAAGTCACCACATTTTGGATTCCCCTAGGTCTCTAGTTTTCAGAAATGCACAGGTTTGGTAGGTTTCCCTAGGTGGCGGCTGAGCTACAGGCCAAAATCCACAGGTAGGCACTTTGCTAAAAACAGGTCTGTTTTCTGTGATGTGTCCACGTTGCGCTTTGGGGCGTTTCCTGTCGCGGGCGCTAGGCCTACCCACACAAGTGAGGTATCATTTTTATCGGGAGACGTGGGGGAACGCTGGGTGGAAGGAAATTTGTGGCTCCTCTCAGATTCCAGAACTTTCTGCCACAGAAATGTGAGGAACATGTGTTTTTTTAGCCAAATTTTGAGGTTTCCAAAGGATTCTGGGTAACAGAACCTGGTCCCAGCCACACAAGTCACCCCATCTTGGATTCCCCTAGGTCTCTAGTTTTCAGAAATGCACAGGTTTGGTAGGTTTCCCTAGGTGGCGGCTGAGCTACAGGCCAAAATCTACAGGTAGGCACTTTGCGAAAAAACACCTCTGTTTTCCTTCAAAAATTTGGCTGTGTCCACGTTGCGCTTTGGGGCGTTTCCTGTCGCGGGCGCTAGGCCTACCCACACAAGTGAGGTATCATTTTTATCAGGAGACGTGGGGGAACGCTGGGTGGAAGGAAATTTGTGGCTCCTCTCAGATTCCAGAACCTTCTGCCACAGAAATGTGAGGAACATGTGTTTTTTTAGCCAAATTTTGAGGTTTCCAAAGGATTCTGGGTAACAGAACCTGGTCCCAGCCACACAAGTCACCCCATCTTGGATTCCCCTAGGTCTCTAGTTTTCAGAAATGCACAGGTTTGGTAGGTTTCCCTAGGTGGCGGCTGAGCTACAGGCCAAAATCTACAGGTAGGCACTTTGCTAAAAACAGGTCTGTTTTCTGTGATGTGTCCACGTTGCGCTTTGGGGCGTTTCCTGTCGCGGGCGCTAGGCCTACCCACACAAGTGAGGTATCATTTTTATCGGGAGACGTGGGGGAACGCTGGGTGGAAGGAAATGTGTGGCTCCTCTCAGATTCCAGAACTTTCTGCCACAGAAATGTGAGGAACATATGTTTTTTTAGCCAAATTTTGAGGTTTGCAAAGGATTCTGGGTAACAGAACCTGGTCCCAGCCACACAAGTCACCCCATTTTGGATTCCCCTAGGTCTCTAGTTTTCAGAAATGCACAGGTTTGGTAGGTTTCCCTAGGTGGCGGCTGAGCTACAGGCCAAAATCCACAGGTAGGCACTTTGCTAAAAACAGGTCTGTTTTCTGTGATGGGTCCACGTTGCGCTTTGGGGCGTTTCCTGTCGCGGGCGCTAGGCCTACCCACACAAGTGAGGTATCATTTTTATCGGGAGACGTGGGGGAACGCTGGGTGAAAGGAAATTTGTGGCTCCTCTCAGATTCTAGAACCTTCTGCCACAGAAATGTGAGGAACATGTGTTTTTTTAGCCAAATTTTGAGGTTTGCAAAGGATTCTGGGTAACAGAACCTGGTCCGAGCCACACAAGTCACCCCATCTTGGATTCCCCTAGGTCTCTAGTTTTCAGAAATGCACAGGTTTGGTAGGTTTCCCTAGGTGGCGGCTGAGCTACAGGCCAAAATCTACAGGTAGGCACTTTGCTAAAAACAGGTCTGTTTTCTGTGATGTGTCCACGTTGCGCTTTGGGGCGTTTCCTGTCGCGGGCGCTAGGCCTACCCACACAAGTGAGGTATCATTTTTATCGGGAGACGTGGGGGAACGCTGGGTGGAAGGAAATGTGTGGCTCCTCTCAGATTCCAGAACTTTCTGCCACAGAAATGTGAGGAACATGTGTTTTTTTAGCCAAATTTTGAGGTTTGCAAAGGATTCTGGGTAACAGAACCTGGTCCCAGCCACACAAGTCACCCCATTTTGGATTCCCCTAGATCTCTAGTTTTCAGAAATGCACAGGTTTGGTAGGTTTCCCTAGGTGGCGGATGAGCTACAGGCCAAAATCCACAGGTAGGCACTTTGCTAAAAACAGGTCTGTTTTCTGTGATAGGTCCACGTTGCGCTTTGGGGCGTTTCCTGTCGCGGGCGCTAGGCCTACCCACACAAGTGAGGTATCATTTTTATCGGGAGACGTGGGGGAACGCTGGGTGAAAGGAAATTTGTGGCTCCTCTCAGATTCTAGAACCTTCTGCCACAGAAATGTGAGGAACATGTGTTTTTTTAGCCAAATTTTGAGGTTTGCAAAGGATTCTGGGTAACAGAACCTGGTCCGAGCCACACAAGTCACCCCATCTTGGATTCCCCTAGGTCTCTAGTTTTCAGAAATGCACAGGTTTGGTAGGTTTCCCTAGGTGGCGGCTGAGCTACAGGCCAAAATCTACAGGTAGGCACTTTGCTAAAAACAGGTCTGTTTTCTGTGATGTGTCCACGTTGCGCTTTGGGGCGTTTCCTGTCGCGGGCGCTAGGCCTACCCACACAAGTGAGGTATCATTTTTATCGGGAGACGTGGGGGAACGCTGGGTGGAAGGAAATGTGTGGCTCCTCTCAGATTCCAGAACTTTCTGCCACAGAAATGTGAGGAACATGTGTTTTTTTAGCCAAATTTTGAGGTTTGCAAAGGATTCTGGGTAACAGAACCTGATCCCAGCCACACAAGTCACCCCATTTTGGATTCCCCTAGGTCTCTAGTTTTCAGAAATGCACAGGTTTGGTAGGTTTCCCTAGGTGGCGGCTGAGCTACAGGCCAAAATCCACAGGTAGGCACTTTGCTTAAAACAGGTCTGTTTTCTGTGATGTGTCCACGTTGCGCTTTGGGGCGTTTCCTGTCGCGGGCGCTAGGCCTACCCACACAAGTGAGGTATCATTTTTATCGGGAGACGTGGGGGAACGCTGGGTGGAAGGAAATTTGTGGCTCCTCTCAGATTCCAGAACTTTCTGCCACAGAAATGTGAGGAACATGTGTTTTTTTAGCCAAATTTTGAGGTTTCCAAAGGATTCTGGGTAACAGAACCTGGTCCCAGCCACACAAGTCACCCCATCTTGGATTCCCCTAGGTCTCTAGTTTTCAGAAATGCACAGGTTTGGTAGGTTTCCCTAGGTGGCGGCTGAGCTACAGGCCAAAATCTACAGGTAGGCACTTTGCGAAAAAACACCTCTGTTTTCCTTCAAAAATTTGGCTGTGTCCACGTTGCGCTTTGGGGCGTTTCCTGTCGCGGGCGCTAGGCCTACCCACACAAGTGAGGTATCATTTTTATCAGGAGACGTGGGGGAACGCTGGGTGGAAGGAAATTTGTGGCTCCTCTCAGATTCCAGAACCTTCTGCCACAGAAATGTGAGGAACATGTGTTTTTTTAGCCAAATTTTGAGGTTTCCAAAGGATTCTGGGTAACAGAACCTGGTCCCAGCCACACAAGTCACCCCATCTTGGATTCCCCTAGGTCTCTAGTTTTCAGAAATGCACAGGTTTGGTAGGTTTCCCTAGGTGGCGGCTGAGCTACAGGCCAAAATCTACAGGTAGGCACTTTGCTAAAAACAGGTCTGTTTTCTGTGATGTGTCCACGTTGCGCTTTGGGGCGTTTCCTGTCGCGGGCGCTAGGCCTACCCACACAAGTGAGGTATCATTTTTATCGGGAGACGTGGGGGAACGCTGGGTGGAAGGAAATGTGTGGCTCCTCTCAGATTCCAGAACTTTCTGCCACAGAAATGTGAGGAACATATGTTTTTTTAGCCAAATTTTGAGGTTTGCAAAGGATTCTGGGTAACAGAACCTGGTCCCAGCCACACAAGTCACCCCATTTTGGATTCCCCTAGGTCTCTAGTTTTCAGAAATGCACAGGTTTGGTAGGTTTCCCTAGGTGGCGGCTGAGCTACAGGCCAAAATCCACAGGTAGGCACTTTGCTAAAAACAGGTCTGTTTTCTGTGATGGGTCCACGTTGCGCTTTGGGGCGTTTCCTGTCGCGGGCGCTAGGCCTACCCACACAAGTGAGGTATCATTTTTATCGGGAGACGTGGGGGAACGCTGGGTGAAAGGAAATTTGTGGCTCCTCTCAGATTCTAGAACCTTCTGCCACAGAAATGTGAGGAACATGTGTTTTTTTAGCCAAATTTTGAGGTTTGCAAAGGATTCTGGGTAACAGAACCTGGTCCCAGCCACACAAGTCACCCCATCTTGGATTCCCCTAGGTCTCTAGTTTTCAGAAATGCACAGGTTTGGTAGGTTTCCCTAGGTGGCGGCTGAGCTACAGGCCAAAATCTACAGGTAGGCACTTTGCTAAAAACAGGTCTGTTTTCTGTGATGTGTCCACGTTGCGCTTTGGGGCGTTTCCTGTCGCGGGCGCTAGGCCTACCCACACAAGTGAGGTATCATTTTTATCGGGAGACGTGGGGGAACGCTGGGTGGAAGGAAATGTGTGGCTCCTCTCAGATTCCAGAACTTTCTGCCACAGAAATGTGAGGAACATGTGTTTTTTTAGCCAAATTTTGAGGTTTGCAAAGGATTCTGGGTAACAGAACCTGATCCCAGCCACACAAGTCACCCCATTTTGGATTCCCCTAGGTCTCTAGTTTTCAGAAATGCACAGGTTTGGTAGGTTTCCCTAGGTGGCGGCTGAGCTACAGGCCAAAATCCACAGGTAGGCACTTTGCTAAAAACAGGTCTGTTTTCTGTGATGTGTCCACGTTGCGCTTTGGGGCGTTTCCTGTCGCGGGCGCTAGGCCTACCCACACAAGTGAGGTATCATTTTTATCGGGAGACGTGGGGGAACGCTGGGTGGAAGGAAATTTGTGGCTCCTCTCAGATTCCAGAACTTTCTGCCACAGAAATGTGAGGAACATGTGTTTTTTTAGCCAAATTTTGAGGTTTGCAAAGGATTCTGGGTAACAGAACCTGGTCCCAGCCACACAAGTCACCCCATCTTGGATTCCCCTAGGTCTCTAGTTTTCAGAAATGCACAGGTTTGGTAGGTTTCCCTAGGTGGCGGCTGAGCTACAGGCCAAAATCCACAGGTAGGCACTTTGCTAAAAACAGGTCTGTTTTCTGTGATGTGTCCACGTTGCGCTTTGGGGCGTTTCCTGTCGCGGGCGCTAGGCCTACCCACACAAGTGAGGTATCATTTTTATCGGGAGACGTGGGGGAACGCTGGGTGGAAGGAAATTTGTGGCTCCTCTCAGATTCCAGAACTTTCTGCCACAGAAATGTGAGGAACATGTGTTTTTTTAGCCAAATTTTGAGGTTTGCAAAGGATTCTGGGTAACAGAACCTGGTCCCAGCCACACAAGTCACCCCATCTTGGATTCCCCTAGGTCTCTAGTTTTCAGAAATGCAAAGGTTTGGTAGGTTTCCCTAGGTGGCGGCTGAGCTACAGTCCAAAATCCACAGGTAGGCACTTTGCTAAAATCAGGTCTGTTTTCTGTGATGTGTCCACGTTGCGCTTTGGGGCGTTTCCTGTCGCGGGCGCTAGGCCTACCCACACAAGTGAGGTATCATTTTTATCGGGAGACGTGGGGGAACGCTGGGTGGAAGGAAATTTGTGGCTCCTCTCAGATTCCAGAACTTTCTGCCACAGAAATGTGAGGAACATGTGTTTTTTTAGCCACATTTTGAGGTTTGCAAAGGATTCTGGGTAACAGAACCTGGTCCCAGACACACAAGTCACCCCATCTTGGATTCCCCCAGGTCTCTAGTTTTCAGAAATGCACAGTTTTGGTAGGTTTCCCTAGGTGGCGGCTGAGCTACAGGTCAAAATCTACAGGTAGGCACTTTGCAAAAAACACCTCTGTTTTCCTTCAAAAATGTGGTTGTGTCCACGTTGCGCTTTGGGGCGTTTCCTGTCGTGGGCGCTAGGCCTACCCACACAAGTGAGGTATCATTTTTATCGGGAGACGTGGGGGAACGCTGGGTGGAAGGAAATTTGTGGCTCCTCTCAGATTCCAGAACTTTCTGCCACAGAAATGTGAGGAACATGTGTTTTTTTAGCCAAATTTTGAGGTTTGCAAAGGATTCTGGGTAACAGAACCTGGTCCCAGCCACACAAGTCACCCCAACCTGGATTCCCCTAGGTCTCTAGTTTTCAGAAATGCACAGGTTTGGTAGGTTTCCCTAGGTGGCGGCTGAGCTACAGGCCAAAATCCACAGGTAGGCACTTTGCTAAAAACAGGTCTGTTTTCTGTGATGTGTCCACGTTGCGCTTTGGGGCGTTTCCTGTCGCGGGCGCTAGGCCTACCCACACAAGTGAGGTATCATTTTTATCGGGAGACGTGGGGGAATGCTGGGTGGAAGGAAATTTGTGGCTCCTCTCAGATTCCAGAACTTTCTGCCACAGAAATGTGAGGAACATGTGTTTTTTTAGCCACATTTTGAGGTTTGCAAAGGATTCTGGGTAACAGAACCTGGTCCCAGACACACAAGTCACCCCATCTTGGATTCCCCCAGGTCTCTAGTTTTCAGAAATGCACAGGTTTGGTAGGTTTCCCTAGGTGGCGGCTGAGCTACAGGCCAAAATCTACAGGTAGGGTCTTTGCAAAAAACACCTCTGTTTTCCTTCAAAAATTTGGTTGTGCCCACGTTGCGCTTTGGGGCGTTTGCTGTCGTGGGCGCTAGGCCTACCCACACAAGTGAGGTATCATTTTTATCGGGAGACGTGGGGGAACGCTGGGTGGAAGGAAATTTGTGGCTCCTCTCAGATTCCAGAACTTTCTGCCACAGAAATGTGAGGAACATGTGTTTTTTTAGCCAAATTTTGAGGTTTGCAAAGGATTCTGGGTAACAGAACCTGGTCCCAGCCACACAAGTCACCCCAACCTGGATTCCCCTAGGTCTCTAGTTTTCAGAAATGCACAGGTTTGGTAGGTTTCCCTAGGTGGCGGCTGAGCTACAGGCCAAAATCCACAGGTAGGCACTTTGCTAAAAACAGGTCTGTTTTCTGTGATGTGTCCACGTTGCGCTTTGGGGCGTTTCCTGTCGCGGGCGCTAGGCCTACCCACACAAGTGAGGTATCATTTTTATCGGGAGACGTGGGGGAACGCTGGGTGGAAGGAAATTTGTGGCTCCTCTCAGATTCCAGAACTTTCTGCCACAGAAATGTGAGGAACATGTGTTTTTTTAGCCAAATTTTGAGGTTTGCAAAGGATTCTGGGTAACAGAACCTGGTCCCAGCCACACAAGTCACCCCATCTTGGATTCCCCTAGGTCTCTAGTTTTCAGAAATGCACAGGTTTGGTAGGTTTCCCTAGGTGGCGGCTGAGCTACAGGCCAAAATCTACAGGTAGGCACTTTGCAAAAAACACCTCTGTTTTCCTTCAAAAATGTGGTTGTGTCCACGTTGCGCTTTGGGGCGTTTCCTGTCGTGGGCGCTAGGCCTACCCACACAAGTGAGGTATCATTTTTATCGGGAGACGTGGGGGAACGCTGGGTGGAAGGAAATTTGTGGCTCCTCTCAGATTCCAGAACTTTCTGCCACAGAAATGTGAGGAACATGTGTTTTTTTAGCCAAATTTTGAGGTTTGCAAAGGATTCTGGGTAACAGAACCTGGTCCGAGCCACACAAGTCACCCCATCTTGGATTCCCCTAGGTCTCTAGTTTTCAGAAATGCACAGGTTTGGTAGGTTTCCCTAGGTGGCGGCTGAGCTACAGGCCAAAATCTACAGGTAGGCACTTTGCTAAAAACAGGTCTGTTTTCTGTGATGTGTCCACGTTGCGCTTTGGGGCGTTTCCTGTCACGGGCGCTAGGCCTACCCACACAAGTGAGGTATCATTTTTATCGGGAGACGTGGGGGAACGCTGGGTGGAAGGAAATGTGTGGCTCCTCTCAGATTCCAGAACTTTCTGCCACAGAAATGTGAGGAACATGTGTTTTTTTAGCCAAATTTTGAGGTTTGCAAAGGATTCTGGGTAACAGAACCTGGTCCCAGCCACACAAGTCACCCCATTTTGGATTCCCCTAGGTCTCTAGTTTTCAGAAATGCACAGGTTTGGTAGGTTTCCCTAGGTGGCGGCTGAGCTACAGGCCAAAATCCACAGGTAGGCACTTTGCTAAAAACAGGTCTGTTTTCTGTGATGTGTCCACGTTGCGCTTTGGGGCGTTTCCTGTCGCGGGCGCTAGGCCTACCCACACAAGTGAGGTATCATTTTTATCGGGAGACGTGGGGGAACGCTGGGTGGAAGGAAATTTGTGGCTCCTCTCAGATTCCAGAACTTTCTGCCACAGAAATGTGAGGAACATGTGTTTTTTTAGCCAAATTTTGAGGTTTGCAAAGGATTCTGGGTAACAGAACCTGGTCCCAGCCACACTAGTCACCCCATCTTGGATTCCCCTAGGTCTCTAGTTTTCAGAAATGCACAGGTTTGGTAGGTTTCCCTAGGTGGCGGCTGAGCTACAGTCCAAAATCCACAGGTAGGCACTTTGCTAAAAACAGGTCTGTTTTCTGTGATGTGTCCACGTTGCGCTTTGGGGCGTTTCCTGTCGCGGGCGCTAGGCCTACCCACACAAGTGAGGTATCATTTTTATCGGGAGACGTGGGGGAACGCTGGGTGGAAGGAAATTTGTGGCTCCTCTCAGATTCCAGAACTTTCTGCCACAGAAATGTGAGGAACATGTGTTTTTTTAGCCACATTTTGAGGTTTGCAAAGGATTCTGGGTAACAGAACCTGGTCCCAGACACACAAGTCACCCCATCTTGGATTCCCCCAGGTCTCTAGTTTTCAGAAATGCACAGTTTTGGTAGGTTTCCCTAGGTGGCGGCTGAGCTACAGGTCAAAATCTACAGGTAGGCACTTTGCAAAAAACACCTCTGTTTTCCTTTAAAAATGTGGTTGTGTCCACGTTGCGCTTTGGGGCGTTTCCTGTCGTGGGCGCTAGGCCTACCCACACAAGTGAGGTATCATTTTTATCGGGAGACGTGGGGGAACGCTGGGTGGAAGGAAATTTGTGGCTCCTCTCAGATTCCAGAACTTTCTGCCACAGAAATGTGAGGAACATGTGTTTTTTTAGCCAAATTTTGAGGTTTGCAAAGGATTCTGGGTAACAGAACCTGGTCCCAGCCACACAAGTCACCCCAACCTGGATTCCCCTAGGTCTCTAGTTTTCAGAAATGCACAGGTTTGGTAGGTTTCCCTAGGTGGCGGCTGAGCTACAGGCCAAAATCCACAGGTAGGCACTTTGCTAAAAACAGGTCTGTTTTCTGTGATGTGTCCACGTTGCGCTTTGGGGCGTTTCCTGTCGCGGGCGCTAGGCCTACCCACACAAGTGAGGTATCATTTTTATCGGGAGACGTGGGGGAATGCTGGGTGGAAGGAAATTTGTGGCTCCTCTCAGATTCCAGAACTTTCTGCCACAGAAATGTGAGGAACATGTGTTTTTTTAGCCATATTTTGAGGTTTGCAAAGGATTCTGGGTAACAGAACCTGGTCCCAGACACACAAGTCACCCCATCTTGGATTCCCCCAGGTCTCTAGTTTTCAGAAATGCACAGGTTTGGTAGGTTTCCCTAGGTGGCGGCTGAGCTACAGGCCAAAATCTACAGGTAGGGTCTTTGCAAAAAACACCTCTGTTTTCCTTCAAAAATTTGGTTGTGCCCACGTTGCGCTTTGGGGCGTTTCCTGTCGTGGGCGCTAGGCCTACCCACACAAGTGAGGTATCATTTTTATCGGGAGACGTGGGGGAACGCTGGGTGGAAGGAAATTTGTGGCTCCTCTCAGATTCCAGAAATTTCTGCCACAGAAATGTGAGGAACATGTGTTTTTTTAGCCAAATTTTGAGGTTTGCAAAGGATTCTGGGTAACAGAACCTGGTCCCAGCCACACAAGTCACCCCAACCTGGATTCCCCTAGGTCTCTAGTTTTCAGAAATGCACAGGTTTGGTAGGTTTCCCTAGGTGGCGGCTGAGCTACAGGCCAAAATCCACAGGTAGGCACTTTGCTAAAAACAGGTCTGTTTTCTGTGATGTGTCCACGTTGCGCTTTAGGGCGTTTCCTGTCGCGGGCGCTAGGCCTACCCACACAAGTGAGGTATCATTTTTATCGGGAGACGTGGGGGAACGCTGGGTGGAAGGAAATTTGTGGCTCCTCTCAGATTCCAGAACTTTCTGCCACAGAAATGTGAGGAACATGTGTTTTTTTAGCCACATTTTGAGGTTTGCAACGGATTCTGGGTAACAGAACCTGGTCCCAGCCACACAAGTCACCCCAACCTGGATTCCCCTAGGTCTCTAGTTTTCAGAAATGCACAGGTTTGGTAGGTTTCCCTAGGTGGCGGCTGAGCTACAGGCCAAAATCCACAGGTAGGCACTTTGCTAAAAACAGGTCTGTTTTCTGTGATGTGTCCACGTTGCGCTTTGGGGCGTTTCCTGTCGCGGGCGCTAGGCCTACCCACACAAGTGAGGTATCATTTTTATCGGGAGACGTGGGGGAACGCTGGGTGGAAGGAAATTTGTGGCTCCTCTCAGATTCCAGAACTTTCTGCCACAGAAATGTGAGGAACATGTGTTTTTTTAGCCACATTTTGAGGTTTGCAACGGATTCTGGGTAACAGAACCTGGTCCCAGACACACAAGTCACCCCATCTTGGATTCCCCCAGGTCTCTAGTTTTCAGAAATGCACAGGTTTGGTAGGTTTCCCTAGGTGGCGGCTGAGCTACAGGCCAAAATCTACAGGTAGGCACTTTGCAAAAAACACCTCTGTTTTCCTTCAAAAATGTGGTTGTATCCACGTTGCGCTTTGGGGCGTTTCCTGTCGTGGGCGCTAGGCCTACCCACACAAGTGAGGTATCATTTTTATCGGGAGACGTGGGGGAACGCTGGGTGGAAGGAAATTTGTGGCTCCTCTCAGATTCCAGAACTTTCTGCCACAGAAATGTGAGGAACATGTGTTTTTTTAGCCAAATTTTGAGGTTTGCAAAGGATTCTGGGTAACAGAACCTGGTCCCAGCCACACAAGTCACCCCAACCTGGATTCCCCTAGGTCTCTAGTTTTCAGAAATGCACAGGTTTGGTAGGTTTCCCTAGGTGGCGGCTGAGCTACAGGCCAAAATCCACAGGTAGGCACTTTGCTAAAAACAGGTCTGTTTTCTGTGATGTGTCCACGTTGCGCTTTGGGGCGTTTCCTGTCGCGGGCGCTAGGCCTACCCACACAAGTGAGGTATCATTTTTATCGGGAGACGTGGGGGAACGCTGGGTGGAAGGAAATGTGTGGCTCCTCTCAGATTCCAGAACTTTCTGCCACAGAAATGTGAGGAACATGTGTTTTTTTAGCCAAATTTTGAGGTTTGCAAAGGATTCTGGGTAACAGAACCTGGTCCCAGCCACACAAGTCACCCCATTTTGGATTCCCCTAGGTCTCTAGTTTTCAGAAATGCACAGGTTTGGTAGGTTTCCCTAGGTGGCGGCTGAGCTACAGGCCAAAATCCACAGGTAGGCACTTTGCTAAAAACAGGTCTGTTTTCTGTGATGGGTCCACGTTGCGCTTTGGGGCGTTTCCTGTCGCGGGCGCTAGGCCTACCCACACAAGTGAGGTATCATTTTTATCGGGAGATGTGGGGGAACGCTGGGTGAAAGGAAATTTGTGGCTCCTCTCAGATTCTAGAACCTTCTGCCACAGAAATGTGAGGAACATGTGTTTTTTTAGCCAAATTTTGAGGTTTGCAAAGGATTCTGGGTAACAGAACCTGGTCCGAGCCACACAAGTCACCCCATCTTGGATTCCCCTAGGTCTCTAGTTTTCAGAAATGCACAGGTTTGGTAGGTTTCCCTAGGTGGCGGCTGAGCTACAGGCCAAAATCTACAGGTAGGCACTTTGCTAAAAACAGGTCTGTTTTCTGTGATGTGTCCACGTTGCGCTTTGGGGCGTTTCCTGTCGCGGGCGCTAGGCCTACCCACACAAGTGAGGTATCATTTTTATCGGGAGACGTGGGGGAACGCTGGGTGGAAGGAAATGTGTGGCTCCTCTCAGATTCCAGAACTTTCTGCCACAGAAATGTGAGGAACATGTGTTTTTTTAGCCAAATTTTGAGGTTTGCAAAGGATTCTGGGTAACAGAACCTGGTCCCAGCCACACAAGTCACCCCATTTTGGATTCCCCTAGGTCTCTAGTTTTCAGAAATGCACAGGTTTGGTAGGTTTCCCTAGGTGGCGGCTGAGCTACAGGCCAAAATCCACAGGTAGGCACTTTGCTAAAAACAGGTCTGTTTTCTGTGATGTGTCCACGTTGCGCTTTGGGGTGTTTCCTGTCGCGGGCGCTAGGCCTACCCACACAAGTGAGGTATCATTTTTATCGGGAGACGTGGGGGAACGCTGGGTGGAAGGAAATTTGTGGCTCCTCTCAGATTCCAGAACTTTCTGCCACAGAAATGTGAGGAACATGTGTTTTTTTAGCCAAATTTTGAGGTTTGCAAAGGATTCTGGGTAACAGAACCTGGTCCCAGCCACACAAGTCACCCCATCTTGGATTCCCCTAGGTCTCTAGTTTTCAGAAATGCACAGGTTTGGTAGGTTTCCCTAGGTGGCGGCTGAGCTACAGGCCAAAATCCACAGGTAGGCACTTTGCTAAAAACAGGTCTGTTTTCTGTGATGTGTCCACGTTGCGCTTTGGGGCGTTTCCTGTCGCGGGCGCTAGGCCTACCCACACAAGTGAGGTATCATTTTTATCGGGAGACGTGGGGGAACGCTGGGTGGAAGGAAATTTGTGGCTCCTCTCAGATTCCAGAACTTTCTGCCACAGAAATGTGAGGAACATGTGTTTTTTTAGCCACATTTTGAGGTTTGCAACGGATTCTGGGTAACAGAACCTGGTCCCAGACACACAAGTCACCCCATCTTGGATTCCCCCAGGTCTCTAGTTTTCAGAAATGCACAGGTTTGGTAGGTTTCCCTAGGTGGCGGCTGAGCTACAGGCCAAAATCTACAGGTAGGCACTTTGCAAAAAACACCTCTGTTTTCCTTCAAAAATGTGGTTGTGTCCACGTTGCGCTTTGGGGCGTTTCCTGTCGTGGGCGCTAGGCCTACCCACACAAGTGAGGTATCATTTTTATCGGGAGACGTGGGGGAACGCTGGGTGGAAGGAAATTTGTGGCTCCTCTCAGATTCCAGAACTTTCTGCCACAGAAATGTGAGGAACATGTGTTTTTTTAGCCAAATTTTGAGGTTTGCAAAGGATTCTGGGTAACAGAACCTGGTCCCAGCCACACAAGTCACCCCAACCTGGATTCCCCTAGGTCTCTAGTTTTCAGAAATGCACAGGTTTGGTAGGTTTCCCTAGGTGGCGGCTGAGCTACAGGCCAAAATCCACAGGTAGGCACTTTGCTAAAAACAGGTCTGTTTTCTGTGATGTGTCCACGTTGCGCTTTGCGGCGTTTCCTGTCGCGGGCGCTAGGCCTACCCACACAAGTGAGGTATCATTTTTATCGGGAGACGTGGGGGAACGCTGGGTGGAAGGAAATTTGTGGCTCCTCTCAGATTCCAGAACTTTCTGCCACAGAAATGTGAGGAACATGTGTTTTTTTTAGCCACATTTTGAGGTTTGCAAAGGATTCTGGGTAACAGAACCTGGTCCCAGCCACACAAGTCACCCCATCTTGGATTCCCCTAGGTCTCTAGTTTTCAGAAATGCACAGGTTTGGTAGGTTTCCCTAGGTGGCGGCTGAGCTACAGGCCAAAATCTACAGGTAGGCACTTTGCAACAAAACACCTCTGTTTTCCTTCAAAAATTTGGCTGTGTCCACGTTGCGCTTTGGGGCGTTTCCTGTCGCGGGCGCTAGGCCTACCCACACAAGTGAGGTATCATTTTTATCAGGAGACGTGGGGGAACGCTGGGTGGAAGGAAATTTGTGGCTCCTCTCAGATTCCAGAACTTTCTGCCACAGAAATATGAGGAACATGTGTTTTTTTAGCCAAATTTTGAGGTTTCCAAAGGATTCTGGGTAACAGAACCTGGTCCCAGCCACACAAGTCACCCCATCTTGGATTCCCCTAGGTCTCTAGTTTTCAGAAATGCACAGGTTTGGTAGGTTTCCCTAGGTGGCGGCTGAGCTACAGGCCAAAATCTACAGGTAGGCACTTTGCTAAAAACAGGTCTGTTTTCTGTGATGTGTCCACGTTGCGCTTTGGGGCGTTTCCTGTCGCGGGCGCTAGGCCTACCCACACAAGTGAGGTATCATTTTTATCGGGAGACGTGGGGGAACGCTGGGTGGAAGGAAATGTGTGGCTCCTCTCAGATTCCAGAACTTTCTGCCACAGAAATGTGAGGAACATGTGTTTTTTTAGCCAAATTTTGAGGTTTGCAAAGGATTCTGGGTAACAGAACCTGGTCCCAGCCACACAAGTCACCCCATTTTGGATTCCCCTAGATCTCTAGTTTTCAGAAATGCACAGGTTTGGTAGGTTTCCCTAGGTGGCGGATGAGCTACAGGCCAAAATCCACAGGTAGGCACTTTGCTAAAAACAGGTCTGTTTTCTGTGATGGGTCCACGTTGCGCTTTGGGGCGTTTCCTGTCGCGGGCGCTAGGCCTACCCACACAAGTGAGGTATCATTTTTATCGGGAGACGTGGGGGAACGCTGGGTGAAAGGAAATTTGTGGCTCCTCTCAGATTCTAGAACCTTCTGCCACAGAAATGTGAGGAACATGTGTTTTTTTAGCCAAATTTTGAGGTTTGCAAAGGATTCTGGGTAACAGAACCTGGTCCGAGCCACACAAGTCACCCCATCTTGGATTCCCTTAGGTCTCTAGTTTTCAGAAATGCACAGGTTTGGTAGGTTTCCCTAGGTGGCGGCTGAGCTACAGGCCAAAATCTACAGGTAGGCACTTTGCTAAAAACAGGTCTGTTTTCTGTGATGTGTCCACGTTGCGCTTTGGGGCGTTTCCTGTCGCGGGCGCTAGGCCTACCCACACAAGTGAGGTATCATTTTTATCGGGAGACGTGGGGGAACGCTGGGTGGAAGGAAATGTGTGGCTCCTCTCAGATTCCAGAACTTTCTGCCACAGAAATGTGAGGAACATGTGTTTTTTTAGCCAAATTTTGAGGTTTGCAAAGGATTCTGGGTAACAGAACCTGATCCCAGCCACACAAGTCACCCCATTTTGGATTCCCCTAGGTCTCTAGTTTTCAGAAATGCACAGGTTTGGTAGGTTTCCCTAGGTGGCGGCTGAGCTACAGGCCAAAATCCACAGGTAGGCACTTTGCTAAAAACAGGTCTGTTTTCTGTGATGTGTCCACGTTGCGCTTTGGGGCGTTTCCTGTCGCGGGCGCTAGGCCTACCCACACAAGTGAGGTATCATTTTTATCGGGAGACGTGGGGGAACGCTGGGTGGAAGGAAATTTGTGGCTCCTCTCAGATTCCAGAACTTTCTGCCACAGAAATATGAGGAACATGTGTTTTTTTAGCCAAATTTTGAGGTTTCCAAAGGATTCTGGGTAACAGAACCTGGTCCCAGCCACACAAGTCACCCCATCTTGGATTCCCCTAGGTCTCTAGTTTTCAGAAATGCACAGGTTTGGTAGGTTTCCCTAGGTGGCGGCTGAGCTACAGGCCAAAATCTACAGGTAGGCACTTTGCAAAAAAACACCTCTGTTTTCCTTCAAAAATTTGGCTGTGTCCACGTTGCGCTTTGGGGCGTTTCCTGTCGCGGGCGCTAGGCCTACCCACACAAGTGAGGTATCATTTTTATCAGGAGACGTGGGGGAACGCTGGGTGGAAGGAAATTTGTGGCTCCTCTCAGATTCCAGAACCTTCTGCCACAGAAATGTGAGGAACATGTGTTTTTTTAGCCAAATTTTGAGGTTTCCAAAGGATTCTGGGTAACAGAACCTGGTCCCAGCCACACAAGTCACCCCATCTTGGATTCCCCTAGGTCTCTAGTTTTCAGAAATGCACAGGTTTGGTAGGTTTCCCTAGGTGGCGGCTGAGCTACAGGCCAAAATCTACAGGTAGGCACTTTGCTAAAAACAGGTCTGTTTTCTGTGATGTGTCCACGTTGCGCTTTGGGGCGTTTCCTGTCGCGGGCGCTAGGCCTACCCACACAAGTGAGGTATCATTTTTATCGGGAGACGTGGGGGAACGCTGGGTGGAAGGAAATGTGTGGCTCCTCTCAGATTCCAGAACTTTCTGCCACAGAAATGTGAGGAACATGTGTTTTTTTAGCCAAATTTTGAGGTTTGCAAAGGATTCTGGGTAACAGAACCTGGTCCCAGCCACACAAGTCACCCCATTTTGGATTCCCCTAGGTCTCTAGTTTTCAGAAATGCACAGGTTTGGTAGGTTTCCCTAGGTGGCGGCTGAGCTACAGGCCAAAATCCACAGGTAGGCACTTTGCTAAAAACAGGTCTGTTTTCTGTGATGGGTCCACGTTGCGCTTTGGGGCGTTTCCTGTCGCGGGCGCTAGGCCTACCCACACAAGTGAGGTATCATTTTCATCGGGAGACGTGGGGGAACGCTGGGTGAAAGGAAATTTGTGGCTCCTCTCAGATTCTAGAACCTTCTGCCACAGAAATGTGAGGAACATGTGTTTTTTTAGCCAAATTTTGAGGTTTGCAAAGGATTCTGGGTAACAGAACCTGGTCCGAGCCACACAAGTCACCCCATCTTGGATTCCCTTAGGTCTCTAGTTTTCAGAAATGCACAGGTTTGGTAGGTTTCCCTAGGTGGCGGCTGAGCTACAGGCCAAAATCTACAGGTAGGCACTTTGCTAAAAACAGGTCTGTTTTCTGTGATGTGTCCACGTTGCGCTTTGGGGCGTTTCCTGTCGCGGGCGCTAGGCCTACCCACACAAGTGAGGTATCATTTTTATCGGGAGACGTGGGGGAACGCTGGGTGGAAGGAAATGTGTGGCTCCTCTCAGATTCCAGAACTTTCTGCCACAGAAATGTGAGGAACATGTGTTTTTTTAGCCAAATTTTGAGGTTTGCAAAGGATTCTGGGTAACAGAACCTGATCCCAGCCACACAAGTCACCCCATTTTGGATTCCCCTAGGTCTCTAGTTTTCAGAAATGCACAGGTTTGGTAGGTTTCCCTAGGTGGCGGCTGAGCTACAGGCCAAAATCCACAGGTAGGCACTTTGCTAAAAACAGGTCTGTTTTCTGTGATGTGTCCACGTTGCGCTTTGGGGCGTTTCCTGTCGCGGGCGCTAGGCCTACCCACACAAGTGAGGTATCATTTTTATCGGGAGACGTGGGGGAACGCTGGGTGGAAGGAAATTTGTGGCTCCTCTCAGATTCCAGAACTTTCTGCCACAGAAATATGAGGAACATGTGTTTTTTTAGCCAAATTTTGAGGTTTCCAAAGGATTCTGGGTAACAGAACCTGGTCCCAGCCACACAAGTCACCCCATCTTGGATTCCCCTAGGTCTCTAGTTTTCAGAAATGCACAGGTTTGGTAGGTTTCCCTAGGTGGCGGCTGAGCTACAGGCCAAAATCTACAGGTAGGCACTTTGCAAAAAAACACCTCTGTTTTCCTTCAAAAATTTGGCTGTGTCCACGTTGCGCTTTGGGGCGTTTCCTGTCGCGGGCGCTAGGCCTACCCACACAAGTGAGGTATCATTTTTATCAGGAGACGTGGGGGAACGCTGGGTGGAAGGAAATTTGTGGCTCCTCTCAGATTCCAGAACCTTCTGCCACAGAAATGTGAGGAACATGTGTTTTTTTAGCCAAATTTTGAGGTTTCCAAAGGATTCTGGGTAACAGAACCTGGTCCCAGCCACACAAGTCACCCCATCTTGGATTCCCCTAGGTCTCTAGTTTTCAGAAATGCACAGGTTTGGTAGGTTTCCCTAGGTGGCGGCTGAGCTACAGGCCAAAATCTACAGGTAGGCACTTTGCTAAAAACAGGTCTGTTTTCTGTGATGTGTCCACGTTGCGCTTTGGGGCGTTTCCTGTCGCGGGCGCTAGGCCTACCCACACAAGTGAGGTATCATTTTTATCGGGAGACGTGGGGGAACGCTGGGTGGAAGGAAATGTGTGGCTCCTCTCAGATTCCAGAACTTTCTGCCACAGAAATGTGAGGAACATGTGTTTTTTTAGCCAAATTTTGAGGTTTGCAAAGGATTCTGGGTAACAGAACCTGGTCCCAGCCACACAAGTCACCCCATTTTGGATTCCCCTAGGTCTCTAGTTTTCAGAAATGCACAGGTTTGGTAGGTTTCCCTAGGTGGCGGCTGAGCTACAGGCCAAAATCCACAGGTAGGCACTTTGCTAAAAACAGGTCTGTTTTCTGTGATGGGTCCACGTTGCGCTTTGGGGCGTTTCCTGTCGCGGGCGCTAGGCCTACCCACACAAGTGAGGTATCATTTTTATCGGGAGACGTGGGGGAACGCTGGGTGAAAGGAAATTTGTGGCTCCTCTCAGATTCTAGAACCTTCTGCCACAGAAATGTGAGGAACATGTGTTTTTTTAGCCAAATTTTGAGGTTTGCAAAGGATTCTGGGTAACAGAACCTGGTCCGAGCCACACAAGTCACCCCATCTTGGATTCCCCTAGGTCTCTAGTTTTCAGAAATGCACAGGTTTGGTAGGTTTCCCTAGGTGGCGGCTGAGCTACAGGCCAAAATCTACAGGTAGGCACTTTGCTAAAAACAGGTCTGTTTTCTGTGATGTGTCCACGTTGCGCTTTGGGGCGTTTCCTGTCGCGGGCGCTAGGCCTACCCACACAAGTGAGGTATCATTTTTATCGGGAGACGTGGGGGAACGCTGGGTGGAAGGAAATGTGTGGCTCCTCTCAGATTCCAGAACTTTCTGCCACAGAAATGTGAGGAACATGTGTTTTTTTAGCCAAATTTTGAGGTTTGCAAAGGATTCTGGGTAACAGAACCTGATCCCAGCCACACAAGTCACCCCATTTTGGATTCCCCTAGGTCTCTAGTTTTCAGAAATGCACAGGTTTGGTAGGTTTCCCTAGGTGGCGGCTGAGCTACAGGCCAAAATCCACAGGTAGGCACTTTGCTAAAAACAGGTCTGTTTTCTGTGATGTGTCCACGTTGCGCTTTGGGGCGTTTCCTGTCGCGGGCGCTAGGCCTACCCACACAAGTGAGGTATCATTTTTATCGGGAGACGTGGGGGAACGCTGGGTGGAAGGAAATTTGTGGCTCCTCTCAGATTCCAGAACTTTCTGCCACAGAAATGTGAGGAACATGTGTTTTTTTAGCCAAATTTTGAGGTTTGCAAAGGATTCTGGGTAACAGAACCTGGTCCCAGCCACACAAGTCACCCCATCTTGGATTCCCCTAGGTCTCTAGTTTTCAGAAATGCACAGGTTTGGTAGGTTTCCCTAGGTGGCGGCTGAGCTACAGGCCAAAATCCACAGGTAGGCACTTTGCTAAAAACAGGTCTGTTTTCTGTGATGTGTCCACGTTGCGCTTTGGGGCGTTTCCTGTCGCGGGCGCTAGGCCTACCCACACAAGTGAGGTATCATTTTTATCGGGAGACGTGGGGGAACGCTGGGTGGAAGGAAATTTGTGGCTCCTCTCAGATTCCAGAACTTTCTGCCACAGAAATGTGAGGAACATGTGTTTTTTTAGCCAAATTTTGAGGTTTGCAAAGGATTCTGGGTAACAGAACCTGGTCCCAGCCACACAAGTCACCCCATCTTGGATTCCCCTAGGTCTCTAGTTTTCAGAAATGCAAAGGTTTGGTAGGTTTCCCTAGGTGGCGGCTGAGCTACAGTCCAAAATCCACAGGTAGGCACTTTGCTAAAATCAGGTCTGTTTTCTGTGATGTGTCCACGTTGCGCTTTGGGGCGTTTCCTGTCGCGGGCGCTAGGCCTACCCACACAAGTGAGGTATCATTTTTATCGGGAGACGTGGGGGAACGCTGGGTGGAAGGAAATTTGTGGCTCCTCTCAGATTCCAGAACTTTCTGCCACAGAAATGTGAGGAACATGTGTTTTTTTAGCCACATTTTGAGGTTTGCAAAGGATTCTGGGTAACAGAACCTGGTCCCAGACACACAAGTCACCCCATCTTGGATTCCCCCAGGTCTCTAGTTTTCAGAAATGCACAGTTTTGGTAGGTTTCCCTAGGTGGCGGCTGAGCTACAGGTCAAAATCTACAGGTAGGCACTTTGCAAAAAACACCTCTGTTTTCCTTCAAAAATGTGGTTGTGTCCACGTTGCGCTTTGGGGCGTTTCCTGTCGTGGGCGCTAGGCCTACCCACACAAGTGAGGTATCATTTTTATCGGGAGACGTGGGGGAACGCTGGGTGGAAGGAAATTTGTGGCTCCTCTCAGATTCCAGAACTTTCTGCCACAGAAATGTGAGGAACATGTGTTTTTTTAGCCAAATTTTGAGGTTTGCAAAGGATTCTGGGTAACAGAACCTGGTCCCAGCCACACAAGTCACCCCAACCTGGATTCCCCTAGGTCTCTAGTTTTCAGAAATGCACAGGTTTGGTAGGTTTCCCTAGGTGGCAGCTGAGCTACAGGCCAAAATCCACAGGTAGGCACTTTGCTAAAAACAGGTCTGTTTTCTGTGATGTGTCCACGTTGCGCTTTGGGGCGTTTCCTGTCGCGGGCGCTAGGCCTACCCACACAAGTGAGGTATCATTTTTATCGGGAGACGTGGGGGAATGCTGGGTGGAAGGAAATTTGTGGCTCCTCTCAGATTCCAGAACTTTCTGCCACAGAAATGTGAGGAACATGTGTTTTTTTAGCCACATTTTGAGGTTTGCAAAGGATTCTGGGTAACAGAACCTGGTCCCAGACACACAAGTCACCCCATCTTGGATTCCCCCAGGTCTCTAGTTTTCAGAAATGCACAGGTTTGGTAGGTTTCCCTAGGTGGCGGCTGAGCTACAGGCCAAAATCTACAGGTAGGGTCTTTGCAAAAAACACCTCTGTTTTCCTTCAAAAATTTGGTTGTGCCCACGTTGCGCTTTGGGGCGTTTGCTGTCGTGGGCGCTAGGCCTACCCACACAAGTGAGGTATCATTTTTATCGGGAGACGTGGGGGAACGCTGGGTGGAAGGAAATTTGTGGCTCCTCTCAGATTCCAGAACTTTCTGCCACAGAAATGTGAGGAACATGTGTTTTTTTAGCCAAATTTTGAGGTTTGCAAAGGATTCTGGGTAACAGAACCTGGTCCCAGCCACACAAGTCACCCCAACCTGGATTCCCCTAGGTCTCTAGTTTTCAGAAATGCACAGGTTTGGTAGGTTTCCCTAGGTGGCGGCTGAGCTACAGGCCAAAATCCACAGGTAGGCACTTTGCTAAAAACAGGTCTGTTTTCTGTGATGTGTCCACGTTGCGCTTTGGGGCGTTTCCTGTCGCGGGCGCTAGGCCTACCCACACAAGTGAGGTATCATTTTTATCGGGAGACGTGGGGGAACGCTGGGTGGAAGGAAATTTGTGGCTCCTCTCAGATTCCAGAACTTTCTGCCACAGAAATGTGAGGAACATGTGTTTTTTTAGCCAAATTTTGAGGTTTGCAAAGGATTCTGGGTAACAGAACCTGGTCCCAGCCACACAAGTCACCCCATCTTGGATTCCCCTAGGTCTCTAGTTTTCAGAAATGCACAGGTTTGGTAGGTTTCCCTAGGTGGCGGCTGAGCTACAGGCCAAAATCTACAGGTAGGCACTTTGCAAAAAAACACCTCTGTTTTCCTTCAAAAATTTGGCTGTGTCCACGTTGCGCTTTGGGGCGTTTCCTGTCGCGGGCGCTAGGCCTACCCACACAAGTGAGGTATCATTTTTATCAGGAGACGTGGGGAAACGCTGGGTGGAAGGAAATTTGTGGCTCCTCTCAGATTCCAGAACTTTCTGCCACAGAAATGTGAGGAACATGTGTTTTTTTAGCCAAATTTTGAGGTTTCCAAAGGATTCTGGGTAACAGAACCTGGTCCCAGCCACACAAGTCACCCCATCTTGGATTCCCCTAGGTCTCTAGTTTTCAGAAATGCACAGGTTTGGTAGGTTTCCCTAGGTGGCGGCTGAGCTACAGGCCAAAATCCACAGGTAGGCACTTTGCTAAAAACAGGTCTGTTTTCTGTGATGTGTCCACGTTGCGCTTTGGGGCGTTTCCTGTCGCGGGCGCTAGGCGTACCCACACAAGTGAGGTATCATTTTTATCGGGAGATGTGGGGGAACGCTGGGTGGAAGGAAATTTGTGGCTCCTCTCAGATTCTAGAACTTTCTGCCACAGAAATGTGAGGAACATGTGTTTTTTTAGCCAAATTTTGAGGTTTCCAAAGGATTCTGGGTAACAGAACCTGGTCCCAGCCACATAAGTCACCCCATCTTGGATTCCCCTAGGTCTCTAGTTTTCAGAAATGCACAGGTTTGGTAGGTTTCCCTAGGTGGCGGCTGAGCTACAGGCCAAAATCTACAGGTAGGCACTTTGCTAAAAACAGGTCTGTTTTCTGTGATGTGTCCACGTTGCACTTTGGGGCGTTTCCTGTCGCGGGCGCTAGGCCTACCCACACAAGTGAGGTATCATTTTTATCGGGAGACGTGGGGGAACGCTGGGTGGAAGGAAATGTGTGGCTCCTCTCAGATTCCAGAACTTTCTGCCACAGAAATGTGAGGAACATGTGTTTTTTTAGCCAAATTTTGAGGTTTGCAAAGGATTCTGGGTAACAGAACCTGGTCCCAGCCACACAAGTCACCCCATTTTGGATTCCCCTAGGTCTCTAGTTTTCAGAAATGCACAGGTTTGGTAGGTTTCCCTAGGTGGCGGCTGAGCTACAGGCCAAAATCCACAGGTAGGCACTTTGCTAAAAACAGGTCTGTTTTCTGTGATGGGTCCACGTTGCGCTTTGGGGCGTTTCCTGTCGCGGGCGCTAGGCCTACCCACACAAGTGAGGTATCATTTTTATCGGGAGACGTGGGGGAACGCTGGGTGGAAGGAAATTTGTGACTCCTCTCAGATTCCAGAACTTTCTGCCACAGAAATGTGAGGAACATGTGTTTTTTTAGCCAAATTTTGAGGTTTGCAAAGGATTCTGGGTAACAGAACCTGGTCCCAGCCACACAAGTCACCCCATCTTGGATTCCCCTAGGTCTCTAGTTTTCAGAAATGCACAGGTTTGGTAGGTTTCCCTAGGTGGCGGCTGAGCTACAGGCCAAAATCCACAGGTAGGCACTTTGCTAAAAACAGGTCTGTTTTCTGTGATGTGTCCACGTTGCGCTTTGGGGCGTTTCCTGTCGCGGGCGCTAGGCCTACCCACACAAGTGAGGTATCATTTTTATCGGGAGACGTGGGGGAACGCTGGGTGGAAGGAAATTTGTGGCTCCTCTCAGATTCCAGAACTTTCTGCCACAGAAATGTGAGGAACATGTGTTTTTTTAGCCAAATTTTGAGGTTTGCAAAGGATTCTGGGTAACAGAACCTGGTCCCAGCCACACAAGTCACCCCATCTTGGATTCCCCTAGGTCTCTAGTTTTCAGAAATGCACAGGTTTGGTAGGTTTCCCTAGGTGGCGGCTGAGCTACAGGCCAAAATCTACAGGTAGGCACTTTGCTAAAAACAGGTCTGTTTTCTGTGATGTGTCCACGTTGCGCTTTGGGGAGTTTCCTGTCGCGGGCGCTAGGCCTACCCACACAAGTGAGGTATCATTTTTATCGGGAGACGTGGGGGAACGCTGGGTGGAAGGAAATGTGTGGCTCCTCTCAGATTCCAGAACTTTCTGCCACAGAAATGTGAGGAACATGTGTTTTTTTAGCCAAATTTTGAGGTTTGCAAAGGATTCTGGGTAACAGAACCTGGTCCCAGCCACACAAGTCACCCCATTTTGGATTCCCCTAGGTCTCTAGTTTTCAGAAATGCACAGGTTTGGTAGGTTTCCCTTGGTGGCGGCTGAGCTACAGGCCAAAATCCACAGGTAGGCACTTTGCTAAAAACAGGTCTGTTTTCTGTGATGTGTCCACGTTGCGCTTTGGGGCGTTTCCTGTCGCGGGCGCTAGGCCTACCCACACAAGTGAGGTATCATTTTTATCGGGAGACGTGGGGGAACGCTGGGTGGAAGGAAATTTGTGACTCCTCTCAGATTCCAGAACTTTCTGCCACAGAAATGTGAGGAACATGTGTTTTTTTAGCCAAATTTTGAGGTTTGCAAAGGATTCTGGGTAACAGAACCTGGTCCCAGCCACACAAGTCACCCCATCTTGGATTCCCCTAGGTCTCTAGTTTTCAGAAATGCACAGGTTTGGTAGGTTTCCCTAGGTGGCGGCTGAGCTACAGGCCAAAATCCACAGGTAGGCACTTTGCTAAAAACAGGTCTGTTTTCTGTGATGTGTCCACGTTGCGCTTTGGGGCGTTTCCTGTCGCGGGCGCTAGGCCTACCCACACAAGTGAGGTATCATTTTTATCGGGAGACGTGGGGGAACGCTGGGTGGAAGGAAATTTGTGGCTCCTCTCAGATTCCAGAACTTTCTGCCACAGAAATGTGAGGAACATGTGTTTTTTTAGCCAAATTTTGAGGTTTGCAAAGGATTCTGGGTAACAGAACCTGGTCCCAGCCACACAAGTCACCCCATCTTGGATTCCCCTAGGTCTCTAGTTTTCAGAAATGCACAGGTTTGGTAGGTTTCCCTAGGTGGCGGCTGAGCTACAGGCCAAAATCCACAGGTAGGCACTTTGCTAAAAACAGGTCTGTTTTCTGTGATGTGTCCACGTTGCGCTTTGGGGCGTTTCCTGTCGCGGGCGCTAGGCCTACCCACACAAGTGAGGTATCATTTTTATCGGGAGACGTGGGGGAACGCTGGGTGGAAGGAAATTTGTGGCTCCTCTCAGATTCCAGAACTTTCTGCCACAGAAATGTGAGGAACATGTGTTTTTTTAGCCAAATTTTGAGGTTTGCAAAGGATTCTGGGTAACAGAACCTGGTCCCAGCCACACAAGTCACCCCATCTTGGATTCCCCCAGGTCTCTAGTTTTCAGAAATGGACAGGTTTGGTAGGTTTCCCTAGGTGGCGGCTGAGCTACAGGTCAAAATCTACAGGTAGGCACTTTGCAAAAAACACCTCTGTTTTCCTTCAAAAATGTGGTTGTGTCCACGTTGCGCTTTGGGGCGTTTCCTGTCGTGGGCGCTAGGCCTACCCACACAAGTGAGGTATCATTTTTATCGGGAGACGTGGGGGAACGCTGGGTGGAAGGAAATTTGTGGCTCCTCTCAGATTCCAGAACTTTCTGCCACAGAAATGTGAGGAACATGTGTTTTTTTAGCCAAATTTTGAGGTTTGCAAAGGATTCTGGGTAACAGAACCTGGTCCCAGCCACACAAGTCACCCCATCTTGGATTCCCCTAGGTCTCTAGTTTTCAGAAATGCACAGGTTTGGTAGGTTTCCCTAGGTGGCGGCTGAGCTACAGGCCAAAATCCACAGGTAGGCACTTTGCTAAAAACAGGTCTGTTTTCTGTGATGTGTCCACGTTGCGCTTTGGGGCGTTTCCTGTCGCGGGCGCTAGGCCTACCCACACAAGTGAGGTATCATTTTTATCGGGAGACATGGGGGAACGCTGGGTGGAAGGAAATTTGTGGCTCCTCTCAGATTCCAGAACTTTCTGCCACAGAAATGTGAGGAACATGTGTTTTTTTTAGCCACATTTTGAGGTTTGCAAAGGATTCTGGGTGACAGAACCTGGTCCCAGCCACACAAGTCACCCCATCTTGGATTCCCCTAGGTCTCTAGTTTTCAGAAATGCACAGGTTTGGTAGGTTTCCCTAGGTGGCGGCTGAGCTACAGGCCAAAATCTACAGGTAGGCACTTTGCAAAAAAACACCTCTGTTTTCCTTCAAAAATTTGGCTGTGTCCACGTTGCGCTTTGGGGCGTTTCCTGTCGCGGGCGCTAGGCCTACCCACACAAGTGAGGTATCATTTTTATCAGGAGATGTGGGGGACCGCTGGGTGGAAGGAAATTTGTGGCTCCTCTCAGATTCCAGAACTTTCTGCCACAGAAATGTGAGGAACATGTGTTTTTTTAGCCAAATTTTGAGGTTTCCAAAGGATTCTGGGTAACAGAACCTGGTCCCAGCCACACAAGTCACCCCATCTTGGATTCCCCTAGGTCTCTAGTTTTCAGAAATGCACAGGTTTGGTAGGTTTCCCTAGGTGGCGGCTGAGCTACAGGCCAAAATCCACAGGTAGGCACTTTGCTAAAAACAGGTCTGTTTTCTGTGATGTGTCCACGTTGCGCTTTGGGGCGTTTCCTGTCGCGGGCGCTAGGCCTACCCACACAAGTGAGGTATCATTTTTATCGGGAGACGTGGGGGAACGCTGGGTGGAAGGAAATTTGTGGCTCCTCTCAGATTCCAGAACTTTCTGCCACAGAAATGTGAGGAACATGTGTTTTTTTAGCCAAATTTTGAGGTTTGCAAAGGATTCTGGGTAACAGAACCTGGTCCCAGCCACACAAGTCACCCCATCTTGGATTCCCCTAGGTCTCTAGTTTTCAGAAATGCACAGGTTTGGTAGGTTTCCCTAGGTGGCGGCTGAGCTACAGGCCAAAATCCACAGGTAGGCACTTTGCTAAAAACAGGTCTGTTTTCTGTGATGTGTCCACGTTGCGCTTTGGGGCGTTTCCTGTCGCGGGCGCTAGGCCTACCCACACAAGTGAGGTATCATTTTTATCGGGAGACGTGGGGGAACGCTGGGTGGAAGGAAATTTGTGGCTCCTCTCAGATTCCAGAACTTTCTGCCACAGAAATGTGAGGAACATGTGTTTTTTTTAGCCACATTTTGAGGTTTGCAAAGGATTCTGGGTAACAGAACCTGGTCCCAGCCACACAAGTCACCCCATCTTGGATTCCCCTAGGTCTCTAGTTTTCAGAAATGCACAGGTTTGGTAGGTTTCCCTAGGTGGCGGCTGAGCTACAGGCCAAAATCTACAGGTAGGCACTTTGCAAAAAAACACCTCTGTTTTCCTTCAAAAATTTGGCTGTGTCCACGTTGCGCTTTGGGGCGTTTCCTGTCGCGGGCGCTAGGCCTACCCACACAAGTGAGGTATCATTTTTATCAGGAGACGTGGGGGAACGCTGGGTGGAAGGAAATTTGTGGCTCCTCTCAGATTCCAGAACTTTCTGCCACAGAAATGTGAGGAACATGTGTTTTTTTAGCCAAATTTTGAGGTTTCCAAAGGATTCTGGGTAACAGAACCTGGTCCCAGCCACACAAGTCACCCCATCTTGGATTCCCCTAGGTCTCTAGTTTTCAGAAATGCACAGGTTTGGTAGGTTTCCCTAGGTGGCGGCTGAGCTACAGGCCAAAATCCACAGGTAGGCACTTTGCTAAAAACAGGTCTGTTTTCTGTGATGTGTCCACGTTGCGCTTTGGGGCGTTTCCTGTCGCGGGCGCTAGGCGTACCCACACAAGTGAGGTATCATTTTTATCGGGAGATGTGGGGGAACGCTGGGTGGAAGGAAATTTGTGGCTCCTCTCAGATTCTAGAACTTTCTGCCACAGAAATGTGAGGAACATGTGTTTTTTTAGCCAAATTTTGAGGTTTCCAAAGGATTCTGGGTAACAGAACCTGGTCCCAGCCACACAAGTCACCCCATCTTGGATTCCCCTAGGTCTCTAGTTTTCAGAAATGCACAGGTTTGGTAGGTTTCCCTAGGTGGCGGCTGAGCTACAGGCCAAAATCTACAGGTAGGCACTTTGCTAAAAACAGGTCTGTTTTCTGTGATGTGTCCTCGTTGCACTTTGGGGCGTTTCCTGTCGCGGGCGCTAGGCCTACCCACACAAGTGAGGTATCATTTTTATCAGGAGACGTGGGGGAACGCTGGGTGGAAGGAAATGTGTGGCTCCTCTCAGATTCCAGAACTTTCTGCCACAGAAATGTGAGGAACATGTGTTTTTTTAGCCAAATTTTGAGGTTTGCAAAGGATTCTGGGTAACAGAACCTGGTCCCAGCCACACAAGTCACCCCATTTTGGATTCCCCTAGGTCTCTAGTTTTCAGAAATGCACAGGTTTGGTAGGTTTCCCTAGGTGGCGGCTGAGCTACAGGCCAAAATCCACAGGTAGGCACTTTGCTAAAAACAGGTCTGTTTTCTGTGATGGGTCCACGTTGCGCTTTGGGGCGTTTCCTGTCGCGGGCGCTAGGCCTACCCACACAAGTGAGGTATCATTTTTATCGGGAGACGTGGGGGAACGCTGGGTGAAAGGAAATTTGTGGCTCCTCTCAGATTCTAGAACTTTCTGCCACAGAAATGTGAGGAACATGTGTTTTTTTAGCCAAATTTTGAGGTTTGCAAAGGATTCTGGGTAACAGAACCTGGTCCGAGCCACACAAGTCACCCCATCTTGGATTCCCCTAGGTCTCTAGTTTTCAGAAATGCACAGGTTTGGTAGGTTTCCCTAGGTGGCGGCTGAGCTACAGGCCAAAATCTACAGGTAGGCACTTTGCTAAAAACAGGTCTGTTTTCTGTGATGTGTCCACGTTGCGCTTTGGGGAGTTTTCTGTCGCGGGCGCTAGGCCTACCCACACAAGTGAGGTATCATTTTTATCGGGAGACGTGGGGAAACGCTGGGTGGAAGGAAATGTGTGGCTCCTCTCAGATTCCAGAACTTTCTGCCACAGAAATGTGAGGAACATGTGTTTTTTTAGCCAAATTTTGAGGTTTGCAAAGGATTCTGGGTAACAGAACCTGGTCCCAGCCACACAAGTCACCCCATTTTGGATTCCCCTAGGTCTCTAGTTTTCAGAAATGCACAGGTTTGGTAGGTTTCCCTTGGTGGCGGCTGAGCTACAGGCCAAAATCCACAGGTAGGCACTTTGCTAAAAACAGGTCTGTTTTCTGTGATGTGTCCACGTTGCGCTTTGGGGCGTTTCCTGTCGCGGGCGCTAGGCCTACCCACACAAGTGAGGTATCATTTTTATGGGGAGACGTGGGGGAACGCTGGGTGGAAGGAAATTTGTGGCTCCTCTCAGATTCCAGAACTTTCTGCCACAGAAATGTGAGGAACATATGTTTTTTTAGCCAAATTTTGAGGTTTGCAAAGGATTCTGGGTAACAGAACCTGGTCCCAGCCACACAAGTCACCCCATCTTGGATTCCCCTAGGTCTCTAGTTTTCAGAAATGCACAGGTTTGGTAGGTTTCCCTAGGTGGCGGCTGAGCTACAGGCCAAAATCCACAGGTAGGCACTTTGCTAAAAACAGGTCTGTTTTCTGTGATGTGTCCACGTTGCGCTTTGGGGCGTTTCCTGTCGCGGGCGCTAGGCCTACCCACAAAAGTGAGGTATCATTTTTATCGGGAGACGTGGGGGAACGCTGGGTGGAAGGAAATTTGTGGCTCCTCTCAGATTCCAGAACTTTCTGCCACAGAAATGTGAGGAACATGTGTTTTTTTAGCCAAATTTGGAGGTTTGCAAAGGATTCTGGGTAACAGAACCTGGTCCCAGCCACACAAGTCACCCCATCCTGGATTCCCCTAGGTCTCTAGTTTTCAGAAATGCTCAGGTTTGGTAGGTTTCCCTAGGTGGCGGCTGAGCTACAGGCCAAAATCCACAGGTAGGCACTTTGCTAAAAACAGGTCTGTTTTCTGTGATGTGTCCACGTTGCGCTTTGGGGCGTTTCCTGTCGCGGGCGCTAGGCCTACCCACACAAGTGAGGTATCATTTTTATCGGGAGACGTGGGGGAACGCTGGGTGGAAGGAAATTTGTGGCTCCTCTCAGATTCCAGAACTTTCTGCCACAGAAATGTGAGGAACATGTGTTTTTTTAGCCAAATTTTGAGGTTTGCAAAGGATTCTGGGTAACAGAACCTGGTCCCAGCCACACAAGTCACCCCATCTTGGATTCCCCCAGGTCTCTAGTTTTCAGAAATGCACAGGTTTGGTAGGTTTCCCTAGGTGGCGGCTGAGCTACAGGTCAAAATCTACAGGTAGGCACTTTGCAAAAAACACCTCTGTTTTCCTTCAAAAATGTGGTTGTGTCCACGTTGCGCTTTGGGGCGTTTCCTGTCGTGGGCGCTAGGCCTACCCACACAAGTGAGGTATCATTTTTATCGGGAGACGTGGGGGAACGCTGGGTGGAAGGAAATTTGTGGCTCCTCTCAGATTCCAGAACTTTCTGCCACAGAAATGTGAGGAACATGTGTTTTTTTAGCCAAATTTTGAGGTTTGCAAAGGATTCTGGGTAACAGAACCTGGTCCCAGCCACACAAGTCACCCCAACCTGGATTCCCCTAGGTCTCTAGTTTTCAGAAATGCACAGGTTTGGTAGGTTTCCCTAGGTGGCGGCTGAGCTACAGGCCAAAATCCACAGGTAGGCACTTTGCTAAAAACAGGTCTGTTTTCTGTGATGTGTCCACGTTGCGCTTTGGGGCGTTTCCTGTCGCGGGCGCTAGGCCTACCCACACAAGTGAGGTATCATTTTTATCGGGAGACGTGGGGGAATGCTGGGTGGAAGGAAATTTGTGGCTCCTCTCAGATTCCAGAACTTTCTGCCACAGAAATGTGAGGAACATGTGTTTTTTTAGCCACATTTTGAGGTTTGCAAAGGATTCTGGGTAACAGAACCTGGTCCCAGACACACAAGTCACCCCATCTTGGATTCCCCCAGGTCTCTAGTTTTCAGAAATGCACAGGTTTGGTAGGTTTCCCTAGGTGGCGGCTGAGCTACAGGCCAAAATCTACAGGTAGGGTCTTTGCAAAAAACACCTCTGTTTTCCTTCAAAAATTTGGTTGTGCCCACGTTGCGCTTTGGGGCGTTTCCTGTCGTGGGCGCTAGGCCTACCCACACAAGTGAGGTATCATTTTTATCGGGAGACGTGGGGGAACGCTGGGTGGAAGGAAATTTGTGGCTCCTCTCAGATTCCAGAACTTTCTGCCACAGAAATGTGAGGAACATGTGTTTTTTTAGCCAAATTTTGAGGTTTGCAAAGGATTCTGGGTAACAGAACCTGGTCCCAGCCACACAAGTCACCCCATCTTGGATTCCCCTAGGTCTCTAGTTTTCAGAAATGCACAGGTTTGGTAGGTTTCCCTAGGTGGCGGCTGAGCTACAGGCCAAAATCCACAGGTAGGCACTTTGCTAAAAACAGGTCTGTTTTCTGTGATGTGTCCACGTTGCGCTTTGGGGCGTTTCCTGTCGCGGGCGCTAGGCCTACCCACAACAGTGAGGTATCATTTTTATCGGGAGACATGGGGGAACGCTGGGTGGAAGGAAATTTGTGGCTCCTCTCAGATTCCAGAACTTTCTGCCACAGAAATGTGAGGAACATGTGTTTTTTTAGCCACATTTTGAGGTTTGCAAAGGATTCTGGGTAACAGAACCTGGTCCCAGCCACACAAGTCACCCCATCTTGGATTCCCCTAGGTCTCTAGTTTTCAGAAATGCACAGGTTTGGTAGGTTTCCCTAGGTGGCGGCTGAGCTACAGGCCAAAATCTACAGGTAGGCACTTTGCAAAAAAACACATCTGTTTTCCTTCAAAAATTTGGCTGTGTCCACGTTGCGCTTTGGGGCGTTTCCTGTCGCGGGCGCTAGGCCTACCCACACAAGTGAGGTATCATTTTTATCAGGAGACGTGGGGGAACGCTGGGTGGAAGGAAATTTGTGGCTCCTCTCAGATTCCAGAACTTTCTGCCACAGAAATGTGAGGAACATGTGTTTTTTTAGCCAAATTTTGAGGTTTCCAAAGGATTCTGGGTAACAGAACCTGGTCCCAGCCACACAAGTCACCCCATCCTGGATTCCCCTAGGTCTCTAGTTTTCAGAAATGCACAGGTTTGGTAGGTTTCCCTAGGTGGCGGCTGAGCTACAGGCCAAAATCCACAGGTAGGCACTTTGCTAAAAACAGGTCTGTTTTCTGTGATGTGTCCACGTTGCGCTTTGGGGCGTTTCCTGTCGCGGGCGCTAGGCCTACCCACACAAGTGAGGTATCATTTTTATCGGGAGATGTGGGGGAACGCTGGGTGGAAGGAAATTTGTGGCTCCTCTCAGATTCTAGAACTTTCTGCCACAGAAATGTGAGGAACATGTGTTTTTTTAGCCAAATTTTGAGGTTTCCAAAGGATTCTGGGTAACAGAACCTGGTCCCAGCCACACAAGTCACCCCATCTTGGATTCCCCTAGGTCTCTAGTTTTCAGAAATGCACAGGTTTGGTAGGTTTCCCTAGGTGGCGGCTGAGCTACAGGCCAAAATCTACAGGTAGGCACTTTGCTAAAAACAGGTCTGTTTTCTGTGATGTGTCCACGTTGCACTTTGGGGCGTTTCCTGTCGCGGGCGCTAGGCCTACCCACACAAGTGAGGTATCATTTTTATCGGGAGACGTGGGGGAACGCTGGGTGGAAGGAAATGTGTGGCTCCTCTCAGATTCCAGAACTTTCTGCCACAGAAATGTGAGGAACATGTGTTTTTTTAGCCAAATTTTGAGGTTTGCAATGGATTCTGGGTAACAGAACCTGGTCCCAGCCACACAAGTCACCCCATTTTGGATTCCCCTAGGTCTCTAGTTTTCAGAAATGCACAGGTTTGGTAGGTTTCCCTAGGTGGCGGCTGAGCTACAGGCCAAAATCCACAGGTAGGCACTTTGCTAAAAACAGGTCTGTTTTCTGTGATGGGTCCACGTTGCGCTTTGGGGCGTTTCCTGTCGCGGGCGCTAGGCCTACCCACACAAGTGAGGTATCATTTTTATCGGGAGACGTGGGGGAACGCTGGGTGAAAGGAAATTTGTGGCTCCTCTCAGATTCTAGAACTTTCTGCCACAGAAATGTGAGGAACATGTGTTTTTTTAGCCAAATTTTGAGGTTTGCAAAGGATTCTGGGTAACAGAACCTGGTCCGAGCCACACAAGTCACCCCATCTTGGATTCCCCTAGGTCTCTAGTTTTCAGAAATGCACAGGTTTGGTAGGTTTCCCTAGGTGGCGGCTGAGCTACAGGCCAAAATCTACAGGTAGGCACTTTGCTAAAAACAGGTCTGTTTTCTGTGATGTGTCCACGTTGCGCTTTGGGGAGTTTCCTGTCGCGGGCGCTAGGCCTACCCACACAAGTGAGGTATCATTTTTATCGGGAGACGTGGGGGAACGCTGGGTGGAAGGAAATGTGTGGCTCCTCTCAGATTCCAGAACTTTCTGCCACAGAAATGTGAGGAACATGTGTTTTTTTTAGCCAAATTTTGAGGTTTGCAAAGGATTCTGGGTAACAGAACCTGGTCCCAGCCACACAAGTCACCCCATTTTGGATTCCCCTAGGTCTCTAGTTTTCAGAAATGCACAGGTTTGGTAGGTTTCCCTTGGTGGCGGCTGAGCTACAGGCCAAAATCCACAGGTAGGCACTTTGCTAAAAACAGGTCTGTTTTCTGTGATGTGTCCACGTTGCGCTTTGGGGCGTTTCCTGTCGCGGGCGCTAGGCCTACCCACACAAGTGAGGTATCATTTTTATTGGGAGACGTGGGGGAACGCTGGGTGGAAGGAAATTTGTGACTCCTCTCAGATTCCAGAACTTTCTGCCACAGAAATGTGAGGAACATGTGTTTTTTTAGCCAAATTTTGAGGTTTGCAAAGGATTCTGGGTAACAGAACCTGGTCCCAGCCACACAAGTCACCCCATCTTGGATTCCCCTAGGTCTCTAGTTTTCAGAAATGCACAGGTTTGGTAGGTTTCCCTAGGTGGCGGCTGAGCTACAGGCCAAAATCCACAGGTAGGCACTTTGCTAAAAACAGGTCTGTTTTCTGTGATGTGTCCACGTTGCGCTTTGGGGCGTTTCCTGTCGCGGGCGCTAGGCCTACCCACACAAGTGAGGTATCATTTTTATCGGGAGACGTGGGGGAACGCTGGGTGGAAGGAAATTTGTGGCTCCTCTCAGATTCCAGAACTTTCTGCCACAGAAATGTGAGGAACATGTGTTTTTTTAGCCAAATTTTGAGGTTTGCAAAGGATTCTGGGTAACAGAACTTGGTCCCAGCCACACAAGTCACCCCATCTTGGATTCCCCTAGGTCTCTAGTTTTCAGAAATGCACAGGTTTGGTAGGTTTCCCTAGGTGGCGGCTGAGCTACAGGCCAAAATCCACAGGTAGGCACTTTGCTAAAAACAGGTCTGTTTTCTGTGATGTGTCCACGTTGCGCTTTGGGGCGTTTCCTGTCGCGGGCGCTAGGCCTACCCACACAAGTGAGGTATCATTTTTATCGGGAGACGTGGGGGAACGCTGGGTGGAAGGAAATTTGTGGCTCCTCTCAGATTCCAGAACTTTCTGCCACAGAAATGTGAGGAACATGTGTTTTTTTAGCCAAATTTTGAGGTTTGCAAAGGATTCTGGGTAACAGAACCTGGTCCCAGCCACACAAGTCACCCCATCTTGGATTCCCCCAGGTCTCTAGTTTTCAGAAATGCACAGGTTTGGTAGGTTTCCCTAGGTGGCGGCTGAGCTACAGGTCAAAATCTACAGGTAGGCACTTTGCAAAAAACACCTCTGTTTTCCTTCAAAAATGTGGTTGTGTCCACGTTGCGCTTTGGGGCGTTTCCTGTCGTGGGCGCTAGGCCTACCCACACAAGTGAGGTATCATTTTTATCGGGAGACGTGGGGGAACGCTGGGTGGAAGGAAATTTGTGGCTCCTCTCAGATTCCAGAACTTTCTGCCACAGAAATGTGAGGAACATGTGTTTTTTTAGCCAAAGTTTGAGGTTTGCAAAGGATTCTGGGTAACAGAACCTGGTCCCAGCCACACAAGTCACCCCATCTTGGATTCCCCTAGGTCTCTAGTTTTCAGAAATGCACAGGTTTGGTAGGTTTCCCTAGGTGGCGGCTGAGCTACAGGCCAAAATCCACAGGTAGGCACTTTGCTAAAAACAGGTCTGTTTTCTGTGATGTGTCCACGTTGCGCTTTGGGGCGTTTCCTGTCGCGGGCGCTAGGCCTACCCACACAAGTGAGGTATCATTTTTATCGGGAGACATGGGGGAACGCTGGGTGGAAGGAAATTTGTGGCTCCTCTCAGATTCCAGAACTTTCTGCCACAGAAATGTGAGGAACATGTGTTTTTTTTAGCCACATTTTGAGGTTTGCAAAGGATTCTGGGTGACAGAACCTGGTCCCAGCCACACAAGTCACCCAATCTTGGATTCCCCTAGGTCTCTAGTTTTCAGAAATGCACAGGTTTGGTAGGTTTCCCTAGGTGGCGGCTGAGCTACAGGCCAAAATCTACAGGTAGGCACTTTGCAAAAAAACACCTCTGTTTTCCTTCAAAAATTTGGCTGTGTCCACGTTGCGCTTTGGGGCGTTTCCTGTCGCGGGCGCTAGGCCTACCCACACAAGTGAGGTATCATTTTTATCAGGAGATGTGGGGGACCGCTGGGTGGAAGGAAATTTGTGGCTCCTCTCAGATTCCAGAACTTTCTGCCACAGAAATGTGAGGAACATGTGTTTTTTTAGCCAAATTTTGAGGTTTCCAAAGGATTCTGGGTAACAGAACCTGGTCCCAGCCACACAAGTCACCCCATCTTGGATTCCCCTAGGTCTCTAGTTTTCAGAAATGCACAGGTTTGGTAGGTTTCCCTAGGTGGCGGCTGAGCTACAGGCCAAAATCCACAGGTAGGCACTTTGCTAAAAACAGGTCTGTTTTCTGTGATGTGTCCACGTTGCGCTTTGGGGCGTTTCCTGTCGCGGGCGCTAGGCCTACCCACACAAGTGAGGTATCATTTTTATCGGGAGACGTGGGGGAACGCTGGGTGGAAGGAAATTTGTGGCTCCTCTCAGATTCCAGAACTTTCTGCCACAGAAATGTGAGGAACATGTGTTTTTTTAGCCAAATTTTGAGGTTTGCAAAGGATTCTGGGTAACAGAACCTGGTCCCAGCCACACAAGTCACCCCATCTTGGATTCCCCTAGGTCTCTAGTTTTCAGAAATGCACAGGTTTGGTAGGTTTCCCTAGGTGGCGGCTGAGCTACAGGCCAAAATCCACAGGTAGGCACTTTGCTAAAAACAGGTCTGTTTTCTGTGATGTGTCCACGTTGCGCTTTGGGGCGTTTCCTGTCGCGGGCGCTAGGCCTACCCACACAAGTGAGGTATCATTTTTATCGGGAGACGTGGGGGAACGCTGGGTGGAAGGAAATTTGTGGCTCCTCTCAGATTCCAGAACTTTCTGCCACAGAAATGTGAGGAACATGTGTTTTTTTTAGCCACATTTTGAGGTTTGCAAAGGATTCTGGGTAACAGAACCTGGTCCCAGCCACACAAGTCACCCCATCTTGGATTCCCCTAGGTCTCTAGTTTTCAGAAATGCACAGGTTTGGTAGGTTTCCCTAGGTGGCGGCTGAGCTACAGGCCAAAATCTACAGGTAGGCACTTTGCAAAAAAACACCTCTGTTTTCCTTCAAAAATTTGGCTGTGTCCACGTTGCGCTTTGGGGCGTTTCCTGTCGCGGGCGCTAGGCCTACCCACACAAGTGAGGTATCATTTTTATCAGGAGACGTGGGGGAACGCTGGGTGGAAGGAAATTTGTGGCTCCTCTCAGATTCCAGAACTTTCTGCCACAGAAATGTGAGGAACATGTGTTTTTTTAGCCAAATTTTGAGGTTTCCAAAGGATTCTGGGTAACAGAACCTGGTCCCAGCCACACAAGTCACCCCATCTTGGATTCCCCTAGGTCTCTAGTTTTCAGAAATGCACAGGTTTGGTAGGTTTCCCTAGGTGGCGGCTGAGCTACAGGCCAAAATCCACAGGTAGGCACTTTGCTAAAAACAGGTCTGTTTTCTGTGATGTGTCCACGTTGCGCTTTGGGGCGTTTCCTGTCGCGGGCGCTAGGCGTACCCACACAAGTGAGGTATGATTTTTATCGGGAGATGTGGGGGAACGCTGGGTGGAAGGAAATTTGTGGCTCCTCTCAGATTCCAGAACTTTCTGCCACAGAAATGTGAGGAACATGTGTTTTTTTAGCCAAATTTTGAGGTTTGCAAAGGATTCTGGGTAACAGAACCTGGTCCCAGCCACACAAGTCACCCCATTTTGGATTCCCCTAGGTCTCTAGTTTTCAGAAATGCACAGGTTTGGTAGGTTTCCCTAGGTGGCGGCTGAGCTACAGGCCAAAATCCACAGGTAGGCACTTTGCTAAAAACAGGTCTGTTTTCTGTGATGGGTCCACGTTGCGCTTTGGGGCGTTTCCTGTCGCGGGCGCTAGGCCTACCCACACAAGTGAGGTATCATTTTTATCGGGAGACGTGGGGGAACGCTGGGTGAAAGGAAATTTGTGGCTCCTCTCAGATTCTAGAACTTTCTGCCACAGAAATGTGAGGAACATGTGTTTTTTTAGCCAAATTTTGAGGTTTGCAAAGGATTCTGGGTAACAGAACCTGGTCCGAGCCACACAAGTCACCCCATCTTGGATTCCCCTAGGTCTCTAGTTTTCAGAAATGCACAGGTTTGGTAGGTTTCCCTAGGTGGCGGCTGAGCTACAGGCCAAAATCTACAGGTAGGCACTTTGCTAAAAACAGGTCTGTTTTCTGTGATGTGTCCACGTTGCGCTTTGGGGAGTTTCCTGTCGCGGGCGCTAGGCCTACCCACACAAGTGAGGTATCATTTTTATCGGGAGACGTGGGGAAACGCTGGGTGGAAGGAAATGTGTGGCTCCTCTCAGATTCCAGAACTTTCTGCCACAGAAATGTGAGGAACATGTGTTTTTTTAGCCAAATTTTGAGGTTTGCAAAGGATTCTGGGTAACAGAACCTGGTCCCAGCCACACAAGTCACCCCATTTTGGATTCCCCTAGGTCTCTAGTTTTCAGAAATGCACAGGTTTGGTAGGTTTCCCTTGGTGGCGGCTGAGCTACAGGCCAAAATCCACAGGTAGGCACTTTGCTAAAAACAGGTCTGTTTTCTGTGATGTGTCCACGTTGCGCTTTGGGGCGTTTCCTGTCGCGGGCGCTAGGCCTACCCACACAAGTGAGGTATCATTTTTATGGGGAGACGTGGGGGAACGCTGGGTGGAAGGAAATTTGTGGCTCCTCTCAGATTCCAGAACTTTCTGCCACAGAAATGTGAGGAACATGTGTTTTTTTAGCCAAATTTTGAGGTTTGCAAAGGATTCTGGGTAACAGAACCTGGTCCCAGCCACACAAGTCACCCCATCTTGGATTCCCCTAGGTCTCTAGTTTTCAGAAATGCACAGGTTTGGTAGGTTTCCCTAGGTGGCGGCTGAGCTACAGGCCAAAATCCACAGGTAGGCACTTTGCTAAAAACAGGTCTGTTTTCTGTGATGTGTCCACGTTGCGCTTTGGGGCGTTTCCTGTCGCGGGCGCTAGGCCTACCCACAAAAGTGAGGTATCATTTTTATCGGGAGACGTGGGGGAACGCTGGGTGGAAGGAAATTTGTGGCTCCTCTCAGATTCCAGAACTTTCTGCCACAGAAATGTGAGGAACATGTGTTTTTTTAGCCAAATTTGGAGGTTTGCAAAGGATTCTGGGTAACAGAACCTGGTCCCAGCCACACAAGTCACCCCATCCTGGATTCCCCTAGGTCTCTAGTTTTCAGAAATGCTCAGGTTTGGTAGGTTTCCCTAGGTGGCGGCTGAGCTACAGGCCAAAATCCACAGGTAGGCACTTTGCTAAAAACAGGTCTGTTTTCTGTGATGTGTCCACGTTGCGCTTTGGGGCGTTTCCTGTCGCGGGCGCTAGGCCTACCCACACAAGTGAGGTATCATTTTTATCGGGAGACGTGGGGGAACGCTGGGTGGAAGGAAATTTGTGGCTCCTCTCAGATTCCAGAACTTTCTGCCACAGAAATGTGAGGAACATGTGTTTTTTTAGCCAAATTTTGAGGTTTGCAAAGGATTCTGGGTAACAGAACCTGGTCCCAGCCACACAAGTCACCCCATCTTGGATTCCCCCAGGTCTCTAGTTTTCAGAAATGCACAGGTTTGGTAGGTTTCCCTAGGTGGCGGCTGAGCTACAGGTCAAAATCTACAGGTAGGCACTTTGCAAAAAACACCTCTGTTTTCCTTCAAAAATGTGGTTGTGTCCACGTTGCGCTTTGGGGCGTTTCCTGTCGTGGGCGCTAGGCCTACCCACACAAGTGAGGTATCATTTTTATCGGGAGACATGGGGGAACGCTGGGTGGAAGGAAATTTGTGGCTCCTCTCAGATTCCAGAACTTTCTGCCACAGAAATGTGAGGAACATGTGTTTTTTTAGCCAAATTTTGAGGTTTGCAAAGGATTCTGGGTAACAGAACCTGGTCCCAGCCACACAAGTCACCCCAACCTGGATACCCCTAGGTCTCTAGTTTTCAGAAATGCACAGGTTTGGTAGGTTTCCCTAGGTGGCGGCTGAGCTACAGGCCAAAATCCACAGGTAGGCACTTTGCTAAAAACAGGTCTGTTTTCTGTGATGTGTCCACGTTGCGCTTTGGGGCGTTTCCTGTCGCGGGCGCTAGGCCTACCCACACAAGTGAGGTATCATTTTTATCGGGAGACGTGGGGGAATGCTGGGTGGAAGGAAATTTGTGGCTCCTCTCAGATTCCAGAACTTTCTGCCACAGAAATGTGAGGAACATGTGTTTTTTTAGCCACATTTTGAGGTTTGCAAAGGATTCTGGGTAACAGAACCTGGTCCCAGACACACAAGTCACCCCATCTTGGATTCCCCCAGGTCTCTAGTTTTCAGAAATGCACAGGTTTGGTAGGTTTCCCTAGGTGGCGGCTGAGCTACAGGCCAAAATCTACAGGTAGGGTCTTTGCAAAAAACACCTCTGTTTTCCTTCAAAAATTTGGTTGTGCCCACGTTGCGCTTTGGGGCGTTTCCTGTCGTGGGCGCTAGGCCTACCCACACAAGTGAGGTATCATTTTTATCGGGAGACGTGGGGGAACGCTGGGTGGAAGGAAATTTGTGGCTCCTCTCAGATTCCAGAACTTTCTGCCACAGAAATGTGAGGAACATGTGTTTTTTTAGCCAAATTTTGAGGTTTGCAAAGGATTCTGGGTAACAGAACCTGGTCCCAGCCACACAAGTCACCCCATCTTGGATTCCCCTAGGTCTCTAGTTTTCAGAAATGCACAGGTTTGGTAGGTTTCCCTAGGTGGCGGCTGAGCTACAGGCCAAAATCCACAGGTAGGCACTTTGCTAAAAACAGGTCTGTTTTCTGTGATGTGTCCACGTTGCGCTTTGGGGCGTTTCCTGTCGCGGGCGCTAGGCCTACCCACAACAGTGAGGTATCATTTTTATCGGGAGACATGGGGGAACGCTGGGTGGAAGGAAATTTGTGGCTCCTCTCAGATTCCAGAACTTTCTGCCACAGAAATGTGAGGAACATGTGTTTTTTTAGCCACATTTTGAGGTTTGCAAAGGATTCTGGGTAACAGAACCTGGTCCCAGCCACACAAGTCACCCCATCTTGGATTCCCCTAGGTCTCTAGTTTTCAGAAATGCACAGGTTTGGTAGGTTTCCCTAGGTGGCGGCTGAGCTACAGGCCAAAATCTACAGGTAGGCACTTTGCAAAAAAACACCTCTGTTTTCCTTCAAAAATTTGGCTGTGTCCACGTTGCGCTTTGGGGCGTTTCCTGTCGCGGGCGCTAGGCCTACCCACACAAGTGAGGTATCATTTTTATCAGGAGACGTGGGGGAACGCTGGGTGGAAGGAAATTTGTGGCTCCTCTCAGATTCCAGAACTTTCTGCCACAGAAATGTGAGGAACATGTGTTTTTTTAGCCAAATTTTGAGGTTTCCAAAGGATTCTGGGTAACAGAACCTGGTCCCAGCCACACAAGTCACCCCATCCTGGATTCCCCTAGGTCTCTAGTTTTCAGAAATGCACAGGTTTGGTAGGTTTCCCTAGGTGGCGGCTGAGCTACAGGCCAAAATCCACAGGTAGGCACTTTGCTAAAAACAGGTCTGTTTTCTGTGATGTGTCCACGTTGCGCTTTGGGGCGTTTCCTGTCGCGGGCGCTAGGCCTACCCACACAAGTGAGGTATCATTTTTATCGGGAGATGTGGGGGAACGCTGGGTGGAAGGAAATTTGTGGCTCCTCTCAGATTCTAGAACTTTCTGCCACAGAAATGTGAGGAACATGTGTTTTTTTAGCCAAATTTTGAGGTTTGCAAAGGATTCTGGGTAACAGAACCTGGTCCGAGCTACACAAGTCACCCCATCTTGGATTCCCCTAGGTCTCTAGTTTTCAGAAATGCACAGGTTTGGTAGGTTTCCCTAGGTGGCGGCTGAGCTACAGGCCAAAATCTACAGGTAGGCACTTTGCTAAAAACAGGTCTGTTTTCTGTGATGTGTCCACGTTGCGCTTTGGGGCGTTTCCTGTCGCGGGCGCTAGGCCTACCCACACAAGTGAGGTATCATTTTTATCGGGAGACGTGGGGGAACGCTGGGTGGAAGGAAATTTGTGGCTCCTCTCAGATTCCAGAACTTTCTGCCACAGAAATGTGAGGAACATGTGTTTTTTTTAGCCACATTTTGAGGTTTGCAAAGGATTCTGGGTAACAGAACCTTGTCCCAGCCACACAAGTCACCCCATCTTGGATTCCCCTAGGTCTCTAGTTTTCAGAAATGCACAGGTTTGGTAGGTTTCCCTAGGTGGCGGCTGAGCTACAGGCCAAAATCTACAGGTAGGCACGTTGCAAAAAAACACCTCTGTTTTCCTTCAAAAATGTGGCTGTGTCCACGTTGCGCTTTGGGGCGTTTCCTGTCGCGGGCGCTAGGCCTACCCACACAAGTGAGGTATCATTTTTATCAGGAGACGTGGGGGAACGCTGGGTGGAAGGAAATTTGTGGCTCCTCTCAGATTCCAGAACTTTCTGCCACAGAAATGTGAGGAACATGTGTTTTTTTAGCCAAATTTTGAGGTTTCCAAAGGATTCTGGGTAACAGAACCTGGTCCCAGCCACACAAGTCACCCCATCTTGGATTCCCCTAGGTCTCTAGTTTTCAGAAATGCACAGGTTTGGTAGGTTTCCCTAGGTGGCGGCTGAGCTACAGGCCAAAATCCACAGGTAGGCACTTTCCTAAAAACAGGTCTGTTTTCTGTGATGTGTCCACGTTGCGCTTTGGGGCGTTTCCTGTCGCGGGCGCTAGGCCTACCCACACAAGTGAGGTATCATTTTTATCGGGAGATGTGGGGGAACGCTGGGTGGAAGGAAATTTGTGGCTCCTCTCAGATTCTAGAACTTTCTGCCACAGAAATGTGAGGAACATGTGTTTTTTAGCCAAATTTTGAGGTTTGCAAAGGATTCTGGGTAACAGAACCTGGTCCGAGCTACACAAGTCACCCCATCTTGGATTCCCCTAGGTCTCTAGTTTTCAGAAATGCACAGGTTTGGTAGGTTTCCCTAGGTGGCGGCTGAGCTACAGGCCAAAATCTACAGGTAGGCACTTTGCTAAAAACAGGTCTGTTTTCTGTGATGTGTCCACGTTGCGCTTTGGGGCGTTTCCTGTCGCGGGCGCTAGGCCTACCCACACAAGTGAGGTATCATTTTTATCGGGAGACGTGGGGGAACGCTGGGTGGAAGGAAATGTGTGGCTCCTCTCAGATTCCAGAACTTTCTGCCACAGAAATGTGAGGAACATGTGTTTTTTTAGCCAAATTTTGAGGTTTGCAAAGGATTCTGGGTAACAGAACCTGGTCCCAGCCACACAAGTCACCCCATCTTGGATTCCCCTAGGTCTCTAGTTTTCAGAAATGCACAGGTTTGGTAGGTTTCCCTAGGTGGCGGCTGAGCTACAGGCCAAAATCCACAGGTAGGCACTTTGCTAAAAACAGGTCTGTTTTCTGTGATGTGTCCACGTTGCGCTTTGGGGCGTTTCCTGTCGCGGGCGCTAGGCCTACCCACACAAGTGAGGTATCATTTTTATCGGGAGACGTGGGGGAACGCTGGGTGGAAGGAAATTTGTGGCTCCTCTCAGATTCCAGAACTTTCTGCCACAGAAATGTGAGGAACATGTGTTTTTTTAGCCACATTTTGAGGTTTGCAAAGGATTCTGGGTAACAGAACCTGGTCCCAGACACACAAGTCACCCCATCTTGGATTCCCCCAGGTCTCTAGTTTTCAGAAATGCACAGGTTTGGTAGGTTTCCCTAGGTGGCGGCTGAGCTACAGGCCAAAATCTACAGGTAGGGTCTTTGCAAAAAACACCTCTGTTTTCCTTCAAAAATTTGGTTGTGTCCACGTTGTGCTTTGGGGCGTTTCCTGTCGTGGGCGCTAGGCCTACCCACACAAGTGAGGTATCATTTTTATCGGGAGACGTGGGGGAACGCTGGGTGGAAGGAAATTTGTGGCTCCTCTCAGATTCCAGAACTTTCTGCCACAGAAATGTGAGGAACATGTGTTTTTTTAGCCAAATTTTGAGGTTTGCAAAGGATTCTGGGTAACAGAACCTGGTCCCAGCCACACAAGTCACCCCATCTTGGATTCCCCTAGGTCTCTAGTTTTCAGAAATGCACAGGTTTGGTAGGTTTCCCTAGGTGGCGGCTGAGCTACAGGCCAAAATCCATAGGTAGGCACTTTGCTAAAAACAGGTCTGTTTTCTGTGATGTGTCCACGTTGCGCTTTGGGGTGTTTCCTGTCGCGGGCGCTAGGCCTACCCACACAAGTGAGGTATAATTCTTATCGGGAGACGTGGGGGAACGCTGGGTGGAAGGAAATTTGTGGCTCCTCTCAGATTCCAGAACTTTCTGCCACAGAAATGTGAGGAACATGTGTTTTTTTTAGCCACATTTTGAGGTTTGCAAAGGATTCTGGGTAACAGAACCTGGTCCCAGCCACACAAGTCACCCCATCTTGGATTCCCCTAGGTCTCTAGTTTTCAGAAATGCACAGGTTTGGTAGGTTTCCCTAGGTGGCGGCTGAGCTACAGGCCAAAATCTACAGGTAGGCACTTTGCAAAAAAACACCTCTGTTTTCCTTCAAAAATTTGGTTGTGTCCACGTTGCGCTTTGGGGCGTTTCCTGTCGCGGGCGCTGGGCCTACCCACACAAGTGAGGTATCATTTTTATCGGGAGATGTGGGGGAACGCTGGGTGGAAGGAAATTTGTGGCTCCTCTCAGATTCTAGAACTTTCTGCCACAGAAATGTGAGGAACTTGTGTTTTTTTAGCCACATTTTGAGGTTTGCAAAAGGATTCTGGGTAACAGAACCTGGTCCCAAACACACAAGTCACCCCATCTTGGATTCCCCCAGGTCTCTAGTTTTCAGAAATGCACAGGTTTGGTAGGTTTCCCTAGGTGGCGGCTGAGCTACAGGCCAAAATCTACAGGTAGGCACTTTGCAAAAAACACCTCTGTTTTCCTTCAAAAATGTGGTCGTGTCCACGTTGCGCTTTGGGGCGTTTCCTGTTGTGGGCGCTAGGCCTACCCACACAAGTGAGGTATCATTTTTATCGGGAGACGTGGGGGAATGCTCGGTGGAAGGAAATTTGTGGCTCCTCTCAGATTCCAGAACTTTCTGCCACAGAAATGTGAGGAACATGTGTTTTTTTTAGCCACATTTTGAGGTTTGCAAAGGATTCTGGGTAACAGAACCTGGTCCCAGCCACACAAGTCACCCCATCTTGGATTCCCCTAGGTCTCTAGTTTTCAGAAATGCACAGGTTTGGTAGGTTTCCCTAGGTGGCGGCTGAGCTACAGGCCAAAATCTACAGGTAGGCACTTTGCAAAAAAACACCTCTGTTTTCCTTCAAAAATTTGGCTGTGTCCACGTTGCGCTTTGGGGCGTTTCCTGTCGCGGGCGCTAGGCCTACCCACACAAGTGAGGTATCATTTTTATCAGGAGACGTGGGGGAACGCTGGGTGGAAGGAAATTTGTGGCTCCTCTCAGATTCCAGAACTTTCTGCCACAGAAATGTGAGGAACATGTGTTTTTTTAGCCAAATTTTGAGGTTTCCAAAGGATTCTGGGTAACAGAACCTGGTCCCAGCCACACAAGTCACCCCATCTTGGATTCCCCCAGGTCTCTAGTTTTCAGAAATGCACAGGTTTGGTAGGTTTCCCTAGGTGGCGGCTGAGCTACAGGCCAAAATCTACAGGTAGGCACTTTGCAAAAAACACCTCTGTTTTCCTTCAAAAATTTGGTCGTGTCCACGTTGCGCTTTGGGGCGTTTCCTGTTGTGGGCGCTAGGCCTACCCACACAAGTGAGGTATCATTTTTATCGGGAGACGTGGGGGAATGCTCGGTGGAAGGAAATTTGTGGCTCCTCTCAGATTCCAGAACTTTCTGCCACAGAAATGTGAGGAACATGTGTTTTTTTTAGCCACATTTTGAGGTTTGCAAAGGATTCTGGGTAACAGAACCTGGTCCCAGCCACACAAGTCACCCCATCTTGGATTCCCCTAGGTCTCTAGTTTTCAGAAATGCACAGGTTTGGTAGGTTTCCCTAGGTGGCGGCTGAGCTACAGGCCAAAATCTACAGGTAGGCACTTTGCAAAAAAACACCTCTGTTTTCCTTCAAAAATTTGGCTGTGTCCACGTTGCGCTTTGGGGCGTTTCCTGTCGCGGGCGCTAGGCCTACCCACACAAGTGAGGTATCATTTTTATCAGGAGACGTGGGGGAACGCTGGGTGGAAGGAAATTTGTGGCTCCTCTCAGATTCCAGAACTTTCTGCCACAGAAATGTGAGGAACATGTGTTTTTTTAGCCAAATTTTGAGGTTTCCAAAGGATTCTGGGTAACAGAACCTGGTCCCAGCCACACAAGTCACCCCATCTTGGATTCCCCCAGGTCTCTAGTTTTCAGAAATGCACAGGTTTGGTAGGTTTCCCTAGGTGGCGGCTGAGCTACAGGCCAAAATCTACAGGTAGGCACTTTGCAAAAAACACCTCTGTTTTCCTTCAAAAATTTGGCTGTGTCCACGTTGCGCTTTGGGGCGTTTCCTGTCGCGGGCGCTAGGCCTACCCACACAAGTGAGGTATAATTTTTATCGGGAGATGTGGGGGAACGCTGGGTGGAAGGAAATTTGTGGCTCCTCTCAGATTCTAGAACTTTCTGCCACAGAAATGTGAGGAACTTGTGTTTTTTTAGCCACATTTTGAGGTTTGCAAAAGGATTCTGGGTAACAGAACCTGGTCCCAAACACACAAGTCACCCCATCTTGGATTCCCCCAGGTCTCTAGTTTTCAGAAATGCACAGGTTTGGTAGGTTTCCCTAGGTGGCGGCTGAGCTACAGGCCAAAATCTACAGGTAGGCACTTTGCAAAAAACACCTCTGTTTTCCTTCAAAAATTTGGTCGTGTCCACGTTGCGCTTTGGGGCGTTTCCTGTTGTGGGCGCTAGGCCTACCCACACAAGTGAGGTATCATTTTTATCGGAAGACGTGGGGGAATGCTCGGTGGAAGGAAATTTGTGGCTCCTCTCAGATTCCAGAACTTTCTGCCACAGAAATGTGAGGAACATGTGTTTTTTTAGCCAAATTTTGAGGTTTGCAAAGGATTCTGGGTAACAGAACCTGGTCCCAGCCACACAAGTCACCCCATCTTGGATTCCCCCAGGTCTCTAGTTTTCAGAAATGCACAGGTTTGGTAGGTTTCCCTAGGTGGCGGCTGAGCTACAGGCCAAAATCTACAGGTAGGCACTTTGCAAAAAACACCTCTGTTTTCCTTCCAAAATCTGGTTGTGTCCATGTTGCGCTTTGGGGCGTTTCCTGTCGCGGGCGCTAGGCCTACCCACACAAGTGAGGTATCATTTTTATCAGGAGACGTGGGGGAACGCTGGGTGGAAGGAAATTTGTGGCTCCTCTCAGATTCCAGAAATTTCTGCCACAGAAATGTGAGGAACATGTGTTTTTTTAGCCAAATTTTGAGGTTTGCAAAGGATTCTGGGTAACAGAACCAGGTCCCAGCCACACAAGTCACCCCGTCTTGGATTCCCCAAGGTCTCTAGTTTTCAGAAATGCACAGGTTTGGTAGGTTTCCCTAGGTGGCGGCTGAGCTACAGGCCAAAATCTACAGGTAGGCACTTTGCTAAAAACAGGTCTGTTTTCTGTGATGTGTCCACGTTGCGCTTTGGGGCGTTTCCTGTCGCGGGCGCTAGGCCTACCCACACAAGTGAGGTATCATTTTTATCGGGAGACGTGGGGGAACGCTGGGTGGAAGGAAATTTGTGGCTCCTCTCAGATTCCAGAACTTTCTGCCACAGAAATGTGAGGAACATGTGTTTTTTTAGCCAAATTTTGAGGTTTGCAAAGGATTCTGGGTAACAGAACCTGGTCCCAGCCACACAAGTCACCCCATCTTGGATTCCCCTAGGTCTCTAGTTTTCAGAAATGCACAGGTTTGGTAGGTTTCCCTAGGTGGCGGCTGAGCTACAGGCCAAAATCCACAGGTAGGCACTTTCCTAAAAACAGGTCTGTTTTCTGTGATGTGTCCACGTTGCGCTTTGGGGCGTTTCCTGTCACGGGCGCTAGGCCTACCCACACAAGTGAGGTATCATTTTCATCGGGAGACGTGGGGGAACGCTGGGTGGAAGGAAATTTGTGGCTCCTCTCAGATTCCAGAACTTTCTGCCACAGAAATATGAGTAACTTGTGTTTTTTTAGCCACATTTTGAGGTTTGCAAAGGATTCTGGGTAACAGAACCTGGTCCCAGACACACAAGTCACCCCATCTTGGATTCCCCCAGGTCTCTAGTTTTCAGAAATGCACAGGTTTGGTAGGTTTCCCTAGGTGGCGGCTGAGCTACAGGCCAAAATCTACAGGTAGGCACTTTGCAAAAAACACCTCTGTTTTCCTTCAAAAATTTGGTTGTGTCCACGTTGCGCTTTGGGGCGTTTCCTGTCGTGGGCGCTAGGCCTACCCACACAAGTGAGGTATCATTTTTATCGGGAGACGTGGGGGAACGCTGGGTGGAAGGAAATTCGTGGCTCCTCTCAGATTCCAGAACTTTCTGCCACAGAAATGTGAGGAACATGTGTTTTTTTAGCCAAATTTTGAGGTTTGCAAAGGATTCTGGGTAACAGAACCTGGTCCCAGCCACACAAGTCACCCCATCGTGGATTCCCCTAGGTCTCTAGTTTTCAGAAATGCACAGGTTTGGTAGGTTTCCCTAGGTGGCGGCTGAGCTACAGGCCAAAATCTACAGGTAGGCAGTTTGCTAAAAACAGGTCTGTTTTCTGTGATGTGTTCACGTTGCGCTTTGGGGCGTTTCCTGTCGCGGGCGCTAGGCCTACCCACACAAGTGAGGTATCATTTTTATCGGGAGACGTGGGGGAACGCTGGGTGGAAGGAAATGTGTGGCTCCTCTCAGATTCCAGAACTTTCTGCCACAGAAATTTGAGGAACATGTGTTTTTTTAGCCAAATTTTGAGGTTTGCAAAGGATTCTGGGTAACAGAACCTGGTCCCAGCCACACAAGTCACCCCATCTTGGATTCCCCTACGTCTCTAGTTTTCAGAAATGCACAGGTTTGGTAGGTTTCCCTAGGTGGCGGCTGAGCTACAGGCCAAAATCCACAGGTAGGCACTTTGCTAAAAACATGTCTGTTTTCTGTGATGTGTTCACGTTGCGCTTTGGGGCGTTTCCTGTCGCGGGCGCTAGGCCTACCCACACAAGTGAGGTATCATTTTTATCGGGAGACGTGGGGGAACGCTGGGTGGAAGGAAATTTGTGGCTCCTCTCAGATTCCAGAACTTTCTGCCACAGAAATATGAGGAACTTGTGTTTTTTTAGCCACATTTTGAGGTTTGCAAAGGATTCTGGGTAACAGAACCTGGTCCCAAACACACAAGTCACCCCATCTTGGATTCCCCCAGGTCTCTAGTTTTCAGAAATGCACAGGTTTGGTAGGTTTCCCTAGGTGGCGGCTGAGCTACAGGCCAAAATCTACAGGTAGGCACTTTGCAAAAAACACCTCTGTTTTCCTTCAAAAATTTGGTTGTGTCCAGGTTGCGCTTTGGGGCATTTTCTGTTGTGGGCGCAAGGCCTACCCACACAACTGAGGTATCATTTTTATCGAGAGACGTGGGGGAACGCTCGGTGGAAGGAAATTTGTGGCTCCTATCAGATTCCAGAACTTTCTGCCACAGAAATGTGAGGAACATGTGTTTTTTTAGCCAAATTTTTAGGTTTGCAAAGGATTCTGGGTAACAGAACCTGGTCCCAGCCACACAAGTCACCCCATCTTGGATTCCCCAGGTCTCTAGTTTTCAGAAATGCACAGGTTTGGTAGGTTTCCCTAGGTGGCGGCTGAGCTACAGGCCAAAATCTACAGGTAGGCACTTTCCAAAAAACACCTCTGTTTTCCTTCCAAAATCTGGTTGTGTCTACGTTGCGCTTTGGGGCGTTTCCTGTCGCGGGCGCTAGGCCTACCCACACAAGTGAGGTATCATTTTTATCAGGAGATGTGGGGGAACGCTGGGTGGAAGGAAATTTGTGGCTCCTCTCAGATTCCAGAAATTTCTGCCACAGAAATGTGAGGAACATGTGTTTTTTTAGCCAAATTTTGAGGTTTGCAAAGGATTCTGGGTAACAGAACCAGGTCCCAGCCACACAAGTCACCCCGTCTTGGATTCCCCCAGGTCTCTAGTTTTCATAAATGCACAGGTTTGGTAGGTTTCCCTAGGTGGCGGCTGAGCTACAGGCCAAAATCTACAGGTAGGCACTTTGCAAAAAACACCTCTGTTTTCCTTCAAAAATTTGGCTGTGTCCACGATGCGCTTTGGGGCGTTTCCTGTCGCGGGCGCTAGGCCTACCCACACAAGTGAGGTATCATTTTTATCGGGAGATGTGGGGGAACGCTGGGTGGAAGGAAATTTGTGGCTCCTCTCAGATTCTAGAACTTTCTGCCACAGAAATGTGAGGAACATGTGTTTTTTTAGCCAAATTTTGAGGTTTGCAAAGGATTCTGGGTAACAGAACCTGGTCCGAGCCACACAAGTCACCCCATCTTGGATTCCCCTAGGTCTCTAGTTTTCAGAAATGCACAGGTTTGGTAGGTTTCCCTAGGTGGCGGCTGAGCTACAGGCCAAAATCTACAGGTAGGCACTTTGCTAAAAACAGGTCTGTTTTCTGTGATGTGTCCACGTTGCGCTTTGGGGCGTTTCCTGTCGCGGGCGCTAGGCCTGCCCACACAAGTGAGGTATCATTTTTATCGGGAGACGTGGGGGAACGCTGGGTGGAAGGAAATGTGTGGCTCCTCTCAGATTCTAGAACTTTCTGCCACAGAAATGTGAGGAACATGTGTTTTTTTAGCCAAATTTTGAGGTTTGCAAAGGATCTGGGTAACAGAACCTGGTCCGAGCCACACAAGTCACCCCATCTTGGATTCCCCTAGGTCTCTAGTTTTCAGAAATGCACAGGTTTGGTAGGTTTCCCTAGGTGACGGCTGAGCTACAGGCCAAAATCTACAGGTAGGCACTTTGCTAAAAACAGGTCTGTTTTCTGTGATGTGTCCACGTTGCGCTTTGGGGCGTTTCCTGTCGCGGGCGCTAGGCCTACCCACACAAGTGAGGTATCATTTTTATCGGGAGACGTGGGGGGACGCTGGGTGGAACGAAATGTGTGGCTCCTCTCAGATTCCAGAACTTTCTGCCACAGAAATGTGAGGAACATGTGTTTTTTTAGCCACATTTTGAGGTTTGCAAAGGATTCTGGGTAACAGAACCTGGTCCCAGCCACACAAGTCACCCCATCTTGGATTCCCCTAGGTCTCTAGTTTTCAGAAATGCACAGGTTTGGTAGGTTTCCCTAGGTGGCGGCTGAGCTACAGGCCAAAATCCACAGGTAGGCACTTTGCTAAAAACAGGTCTGTTTTCTGTGATGTGTCCACGTTGCGCTTTGGGGCGTTTCCTGTCGCGGGCGCTAGGCCTACCCACACAAGTGAGGTATCATTTTTATCGGGAGACGTGGGGGAACGCTGGGTGGAAGGAAATTTGTGGCTCCTCTCAGATTTCAGAACTTTCTGCCACAGAAATATGAGGAACATGTGTTTTTTTTCGCCACAGTTTGAGGTTTGCAAAGGATTCTGGGTAACAGAACCTGGTCCCAGACACACAAGTCACCCCATCTTGGATTCCCCCAGGTCTCTAGTTTTCAGAAATGCACAGGTTTGGTAGGTTTCCCTAGGTGGCGGCTGAGCTACAGGCCAAAATCTACAGGTAGGCACTTTGGAAAAAACACCTCTGTTTTCCTTCAAAAATTTGGTTGTGTCCACGTTGCGCTTTGGGGCGTTTCCTGTCGTGGGCGCTAGGCCTACCCACAAAAGTGAGGTATCATTTTTATCGGGAGACGTGGGGGAACGCTGGGTGGAAGGAAATTTGTTGCTCCTCTCAGATTCCAGAACTTTCTGCCACAGAAATGTGAGGAACATGTGTTTTTTTAGCCAAATTTTGAGGTTTGCAAAGGATTCTGGGTAACAGAACCTGGTCCCAGCCACACAAGTCACCCCATCTTGGATTCCCCTAGGTCTCTAGTTTTCAGAAATGCACAGGTTTGGTAGGTTTCCCTAGGTGGCGGCTGAGCTACAGGCCAAAATCCACAGGTAGGCACTTTGCTAAAAACAGGTCTGTTTTCTGTGATGTGTCCACGTTGCGCTTTGGGGCGTTTCCTGTCGCGGGCGCTAGGCCTACCCACACAAGTGAGGTATCATTGTTATCGGGAGACGTGGAGGAACGCTGGGTGGAAGGAAATTTGTGGCTCCTCTCAGATTCCAGAACTTTCTGCCACAGAAATGTGAGGAACATGTGTTTTTTTAGCCACATTTTGAGGTTTGCAAAGGATTCTGGGTAACAGAACCTGGTCCCAGCCACACAAGTCACCCCATGTTGGATTCTCCTAGGTCTCTAGTTTTCAGAAATGCACAGGTTTGGTAGGTTTCCCTAGGTGGCGGCTGAGCTACAGGCCAAAATCTACAGGTAGGCACTTTGCTAAAAACAGGTCTGTTTTCTGTGATGTGTCCACGTTGCGCTTTGGGGCGTTTCCTGTCGCGGGCGCTAGGCCTACCCACACAAGTGAGGTATCATTTTTATCGGGAGACGTGGGGGGACGCTGGGTGGAAGGAAATGTGTGGCTCCTCTCAGATTCCAGAACTTTCTGCCACAGAAATGTGAGGGACATGTGTTTTTTTAGCCACATTTTGAGGTTTGCAAAGGATTCTGGGTAACAGAACCTGGTCCCAGCCACACAAGTCACCCCATCTTGGATTCCCCCAGGTCTCTAGTTTTCAGAAATGCACAGGTTTGGTAGGTTTCCCTAGGTGGCGGCTGAGCTACAGGCCAAAATCTACAGGTAGGCACTTTGCAAAAAACACCTCTGTTTTCCTTCAAAAATGTGGCTGTGTCCACGTTGCGCTTTGGGGCGTTTCCTGTCGCGGGCGCTAGGCCTACCCACACAAGTGAGGTATCATTTTTATCGGGAGATGTGGGGGAACGCTGGGTGGAAGGAAATTTGTGGCTTCTCTCAGATTCCAGAACTTTCTGCCACAGAAATGTGAGGAACATGTGTTTTTTTAGCCAAATTTTGAGGTTTGCAAAGGATTCTGGGTAACAGAACCTGGTCCGAGCCACACAAGTCACCCTATCTTGGATTTCCCTAGGTCTCTAGTTTTCAGAAATGCACAGGTTTGGTAGGTTTCCCAAGGTAGCGGCTGAGCTACAGGCCAAAATCTACAGGTAGGCACTTTGCTAAAAACAGGTCTGTTTTCTGTGATGTGTCCACGTTGCGCTTTGGGGCGTTTCCTGTCGCGGGCGCTAGGCCTACCCACACAAGTGAGGTATCATTTTTATCGGGAGACGTGGGGGAACGCTGGGTGGAAGGAAATTTGTGGCTCCTCTCAGATTCCAGAACTTTCTGCCACAGAAATGTGAGGAACATGTGTTTTTTTAGCCACATTTTGAGGTTTGCAAAGGATTCTGGGTAACAGAACCTGGTCCCAGACACACAAGTCACCCCATCTTGGATTCCCCCAGGTCTCTAGTTTTCAGAAATGCACAGGTTTGGTAGGTTTCCCTAGGTGGCGGCTGAGCTACAGGCCAAAATCTACAGGTAGGCACTTTGCAAAAAACACCTCTGTTTTCCTTCAAAAATTTGGTTGTGTCCACGTTGCGCTTTGGGGCGTTTCCTGTCGTGGGCGCTAGGCCTACCCACACAAGTGAGGTATCATTTTTATCAGGAGACGTGGGGGAACGCTGGGTGGAAGGAAATTTGTGGCTTCTCTCAGATTCCAGAACTTTCTGCCACAGAAATGTGAGGAACATGTGTTTTTTTAGCCACATTTTGAGGTTTGCAAAGGATTCTGGGTAACAGAACCTGGTCCAAGACACACAAGTCACCCCATCTTGGATTCCCCCAGGTCTCTAGTTTTCAGAAATGCACAGGTTTGGTAGGTTTCCCTAGGTGGCGGCTGAGCTACAGGCCAAAATCTACAGGTAGGCACTTTGCAAAAAACACCTCTGTTTTCCTTCAAAAATTTGGTTGTGTCCACGTTGCGCTTTGGGGCGTTTCCTGTCGTGGGCGCTAGGCCTACCCACACAAGTGAGGTATCATTTTTATCGGGAGACGTGGGGGAACGCTGGGTGGAAGGAAATTTGTGGCTTCTCTCAGATTCCAGAACTTTCTGCCACAGAAATGTGAGGAACATGTGTTTTTTTAGCCACATTTTGAGGTTTGCAAAGGATTCTGGGTAACAGAACCTGGTCCCAGACACACAAGTCACCCCCTCTTGGATTCCCCCAGGTCTCTAGTTTTCAGAAATGCACAGGTTTGGTAGGTTTCCCTAGGTGGCGGCTGAGCTACAGGCCAAAATCTACAGGTAGGCACTTTGCAAAAAACACCTCTGTTTTCCTTCAAAAATTTGGTTGTGTCCACGTTGCGCTTTGGGGCGTTTCCTGTCGTGGGCGCTAGGCCTACCCACACAAGTGAGGTATCATTTTTATCGGGAGACGTGGGGGAACGCTGGGTGGAAGGAAATTTGTGGCTTCTCTCAGATTCCAGAACTTTCTGCCACAGAAATGTGAGGAACATGTGTTTTTTTAGCCACATTTTGAGGTTTGCAAAGGATTCTGGGTAACAGAACCTGGTCCCAGACACACAAGTCACCCCCTCTTGGATTCCCCTAGTTCTCTAGTTTTCAGAAATGCACAGGTTTGGTAGGTTTCCCTAGGTGGCGGCTGAGCTACAGGCCAAAATCCACAGGTAGGCACTTTGCTAAAAACAGGTCTGTTTTCTGTGATGTGTCCACGTTGCGCTTTGGGGCGTTTCCTGTCGTGGGCGCTAGGCCTACCCACACAAGTGAGGTATCATTTTTATCAGGAGATGTGGGGGAACGCTGGGTGGAAGGAAATTTGTGGCTCCTCTCAGATTCCAGAACTTTCTGCCACAGAAATGTGAGGAACATGTGTTTTTTTAGCCACATTTTGAGGTTTGCAAAGGATTCTGGGTAACAGAACCTGGTCCCAGCCACACAAGTCACCCCATGTTGGATTCCCCTAGGTCTCTAGTTTTCAGAAATGCACAGGTTTGGTAGGTTTCCCTAGGTGGCGGCTGAGCTACAGGCCAAAATCTACAGGTAGGCACTTTGCTTAAAACAGGTCTGTTTTCTGTGATGTGTCCACGTTGCGCTTTGGGGCGTTTCCTGTCGCGGGCGCTAGGCCTACCCACACAAGTGAGGTATCATTTTTATCGGGAGACGTGGGGGGACGCTGGGTGGAAGGAAATGTGTGGCTCCTCTCAGATTCCAGAACTTTCTGCCACAGAAATGTGAGGGACATGTGTTTTTTTAGCCACATTTTGAGGTTTGCAAAGGATTCTGGGTAACAGAACCTGGTCCCAGCCACACAAGTCACCCCATCTTGGATTCCCCCAGGTCTCTAGTTTTCAGAAATGCACAGGTTTGGTAGGTTTCCCTAGGTGGCGGCTGAGCTACAGGCCAAAATCTACAGGTAGGCACTTTGCAAAAAACACCTCTGTTTTCCTTCAAAAATGTGGCTGTGTCCACGTTGCGCTTTGGGGCGTTTCCTGTCGCGGGCGCTAGGCCTACCCACACAAGTGAGGTATCATTTTTATCGGGAGATGTGGGGGAACGCTGGGTGGAAGGAAATTTGTGGCTTCTCTCAGATTCCAGAACTTTCTGCCACAGAAATGTGAGGAACATGTGTTTTTTTAGCCAAATTTTGAGGTTTGCAAAGGATTCTGGGTAACAGAACCTGGTCCGAGCCACACAAGTCACCCTATCTTGGATTTCCCTAGGTCTCTAGTTTTCAGAAATGCACAGGTTTGGTAGGTTTCCCAAGGTAGCGGCTGAGCTACAGGCCAAAATCTACAGGTAGGCACTTTGCTAAAAACAGGTCTGTTTTCTGTGATGTGTCCACGTTGCGCTTTGGGGCGTTTCCTGTCGCGGGCGCTAGGCCTACCCACACAAGTGAGGTATCATTTTTATCGGGAGACGTGGGGGAACGCTGGGTGGAAGGAAATTTGTGGCTCCTCTCAGATTCCAGAACTTTCTGCCACAGAAATGTGAGGAACATGTGTTTTTTTAGCCACATTTTGAGGTTTGCAAAGGATTCTGGGTAACAGAACCTGGTCCCAGACACACAAGTCACCCCATCTTGGATTCCCCCAGGTCTCTAGTTTTCAGAAATGCACAGGTTTGGTAGGTTTCCCTAGGTGGCGGCTGAGCTACAGGCCAAAATCTACAGGTAGGCACTTTGCAAAAAACACCTCTGTTTTCCTTCAAAAATTTGGTTGTGTCCACGTTGCGCTTTGGGGCGTTTCCTGTCGTGGGCGCTAGGCCTACCCACACAAGTGAGGTATCATTTTTATCAGGAGACGTGGGGGAACGCTGGGTGGAAGGAAATTTGTGGCTTCTCTCAGATTCCAGAACTTTCTGCCACAGAAATGTGAGGAACATGTGTTTTTTAGCCACATTTTGAGGTTTGCAAAGGATTATGGGTAACAGAACCTGGTCCAAGACACACAAGTCACCCCATCTTGGATTCCCCCAGGTCTCTAGTTTTCAGAAATGCACAGGTTTGGTAGGTTTCCCTAGGTGGCGGCTGAGCTACAGGCCAAAATCTACAGGTAGGCACTTTGCAAAAAACACCTCTGTTTTCCTTCAAAAATTTGGTTGTGTCCACGTTGCGCTTTGGGGCGTTTCCTGTCGTGGGCGCTAGGCCTACCCACACAAGTGAGGTATCATTTTTATCGGGAGACGTGGGGGAACGCTGGGTGGAAGGAAATTTGTGGCTTCTCTCAGATTCCAGAACTTTCTGCCACAGAAATGTGAGGAACATGTGTTTTTTTAGCCACATTTTGAGGTTTGCAAAGGATTCTGGGTAACAGAACCTGGTCCCAGACACACAAGTCACCCCCTCTTGGATTCCCCCAGGTCTCTAGTTTTCAGAAATGCACAGGTTTGGTAGGTTTCCCTAGGTGGCGGCTGAGCTACAGGCCAAAATCTACAGGTAGGCACTTTGCAAAAAACACCTCTGTTTTCCTTCAAAAATTTGGTTGTGTCCACGTTGCACTTTGGGGCGTTTCCTGTCGTGGGCGCTAGGCCTACCCACACAAGTGAGGTATCATTTTTATCAGGAGATGTGGGGAAACGCTGAGTGGAAGGAAATTTGTGGCTCCTCTCAGATTCCAGAAATTTCTGCCACAGAAATGTGAGGAACATGTGTTTTTTTAGCCAAATTTTGAGGTTTGCAAAGGATTCTGGGTAACAGAACCAGGTCCCAGCCACACAAGTCACCCCATCTTGGATTCCCCCAGGTCTCTAGTTTTCAGAAATGCACAGGTTTGGTAGGTTTCCCTAGGTGGCGGCTGAGCTACAGGCCAAAATCTACAGGTAGGCACTTTGCAAAAAACACCTCTGTTTTCCTTCAAAAATTTGGCTGTGTCCACGTTGCGCTTTGGGGCGTTTCCTGTCGCGGGCGCTAGGCCTACCCACACAAGTGAGGTATCATTTTTATCGGGAGATGTGGGGGAACGCTGGGTGGAAGGAAATTTGTGGCTCCTCTCAGATTCTAGAACTTTCTGCCACAGAAATGTGAGGAACATGTGTTTTTTTAGCCAAATTTTGAGGTTTGCAAAGGATTCTGGGTAACAGAACCTGGTCCGAGCCACACAAGTCACCCCATCTTGGATTCCCCTAGGTCTCTAGTTTTCAGAAATGCACAGGTTTGGTAGGTTTCCCTAGGTGGCGGCTGAGCTACAGGCCAAAATCTACAGGTAGGCACTTTGCTAAAAACAGGTCTGTTTTCTGTGATGTGTTCACGTTGCGCTTTGGGGCGTTTCCTGTCGCGGGCGCTAGGCCTACCCACACAAGTGAGGTATCATTTTTATCGGGAGACGTGGGGGAACGCTGGGTGGAAGGAAATGTGTGGCTCCTCTCAGATTCCAGAACTTTCTGCCACAGAAATGTGAGGAACATGTGTTTTTTTAGCCAAATTTTGAGGTTTGCAAAGGATTCTGGGTAACAGAACCTGGTCCCAGCCACACAAGTCACCCCATCTTGGATTCCCCTAGTTCTCTAGTTTTCAGAAATGCACAGGTTTGGTAGGTTTCCCTAGGTGGCGGCTGAGCTACAGGCCAAAATCCACAGGTAGGCACTTTGCTAAAAACAGGTCTGTTTTCTGTGATGTGTCCACGTTGCGCTTTGGGGCGTTTCCTGTCGTGGGCGCTAGGCCTACCCACACAAGTGAGGTATCATTTTTATCAGGAGATGTGGGGGAACGCTGGGTGGAAGGAAATTTGTGGCTCCTCTCAGATTCCAGAACTTTCTGCCACAGAAATGTGAGGAACATGTGTTTTTTTAGCCAAATTTTGAGGTTTGCAAAGGATTCTGGGTAACAGAACCAGGTCCCAGCCACACAAGTCACCCCATCTTGGATTCCCCCAGGTCTCTAGTTTTCAGAAATGCACAGGTTTGGTAGGTTTCCCTAGGTGGCGGCTGGGCTACAGGCCAAAATCTACAGGTAGGCACTTTGCAAAAAACACCTCTGTTTTCCTTCAAAAATTTGGCTGTGTCCACGTTGCGCTTTGGGGCGTTTCCTGTCGCGGGCGCTAGGCCTACCCACACAAGTGAGGTATCATTTTTATCGGGAGATGTGGGGGAACGCTGGGCGGAAGGAAATGTGTTGCTCCTCTCAGATTCCAGAACTTTCTGCCACAGAAATGTGAGGAACATGTGTTTTTTTAGCCAAATTTTGAGGTTTGCAAAGGATTCTGGGTAACAGAACCTGGTCCGAGCCACACAAGTCACCCCATCTTGGATTCCCCTAGGTCTCTAGTTTTCAGAAATGCACAGGTTTGGTAGGTTTCCCTAGGTGGCGGCTGAGCTACAGGCCAAAATCTACAGGTAGGCACTTTGCTAAATACAGGTCTGTTTTCTGTGATGTGTTCAAGTTGCGCTTTGGGGCGTTTCCTGTCGCGGGCGCTAGGCCTACCCACACAAGTGAGGTATCATTTTTATCGGGAGACGTGGGGGAACGCTGGGTGGAAGGAAATGTGTGGCTCCTCTCAGATTCCAGAACTTTCTGCCACAGAAATGTGAGGAACATGTGTTTTTTTAGCCAAATTTTGAGGTTTGCAAAGGATTCTGGGTAACAGAACCTGGTCCCAGCCACACAAGTCACCCCATCTTGGATTCCCCTAGGTCTCTAGTTTTCAGAAAGGCACTGGTTTGGTAGGTTTCCCTAGGTGGCGGCTGAGCTACAGGCCAAAATCCACAGGTAGGCACTTTGCTAAAAACAGGTCTGTTTTCTGTGATGTGTCCACGTTGCGCTTTGGGGCGTTTCCTGTCGCGGGCGCTAGGCCTACCCACACAAGTGAGGTATCATTTTTATCGGGAGACGTGGGGGAACGCTGGGTGGAAGGAAATTTGTGGCTCCTCTCAGATTCCAGAACTTTCTGCCACAGAAATGTGAGGAACATGTGTTTTTTTAGCCACATTTTGAGGTTTGCAAAGGATTCTGGGTAACAGAACCTGGTCCCAGACACACAAGTCACCCCATCTTGGATTCCCCCAGGTCTCTAGTTTTCAGAAATGCACAGGTTTGGTAGGTTTCCCTAGGTGGCGGCTGAGCTACAGGCCAAAATCTACAGGTAGGCACTTTGCAAAAAACACCTCTGTTTTCCTTCAAAAATTTGGTTGTGTCCACGTTGCGCTTTGGGGCGTTTCCTGTCGTGGGCGCTAGGCCTACCCACACAAGTGAGGTATCCTTTTTATCAGGAGACGTGGGGGAACGCTGGGTGGAAGGAAATTTGTGGCTTCTCTCAGATTCCAGAACTTTCTGCCACAGAAATGTGAGGAACATGTGTTTTTTTAGCCACATTTTGAGGTTTGCAAAGGATTCTGGGTAACAGAACCTGGTCCAAGACACACAAGTCACCCCATCTTGGATTCCCCCAGGTCTCTAGTTTTCAGAAATGCACAGGTTTGGTAGGTTTCCCTAGGTGGCAGCTGAGCTACAGGCCAAAATCTACAGGTAGGCACTTTGCAAAAAACACCTCTGTTTTCCTTCAAAAATTTGGTTGTGTCCACGTTGCGCTTTGGGGCGTTTCCTGTCGTGGGCGCTAGGCCTACCCACACAAGTGAGGTATCATTTTTATCGGGAGACGTGGGGGAACGCTGGGTGGAAGGAAATTTGTGGCTTCTCTCAGATTCCAGAACTTTCTGCCTCAGAAATGTGAGGAACATGTGTTTTTTTAGCCACATTTTGAGGTTTGCAAAGGATTCTGGGTAACAGAACCTGGTCCCAGACACACAAGTCACCCCCTCTTGGATTCCCCCAGGTCTCTAGTTTTCAGAAATGCACAGGTTTGGTAGGTTTCCCTAGGTGGCGGCTGAGCTACAGGCCAAAATCTACAGGTAGGCACTTTGCAAAAAACACCTCTGTTTTCCTTCAAAAATTTGGTTGTGTCCACGTTGCACTTTGGGGCGTTTCCTGTCGTGGGCGCTAGGCCTACCCACACAAGTGAGGTATCATTTTTATCAGGAGATGTGGGGAAACGCTGAGTGGAAGGAAATTTGTGGCTCCTCTCAGATTCCAGAAATTTCTGCCACAGAAATGTGAGGAACATGTGTTTTTTTAGCCAAATTTTGAGGTTTGCAAAGGATTCTGGGTAACAGAACCAGGTCCCAGCCACACAAGTCACCCCATCTTGGATTCCCCCAGGTCTCTAGTTTTCAGAAATGCACAGGTTTGGTAGGTTTCCCTAGGTGGCGGCTGAGCTACAGGCCAAAATCTACAGGTAGGCACTTTGCAAAAAACACCTCTGTTTTCCTTCAAAAATTTGGCTGTGTCCACGTTGCGCTTTGGGGCGTTTCCTGTCGCGGGCGCTAGGCCTACCCACACAAGTGAGGTATCATTTTTATCGGGAGATGTGGGGGAACGCTGGGTGGAAGGAAATTTGTGGCTCCTCTCAGATTCTAGAACTTTCTGCCACAGAAATGTGAGGAACATGTGTTTTTTTAGCCAAATTTTGAGGTTTGCAAAGGATTCTGGGTAACAGAACCTGGTCCGAGCCACACAAGTCACCCCATCTTGGATTCCCCTAGGTCTCTAGTTTTCAGAAATGCACAGGTTTGGTAGGTTTCCCTAGGTGGCGGCTGAGCTACAGGCCAAAATCTACAGGTAGGCACTTTGCTAAAAACAGGTCTGTTTTCTGTGATGTGTTCACGTTGCGCTTTGGGGCGTTTCCTGTCGCGGGCGCTAGGCCTACCCACACAAGTGAGGTATCATTTTTATCGGGAGACGTGGGGGAACGCTGGGTGGAAGGAAATGTGTGACTCCTCTCAGATTCCAGAACTTTCTGCCACAGAAATGTGAGGAACATGTGTTTTTTTAAGCCAAATTTTGAGGTTTGCAAAGGATTCTGGGTAACAGAACCTGGTCCCAGCCACACAAGTCACCCCATCTTGGATTCCCCTAGTTCTCTAGTTTTCAGAAATGCACAGGTTTGGTAGGTTTCCCTAGGTGGCGGCTGAGCTACAGGCCAAAATCCACAGGTAGGCACTTTGCTAAAAACAGGTCTGTTTTCTGTGATGTGTCCACGTTGCGCTTTGGGGCGTTTCCTGTCGTGGGCGCTAGGCCTACCCACACAAGTGAGGTATCATTTTTATCAGGAGATGTGGGGGAACGCTGGGTGGAAGGAAATTTGTGGCTCCTCTCAGATTCCAGAACTTTCTGCCACAGAAATGTGAGGAACATGTGTTTTTTTAGCCAAATTTTGAGGTTTGCAAAGGATTCTGGGTAACAGAACCAGGTCCCAGCCACACAAGTCACCCCATCTTGGATTCCCCCAGGTCTCTAGTTTTCAGAAATGCACAGGTTTGGTAGGTTTCCCTAGGTGGCGGCTGAGCTACAGGCCAAAATCCACAGGTAGGCACTTTGCTAAAAACAGGTCTGTTTTCTGTGATGTGTCCACGTTGCGCTTTGGGGCGTTTCCTGTCGTGGGCGCTAGGCCTACCCACACAAGTGAGGTATCATTTTTATCAGGAGATGTGGGGGAACGCTGGGTGGAAGGAAATTTGTGGCTCCTCTCAGATTCCAGAACTTTCTGCCACAGAAATGTGAGGAACATGTGTTTTTTTAGCCACATTTTGAGGTTTGCAAAGGATTCTGGGTAACAGAACCTGGTCCCAGCCACACAAGTCACCCCATGTTGGATTCCCCTAGGTCTCTAGTTTTCAGAAATGCACAGGTTTGGTAGGTTTCCCTAGGTGGCGGCTGAGCTACAGGCCAAAATCTACAGGTAGGCACTTTGCTAAAAACAGGTCTGTTTTCTGTGATGTGTCCACGTTGCGCTTTGGGGCGTTTCCTGTCGCGGGCGCTAGGCCTACCCACACAAGTGAGGTATCATTTTTATCGGGAGATGTGGGGGAACGCTGGGTGGAAGGAAATTTGTGGCTTCTCTCAGATTCCAGAACTTTCTGCCACAGAAATGTGAGGAACATGTGTTTTTTTAGCCAAATTTTGAGGTTTGCAAAGGATTCTGGGTAACAGAACCTGGTTCGAGCCACACAAGTCACCCTATCTTGGATTTCCCTAGGTCTCTAGTTTTCAGAAATGCACAGGTTTGGTAGGTTTCCCAAGGTAGCGGCTGAGCTACAGGCCAAAATCTACAGGTAGGCACTTTGCTAAAAACAGGTCTGTTTTCTGTGATGTGTCCACGTTGCGCTTTGGGGCGTTTCCTGTCGCGGGCGCTAGGCCTACCCACACAAGTGAGGTATCATTTTTATCGGGAGACGTGGGGGAACGCTGGGTGGAAGGAAATTTGTGGCTCCTCTCAGATTCCAGAACTTTCTGCCACAGAAATGTGAGGAACATGTGTTTTTTTAGCCACATTTTGAGGTTTGCAAAGGATTCTGGGTAACAGAACCTGGTCCCAGACACACAAGTCACCCCATCTTGGATTCCCCCAGGTCTCTAGTTTTCAGAAATGCACAGGTTTGGTAGGTTTCCCTAGGTGGCGGCTGAGCTACAGGCCAAAATCTACAGGTAGGCACTTTGCAAAAAACACCTCTGTTTTCCTTCAAAAATTTGGTTGTGTCCACGTTGCGCTTTGGGGCGTTTCCTGTCGTGGGCGCTAGGCCTACCCACACAAGTGAGGTATCATTTTTATCAGGAGACGTGGGGGAACGCTGGGTGGAAGGAAATTTGTGGCTTCTCTCAGATTCCAGAACTTTCTGCCACAGAAATGTGAGGAACATGTGTTTTTTTAGCCACATTTTGAGGTTTGCAAAGGATTCTGGGTAACAGAACCTGGTCCAAGACACACAAGTCACCCCATCTTGGATTCCCCCAGGTCTCTAGTTTTCAGAAATGCACAGGTTTGGTAGGTTTCCCTAGGTGGCGGCTGAGCTACAGGCCAAAATCTACAGGTAGGCACTTTGCAAAAAACACCTCTGTTTTCCTTCAAAAATTTGGTTGTGTCCACGTTGCGCTTTGGGGCGTTTCCTGTCGTGGGCGCTAGGCCTACCCACACAAGTGAGGTATCATTTTTATCGGGAGACGTGGGGGAACGCTGGGTGGAAGGAAATTTGTGGCTTCTCTCAGATTCCAGAACTTTCTGTCACAGAAATGTGAGGAACATGTGTTTTTTTAGCCACATTTTGAGGTTTGCAAAGGATTCTGGGTAACAGAACCTGGTCCCAGACACACAAGTCACCCCCTCTTGGATTCCCCCAGGTCTCTAGTTTTCAGAAATGCACAGGTTTGGTAGGTTTCCCTAGGTGGCGGCTGAGCTACAGGCCAAAATCTACAGGTAGGCACTTTGCAAAAAACACCTCTGTTTTCCTTCAAAAATTTGGTTGTGTCCACGTTGCACTTTGGGGCGTTTCCTGTCGTGGGCGCTAGGCCTACCCACACAAGTGAGGTATCATTTTTATCAGGAGATGTGGGGAAACGCTGAGTGGAAGGAAATTTGTGGCTCCTCTCAGATTCCAGAAATTTCTGCCACAGAAATGTGAGGAACATGTGTTTTTTTAGCCAAATTTTGAGGTTTGCAAAGGATTCTGGGTAACAGAACCAGGTCCCAGCCACACAAGTCACCCCATCTTGGATTCCCCCAGGTCTCTAGTTTTCAGAAATGCACAGGTTTGGTAGGTTTCCCTAGGTGGCGGCTGAGCTACAGGCCAAAATCTACAGGTAGGCACTTTGCAAAAAACACCTCTGTTTTCCTTCAAAAATTTGGCTGTGTCCACGTTGCGCTTTGGGGCGTTTCCTGTCGCAGGCGCTAGGCCTACCCACACAAGTGAGGTATCATTTTTATCGGGAGATGTGGGGGAACGCTGGGTGGAAGGAAATTTGTGGCTCCTCTCAGATTCTAGAACTTTCTGCCACAGAAATGTGAGGAACATGTGTTTTTTTAGCCAAATTTTGAGGTTTGCAAAGGATTCTGGGTAACAGAACCTGGTCCGAGCCACACAAGTCACCCCATCTTGGATTCCCCTAGGTCTCTAGTTTTCAGAAATGCACAGGTTTGGTAGGTTTCCCTAGGTGGCGGCTGAGCTACAGGCCAAAATCTACAGGTAGGCACTTTGCTAAAAACAGGTCTGTTTTCTGTGATGTGTTCACGTTGCGCTTTGGGGCGTTTCCTGTCGCGGGCGCTAGGCCTACCCACACAAGTGAGGTATCATTTTTATCGGGAGACGTGGGGGAACGCTGGGTGGAAGGAAATGTGTGGCTCCTCTCAGATTCCAGAACTTTCTGCCACAGAAATGTGAGGAACATGTGTTTTTTTAAGCCAAATTTTGAGGTTTGCAAAGGATTCTGGGTAACAGAACCTGGTCCCAGCCACACAAGTCACCCCATCTTGGATTCCCCTAGTTCTCTAGTTTTCAGAAATGCACAGGTTTGGTAGGTTTCCCTAGGTGGCGGCTGAGCTACAGGCCAAAATCCACAGGTAGGCACTTTGCTAAAAACAGGTCTGTTTTCTGTGATGTGTCCACGTTGCGCTTTGGGGCGTTTCCTGTCGTGGGCGCTAGGCCTACCCACACAAGTGAGGTATCATTTTTATCAGGAGATGTGGGGGAACGCTGGGTGGAAGGAAATTTGTGGCTCCTCTCAGATTCCAGAACTTTCTGCCACAGAAATGTGAGGAACATGTGTTTTTTTAGCCAAATTTTGAGGTTTGCAAAGGATTCTGGGTAACAGAACCAGGTCCCAGCCACACAAGTCACCCCATCTTGGATTCCCCCAGGTCTCTAGTTTTTAGAAATGCACAGGTTTGGTAGGTTTCCCTAGGTGGCGGCTGGGCTACAGGCCAAAATCTACAGGTAGGCACTTTGCAAAAAACACCTCTGTTTTCCTTCAAAAATTTGGCTGTGTCCACGTTGCGCTTTGGGGCGTTTCCTGTCGCGGGCGCTAGGCCTACCCACACAAGTGAGGTATCATTTTTATCGGGAGATGTGGGGGAACGCTGGGTGGAAGGAAATGTGTTGCTCCTCTCAGATTCCAGAACTTTCTGCCACAGAAATGTGAGGAACATGTGTTTTTTTAGCCAAATTTTGAGGTTTGCAAAGGATTCTGGGTAACAGAACCTGGTCCGAGCCACACAAGTCACCCCATCTTGGATTCCCCTAGGTCTCTAGTTTTCAGAAATGCACAGGTTTGGTAGGTTTCCCTAGGTGGCGGCTGAGCTACAGGCCAAAATCTACAGGTAGGCACTTTGCTAAATACAGGTCTGTTTTCTGTGATGTGTTCACGTTGCGCTTTGGGGCGTTTCCTGTCGCGGGCGCTAGGCCTACCCACACAAGTGAGGTATCATTTTTATCGGGAGACGTGGGGGAACGCTGGGTGGAAGGAAATGTGTGGCTCCTCTCAGATTCCAGAACTTTCTGCCACAGAAATGTGAGGAACATGTGTTTTTTTAGCCAAATTTTGAGGTTTGCAAAGGATTCTGGGTAACAGAACCTGGTCCCAGCCACACAAGTCACCCCATCTTGGATTCCCCTAGGTCTCTAGTTTTCAGAAAGGCACTGGTTTGGTAGGTTTCCCTAGGTGGCGGCTGAGCTACAGGCCAAAATCCACAGGTAGGCACTTTGCTAAAAACAGGTCTGTTTTCTGTGATGTGTCCACGTTGCGCTTTGGGGCGTTTCCTGTCGCGGGCGCTAGGCCTACCCACACAAGTGAGGTATCATTTTTATCGGGAGATGTGGGGGAACGCTGGGTGGAAGGAAATTTGTGGCTCCTCTCAGATTCTAGAACTTTCTGCCACAGAAATGTGAGGAACATGTGTTTTTTTAGCCAAATTTTGAGGTTTGCAAAGGATTCTGGGTAACAGAACCTGGTCCGAGCCACACAAGTCACCCCATCTTGGATTCCCCTAGGTCTCTAGTTTTCAGAAATGCACAGGTTTGGTAGGTTTCCCTAGGTGGCGGCTGAGCTACAGGCCAAAATCTACAGGTAGGCACTTTGCTAAAAACAGGTCTGTTTTCTGTGATGTGTTCACGTTGCGCTTTGGGGCGTTTCCTGTCGCGGGCGCTAGGCCTACCCACACAAGTGAGGTATCATTTTTATCGGGAGACGTGGGGGAACGCTGGGTGGAAGGAAATGTGTGGCTCCTCTCAGATTCCAGAACTTTCTGCCACAGAAATGTGAGGAACATGTGTTTTTTTAAGCCAAATTTTGAGGTTTGCAAAGGATTCTGGGTAACAGAACCTGGTCCCAGCCACACAAGTCACCCCATCTTGGATTCCCCTAGTTCTCTAGTTTTCAGAAATGCACAGGTTTGGTAGGTTTCCCTAGGTGGCGGCTGAGCTACAGGCCAAAATCCACAGGTAGGCACTTTGCTAAAAACAGGTCTGTTTTCTGTGATGTGTCCACGTTGCGCTTTGGGGCGTTTCCTGTCGTGGGCGCTAGGCCTACCCACACAAGTGAGGTATCATTTTTATCAGGAGATGTGGGGGAACGCTGGGTGGAAGGAAATTTGTGGCTCCTCTCAGATTCTAGAACTTTCTGCCACAGAAATGTGAGGAACATGTGTTTTTTTAGCCAAATTTTGAGGTTTGCAAAGGATTCTGGGTAACAGAACCTGGTCCGAGCCACACAAGTCACCCCATCTTGGATTCCCCTAGGTCTCTAGTTTTCAGAAATGCACAGGTTTGGTAGGTTTCCCTAGGTGGCGGCTGAGCTACAGGCCAAAATCTACAGGTAGGCACTTTGCTAAAAACAGGTCTGTTTTCTGTGATGTGTTCACGTTGCGCTTTGGGGCGTTTCCTGTCGCGGGCGCTAGGCCTACCCACACAAGTGAGGTATCATTTTTATCGGGAGACGTGGGGGAACGCTGGGTGGAAGGAAATGTGTGGCTCCTCTCAGATTCCAGAACTTTCTGCCACAGAAATGTGAGGAACATGTGTTTTTTTAAGCCAAATTTTGAGGTTTGCAAAGGATTCTGGGTAACAGAACCTGGTCCCAGCCACACAAGTCACCCCATCTTGGATTCCCCTAGTTCTCTAGTTTTCAGAAATGCACAGGTTTGGTAGGTTTCCCTAGGTGGCGGCTGAGCTACAGGCCAAAATCCACAGGTAGGCACTTTGCTAAAAACAGGTCTGTTTTCTGTGATGTGTCCACGTTGCGCTTTGGGGCGTTTCCTGTCGTGGGCGCTAGGCCTACCCACACAAGTGAGGTATCATTTTTATCAGGAGATGTGGGGGAACGCTGGGTGGAAGGAAATTTGTGGCTCCTCTCAGATTCCAGAACTTTCTGCCACAGAAATGTGAGGAACATGTGTTTTTTTAGCCAAATTTTGAGGTTTGCAAAGGATTCTGGGTAACAGAACCAGGTCCCAGCCACACAAGTCACCCCATCTTGGATTCCCCCAGGTCTCTAGTTTTCAGAAATGCACAGGTTTGGTAGGTTTCCCTAGGTGGCGGCTGGGCTACAGGCCAAAATCTACAGGTAGGCACTTTGCAAAAAACACCTCTGTTTTCCTTCAAAAATTTGGCTGTGTCCACGTTGCGCTTTGGGGCGTTTCCTGTCGCGGGCGCTAGGCCTACCCACACAAGTGAGGTATCATTTTTATCGGGAGATGTGGGGGAACGCTGGGTGGAAGGAAATGTGTTGCTCCTCTCAGATTCCAGAACTTTCTGCCACAGAAATGTGAGGAACATGTGTTTTTTTAGCCAAATTTTGAGGTTTGCAAAGGATTCTGGGTAACAGAACCTGGTCCGAGCCACACAAGTCACCCCATCTTGGATTCCCCTAGGTCTCTAGTTTTCAGAAATGCACAGGTTTGGTAGGTTTCCCTAGGTGGCGGCTGAGCTACAGGCCAAAATCTACAGGTAGGCACTTTGCTAAATACAGGTCTGTTTTCTGTGATGTGTTCACGTTGCGCTTTGGGGCGTTTCCTGTCGCGGGCGCTAGGCCTACCCACACAAGTGAGGTATCATTTTTATCGGGAGACGTGGGGGAACGCTGGGTGGAAGGAAATGTGTGGCTCCTCTCAGATTCCAGAACTTTCTGCCACAGAAATGTGAGGAACATGTGTTTTTTTAGCCAAATTTTGAGGTTTGCAAAGGATTCTGGGTAACAGAACCTGGTCCCAGCCACACAAGTCACCCCATCTTGGATTCCCCTAGGTCTCTAGTTTTCAGAAAGGCACTGGTTTGGTAGGTTTCCCTAGGTGGCGGCTGAGCTACAGGCCAAAATCCACAGGTAGGCACTTTGCTAAAAACAGGTCTGTTTTCTGTGATGTGTCCACGTTGCGCTTTGGGGCGTTTCCTGTCGCGGGCGCTAGGCCTACCCACACAAGTGAGGTATCATTTTTATCGGGAGACGTGGGGGAACGCTGGGTGGAAGGAAATTTGTGGCTCCTCTCAGATTCCAGAACTTTCTGCCACAGAAATGTGAGGAACATGTGTTTTTTTAGCCACATTTTGAGGTTTGCAAAGGATTCTGGGTAACAGAACCTGGTCCCAGACACACAAGTCACCCCATCTTGGATTCCCCCAGGTCTCTTGTTTTCAGAAATGCACAGGTTTGGTAGGTTTCCCTAGGTGGCGGCTGAGCTACAGGCCAAAATCTACAGGTAGGCACTTTGCAAAAAACACCTCTGTTTTCCTTCAAAAATTTGGTTGTGTCCACGTTGCGCTTTGGGGCGTTTCCTGTCGTGGGCGCTAGGCCTACCCACACAAGTGAGGTATCCTTTTTATCAGGAGACGTGGGGGAACGCTGGGTGGAAGGAAATTTGTGGCTTCTCTCAGATTCCAGAACTTTCTGCCACAGAAATGTGAGGAACATGTGTTTTTTTAGCCACATTTTGAGGTTTGCAAAGGATTCTGGGTAACAGAACCTGGTCCAAGACACACAAGTCACCCCATCTTGGATTCCCCCAGGTCTCTAGTTTTCAGAAATGCACAGGTTTGGTAGGTTTCCCTAGGTGGCAGCTGAGCTACAGGCCAAAATCTACAGGTAGGCACTTTGCAAAAAACACCTCTGTTTTCCTTCAAAAATTTGGTTGTGTCCACGTTGCGCTTTGGGGCGTTTCCTGTCGTGGGCGCTAGGCCTACCCACACAAGTGAGGTATCATTTTTATCGGGAGACGTGGGGGAACGCTGGGTGGAAGGAAATTTGTGGCTTCTCTCAGATTCCAGAACTTTCTGCCACAGAAATGTGAGGAACATGTGTTTTTTTAGCCACATTTTGAGGTTTGCAAAGGATTCTGGGTAACAGAACCTGGTCCCAGACACACAAGTCACCCCCTCTTGGATTCCCCCAGGTCTCTAGTTTTCAGAAATGCACAGGTTTGGTAGGTTTCCCTAGGTGGCGGCTGAGCTACAGGCCAAAATCTACAGGTAGGCACTTTGCAAAAAACACCTCTGTTTTCCTTCAAAAATTTGGTTGTGTCCACGTTGCACTTTGGGGCGTTTCCTGTCGTGGGCGCTAGGCCTACCCACACAAGTGAGGTATCATTTTTATCAGGAGATGTGGGGAAACGCTGAGTGGAAGGAAATTTGTGGCTCCTCTCAGATTCCCGAAATTTCTGCCACAGAAATGTGAGGAACATGTGTTTTTTTAGCCAAATTTTGAGGTTTGCAAAGGATTCTGGGTAACAGAACCAGGTCCCAGCCACACAAGTCACCCCATCTTGGATTCCCCCAGGTCTCTAGTTTTTAGAAATGCACAGGTTTGGTAGGTTTCCCTAGGTGGCGGCTGAGCTACAGGCCAAAATCTACAGGTAGGCACTTTGCAAAAAACACCTCTGTTTTCCTTCAAAAATTTGGCTGTGTCCACGTTGCGCTTTGGGGCGTTTCCTGTCGCGGGCGCTAGGCCTACCCACACAAGTGAGGTATCATTTTTATCGGGAGATGTGGGGGAACGCTGGGTGGAAGGAAATTTGTGGCTCCTCTCAGATTCTAGAACTTTCTGCCACAGAAATGTGAGGAACATGTGTTTTTTTAGCCAAATTTTGAGGTTTGCAAAGGATTCTGGGTAACAGAACCTGGTCCGAGCCACACAAGTCACCCCATCTTGGATTCCCCTAGGTCTCTAGTTTTCAGAAATGCACAGGTTTGGTAGGTTTCCCTAGGTGGCGGCTGAGCTACAGGCCAAAATCTACAGGTAGGCACTTTGCTAAAAACAGGTCTGTTTTCTGTGATGTGTTCACGTTGCGCTTTGGGGCGTTTCCTGTCGCGGGCGCTAGGCCTACCCACACAAGTGAGGTATCATTTTTATCGGGAGACGTGGGGGAACGCTGGGTGGAAGGAAATGTGTGGCTCCTCTCAGATTCCAGAACTTTCTGCCACAGAAATGTGAGGAACATGTGTTTTTTTAAGCCAAATTTTGAGGTTTGCAAAGGATTCTGGGTAACAGAACCTGGTCCCAGCCACACAAGTCACCCCATCTTGGATTCCCCTAGTTCTCTAGTTTTCAGAAATGCACAGGTTTGGTAGGTTTCCCTAGGTGGCGGCTGAGCTACAGGCCAAAATCCACAGGTAGGCACTTTGCTAAAAACAGGTCTGTTTTCTGTGATGTGTCCACGTTGCGCTTTGGGGCGTTTCCTGTCGTGGGCGCTAGGCCTACCCACACAAGTGAGGTATCATTTTTATCAGGAGATGTGGGGGAACGCTGGGTGGAAGGAAATTTGTGGCTCCTCTCAGATTCCAGAACTTTCTGCCACAGAAATGTGAGGAACATGTGTTTTTTTAGCCAAATTTTGAGGTTTGCAAAGGATTCTGGGTAACAGAACCAGGTCCCAGCCACACAAGTCACCCCATCTTGGATTCCCCCAGGTCTCTAGTTTTCAGAAATGCACAGGTTTGGTAGGTTTCCCTAGGTGGCGGCTGAGCTACAGGCCAAAATCCACAGGTAGGCACTTTGCTAAAAACAGGTCTGTTTTCTGTGATGTGTCCACGTTGCGCTTTGGGGCGTTTCCTGTCGTGGGCGCTAGGCCTACCCACACAAGTGAGGTATCATTTTTATCAGGAGATGTGGGGGAACGCTGGGTGGAAGGAAATTTGTGGCTCCTCTCAGATTCCAGAACTTTCTGCCACAGAAATGTGAGGAACATGTGTTTTTTTAGCCACATTTTGAGGTTTGCAAAGGATTCTGGGTAACAGAACCTGGTCCCAGCCACACAAGTCACCCCATGTTGGATTCCCCTAGGTCTCTAGTTTTCAGAAATGCACAGGTTTGGTAGGTTTCCCTAGGTGGCGGCTGAGCTACAGGCCAAAATCTACAGGTAGGCACTTTGCTAAAAACAGGTCTGTTTTCTGTGATGTGTCCACGTTGCGCTTTGGGGCGTTTCCTGTCGCGGGCGCTAGGCCTACCCACACAAGTGAGGTATCATTTTTATCGGGAGACGTGGGGGGACGCTGGGTGGAAGGAAATGTGTGGCTCCTCTCAGATTCCAGAACTTTCTGCCACAGAAATGTGAGGGACATGTGTTTTTTTAGCCACATTTTGAGGTTTGCAAAGGATTCTGGGTAACAGAACCTGGTCCCAGCCACACAAGTCACCCCATCTTGGATTCCCCCAGGTCTCTAGTTTTCAGAAATGCACAGGTTTGGTGGGTTTCCCTAGGTGGCGGCTGAGCTACAGGCCAAAATCTACAGGTAGGCACTTTGCAAAAAACACCTCTGTTTTCCTTCAAAAATGTGGCTGTGTCCACGTTGCGCTTTGGGGCGTTTCCTGTCGCGGGCGCTAGGCCTACCCACACAAGTGAGGTATCATTTTTATCGGGAGACGTGGGGGAACGCTGGGTGGAAGGAAATTTGTGGCTCCTCTCAGATTCCAGAACTTTCTGCCACAGAAATGTGAGGAACATGTGTTTTTTTAGCCACATTTTGAGGTTTGCAAAGGATTCTGGGTAACAGAACCTGGTCCCAGACACACAAGTCACCCCATCTTGGATTCCCCCAGGTCTCTAGTTTTCAGAAATGCACAGGTTTGGTAGGTTTCCCTAGGTGGCGGCTGAGCTACAGGCCAAAATCTACAGGTAGGCACTTTGCAAAAAACACCTCTGTTTTCCTTCAAAAATTTGGTTGTGTCCACGTTGCGCTTTGGGGCGTTTCCTGTCGTGGGCGCTAGGCCTACCCACACAAGTGAGGTATCATTTTTATCAGGAGACGTGGGGGAACGCTGGGTGGAAGGAAATTTGTGGCTTCTCTCAGATTCCAGAACTTTCTGCCACAGAAATGTGAGGAACATGTGTTTTTTTAGCCACATTTTGAGGTTTGCAAAGGATTCTGGGTAACAGAACCTGGTCCAAGACACACAAGTCACCCCATCTTGGATTCCCCCAGGTCTCTAGTTTTCAGAAATGCACAGGTTTGGTAGGTTTCCCTAGGTGGCGGCTGAGCTACAGGCCAAAATCTACAGGTAGGCACTTTGCAAAAAACACCTCTGTTTTCCTTCAAAAATTTGGTTGTGTCCACGTTGCGCTTTGGGGCGTTTCCTGTCGTGGGCGCTAGGCCTACCCACACAAGTGAGGTATCATTTTTATCGGGAGACGTGGGGGAACGCTGGGTGGAAGGAAATTTGTGGCTTCTCTCAGATTCCAGAACTTTCTGCCACAGAAATGTGAGGAACATGTGTTTTTTTAGCCACATTTTGAGGTTTGCAAAGGATTCTGGGTAACAGAACCTGGTCCCAGACACACAAGTCACCCCCTCTTGGATTCCCCCAGGTCTCTAGTTTTCAGAAATGCACAGGTTTGGTAGGTTTCCCTAGGTGGCGGCTGAGCTACAGGCCAAAATCTACAGGTAGGCACTTTGCAAAAAACACCTCTGTTTTCCTTCAAAAATTTGGTTGTGTCCACGTTGCACTTTGGGGCGTTTCCTGTCGTGGGCGCTAGGCCTACCCACACAAGTGAGGTATCATTTTTATCAGGAGATGTGGGGAAACGCTGAGTGGAAGGAAATTTGTGGCTCCTCTCAGATTCCAGAAATTTCTGCCACAGAAATGTGAGGAACATGTGTTTTTTTAGCCAAATTTTGAGGTTTGCAAAGGATTCTGGGTAACAGAACCAGGTCCCAGCCACACAAGTCACCCCATCTTGGATTCCCCCAGGTCTCTAGTTTTCAGAAATGCACAGGTTTGGTAGGTTTCCCTAGGTGGCGGCTGAGCTACAGGCCAAAATCTACAGGTAGGCACTTTGCAAAAAACACCTCTGTTTTCCTTCAAAAATTTGGCTGTGTCCACGTTGCGCTTTGGGGCGTTTCCTGTCGCAGGCGCTAGGCCTACCCACACAAGTGAGGTATCATTTTTATCGGGAGATGTGGGGGAACGCTGGGTGGAAGGAAATTTGTGGCTCCTCTCAGATTCTAGAACTTTCTGCCACAGAAATGTGAGGAACATGTGTTTTTTTAGCCAAATTTTGAGGTTTGCAAAGGATTCTGGGTAACAGAACCTGGTCCGAGCCACACAAGTCACCCCATCTTGGATTCCCCTAGGTCTCTAGTTTTCAGAAATGCACAGGTTTGGTAGGTTTCCCTAGGTGGCGGCTGAGCTACAGGCCAAAATCTACAGGTAGGCACTTTGCTAAAAACAGGTCTGTTTTCTGTGATGTGTTCACGTTGCGCTTTGGGGCGTTTCCTGTCGCGGGCGCTAGGCCTACCCACACAAGTGAGGTATCATTTTTATCGGGAGACGTGGGGGAACGCTGGGTGGAAGGAAATGTGTGGCTCCTCTCAGATTCCAGAACTTTCTGCCACAGAAATGTGAGGAACATGTGTTTTTTTAAGCCAAATTTTGAGGTTTGCAAAGGATTCTGGGTAACAGAACCTGGTCCCAGCCACACAAGTCACCCCATCTTGGATTCCCCTAGTTCTCTAGTTTTCAGAAATGCACAGGTTTGGTAGGTTTCCCTAGGTGGCGGCTGAGCTACAGGCCAAAATCCACAGGTAGGCACTTTGCTAAAAACAGGTCTGTTTTCTGTGATGTGTCCACGTTGCGCTTTGGGGCGTTTCCTGTCGTGGGCGCTAGGCCTACCCACACAAGTGAGGTATCATTTTTATCAGGAGATGTTGGGGAACGCTGGGTGGAAGGAAATTTGTGGCTCCTCTCAGATTCCAGAACTTTCTGCCACAGAAATGTGAGGAACATGTGTTTTTTTAGCCAAATTTTGAGGTTTGCAAAGGATTCTGGGTAACAGAACCAGGTCCCAGCCACACAAGTCACCCCATCTTGGATTCCCCCAGGTCTCTAGTTTTCAGAAATGCACAGGTTTGGTAGGTTTCCCTAGGTGGCGGCTGGGCTACAGGCCAAAATCTACAGGTAGGCACTTTGCAAAAAACACCTCTGTTTTCCTTCAAAAATTTGGCTGTGTCCACGTTGCGCTTTGGGGCGTTTCCTGTCGCGGGCGCTAGGCCTACCCACACAAGTGAGGTATCATTTTTATCGGGAGATGTGGGGGAACGCTGGGTGGAAGGAAATGTGTTGCTCCTCTCAGATTCCAGAACTTTCTGCCACAGAAATGTGAGGAACATGTGTTTTTTTAGCCAAATTTTGAGGTTTGCAAAGGATTCTGGGTAACAGAACCTGGTCCGAGCCACACAAGTCACCCCATCTTGGATTCCCCTAGGTCTCTAGTTTTCAGAAATGCACAGGTTTGGTAGGTTTCCCTAGGTGGCGGCTGAGCTACAGGCCAAAATCTACAGGTAGGCACTTTGCTAAATACAGGTCTGTTTTCTGTGATGTGTTCACGTTGCGCTTTGGGGCGTTTCCTGTCGCGGGCGCTAGGCCTACCCACACAAGTGAGGTATCATTTTTATCGGGAGACGTGGGGGAACGCTGGGTGGAAGGAAATGTGTGGCTCCTCTCAGATTCCAGAACTTTCTGCCACAGAAATGTGAGGAACATGTGTTTTTTTAGCCAAATTTTGAGGTTTGCAAAGGATTCTGGGTAACAGAACCTGGTCCCAGCCACACAAGTCACCCCATCTTGGATTCCCCTAGGTCTCTAGTTTTCAGAAAGGCACTGGTTTGGTAGGTTTCCCTAGGTGGCGGCTGAGCTACAGGCCAAAATCCACAGGTAGGCACTTTGCTAAAAACAGGTCTGTTTTCTGTGATGTGTCCACGTTGCGCTTTGGGGCGTTTCCTGTCGCGGGCGCTAGGCCTACCCACACAAGTGAGGTATCATTTTTATCGGGAGACGTGGGGGAACGCTGGGTGGAAGGAAATTTGTGGCTCCTCTCAGATTCCAGAACTTTCTGCCACAGAAATGTGAGGAACATGTGTTTTTTTAGCCACATTTTGAGGTTTGCAAAGGATTCTGGGTAACAGAACCTGGTCCCAGACACACAAGTCACCCCATCTTGGATTCCCCCAGGTCTCTAGTTTTCAGAAATGCACAGGTTTGGTAGGTTTCCCTAGGTGGCGGCTGAGCTACAGGCCAAAATCTACAGGTAGGCACTTTGCAAAAAACACCTCTGTTTTCCTTCAAAAATTTGGTTGTGTCCACGTTGCGCTTTGGGGCGTTTCCTGTCGTGGGCGCTAGGCCTACCCACACAAGTGAGGTATCCTTTTTATCAGGAGACGTGGGGGAACGCTGGGTGGAAGGAAATTTGTGGCTTCTCTCAGATTCCAGAACTTTCTGCCACAGAAATGTGAGGAACATGTGTTTTTTTAGCCACATTTTGAGGTTTGCAAAGGATTCTGGGTAACAGAACCTGGTCCAAGACACACAAGTCACCCCATCTTGGATTCCCCCAGGTCTCTAGTTTTCAGAAATGCACAGGTTTGGTAGGTTTCCCTAGGTGGCAGCTGAGCTACAGGCCAAAATCTACAGGTAGGCACTTTGCAAAAAACACCTCTGTTTTCCTTCAAAAATTTGGTTGTGTCCACGTTGCGCTTTGGGGCGTTTCCTGTCGTGGGCGCTAGGCCTACCCACACAAGTGAGGTATCATTTTTATCGGGAGACGTGGGGGAACGCTGGGTGGAAGGAAATTTGTGGCTTCTCTCAGATTCCAGAACTTTCTGCCACAGAAATGTGAGGAACATGTGTTTTTTTAGCCACATTTTGAGGTTTGCAAAGGATTCTGGGTAACAGAACCTGGTCCCAGACACACAAGTCACCCCCTCTTGGATTCCCCCAGGTCTCTAGTTTTCAGAAATGCACAGGTTTGGTAGGTTTCCCTAGGTGGCGGCTGAGCTACAGGCCAAAATCTACAGGTAGGCACTTTGCAAAAAACACCTCTGTTTTCCTTCAAAAATTTGGTTGTGTCCACGTTGCACTTTGGGGCGTTTCCTGTCGTGGGCGCTAGGCCTACCCACACAAGTGAGGTATCATTTTTATCAGGAGATGTGGGGAAACGCTGAGTGGAAGGAAATTTGTGGCTCCTCTCAGATTCCAGAAATTTCTGCCACAGAAATGTGAGGAACATGTGTTTTTTTAGCCAAATTTTGAGGTTTGCAAAGGATTCTGGGTAACAGAACCAGGTCCCAGCCACACAAGTCACCCCATCTTGGATTCCCCCAGGTCTCTAGTTTTCAGAAATGCACAGGTTTGGTAGGTTTCCCTAGGTGGCGGCTGAGCTACAGGCCAAAATCTACAGGTAGGCACTTTGCAAAAAACACCTCTATTTTCCTTCAAAAATTTGGCTGTGTCCACGTTGCGCTTTGGGGCGTTTCCTGTCGCGGGCGCTAGGCCTACCCACACAAGTGAGGTATCATTTTTATCGGGAGATGTGGGGGAACGCTGGGTGGAAGGAAATTTGTGGCTCCTCTCAGATTCTAGAACTTTCTGCCACAGAAATGTGAGGAACATGTGTTTTTTTAGCCAAATTTTGAGGTTTGCAAAGGATTCTGGGTAACAGAACCTGGTCCGAGCCACACAAGTCACCCCATCTTGGATTCCCCTAGGTCTCTAGTTTTCAGAAATGCACAGGTTTGGTAGGTTTCCCTAGGTGGCGGCTGAGCTACAGGCCAAAATCTACAGGTAGGCACTTTGCTAAAAACAGGTCTGTTTTCTGTGATGTGTTCACGTTGCGCTTTGGGGCGTTTCCTGTCGCGGGCGCTAGGCCTACCCACACAAGTGAGGTATCATTTTTATCGGGAGACGTGGGGGAACGCTGGGTGGAAGGAAATGTGTGGCTCCTCTCAGATTCCAGAACTTTCTGCCACAGAAATGTGAGGAACATGTGTTTTTTTAAGCCAAATTTTGAGGTTTGCAAAGGATTCTGGGTAACAGAACCTGGTCCCAGCCACACAAGTCACCCCATCTTGGATTCCCCTAGTTCTCTAGTTTTCAGAAATGCACAGGTTTGGTAGGTTTCCGTAGGTGGCGGCTGAGCTACAGGCCAAAATCCACAGGTAGGCACTTTGCTAAAAACAGGTCTGTTTTCTGTGATGTGTCCACGTTGCGCTTTGGGGCGTTTCCTGTCGTGGGCGCTAGGCCTACCCACACAAGTGAGGTATCATTTTTATCAGGAGATGTGGGGGAACGCTGGGTGGAAGGAAATTTGTGGCTCCTCTCAGATTCCAGAACTTTCTGCCACAGAAATGTGAGGAACATGTGTTTTTTTAGCCAAATTTTGAGGTTTGCAAAGGATTCTGGGTAACAGAACCAGGTCCCAGCCACACAAGTCACCCCATCTTGGATTCCCCCAGGTCTCTAGTTTTCAGAAATGCACAGGTTTGGTAGGTTTCCCTAGGTGGCGGCTGAGCTACAGGCCAAAATCTACAGGTAGGCACTTTGCAAAAAACACCTCTGTTTTCCTTCAAAAATTTGGCTGTGTCCACGTTGCGCTTTGGGGCGTTTCCTGTCGCGGGCGCTAGGCCTACCCACACAAGTGAGGTATCATTTTTATCGGGAGATGTGGGGGAACGCTGGGTGGAAGGAAATTTGTTGCTCCTCTCAGATTCCAGAACTTTCTGCCACAGAAATGTGAGGAACATGTGTTTTTTTAGCCAAATTTTGAGGTTTGCAAAGGATTCTGGGTAACAGAACCTGGTCCGAGCCACACAAGTCACCCCATCTTGGATTCCCCTAGGTCTCTAGTTTTCAGAAATGCACAGGTTTGGTAGGTTTCCCTAGGTGGCGGCTGAGCTACAGGCCAAAATCTACAGGTAGGCACTTTGCTAAATACAGGTCTGTTTTCTGTGATGTGTTCACGTTGCGCTTTGGGGCGTTTCCTGTCGCGGGCGCTAGGCCTACCCACACAAGTGAGGTATCATTTTTATCGGGAGACGTGGGGGAACGCTGGGTGGAAGGAAATGTGTGGCTCCTCTCAGATTCCAGAACTTTCTGCCACAGAAATGTGAGGAACATGTGTTTTTTTAGCCAAATTTTGAGGTTTGCAAAGGATTCTGGGTAACAGAACCTGGTCCCAGCCACACAAGTCACCCCATCTTGGATTCCCCTAGGTCTCTAGTTTTCAGAAAGGCACTGGTTTGGTAGGTTTCCCTAGGTGGCGGCTGAGCTACAGGCCAAAATCCACAGGTAGGCACTTTGCTAAAAACAGGTCTGTTTTCTGTGATGTGTCCACGTTGCGCTTTGGGGCGTTTCCTGTCGCGGGCGCTAGGCCTACCCACACAAGTGAGGTATCATTTTTATCGGGAGACGTGGGGGAACGCTGGGTGGAAGGAAATGTGTGGCTCCTCTCAGATTCCAGAACTTTCTGCCACAGAAATGTGAGGAACATGTGTTTTTTTAGCCAAATTTTGAGGTTTGCAAAGGATTCTGGGTAACAGAACCTGGTCCAAGACACACAAGTCACCCCATCTTGGATTCCCCCAGGTCTCTAGTTTTCAGAAATGCACAGGTTTGGTAGGTTTCCCTAGGTGGCGGCTGAGCTACAGGCCAAAATCTACAGGTAGGCACTTTGCAAAAAACACCTCTGTTTTCCTTCAAAAATTTGGTTGTGTCCACGTTGCGCTTTGGGGCGTTTCCTGTCGTGGGCGCTAGGCCTACCCACACAAGTGAGGTATCATTTTTATCGGGAGACGTGGGGGAACGCTGGGTGGAAGGAAATTTGTGGCTTCTCTCAGATTCCAGAACTTTCTGCCACAGAAATGTGAGGAACATGTGTTTTTTTAGCCACATTTTGAGGTTTGCAAAGGATTCTGGGTAACAGAACCTGGTCCCAGACACACAAGTCACCCCCTCTTGGATTCCCCCAGGTCTCTAGTTTTCAGAAATGCACAGGTTTGGTAGGTTTCCATAGGTGGCGGCTGAGCTACAGGCCAAAATCTACAGGTAGGCACTTTGCAAAAAACACCTCTGTTTTCCTTCAAAAATTTGGTTGTGTCCACGTTGCACTTTGGGGCGTTTCCTGTCGTGGGCGCTAGGCCTACCCACACAAGTGAGGTATCATTTTTATCAGGAGATGTGGGGAAACGCTGAGTGGAAGGAAATTTGTGGCTCCTCTCAGATTCCAGAAATTTCTGCCACAGAAATGTGAGGAACATGTGTTTTTTTAGCCAAATTTTGAGGTTTGCAAAGGATTCTGGGTAACAGAACCAGGTCCCAGCCACACAAGTCACCCCATCTTGGATTCCCCCAGGTCTCTAGTTTTCAGAAATGCACAGGTTTGGTAGGTTTCCCTAGGTGGCGGCTGAGCTACAGGCCAAAATCTACAGGTAGGCACTTTGCAAAAAACACCTCTGTTTTCCTTCAAAAATTTGGCTGTGTCCACGTTGCGCTTTGGGGCGTTTCCTGTCGCGGGCGCTAGGCCTACCCACACAAGTGAGGTATCATTTTTATCGGGAGATGTGGGGGAACGCTGGGTGGAAGGAAATTTGTGGCTCCTCTCAGATTCTAGAACTTTCTGCCACAGAAATGTGAGGAACATGTGTTTTTTTAGCCAAATTTTGAGGTTTGCAAAGGATTCTGGGTAACAGAACCTGGTCCGAGCCACACAAGTCACCCCATCTTGGATTCCCCTAGGTCTCTAGTTTTCAGAAATGCACAGGTTTGGTAGGTTTCCCTAGGTGGCGGCTGAGCTACAGGCCAAAATCTACAGGTAGGCACTTTGCTAAAAACAGGTCTGTTTTCTGTGATGTGTTCACGTTGCGCTTTGGGGCGTTTCCTGTCGCGGGCGCTAGGCCTACCCACACAAGTGAGGTATCATTTTTATCAGGAGACGTGGGGGAACGCTGGGTGGAAGGAAATGTGTGGCTCCTCTCAGATTCCAGAACTTTCTGCCACAGAAATGTGAGGAACATGTGTTTTTTTAAGCCAAATTTTGAGGTTTGCAAAGGATTCTGGGTAACAGAACCTGGTCCCAGCCACACAAGTCACCCCATCTTGGATTCCCCTAGTTCTCTAGTTTTCAGAAATGCACAGGTTTGGTAGGTTTCCCTAGGTGGCGGCTGAGCTACAGGCCAAAATCCACAGGTAGGCACTTTGCTAAAAACAGGTCTGTTTTCTGTGATGTGTCCACGTTGCGCTTTGGGGCGTTTCCTGTCGTGGGCGCTAGGCCTACCCACACAAGTGAGGTATCATTTTTATCAGGAGATGTGGGGGAACGCTGGGTGGAAGGAAATTTGTGGCTCCTCTCAGATTCCAGAACTTTCTGCCACAGAAATGTGAGGAACATGTGTTTTTTTAGCCAAATTTTGAGGTTTGCAAAGGATTCTGGGTAACAGAACCAGGTCCCAGCCACACAAGTCACCCCATCTTGGATTCCCCCAGGTCTCTAGTTTTCAGAAATGCACAGGTTTGGTAGGTTTCCCTAGGTGGAGGCTGAGCTACAGGCCAAAATCTACAGGTAGGCACTTTGCAAAAAACACCTCTGTTTTCCTTCAAAAATTTGGCTGTGTCCACGTTGCGCTTTGGGGCGTTTCCTGTCGCGGGCGCTAGGCCTACCCACACAAGTGAGGTATCATTTTTATCGGGAGATGTGGGGGAACGCTGGGTGGAAGGAAATTTGTTGCTCCTCTCAGATTCCAGAACTTTCTGCCACAGAAATGTGAGGAACATGTGTTTTTTTAGCCAAATTTTGAGGTTTGCAAAGGATTCTGGGTAACAGAACCTGGTCCGAGCCACACAAGTCACCCCATCTTGGATTCCCCTAGGTCTCTAGTTTTCAGAAATGCACAGGTTTGGTAGGTTTCCCTAGGTGGCGGCTGAGCTACAGGCCAAAATCTACAGGTAGGCACTTTGCTAAATACAGGTCTGTTTTCTGTGATGTGTTCACGTTGCGCTTTGGGGCGTTTCCTGTCGCGGGCGCTAGGCCTACCCACACAAGTGAGGTATCATTTTTATCGGGAGACGTGGGGGAACGCTGGGTGGAAGGAAATGTGTGGCTCCTCTCAGATTCCAGAACTTTCTGCCACAGAAATGTGAGGAACATGTGTTTTTTTAGCCAAATTTTGAGGTTTGCAAAGGATTCTGGGTAACAGAACCTGGTCCCAGCCACACAAGTCACCCCATCTTGGATTCCCCTAGGTCTCTAGTTTTCAGAAAGGCACTGGTTTGGTAGGTTTCCCTAGGTGGCGGCTGAGCTACAGGCCAAAATCCACAGGTAGGCACTTTGCTAAAAACAGGTCTGTTTTCTGTGATGTGTCCACGTTGCGCTTTGGGGCGTTTCCTGTCGCGGGCGCTAGGCCTACCCACACAAGTGAGGTATCATTTTTATCGGGAGACGTGGGGGAACGCTGGGTGGAAGGAAATTTGTGGCTCCTCTCAGATTCCAGAACTTTCTGCCACAGAAATGTGAGGAACATGTGTTTTTTTAGCCACATTTTGAGGTTTGCAAAGGATTCTGGGTAACAGAACCTGGTCCGAGCCACACAAGTCACCCCATCTTGGATTCCCCTAGGTCTCTAGTTTTCAGAAATGCACAGGTTTGGTAGGTTTCCCTAGGTGGCGGCTGAGCTACAGGCCAAAATCTACAGGTAGGCACTTTGCTAAAAACAGGTCTGTTTTCTGTGATGTGTTCACGTTGCGCTTTGGGGCGTTTCCTGTCGCGGGCGCTAGGCCTACCCACACAAGTGAGGTATCATTTTTATCGGGAGACGTGGGGGAACGCTGGGTGGAAGGAAATGTGTGGCTCCTCTCAGATTCCAGAACTTTCTGCCACAGAAATGTGAGGAACATGTGTTTTTTTAAGCCAAATTTTGAGGTTTGCAAAGGATTCTGGGTAACAGAACCTGGTCCCAGCCACACAAGTCACCCCATCTTGGATTCCCCTAGTTCTCTAGTTTTCAGAAATGCACAGGTTTGGTAGGTTTCCCTAGGTGGCGGCTGAGCTACAGGCCAAAATCCACAGGTAGGCACTTTGCTAAAAACAGGTCTGTTTTCTGTGATGTGTCCACGTTGCGCTTTGGGGCGTTTCCTGTCGTGGGCGCTAGGCCTACCCACACAAGTGAGGTATCATTTTTATCAGGAGATGTGGGGGAACGCTGGGTGGAAGGAAATTTGTGGCTCCTCTCAGATTCCAGAACTTTCTGCCACAGAAATGTGAGGAACATGTGTTTTTTTAGCCAAATTTTGAGGTTTGCAAAGGATTCTGGGTAACAGAACCAGGTCCCAGCCACACAAGTCACCCCATCTTGGATTCCCCCAGGTCTCTAGTTTTCAGAAATGCACAGGTTTGGTAGGTTTCCCTAGGTGGCGGCTGAGCTACAGGCCAAAATCTACAGGTAGGCACTTTGCAAAAAACACCTCTGTTTTCCTTCAAAAATTTGGCTGTGTCCACGTTGCGCTTTGGGGCGTTTCCTGTCGCGGGCGCTAGGCCTACCCACACAAGTGAGGTATCATTTTTATCGGGAGATGTGGGGGAACGCTGGGTGGAAGGAAATTTGTTGCTCCTCTCAGATTCCAGAACTTTCTGCCACAGAAATGTGAGGAACATGTGTTTTTTTAGCCACATTTTGAGGTTTGCAAAGGATTCTGGGTAACAGAACCTGGTCCGAGCCACACAAGTCACCCCATCTTGGATTCCCCTAGGTCTCTAGTTTTCAGAAATGCACAGGTTTGGTAGGTTTCCCTAGGTGGCGGCTGAGCTACAGGCCAAAATCTACAGGTAGGCACTTTGCTAAATACAGGTCTGTTTTCTGTGATGTGTTCACGTTGCGCTTTGGGGCGTTTCCTGTCGCGGGCGCTAGGCCTACCCACACAAGTGAGGTATCATTTTTATCGGGAGACGTGGGGGAACGCTGGGTGGAAGGAAATGTGTGGCTCCTCTCAGATTCCAGAACTTTCTGCCACAGAAATGTGAGGAACATGTGTTTTTTTAGCCAAATTTTGAGGTTTGCAAAGGATTCTGGGTAACAGAACCTGGTCCCAGCCACACAAGTCACCCCATCTTGGATTCCCCTAGGTCTCTAGTTTTCAGAAAGGCACTGGTTTGGTAGGTTTCCCTAGGTGGCGGCTGAGCTACAGGCCAAAATCCACAGGTAGGCACTTTGCTAAAAACAGGTCTGTTTTCTGTGATGTGTCCACGTTGCGCTTTGGGGCGTTTCCTGTCGCGGGCGCTAGGCCTACCCACACAAGTGAGGTATCATTTTTATCGGGAGACGTGGGGGAACGCTGGGTGGAAGGAAATTTGTGGCTCCTCTCAGATTCCAGAACTTTCTGCCACAGAAATGTGAGGAACATGTGTTTTTTTAGCCACATTTTGAGGTTTGCAAAGGATTCTGGGTAACAGAACCTGGTCCCAGACACACAAGTCACCCCATCTTGGATTCCCCCAGGTCTCTAGTTTTCAGAAATGCACAGGTTTGGTAGGTTTCCCTAGGTGGCGGCTGAGCTACAGGCCAAAATCTACAGGTAGGCACTTTGCAAAAAACACCTCTGTTTTCCTTCAAAAATTTGGTTGTGTCCACGTTGCGCTTTGGGGCGTTTCCTGTCGTGGGCGCTAGGCCTACCCACACAAGTGAGGTATCATTTTTATCAGGAGACGTGGGGGAACGCTGGGTGGAAGGAAATTTGTGGCTTCTCTCAGATTCCAGAACTTTCTGCCACAGAAATGTGAGGAACATGTGTTTTTTTAGCCACATTTTGAGGTTTGCAAAGGATTCTGGGTAACAGAACCTGGTCCAAGACACACAAGTCACCCCATCTTGGATTCCCCCAGGTCTCTAGTTTTCAGAAATGCACAGGTTTGGTAGGTTTCCCTAGGTGGCGGCTGAGCTACAGGCCAAAATCTACAGGGAGGCACTTTGCAAAAAACACCTCTGTTTTCCTTCAAAAATTTGGTTGTGTCCACGTTGCGCTTTGGGGCGTTTCCTGTCGTGGGCGCTAGGCCTACCCACACAAGTGAGGTATCATTTTTATCGGGAGACGTGGGGGAACGCTGGGTGGAAGGAAATTTGTGGCTTCTCTCAGATTCCAGAACTTTCTGCCACAGAAATGTGAGGAACATGTGTTTTTTTAGCCACATTTTGAGGTTTGCAAAGGATTCTGGGTAACAGAACCTGGTCCCAGACACACAAGTCACCCCCTCTTGGATTCCCCCAGGTCTCTAGTTTTCAGAAATGCACAGGTTTGGTAGGTTTCCCTAGGTGGCGGCTGAGCTACAGGCCAAAATCTACAGGTAGGCACTTTGCAAAAAACACCTCTGTTTTCCTTCAAAAATTTGGTTGTGTCCACGTTGCACTTTGGGGCGTTTCCTGTCGTGGGCGCTAGGCCTACCCACACAAGTGAGGTATCATTTTTATCAGGAGATGTGGGGAAACGCTGAGTGGAAGGAAATTTGTGGCTCCTCTCAGATTCCAGAAATTTCTGCCACAGAAATGTGAGGAACATGTGTTTTTTTAGCCAAATTTTGAGGTTTGCAAAGGATTCTGGGTAACAGAACCAGGTCCCAGCCACACAAGTCACCCCATCTTGGATTCCCCCAGGTCTCTAGTTTTCAGAAATGCACAGGTTTGGTAGGTTTCCCTAGGTGGCGGCTGAGCTACAGGCCAAAATCTACAGGTAGGCACTTTGCAAAAAACACCTCTGTTTTCCTTCAAAAATTTGGCTGTGTCCACGTTGCGCTTTGGGGCGTTTCCTGTCGCGGGCGCTAGGCCTACCCACACAAGTGAGGTATCATTTTTATGGGGAGATGTGGGGGAACGCTGGGTGGAAGGAAATTTGTGGCTCCTCTCAGATTCTAGAACTTTCTGCCACAGAAATGTGAGGAACATGTGTTTTTTTAGCCAAATTTTGAGGTTTGCAAAGGATTCTGGGTAACAGAACCTGGTCCGAGCCACACAAGTCACCCCATCTTGGATTCCCCTAGGTCTCTAGTTTTCAGAAATGCACAGGTTTGGTAGGTTTCCCTAGGTGGCGGCTGAGCTACAGGCCAAAATCTACAGGTAGGCACTTTGCTAAAAACAGGTCTGTTTTCTGTGATGTGTTCACGTTGCGCTTTGGGGCGTTTCCTGTCGCGGGCGCTAGGCCTACCCACACAAGTGAGGTATCATTTTTATCGGGAGACGTGGGGGAACGCTGGGTGGAAGGAAATGTGTGGCTCCTCTCAGATTCCAGAACTTTCTGCCACAGAAATGTGAGGAACATGTGTTTTTTTAAGCCAAATTTTGAGGTTTGCAAAGGATTCTGGGTAACAGAACCTGGTCCCAGCCACACAAGTCACCCCATCTTGGATTCCCCTAGTTCTCTAGTTTTCAGAAATGCACAGGTTTGGTAGGTTTCCCTAGGTGGCGGCTGAGCTACAGGCCAAGATCCACAGGTAGGCACTTTGCTAAAAACAGGTCTGTTTTCTGTGATGTGTCCACGTTGCGCTTTGGGGCGTTTCCTGTCGTGGGCGCTAGGCCTACCCACACAAGTGAGGTATCATTTTTATCAGGAGATGTGGGGGAACGCTGGGTGGAAGGAAATTTGTGGCTCCTCTCAGATTCCAGAACTTTCTGCCACAGAAATGTGAGGAACATGTGTTTTTTTAGCCAAATTTTGAGGTTTGCAAAGGATTCTGGGTAACAGAACCAGGTCCCAGCCACACAAGTCACCCCATCTTGGATTCCCCCAGGTCTCTAGTTTTCAGAAATGCACAGGTTTGGTAGGTTTCCCTAGGTGGCGGCTGAGCTACAGGCCAAAATCTACAGGTAGGCACTTTGCAAAAAACACCTCTGTTTTCCTTCAAAAATTTGGCTGTGTCCACGTTGCGCTTTGGGGCGTTTCCTGTCGCGGGCGCTAGGCCTACCCACACAAGTGAGGTATCATTTTTATCGGGAGATGTGGGGGAACGCTGGGTGGAAGGAAATTTGTGGCTCCTCTCAGATTCTAGAACTTTCTGCCACAGAAATGTGAGGAACATGTGTTTTTTTAGCCAAATTTTGAGGTTTGCAAAGGATTCTGGGTAACAGAACCTGGTCCGAGCCACACAAGTCACCCCATCTTGGATTCCCCTAGGTCTCTAGTTTTCAGAAATGCACAGGTTTGGTAGGTTTCCCTAGGTGGCGGCTGAGCTACAGGCCAAAATCTACAGGTAGGCACTTTGCTAAATACAGGTCTGTTTTCTGTGATGTGTTCACGTTGCGCTTTGGGGCGTTTCCTGTCGCGGGCGCTAGGCCTACCCACACAAGTGAGGTATCATTTTTATCGGGAGACGTGGGGGAACGCTGGGTGGAAGGAAATGTGTGGCTCCTCTCAGATTCCAGAACTTTCTGCCACAGAAATGTGAGGAACATATGTTTTTTTAGCCAAATTTTGAGGTTTGCAAAGGATTCTGGGTAACAGAACCTGGTCCCAGCCACACAAGTCACCCCATCTTGGATTCCCCTAGGTCTCTAGTTTTCAGAAAGGCACTGGTTTGGTAGGTTTCCCTAGGTGGCGGCTGAGCTACAGGCCAAAATCCACAGGTAGGCACTTTGCTAAAAACAGGTCTGTTTTCTGTGATGTGTCCACGTTGCGCTTTGGGGCGTTTCCTGTCGCGGGCGCTAGGCCTACCCACACAAGTGAGGTATCATTTTTATCGGGAGACGTGGGGGAACGCTGGGTTGAAGGAAATTTGTGGCTCCTCTCAGATTCCAGAACTTTCTGCCACAGAAATATGAGGAACTTGTGTTTTTTTAGCCACATTTTGAGGTTTGCAAAGGATTCTGGGTAACAGAACCTGGTCCCAAACACACAAGTCACCCCATCTTGGATTCCCCCAGGTCTCTAGTTTTCAGAAATGCACAGGTTTGGTAGGTTTCCCTAGGTGGCCGCTGAGCTACAGGCCAAAATCTACAGGTAGGCACTTTGCAAAAAACACCTCTGTTTTCCTTCAAAAATTTGGTTGTGTCCACGTTGCGCTTTGGGTCGTTTCCTGTTGTGGGCGCTAGGCCTACCCACACAAGTGAGGTATCATTTTTATCGGGAGACGTGGGGGAACGCTTGGTGGAAGGAAATTTGTGGCTCCTCTCAGATTCCAGAACTTTCTGCCACAGAAATGTGAGGAACATGTGTTTTTTTAGCCAAATTTTGAGGTTTGCAAAGGATTCTGGGTAACAGAACCTGGTCCCAGCCACACAAGTCACCCCATCTTGGATTCCCCCAGGTCTCTAGTTTTCAGAAATGCACAGGTTTGGTAGGTTTCCCTAGGTGGCGGCTGAGCTACAGGCCAAAATCTACAGGTAGGCACTTTGCAAAAAACACCTCTGTTTTCCTTCCAAAATCTGGTTGTGTCCACGTTGCGCTTTGGGGCGTTTCCTGTTGCGGGCGCTAGGCCTACCCACACAAGTGAGGTATCATTTTTATCGGGAGATGTGGGGGAACGCTGGGTGGAAGGAAATTTGTGGCTCCTCTCAGATTCTAGAACTTTCTGCCACAGAAATGTGAGGAACATGTGTTTTTTTAGCCAAATTTTGAGGTTTGCAAAGGATTCTGGGTAACAGAACCTGGTCCGAGCCACACAAGTCACCCCATCTTGGATTCCCCTAGGTCTCTAGTTTTCAGAAATGCACAGGTTTGGTAGGTTTCCCTAGGTGGCGGCTGAGCTACAGGCCAAAATCTACAGGTAGGCACTTTGCTAAAAACAGGTCTGTTTTCTGTGATGTGTCCACGTTGCGCTTTGGGGCGTTTCCTGTCGCGGGCGCTAGGCCTGCCCACACAAGTGAGGTATCATTTTTATCGGGAGACGTGGGGGAACGCTGGGTGGAAGGAAATGTGTGGCTCCTCTCAGATTCTACAACTTTCTGCCACAGAAATGTGAGGAACATGTGTTTTTTTAGCCAAATTTTGAGGTTTGCAAAGGATCTGGGTAACAGAACCTGGTCCGAGCCACACAAGTCACCCCATTTTGGATTCCCCTAGGTCTCTAGTTTTCAGAAATGCACAGGTTTGGTAGGTTTCCCTAGGTGGCGGCTGAGCTACAGGCCAAAATCTACAGGTAGGCACTTTGCTAAAAACAGGTCTGTTTTCTGTGATGTGTCCACGTTGCGCTTTGGGGCGTTTCCTGTCGCGGGCGCTAGGCCTACCCACACAAGTGAGGTATCATTTTTATCGGGAGACGTGGGGGGACGCTGGGTGGAAGGAAATTTGTGGCTCCTCTCAGATTCCAGAACTTTCGGCCACAGAAATGTGAGGAACATGTGTTTTTTTAGCCACATTTTGAGGTTTGCAAAGGATTCTGGGTAACAGAACCTGGTCCCAGCCACACAAGTCACCCCATCTTGGATTCCCCTAGGTCTCTAGTTTTCAGAAATGCACAGGTTTGGTAGGTTTCCCTAGGTGGCGGCTGAGCTACAGGCCAAAATCCACAGGTAGGCACTTTGCTAAAAACAGGTCTGTTTTCTGTGATGTGTCCACGTTGCGCTTTGGGGCGTTTCCTGTCGCGGGCGCTAGGCCTACCCACACAAGTGAGGTATCATTTTTATCGGGAGACGTGGGGGAACGCTGGGTGGAAGGAAATTTGTGGCTCCTCTCAGATTTCAGAACTTTCTGCCACAGAAATATGAGGAACATGTGTTTTTTTTTGCCACAGTTTGAGGTTTGCAAAGGATTCTGGGTAACAGACCCTGGTCCCAGACACACAAGTCACCCCATCTTGGATTCCCCCAGGTCTCTAGTTTTCAGAAATGCACAGGTTTGGTAGGTTTCCCTAGGTGGCGGCTGAGCTACAGGCCAAAATCTACAGGTAGGCACTTTGCAAAAAACACCTCTGTTTTCCTTCAAAAATTTGGTTGTGTCCACGTTGCGCTTTGGGGCGTTTCCTGTCGTGGGCGCTAGGCCTACCCACAAAAGTGAGGTATCATTTTTATCAGGAGACGTGGGGGAATGCTGGGTGGAAGGAAATTTGTGGCTCCTCTCAGATTCCAGAACTTTCTGCCACAGAAATGTGAGGAACATGTGTTTTTTTTGCCAATTTTGAGGTTTGCAAAGGATTCTGGGTAACAGAACCTGGTCCCAGCCACACAAGTCACCCCATCTTGGATTCCCCTAGGTCTCTAGTTTTCAGAAATGCACAGGTTTGGTAGGTTTCCCTAGGTGGCGGCTGAGCTACAGGCCAAAATCTACAGGTAGGCACTTTGCTAAAAACAGGTCTGTTTTCTGTGATGTGTCCACGTTGCGCTTTGGGGCGTTTCCTGTCGCGGGCGCTAGGCCTACCCACACAAGTGAGGTATCATTTTTATCAGGAAACGTGGGGGAACGCTGGGTGGAAGGAAATTTGTGGCTCCTCTCAGATTCCAGAACTTTCTGCCACAGAAATGTGAGGAACATGTGTTTTTTTAGCCAAATTTTGTGGTTTGCAAAGGATTCTGGGTAACAGAACCTGGTCCCAGCCACACAAGTCACCCCATCTTGGATTCCCCCAGGTCTCTAGTTTTCAGAAATGCACAGGTTTGGTAGGTTTCCCTAGGTGGCGGCTGAGCTACAGGCCAAAATCTACAGGTAGGCACTTTGCTAAAAACAGGTCTGTTTTCTGTGATGTGTCCACGTTGCGCTTTGGGGCGTTTCCTGTCGGGGGAGCTAGGCCTGCCCACACAAGTGAGGTATCATTTTTATCGGGAGACGTGGGGGAACGCTGGGTGGAAGGAAATGTGTGGCTCCTCTCAGATTCTAGAACTTTCTGCCACAGAAATGTGAGGAACATGTGTTTTTTTAGCCAAATTTTGAGGTTTGCAAAGGATCTGGGTAACAGAACCTGGTCCGAGCCACACAAGTCACCCCATCTTGGATTCCCCTAGGTCTCTAGTTTTCAGAAATGCACAGGTTTGGTAGGTTTCCCTAGGTGACGGCTGAGCTACAGGCCAAAATCTACAGGTAGGCACTTTGCTAAAAACAGGTCTGTTTTCTGTGATGTGTCCACGTTGCGCTTTGGGGCGTTTCCTGTCGCGGGCGCTAGGCCTACCCACACAAGTGAGGTATCATTTTTATCGGGAGACGTGGGGGGACGCTGGGTGGAACGAAATGTGTGGCTCCTCTCAGATTCCAGAACTTTCTGCCACAGAAATGTGAGGAACATGTGTTTTTTTAGCCACATTTTGAGGTTTGCAAAGGATTCTGGGTAACAGAACCTGGTCCCAGCCACACAAGTCACCCCATCTTGGAATCCCCTAGGTCTCTAGTTTTCAGAAATGCACAGGTTTGGTAGGTTTCCCTAGGTGGCGGCTGAGCTACAGGCCAAAATCCACAGGTAGGCACTTTGCTAAAAACAGGTCTGTTTTCTGTGATGTGTCCACGTTGCGCTTTGGGGCGTTTCCTGTCGCGGGCGCTAGGCCTACCCACACAAGTGAGGTATCATTTTTATCGGGAGACGTGGGGGAACGCTGGGTGGAAGGAAATTTGTGGCTCCTCTCAGATTTCAGAACTTTCTGCCACAGAAATATGAGGAACATGTGTTTTTTTTCGCCACAGTTTGAGGTTTGCAAAGGATTCTGGGTAACAGAACCTGGTCCCAGACACACAAGTCACCCCATCTTGGATTCCCCCAGGTCTCTAGTTTTCAGAAATGCACAGGTTTGGTAGGTTTCCCTAGGTGGCGGCTGAGCTACAGGCCAAAATCTACAGGTAGGCACTTTGGAAAAAACACCTCTGTTTTCCTTCAAAAATTTGGTTGTGTCCACGTTGCGCTTTGGGGCGTTTCCTGTCGTGGGCGCTAGGCCTACCCACAAAAGTGAGGTATCATTTTTATCGGGAGACGTGGGGGAACGCTGGGTGGAAGGAAATTTGTGGCTCCTCTCAGATTCCAGAACTTTCTGCCACAGAAATGTGAGGAACATGTGTTTTTTTAGCCAAATTTTGAGGTTTGCAAAGGATTCTGGGTAACAGAACCTGGTCCCAGCCACACAAGTCACCCCATCTTGGATTCCCCTAGGTCTCTAGTTTTCAGAAATGCACAGGTTTGGTAGGTTTCCCTAGGTGGCGGCTGAGCTACAGGCCAAAATCCACAGGTAGGCACTTTGCTAAAAACAGGTCTGTTTTCTGTGATGTGTCCACGTTGCGCTTTGGGGCGTTTCCTGTCGCGGGCGCTAGGCCTACCCACACAAGTGAGGTATCATTGTTATCGGGAGACGTGGAGGAACGCTGGGTGGAAGGAAATTTGTGGCTCCTCTCAGATTCCAGAACTTTCTGCCACAGAAATGTGAGGAACATGTGTTTTTTTAGCCACATTTTGAGGTTTGCAAAGGATTCTGGGTAACAGAACCTGGTCCCAGCCACACAAGTCACCCCATGTTGGATTCCCCTAGGTCTCTAGTTTTCAGAAATGCACAGGTTTGGTAGGTTTCCCTAGGTGGCGGCTGAGCTACAGGCCAAAATCTACAGGTAGGCACTTTGCTAAAAACAGGTCTGTTTTCTGTGATGTGTCCACGTTGCGCTTTGGGGCGTTTCCTGTCGCGGGCGCTAGGCCTACCCACACAAGTGAGGTATCATTTTTATCGGGAGACGTGGGGGGACGCTGGGTGGAAGGAAATGTGTGGCTCCTCTCAGATTCCAGAACTTTCTGCCACAGAAATGTGAGGGACATGTGTTTTTTTAGCCACATTTTGAGGTTTGCAAAGGATTCTGGGTAACAGAACCTGGTCCCAGCCACACAAGTCACCCCATCTTGGATTCCCCCAGGTCTCTAGTTTTCAGAAATGCACAGGTTTGGTAGGTTTCCCTAGGTGGCGGCTGAGCTACAGGCCAAAATCTACAGGTAGGCACTTTGCAAAAAACACCTCTGTTTTCCTTCAAAAATGTGGCTGTGTCCACGTTGCGCTTTGGGGCGTTTCCTGTCGCGGGCGCTAGGCCTACCCACACAAGTGAGGTATCATTTTTATCGGGAGATGTGGGGGAACGCTGGGTGGAAGGAAATTTGTGGCTTCTCTCAGATTCCAGAACTTTCTGCCACAGAAATGTGAGGAACATGTGTTTTTTTAGCCAAATTTTGAGGTTTGCAAAGGATTCTGGGTAACAGAACCTGGTCCGAGCCACACAAGTCACCCTATCTTGGATTTCCCTAGGTCTCTAGTTTTCAGAAATGCACAGGTTTGGTAGGTTTCCCAAGGTAGCGGCTGAGCTACAGGCCAAAATCTACAGGTAGGCACTTTGCTAAAAACAGGTCTGTTTTCTGTGATGTGTCCACGTTGCGCTTTGGGGCGTTTCCTGTCGCGGGCGCTAGGCCTACCCACACAAGTGAGGTATCATTTTTATCGGGAGACGTGGGGGAACGCTGGGTGGAAGGAAATTTGTGGCTCCTCTCAGATTCCAGAACTTTCTGCCACAGAAATGTGAGGAACATGTGTTTTTTTAGCCACATTTTGAGGTTTGCAAAGGATTCTGGGTAACAGAACCTGGTCCCAGACACACAAGTCACCCCATCTTGGATTCCCCCAGGTCTCTAGTTTTCAGAAATGCACAGGTTTGGTAGGTTTCCCTAGGTGGCGGCTGAGCTACAGGCCAAAATCTACAGGTAGGCACTTTGCAAAAAACACCTCTGTTTTCCTTCAAAAATTTGGTTGTGTCCACGTTGCGCTTTGGGGCGTTTCCTGTCGTGGGCGCTAGGCCTACCCACACAAGTGAGGTATCATTTTTATCAGGAGACGTGGGGGAACGCTGGGTGGAAGGAAATTTGTGGCTTCTCTCAGATTCCAGAACTTTCTGCCACAGAAATGTGAGGAACATGTGTTTTTTTAGCCACATTTTGAGGTTTGCAAAGGATTCTGGGTAACAGAACCTGGTCCAAGACACACAAGTCACCCCATCTTGGATTCCCCCAGGTCTCTAGTTTTCAGAAATGCACAGGTTTGGTAGGTTTCCCTAGGTGGCGGCTGAGCTACAGGCCAAAATCTACAGGTAGGCACTTTGCAAAAAACACCTCTGTTTTCCTTCAAAAATTTGGTTGTGTCCACGTTGCGCTTTGGGGCGTTTCCTGTCGTGGGCGCTAGGCCTACCCACACAAGTGAGGTATCATTTTTATCGGGAGACGTGGGGGAACGCTGGGTGGAAGGAAATTTGTGGCTTCTCTCAGATTCCAGAACTTTCTGCCACAGAAATGTGAGGAACATGTGTTTTTTTAGCCACATTTTGAGGTTTGCAAAGTATTCTGGGTAACAGAACCTGGTCCGAGACACACAAGTCACCCCCTCTTGGATTCCCCCAGGTCTCTAGTTTTCAGAAATGCACAGGTTTGGTAGGTTTCCCTAGGTGGCGGCTGAGCTACAGGCCAAAATCTACAGGTAGGCACTTTGCAAAAAACACCTCTGTTTTCCTTCAAAAATTTGGTTGTGTCCACGTTGCACTTTGGGGCGTTTCCTGTCGTGGGCGCTAGGCCTACCCACACAAGTGAGGTATCATTTTTATCAGGAGATGTGGGGAAACGCTGAGTGGAAGGAAATTTGTGGCTCCTCTCAGATTCCAGAAATTTCTGCCACAGAAATGTGAGGAACATGTGTTTTTTTAGCCAAATTTTGAGGTTTGCAAAGGATTCTGGGTAACAGAACCAGGTCCCAGCCACACAAGTCACCCCATCTTGGATTCCCCCAGGTCTCTAGTTTTCAGAAATGCACAGGTTTGGTAGGTTTCCCTAGGTGGCGGCTGAGCTACAGGCCAAAATCTACAGGTAGGCACTTTGCAAAAAACACCTCTGTTTTCCTTCAAAAATTTGGCTGTGTCCACGTTGCGCTTTGGGGCGTTTCCTGTCGCGGGCGCTAGGCCTACCCACACAAGTGAGGTATCATTTTTATCGGGAGATGTGGGGGAACGCTGGGTGGAAGGAAATTTGTGGCTCCTCTCAGATTCTAGAACTTTCTGCCACAGAAATGTGAGGAACATGTGTTTTTTTAGCCAAATTTTGAGGTTTGCAAAGGATTCTCGGTAACAGAACCTGGTCCGAGCCACACAAGTCACCCCATCTTGGATTCCCCTAGGTCTCTAGTTTTCAGAAATGCACAGGTTTGGTAGGTTTCCCTAGGTGGCGGCTGAGCTACAGGCCAAAATCTACAGGTAGGCACTTTGCTAAAAACAGGTCTGTTTTCTGTGATGTGTTCACGTTGCGCTTTGGGGCGTTTCCTGTCGCGGGCGCTAGGCCTACCCACACAAGTGAGGTATCATTTTTATCGGGAGACGTGGGGGAACGCTGGGTGGAAGGAATGTGTGGCTCCTCTCAGATTCCAGAACTTTCTGCCACAGAAATGTGAGGAACATGTGTTTTTTTAAGCCAAATTTTGAGGTTTGCAAAGGATTCTGGGTAACAGAACCTGGTCCCAGCCACACAAGTCACCCCATCTTGGATTCCCCTAGTTCTCTAGTTTTCAGAAATGCACAGGTTTGGTAGGTTTCCCTAGGTGGCGGCTGAGCTACAGGCCAAAATCCACAGGTAGGCACTTTGCTAAAAACAGGTCTGTTTTCTGTGATGTGTCCACGTTGCGCTTTGGGGCGTTTCCTGTCGTGGGCGCTAGGCCTACCCACACAAGTGAGGTATCATTTTTATCAGGAGATGTGGGGGAACGCTGGGTGGAAGGAAATTTGTGGCTCCTCTCAGATTCCAGAACTTTCTGCCACAGAAATGTGAGGAACATGTGTTTTTTTAGCCAAATTTTGAGGTTTGCAAAGGATTCTGGGTAACAGAACCAGGTCCCAGCCACACAAGTCACCCCATCTTGGATTCCCCCAGGTCTCTAGTTTTCAGAAATGCACAGGTTTGGTAGGTTTCCCTAGGTGGCGGCTGAGCTACAGGCCAAAATCTACAGGTAGGCACTTTGCAAAAAACACCTCTGTTTTCCTTCAAAAATTTGGCTGTGTCCACGTTGCGCTTTGGGGCGTTTCCTGTCGCGGGCGCTAGGCCTACCCACACAAGTGAGGTATCATTTTTATCGGGAGATGTGGGGGAACGCTGGGTGGAAGGAAATTTGTTGCTCCTCTCAGATTCCAGAACTTTCTGCCACAGAAATGTGAGGAACATGTGTTTTTTTAGCCAAATTTTGAGGTTTGCAAAGGATTCTGGGTAACAGAACCTGGTCCGAGCCACACAAGTCACCCCATCTTGGATTCCCCTAGGTCTCTAGTTTTCAGAAATGCACAGGTTTGGTAGGTTTCCCTAGGTGGCGGCTGAGCTACAGGCCAAAATCTACAGGTAGGCACTTTGCTAAATACAGGTCTGTTTTCTGTGATGTGTTCACGTTGCGCTTTGGGGCGTTTCCTGTCGCGGGCGCTAGGCCTACCCACACAAGTGAGGTATCATTTTTATCGGGAGACGTGGGGGAACGCTGGGTGGAAGGAAATGTGTGGCTCCTCTCAGATTCCAGAACTTTCTGCCACAGAAATGTGAGGAACATGTGTTTTTTTAGCCAAATTTTGAGGTTTGCAAAGGATTCTGGGTAACAGAACCTGGTCCCAGCCACACAAGTCACCCCATCTTGGATTCCCCTAGGTCTCTAGTTTTCAGAAAGGCACTGGTTTGGTAGGTTTCCCTAGGTGGCGGCTGAGCTACAGGCCAAAATCCACAGGTAGGCACTTTGCTAAAAACAGGTCTGTTTTCTGTGATGTGTCCACGTTGCGCTTTGGGGCGTTTCCTGTCGCGGGCGCTAGGCCTACCCACACAAGTGAGGTATCATTTTTATCGGGAGACGTGGGGGAACGCTGGGTGGAAGGAAATTTGTGGCTCCTCTCAGATTCCAGAACTTTCTGCCACAGAAATGTGAGGAACATGTGTTTTTTTAGCCACATTTTGAGGTTTGCAAAGGATTCTGGGTAACAGAACCTGGTCCCAGACACACAAGTCACCCCATCTTGGATTCCCCCAGGTCTCTAGTTTTCAGAAATGCACAGGTTTGGTAGGTTTCCCTAGGTGGCGGCTGAGCTACAGGCCAAAATCTACAGGTAGGCACTTTGCAAAAAACACCTCTGTTTTCCTTCAAAAATTTGGTTGTGTATACGTTTCGCTTTGGGGCGTTTCCTGTCGTGGGCGCTAGGCCTACCCACACAAGTGAGGTATCATTTTTATCAGGAGACGTGGGGGAACGCTGGGTGGAAGGAAATTTGTGGCTTCTCTCAGATTCCAGAACTTTCTGCCACAGAAATGTGAGGAACATGTGTTTTTTTAGCCACATTTTGAGGTTTGCAAAGGATTCTGGGTAACAGAACCTGGTCCAAGACACACAAGTCACCCCATCTTGGATTCCCCCAGGTCTCTAGTTTTCAGAAATGCACAGGTTTGGTAGGTTTCCCTAGGTGGCGGCTGAGCTACAGGCCAAAATCTACAGGTAGGCACTTTGCAAAAAACACCTCTGTTTTCCTTCAAAAATTTGGTTGTGTCCACGTTGCGCTTTGGGGCGTTTCCTGTCGTGGGCGCTAGGCCTACCCACACAAGTGAGGTATCATTTTTATCGGGAGACGTGGGGGAACGCTGGGTGGAAGGAAATTTGTGGCTTCTCTCAGATTCCAGAACTTTCTGCCACAGAAATGTGAGGAACATGTGTTTTTTTTAGCCACATTTTGAGGTTTGCAAAGGATTCTGGGTAACAGAACCTGGTCCCAGACACACAAGTCACCCCCTCTTGGATTCCCCCAGGTCTCTAGTTTTCAGAAATGCACAGGTTTGGTAGGTTTCCCTAGGTGGCGGCTGAGCTACAGGCCAAAATCTACAGGTAGGCACTTTGCAAAAAACACCTCTGTTTTCCTTCAAAAATTTGGTTGTGTCCACGTTGCACTTTGGGGCGTTTCCTGTCGTGGGCGCTAGGCCTACCCACACAAGTGAGGTATCATTTTTATCAGGAGATGTGGGGAAACGCTGAGTGGAAGGAAATTTGTGGCTCCTCTCAGATTCCAGAAATTTCTGCCACAGAAATGTGAGGAACATGTGTTTTTTTAGCCAAATTTTGAGGTTTGCAAAGGATTCTGGGTAACAGAACCAGGTCCCAGCCACACAAGTCACCCCATCTTGGATTCCCCCAGGTCTCTAGTTTTCAGAAATGCACAGGTTTGGTAGGTTTCCCTAGGTGGCAGCTGAGCTACAGGCCAAAATCTACAGGTAGGCACTTTGCAAAAAACACCTCTGTTTTCCTTCAAAAATTTGGCTGTGTCCACGTTGCGCTTTGGGGCGTTTCCTGTCGCGGGCGCTAGGCCTACCCACACAAGTGAGGTATCATTTTTATCGGGAGATGTGGGGGAACGCTGGGTGGAAGGAAATTTGTGGCTCCTCTCAGATTCTAGAACTTTCTGCCACAGAAATGTGAGGAACATGTGTTTTTTTAGCCAAATTTTGAGGTTTGCAAAGGATTCTGGGTAACAGAACCTGGTCCGAGCCACACAAGTCACCCCATCTTGGATTCCCCTAGGTCTCTAGTTTTCAGAAATGCACAGGTTTGGTAGGTTTCCCTAGGTGGCGGCTGAGCTACAGGCCAAAATCTACTGGTAGGCACTTTGCTAAAAACAGGTCTGTTTTCTGTGATGTGTTCACGTTGCGCTTTGGGGCGTTTCCTGTCGCGGGCGCTAGGCCTACCCACACAAGTGAGGTATCATTTTTATCGGGAGACGTGGGGGAACGCTGGGTGGAAGGAAATGTGTGGCTCCTCTCAGATTCCAGAACTTTCTGCCACAGAAATGTGAGGAACATGTGTTTTTTTAAGCCAAATTTTGAGGTTTGCAAAGGATTCTGGGTAACAGAACCTGGTCCCAGCCACACAAGTCACCCCATCTTGGATTCCCCTAGTTCTCTAGTTTTCAGAAATGCACAGGTTTGGTAGGTTTCCCTAGGTGGCGGCTGAGCTACAGGCCAAAATCCACAGGTAGGCACTTTGCTAAAAACAGGTCTGTTTTCTGTGATGTGTCCACGTTGCGCTTTGGGGCGTTTCCTGTCGTGGGCGCTAGGCCTACCCACACAAGTGAGGTATCATTTTTATCAGGAGATGTGGGGGAACGCTGGGTGGAAGGAAATTTGTGGCTCCTCTCAGATTCCAGAACTTTCTGCCACAGAAATGTGAGGAACATGTGTTTTTTTAGCCAAATTTTGAGGTTTGCAAAGGATTCTGGGTAACAGAACCAGGTCCCAGCCACACAAGTCACCCCATCTTGGATTCCCCCAGGTCTCTAGTTTTCAGAAATGCACAGGTTTGGTAGGTTTCCCTAGGTGGCGGCTGAGCTACAGGCCAAAATCTACAGGTAGGCACTTTGCAAAAAACACCTCTGTTTTCCTTCAAAAATTTGGCTGTGTCCACGTTGCGCTTTGGGGCGTTTCCTGTCGCGGGCGCTAGGCCTACCCACACAAGTGAGGTATCATTTTTATCGGGAGATGTGGGGGAACGCTGGGTGGAAGGAAATTTGTTGCTCCTCTCAGATTCCAGAACTTTCTGCCACAGAAATGTGAGGAACATGTGTTTTTTTAGCCAAATTTTGAGGTTTGCAAAGGATTCTGGGTAACAGAACCTGGTCCGAGCCACACAAGTCACCCCATCTTGGATTCCCCTAGGTCTCTAGTTTTCAGAAATGCACAGGTTTGGTAGGTTTCCCTAGATGGCGGCTGAGCTACAGGCCAAAATCTACAGGTAGGCACTTTGCTAAATACAGGTCTGTTTTCTGTGATGTGTTCACGTTGCGCTTTGGGGCGTTTCCTGTCGCGGGCGCTAGGCCTACCCACACAAGTGAGGTATCATTTTTATCGGGAGACGTGGGGGAACGCTGGGTGGAAGGAAATGTGTGGCTCCTCTCAGATTCCAGAACTTTCTGCCACAGAAATGTGAGGAACATGTGTTTTTTTAGCCAAATTTTGAGGTTTGCAAAGGATTCTGGGTAACAGAACCTGGTCCCAGCCACACAAGTCACCCCATCTTGGATTCCCCTAGGTCTCTAGTTTTCAGAAAGGCACTGGTTTGGTAGGTTTCCCTAGGTGGCGGCTGAGCTACAGGCCAAAATCCACAGGTAGGCACTTTGCTAAAAACAGGTCTGTTTTCTGTGATGTGTCCACGTTGCGCTTTGGGGCGTTTCCTGTCGCGGGCGCTAGGCCTACCCACACAAGTGAGGTATCATTTTTATCGGGAGACGTGGGGGAACGCTGGGTGGAAGGAAATTTGTGGCTCCTCTCAGATTCCAGAACTTTCTGCCACAGAAATGTGAGGAACATGTGTTTTTTTAGCCACATTTTGAGGTTTGCAAAGGATTCTGGGTAACAGAACCTGGTCCCAGACACACAAGTCACCCCATCTTGGATTCCCCCAGGTCTCTAGTTTTCAGAAATGCACAGGTTTGGTAGGTTTCCCTAGGTGGCGGCTGAGCTACAGGCCAAAATCTACAGGTAGGCACTTTGCAAAAAACACCTCTGTTTTCCTTCAAAAATTTGGTTGTGTCCACGTTGCGCTTTGGGGCGTTTCCTGTCGTGGGCGCTAGGCCTACCCACACAAGTGAGGTATCATTTTTATCAGGAGACGTGGGGGAACGCTGGGTGGAAGGAAATTTGTGGCTTCTCTCAGATTCCAGAACTTTCTGCCACAGAAATGTGAGGAACATGTGTTTTTTTAGCCACATTTTGAGGTTTGCAAAGGATTCTGGGTAACAGAACCTGGTCCAAGACACACAAGTCACCCCATCTTGGATTCCCCCAGGTCTCTAGTTTTCAGAAATGCACAGGTTTGGTAGGTTTCCCTAGGTGGCGGCTGAGCTACAGGCCAAAATCTACAGGTAGGCACTTTGCAAAAAACACCTCTGTTTTCCTTCAAAAATTTGGTTGTGTCCACGTTGCGCTTTGGGGCGTTTCCTGTCGTGGGCGCTAGGCCTACCCACACAAGTGAGGTATCATTTTTATCGGGAGACGTGGGGGAACGCTGGGTGGAAGGAAATTTGTGGCTTCTCTCAGATTCCAGAACTTTCTGCCACAGAAATGTGAGGAACATGTGTTTTTTTAGCCACATTTTGAGGTTTGCAAAGGATTCTGGGTAACAGAACCAGGTCCCAGCCACACAAGTCACCCCATCTTGGATTCCCCCAGGTCTCTAGTTTTCAGAAATGCACAGGTTTGGTAGGTTTCCCTAGGTGGCGGCTGAGCTACAGGCCAAAATCTACAGGTAGGCACTTTGCTAAAAACACCTCTGTTTTCCTTCAAAAATTTGGCTGTGTCCACGTTGCGCTTTGGGGCGTTTCCTGTCGCGGGCGCTAGGCCTACCCACACAAGTGAGGTTTCATTTTTATCGGGAGATGTGGGGGAACGCTGGGTGGAAGGAAATTTGTGGCTCCTCTCAGATTCTAGAACTTTCTGCCACAGAAATGTGAGGAACATGTGTTTTTTTAGCCAAATTTTGAGGTTTGCAAAGGATTCTGGGTAACAGAACCTGGTCCGAGCCACACAAGTCACCCCATCTTGGATTCCCCTAGGTCTCTAGTTTTCAGAAATGCACAGGTTTGGTAGGTTTCCCTAGGTGGCGGCTGAGCTACAGGCCAAAATCTACAGGTAGGCACTTTGCTAAAAACAGGTCTGTTTTCTGTGATGTGTTCACGTTGCGCTTTGGGGCGTTTCCTGTCGCGGGCGCTAGGCCTACCCACACAAGTGAGGTATCATTTTTATCGGGAGACGTGGGGGAACGCTGGGTGGAAGGAAATGTGTGGCTCCTCTCAGATTCCAGAACTTTCTGCCACAGAAATGTGAGGAACATGTGTTTTTTTAAGCCAAATTTTGAGGTTTGCAAAGGATTCTGGGTAACAGAACCTGGTCCCAGCCACACAAGTCACCCCATCTTGGATTCCCCTAGTTCTCTAGTTTTCAGAAATGCACAGGTTTGGTAGGTTTCCCTAGGTGGCGGCTGAGCTACAGGCCAAAATCCACAGGTAGGCACTTTGCTAAAAACAGGTCTGTTTTCTGTGATGTGTCCACGTTGCGCTTTGGGGCGTTTCCTGTCGTGGGCGCTAGGCCTACCCACACAAGTGAGGTATCATTTTTATCAGGAGATGTGGGGGAACGCTGGGTGGAAGGAAATTTGTGGCTCCTCTCAGATTCCAGAACTTTCTGCCACAGAAATGTGAGGAACATGTGTTTTTTTAGCCACATTTTGAGGTTTGCAAAGGATTCTGGGTAACAGAACCTGGTCCCAGACACACAAGTCACCCCATCTTGGATTCCCCCAGGTCTCTAGTTTTCAGAAATGCACAGGTTTGGTAGGTTTCCCTAGGTGGCGGCTGAGCTACAGGCCAAAATCTACAGGTAGGCACTTTGCAAAAAACACCTCTGTTTTCCTTCAAAAATTTGGTTGTGTCCACGTTGCGCTTTGGGGCGTTTCCTGTCGTGGGCGCTAGGCCTACCCACACAAGTGAGGTATCATTTTTATCAGGAGACGTGGGGGAACGCTGGGTGGAAGGAAATTTGTGGCTTCTCTCAGATTCCAGAACTTTCTGCCACAGAAATGTGAGGAACATGTGTTTTTTTAGCCACATTTTGAGGTTTGCAAAGGATTCTGGGTAACAGAACCTGGTCCAAGACACACAAGTCACCCCATCTTGGATTCCCCCAGGTCTCTAGTTTTCAGAAATGCACAGGTTTGGTAGGTTTCCCTAGGTGGCGGCTGAGCTACAGGCCAAAATCTACAGGTAGGCACTTTGCAAAAAACACCTCTGTTTTCCTTCAAAAATTTGGTTGTGTCCACGTTGCGCTTTGGGGCGTTTCCTGTCGTGGGCGCTAGGCCTACCCACACAAGTGAGGTATCATTTTTATCGGGAGACGTGGGGGAACGCTGGGTGGAAGGAAATTTGTGGCTTCTCTCAGATTCCAGAACTTTCTGCCACAGAAATGTGAGGAACATGTGTTTTTTTAGCCACATTTTGAGGTTTGCAAAGGATTCTGGGTAACAGAACCAGGTCCCAGCCACACAAGTCACCCCATCTTGGATTCCCCCAGGTCTCTAGTTTTCAGAAATGCACAGGTTTGGTAGGTTTCCCTAGGTGGCGGCTGAGCTACAGGCCAAAATCTACAGGTAGGCACTTTGCTAAAAACACCTCTGTTTTCCTTCAAAAATTTGGCTGTGTCCACGTTGCGCTTTGGGGCGTTTCCTGTCGCGGGCGCTAGGCCTACCCACACAAGTGAGGTTTCATTTTTATCGGGAGATGTGGGGGAACGCTGGGTGGAAGGAAATTTGTGGCTCCTCTCAGATTCTAGAACTTTCTGCCACAGAAATGTGAGGAACATGTGTTTTTTTAGCCAAATTTTGAGGTTTGCAAAGGATTCTGGGTAACAGAACCTGGTCCGAGCCACACAAGTCACCCCATCTTGGATTCCCCTAGGTCTCTAGTTTTCAGAAATGCACAGGTTTGGTAGGTTTCCCTAGGTGGCGGCTGAGCTACAGGCCAAAATCTACAGGTAGGCACTTTGCTAAAAACAGGTCTGTTTTCTGTGATGTGTTCACGTTGCGCTTTGGGGCGTTTCCTGTCGCGGGCGCTAGGCCTACCCACACAAGTGAGGTATCATTTTTATCGGGAGACGTGGGGGAACGCTGGGTGGAAGGAAATGTGTGGCTCCTCTCAGATTCCAGAACTTTCTGCCACAGAAATGTGAGGAACATGTGTTTTTTTAAGCCAAATTTTGAGGTTTGCAAAGGATTCTGGGTAACAGAACCTGGTCCCAGCCACACAAGTCACCCCATCTTGGATTCCCCTAGTTCTCTAGTTTTCAGAAATGCACAGGTTTGGTAGGTTTCCCTAGGTGGCGGCTGAGCTACAGGCCAAAATCCACAGGTAGGCACTTTGCTAAAAACAGGTCTGTTTTCTGTGATGTGTCCACGTTGCGCTTTGGGGCGTTTCCTGTCGTGGGCGCTAGGCCTACCCACACAAGTGAGGTATCATTTTTATCAGGAGATGTGGGGGAACGCTGGGTGGAAGGAAATTTGTGGCTCCTCTCAGATTCCAGAACTTTCTGCCACAGAAATGTGAGGAACATGTGTTTTTTTAGCCAAATTTTGAGGTTTGCAAAGGATTCTGGGTAACAGAACCAGGTCCCAGCCACACAAGTCACCCCATCTTGGATTCCCCCATGTCTCTAGTTTTCAGAAATGCACAGGTTTGGTAGGTTTCCCTAGGTGGCGGCTGAGCTACAGGCCAAAATCTACAGGTAGGCACTTTGCAAAAAACACCTCTGTTTTCCTTCAAAAATTTGGCTGTGTCCACGTTGCGCTTTGGGGCGTTTCCTGTCGCGGGCGCTAGGCCTACCCACACAAGTGAGGTATCATTTTTATCGGGAGATGTGGGGGAACGCTGGGTGGAAGGAAATTTGTGGCTCCTCTCAGATTCTAGAACTTTCTGCCACAGAAATGTGAGGAACATGTGTTTTTTTAGCCAAATTTTGAGGTTTGCAAAGGATTCTGGGTAACAGAACCTGGTCCGAGCCACACAAGTCACCCCATCTTGGATTCCCCTAGGTCTCTAGTTTTCAGAAATGCACAGGTTTGGTAGGTTTCCCTAGGTGGCGGCTGAGCTACAGGCCAAAATCTACAGGTAGGCACTTTGCTAAATACAGGTCTGTTTTCTGTGATGTGTTCACGTTGCGCTTTGGGGCGTTTCCTGTCGCGGGCGCTAGGCCTACCCACACAAGTGAGGTATCATTTTTATCGGGAGACGTGGGGGAACGCTGGGTGGAAGGAAATGTGTGGCTCCTCTCAGATTCCAGAACTTTCTGCCACAGAAATGTGAGGAACATGTGTTTTTTTAGCCAAATTTTGAGGTTTGCAAAGGATTCTGGGTAACAGAACCTGGTCCCAGCCACACAAGTCACCCCATCTTGGATTCCCCTAGGTCTCTAGTTTTCAGAAAGGCACTGGTTTGGTAGGTTTCCCTAGGTGGCGGCTGAGCTACAGGCCAAAATCCACAGGTAGGCACTTTGCTAAAAACAGGTCTGTTTTCTGTGATGTGTCCACGTTGCGCTTTGGGGCGTTTCCTGTCGCGGGCGCTAGGCCTACCCACACAAGTGAGGTATCATTTTTATCGGGAGACGTGGGGGAACGCTGGGTTGAAGGAAATTTGTGGCTCCTCTCAGATTCCAGAACTTTCTGCCACAGAAATGTGAGGAACATGTGTTTTTTTAGCCAAATTTTGAGGTTTGCAAAGGATTCTGGGTAACAGAACCTGGTCCCAGCCACACAAGTCACCCCATCTTGGATTCCCCTAGGTCTCTAGTTTTCAGAAAGGCACTGGTTTGGTAGGTTTCCCTAGGTGGCGGCTGAGCTACAGGCCAAAATCCACAGGTAGGCACTTTGCTAAAAACAGGTCTGTTTTCTGTGATGTGTCCACGTTGCGCTTTGGGGCGTTTCCTGTCGCGGGCGCTAGGCCTACCCACACAAGTGAGGTATCATTTTTATCGGGAGACGTGGGGGAACGCTGGGTTGAAGGAAATTTGTGGCTCCTCTCAGATTCCAGAACTTTCTGCCACAGAAATATGAGGAACTTGTGTTTTTTTAGCCACATTTTGAGGTTTGCAAAGGATTCTGGGTAACAGAACCTGGTCCCAAACACACAAGTCACCCCATCTTGGATTCCCCCAGGTCTCTAGTTTTCAGAAATGCACAGGTTTGGTAGGTTTCCCTAGGTGGCGGCTGAGCTACAGGCCAAAATCTACAGGTAGGCACTTGGCAAAAAACACCTCTGTTTTCCTTCAAAAATTTGGTTGTGTCCACGTTGCGCTTTGGGTCGTTTCCTGTTGTGGGCGCTAGGCCTACCCACACAAGTGAGGTATCATTTTTATCGGGAGACGTGGGGGAACGCTTGGTGGAAGGAAATTTGTGGCTCCTCTCAGATTCCAGAACTTTCTGCCACAGAAATGTGAGGAACATGTGTTTTTTTAGCCAAATTTTGAGGTTTGCAAAGGATTCTGGGTAACAGAACCTGGTCCCAGCCACACAAGTCACCCCATCTTGGATTCCCCCAGGTCTCTAGTTTTCAGAAATGCACAGGTTTGGTAGGTTTCCCTAGGTGGCGGCTGAGCTACAGGCCAAAATCTACAGGTAGGCACTTTGCAAAAAACACCTCTGTTTTCCTTCCAAAATCTGGTTGTGTCCACGTTGCGCTTTGGGGCGTTTCCTGTCGCGGGCGCTAGGCCTACCCACACAAGTGAGGTATCATTTTTATCGGGAGATGTGGGGGAACGCTGGGTGGAAGGAAATTTGTGGCTCCTCTCAGATTCTAGAACTTTCTGCCACAGAAATGTGAGGAACATGTGTTTTTTTAGCCAAATTTTGAGGTTTGCAAAGGATTCTGGGTAACAGAACCTGGTCCGAGCCACACAAGTCACCCCATCTTGGATTCCCCTAGGTCTCTAGTTTTCAGAAATGCACAGGTTTGGTAGGTTTCCCTAGGTGGCGGCTGAGCTACAGGCCAAAATCTACAGGTAGGCACTTTGCTAAAAACAGGTCTGTTTTCTGTGATGTGTCCACGTTGCGCTTTGGGGCGTTTCCTGTCGCGGGCGCTAGGCCTGCCCACACAAGTGAGGTATCATTTTTATCGGGAGACGTGGGGGAACGCTGGGTGGAAGGAAATGTGTGGCTCCTCTCAGATTCTACAACTTTCTGCCACAGAAATGTGAGGAACATGTGTTTTTTTAGCCAAATTTTGAGGTTTGCAAAGGATCTGGGTAACAGAACCTGGTCCGAGCCACACAAGTCACCCCATTTTGGATTCCCCTAGGTCTCTAGTTTTCAGAAATGCACAGGTTTGGTAGGTTTCCCTAGGTGGCGGCTGAGCTACAGGCCAAAATCTACAGGTAGGCACTTTGCTAAAAACAGGTCTGTTTTCTGTGATGTGTCCACGTTGCGCTTTGGGGCGTTTCCTGTCGCGGGCGCTAGGCCTACCCACACAAGTGAGGTATCATTTTTATCGGGAGACGTGGGGGGACGCTGGGTGGAAGGAAATGTGTGGCTCCTCTCAGATTCCAGAACTTTCGGCCACAGAAATGTGAGGAACATGTGTTTTTTTAGCCACATTTTGAGGTTTGCAAAGGATTCTGGGTAACAGAACCTGGTCCCAGCCACACAAGTCACCCCATCTTGGATTCCCCTAGGTCTCTAGTTTTCAGAAATGCACAGGTTTGGTAGGTTTCCCTAGGTGGCGGCTGAGCTACAGGCCAAAATCCACAGGTAGGCACTTTGCTAAAAACAGGTCTGTTTTCTGTGATGTGTCCACGTTGCGCTTTGGGGCGTTTCCTGTCGCGGGCGCTAGGCCTACCCACACAAGTGAGGTATCATTTTTATCGGGAGACGTGGGGGAACGCTGGGTGGAAGGAAATTTGTGGCTCCTCTCAGATTTCAGAACTTTCTGCCACAGAAATATGAGGAACATGTGTTTTTTTTTGCCACAGTTTGAGGTTTGCAAAGGATTCTGGGTAACAGACCCTGGTCCCAGACACACAAGTCACCCCATCTTGGATTCCCCCAGGTCTCTAGTTTTCAGAAATGCACAGGTTTGGTAGGTTTCCCTAGGTGGCGGCTGAGCTACAGGCCAAAATCTACAGGTAGGCACTTTGCAAAAAACACCTCTGTTTTCCTTCAAAAATTTGGTTGTGTCCACGTTGCGCTTTGGGGCGTTTCCTGTCGTGGGCGCTAGGCCTACCCACAAAAGTGAGGTATCATTTTTATCAGGAGACGTGGGGGAATGCTGGGTGGAAGGAAATTTGTGGCTCCTCTCAGATTCCAGAACTTTCTGCCTCAGAAATGTGAGGAACATGTGTTTTTTTTGCCAATTTTGAGGTTTGCAAAGGATTCTGGGTAACAGAACCTGGTCCCAGCCACACAAGTCACCCCATCTTGGATTCCCCTAGGTCTCTAGTTTTCAGAAATGCACAGGTTTGGTAGGTTTCCCTAGGTGGCGGCTGAGCTACAGGCCAAAATCTACAGGTAGGCACTTTGCTAAAAACAGGTCTGTTTTCTGTGATGTGTCCACGTTGCGCTTTGGGGCGTTTCCTGTCGCGGGCGCTAGGCCTACCCACACAAGTGAGGTATCATTTTTATCGGGAGACGTGGGGGAACGCTGGGTGGAAGGAAATTTGTGGCTCCTCTCAGATTCCAGAACTTTCTGCCACAGAAATGTGAGGAACATGTGTTTTTTTAGCCAAATTTTGAGGTTTGCAAAGGATTCTGGGTAACAGAACCTGGTCCCAGCCACACAAGTCACCCCATCTTGGATTCCCCCAGGTCTCTAGTTTTCAGAAATGCACAGGTTTGGTAGGTTTCCCTAGGTGGCGGCTGAGCTACAGGCCAAAATCTACAGGTAGGCACTTTGCAAAAAACACCTCTGTTTTCCTTCCAAAATCTGGTTGTGTCCACGTTGCGCTTTGGGGCGTTTCCTGTCGCGGGCGCTAGGCCTACCCACACAAGTGAGGTATCATTTTTATCAGGAGACGTGGGGGAACGCTGGGTGAAGGAAATTTGTGGCTCCTCTCAGATTCCAGAAATTTCTGCCACAGAAATGTGAGGAACATGTGTTTTTTTAGCCAAATTTTGAGGTTTGCAAAGGATTCTGGGTAACAGAACCAGGTCCCAGCCACACAAGTCACCCCGTCTTGGATTCCCCCAGGTCTCTAGTTTTCAGAAATGCACAGGTTTGGTAGGTTTCCCTAGGTGGCGGCTGAGCTACAGGCCAAAATCTACAGGTAGGCACTTTGCAAAAAACACCTCTGTTTTCCTTCAAAAATTTGGCTGTGTCCACGTTGCGCTTTGGGGCGTTTCCTGTCGCGGGCGCTAGGCCTACCCACACAAGTGAGGTATCATTTTTATCGGGAGATGTGGGGGAACGCTGGGTGGAAGGAAATTTGTGGCTCCTCTCAGATTCTAGAACTTTCTGCCACAGAAATGTGAGGAACATGTGTTTTTTTAGCCAAATTTTGAGGTTTGCAAAGGATTCTGGGTAACAGAACCTGGTCCGAGCCACACAAGTCACCCCATCTTGGATTCCCCTAGGTCTCTAGTTTTCAGAAATGCACAGGTTTGGTAGGTTTCCCTAGGTGGCGGCTGAGCTACAGGCCAAAATCTACAGTTAGGCACTTTGCTAAAAACAGGTCTGTTTTCTGTGATGTGTCCACGTTGCGCTTTGGGGCGTTTCCTGTCGCGGGCGCTAGGCCTGCCCACACAAGTGAGGTATCATTTTTATCGGGAGACGTGGGGGAACGCTGGGTGGAAGGAAATGTGTGGCTCCTCTCAGATTCTACAACTTTCTGCCACAGAAATGTGAGGAACATGTGTTTTTTTAGCCAAATTTTGAGGTTTGCAAAGGATCTGGGTAACAGAACCTGGTCCGAGCCACACAAGTCACCCCATTTTGGATTCCCCTAGGTCTCTAGTTTTCAGAAATGCACAGGTTTGGTAGGTTTCCCTAGGTGGCGGCTGAGCTACAGGCCAAAATCTACAGGTAGGCACTTTGCTAAAAACAGGTCTGTTTTCTGTGATGTGTCCACGTTGCGCTTTGGGGCGTTTCCTGTCGCGGGTGCTAGGCCTACCCACACAAGTGAGGTATCATTTTTATCGGGAGACGTGGGGGGACGCTGGGTGGAAGGAAATGTGTGGCTCCTCTCAGATTCCAGAACTTTCGGCCACAGAAATGTGAGGAACATGTGTTTTTTTAGCCACATTTTGAGGTTTGCAAAGGATTCTGGGTAACAGAACCTGGTCCCAGCCACACAAGTCACCCCATCTTGGATTCCCCTAGGTCTCTAGTTTTCAGAAATGCACAGGTTTGGTAGGTTTCCCTAGGTGGCGGCTGAGCTACAGGCCAAAATCCACAGGTAGGCACTTTGCTAAAAACAGGTCTGTTTTCTGTGATGTGTCCACGTTGCGCTTTGGGGCGTTTCCTGTCGCGGGCGCTAGGCCTACCCACACAAGTGAGGTATCATTTTTATCGGGAGACGTGGGGGAACGCTGGGTGGAAGGAAATTTGTGGCTCCTCTCAGATTTCAGAACTTTCTGCCACAGAAATATGAGGAACATGTGTTTTTTTTTGCCACAGTTTGAGGTTTGCAAAGGATTCTGGGTAACAGACCCTGGTCCCAGACACACAAGTCACCCCATCTTGGATTCCCCCAGGTCTCTAGTTTTCAGAAATGCACAGGTTTGGTAGGTTTCCCTAGGTGGCGGCTGAGCTACAGGCCAAAATCTACAGGTAGGCACTTTGCAAAAAACACCTCTGTTTTCCTTCAAAAATTTGGTTGTGTCCACGTTGCGCTTTGGGGCGTTTCCTGTCGTGGGCGCTAGGCCTACCCACAAAAGTGAGGTATCATTTTTATCAGGAGACGTGGGGGAATGCTGGGTGGAAGGAAATTTGTGGCTCCTCTCAGATTCCAGAACTTTCTGCCACAGAAATGTGAGGAACATGTGTTTTTTTTGCCAATTTTGAGGTTTGCAAAGGATTCTGGGTAACAGAACCTGGTCCCAGCCACACAAGTCACCCCATCTTGGATTCCCCTAGGTCTCTAGTTTTCAGAAATGCACAGGTTTGGTAGGTTTCCCTAGGTGGCGGCTGAGCTACAGGCCAAAATCTACAGGTAGGCACTTTGCTAAAAACAGGTCTGTTTTCTGTGATGTGTCCACGTTGCGCTTTGGGGCGTTTCCTGTCGCGGGCGCTAGGCCTACCCACACAAGTGAGGTATCATTTTTATCGGGAGACGTGGGGGAACGCTGGGTGGAAGGAAATTTGTGGCTCCTCTCAGATTCCAGAACTTTCTGCCACAGAAATGTGAGGAACATGTGTTTTTTTAGCCAAATTTTGAGGTTTGCAAAGGATTCTGGGTAACAGAACCTGGTCCCAGCCACACAAGTCACCCCATCTTGGATTCCCCCAGGTCTCTAGTTTTCAGAAATGCACAGGTTTGGTAGGTTTCCCTAGGTGGCGGCTGAGCTACAGGCCAAAATCTACAGGTAGGCACTTTGCAAAAAACACCTCTGTTTTCCTTCCAAAATCTGGTTGTGTCCACGTTGCGCTTTGGGGCGTTTCCTGTCGCGGGCGCTAGGCCTACCCACACAAGTGAGGTATCATTTTTATCAGGAGACGTGGGGGAACGCTGGGTGAAGGAAATTTGTGGCTCCTCTCAGATTCCAGAAATTTCTGCCACAGAAATGTGAGGAACATGTGTTTTTTTAGCCAAATTTTGAGGTTTGCAAAGGATTCTGGGTAACAGAACCAGGTCCCAGCCACACAAGTCACCCCGTCTTGGATTCCCCCAGGTCTCTAGTTTTCAGAAATGCACAGGTTTGGTAGGTTTCCCTAGGTGGCGGCTGAGCTACAGGCCAAAATCTACAGGTAGGCACTTTGCAAAAAACACCTCTGTTTTCCTTCAAAAATTTGGCTGTGTCCACGTTGCGCTTTGGGGCGTTTCCTGTCGCGGGCGCTAGGCCTACCCACACAAGTGAGGTATCATTTTTATCGGGAGATGTGGGGGAACGCTGGGTGGAAGGAAATTTGTGGCTCCTCTCAGATTCTAGAACTTTCTGCCACAGAAATGTGAGGAACATGTGTTTTTTTAGCCAAATTTTGAGGTTTGCAAAGGATTCTGGGTAACAGAACCTGGTCCGAGCCACACAAGTCACCCCATCTTGGATTCCCCTAGGTCTCTAGTTTTCAGAAATGCACAGGTTTGGTAGGTTTCCCTAGGTGGCGGCTGAGCTACAGGCCAAAATCTACAGGTAGGCACTTTGCTAAAAACAGGTCTGTTTTCTGTGATGTGTCCACGTTGCGCTTTGGGGCGTTTCCTGTCGCGGGCGCTAGGCCTGCCCACACAAGTGAGGTATCATTTTTATCGGGAGACGTGGGGGAACGCTGGGTGGAAGGAAATGTGTGGCTCCTCTCAGATTCTACAACTTTCTGCCACAGAAATGTGAGGAACATGTGTTTTTTTAGCCAAATTTTGAGGTTTGCAAAGGATCTGGGTAACAGAACCTGGTCCGAGCCACACAAGTCACCCCATTTTGGATTCCCCTAGGTCTCTAGTTTTCAGAAATGCACAGGTTTGGTAGGTTTCCCTAGGTGGCGGCTGAGTTACAGGCCAAAATCTACAGGTAGGCACTTTGCTAAAAACAGGTCTGTTTTCTGTGATGTGTCCACGTTGCGCTTTGGGGCGTTTCCTGTCGCGGGCGCTAGGCCTACCCACACAAGTGAGGTATCATTTTTATCGGGAGACGTGGGGGGACGCTGGGTGGAAGGAAATGTGTGGCTCCTCTCAGATTCCAGAACTTTCGGCCACAGAAATGTGAGGAACATGTGTTTTTTTAGCCACATTTTGAGGTTTGCAAAGGATTCTGGGTAACAGAACCTGGTCCCAGCCACACAAGTCACCCCATCTTGGATTCCCCTAGGTCTCTAGTTTTCAGAAATGCACAGGTTTGGTAGGTTTCCCTAGGTGGCGGCTGAGCTACAGGCCAAAATCCACAGGTAGGCACTTTGCTAAAAACAGGTCTGTTTTCTGTGATGTGTCCACGTTGCGCTTTGGGGCGTTTCCTGTCGCGGGCGCTAGGCCTACCCACACAAGTGAGGTATCATTTTTATCGGGAGACGTGGGGGAACGCTGGGTGGAAGGAAATTTGTGGCTCCTCTCAGATTTCAGAACTTTCTGCCACAGAAATATGAGGAACATGTGTTTTTTTTCGCCACAGTTTGAGGTTTGCAAAGGATTCTGGGTAACAGACCCTGGTCCCAGACACACAAGTCACCCCATCTTGGATTCCCCCTGGTCTCTAGTTTTCAGAAATGCACAGGTTTGGTAGGTTTCCCTAGGTGGCGGCTGAGCTACAGGCCAAAATCTACAGGTAGGCACTTTGCAAAAAACACCTCTGTTTTCCTTCAAAAATTTGGTTGTGTCCACGTTGCGCTTTGGGGCGTTTCCTGTCGTGGGCGCTAGGCCTACCCACAAAAGTGAGGTATCATTTTTATCAGGAGACGTGGGGGAATGCTGGGTGGAAGGAAATTTGTGGCTCCTCTCAGATTCCAGAACTTTCTGCCACAGAAATGTGAGGAACATGTGTTTTTTTTGCCAATTTTGAGGTTTGCAAAGGATTCTGGGTAACAGAACCTGGTCCCAGCCACACAAGTCACCCCATCTTGGATTCCCCTAGGTCTCTAGTTTTCAGAAATGCACAGGTTTGGTAGGTTTCCCTAGGTGGCGGCTGAGCTACAGGCCAAAATCTACAGGTAGGCACTTTGCTAAAAACAGGTCTGTTTTCTGTGATGTGTCCACGTTGCGCTTTGGGGCGTTTCCTGTCGCGGGCGCTAGGCCTACCCACACAAGTGAGGTATCATTTTTATCGGGAGACGTGGGGGAACGCTGGGTGGAAGGAAATTTGTGGCTCCTCTCAGATTCCAGAACTTTCTGCCACAGAAATGTGAGGAACATGTGTTTTTTTAGCCACATTTTGAGGTTTGCAAAGGATTCTGGGTAACAGAACCTGGTCCCAGCCACACAAGTCACCCCATGTTGGATTCCCCTAGGTCTCTAGTTTTCAGAAATGCACAGGTTTGGTAGGTTTCCCTAGGTGGCGGCTGAGCTACAGACCAAAATCTACAGGTAGGCACTTTGCAAAAAACACCTCTGTTTTCCTTCAAAAATTTGGCTGTGTCCACGTTGCGCTTTGGGGCGTTTCCTGTCGCGGGCGCTAGGCCTACCCACACAAGTGAGGTATCATTTTTATCAGGAGACGTGGGGGAACGCTGGGTGGAAGGAAATTTGTGGCTCCTCTCAGATTCCAGAACTTTCTGCCACAGAAATGTGAGGAACATGTGTTTTTTTAGCCAAATTTTGTGGTTTGCAAAGGATTCTGGGTAACAGAACCTGGTCCCAGCCACACAAGTCACCCCATCTTGGATTCCCCCAGGTCTCTAGTTTTCAGAAATGCACAGGTTTGGTAGGTTTCCCTAGGTGGCGGCTGAGCTACAGGCCAAAATCCACAGGTAGGCACTTTGCTAAAAACAGGTCTGTTTTCTGTGATGTGTCCACGTTGCGCTTTGGGGCGTTTCCTGTCGCGGGCGCTAGGCCTACCCACACAAGTGAGGTATCATTTTTATCGGGAGACGTGGGGGAACGCTGGGTGGAAGGAAATTTGTGGCTCCTCTCAGATTTCAGAACTTTCTGCCACAGAAATATGAGGAACATGTGTTTTTTTAGCCAAATTTTGAGGTTTGCAAAGGATTCTGGGTAACAGAACCTGGTCCCAGCCACACAAGTCACCCCATGTTGGATTCCCCTAGGTCTCTAGTTTTCAGAAATGCACAGGTTTGGTAGGTTTCCCTAGGTGGCGGCTGAGCTACAGACCAAAATCTACAGGTAGGCACTTTGCAAAAAACACCTCTGGTTTCCTTCAAAAATTTGGCTGTGTCCACGTTGCGCTTTGGGGCGTTTCCTGTCGCGGGCGCTAGGCCTACCCACACAAGTGAGGTATCATTTTTATCAGGAGACGTGGGGGAACGCTGGGTGGAAGGAAATTTGTGGCTCCTCTCAGATTCCAGAACTTTCTGCCACAGAAATGTGAGGAACATGTGTTTTTTTAGCCAAATTTTGTGGTTTGCAAAGGATTCTGGGTAACAGAACCTGGTCCCAGCCACACAAGTCACCCCATCTTGGATTCCCCCAGGTCTCTAGTTTTCAGAAATGCACAGGTTTGGTAGGTTTCCCTAGGTGGCGGCTGAGCTACAGGCCAAAATCTACAGGTAGGCACTTTGCAAAAAACACCTCTGTTTTCCTTCAAAAATGTGGCTGTGTCCACGTTGCGCTTTGGGGCGTTTCCTGTCGCGGGCGCTAGGCCTACCCACGCAAGTGAGGTATCATTTTTATCGGGAGATGTGGGGGAACGCTGGGTGGAAGGAAATTTGTGGCTCCTCTCAGATTCTAGAACTTTCTGCCACAGAAATGTGAGGAACATGTGTTTTTTTAGCCAAATTTTGAGGTTTGAAAAGGATTCTGGGTAACAGAACCTGGTCCGAGCCACACAAGTCACCCTATCTTGGATTCCCCTAGGTCTCTAGTTTTCAGAAATGCACAGGTTTGGTAGGTTTCCCTAGGTGGCGGCTGAGCTACAGGCCAAAATCCACAGGTAGGCACTTTGCTAAAAACAGGTCTGTTTTCTGTGATGTGTCCACGTTGCGCTTTGGGGCGTTTCCTGTCGTGGGCGCTAGGCCTACCCACACAAGTGAGGTATCATTTCTATCGGGAGACGTGGGGGAACGCTGGGTGGAAGGAAATTTGTGGCTCCCCTCAGATTCCAGAACTTTCTGCCACAGAAATGTGAGGAACATGTGTTTTTTTAGCCACATTTTGAGGTTTGCAAAGGATTCTGGGTAACAGAACCTGGTCCCAGCCACACAAGTCACCCCATGTTGGATTCCCCTAGGTCTCTAGTTTTCAGAAATGCACAGGTTTGGTAGGTTTCCCTAGGTGGCGGCTGAGCTACAGACCAAAATCTACAGGTAGGCACTTTGCAAAAAACACCTCTGTTTTCCTTCAAAAATTTGGCTGTGTCCACGTTGCGCTTTGGGGCGTTTCCTGTCGCTGGCGCTAGGCCTACCCACACAAGTGAGGTATCATTTTTATCAGGAGACGTGGGGGAACGCTGGGTGGAAGGAAATTTGTGGCTCCTCTCAGATTCCAGAACTTTCTGCCACAGAAATGTGAGGAACATGTGTTTTTTTAGCCAAATTTTGTGGTTTGCAAAGGATTCTGGGTAACAGAACCTGGTCCCAGCCACACAAGTCACCCCATCTTGGATTCCCCCAGGTCTCTAGTTTTCAGAAATGCACAGGTTTGGTAGGTTTCCCTAGGTGGCGGCTGAGCTACAGGCCAAAATCCACAGGTAGGCACTTTGCTAAAAACAGGTCTGTTTTCTGTGATGTGTCCACGTTGCGCTTTGGGGCGTTTCCTGTCGTGGGCGCTAGGCCTACCCACACAAGTGAGGTATCATTTCTATCGGGAGACGTGGGGGAACGCTGGGTGGAAGGAAATTTGTGGCTCCCCTCAGATTCCAGAACTTTCTGCCACAGAAATGTGAGGAACATGTGTTTTTTTAGCCACATTTTGAGGTTTGCAAAGGATTCTGGGTAACAGAACCTGGTCCCAGCCACACAAGTCACCCCATGTTGGATTCCCCTAGGTCTCTAGTTTTCAGAAATGCACAGGTTTGGTAGGTTTCCCTAGGTGGCGGCTGAGCTACAGACCAAAATCTACAGGTAGGCACTTTGCAAAAAACACCTCTGTTTTCCTTCAAAAATTTGGCTGTGTCCACGTTGCGCTTTGGGGCGTTTCCTGTCGCTGGCGCTAGGCCTACCCACACAAGTGAGGTATCATTTTTATCAGGAGACGTGGGGGAACGCTGGGTGGAAGGAAATTTGTGGCTCCTCTCAGATTCCAGAACTTTCTGCCACAGAAATGTGAGGAACATGTGTTTTTTTAGCCAAATTTTGTGGTTTGCAAAGGATTCTGGGTAACAGAACCTGGTCCCAGCCACACAAGTCACCCCATCTTGGATTCCCCCAGGTCTCTAGTTTTCAGAAATGCACAGGTTTGGTAGGTTTCCCTAGGTGGCGGCTGAGCTACAGGCCAAAATCCACAGGTAGGCACTTTGCTAAAAACAGGTCTGTTTTCTGTGATGTGTCCACGTTGCGCTTTGGGGCGTTTCCTGTCGCGGGCGCTAGGCCTACCCACACAAGTGAGGTATCATTTTTATCGGGAGACGTGGGGGAACGCTGGGTGGAAGGAAATTTGTGGCTCCTCTCAGATTTCAGAACTTTCTGCCACAGAAATATGAGGAACATGTGTTTTTTTTCGCCACAGTTTGAGGTTTGCAAAGGATTCTGGGTAACAGAACCTGGTCCCAGACACACAAGTCACCCCATCTTGGATTCCCCCAGGTCTCTAGTTTTCAGAAATGCACAGGTTTGGTAGGTTTCCCTAGGTGGCGGCTGAGCTACAGGCCAAAATCTACAGGTAGGCACTTTGCAAAAAACACCTCTGTTTTCCTTCAAAAATTTGGTTGTGTCCAAGTTGCGCTTTGGGGCGTTTCCTGTCGTGGGCGCTAGGCCTACCCACAAAAGTGAGGTATCATTTTTATCGGGAGACGTGGAAGAACGCTGGGTGGAAGGAAATTTGTGGCTCCTCTCAGATTCCAGAACTTTCTGCCACAGAAATGTGAGGAACATGTGTTTTTTTAGCCACGTTTTGAGGTTTGCAAAGGATTCTGGGTAACAGAACCTGGTCCCAGCCACACAAGTCACCCCATCTTGGATTCCCCTAGGTCTCTAGTTTTCAGAAATGAACAGGTTTGGTAGGTTTCCCTAGGTGGCGGCTGAGCTACAGGCCAAAATCCACAGGTAGGCACTTTGCTAAAAACAGGTCTGTTTTCTGTGATGTGTCCACGTTGCGCTTTGGGGCGTTTCCTGTCGCGGGCGCTAGGCCTACCCACACAAGTGAGGTATCATTTTTATCGGGAGATGTGGGGGAACGCTGGGTGGAAGGAAATTTGTGGCTCCTCTCAGAATCCAGAACTTTCTGCCACAGAAATGTGAGGAACATGTGTTTTTTTAGCCACATTTTGAGGTTTGCAAAGGATTCTGGGTAACAGAACCTGGTCCCAGCCACACAAGTCACCCCATGTTGGATTCCCCAAGGTCTCTAGTTTTCAGAAATGCAAAGGTTTGGTAGGTTTCCCTAGGTGGCGGCTGAGCTACAGACCAAAATCTACAGGTAGGCACTTTGCAAAAAACACCTCTGGTTTCCTTCAAAAATTTGGCTGTGTCCACGTTGCGCTTTGGGGCGTTTCCTGTCGCGGGCGCTAGGCCTACCCACACAAGTGAGGTATCATTTTTATCAGGAGACGTGGGGGAACGCTGGGTGGAAGGAAATTTGTGGCTCCTCTCAGATTCCAGAACTTTCTGCCACAGAAATGTGAGGAACATGTGTTTTTTTAGCCAAATTTTGTGGTTTGCAAAGGATTCTGGGTAACAGAACCTGGTCCCAGCCACACAAGTCACCCCATCTTGGATTCCCCCAGGTCTCTAGTTTTCAGAAATGCACAGGTTTGGTAGGTTTCCCTAGGTGGCGGCTGAGCTACAGGCCAAAATCCACAGGTAGGCACTTTGCTAAAAACACCTCTGTTTTCCTTCAAAAATGTGGCTGTGTCCACGTTGCGCTTTGGGGCGTTTCCTGTCGCGGGCGCTAGGCCTACCCACACAAGTGAGGTATCATTTTTATCGGGAGATGTGGGGGAACGCTGGGTGGAAGGAAATTTGTGGCTCCTCTCAGATTCTAGAACTTTCTGCAACAGAAATGTGAGGAACATGTGTTTTTTTAGCCAAATTTTGAGGTTTGAAAAGGATTCTGGGTAACAGAACCTGGTCCGAGCCACACAAGTCACCCTATCTTGGATTCCCCTAGGTCTCTAGTTTTCAGAAATGCACAGGTTTGGTAGGTTTCCCAAGGTGGCGGCTGAGCTACAGGCCAAAATCTACAGGTAGGCACTTTGCTAAAAACAGGTCTGTTTTCTGTGATGTGTCCACGTTGCGCTTTGGGGCGTTTCCTGTCGCGGGCGCTAGGCCTACCCACACAAGTGAGGTATCATTTTTATCGGGAGACGTGGGGGAACGCTGGGTGGAAGGAAATTTGTGGCTCCTCTCAGATTCCAGAACTTTCTGCCACAGAAATGTGAGGAACATGTGTTTTTTTAGCCAAATTTTGTGGTTTGCAAAGGATTCTGGGTAACAGAACCTGGTCCCAGCCACACAAGTCACCCCATCTTGGATTCCCCCAGGTCTCTAGTTTTCAGAAATGCACAGGTTTGGTAGGTTTCCCTAGGTGGCGGCTGAGCTACAGGCCAAAATCTACAGGTAGGCACTTTGCAAAAAACACCTCTGTTTTCCTTCAAAAATGTGGCTGTGTCCACGTTGCGCTTTGGGGCGTTTCCTGTCGCGGGCACTAGGCCTACCCACGCAAGTGAGGTATCATTTTTATCAGGAGACGTGGGGGAACGCTGGGTGGAAGGAAATTTGTGGCTCCTCTCAGATTCCAGAACTTTCTGCCACAGAAATGTGAGGAACATGTGTTTTTTTAGCCACATTTTGAGGTTTGCAAAGGATTCTGGGTAACAGAACCTGGTCCCAGCCACACAAGTCACCCCATGTTGGATTCCCCTAGGTCTCTAGTTTTCAGAAATGCACAGGTTTGGTAGGTTTCCCTAGGTGGCGGCTGAGCTACAGACCAAAATCTACAGGTAGGCACTTTGCAAAAAACACCTCTGTTTTCCTTCAAAAATTTGGCTGTGTCCACGTTGCGCTTTGGGGCGTTTCCTGTCGCGGGCGCTAGGCCTACCCACACAAGTGAGGTATCATTTTTATCAGGAGACGTGGGGGAACGCTGGGTGGAAGGAAATTTGTGGCTCCTCTCAGATTCCAGAACTTTCTGCCACAGAAATTTGAGGAACATGTGTTTTTTTAGCCAAATTTTGTGGTTTGCAAAGGATTCTGGGTAACAGAACCTGGTCCCAGCCACACAAGTCACCCCATCTTGGATTCCCCCAGGTCTCTAGTTTTCAGAAATGCACAGGTTTGGTAGGTTTCCCTAGGTGGCGGCTGAGCTACAGGCCAAAATCTACAGGTAGGCACTTTGCAAAAAACACCTCTGTTTTCCTTCAAAAATGTGGCTGTGTCCACGTTGCGCTTTGGGGCGTTTCCTGTCGCGGGCGCTAGGCCTACCCACACAAGTGAGGTATCATTTTTATCGGGAGATGTGGGGGAACGCTGGGTGGAAGGAAATTTGTGGCTTCTCTCAGATTCCAGAACTTTCTGCCACAGAAATGTGAGGAACATGTGTTTTTTTAGCCAAATTTTGAGGTTTGCAAAGGATTCTGGGTAACAGAACCTGGTCCGAGCCACACAAGTCACCCTATCTTGGATTTCCCTAGGTCTCTAGTTTTCAGAAATGCACAGGTTTGGTAGGTTTCCCAAGGTAGCGGCTGAGCTACAGGCCAAAATCTACAGGTAGGCACTTTGCTAAAAACAGGTCTGTTTTCTGTGATGTGTCCACGTTGCGCTTTGGGGCGTTTCCTGTCGCGGGCGCTAGGCCTACCCACACAAGTGAGGTATCATTTTTATCGGGAGACGTGGGGGAACGCTGGGTGGAAGGAAATTTGTGGCTCCTCTCAGATTCCAGAACTTTCTGCCACAGAAATGTGAGGAACATGTGTTTTTTTAGCCACATTTTGAGGTTTGCAAAGGATTCTGGGTAACAGAACCTGGTCCCAGACACACAAGTCACCCCATCTTGGATTCCCCCAGGTCTCTAGTTTTCAGAAATGCACAGGTTTGGTAGGTTTCCCTAGGTGGCGGCTGAGCTACAGGCCAAAATCTACAGGTAGGCACTTTGCAAAAAACACCTCTGTTTTCCTTCAAAAATTTGGTTGTGTCCACGTTGCGCTTTGGGGCGTTTCCTGTCGTGGGCGCTAGGCCTACCCACACAAGTGAGGTATCATTTTTATCGGGAGACGTGGGGGAACGCTGGGTGGAAGGAAATTTGTGGCTTCTCTCAGATTCCAGAACTTTCTGCCACAGAAATGTGAGGAACATGTGTTTTTTTAGCAACATTTTGAGGTTTGCAAAGGATTCTGGGTAACAGAACCTGGTCCCAGACACACAAGTCACCCCCTCTTGGATTCCCCCAGGTCTCTAGTTTTCAGAAATGCACAGGTTTGGTAGGTTTCCCTAGGTGGCGGCTGAGCTACAGGCCAAAATCTACAGGTAGGCACTTTGCAAAAAACACCTCTGTTTTCCTTCAAAAATTTGGTTGTGTCCACGTTGCACTTTGGGGCGTTTCCTGTCGTGGGCGCTAGGCCTACCCACACAAGTGAGGTATCATTTTTATCAGGAGATGTGGGGAAACGCTGAGTGGAAGGAAATTTGTGGCTCCTCTCAGATTCCAGAAATTTCTGCCACAGAAATGTGAGGAACATGTGTTTTTTTAGCCAAATTTTGAGGTTTGCAAAGGATTCTGGGTAACAGAACCAGGTCCCAGCCACACAAGTCACCCCATCTTGGATTCCCCCAGGTCTCTAGTTTTCAGAAATGCACAGGTTTGGTAGGTTTCCCTAGGTGGCGGCTGAGCTACAGGCCAAAATCTACAGGTAGGCACTTTGCAAAAAACACCTCTGTTTTCCTTCAAAAATTTGGCTGTGTCCACGTTGCGCTTTGGGGCGTTTCCTGTCGCGGGCGCTAGGCCTACCCACACAAGTGAGGTATCATTTTTATCGGGAGATGTGGGGGAACGCTGGGTGGAAGGAAATTTGTGGCTCCTCTCAGATTCTAGAACTTTCTGCCACAGAAATGTGAGGAACATGTGTTTTTTTAGCCAAATTTTGAGGTTTGCAAAGGATTCTGGGTAACAGAACCTGGTCCGAGCCACACAAGTCACCCCATCTTGGATTCCCCTAGGTCTCTAGTTTTCAGAAATGCACAGGTTTGGTAGGTTTCCCTAGGTGGCGGCTGAGCTACAGGCCAAAATCCACAGGTAGGCACTTTGCTAAAAACAGGTCT